>NC_135499.1:94733964-95996464 GCF_052857255.1 Amblyomma americanum | reverse complement strand
TTTTTAAATGAGCGTACTTTCATAAATCCTTGCAATAAAGACTGCATGCCGGTTTTCATGACTAGATGCAATTAAAAGGCCCATACATACATGAGCCTGGCGGGTCTGGGCGCAGAAATTCAATTAAAAGTCACCTGCTGCTTCGAAAGATGTCTTACCTATTGTATCCGAAGCCCATCGAAAAGCATACTTTATAAAGTATTGCGAGTAGTAGAACATCAGGAGAGTTTGGTTCGTTTTTCAGTATGACATCAGGTACAGTCACCGTTACTTTAATATTGAAATTGTATTTCCTGCTTTTAACATAAAACCTTTTTTTTTCGGATAACACCACTGAGCGTTTATCATACATACGCTACGCCTCGTTCATGATTTCAGTTTACAGTGCATTTGTTAACTTCTAACATTATATGACACTGTCTCTAGCTCTAAACGACGCTTCCTCTCAGAGATTGTAGAAGGACGTTGGTACCAGTGCTCAAACCTGCCACGAGAGCAAGGTTTAAAAAAATTCAGGTTGAAATGAAGAAGACGATGAAGTGGGCAAGGTATTACACGCCCCAGGAGGCACTTCCACCGCAACAGAATATCGCATCAGAATACTTGTTAGCACACTATAAGAAAAGCTACAGCTCACAATCTGAACATATTTTTTTCGTACATTCCTGGAGCGTATAATTTTCGGCAGTCTACGCAACGTTTTTTATTAACGTGATAACATTATATATGACTTACATATCAATTCGGTCGCCATGATTATCAGGAGAATCATATCTTAAGAGCTCCGATCCTTGCTTCTTCTGGATGCTATGGTGTATGTTTAAAGCTGCTTATTTCGCTTGAAGTATCGTCTACTCTTGAACAAAGCTCCATAGCAGTAGTGTGTAAATTTGTCAGTACGCAATCTGGGGTCATATTTCATAAACCATTCATTTTCTACTGTTCAGTCCGCGTCCATTCACTTCTCCGGCATTGGTCACTCAGATATGCCCGCGGCTTTCAAGCGACTTTGCGCAGCGACCCCAACATTGAATGGTATGCGATTGAACCTCATTATTGACTGTTATTTGCTGCGATATGCTCTGAGTGGTGAAATGTATCGCAGCGCTTTGACAAAAGCATACGAGCGGACCTCAACACTAGCTGTCATTGCCGGCGATATGGAGCCAATGGTATGTCTTGTTGCCAACCGCCCCATGGCCGGGTCTCTCCAAACAGACGCTCGAAAGCCGCGGGTATATCCGAGTGCCCAATGCCAGCAGACAAAATGGGCGTAAAATGGGCAGTGAAAAATGGGCAATTTATAGAACGCGGCTCCTGAATGTATGTTTTATGGCAGCAGAGAAAGTTTTACTGTGTCTATTAAATAGAAATCTAGCCATGCATTTTGCTACGTTTATCTAGCTGACTGCGATATATTGTACCTATATTGCGTTCTGTGCTGGTGAGAATAGGCCATTTCTATCGTCTCCAAAACTACTGCCGATTCCGCACACTAGAAAAGGTGGAATTATCACAACCCTTTTATTGACAGTGTGCTGCAGGTATGTCTCAAAAGTGAATCTTGATATCTATACCGAGGCTCTGCGCGCTTCATGCTTTACTATAATGGAGGGCTCAGTGTGTGCTTTGTTGTGTTTTAGAACGTGGGCACAGAGAAGGTAGGGATTTAGTTCATCATTATGGTGCCGGAAAAGGTAGACTGAAGTAGGAGATCCGTTTCTGCGTTTATTCTTTATCAAAATAATAGTACGTGAATAACGGGACTGGAGTCTGTTTTTCTCTTGGCCCAGGTTTCAGTAACACTCCTAATAGCCATTGGCTCATCCGCTGGAATGAATGCTTAATCGAAGCGAAATGGGCGGGTGCTACATGATTCCAGGGAACAAAGTAACGGTACACAACAGTTACGTTAGAATTAACAAGCAACCGTACCATAAGCGCTTATCATCAGAGCATGAATATTTGACGTTGATGTCGTGTAGCGAGTACTTGGACTATATCTTCGATTATCGTAATGCATTTATGTATCGTCACCTGAGTAAAGAAATAAACTATCGGTAACGTTTTCTATCCATCCCAACGTTTCGAACCCCACAACGTTTTTGGGCGCGTAGAGGCGGACTCTAGTGCTTATGTGCACTGATGTTGCTTATGCTTATGTGCTTATGCGCACTGATGGATACGTGAAAGTATACAGTGAGAAGTTAAGAGAAAATTTTTACAGGCACTCTACAACTGACGTATAGTTGGTACTGATGACAATTCTGGAGCACGGAAACATTGTTGCATACCTTTGAAGGTCTTTGGAATTATTGTAACGCCAAAGTTTGAAAAATAAATCTATCTCACATATAACAATACAGTTGCACTTATTTTATGTATTAGAATATATTAATGCACTGATTCAATACACAAGAAAATGTTGAGATAGAGAACAATATTTAAAGAATATTTCCGTCTACGAACACTACATACACTAAGTTTTTTAAGTATTAAAGCATATTGCACTTTGCTGATGAACGGTGCTCCTCCGTCACACCATACAGCGCTTAATAAAAACGAATATTACGGACCGTACCTTTACCAGTCGTATATTTGGCATCTCAATGTGTGCAGACATCGAAGAAAAAAGAGACAGTAATTCCCAAGCATGAATAGTCTACATGCGGCTGAGACAACACCTTCTTCACAAAAAGGTTCGTCTCTCTAATTACATTCCCACGTTAACTGCGTCTCCGCCCCGGATAGCTAATAACAGTATGAGACACTTTATATCTATTCCAGTTGCTTTCAGAAAACATTAATGGTCACTTCTGCTGCATCCTGAGGTCTAAGCAATAAGTTAAGTAGCCAGAAAATGGAAAATTCTGATTAAGTGAGTGATGCGCCTCGGCTATTTCCTTAGTTAACGTTACCTGCAAAGCTCTGAATCCGCATCATATTGGCGCACAAAATAGTCATTTCCGCAAATATTGAAAGAAATGAGCATGTTCTAGACTCACCATTGTGGGCTTTTTCATTTTTTTACGATACTTGGCCAACATGTGCGCTCATTCATTTTAAAATTCTCGCTCTAGCCGCATTATAAAGTGCAATTTACTTAACGCTTGCGTAATGGACCCTCAATACATGCTAGAAAAACCCGATGCTTTGCTATCCAAGTTAATATGGAATTACTTGTATAATATTTTACCCATAGGATTCGCGCTACCAGAAAGGTGTGTTGAGAAATTTTGGCCCGTGTCTCGGCTGCACAAGTATGTTACTACTACGCGTGTCCAGTGGATATTTATCTTTGCGACGGTCAGCGGGACACGTGTGCCACTTCCAGTCATGCTGCGAAAAGAAAAACTATGCACTTGTGTTCCGCACTTTTGCATTCTAAACACTACCGAACTATCAAGCCGTTCAGCGTCCTTTCTGATCTTTACCTAACAGGCCTACATGGTGTTTTGTGTGTTTTCACACGTGCGAGCCCACAGTTTGACGAGATTCATCTTAGCAGAGAAAAAAAGACTTGAAAACTTAAGCTTTTGAAATTTCTCTCACTATGATGCCCCAAAAAACTTGCTGAAGCAAATTTAGATTCGAACGCAATTTCTCGTGCACGTAAAGAGCGAGCTATGCAGACTAACGTACCTCATTTAAGGTGTTTTTACGAAACAACTGGTACAATTCTGTGCCGTTCTTTTCTTTAACATAACAAACGGCAGAAACCGTTTGAAAGAGATGTCATCATATTCCTAGAGACATTATGAGTGCAAACTTGCAATTTTATGCATGTTGGGCAAGGAAACAGCTTGCGCCTCATAAATCATTAAATATCTTCGTGCAGTGCCAGACAAGATGATGAACTGCTGAAGAACGCTGGTAGGAGGCTGTATTGGACAAACCGTCTCTCAGAACCTGTAAGCCAGGTGACTGGGAAAAAAAAAAGGTTGCGTGCGCAGTTTCAGCTGTGAAGGAAATGCTTACGTATACGACACTGGAATTTTGCACCAAGTTGCACCTGCAGATTACCCCCCTTCCCCGCCCCCTTCCCAAATCATTAAAAATTGGTCTGTCGGTTTTCTGTAGACTTTCTACGATATGCGGAAGAATAAGGAAATAAAATATTCAGGCAGCTATCGCCTATAGACTAATAATAGATAACAATAGGAAAGCAAATGTTTGATTTTACTGGCTCTTATTGACAAAGAGAAGTAAACTCCATATCAACTTACAGCATAGGGAAATAGACATTCCTTCATGTGTGTGTAGACATTCTAATACTTTCCAGTTATCACTCTTATATATGAGGGGCGAGTAAGATTAAAAGAAAAGCGGTGTCTGCTGCACCAGTCCTCCTAAGTATACAGCGTTGCTGACTAAAGAAATAGCTTCCAACTAACAGAACTTACTGCCATATGCACTTCAATGCATGCCGACCTTCTTGCGTGTTCAACTCGGCAATGGTGCAAGAGGTGCCAACTACAAAACGAGATTGCAAGCGCATCAGAGAGGTGATTACAATAGATATTTGGCGTGCACTACGGCGAACTGTAAGGCTAAATTTACTTTTCGTGAATATGCTTCGTGGCATGATATGATGCGCAGGGAACACCACACTTGGCTCAACAATTGTCACATGATGCCATTAAAGCTGCGCACGCTCATCATTAACCAAAACACTAATTCTTCAACACGGATTGTCAACAGCTCCTTTAATATGATCCTTCGCAATATAGCAACATGCGGCAACTATAGAATCGAGATTGAAAATGTATAATACGAGTAATCATATAGGTTCTAGATTATTCTCATTCACTGCAATTAGCAGTGAGGAGAAATTTCAATTCCCTCAAGGAACTTCCAAGACCAAATGGTGAAGAGCGAGTACTATTCAGTCTTAGATACACGTCAGATGTCCCACTTTCACATGTGCGTGTCCACCAGGAAGCCATAACTCAACTTCTTCAGAGAGGAATGTCAACAGCTCCTTTTACGTGGACCTCAGTTGTATTAGAACTGATGCGAACTTGATAATCGGATTTGCAAGTATGGACCAAGATTGATCGCGCAGGTTGAAAAAATTGGCAGGCACTATTATCATCAGTGGAGCGAACTTCCTTTACGCTCCTGAACAAATAAAAAAATGTTAAGCAGGTTCTCCGGTAAATAGATTATGCAGTGTTTAAATAACAACACGCCAATTTCCTAAGTAACCTCTGATTTACTGACCTTTGCCTAGAGTGTGTCTCACAGGCCCGTTTTGAAAACATCGTCGAGGAAAAAGAAGCACAGCAGGCAAGTATGTTGAAAATAAATATAAAAAAACTCGAAGCTCTTCAATATATTTAACACAACTACAGTTTACTATAGGAGGCAAATTATTTGTAGTGGCAAGAGAATATATCTGCTTCGGGCAGATATTGACTGCGGACTCAGACAAAGAGAGGAAGAAGTTGGGAGAAAATCATTCGTAAATCACTCTGAGGCTTTTAATACAAGCTACCATATCCCTTAAAAGAGAGGCACATATATATTTTGTTTCCTGCCAGTATTGAATTAAAAGGTAACAACTTGGAGGCCAACAAAAAGGCTCGAAATGAAGCAGAAGACACCTCACAGAGCTACGGAAAAAGAAATGATAGCGGTGCCATCTGGAAGTACGAGAAAAAGAATACGTTAGGGAAGCGAACGAAGGTTATCATATCGATGCTGAAACAAACAAGGAAAATAGATGTGTTGCGGCGTATGTAACGAGAAGATGAGTTGACCATTAATAGTTCAGGGCCATGCCCTCTATTTAGAATGCTTCCCACACCATCCTCTTCCTAATGAGCCCTTCGTTGACGCCTCGTCCAGTGGTCTTACGGTCACCGGGCACACTTTGGGGAGAGCCCTGCTCAGCATCTATCTAGATGGGGGACAGTGCTGCGCTTCCTACACCCTCCGCTAGGCTGCGCAGTTGGGCAGACCTGCCTTGTATCTCTCGGGGGATGCGAATGGTTATAGACTTTCGTGAGTAGAGCTAGGAAAAAGAGCTTGCGAGCAGTGATCGGTGTTAGAGCAGGACATGGGAAGATGCGATCTAAATTTTTCCCCGATCCAATAAGCGCTGCTAACATTGGAGGCGCTGCATAAGGCAAGCATGTGGAGAATGCATATCTAGCAGGGGCCACCTGAGGTAATGATGGGATTATGGTGTAACGAGTCCTGTGGGGATACAGTGCCGCACTCGGCGTTTGACAGGCATCATTATTGACAGCAAGGCATCATTGGATGTGAATTGCTTTGCCTTTGTCTGGTAGAGGAAACAGTGTCGTTCGTGGTGATAATTTCTTAAAAGACTCAGAGCAGAACACCTTGCCAGGTTCGGATTTATTAATCACATTAGAAAGATGAGTATCGCGAACAGCGAAATTAAACGCACGACGGACGACCCAAATGTGTAAAACGGGATGTTCGGCTTTAGATACTACTAGAACAAGGCAAAAGTAACGCTCAGCCGCGTCTCAAAATATTTTTAGCTGCGTGATATTGAAAATAGTCGTGGAGTTGGATGTGCAGGCCAATTAGTGTCCACAGATAGGGATATAATCAAACTATTCCAAAGAATACTATTATATTAAAGGGCACTGAGCGGATCTCCTATGATATTGGCTTGTCTTTTCTTTTGTGCGGTTAACCCCCAAAAAAGTGCATTACATGTAGATGGTGCTAGTGCAACGACGATGTGTCGGAGCGGTGGCGGCAGTGCTATCGATGAGCGCGCGCTGCTAGTTTGGTCTTGAACAACCGCCGACGGTCTGACAAACGCCGTTTAGTGCATGGTGCTGATATAAAATTTACTATAATTAACATTCAAACCTCAAATTCTCTGATTAGTCAAAATGCTGGAAGATATATTGAGGACGGTGCGCCGGGGTTTGAAAAAAATGAATAGGAAAACGTAAAGAGGTAGAATGGCCACTGTTGAATAGAGGCAACAGTCGTGTGAACCATACCTTAGCACGAGTAATGCGGACTTGGATTAGGAATTTAGTGCACATAAGACACAGCTGGTGGTGTGTAAGGGCAGCATAGTTTATTCGAATGGAGAAAAAAATGTAGCCGAGACAAAAAGAGGGGTGAGTAGCTAAGGGAGTTAAGAAAATTTTCCACACTAACTTGGCTGCAGATGGCAAGATTATTTTAATCCAAAATGGGGACTAATGTCCTACAGCGCACAAAAAAATAGGTTTCGGGATGCTACCGATGGCTTTCTCGCCCCTACGCGTGGACAGTTGTATTGTGTGATCGGCTTCCGGCGGTTCCATCTTCACTTTTCAGTGTAAAAGACGTGAGGTGGCTTTACCGGGTGGCAGCGTCGGCGCTGTGAAACTTGTGATTGGACTTGCTCATCCACGTTAAAGGGGCGCAGCTATTTTTTCTCGCAAAAACAGCCCGCAGTTTATCAGTGACAAAGTCACTGAGGTGCACCGAGGAATCCTCGTGTTGGATTTGATGACGTGATAATAATCAGGAATCAAGGAAAAAAGATGCGCGCAAGAGAATAAATATCCAGGCAGTAGCTAGAAAGCACTTTACATAAGGAATGCAATGCTGCTTCTGGGGATGAACAGTAGCGGTTGCTGTGGAATTGGAAGAGCTTCCTGACGGACTGCAGGTAGAGCCTCCACCTCGTGTGTGGCACGCCCCTGGTTGAATTCACAATGTTGCTAGAAATATGCAACTGCAGATAAAAAAGGTAACCTCTGGGCAACATGGGTGTTGTCTCAGTCGAGAGAGCAACTCGGGAGATGGCAGTCGATTAAAACGTGGTGGTAAGCTTTTTGGCGCTGATTTCCTTGCAATATGCGCCACACAAGACGAACACGGAAGAGAACCATTAGCGAAATCATTTCGATCGAGCTCCTTCCTGCAAGGTTCTTGTTCGGGCTACTCCTGTCTTGCGTATAACATCAACATCACCATCATCATCAACAGCCTGACTGCGCCCGCTACAGGGCAATGGCCTCTTCAATGTCTCAATTTAAACCTGTTATTTGCCAGCTGTGGCCATCGTATCAACGCTACTTTCATAATCTAATCCGCCCACCTAACGTTCTGCCGCTCCTGCTACGCTCACCTTCTCTTGGAATCCTTTCTGTTACCCTGAAGGACCAGCGGTTATTTTGCTTTCGCATTACATAAACTGCTCAAGCCCATTTCTTCCTCTTGATTTCAACTAGGATGTCATTAACCCGGGCTTGTTTCCTCACCCATTCCGCCCGCTTCCGGTCTCTAAACGTTACAGCTATCATTTTTCTTTCCATCGTTTGTTGAGTTTTCCTTAACTAAAACTGAACCCTTTTAGTTAGCCTCCATGTTTCTGCCCCATAGGTGGGCACCGTTAAGATACTGCTGCTGTATACTTTTATTTTCAGCGATATTGGCAAAACTGCCATTGATGATCTGAGAGAGCCTTTTATATGCTCTACACTCCATTCTTATTCAACTAGTTATTTGTCTGTCATAATCCGGATGAGCAGTCACTACCTGCCCTAAGTTATGGGGGTCACACTGTGCACAGCCGGCGGGGAAGACAAGTCTCTTTGCCAGTCACACACAGGCGTCACTCGTACGCAACCCGTGTTTCCCAGCCCGTGGAGCAACTAGTTGCACCCACGCAGGGTTAGGAGAAAATAGGAAGAGGCTGAGCTCATTAGCAATTCTTTATTTGTGTCAGCACAAAATAAAAGGGACTACGCGTCGGAAGAATGTTCAATCCGGGAAAAAGAGCAGACAGGAGGCTTGCCGTTGGCGTCGGTCCTCGCACGACTCACGGTGTAGGTGTGGGTACCAGGGAGCAGGCAACGCGGGTTCTTCGGTGGTCCGTTGCGTGATTCCCCTTCCCGCGCAATTGGCGCATTTTTAATGCCTGCTGATTACAGCTCGGTGTGGCAATCGGTCGCTCTCCCGTGACAGGAGTATGCCTCCTCTCCCCATACGTGAGTGGCCTGCGCGCTCCCGCGGCGTCGCGGTGGCATCCAGGAACGAGAGGAGGAGCAGGTGTGTGCTCCTCCGCTCCCAGGTGGCTCGCTCGGTTCGCCTCGTGGGATTCACCGCTGACTGGTGGAGGAAATGTGCTACGCGTGTATCCCACAAAGTACGCGTATTTCCTTACCACTTTCTCCTCCTCGCTACCAATTGTGAACTGTTTTTCTCTTGCTAGACTGTTGAACATTACTTTGGTTTTCTGCATGTTAATTTTAGACCCACCGTTCTGCTCTGCCTGTCTAACTCGTTGATCATGTTTTGCAGATCCCCTCTTTAGTGACTCAGCAAGGCAATGTCATCAGCAAATCGCAGATTACTTTGGTATTCTTCATTAAACCTTATTTCCAACTGTTCCCAATCAAGGCCTCGGAGCACCTACTGTAAATACGAGCTGAATAGCATTGGTAGAACGCGTCTTCCTGCCTGGCACTCTTCATTATTGGAATTTTATTGCTGGTTTTATGAACTAATAAGATTGCTTTGCACAAGTTATAACTTATAGATGTCTTCCACTATTTCCACATAAGACTCTTCTACACCTTCATTACGCAATGCCAGCATGACAGCTGAGGTTCCTGTTAGTCAAATGCTGTCTTGTAATCAATGAAGGCTCTATATATGGGTTGTTTATATTCTGCGTGTTTCTCTATCACATAATTGGTAGTGTGAATATGGCCTATTTTGGAATCTCCTTTACAAAATCTTGCCTCAACATTTGGTTCATTGAAGCCCAAAGTTCTCATGCTTCTATTAGCGATTAGCGTAGTAAATACCTTGTAGGCAATGGACCGTACTCTGGTCGGTATGCAATTTTTCATGTCCTTGAGGTATCGTTTCTTGTGAATTAAGATAATGTTAGCGTTATCCCAAACCTCTGGTACGCTCGAGGTCATACGGCATTTCCGATACAAGGTTGTTAGTTTTTCTTGACAGCCTGAGCAGATTAGTAATTAGCAACACTTGTGTAATCGTCCGGTGCCCCTCCTACATAGGGCTATTGGTCTTGCAGCAGAAATCAATACCAGAATTAGCGCCAATTAGGTCCAAATGCTTGCAGCCACAGAGCGCGAACTGCTGAAGCAATCACAGCCAGCGCAAAAGGGAAAATGCGGTGGCTGAAGACCGAAAACTCCAGATGGAATCGAATAGCATTGATATATCGCTGGAAAATCTCGAATTGATATATAGTTTATATGTAGTGGCAGAACCTGTACCATACCACAAGCGCTGAGTTATGGTTTTATAGGATGAATTTCAGATAATGCTTTACTCTACAGCGGGACTACTACATATGGACAAACTAATTGTTTGTACATTATACAATATGTTGCGAGAGTTCCTAATAGAAATAGAGGGCAGCTAAATTGCAAATAAAGAAGAAAACCAACAGGTTACCGGGAAGAGAAAATACTATTGATATTATATTAAAGTCTTAAATGAGGTTGAGAAACCATATAAACACATCTTCTCCCATATGTAGCCTACCCTCATTCCATAAAGAAACCATGGAACCTCTTAAGAAATCCCCAGGAGAGAATGTGAGAGCACAAAAGAGTTATTAGAAAGCTCTGTTTTTCTGACGTACTATACATACGAGTGTAAAGGAGGCCTCCGGCCTCGTTAAGCGGCCTTCATTACAGCTTTCTGTGCAGGCCTCTAGCATCATGGTTGTTATACTTAATGCAAGTGAACAATATTGTTATTATCAATATTATCGTTTGGCTGGCCCCACGGTTGGCCTAGTAGAGCATGCGGGAGTCTCTGCAGGAAACCCTCGTGGTAGTGGTCCCACTTGCAGACTGCCCTGGCTCCATTATTGTTTCGTAGGCGAGAGAACCCACTTCTTTGGAGGGCTTTTCGGCAGCAGGTGGTCACATGTCCTCTCCCGACCAAGATCAGCTTGACAGTTCCACTCGCGCCACCGCGCTGCTGTTGTGTTCAACTCTTCTCGCTCAAATACGGTCTGGCCCGGATTTTCCCGCCGTCCTACACTTTGAGGCTGGGCCACCTTAGGTCCCATTCGAAATTTTAGGGGTGAAACAACATTCAGCATCAGCTCTGCACTGTAATTGGTCCGCTCTGGATCAATCAGAGAACTTTCTGATATACAGCTGAGGGATTTTAATCTGACGACTGCTCCAATCCTGTTGCATTAATACCACTGTCCCTTTCTCTCTCTTAATAGCATGGGCTAACCTGCACTAAGTAAATTTTTTCGTTTACTTGATTCTTTTATTGACTACTTAACTGAGAACGTCACTAGTCATGAATGTAAAGTTTAACTAAGGTATTGTATAACTATGCGTGCCATGATAGGCAGTGAGGCATGGGACCTCAGCATGTCACTACCTGAGCCCCCGACCAGGAAACCTGTGCAAACGTACTATAAATTATAGTCGAATGTATCTAAATCATCAAGATACATTCCATCCCCACATCAATGCAAATTTTAGTGAAGCTGTCTCTTAACATACACGGGGTGAGATCTTTTTAATGTTGTTCTTGTTTTGCTACAGCTCTTGGGTGCCATTTTTATGCAAATTTTATCTACAGTTTTCTTCTATGCTTTTCATTTTCTATATATCTTTTATATCTGTTGTATTTCGGTCACTATATTACAAACTGTACTTTTTGACGACTTGTTTGATTTAAGTGCTAATAATAACACGAGCTACGTGCATTTTATATTATTTTTCTGCGCTTTAACCTGTACTGCATATTTTTTTTTCCTATTTCCCGCTGGTTATCTTTATTACAGTTATTTTTGCATGCTGTCAAGTATTTCAGTGTAAATTTAGTTTTTATTTTCATTCTGTTCTTTATCTGTTTGAAATGCGCTGGTTGAAATTTGATGTCTCCTCACACAATTCCCACTGAGCCCGTAAAGTATTTCAAATAGAATAAATAAACTTCTAGAGACATTGCACGCCCGGCGTAGATCGCAGGAACGAAGCTAGCGTATATCACCGAAGAAGGGTGCCTAGCAGGTTGACACGTTCTCTCACATATTATTCATAGCGTGTGAATTTTCAAAACTCAATATAGCTTTAGGTGCTCAAAAGCTGCAGAGCCCTTTTGTAACCCACGATTTGTTAATACTTGCGCTAATGCACATCAGAAAATGATTCCCAACACCATACTTAGTACATAAACAGGCAAGTACAGCACTAATAAAAAACACAAACATTAAGAAACAGAAAGGATTGTACCACAGTTTGAAAGCCGGAAAAGCCTCTAGTGATAGGAAGTCAGGTGTGGGAACCGACGACGTGCACTACCTCCGCACCCGACCATTGAATTACTAGTGGCAAAACGTCAGCTGCTCCTCTAAACGCATTTTTTTCTATATTCCTATTAAAAGCACATTCACTCTGTCTTACGTCAGCATAGCAAAGGCCTGTTAAAAACAATGACAGGCTTAGTGAACCCTTTTTTATCTTCGCTTTCTTACGCTGAGACTTAGGCTCATGCGTTGAGCATTTCTGAAAATTCTAAATGCTTTTCATTTAGCCCACCTGGGGCAGCAGCCAACCTCACGTCTCGACGGCTTTCCAATGTAACTCCATTTTGTATTACGAAGGAAACACTGAAATTAAGAAGGGTCATGAATTATCGGCAACATTTTCTTAATAGGAAGTAATTGATATCTCCGGAAAAGACGATGTGGCGCAACGGTCGGTCACGTCAGCTTTTAAATAATTAGCCTCACAGGTGGAACCTAAGTTTTGCACTTCGTATTTGTTTTGTTGACGTAAGCACCACGAATTATTTATGATACGAATATTTTACAATTGCAGGATTTCCGAAAGGGCACCTTCTTCACTTCACCTCTGTACATACGCAATCCGTGGCCGCGCTACAAGAATGATATATTTACAGCTAGTTTCCGTGCTTCTTTGGACCGTTGCACTATCGGATGCGTTCACACAAGAGAACGAGGAGCCTACCGCAGATGCAGAAGGCAATGAAGTGAAGATTTGGGGCCTTCTCGTAGCAGGCTCTAAGAGTTACGGAAACTACCGGCACCAAGCCGATGTGTGCCACGCTTATCATGTGCTTCACAATCACGGCATCCCCGACGAGCGTATCGTTGTCATGATGTACGACGATATTGCGTACGACCGCATGAACCCAACGCCTGGTGTAATAATCAACCACCCAAAAGGAAAAGACTTATATGCGGGAGTCCCTAAGGATTACACTGGGAACCACGTGACCCCTCAAAATTTTCTCGATATACTTCAAGGAAAGAAAGTGAAAGGTGGCAGTGGCAAAGTTATTCGCAGTGGTCCGAGGGACCATGTATTTGTCTACTTTTCTGACCACGGAGGGGTAGGTGTACTGTTGTTTCCCAATGAATACCTGCATTCCACTCAGTTCGTAAACGTAATAAAAGAAATGTCCAAGGAAAAAAAGTTCGCCAAGATGACCATATACGTTGAAGCCTGTCATTCAGGTTCTATATTCAAAGGCCTTCTTCCGAAAAATATTAAAGTCTACGCCACGACAGCAGCCAATGCAAGTGAGAATTCATATGCTTGCTACTTTGACTCCTACCGCGGTACTGCCTTGGGTGACCTATACAGCGTGAGCTGGATGGAGGATTCAGACCGCGCAGATCTAAGCAAAGAGAAATTGAGCGACCAATATAGCATAGTTAAAAAGAGGGTCACTACAAGCCACGTTATGCAGTTTGGTGACATGAGGGTCGCAAAGCGCCCGGTAGCCGAGTTCCAAGGCTTTAGGCGGACAAAGTCCAACAGTTACAATGACGTGCCGTTTGATCCTGTGCCGAGCCCTGATGTGCCCTTAGCCATATTAAGAAAAAAGCTAGAAGAGTCCTCTGATAATGATGTTAAGAGAGCCTTGAAACGGGAGCTAAGGCGAACCCTTCGTAACAGGCGTTTTCTTGATGACAAAGTCACCGAAATCGTGAAGTTTGTTGCCAAAGGAAGCTCCGAGGATATAAGGTCGCTTCTTGGTCCCATGCAACCGCTGAAAAACTTTGATTGTTACAAGAAGGTTGTGCGTCACTTTAACGACCTTTGCTTCAAACTATCCGACAACTCATATGCACTTGGTCACCTCAGTGTCTTGGTCAACATGTGCGAGTCGAAGTACAACATCCACCGCATTGAAGAAGCAATGGAGAAAGCTTGTACTCACCCATCACTCACCGGCATCGTCTAATAACTGGGTATGGTGGATGAATAAATTCATCTGTTTCCTTCCGCTGTCAACAGCGTTTCGTATGTGTACTTAACGAGTTCTTACGGTGTCATTAACTGGTATGCTGAGGCTGCCTCAAGAATAATTAAAAGACGTTTTTCTGTCACCGAACAATTCATATGCCGCGTTTACAGCCGAAATTTTGATACAAATACTCGCTATCAATGATGGCCTTGCGTTTTCGAGTAGCATTCAAATACATGCTCAGCGCGTGAGAACAAGTGCTCCAGTAAAATCTGTTTTGCAGAAGCCTTGCAGCTAGATATCAGGACATTTTTTATGTTTCTTGATTTCTTTGTTTGGCATAACCATTACTTCTGCATTAAATTGGAAAGCTCACTTTGACCAAATTGCTATCAATACCAATCGCACGTTAGTATACTTAAAACGTAATTTCAGCAAATCTCCTATTTCAATAAAGCATCTTCTTTATAAACATCTTGCACAACCCAAACTTGAAAATGCTCGTGCCATGTAAAATTGTAATCAACTTATTTCACCTTACGCAGTTAAAGTGGTTGAAAATAGTGCTATTCGATTTGTTCTCCCTAATTATAACCGAACAGCCAGCATAACATTAATAAGGTTTAGCGTAGGTTTACCTTCTCTGCCATTGTGCCGCAAGTTTTTGATATTTGCTTGTTTCATAAAATCTGTCAAGAGTCTCTCTACACAGTGAATTCATGAAGTTTCTTCGCTACCGCTCCTCACGTGTGGACCGTCGTCACAAAGTTGGTCTTCCTCATTGCCACACTAACACTTTTTACTATTCATTCTTGTCAAACGTACCTAAAGACTGGAACCACCCTCCCGCATAAATCGCGTCAATATCAGATTGCGTTCATTTCATTCAAGAATTTTTCACGCTTTTTTTTTATATCGCCAAAGTGCTTATTACTGCATTTTTGCCGTTTTCCTATTTATTATATTGTTATTCGTGTCTTCTTTCCGCTTCTATTTTCTAGTTAAATTCTCTTCGCTCTCTTTCTTTTTGACATATCATACTGCTTATTCAAAGTTTGCATTCTCTCCACTGGTCATCTGCCACTTCTATGTTCTAATTTTCCTTCTTATAACCAACTCCCCTATGCAATCCTTTGGTGGTTCAGGTTATGCGAAATAAATAAACCACATAACATTTTGCACATCAATTCAGTGCGCAGGCACAATCAACCCGCATATAAATTAATACACGTTCTCCCCCATTTCATAGATAAACTTGTTTCTGCTCGGCTGCAGCCCTTTGAGTCCAAGATTAGTTGTTGCAAGGAACAGAAAACTTCGGCGATGGCACACGACGACGAACAACAGGCGCAACGCATTAAGCCACGGGTGTGCATCTTTCTGCTAAGTTTGTATTGGCTGTTTCGGCTATAAAATGTTCCCCCTAAAGTACATATCTGTGAACTCACCGTTTCTTTCATTTTTCATTCAGCTGCACTACGACTTTGAGGTTTTATTTGGACCTCAGCTGAAGGCATCTTTCCAAGTACCGCAGTGCACGCGAGAGTATTGGCCAGGCTACGCGTGCCGCACTGAGCAGCAATAACACGATTTTGAATTGAATAAGTAATGACATTATAAAAAAATTATCAATCAAAAATGAGATGAAAACGCTAATATCGGCATTTTTCTTATATTGTGAAAATCCACTCTATTAAAACATAAGTCATAAGACCGAAGTACCGAACTAACCGCATTTCAATGCAGCACACTGACTCTTCAACTGCCAACAGACGAGAAAAGTGTTAAAAAGCTTCGTATATTATATTCACAAGGACGCTATTAGAATATTTACGATACTGGTTATAACTGATTCCTCGCACTGCATCACTTCTCAGGTTTAACCAGCTGTGCTCCGGATTATGTTCTCGTTTATCTGTAATAGGACGAAAAGAAGAGCTTCTTAGTTCATAACAATACCATAAGTCGAAATCGTGTTCCTTTTTTCCATGCAATAACTGCTACTGCAGAGATTTCAAATTTAACAGTGATATAATTCGCAAAAGGGTCATCACGGGCCGCATCTACCAATGTCTCTTGGTAGCTGCCAAATCAACTTCCAAGTATGGTGACCTACTCCCTATCGTACGTCCAAACAACCCAAAGGGAAAGAGACCGAATCAAAGCAATCATTTGGAAGGCGTATAAAACGGCCCTTCATCTGCCGACGCGTACAGCAAACGAGAAGTTACAAGCACTCGGCATTCACAGTACATTCGAAGAGCTGGAAGAGGCACAGCAAGAGACGCAAAATGAAAGGTTGGTGCAAACAAGAAGCGGCAGTAGAATCTTAGAAAAGTTGGATACAGCTTAGAAAAAATACTAGAAAAGGAACCAGACATCCTCGACAACATCAGAGCCACTATCAAAGTGTGCTCGCTCTCCAAAACATTGACCCAAACCTCCACCCGGCTAGGAGAAAGGCGAGAGCAAAATACATAGAAGAGAAACAGGTGGTCATAGAAAATACAGTATATGTGGACGCGTCCGGATATAGAGGAAGAGACGTGAGAGTGGCAGCGGTAGCACTCAACTGAAAGGGCGCAGAATTTGCGAGAGCATCCATTAAAAACGGTACGGGTGATGAGGGCGAGGAACTCGCAGTTGCTCTAGCGATCGCCGAAGGCAACCGGATCGAAAAATCTTTAACCATCCTAACGGACTCGAAAGAGGCGTGTAGGAACTATATGAAAGGAAGGATAGGTAAATGTGCAAGACAGGTGCTAGCACAAGTGGCTCCAACAAAGTACCAGGCAAGGCAAGTTATTTTCTGGTTACCCGGACATGCGGAAGTATGGGGCAACCTAAGGGCCAATGAGACAGCTCGAGCTTACACGAACCGAGCCTCTCATCCACTCAGGCCGGAGGGGGCCTCAGAAAACGTAATGCCCACCAACTACTACAGGGGAGTAAGGAAAAGATATCCGGAACCGCACTCTAGCCTGACTCAGGAAGAGGCGGTCATGTGGAGGAGGCTCCAAACAGAAACCCTAGCTAATCTTTTCGCATTAAATAAGATGTATCCAACGCAGTACAGGGACACGTGCCCCAAATGCGGAGGCAGACCCACGGTGTATCACACAACGTGAGAGTGCAAGAACAATTATAGTTTCCATAATCAGAAAGAACCGTGTCGGGAGCAGTGGGAGGAAGCGCTTTCCAGCCACAATCTAGCCTTCCGACGAAGGCTGGTACAACATGCTGTGAAAGCTGCCAGATGCAATGGGGCCCTGGAATAAGAGCTCCACTCGCTGAAGAGGGCGATGACATCGAAAGATGAAGACGACCTCTGCACTCAGAAATGTATAGAAACAAGTGCAACAAAGTTTATTTTATCCTATCCCATCCAAAAAATGAAATCACTGCATTTCAAAAAAAAAAAAAAACCCGCCGCGGTGGCTCAGTGGTTAGGGCGCTCGGCTACTGATCCGGAGTTCCAGGGTTCGAACCCGACCGCGGCGGCTGCGTTTTTATGGAGGCAAAACGCTAAGGCGCCCGTGTGCTGTGCGATGTCAGTGCAAGTTAAAGATCCCCAGGTGGTCGAAATTATTCCGGAGCCCTCCACTACGGCACCTCTTTCTTGCTTTCTTCTTTCACTCCATCCTTTATACCTTCCCTTACGGCGCGGTTCAGGTGTCCAACGATATATGAGACAGATACTGCGCCATTTCCTTTCCCCGAAAACCAATTATTATAATATTATTATTAATTTCAAAAACTGCATTCGCTTCGGCTCTCACTTTACTTATATGACGACATATATAATTATTACCAGGTATTCGGGATATCGCACAGCCAGTGTTGCTATAATTTCTGGTCGATTGTCGATTTTCACGAACTACAGATGGCGTTGCGTTCGCGCAGAGATGGCGACACTCAAGCGAACACCATCTATGTTCAGCCTGGAAGCATTAACACGTTTAAATAATTCTACGAATGAGATAGATTTATTCGCTAAAAGTGAGCGCCTTGCTTTAGCTAAACACTTTAAATTAGTCGGAGTGCAACACAGAAGCGATGTCAAACTGGAGATCGCAGACCTGTGCACGCAAACGTCCTCCCCACGAGCGCAACCGGCCACGATTGCCAACCGCTTCCAGGACGTTGCGGAGTAAACCCCAGTCGCGCAAGCAACAATGCAGGCATGTCTCGGATTTACGCTATTTTTTTCATGCAGGTAAGTAAGGCTCTCGAAAATCTCGGCATAACGCTGAAAGCTGGACGCGTTCGGGACGGTTTCAGTTTTTGGCTGTCATATGCTTGGATTTCAATTCAGCACTTCCGTATGACCATCAATTCAGTGCGTGAACCAACGTTCTTGTACGAAGGTAAGTTCGTGAGCACATTTGTAGGGCGCTGGAGAGGTGTGCTGCTGAAGAAATCATAGTGCGGAAATGCTGCGCTAGAAGCAAAGTGCTCGTTTCTTGCTTTTTTTTGGCAAGCTTCGCTTCAGGGCAAACAATAGCCATGAAATTCACTACCTGCTCTAGAATTTCGCTTCAGTTGCTGTGCCTAGGACCACTCGAGCACACCAATAAAAAAAAATAGGAAGACGCCTAGGCTTCTCCTTAATAGTAGACGCGATAGCACTTTTTTCTTATTTTCTGACGCGTAATTCGTATATTTGTATTTGTATTTATTTTTAATTACTAGAGCATTGGTACGCATCCCCAAAACACTTCACTGTCTGTCATACACACCACAACGCGTTCACTTGGCCCCCCCCTTCGACAAACGGCTGGTTTTAGCATATGCGTTGCGTGGCCGACTATCGCGCAGAGGGCGTGGGAGTGAGACCCAATGCCGCCGAATTTCTTTATTTGATTCGAAACATCTGCGAGTATTTCCGCCATGTTTATGAGGCCTTCCTCTCAATCCTATGTTACGGTGACGGCTTTTCGACAGAACGATCTGTATACGCTATCGCGTGAAACCCTACTTAATGAAGAGTATACATTGCGGCGTGCTCTAGATACTACCCTCGGAGGCGGCGTCGATCGCAGACGCAAACTCCTGTTCCTCTTTTCACTTGCCGGTATTTCGATTTCCAGGCGTGAAATTCATGAAGTGGAACTTAAAATCGCGTATAGCGTGTGAACCTACTCGATCCGTTTTTTTGGTCGTTCAGAGGGTACTTTTGCGGACCGTGATACACTAGTGTTTAGAATGAACTGACACAAACGTGAAAATATAAAACGCAGAGAAGATAAACTTAAATGACGGTGCTTTAATTTCAGCTTTGGCTATGACGAGGAACAAAACTGGAAGTCTTACGTTTGCATCGTGGCAGAAATTACAAAGACAAGCCACGATTATCACACTAGCCGTTCAATTAATACACACTAAAGAAATAATGGCACTGAGTCCTTTCATGGAAGATCGAAGTAATCTCCATGAAAATGCCGCGGTGAGGCTGTCATTGTCTTGCCAGTCCGCAGTTTTTTCACACAGAGCCAAAGGCAAAATGAGCTCTGCATCAAATCCGCTTTATCAGGGCTAATTGACCAAGACTGCATGGGCCGGCCGTGCTGAAATACCATGGGCCGAGCTTGGGGATCAACCTCGGCCTTCCGACGCCTTTTGCCGGCTTCCGAACATAGGGCTGAGCAGGAGCCTATATACAACCCAGAGCGAAATTAAATTTTTTGTTCGGTGAGCGGGTATCATGTTCCGATGCCAGCCCTAGTAGGTACCGATCACTTTGAGACCTGTGTCCAACCATCCGTCTTCGGGGTCCCGATAACCCACAACAAGCTATATTAATGCTGCTTCGTCTCGGGTTCCTCTGCTTTATTGCTCTTGTAAAGTCTGGAGCTTCGTGGGGAATATTATTCAGTTGCTGCTCACTCACGCCCAAAGGTCTGCAGTTGGCACATCCCTTAGCGAAAAGAAGCTGTGGTAAAATTGCATTTCGAACTTATTATAATAATTGAATCCTAATTTTGTTTTTTCCATTATTCGTAAATACGAAAACGAAATCTTTCTATGTATGCTAGGAAAAGTATTTTTAAAATTCTTACCAGTATGTCCTAATACAGCTTTTGCCAGCACGTAATGAATATACAAAATAGTACACTAAAATGCGCATAGATACATTATAATTTATTAAATATACTCTAAAATGTAGAATAAATAGATTACAGTACATTACAATGCATACGGTATGCGGTATGTATACGGTATGTAATTAAGTGGTGCTTGCCCCTGCTAGAAGTTATGATCAACGAAAGGACGAGAGAAAAGAAAGAGATTTGACTATTCCCCGAAATGTGATGTCGGGCACTAGATTGTTCCACGACATCTTGAAATGTGCTGGTAATACTTTTACGAGGACTGCTCTGTTCTTATCATAATTACGAAAGTGCACTTTTAACGAATTGCCAACATGCGCATGCGATTTCCCGAAATGCAAGTTCGAGGACTAAATTTTTACACGGCAGGCAGAAGTGTGCTGCAATAAGTTTACGAGGGCAGCCTGTTTGTTAGAATTGGAGTATACTTCGGACTAATTAATTTCATATTTACGAAAGTACACTTTCAATACGATGACAAGATGGTATTTCTACATGTATATTTTTTCATGTATTTGAAGTGTGCTTGAAGCATGCTTCAAAACAGATTATAAGAAGATATTTCTAATACAAAGAATGAAATTTCGAGGGACCTATTTCCGGCATAGTTTCGGTGCATTCTTGAATAAAAAATATGTTTAAAATGCAAGATCATTGTCCCGCGCTATACTCAAAACGTATTAATTTTCGCTAAGTGAGGAACAAAATATCGCCACAAGTGTCCAGCCTATAGGTTAAGTATGAGTATCTAATTGAAGTATTCAGCACCAAAGCTGCTCCATTAGCCATTAGTGAATTCTCTGTACCAGAGTAATTCTGAGGGCAGAGAGATATCAAGGACAAGATTTAATAAGCGGCGCAAGGTTGCCACGTGAATTGGGTGCGTAAAAACTGATGTTGGGGGGAGTTTTATGATTACACTACAGATGATGTTTCAAACATATATAAGCAATTTAAAAGAAAAGCATTTTGAGTTAATGTATTCTACCTTCTGCCATCATTACCGTCGTCATGACGGACGCTAAGCAACTAGTTCCACATGACAATCACTGGACAAGCTGACCAGCATCTGTTGATTAAGTTTTAATTATGAAAGGTTTTTGGGTGTAATGATGACGTTGCAGAGAATCATCAGCTCATCCGATGTTTATCACTAGACCTCAGAAAATGTGTTTCTCTGCGGCGCTACGGTGTACGGAATTTCAGCTTTCTTGACGGGCCCAGCGGTCGCCCGGCGGTCGCAGAGCGCCGAAGAGACACGCCCACGGCCTGACGTCACTCTGAGCTCTACACGTAACACGCACCTCTCGCTTTCTCTCCAGATGAATGGAAAGAGACATGCAACAAGCACCGTCTGCTGCAACCTCCTTGCCTACCGAAATGTGACTTGTAATCCCCAACGCGCAGTACAGCCTTGGCAGGCGAATGCGTCGCTCAGCTCGAAAGTGTTTTGTGATCTTGGGTACCACGTTGACAGGCTTTTTGAATAAATTGCAAATGGTCTTCTTTTATGCCAGAAAGCTGCATCCGACGCTTGAAAACGTCTGACCGAACACGGGGAACAATTTTTTATTAACACGAAAGCATTATGTGCCAATGCGAAGGAAAACCCGACACCGTAAGTTGGCCGCAAAATGTGTTCACAGCAAGTGTTATCTCTTCAGTAGAGTTAGTTCTTGGGCTAGTTTGTATACTTGATTCAAGGCCAAAGTTTTTCAGCGCAACAGCACGCGGCCAAAGAAAAGAAGAAGGGAGAGAAGAAGGATGAACACAGCGCTGGACTGACAACTGTTTAATCAGCGACGCACACACAGCTCTAAATACACTCAGACCAGCGCAGTCGCACACATGAGAATAAAGAAAAAAGAATCGCATCACATGTTATCCTCAAAAATTTGAATGGAACGTGTTTTCTGCATTATACAAAAAAAGGTAAGTATCGTTCACACATTCATACCCAGCTCTTTAAATATAATCAGCCTTTATCGTTTCACGGGTTGTTTTTAATTCGCTTCTGCTCAGAATCCCCGCTCCCGAAAACAACGTTCTACAATCCATGCAAGTAGCGCAGTGCTCGACAAGGTTGGCACCTTGCCTATTCCTGAGGTCTCTTGCGCCCTCTCTCATGTTCTCTCGTTCTAAGAAAAAGAAATCGCTGCCATTAGGGTTAGAACCCAGGCCTTTGTAGTGCCAGGCGGGCACGCAACGCATACGCCACGAACGGTCTTCCGTTTCTACATAGCAAGAAAATACTTCCACCCTAACAGGCTTCAAGCCCGACTTAACCAGATCTCATCCCGCGCCCTGTCATGCACAGTGACACCAGCATTCTGCTTTCACTTTGCCCGCGCATACAAATTCCAGGAGACGCACATATGCATCGAGTAAAGGCAGCCAGGCAGGAGGTTGATCTTGCGCAGCATATAGCTCCGCACCATAGCACACGCTTGAACCAAGGACCCTTCTTGGCAATGTAGCTGCAACGAAGGGTCGTTGGTTCAAGCATGTTAGAGGGGACGTGTACTGTATACTGTACGCGCACGTGTACTCTACGCGTTTAGTGGCATATGAATCAAGTCACTCACACGTGGATAATCTAGTCCGGATAAAAAGTTGCTTATTTCGCACGAAACGCGACCACACAATCGAAAAAGCCAATTCAACAGCAAGAAGAGGTAATCGATGCGTTGTGGGTGCGAAAAATGAGATCCATGCACGAGGGCAGAATGCCAAAAAAAAATAAAACTCCGGACCATAATCAGCTCGGCATTCTTTCCGGCTCTCCACAGCAGCGGCTCGCGGAATGTCAATTTCGCTCGACCGCATGTTCCCTTTAGCAGTGTACCATGCTGTACATTGCATAACTTCGTACTGACGCTTAAAACGATGAATACGCGCCTAACAGGCTCCCTGGGCTCTCTGGCTCAATAGCGCTTTTAGGTATACATGACGGTTGCGTCCACATGAAAAAATGGTGCTTTCACAAAACACTTCGTGATTAGCAGTGCTAAACCATCAAATTTTTTCTTCGAGCTTTGCGGTAGACTTCGGCGCTGCTGTCGGGAAGCCGCATATAGGTGGGTGAGGAGTCTGCAGCAGGTAACCACCTGGGGCCGCCGTGGTGGCTCACTGGTTATGACGCTCGGCTGCTGACCCGAAAGACGCGGGTTCGGTGCCTGCCGCGGCGGTCGCATTTAGATGGAGGCCCGTGTACTGTGCGATGTCAGTGCACGTTAAAGAACCCCAGCTGGCCGAAATTTACGGAGATCTTCACTACGGCGTCTCTCATAGCCTGAGTAGCTTTGGGACATTACACCCCCATAAACCATAAACCAAACTAACTCTCCTGGCGTCTTTTCCTGTATACAGAAGCTGTCAAAACGTAAATAAGAAACCATGACACTGTTGCACACAACAACAAACCATGCCTGATCGCTTTCTAACGCTGCCTCAGATAACTGATTCTATCAGTCGCCAGGAAACGGCGCGGGCCCTTGACCGAGTCAGCGCGTCCTCTGACCGAGTCTTATCTCGGGCGACCGGGCGCTCCCTTTTGGCGGATCAAACGTATGGTCGTTGCGTTTTGAATGCGACTCCAGGAACTCTCTTCGGGCTAACTGGGATGCGTTTGAAGAGCGGTTAGTGGTCAGCAGACGGTCCTTGCGGTCTCCCGCGTACCTTAAAGCGAGCGCGTACTGCTGCCGGCTACATGCCACGACCACCGTGTCATAGGGCACGATTTTTTCTCTTGTGGTCGAGAAGTCGCGCTTATCGTAGATTCTCCACAGCAGCAGAAACCATTTCTACGTGATACATTGTAAAGATAATTCCCGTTGACGATGGTTTCCCGCGATTCTGGAACGCGGTTAGTTTTTATACTGTTTTGTGGAGCCAACTAGCGGAATGCCGTACCTTTCTACTCGGGCAAATGAAGAAAGATATTGTAACATTCGCCACGCTTTGCATGAGTTACTACCTGAACATTTCGTAAAATGCGCATTTCTCGTATTTTGCCATTCAGGCATGGCAGGCGCATAACAAACAAAACAAAAACAAAGGAACACACAGAAGCGCTTGTGCGTTTTATTTACTTTTTTTCTTTTTGTGTGTTTCCTGGCGCTCGCCGTGCCGTTACATGAAACAAATGAACAAAGCGGGGACTATGCGGTTTTGAGTGTTCATAGGGAATTTTTGCTGTTGCGTGCACAAGAGTGCATGCGCCAATTTGAACAAACCAAATCTATGCCTCTACGGGGACGGCAGGGCCAGTTATAACTGAGTCCTTTTTCATGCGCACGCGCAGGACAAGCCACTGCTAACGATTTCGACTTCGAAGAAACAATTTCGAGGAAAGAAAAATTCAGGCGACACTAAAACGAAGGCGCCCAGTGGGTTTTTTATGTTTAACTGCAGTAGTTAATCGGAACGAGGAACACCGGATGCAAAAACCACACTTAAAGACAGTGCGCCATGATAGCGGGCTAAAATAGGAACATGCAGGCCGGTTGTACTAGAAATGAACGGAA
Organism: Amblyomma americanum; assembly: GCF_052857255.1. NCBI lineage: Eukaryota > Metazoa > Arthropoda > Arachnida > Ixodida > Ixodidae > Amblyomma > Amblyomma americanum. The sequence continues at coordinate 95,971,608 of NC_135499.1, read as the reverse complement.
GGAAAGCTGTAATGGGGTTTAATTGGCTTTCAGGTTTAGCTGCATCCGTGAGTTACTTATATGTACGAGCAACACCGGCCTCAAAAACCACACACACAGACATTGCGCCCTTCTATGCGCTTGTTTTAGCACCATGTTGTGTTTGTACCCATGAATAACACACTACAGAGAGTGAGAAAGGAGTTTTAATGAGAGGAAAAGGAGGATAGGTCTGCCGGTGGTGACATGACCCTGGCCTGCTACTTGACACTGGGGAAAGGGGAAGGGGAGGAAAGGAAAAGAGCGAATGAAGGATGGTGATTGCATAATACAATGAGTTTCATGGGTGATGTTCACACACATACACTGGCTAGCACTCACATCGCGATGAGTAGACAGACGCGAAATTCATGTCTTGAGCACACACGTGAGTCAACACATATTGGAGTAGGGGCTCCTTGAACACACAAATGTCCACTATCACGCATGTCAGACCGTAAACCGTGTAAACCATGTAGGCAGTTCACAGGCGGTCACAAACGGGTATCTAAGCCTGTTTCACATAAAAACTTGGTCACGGCCTTCATCACACGCCACCAATCAGCACTTTTCACCCTGGCGCCTAGAAGAGTTTCTTCGGAGAGAGGGCGAGAGTCCTGTTGTCTCACGCTCGCTTCCAGCGTTCTCCTCTCATGACTGTAGTTCGGGCACTAGCAAAGAAGGTGTCCAATAGTCTCTGGAGTGTGGCACTGTACGCAATTTTCGTTTGTTTCTATTCCGATCTTGTTAAGGTAGTGTTTGGTGTAGGCAACGCCAACCGAAAACGATGGAATAAAGTCCCTTGACGAAATATTAACTTAGATGGCAGGTGAAATCCTGAGCCGGAGTCAAGCTTAGAGATGCGGTTTTGTTGATGGCTCGCATCGTTCCAGTGCAACTGCATTGCGGCTTGCATAACATGCGCCAGCAAGGCTGCAATGTCCGATTTGGAAAAGCCTTTTTCAATGAAAGCACTAGACACTTACCAAGTTGAACACTTGAGCTCTGCCCTAAGAGGTGCGACGGGATAACGCTGAAGGGTCGCTTGCATGGCCTGGAGTCCTCTTTGCATACCCTTTCGCGGCACGAGCACTGTTTTTTCTGTATTTTATTGTATATTTTATTTTTATTTATTTTCTTATATTTTATTTTTAATATATTTTATTTTTTATCCTTTTTTGCGTATGATAATATAAACGTTTTTTATCGACCGCATGGCGCATATGACATCCCTTTAACGAAGCAGACAGGAAGTTCCTCGGTGGTGCACGGGTACAGCGCCCACCTCACGAACCAAGGAGGCCGGTTCGACTCCGGTTTGAACCATTTTTTTTCTGCGCAATTGCTATATTTTTTTTCTGGAGGCACTATGATAAGTTGGTGGAATTCGGTCACGACTATGTAGACCTGCGAAGTATTGTGTAGTGACGTCAATGCTGCTATGCTACGTGATAATTGTGCTGTGTTTGAACCATCTGCGCGAAGTGATACGGCTTTGACGCCACGACGCTGTCGTCACATTTGCTCGACACGCCAACGCCCACGCTGCCTTTTCCGCTGTGCGGAAGTCTTCCCGTTGTAGCGTTAAAAGAACACCCCGCGACGCGCCCAGTCATCGCAGCATCATGACTAAGCAATGAAGGCACGCCGAGGGCCCCTCGCGCGAGCTTCTGTGTTCAAAGAGCGCGAATAGCTCTTCAAACGGATCGCAGATAGGGCCAGGAAACCCCCTCGTTCTGCTGTTTGAAATGCAATGTTCACCATTTTGGGACCGTCGACAGTGAGTGCCGGACGCAAGGGATAACACGCGCGTGGGTTACTGGAGACCGAGAGTTTAGCAAACGCTGCGTAATTGTTTCCCCACCCCGTCACGCCCACAGAGTTTCTCGGTAATGCCTAGAAGGAAAACTTGCGCCACTGCCTATGCGAGTTTATTAAAAAGGTACATACGTACTTCATCGACAGCGGGAATGCTGGGAAGAAGTCTCTTATTTGGCTGCTCTAGTGTTGGGCCGAAAGCGTGAATTCTTCCACTGAATCGAGAGCTGCGCAGCGACGTTCTCTCTGCGCGCGCATCAAATTGCTACTGCTTCGCTTCTTCAAATAAATTCTACACAATTGTTAGGCTGGTATAAAAACGTCTGACACCATTTCTTCGAGGTTTGCGGGTAGAAGAGTGGTACTATAGTTGCATCCACGTTTTGTGCCCATTAACAGCCAAACCAAATACAGGACCTCATCTTTCCATCATTGGTGCATTTCAATAGGGTGGTTGAAGTTAGGTGGTGGCTGCTTTCCATCCAGGTAATATTTTAAAAAACTATGTGGTCGCGTCATCCATTTATTTGTGGCGTTACCTATATCGACTAAGAGTCAGCGTTAATACGAAGGTGATTGTTGGCGTGCCGGCCGACCAAAACAAATCTTTTTGTTTTGTGCCATGATTCATGGCACAAACTAATTGATTGGCACTAGATATTAAATTTAAAAAAAACATTCCCCTATGCATCTTGATTTCGGTGACTGTTGGCTTCCTTAATATATATATATATATATATATATATATATATATATATATATATATATATATATATATATATATATATATATATATATATATATTAAGGTGGTTGAGCACTATGCGGGAACAATCAAGCCAGCTGCATTGTGCTCTGTCTGCTGCTTGCGAATATTAACTGGATTAAACGTTTTGGTCGTACTAGGTTTGCCTAACAGAGATCATCCTCTTATCTATTCCGACTGTGCTGCAACTCGCTTAAATAGAAGGAAGTTCGGTTCGATATGCGAATTCGACGGCATGAAACTAAAATTGGTTGTCTACTTTGCTTTGCACAGTTTCGTTTGTTTTTATTTTCTTTGTTGCAGCTGTTGGTGCCATTTCGATGCTTTCGAATTTCAGAACTTTTTCGGCGCAGCAGAAAAATATGATAATGCATTAATCTGAATTAGAAGCACAGACGCGCTAAGCTTTTCCATGCATTGGAGCACTGAGCCTTCGCAGCAGCCTCTCGCTCTCCCTGTCCAAACTGGTAGCCTCTCTCGCTATGCTTTGGAAGTCGTCATCACCGCGAATGTTAGCTATGGCCGCTGAGGAGCGGGTGAGGGCTATGACACGCGAGATGTTCTATACATGCTGCCTAACAGTTGAAAAGGAAGCGGCTGCGTGTGGCGGAACGCAATGCAACAAAATCTGCCAAGGAAACCGATCATAGCTAGCAAATGAGACAAGATAAACTGCCCGGGACATTTGACCGCAGAGCAGATACCCGAGCCATTTGATCTCTCAGTTGACCAGGTTCTTCATACGTAATACAGAAAGAAAAGCAAAGTAATAAAAGAAAGAAAGAAGCAAGCAAGGACTCGTCTTCATCAGCAGCCTGACTGCGTCCACTGCAAGGCAAAGGCCTCGCCCATGTATCTCCAATTAACCCTGTCGTTTGCCAGCTGCGCCCACCCTATGCCTCATCATCATCATCAGCCTGACTACACCCACTGCAGGGCAAAGGCCTCTCCCATATCTCTCCAATTAATCCTGTCCATTGGCAAAGGCTGGGGAATTTTATTTTTCAGTCTTTTTCCTTGCCCCACCACAATTTTTTCCCTTTGCTAGCTGCGCTCACCCTATGCCTGCAAATTTCCTTATCTCATCCACCCACTTAATTTTTTGCCGCCTCCTGCTATGCTTTTTTCTCTTGGAATCCACTCGGTTACCCTTAAGGACCTGCGGCTATCTTGCCTTCGCATTACATGCTCTGCCCAAGCCCATTTCTTCCTCTTGAATTTTACTAGTATGTCATTAACCCACGTTTGACATCCTCACTCAGCCCGCTTCCGGTCTCTTACCTTTACACCTAGGCCTAACCCTTTTCGTTAGCCTTCACGTTAGTGCCCTGTAAGTGTGTTCCGGTGAGATACAGCTGTTGTACGCTTTTCTCTTGATGGATATTGTTAAACTGCCAATCATGATCTAAGAGAACCCGCCATATGCGCCCCACCCCATTGTTATCCTTCTAGTTATTTTCCTTTCATGATCCCGATCAGCTGTCACCAGCTGCCCTAGGTAGAGGTATTCCTTTACCACTTCCCGCACCTCGCTGTCAATTGCGAACTGCTGTTTCCTTGCTAGACTGTTGAACATTACTTTGGCCTTCTGCATGTTAATTTTTAGACCCACCGTTCTGCTCTGCCTGGCTCACTGATCATGATTTGCAGTTCATCTCCTGAGTGGCTCAGCAAGGCAATGTCATCAGGGAATTGCAGATTATTTAAGTATTCCCCATTCCCTCTTGTCTCTAACTGTTCCCAATTCAGGCCTCGTAATACCTCCTGTAAACAGGCGGTGAATAGCATTGGTGAGATCGTGTCTTCTTGCCTGACGCCCTGCTTTAATGTAATTTTATTGCTGACTTTGCGGAGGACTATGGTAGCTGTGCAGTTGCTCTATATATCTTCCAGTATTTTGACATAGGCCTCTTCTAAACCCTGCAAGAACTACACAACCAATTGTCCTGCCATATGAACTGTTCAAGCAACGCTGTTCCCCAATGAATGAGCCTCCGCTGTATCCTAGTGAACCAGCGAAACGACCACTCGCTAACTCCAAGGGTTGCTGCCGCTTGAGTCGTGATTTGGTGTTTGCGGTTATGGTTATGATAGCTCATTCCTCCAGCAGCTCTGCACCGTAGTGCTTAATGCTGTTTTGTCGTCATGCCGTTTTTGCGCTGCGGTCTTCTGTCGTCGTGCTGTTTTTTCACTGTGCTGTTTTGTCGCTGTGCCGTTTTGTTCGGCATGCTGTTTTGACGGGCGCTGTTTTTCGCTCTGCTATTTTGTTGCCATGCGGTTTTTTCTCTGTGCTGTTTTATCGCTGTGCCGTTTTTTCCTGTGCTCTTTTTTATCTGTACTGTTTTTGTGCGCTGTTTCCACGTATTCTCTTTTAACTTGTGGTGTTCTTTCGTGTCGCCGCGCTGCACGATATTCTGTAAAGCTGCGTCCCTTGCAATGCAAGTGTAGTATTTTTGGGTGAAAAAACTATGATGTTATCGAATTAGGATAAGATATGATCTACAGTTTCTGCGTTTTTCGTTGGAACTCAGAGTTAAAAAAAAAAGAAAACGACGAAGAAAGCGTTGTAACACCGAGTTAGTGCAGCACTAAAACTATTATTTTCTGAATCATTTTTGAACGTTAATGCGCACGAGAAATTAAAAAAACACCTGCAGCTCTTTATGGGGCTAAATAGCTAGGAAAAATTCCACTTATTTCTCCTGTACATTCATAAATGCTGCGCTCAGTATTCGTCGAACATAAGGATGGATGAAGTTTCAACATCTTCCGTGTCAGCATGAAAACTTTTACTTTATTTCTTCAACTTAATTTAAATTTCCGTTACTAGCGCCTTTTTCAGGGTTTTTCTGTTTATTTGGTGCCCGTAATCAGAAAAGTTTCCTATCAAACCTGATATATTAGTGCCCTTTTCTTGCCGTGTGGTTTTCCTTCCTTCGTTTTGTGTTTTTTGATTGCCTCATTGCACCCAGCTCTGATTATCCTGCAGTTATCATCCTGTGTGAAACATATTATCATTAATTTTGCGACATATAGGGAACGAGTCAAAAATGCATACCGTTTCAGTGACTTAGCCACTACATGCAGCCTGCCTCTTCAGCAATCTGCAAGACCAATCTCGCCGACTTTTTACAGAGGCGAGAGATCCCTGAGTAAAAATCTAGGTTGGCAGTAAATTAGAAGCAGATAATTTTATTCCAGCTGAAATTGCCGCAAAAAAAGCATCGTCGGCATCATCAGCGACGTCCTTTCCTCGTCAGGATATCCCAAACACTGCCGGATGAGAACAGGCCATGTCCATCGCTGATATGATCTGAGCAACAGGATAACGCGACTCGCACATGTTAGCCAGGGCACTCAGGTATTCGAGAGCATACGAGTTTTTAGATAGGCGGAAACAGATTTCGTTGAAGTGTCGCACGGCTTTCTCGTAGCAATCAAAGTTCCGTAGTTGTTGCATCGGGCCCAGAAGTGACGTGGCATTTTCAATGTCTCCTTTGGCTACAAACCTGGCTATTTCGGCCACTTTGTCCTTCACGAAATTCCTGTCGCGAAGCGCCCGCTGCAGCTTTCGGCTCAGGGACCGGTGAGCCGCGTTAGTAGAGGCCTTTGTCAGCATGTTTCTGAGGATGGCTATGGGGACATCAGCACTGGGGACTGCATTGCGTGCCACCTTCGGACTCTCTATACTTTTAGCCTTCTGGAGGCCTTGAAATTTGCTTAAAGGGAGGTTTGTGAAGGTAAGGTCCCCGTACTGCATGACGTGGCTTTTTGTTGTCTCTTTTCGCACAGTTTCGAACTGATCTTTGAGTGTGACTTGCTGGAGGTCCGCGGCGTCCGAATTCTCCATCCAGTTCACGCTGTACACGTCACCCAGGAAGGCGTTCCGTTTGTCGTCCCAGTAGCAGGCGTAAGAAGACTCTTTGTGATCAGCTGCAGTCGTGACGTAGACGTTAAAGTTGTTCGGAAGCAGGCCGTCGAACATGGAGCCCGAATAACAGGCCTCGATGTACATAACCATCTTCGCAAACTTGTTTTCTTCGTGCATTTTCTTGATCACTCGGACGAATGGCTTAGCATGCAACTCAGTTTCCGGAAATGCTAGTATACCCGGGGCTCCGTGGTCGGAAAAGTAGACAAATATGTGGTCTTTCGGACCACTTCCAATAACTTTGCCGCTGCCACCCTTCACTTTCTTCCCCTGGAGAATGCTGAGAAAATTTTTGGGCGTGACCAAGTCTCCAGTGTAGTCCTTCGGGGTTCCAAGATATACGTTTTTGCCTTTAGGGTGGTTCACGATTTCCCCAGGCGTCGGGTTCAAGGTATTGTTTGCAATGTCATCGTACATCATAACAACTATGCGTTCGTCAGGAATACCGTGGTTGTGAAGCACGTGGTAAGCGTGGCAGATGTCGGCTTGGTGCCGGTAGTTATAGTATTCGCGGGAGCCTGCGACAAGAAGGGCCCAGATGTTTACTTCACTGTTCTCGTCAGCTTTGATTCGTTTTTCCTTCACTTTTGCTGCGGCTGTCGAGAATGCAAGAGCCCAGAGGAAGACAACAGGAAGTCGCGGGGACGTCATACTTGATGCTGGCTTAGAAATGTCCCTATGTCAGAGGTTGAGTGACAAAATGACGCCTGTCGTCGTCCTGCAGGTGTAAAATAATGCGCATTTATCTGGCGCAGCGGAAGCAAACAGGATTGCGCTTTACGGATGTATAATTCAGAACCTTTTCAGTGCCAGGAAACAATGGAAGTACTCCCATATTCATCGTTTTCTGTCCTGACGAAATGTAATTAACCTGTTTGGAATACTTTTTCGGATATTAATTGGTTCGGTTATTATAGACAGCTCTTTTTACATATTGCATGCGAGGAGCTAAAGTTTCGCACAATATGATGGAAACTGTCGCCTTAGCTAACTCACAAGTAATACCAACGCTATTCAATCCTATAATAAGCCTTAAGCACTCCTCTCGAGAAAAGTCTCAGTAAAAGGACAGGGTTGCTCCTGGTTTAACATCAAGTGCAGAAATTATGCTTTTAGGAATACCCAAGAGAGATCAAAAGATGTTACGTGAAAAATTTTTGCGGTTATAATATTCAAGTGAAGCTTTCTGCGCTAAAAATTTGAAAATTAGAAAATTGTAAGACACTGTGATGGAAATATTGAAGGTAATGGCCCATTATTCTGATATGCAGCAAATTCTTTCTTTTACAGTGTTTCGATCGATCGCATTGAACAGTTAAGACTGCCTTAGAAAACGAAAGGGGAATGCTTTTGACGATACCAAAACGTGAATAGAAATAAAAAAGAAAACTGCTATGGGGTTGTCTGCAAATATATTGATTTCTTTAGTGCAATCTTACTTTATATGAAAAAATTGCACCATAGAAATCAATATATTATCGTAGACAACCCGACAGCAGTTTTTTTTTTATTTGCGTTATTGAACGATTTCGTGATCAAAAATGTGTTTGTCCAGAATTGCTGGGTGTGTAGCCTTCCATGGAGTATTTAATTTCAGTTCGCCATCGATTTTTGCGGCCAACGCTTCGTGGGCTTCTAGTGGCGGGTGGAAGATTCTGGGGCCAGTGCGGGAGGTGGATGCTGAGTAGGTGCTTTCCACAAACCATAGCGTACTCGTTGGATGATAACTAGGTTGCCAGCGCTATACAAAATGATATGTATATCAGTGCCATCCAGTGTTTATCCTCTATTTTGTTGCATGAAGGGTTGCTTAGCTGAATAAATATTAGATTACATAGTTTGGCTTTCAAAGAGTGTTTAAAAAAAATGTCGTGGCCCAACATTTCCACGCTATTTTTTGTTTCGAAAATTGAATAAGCATCGATTGCGATTTTTTTTACCTTAAACCTAGGTCGAATCATCTGCGTGAGAGTGTGCCACATTACTGTAATAAAATATCTGTGAATGGTAGGCTGCACGCAATATTTTTTTGTTACCTGCTAGAGTGGAACTCTCAGTAAATGCTATTTTCTCACTGCCCTCGAGGGAAGAGCATGCACTACACTGCTGTGGTAACAATGTTGCAGCACAGTCATACCTTTCTACACGCCCAAGAATGCAACTCTTTCCGTGGCTCCTCGTGCTTGTATTAGTGTACTGATATTTCTTTATAATCATTGAACTCTGTAGACAGTTACCTCTTATGGTCTATATGTTTTTCCATAGCCCACAAAATGGCCCGAATAATACCTAACGCACCGCAGATTATTTCAAAAATGACGGTCTGTAGGTAATATAAACATAGCAATTACATAGCAAAAATTTTACTCATAGCAATTACGGAATACGCCAATATATTGCAAGGCGAGCTCATACGTCGTTTTCCTTCAGCACCATTTATTTAGCCCATATTTATTGAATATCTTTGGGGAAATGATTAAGCTAAACTAAATTTTTCTTCAATTGAAAATTTTTTCCAACCTTGCTTTTCATTACAGTGTTTTATAAGCAATGCTCCACGCTTTTCGTGCGCTTAGGGTCGTGAGGCTTTCACTCACGCGCGCAAGCAACGGTACAAAGCACAATCCTGAAACTCGCTCTTATGAGGGAACACGTTTTTTTTTCTTAGGTGATGTCAGTTGATTTTCATTTGCTGACTAGCTGGTACACTCCTTAGATATGCCTAATTTTTTTTATTTATGGTTTTCTGATGGCTTAAGATAAGAGAGCTGAGCTCATTTTTGTGTTAAGATCTTATTCTCTGGATGATTATTGCGACCGTATTTAGATATGAACCATATATAGGATTATCAAGGAAACAAAAGCGGGCGCTTATTTTAACGAAATTTGTACGCAAGAGAAGTTGAAGCGCCTGCGTCAGGGCTGCAACCTATATTCTTATTGCTCAGCGCCTTGCTTTTACGAAAAAGTATGTCCGGGTTGTGAGCCGTAGCCATTGCTGTAGTGAAGTTAAGTAACATTTTGCGCCATTCACTTGAGGTGCATGTGCATTCTGTGAATTTGAATACTTTGGACATTTGAGAGTCATGCTAACCTAATAGGCCTCAAATTTTCCTAAGAAGCTTCGAGAGTTGCTCGAAAATTCATGCTTCTCCCTCTGACAAACAGTGTCATTTACAGCAAGGACATTACCAAAACACCATAAGGTGAAAATGGCAATGAAGTGTAGGGTAATTACATTATAAACTTGGTGCTATCCGCAAAAAAAAAATGTTTCGCTTAAAAGTAGGCAATAGAATTTGAACTGGATAGTAGCGGTGACTGTACCTGATGTACCGAGAAAAAAACTGTGCAGATGTTCTATTCACAGACTTTGGAAAGTACGTGTGCTTGTCGATGGGACTTAGGATACAAAAGCCGAAGCAGTTCCCGAGACCACGGATACCTTTTAAGTGAAGCTCTGCGTAGAGGGCCGCACGCGCATGTATGTGTGCGCCGTTAAACCACATCTGGCCATGAAAAACAAAAACAGGCGCGTACTTTTCATTGCAGTTATTTCTCAAAAACTTCCCTCGTAAAAAAAACACGTTCCAATTGCGCATGGAGAAGAACAAGTGAATGCTTCGTTATATACTTCGCTAGAATTAAAATGCGAGCGCTTAAAAGACTAAAGGCGTCAATAAGTCCCTTCTCGTCTTGTTTGATATAAGCGAGCAATATTTGCTCGTTATAGTATTTGTGAAACGTTTTCTGCGTTTTATACTGTGTTTTTGCTCAAGATACAGCGTTTGGCATTAAAAACACAGGAGACCTAACATCACTAGGTGAAGGAGGTATTAAGAATGTTCTTGTGTAAAGGGCGAGATCCCCGAGAATGGTCGCAAATTTTTATAAGGCGCTCGCAGTCAGTACCGGTTTATTGCTGCAAACCCCTTTTCTCGATGGGCTAGAAACCACGCACATTTTAACCAAGTTAGAAAGTTTTGTTTTCGCCCAGGATGTGGTCGACACGGGCAGTGTTTTCATTTTTCGTACCAGATTGAACGTTATGAGGTCGGGAGAAAATCAGAACACATTGCTGGCTTTAAACTTTAACGAACAAAAAAGGCTACAAATGGCGGAATATATATATATATTAGCAGGAAAGGTAAAGGAAATGTGGGGCCCGTTTGACAAACTTATGAAGGGAGCTAACAGTCACCGAAACCAAGGTGCATAGGGCAATGTTTTTTTTATGTGTTGTGCTTATCAGTGGGATATTATAGTACTTAGATTAATAAATCACTTAAAGAAAATTACTTATAAAGCAGCAGAAAAAACAACCATGCGCCGGTGGGATCCGAACCTACGACCTCCGAATATCGCGTCCGGTGCTCTTACCAACTGAGCTACGGCGACGGCTCTCCAATCTGCTGCTCTTGTGGGTATTTATGTTCATTGGGTGTAAGCGAACCTTCAGAGTGTTCACCAGCGCCACCCTCGACCATAGCGGCGGACGTAGCACGTCCTGTAATACCGCGAGCGTGACGTACTATAATCTAAGTACTATAATATCCCACTGATAAGCACAATTAACACATAAAAAAACACATTCCCCTATGCACCTTGGTTTCGGGGACTGTTCGTTCCCTTCACATATATATATATATATATATATATATATATATATATATATATATATATATATATATATATATATATATATATATATATATATATATATATATATATATATATATATATATATATATATACACAGTGGGCAGAGGGATCGAGTAGGATGGAGACAGGGCGAGGCACATGAAAAATAGGAGAGCCGCATAGAAGGCACGGGGAGAAGGCCACCTGGGCGGGCGTCAACGGGAATACGGAAACAGGTGATAAAAAAAATATCTCTCTGAACACTGCATCAGTGTTCGACTTAAGAGCGTTAGTTACGGGAGCCTCAAGTATTTACATCAATGTGCTCAGTAAACGTGGAGAAGACCAAATCCAAATATCCGCAGGTGTTTCCTTTCCATATGCATCCCTTCTAAGACGCAAGCAGCGCCATCTACCTCATGGATTTTGCACGACTGTTGGGATTTACGGCCCCCTTCCCGATATTTGTTACATTTTTTCATTGTATTAGTTAATAAATATTGTAGATGTGTGCATCACAAAACGACGAATCGTTTGACGCCATCACGAACCCCCTGCGACAAACGGTTAGGCCGTTATGGACGTCTGAAATCCCTTGGAATGCACGGTTTGGGGCGGAAAGGTTGTCGGTGCGAATCCCACATATATTTTGGGCTTTATCTCAATTTGTAATTTTATCCTTATGAACATATCAAGTTATTTGACACCACTAACAACATTCTCAGTGAAATGGTGGCCCCCAAATTTAATGCAAATGGTGGTCCCGGATGTGGGGGTGGGAGAGGAGGTCCCATTTCGATGGACGCTATATTGGTACATATATTACTGATCGAAAGAACAAGTATCAACTGAGGTGCTACGTATCCACTGTTGCTATGTGATATAGTGTGGTCATGTGGCAACTGTTTTGGTAAATTTCACCTTCATTGCAACAGACGCATCGGTGAAAAACGTTAGTAAGAGCTAGCACTTTTAAAACTAAGGCTCCGTCACATCTCATTCGCAAAGATACTAAGAAATATTGACCGATAACCAAACACAAGTACGAAAAGAAAAATTAAAAAAGATGAAAACAACCCCATAAACCAAAGGCCAAAAAGGCAAAAGCGTCTGAAAGCAGAATAGAACGCAAAAATAGGAGCAGGGCAAAACAGAGCTAAATGGCCAGTGAACAGCTTAAAAAGGATTCTTAACAGGAAGACATTAAGTTCAAAAAAACAAAGTAGAAAGATAAGGAACAAAAAGGCGTGGGGGGCTTATATCAGGAGGAACCGCGTTTAAAAAAGCAGACTGAAGTCACGAACAGAAACACACTGAAACGAGGCTAAAAGTTAATGCAGGTGACTGAAAGGTTTATTGATGAAAACATGCTGGGCAGGAATTTAAACCGGCTCATGAGTCAAGGCAAGCTTTGTTAAGTAGTGGTTCTCTTTCGAGATTACAATGGACGCTGTGGTGACGCAGTCCTTTCCTTTTATGCGAAGCATAATAGGGATACTACTTAGCTCAACCATAGCCCAGCCTGGCGCGGCCGCGACTACCAAGGCTAACTCCCACTCCTCCCGCTAGGGGGCGCTGCAGCCGAGCACGTGGTCTGACGTCACGCCAGCTGAGGAGAGATGGGGCTCAACTCGCGCGGTCGCCGCGCGGCCGCGACCACAAAGGCTAACTCCCGCTCCTCCCGCTAGGGGCGCTGCAGCCGAGCACGTGGTCTGACGTCACGCCAGCTGTGGAGAAACGGGGCTCAACTCGCGCGGTCGCCGCGCGGCCGCGACCACCAAGGCTAACTCCCGCTCCTCCCGCTAGGGGGCGATTGTCGTCGCGGAATTGTATAAAAGAGCCCCGCTCCTCACGCCGAGGCAGTTATACAGCGAGATGCCGCCTACAGATAGGGATGCTTCGCGTCCTAGGCTTAACCTTAGCTAAGCCAGGCCATTTTTTTTGTATGTGGATAGCGAGAGCGTTAGTAACCTCACCAGAAAGCCTATCTTTTTTCTATCGAGTACTTGAGGCCGTGAAAATTGGCGGTATATATGTGCTCTGTCTGTCGGCAGTGATCAGCCGGGCGAGGCTGTTTTCTCCAGCGAATTTGCATGATCCTTTGATGTTTTATTCACACACCTTCCGGTCTATAAGCCGCAGCGGTAGCTGAGTGGTTATGGCGCTCGGCTATACCGGCCCGAAAGACGCGGTTTCGATCCTGGTTGCGGCGGTCGAATTTCTATGGAGGCGAATTTCTAGAGGCCTGTGTACTCTGCGATGTCAATGCAAGTTAAAGAACTCCAGGTGGTCGAAATTTCCGGATCCCTTAAATACGGCGTCCCTCATAGACGTAGTCGCTTTGGGACGTTAAACTCGTAAAGCAATACACCAAAACCACCCGGTTTATCCGACGTAACAGTCTCAACACGTGAGAGGAAATTTATAAATGACATTCAGAAGGGTAGACCTTTGAGCTTGTTGGTTCATATTACAAAGGTAAAAGCGGAACGCAAAGAAGTGGATTCAGAAAGACAGACAGCACACAGCGCTAGCTTCCAACATATATTTATTCCTCAAAGTAGGTGTGATTTACATACTGACTTGTCACACATGCACCATCACACCATGCGCTAGCAAAGTGTATCAGCCGATAAGCGAGCTTCTGTTGCAACAACGCGAAGGAAGGGCAACTCACGCAGTCATCTCCCAGCAGGAGCAGGGAACTCCATTCAGCTTTAATGATTTCTCGTGTTAAGCGGTTTTTGTGTACTTTTAAAACACTGTTTTTTGGAGAACAGATATGCAATGACAAACAGGGCAGTGGGCTGAAAAATCTTTTCCACATATGTCCTTCACGTCACACCCATATTACCCAAGCCTCTCAGGCATCTCCCTGTTTCTCTTACATATTGCTTGCCATAGGACAGAGGTATTTGATATACAACATTGAAAGGTCGTATGTAAGTTAGCAGCAGTAAAGGTGAAACCGACTGGAAAGGCGACTCAAACCACATGGCCTGCGAGGTCAGCGTAGCCAACAAGGCATTAAATCTTTTCAAATTGTAGCCGTTATTTGACCCATGACTATGCACAGCAGATTGTTCGCTTTTCATGCTGCCATCATCTCGTGCCCGCCACGTTTCTTCTTTCTTTTGGCCGGCGCACAAAGAGGTAGTAACTGACCTTATAGGCCATCGGCATGTCGTAGGCCAGGCGATTACCCGCAGTTTCTCCCCGGGCGGTGTTGAGGAAACTTGTTCCGCGCTAAGCTAGCAGCGCGTGTTTCTCAACATAGGGGTTGAATTTACGACACCTCCTCGTTCGCTTCAACCCATTGATGCGGCCGCAATTGTATATGAGACGAACTGCCGTTGCTCTAGTGCATATTTTTATGGTAGGACCGCACTCATCAATTTCAGCCGGGCATTCCTTATATTGAGGCCCTTATAAGTGCACTTCACTCCAATCTGCTGCCAGCGCTTCTGATACACTCTATTATAATGGTGCTGCTGCTGTCCGCACTGCATAAGGCACATACCCGCACTAGACGACTGGCTGAAAATTGGGAGGCATAAAAATGCTAATCAGCTGTACAATTTGAAGGGAAACCACTGAAATTAGCAAAAAAATTTGTGTGGCGGTTAAGGACGATATTTAGTGCGAGAGCACAGATTTCGCCACGTGTGAACTACCGCCGCGTACCTCAAAGCGCGATTAACGTGTCCACCGAACCAGGGAACTGGTTCTGCGCTTCTTCCAAAGCTCTCAGGCGGGCTAATCTCCAGCGCCGCGTTTCTGAAGCAATGTTGTCAACGCCAGCGCGTATTGCTCTACTGCCGCATTTCTACCACAAGGATGTCGAATGAAATGCACGCAGTGCTCATCTCTCTCTCACTACCACTATATAGCTCGAAGCACGGATATCAGTTTGATAGTAGTATTAGTTGATGAGGAAGGCGAGGAACAATGCACAGCGCGAGAGAGTGCTGCAGTTTAACAGAAGGTGTGATGGGCGGCATCTCGCTCATCATGCTTTCCGCCATCACGCCATCACCGTATCACTGAAGGCATAACGCCATCACTGCACCAGAGCCTAGTGCTCTGGTACAGTGGCCAGCGAAGCTGATCGCGCAGCCGTGGGTTCGAATCGCCGTCGCAGATTTCTATTTTTGTATTTGTTATTTCACTTGACCCAAAACGACCACAATCGCAAGAACCGGAATAGGGCTTTCGCAGTAATAACAGCAACGATGAATCTGTCAACGTATACTGCCTATGCGGCTGATGACTCTGCTCTGGACAGACAACTCTTGGAACCTTTGGCCGCCAGCTACGTAAGAGATCCCTCAGTTAGAGCAAATAAGTCCGGAATGAAGTCAATATAATCAATCTAAAATTAATCACGAATATGTATCAAGCTCTATCTGCCACACTAAACACAAGTCAACCAAGATGCGTGTTTCTGGCTGGTTCTCTAGCATCCTAGCCAATCGAGGTTCGAAATACACAGTTAGATTTCGTGTAATTTCCACACCAACAAACACGGGGCGCTTGTGGTTGGCGAAGGGAGCAAATTTGGTGTAGATTTTTACGACAAAAAATACGAAGTATTTGCGGTTGACACTGGGAGCAGATTTTGGTGTAGGTTTTATACCAAAAAATACGAAGCACTTGCGGTTGACTATGGGAGCAGATATGGTGTCAATTTTTACACCAAAAAATACGAAGCACTTGCGGTTGACTATGGGAGCAGATATGGTGTCAATTTTTACACCAAAAAATACGAAGCACTTGCAGTTGACTATGGGAGCAGATATGGTGTCAATTTTTACACCAAAAAATACGAAGCACTTGCGGTTAGCAATGGGAGGTTTCAACCGCGGCGATACGCTGAGCGGTGGCTGCTGCACCGTGTGTATGCAGGCGCCAAGATTTCGCAACGCCAGCACCCAGGACGAGGAGGAAGAGATAGCAGCGGTCCGCTTTTCTGCATTACATTTTTGCTCTTTCTTAGAGTGCTACTAGAACTGGTAATTATATAGGCGGAACGGTGCTGGGTCGTTATTCACACTAATCAGGTTTGAATGCGCTTTTTAATCAAGAACAAAGCCCAATCGAACCTCAATGGTGAGATATACCAACTAGGCCCGCTCCCTCCATGCCGTTACGAAGTATTAGTGTAAGGAACAGGGTAAAAACGCTGGATAGAAAGTGCATCAGACCGTTGTCTTCACCTCCTCCTCCTGGATGCCTGCGTGGCAAGAGCGTGGCGCCATGCATACACACGACGTCGTAGTAACGTCGCAGCGTATTGCCGTACACTGCGGAAACAAAACGAGACCAGCGGCGGCGGCAAGGAAACGTCTTTAATCTGACTCCGCTGTGCATACGGCACTTCTGTAACAAATACACAAACCATGGCTCCGGCGCTAGCCGATAAAATCTTGGTAGAATCGAGGTAGAAAATTCTCTCCCGCTGGCCGAGGGCGCGGCAAAGCCAGCGCTTGTCTCAATTCGCTCACAACGGCGCCATACCGCCATTCGCCAAGCAGAGCGAGGGTGCAAGCTCAGCCGTCGTTTACGATATCCACAGAACTCGGTTAAGCATCCGTTTTTCCTTTCTCCGTCGCACATCGAAAAGCAGCAGAGGCAAACGCGAAGTCGCCGATCACGATATCTGTTCCAAGAGAGGCTCCAGGCAGCCCGCCGTGACCAGCTATAGATGCAATCCGATACGGCCCCGCTGGCGATGCTAGGCCTAGCGCCTACAGTAGCAGCGTCGGCACGAACGACTCTCTCGCCGTCTTCTGATCCTTTGCGCCACCTGCTGTCTATTGCATCTCGACCGAAACCAAAACTTGCTGCTTCTTTCTGGAACTAAGCAAAATAGGTAAGAGTACACAGTTCCCCTGGAACGTTCGTTTTGAACAGCCGCAGATATTCGACCGCGCTCCGTCCAAGTTGCCGTACGGTCTTTTTTTTTCTGCACCGTTCGGAAGGTTCGCAATGCCCGATGACCACTCCGTTAGAGACGGTTGATGAACGATGGCGGACCTCGTTAGCGCGCCATCAGTTCGTAGCGGGTGTTACTTTGGTGTTTACTTTGGTGCTCCGTTTCACCGGTGTTCGCGTCTGGCGATGCGCAGTTATAAAGCGGACGAACACCGATAAACCTCCCATCTCGTGTCATTCGTGTTCAATGTGCGCGCGCGCATGCGTGTCAGGTTCCACATGATTTTTTTTATCTTTCTGGTCACTGCCCAGTAGTTCCGTCATTGCTCAGCAATACATCGCTTCGTGTTTCCCAAAGAGGAAAAAAAAACGTAGCATGCGCATATTAAAAAAAAAATGTACGGGCTCCTCGCTCTAATTCTAGAATGCATGACGAGTGCCACGGCCTACGTATTTTGAAATTTCAATAAAATCTGAACAATGTATACCCAGTGGGTTTATTACTATATCAGCACGCACTCTCTAATGTTTGTATGAGAATCTTCCCATTTGCTGAGACGGAAGGCAGAACTAGTCGCGCAGCTTCTGTTCCTGATCTGTATACGTTGAACGCCCCTCCTGCTGAAAGTCTGCTCGTTCGTGCTCAAGCCAAACGTGCTCTTCCAGAGACCGAACAATACAATCTTAGCAACGCTTGCTTTCGACAAGCGGACCGATCGTTTTCTGTTTTTTGTCAATCTGTTCCTCACATATATGTCTTCGTCCTGTTATATCGGGCAGCTATATTTCGCTGTTCTTTGTTTTTATTGGTTCTTGCAATTCCGTGCGGAATTCGGACGGCTTCAACCAGCAATTCCACTGCAACTGCAATTCCTGTAAGCACGTATTACTTGTGAAAAGAAAACCTTCAGGCCTTAGTTGCCTGCTATTTCCCCTTAACTGCAAGACGTGCTTCGCGCTTGCTTGCTTTTATTATACCGCACTGTGCCAGATTTTTGCGTCTGGACACATCTAGACGGTTTGTGTACACCATACAAGTTAAAATAAGCGGAAAACCCTGATTGACGCTCCTGTTGTCTTGTTCGCCTTGTCCAGCTGCTTGGACCTGGAGTCCCAGAGGGCTCTGTTTGAAAGGGTGCGCTACCATCAATGGTGTCCCGGAAGGAGGACTACTATCCAAGCAAGGGAGCGGTGAAACTCTCCACTCTCCTCTAAAACCTGCTCCGGTGCATCCAATAAAGTTTTAGCACCACCACCACCGCGTCAAATGCTCACCAGGTCGTTTTTTTAAAGGAAATACTCCTTCGTGACCTAATTTCGTGTATATTATCGTCACAGTCCTCACAGTGCATCAAACATGGCGCATTTGTTCGAGGGATTAAAATATTATTGATATCATTTTTCGGAAAATATTCTGCACAGAAGCTTGCTGTCTTCGGGTCCACTAAATAATGTGAGTGAAAATTGCCATTCATTGGATAAACTGCAAGCGTGAGCGGGATTTCTGTTTGAACTGAGAGAAGCCGGCAAAAGTATGCTGAATTGGTTTCTGAAAAAATTTTAACCGAAAAATGTCATTATTATTCTATGTGAGTGGTTGCTGCCGAGCTATTGAGTGCGATGCGTACTGGGTCTCAATAGAGAACGAAAAAGGAGCGGCAGCAAAGATCGCGGTTATATACCACGAGATCTTTGGAGTAAGCAGTGCAGCTGTACGTTTTGAGACATGGCTTCGCTACTTTAGACAAACGGCTTGTGCATACCGTGGGGCTCCAATTCCTCATTATGTTTCTCCTAATAGCGTAGCGACTCTACTCACATGCTGCCGTCTCGTTATCGGAGCCTTTATTTGACTTAGGATCTTTCGCGCGGCATGTACAGACACTGATAAGTGTAACCATAACATTTTACACGAACCATTTTAGGACATTCATACCTTACTATCAGAAATAAAGGGTACCGTGTGCCATTTCTGCAAATGTAAAGTTATCTGGGAGACATTTCTCATGATTAGACTGTGAACGAATGCAAGGAACTTTATGTTCCACGTTCACTTGTTTCGCTGTATTCATTCATCACAGACTCATTGATGAGATTCAGCTGACGTCGGAAAGGTTGTTTACAGCTTCGCTGCATGAAGAAGTACTGCATCTCAGTTGGTTGACAACCCCTGGGCTTGCACTGCCTCCTATCTGACCGTAGTCTTACGCATTCCTACTTCTCCATAGACGTTCCCTAGGAAGGACATAAAGCCAACGTAAAGGATCAGGAACGTGGTCGAGAAATGTATTACGTGAGTATTCGAATTATACACCACAGCGATTATGAAGTAAGTATTATCGGCGCGTGGTGCACAAGCAAAAGAGTAAACTGAAAAGCTAAGTAAATCCTTTCTTCCGTCCTGACGCATCAGTAAAGCGTAAACATCGTCCACAGAAAAGTACAGCATATAATGCACATGAGCACAGGGGATATGCTTCCACGTGACACGCATAACAGAGGACTTGCCCGAAATGAAGCAAAACTTAACTCAACCAGATTTAGGTCCAGGGAATGCCAGTGCGAACAGTTCTCTTGCTAAGCTGTTAAATCGAATGTGCTTTAGTAAAACTTTTTCCAGTTAGCCTTCAATTTTGAGTTGTTCTAGATGACATTTTAGCAACCTTGCTAGTTTGCTGACGAATTCTTGATGAACGTTCTTGTACTAGCTACAATCGGTTACGGTTATATATTTTCGCGTTCTTTCTCTTGTTCTTCTACAACTGGCAATATAGTCAGTTCCTTTCAGATCAGCCTAGAAGGGCGAATGAAGCACTTTGCTGCCTTTTTCACGTGACTAGCTTTTCTGTGTATTCCTACTGAGGCTACTCACGCATGTTCCCGCCGCACTGCGCGCCGCGGCTGACGCTATAGGTGATGTTGTTCCATGGCGTAACCGATAATGTGCTAAATCGTCAAAAATTCTGTCATTTCAGGCCTTTTTCTTTGCTCTAGCATGAAAACTGTCAATTTAGGCAAAGAGAGACGATTTAGGTTCTTCAAACTCACGGTAAATTGGAAAATTCTCTTTTTTGAGGCAGTTTGGTTATATCGTTGGCTGTGGAGATGGCGACGTGCGCCACTCCGCCGTCCCGTTGTGCAGCTAATGGAAGTGCGCGCAAACCCCGTAAGCGCGCCCTAACTCTGATGCGCAACTTTTACCGCAGCTTCGATTTATGAAGATTCTGGAGGCGTATCACATCTACAGATCACTTACACCACGTGTCGCTAAGCCATCAGTCACGCTGCACATTATGGAAGTGCAAAATCTCTGTGTGGCTCTCGAAGCCTCACGAGGGTGCCCCACTTCATAGTTCCTGTGTGGACATGCGCCTATGTTTCGTTTCATGTGCGATTGAGCGCACCACCATTCTTGCTTATCTGAGTTCCTGTTTTGAAGAGAAAATAAAATTCATAGTAAGCGGTTTCGTCACTCCTTGAAGCGTTTTCATCTTTTCGCACTGTTTAGACTGCAACGCCTTCCCCAACTAGCTCATTTTTTTCCGTTTTGCTCCATGCAAAGTTGATGAGCGTAATATGGCATTGCTGATTAGTCATCCATTATTTCTCCTGAGACTCTTTTATGAAGTCTACAACGAAAGATTAAGGCTTGAAAGCCTGTTGCCAGTATTCCTGCAGCCCTCTCCTCAACAGAACCTGCAAGCAGCTGTTCGAAACAGGACCGCACTAAAACGGCAGCCAGAACCTGCCAGACATCGGGCCAGCGTGCAACATTTAAATCAATTAAAATCTTATATTTGTCAATTTGACAGTACACATATGTAGCGAGCATGGTAAAAGGCTGCGCCCCGGACAGCTTTAGAGGTATGCTTTGGCCTAACTTGTCAGGGAGCGACCATTAAATTCACAACATAGATATGCCTGTACATAAGCGGTATAATGAAATACTGCATGAAAGCAGCAAACTATCGCACATACATACATGCCCATTACGCTCTAATAAGATACAGGGTTGGTCAAGAGTTACCAGGCCACAGGGTCTGCTTTCCATCGCTATATCCTGGCGCTTAAGATGCCGATAAAGCTAAAAGAGGTCTCAGAGGTTAGAACGATACTACTTCTGCCCTCTATAGATATTCTGATCTTCAATGGCATCTTAACTACCCGACTATATGTACTTCTCAAAAACAGACAATATGGCCTGGGGACATTTGATTGAACGTGTATATATTGCACAGACTTCAGTGTTTTGTCGGTGAAACAGCTCGAGGTTTACTGAAATATAGAAATTCAAGACTGATGGCGGTGACTATTGAGAGTGCCCAAGGCTAACCAGACTACTTCTACTAACCAGGATCCCATCTAGTGCATATTAACGCCAGAGCGTTGTGTAACTCGTGTCGCAGGAACTCTGACGTCGGCGTCGTTAGCAAACTGCCGAATCGTGAGCAAACTGCGCACCGTGGCAGGTGGAGTTAAATTGATCATTAGTGGCGGGAGGTTGCTCGGAAAGAGTAACCTGGGTCGCGCAAGCATCACCAGTGGCAGCACTTGACCTCTCAGGGCAATGACTCACCGCTTAACCGCTGCATCACTGCGCCACGTGAGGTGTGAGGACTCCCAGGAATCTATAAATGTTAAGTAGAGAATACCCGATTCTGAATTTGTATGCAATAATCAGCTAACTTTACGCACGTTATATCCTTAAGGCGAAGCTTAGTGACGCATATAATGATCCCGTGAGGCTAAAGCTTCAGCCCATCTTCGTTTGCAGCACGACATATTTTCCGGAGATGTTTCAATTCCATATGCTACATTTCACTTTTCATCTATAGCACTGCCGTCGCTTGGTCATTTGAGCATCCACCTCGCATGAGGGAGGTTCATGGTTCGATACCCTGTGCTGCCGGGTAACCACCGCAAGCGTTACTGTGGCATGGTGGTCGGCGTGTTTGGGGTGAAGCGCCCGAAAAATTGGTCTTTTAATCCACTTTGAGCACACAAAAAACCTTTGATTCATGTCGCTTGTTGGCCACAGATGCCCTTGCAAGATAAAATTGATCATCTCCACCATCATCAGGACGTGAATAGAGAACACATAGGCGCTAGATAATTGCACTGCTTGTGTTAGTTTGGCAGGAGGAGAGAAGTGGAAATGCCTGAATTTTGCACAAGAGCAGCGCCAAATTTGAGACCCGAGCTTTAAGAGTTGCTATTTTTTCGCTAGGTTCCGCTGAATATTGCACAGCAGTTCTATCTATCCATTCTGGTCTCCCTTATATTTCTCAGGGACATATTTCAATGTTGTAAGCACACGAACCTCTAAATTCGCGAAGTGATACCATGACTCTTTTTTATTCCACTAATAAAAAATTGCATGTTTCTAACAGTGAGCAGAATGGTACATAGAAAATTACATTAATTTTTTTACTTTACATCAAGTTACCTAACCATCACTGAAATATATTGAATCACCACATGTAACTAGTAGAGTATCGAAGCAACCGAAGCGAGCACCAAGAATAAGACTTATATCAAGCACTGAGGTAACCTGCCCTTCAAGCTGACCCTACTCAAAGCGATACGGGCTTGCAACAGAGTGTATGCAATCATTTTTAAATTAACACACTCAGAAATGAGATCGCGAACAGCGCTGTTTTATAACAAGAAGATGACTTAGCGGTTGTAGAAGAGCAAAGAGCAGTAAATAATGTTCAGAAGAACAAACGCAGCAGGGTGCGCGATTATCGACACCCGGTCTAGAAATGAGACCATATCGGTTTTGTCTCTTCAGTAGTCCTTGTCAGAGCCGCCACCCCCAGGCGACGGCCTGCGGTCAGTCCGGCCACGAGTGATGTCAGCGCCTCCGCTGACAACGGTAATGTGTTGACCGAGACGCCCAACGCGGATATGGTGTTGCATTCTCATTCTGAGGCGGGAATCCTGCAAAGCATTGGGAATCAGCCGCAGCTCACTGATTATTGTGCGTCCCCGCGGAGAGCGAGTGACAGACAGAAGGGCCTACAAATGGAATGCAAACGTTGCAGACCACTCAAGGGTGTTACATAGCAGCTGGTGAAATGGTGACTAACTGCCTCCCTTGACCACTAAGATGGCGAACGCTTCGAAACGCATGACCGTACATCGAATAAACCGATGCGCATACATTAAAAGCGACTTTTTGCTCCTTTGGACGTTTTGTTGGTCGTTCGGGGACGAACCGCGTTGCGACAAGCTTTGAACGCAGATACTTTAAAAGCTCGGGCAAGTTGGTGCAAGATTGTTTTACAGCAGCGCAACGGACAAAGGATGAGACAAGTGCACCGACACAGCGCTGAACTTACAGCTGGACTTATTGAGGCAATTTCCACTTCTTAAATGCACTGGCAACCAATCTCAAATAAAAAAAGATACAGAAAATCGCGAGAATGACAATTTATTAGCACAGGGCTACAGTGGCCCGAGACCAGTTGTAAGTTAAGCACTCTGTCTGTGCTTTTGTCTCGTCCTTTGTACCTTGCGCTGCTGTAAAAAAAGCATTGAACGTTTACAGACTCAATGTTAAAGACATGTTAGTTGAGGAGGGTAAGCATAAGTCATTTCGGTGGTCGTCGATGAACGTCAGGAGACCGGCCAACGTTCCATATAAGAAATAGTAAGTTCGGACTATGACACAGAACTAAGGATTCAGGTGTAAACCAATACCACTAAATTTAACAAGCAATGTTGCCTGAAACATCTACAGCTCTACACTGGAAGTTAACACTTCGCTCAAACACTGATGCGGGCGGGAAAACTTGCACTATGCTGCATGAATTCGGAGCAAGATTAAAAATAACAATTTTTAATAGGCCACTCATCCGTAAAGATGAAGAAGCATTTGTATTTCTCTAACGTTTAATTTACCTTTATTATTTTTATTTCTCAAACGGGTTTCCCTACATCCGTCGGTATTGAGGCACGTCTTCTTTCCAGATGTTTGGGATATACGCTTGCTGTCATCCACATGTTCTCATAAATTCAGCAATGGCTAATCAAGGTCTCACAAATACGCACTACCTTCTTTGCATGGCCTTCTATCCTGTTTATTCAACACGGCATTCTTTTTGTGAGCCTCGCCCTGGCTAACATTTTAATTACAGCGTATTTTAACCTCTATTTTCAGTTTTATTTTACTTCGGGCTTAGAGTTGTGGCCCGGAGCCTAGCGCTAAGATTTGTAGCCACATTTATTTCTGCTAACATGCCGAGGACTAGAAAGGCCACATCTGGGCATGTGTTTACTGCCTCCTTTACTGTAGAAATTGCCTTGCGCCGGCAAGCGTGTCTCTGTTCATACATGGCGCAACAAGGCAGAGGAAATGATGCAAAGCTTAAGACCTGGTGCAGGAATATCAAGTCGGCGCAATTCAATGAATGATTCATTTGTTTCAAGAAACGACTCTACAAAGTACGTATCCTTAATTATCGTTCGCGCACAAACATAAAGAAGCAATATCTCAGCGTGAAGGAACCAAGCGCCAGTAAATAACTTGACCGAACGTCTTAAGCAAGTCCGTTAGATGGAAGGGCTATTCTTTGTGTTTCTTGATTGCCTTCGCGAAAAACAACAATAACGAATTTAGAGGCTGATTACGAACCACCTATGAAAGGAGTCCACAGTAACTAAAGCAAGGAAGGCACATAGGAATGTAGTTTTTTATTTATGATGTAAATTATTAGAGATTAGTCAAGTAACTATTTTAATTGTTAGAAAGTACATGAAAAGACAACCACATTCCGCCAGTGGGATCAGAACCGTCGACTTTAAAATTTAGCGTAAGGTGTTTTTCCAACGTAACTAAGGGGGCAGCTGTCCAATCTTCTACATTCCAGTCTGTTTATGTTGTCTGTAGCTTAACCTTCAAACCGTTCTCCAGCGCCAATCTCGACCGAAGTAGAGGTTTGGCCGAGGTTGTTTCTTGTGGACACTCGCAGGGTTATGCTGCATGCAGCTTGAGTACACTCGAAAGTAAAATGTACAGCCGCCGCCGTAGCTAGGACACCATATGCGGCATGCGGAATTTTTTCTGACGGATCCTGCCAGTGCTTTGGGGTTGCCTTTTATTATACTGTCTAAAAAACTATTTTTCAGGTAAAAATGAATCCACTACTAGCTTCTTAGATATCAAAACCACACATAAAACTGCATTCTTCCTAGCCGTAGATTGGTTTCTGTTACGGCGGTTTCGCTTGAAATCCCTTTTGGAGAGGCTCATTTTAAAATTTGTACAGTCCGCGTCACCCTTGTGTTGAGCGCTCGAGCAGTGCGTACCTGGTAACGAAAAGTGAAATTACAGAGCAGCCCCTGCATTCTCGGCAAAGGGGTGGTGTCTACTTTGTTTGCGGTTATATCTGGCACTACTTCAGCTTAAGTGTTTCCTCTGGAACCTAGCGGCTGCGACAAGATCTAGATTTGTTTGCACGGTAGTGCACCGCCCGAGCGCTCTACACAAGTGTGACGCAGACTGTACGTTTTGAGACGCAAAGCATGCGGGAACAGCTGCCAGAAAAAGCTTTCGGGACGCGCCTGCTCGAGCAAAAAATTTGAAGTAGCGCTGCCTGGCAACGCAATGCAAGGAACGGAGCATAGATGTGAGCTTATACTCTAGACTGTTCATACAACTGGCTTAATTGACTGCACTGAAATAATTTTCAGGTCCGTATTTAATAGACTTTTGTAGTCGACTTTACATTTCTCCCTCAATGAACATTCACGATGAGACCGATCTCAAATGCAATTCTGCTGGACTGGATGCCATCTCTACTGCAATCATTCTTGAGAAGAGCCAACGAACTGATTATCTTACGGTGAACTGAATTGCTTTAAAAACACGCCACAGTGATTACGCCTGCTTTTGGTACTTACCCAAAATGATATTAAGAGGCCTACTGCCAAAGTGCGCTTGTCTGGAGTAGATGAGGTCCGCGCAGGCTTAGTATTTAGTGCATAGCGCGCTGCAAATTTCAGTTGCATTAGATTCCATTTTGTGTGTTGTTCGCTTCAAATACTGTTATTTTTATATCCAGCATATTCTGCCGACTCAGTGCATGGTAGCCGAGAAAAGAACGGGGTGATAGCGTTTACTGCATTTGGTGAAGAGGCATTTTGAATTTCATTATAAACACAGGCGACGACCAAAACACTGTGTATGGCTATTTCTAACAACACTCAAAATGACGCGGGTTTTATTTACTCTTATATACTGCAAAGCTCACGCATGTGGCCAGTTGATTTTGGTGCGGTATGATACACGCTGTCTAACAGAAAGAGATTTTCGGTCCAGCTACGTAAAAACCTGAAGCCCACCAATTTACTAGTCATTCCTTCCTTCAACTAGGGCCAAAACAAAAACTGCAGCCAAACCTAGCCACGGCGGTCACATTTCATTTGAAGAGAAATGTAAATAAAAGTGCATGTGAAGTGCAACGTCAGCGAACGTTTAAGAGCCCCATGTTGTCGAAATTGAACCGTAGACTTCCACTACGACGCCCCTTACAGCCCAGTGGCTCTTTCGGGACGTTGAATCCCACTAGTGAAAAACAATATGTAGCGTGGGCGAGCAAACTGCATACAATAATTAGGCCCAGAGTGTCGCTTCTACACCTTCGCTCTGTATTGCTCTCGCACGTTTAGTTTACAAAAGGTTTTGCTCTAGTCACCACGGTGACGAGCCGTCATTTACAGCTCATGTCGAGCAGTGAGCATCAAAAACACTTCAAATGCGACAGTTATGCACTTCGTACAAAAGCGAAACACTGTCGTTTCATTCTATTGAGAAAGCAAAAGAAGAGCTAAAAGTCACATTTTCTGTGCTAACACCAAGAGGGTCTTTGCGTACAGCGTAAAGTTTAACACACGACAAAATAGAGTGCATGTAACTGATCGATGGCAGCTGTTATATTACGGCACACTCTTTTATACTGATGGTCACGTGTAGGAGAAATGTTTCCTTTTTTATTCGCTGATCTCGACTCTATTTAGTAGTGTTCCAGAGCAGATATCCTTGCGAGTAAGGTTTACACAGAGTGATGTTTTTCAACGTTTACAGATCTTTATTTTATAAAAACCGCAGCGCTACGTCCATGCGGTCTGTGCAGCTGGACTGTAAAGCTCTGTGGACATTATGCTACGTGATAGATTTGGATTAATAGCAGAGTAATTACAACAATTAACTGAAAAACTTCTATTGAATTTTAGGGTGCAAGAATATATGCGAAATGAAAAGCCGTCAACACCTAAGGCGAGAACAAGAATTTTTTATTTTTCAGAGTGTCCATTTTGGTTCGAAATATCAAGCGTCAAGCAAACGATTTTCAAGGCTCGTTGAGTGGGCTTCGCTGCCTTGCACATCTATAAAATGACGTTGCTGGCACTTATAATTCAGCAAAAAAAGAGCCAGGTTGATGTTGCTTCTGAAACGATGGCACATACTTACGATGGGGGATTGGCCAGGGTTAGGTGCAGATCCTAACAGCAGAAAAATTCATCCAGACTGTGTAGTTAGCGATGTAGCAGAAGTTGTTTCCGCGACTATACTACGCCAAATGACGTAATTTTATCAATAATCAACGAGGGAAAGCAAACATAACGAGCTTTCAAAAATCATACGTTTGACATTCGATATTTTCATTCAAAGTGCCGATCCTGAAGGTCTAAATACTAGACAAGACTTCACTGTTCAGCGCCTTCGATTTCGCAATATAATCGCGGACAAAGCAAAAATTTTAAAAGCATAATACCTAATGTTGGCTCATTAGTTCTGTAATGATTAAAGTATATTACCTATCTCTTATCAGCAATTCTGTGCGATTCGTCTGCAATGATTCGTCTGCAGATACCTCACCGAAATATCTCACAGTTTGTAAGCCAAAACTGTAAACGTTAAAAAAATCAGTGGAGAACACGGGCGCTAATACGAACAATGCACGATAGTTACGTACAGAATCACGTTTTAATACCATTCATTCATCGGCGATTGCACTCATAGATTATATGTTCTCGAGAGATTGCGAACGTCTTCTCTTCATGCCCCCTCTCCCCCTCCTCCCTTTCCGGTGGCCCCTTACGGCGGTCTGGCCGCTTGCAGAGTTACACCTTCACAGACGGCGTAGCGCAATCGGCATGTCTCCTACCCGCAGCTTTATGCTGGATAGCGGTTACATCCGTTTTACCTCATGGCCGGTGGTCACTAAGGTGTAGTGGCTTTCGGCGGTCTTATGTCACGCGTTGTTCACTAGACGGTCGAGATTTTTGTTTTTACTAGACCACCGCCACACCTTATGCACAGTTCCGAATACGTGGTTTAATATACGACGCATCCAATATGCTTGTGTTGACCTTTCGCGTTCTACCAACCGTGTTGCCAAGCTCCTCCAACGTCTTTCTGTTTTATAGTCACAGGCTTCTGCAGCAAGCTTTTATTGGCTGTATAACTAGATGCAGCCCTACAACGGCATCCTACCCGAAAAGGTTACTAACCTGGCAGTTCATCCTTCTACGCAAATATCTTCGCAGCCTCGAGAAACTTAATTTCTTCTCGCTCTTGTATTAGTGCGGAATACGCACTTTTCTTTGCAGTAACGACACCTGGACGTTGCACCTCTTATATACAATCATCGAACCAGCATTTTACAAGTGATTTTCTTTTGTTGTCAAGCAGCGCAAGAGGTAGGCCCGTTTGGCGCCGCTTTGCTTACGGGCAGCATAACCCGCAAACTTCGAACAACAAAAGATAATTGCGCATATTCTTAAGTAATCAGCCACTAACCACCAACACGTCTCGAAAAGCGTCGTATACATATACGCAGTACAGCCTGGCGATCGATTCAATAGAAATAACCCTTTCTTACAGCACAGTCTACGGTGTGCGCACAGAGGTCCAGAACGTTCTTTTCATGAAAAACCTTGTCAAGTATCCTTTTTTTCTTCACTAACTGCATACACAAAGCCAGAGTTCACAGGCAGCACACTTGCCCTTAATGTTGGTGGCTACAGCGAAGCAGATGAAGCGAGGAGCAACTGTAAATATCTCACTGACAGCTAATTGTATTGTGTGTCTGGAATGCAATAGCAATAGAACCTGCCGTGATGTCCTCTAAAGTTTGGTTCACTTTCACTTCCGGTCTGGTTACATTATATCGGATTCTGGAATGTGTGATGGGACAAATGGACCCAGCTTTTTTTATTTATGAGGCTTCTGACGCTGAAAATCACGGGGTCTGGAAATCACATTCAACCTTCCTATCTGCAGTTTGCTAGCGGAGAATAACCACTTAGTCTTTCACATTTGCACAGGGCTTCTTCTTGCGTCAGTCGGGCTGTTTGCTGCCCAGACGTCATCTCTAGCGAGCAAAAGTAGTCGTTAGTCCTGAAACGAAGAAAATTTGCTTTGGCTCTGTTTACAAGCATTCGCTGAAACTTCCAGACTTTCCAGCATGCACGAGCAGCTACCAACCCACAGCATTATATGTGTGCTTCTATTCATGATTACAGGCTGCTCAGGCAGGAAAATAATACAAGCCACACATTGTTTCAGGCAATTGAATCATCTGACAGTCGGTTTAGCTCTCCCATTTAAATTCTTTACAAGCAGTTTTTACTAATAAAGCTTTCGTGTGCGCCAACAGGATATCGACAATGCCTTCTTAGTGAGTAAAGAAGAAAGGGCCAATGATAAGAGACATGTTCCGTGGTCTTTAATTTTGATACGAAAGCGCGCTCGTGAGAACTGAACGAAAAAAATGCAACAAAAGAAGTTATTAACCCATTCAACTCACGCAGCAAGCACACTGCAGGCTTTGATAGTCCAGTAAAGTTTATCATAAAGGAATCTCAATGCGCTAGGGGTGGTGGTAGATTCGGTGCGCATCAAATTAGTTTATATTAAAAAATCTCTCCGGCAGTCATAAACAGAAAATGCAGAACAGTTTTAAGAGGTTACATGGACGCAGCCTAGCAGTGAAGGCGCGTGCGATTGTAAACATCCTTAGCAAAGCGAGAAATACTTTCCTCCACTCCTAATAGCCTAGTACTCATGCTACTCCTATCTACGGGACTTCGCGGCATTTTTTTTTTATTCATGTCGATGTTTTGGCATTGGAGCGTCACAGGTAAACCCTTGTAAGAGATTACGCTACCACGCCAGCCTGCCACTTAAAATAGGATGCGAGCACAATGGTTGTTTATATGCTGAAAATCGCTTCAACTATAGGTAAAATTTAGTGTTGTTGAAATTGTTGTGAAGTAATTTTGCCGCGGTTAGACGTAGCAGGTTTGGTAACAAGAGTGTGTATTAGAACAGCCATGCTTTTAGAATGGCGAACTTCTCTTTAACATAGCCGACTTCTCGGAGCCACTTCATCGATACTTTATAGATTAGTTATGAAAACAGTAGATCAGTTATGCCTCACTAATTAATCCATGTATTCGTGATAAATTGTGTTCATTCCGTCTCACGAGTATTCAAAATACCCTGAATGCGCTAAAGTGGTTGCTTACTCTATTTTCATGGCTTCATTTCTCGCAAATGAATGCTGAGAGAAAAAAAAATGGTAAAACATGTAAATAACAGCGAGAAATTTTCCTTCTGTCCCACATGAATTCTAGATTTAGGTCACAAGAACATGAGAACTCCTGGAGGCATTTCGTTTAGAATTATAGTTTTTGGAAGCGTATTAGAACATAAATAGCCTTAGTCCTCATATTATATACCATATATTGCTTATCTACACTTATGATTCTCTTACGCGCGTGCAGTTCGTATTGATTTAAAAAATGTTCTTCCGGGCTGCATATTATTGACGGAAGACATACAAAACACGTGATATACAAAATAGCGCCACAGCACACACGGAAAAGCAAGGAAACAAGCATTTTGTATGTCATGTGCTGCCAACAAGCCAAAACTGCCACCTTATAGCGGGAAGGCTTATTCGCATACGTGCATCAGTGAAATAATGTCGTTACGGCGTAGTACTGAAGCCCGAGACAATGAAATACAAATACAATGTTGAAACGTTCCAGTTGCGGAAACAAATCAGGGCGATTTTCTTCCCCACTGCCGTCTTTTCAGAGGCAAGAGGACACACGTGGCAAAGTTTTAATTCGCCCGTCGTCTCAAATGCTGCCAGTGAGATCACTTCCACATTTCAAAAGTGTTGCAAAGAAAATCGTCGTAGGTAAGCTTGGCACTGCCCGTCTTCTCTGGATTAATCTTTTTGTACTCCTCATTGGCAATGTGTAAGATGACGCACATGCGCAGGTAGTCGTCCATCATAATCTTGTTGTCACCGAGCTGGTCGAAGCGGCGGATCATCATGTGGCACACAGCCAGCGAGAGCTGGTGTCCCATGTTGGCAAAGACCGTCTGCAGATCCGTCTTGTCCAGCCGTCCACAGTTTGCGCGATCGACCCTGCGGCGTTTCACAAAACCATAACTGATCCACCCTAAATCTCATGCGTGCGCAATGTGTGTGACTTCTTCCCGCTGTTGTAATGAGAGATAGTAAAACCAACAATGTATAGCAGGAAGAAATGGTTCCGTTGTTGTGCATGTGCGTTCGCCAAGGTTTAGCAGTGTAGCGCCTGCCATTTGTGCGATGTTCGGCTTTTTTGTTGTACTAACAGCAAGATAATAGAGTTCCAATTAACGAGCGTGGGGCTACAATAGAGACCTACTCCAACGGTATCGTTAGATTACGCTGATTCGCGACCAGGTCGCAATGAACTGCGCCATGTAATTTTGGAGCATCTTTTAATAAGAGGGGTCTACTCCTATGGCAGCATTAGTGCAACCAGTGTCATGCCACTTTAATATAAAAACAAGGTTGCTTCTCGCCGTGGCTTGAGTAGCAATGTGAGCGGACAAGCAGGAGAGGTGAACTAGACTGTACAGAGGTCTTGTATGGATGTGGGCAGAAGGCTTGATCGCATCACAGTTCTCATCATTTCCAACAATACCGCATTTTCACCACTCCTCATAACTAGAACACATCTTGCATTCTTTTATTGCAGTGGTAGCTATTTAAGCGAGACAAAGTTTAGGAATATTCGTGGCGTGGACGACGGAGAACTTTTATGGAAGGTGCCTGACGAGCAGCCTGAGACGACTTAGTGTCATGTTGATGTTTCCACTATTCGTACTCATTTTTGCTGCGGGTATCAACTGGTTCGATTAATCCGTTTTAGAACGTTGATTTTTCCCACTATCATCACAGATGCAGAGCGCTGATAGTTCTTGGCGGCATGTGAAACAACCGACATTGAGAGAACTTCGTGAAAGACGTGAGAGCGAAAAAATGGCAACAGGAACGAGTAAGGGAACAGGACGAGCGCTCGTCCTGTTTCCTTACTCGTCCATGTTGCCATTTTTGCGCTCTCATGTCTTTTACGAATACGCACCAACAAGCCCAGTTGCAAATACTTCTTGGCCATATTGAGAGAACTCGCAGTCATAACTTCATTGCTTTCTCCTCGTGTGCCAGCGCCCTGACAGCGCGCGCGTGAGGGCAGATGCATAATTCAGTTTTCATTTCAAGATGCATAATTCAGTTTTCAGGTACCTTTAAGTGTGTGTTTTTGAATAAATAGAGAGGTACAAGCAGCTCAAACATCACCTCGGATGATGGACACCGGAGTACTATTCTAGATCGATCGGTCTCGAATTCCTTCCCGTTTCCTGTCTAGAATAAGTAACAGTTCCGAAGATTTATTCATGTGTGTATAACTTTTCAACTTCAACACAAACAATTCATGAGCTGACCTTTCCTCTTGTTCTTGTTTAGGCCAATTTTGTTTCGGTAATTACCTACATAACAAAATCACATAGGCTATATGCAGTCTCGTAGCATACAAAATCAAAACTTTAAAAATGGTTGGTACACTTTAGGTTTTTCTTTGCATCAATTTTTATAGTAAATAACTTCGACACAATGCGCCAGAAATATTTTCTCTATTGAAAGGAACTTCCACTGAACAGATAAATGTCCCGTGTATTTTTTATTTAAACTAAGTGAGCAACTGAAAAGTTCTTGTTTTATCGCTCGTACCAAATCTAAAAAATACCTAGATATATGAGCTGAATCGCTAACCGATAGACAGCTTCCATAAAATATTTGCTTTACAAACAAAAGCATGTGGATTTATTTCAGTCAGTCGAGAGATTTAAAATGGTTTTAGTAACCAGCAGTTGCTCCGTAATATTTTATTAGATTGATCTACACGAACTATCTGTTCAGATATGCAGGGCACAATGTGTACAGACAAGACCTCGTTTATGACGTCGCTTTTACGAGCGAAAAACTAAATACGGTGGGAGCTCACTTCTTGAAGCTGTTGTACCAGTCTGTGATGTTCGCCCAGAGCGTGCTGAACTGTTCGAAGTTGATTTTGCCTGTGAACTCGCGGTCGAAAATCTTCACCATGAGCATGACGAGGTCTTCGCCAAAGGGCTTCCACGTGCCGTTGGCAAGTGCACGCTGGAGCTCTGTCGCGTTGATCACCCCGGTGCGATCGCGATCCATGGACTCGAACACAGAGGTCAGGAACGCCTTGTCCCTGACAGGCGCCAAGGCACTGGCCTTGCCTGCCATGGCCAGGCCGTCACCCCGGCCTCCTGGCCCCGCGGCGCTGAAAGGTACGGACGCAAGTAAATATCTAAGTTCTGATCTTTGCAAATAAGACAGCAGGTTCCTTGTCTCTCTTCACAAAAAAGAAAAAATCATAGGACGGTTGCCATTAGGCAAGGCAAGATTCAGCGACTGCAGTGCAAGGTTGTGAATATAGTATTGGCGAATAATATTTAGTTTCTTCCTTTCATAGACAGTACATGTGTCGTAACTTCGCTCGTAATTCTGGCCTATCAACTTAAGCAGTGCTACAGTGACACCGACAACACAGAACGTCAAGAAACGACGTCTCCTTAAGAGCTGCCGCTGTAGACATTTGACTCCATAAGTTTGTATGTTATGTGTCGAACAACCTTTGTCAAAGCTTTAAACCCAACTGGTTTGAAAAGGAGCGCAATAAGGCTCCTGTAGCGCTTTTGGAACTCCTCAGCCTCGAAGGGATTGGGAACAGAATTCCCTGTCACCTTCGGTAGATTGAGAACCCTGACGATGCTACAAAGCATCACAGAGAACGTAACCTCTCAGGCTCATTGCCTTCTAAAAAGGTTGTATCCGGCTGCTAATCCCGTATAAAATATTTCCCATCAATGTGCCATTCATTGGCTGTGCATGAAAAAAGTCTAAGCTTGACGTCGGTACTGGTGAGGTTTCGTTAAGCCACTTTAACCTGCGTATGCACCTCATATTGATCGTTAAAAAAAGAAAAAAATTTCTGCACTCACGTTATGCGTATTCCAAGCCCTTATGTTGATACCACCTGAATTTTACACGGCTAAACATGCCAGCTTGAGTTAGTAAAGTTATTAAGAGCTGCGGATATTCGTAGCCATTTATGTTGGATTAAAATACTAAATACTGCTTTTTACTAGCAAAACATAATGACAACGAAAGATGGAGAAAAATTGAGATATGCGATTTCTTTCAACTACCATGGTAGCAAAGAAACAATTAAATATCTAGGGTCTTTTTTCTTGTAATCTTGATCAACGCTTCTTTCGCCATGTTGGCACCATCACATTTTGCACGGATCTGGCTTTTCTGCTGACATTATATCATCAATTTGTCCAAAACAGCAGTTCTTAGAACAATATAATGTCATCCCATTTTCGGTGCAGCTTGACAGGCTGTAAAATCAGGATTTAGGACTATAGTGCTTGATGTCACAAAAAGGCAATCTGACAAAAATGACCAACGGCCATGTGTTTTAGCATGAATGAGCCAATGTTTATGGTGTATAAACACCGCCTCTACATAAATATACGGTGGTACAAAACCGCAGTGCGCTTAAATATGGAGTGTTAAGATTACAGAAACGTTTCCACCCCTACGTCACCGGGCATGCTATGTAAACTGCACTGTTTTTGGATGCAAAGCTTTATCATGCATGTATGCGGGAAACGAAACCGCAAGGTTGTGCTTTTAGCACTGGACGCAAGAGCTTCAAAAATAGAAGATCGGCTGAACGGATCGATCTTGGCTGTGTAGTAAGATACTAAAACGGGCTAAGCATCTTTTTTTAGCCTATCTCAACACAACAGGACAAGCATGTACCTATCACACGGTTTTAAAAAAAAGCGGCATCTAAACCACCCATGCCACTCAGATACTTCTTGTTCACTCGTACAGACCCGGAGCACTTGTAACCACACATGATACTGGAGTGAAAACTTCTAGAAGGCACTCACCGGTTCAGATCCTCCAGGCGTCCATGACCCCGCGGCCTTCTGGCAGCGAGCTGCGCGGCTTGGCGGGCTCTTCTTCCTTTTCTTTCGCTCTAATTTTAGTGAAAAGCGATGACAATGGGCTGCTTAAAACCTGTCTCAATGCATTTACTTTTATTCGAATACTTATCATGTGGCATAAAAAGGGAATTTCGACAGCTAGAGTAGGTCTGAAGGCTTTCCGTTTCCAGAAACGTGAGCAGGCTCCTCCTCTTAGCGTTGTCTGTTAGCCACAAGGAAATCGTTCCTCTCTTGAAGCCGCAAGTCCAACTTCCATATCGTCTTATTCTTAAGCCCTTCGTTCCTAGGCACGCCCACAAAATGTGGCGAATATGCACATCAGTGGATGACGGAAGACTTGGGACACGTGCGGGGCAGTGCATATTCCTGACAGCCACATCGGAACGTCATCAGCAGGGTAAGGGTGGTCCTAGCTCTTATCGCTCTAAGGGGCGCCTTCTTAAATCTCGTTAAATTATGAAGGAGAGGGTAACTGCACGGAAGAATTAGGGCACGTGTACCTCTCCTTATAGAGGATAACAAAGTGCAGCGGAGATCAAAAAGGTGGCTTGTGCTGGAAGAATTCGTATTTTGGCGATTGGTGTGTAAGGGCGTCTGCTTTCCTCTGGTCAACATTCTGAGTATTTTCTTCTGTGCAATGTATCTGGAGGCATTTCATTATTTTAGTTTTGACGGCACGTATCTCCTCAGTTATGTTTAGTGTCTTTGTCACTCTTTTGATTTTAAAAGCAGCTAAGGAGTCCGAGTAGATACGGGCTTCTCTTGCAGACGCTATGTTATTTATACACTCCATCACATCACAAATAGCGTCCAGCACCGTCTCAAACGGGTCCGGATGTTCAGAGACGTATTTTGATGTGTAATTACTTTTATTTATTCTATTTATGAAATACTGCGGACACTAAGTCCAAGCAGGGTGGGCGTACAATTGAGCGAAATAAAGAGAAAAAACACAGAATGCGTAGGGCTAATGGCCGTCGTCCTTCGGCCCTTTTCTGTGAGCGATGCGTCCGCATAAGCTTTACATGCTCCCGTACTTATATGAACCACTGTTCGAGTTGTCGGTTTTGCATTACGATTCAGGTTGGTCGTCTTGTTTATAGTTTTTTAATGCGTGCCCACGGAAGGGCCATTTTCGCTGGCTGTGCAGTCACCTCATTGTAAGCAGTTGCAATGGAAGTAAGATACTTTCACTTGAAGTGTCTTGCTGCCTCTCGCTGTTTAACACGTTACGTAACTGTGTTCAACTCTGTACATTCCCGGGGAATCGGGGTGGACGCATTTAAGGTCCGTGCCAATGGACCGATACAAAAAAGAAGACTAGATACATG
The DNA here is from genome assembly GCF_052857255.1 of Amblyomma americanum. Lineage (NCBI taxonomy): Eukaryota > Metazoa > Arthropoda > Arachnida > Ixodida > Ixodidae > Amblyomma > Amblyomma americanum. The sequence goes on along the minus strand of NC_135499.1, from coordinate 95,934,761 downwards.
AGAGCTAAACTCGACTCGTCACGAGTCTTTCTCCAAGAAATGCGAAACATCAGCGCCAGTAGGCTTAACGAAGATGATAATGGGGACAATATTACAAATATTTACAATAGTGTAACTCCTGTCACAACGATGTAGCAGGTTGTGGGTGAATGCAGCGACAAAAAGTCAGCTTGACAAAAGCCCCACAGCATACTCCACAAGGTGATAACAGTTTAAAAGGAAAACATGTGCGGAAATAGTTTTCTGTTCTCTATTGATCCGAAGTTATGAAACACAATGAATGTACCTAGTTGTCATTGTTTTAAGCATCTGTATGGAAATAAACGTTTAGTATGGGCCCCATAGTTCAGAGGTTCAATGGCCTGGGCAGCAGTGACGGCCCAGCTGGCAAGAAGCACCTCTCGACGGGGGTAATGGCCCCAAATGGCAGCTTTCCAAGTGGCAAAGGATGGGGAGGCGTTTTTACGCTTTTACATTCAGATCAGGATAAGAAACGCTCCTCCTCTGCATTTTATACTTCTCGCAGATTCGTAGACTGATTGAAGAATGAATAGTTTAAATACATCGAAGTGATCAACATATTAAATTAAATGCCCCGAGACCGAAAGCGCGCGTAGTGGGTGAGGAAACAAACACGGGTTAGTGACACCCCAGTCGAAATCAAGAGAAAGAAATGGGCTTGGGCAGGACATGTAGTGCAAAGGAAATATAACTGCTGGTCCTTGGGGGTAACGGAGGGGATTCCAAGAGAAGGCAAGTGCAGCAGGGGGCGGCAGAAGGTAAGGTGGGTGGATGAGATTAAGAAGTGTGCAGGCATAGGGTACGCTGTAGGGAGCAAGGTATCTGCGTCTACAGAGCGAAGCGCATGTTGTATAGGAAGCAGCTCAGCAAGCGAATCGAAACCTGGCTGTCTTGTATCTAATTTATAACCGTTTGCAAGTCTTTCATGTGGGTGAAGAGCACAAGCGTAGTTTTGGAGGAAGTTTCTTACTACGATTTTCATGAAACTCATTTTTCTGTGCAATTCAAACGCTAAGGCACCAGTAGAATTTCAAGAGGTCGTCCGTTTCTTCGAGGATGGTTCACAAACCCTTCCTCTAGTGTCGTTCGGCTTGGAAGATGAACAGGAGGCGAGCTAGTAGATGATGACAGCAGAGCATATATTTACAACATACATATAAAGAGAGTTAAACTGGAAAAAACAGAACTGAATTTACAAAAGAACAAACTGCGCTACTTTACTCATCGACCGGGAAGGTTAGAGCCTAAGTAGCATCACGTTACATGCTAAGCATAGAGCCCCAGCTCAGACTGGACTGGACTGCATCCGTTTACATGCGCTTTTAAGCACTTGATTAACAAAGGACTAAGGGCGGTCATTTTCAGTGGCCCGCCCAAAGCATCAATTCTCCAATCAAAAATGACATGCGAGATGGGGACAACCCCTTGGGTTGGGCTTAGCCTCGAACCCAGAGTCTTGTTAACAATACAAACTAAATAAACAACAAAAACTCCACCACTCTCTCTCAAGTGAGAGTATCCACAGGCTCTCCCTTTGGAGCTAATCCTTGCCTCAGGCATGCATACCGCCACCCACCATCGGTCCGCGTCGCCCGTCAGCAACAGAGGAGGGGGCGAAAGGGCCCACGATGCTGTCGCGCTACCGACAGCGGGACACAGCTAATAAGCATGAAGGGGTTCGTCTGTCGCTCTGGGAAACCAGATTAAGGGTCGCCCCTGTCTTCCCACATTCTTGGCGAGTCTTGCCTGTCCGCCATGACAGGTGTCCGTCACGGCCCTAATGCGCTTTTGTTCACTAGCGCCTGTCTTCCCACATTCTTGGCGAGTACTGCCTGTCCGCCATGACAGGTGTCCGTCACGGCCCTCCTGGGAATGCGCTTTTGTTCACGAGGCACGGCGGGAAGCTGTGGGTGCCTTCCCGGCGATGGCCCACGTCGTAAGGGGGGGGGGGGGTCCGTGCGTCAAGCGACGAATTTCGTTCCCCGTATGTACTCGGGGGCTCTCGCTTATACTGGGGAGCGGTTTCCGCGTGCGCCGACGTCCTCCTTTCTGCAAAGGTATGCAGCTGGAAAAGAGGGGCGGCATTACAGCACCCTTGTGCTGTGCGATGGCAGTGCACGTAAAGATCCCCAGGTGGTCGAAAGGATAACATAGGATACACTTTATTGCTCTAACGGGGTCTTTCGGACCGACAGAGGTCTTCATCTTCAAGCAGATGTCTCCCTCCGTCTTGCAGAGGTCGGTGCCCCTATTCCAGGGCACCGCTGAGTTCGGCCGCTCGCTGGGTACGGATGACCGATCCTCTTTGGATAATTGGGTTGCTGCTGGAGAGCACACTGTTCCACTGTTCCGTACTCAGATTTTCTGAGCCATGGAATGCTTTATTTCTGTCACATTCCCATATTTTAGTATAGGGTGGGTGTTGCCGCGCACCACGGGCAGATGCCCCTGTATTTGTTCGGGAACATTTTGCTAAGGATATGGAAATTGGGGAAGGTTCCGGTTTGCAATTTATTACAGTAAACTGCTTCTTGCTGATTTAATTTGTTGTGGGGAGGAGGATGCTTTAGTATCGTCCCTCTGTAATAATTTAGAATCTCTGAAGACATCGGGATTACCCTCAAGAAATCCTCCGGGACTTCTTTCAAGAGTACTCGGTTAGTGTACTCGAGAGCGACTCTATCGACCTTTTGGTTGCCTTCTATCTCAGTGTGTCCCGGTATCCAGAAAATGGTGTGTCATTATAATATGATCTTTAGGTAGGCCTGCGCGGAGGAGGATTTGGAGCGCTTTATGACCTACTTTGCCGTTAATGTAGTTACGGCATGCCTCTTCCGAATCTGTGAGGATTGTTAAGGACTTATTCGCGTGATAACCCTCCGCGGGCTCTAGAGCAACAGCCATTTCCTCTCCCTAGGTTACCGTGCAGTCCCGTGCGGACGCGATCTCCTTATAGTCTGAGCCTATCACTGTCGCGACGACTTTTTTCTCCGTTGTTCCCCGTCTCCAAGGGTACATCGCGGCATCCGTGTAGACCGTGTTCGCCTTGACTGCCAAGTATTTTTCAACATATTGCCACAGTCCCAATCAATCCAGTGGCGCCATACCGCGGCCGAACTGTTTTAGATGGGACCTGCCATGCCTTGCGCTCTCGAGGGGCTAGAGGTTTTTCGTCTTCTTCCTTGCTCGAGCTCCCTGCTGTCCTGGACGCCTAGCACGTCTAATTAAACCTGGTTTTGAGTGCTTCGACCGTTTATCGGTGACATTTGGTGGAGGTGCCGGGTACGATCCATGTACGCTGACCTTGAGGACACTCTTGACGTCAGTTCTCAACGCGTGGCTACAACACCAGTCCACAAGGCGAGCCGCCGCCTGCGAGTCCTACAACCAGAGTTCGGCCAACTCGCAAGACCAGCAAGGGCCATGACGTCCGCAACTGCTAGCCAGACAAGTCAGCATTCCGGGAATGCCCCGCCGTTCGTCCTTCACACGCCTCGGTCACCCCCATCATTCCACGGTGAGAGGGTTGAGGACGTCGAAGACTGGTTGACCAGCTTTGACCGTGTGGCGGGTTTCAACAAGTGGGACGGCGAGCGCAAATTGCGGAACGTGTACTTCGCACTACAGGACTCGGCCAAGACGTGGTATGAGAACCACGAAGCTTGCTTCACTAATTGGGAGATCTTTCGCCGAGAGCTCTTAGCCACGTTCAACACCCGCGAACGAAAGGAGAACGCTGAAATCACCTTGCAATCGAGGTCGCAGCAGCCTAACGAGAGCGTCGCCATGTTCATCGAGGACATGACGCGATTCTTCAATCGCGCCGACCCTGCCATGCCCGAGTACAAGAAGGTACGCCACCTAATGCGCGGCATCAAAGAGCAATTGTTTGCCGAACTGGTACATGACCCGCCAAGAACGGTGGCCCACTTTGCCAAGGAGGCAACAAGCATGGAGCGTTCTCTGCAAGAACGGGGCGCGCACTACGGCCGTCGGGCTAGTGTAGCAGCCACTCACCACTGCACGCCCACGTCGTTACCCACTGAGGAGCATCGAGAGCTCTTGAGGAGCCTGGTGCGCGAAGAACTCGAGAAACTTCGCTTCGAAGCTCCACAGGCCAGCGTCGCTCCATTACCGGACGTGGTCCGAGATGAAGTCCGGCGAGCTGTTCAGTCGCCACCAGCTCCGCAGTCAGCGCCCTATGTGATGACATAAAGTCAAGCACTACAAAGTCGTTCTGGGCCAGTCAGTCAAGCCTTTTCTCCCGTCACTCCTGTGCCTTCCCTGCGGTACCCAACTGCAGCTGTACCCGTCGTACCGCAGGAGCCCCTGTCCAGCATGAGAAAAGCGCGTGTTTGGCGTACGCCAAACAATAGGCCGCTCTGCTACCACTGTGGGGAGCCCGGCCACATCCTCCGCCACTGCCCCTACCGCAGAGTGGGCTTAAGAGGAATTTCATCCGACGCACCTCGACCTCTCTACGGAGAACGGCCCCGGGACATCGAGCAGTATCTGTCCGATACCGTGCAGCCAACGACCCCGCGGCGACGCCAGTCCCGTTCGCCACCCCCAAGGCGGTTTTCTTCGCCAAGCCGCCCGTCTTTTTCTAGCCAGTTCAGAGGCGCGTCCCCACATCGGGAAAACTGAAGACGGCGTCCCCCGGGGGTAGGGCCGCCGCTATTGGATCAAGTCGAGAGCCTCCACCCGACGATTCGCGGTTACGATCCGACCGACGACTTCAACGACAACGACGTGCTGCGACCGACTGGTGTCTGCCGAAATACCAGTAATCGCTGATAATCACTATGTGACAGCACTTGTGGATACCGGCGCTGAATTTTCTGTAATGAGCAGTCGGATAGCTACGGCCCTCAGAAAGGTGCTGACCCCTTGGTCTGGACCCCAGATCCGCACCGCCGGCGGCCATGTGGTTACGCAAATTGACGTCTGCACGTCACGAATCCAGATCCGCGGTGCTACTTTCCCTGGTTGCTTTGCTGTGCTACCGGAGTGCTCCAAAGACCTGATACTTGGTTTGGATTTCCTTCGGGAGTACGGTGCTGTCATCAACCTTCGGGAGCTGGTCGTGTCATTTTCCACTCAACCTCCTGTTGACGGCGATCCCGAGCCACGCGGGACTAAGTTACGCGTCTTTGACGACCACGTATTAATCCCTTCAAGAGCTAGCATGTTTGTTACCGTAGATAACGACAACATCACTGGTACTCGTGGCATCGCTGAAACCAAAATGTCGCTGCTGCTTGGTCGGAAAGTCTATGTTGCTCGCGGAATTGTCGAGCTGAACAATGGCCGAACCGAGCTCTTGGTAACCAATTTTGGCTCTGAACCTCAGTGTTTGCCTGGCAGAACAGTTATTGCGTATTTCGAAGAACTCGGCGAATTCGCGGGACAGCACGCTTTTTCCGAAGCCTCGGCATCAGTGGAGGCACCGTGCACTCCCATAAAAACTGACGTGAACCCGAACCTCCCGTCTAATCAGAAACGCTGCCTCGGAAGCGTTATCCAGCCTTTCTGTGACTGCTTCGCCTCGACCTCTAAGGTTAGGCAGACACCGCTAACTAAGCACCGAATTATTGTCGACGCCAACCAGCGGCCGTTATGTCAGCCGCCTTACCGAATCTCTTTCAAGGAGCGTGATGCCATTCGCCGCCAAGTTCAAGAAATGCTCCAGGACGACGTGATACAGCTGTCGACGAGCACGTGGGCGTCGCCTGTTGTTCTAGAAGCAAAGAAAGATGGAACCCTACAGTTCTGCGTTGATTACCGACGTTTAAACAAAGTCGCAAAAAAGATGTTTATTCTCTGCCGCGCATTGATGACTCCCTGGATCGGCTGCGCTACGCCAAGTACTTCTCATCGCTAGATTTACGCAGCGGCTATTGGCAAATCGAGGTGGACGAACGGGACCGGGAAAAGACCGCCTTTATTACACCGGACGGTCTGTACGTATTCCGGGTGCTCCCTTTCGGCCTGTGCTCGGCTCCTGCAACATTCCAGCGAATGATGGATACCGTTCTTGCCGATTTGAAATGCAGTCCTGTCTCGTGTACTTGGATGACGTTGTCATCTTCTCGGATACGTTTGAAGAGCACCTGAGACGCCTGCGCACTGTGTTCGAAGCAATTCGGTGGGCCGGACTTCCCCTGAAGCCCGACAAGTGCCACTTCGCTTTCGAAGAGTTGGTTTTTTGGCCACATCGTGAGTGCTAAAGGGGTTAGCCCCGACCCCGATAAGCCAGCCGCCGTGGCTGCTTTTCCTGTGACCACTGATAAGCGAAGCGTGCGCCACTTTCTGGGTCTCTGCGCCTATTATCGGCGTTTTGTGCAGAACTTCTCCCAGATCGCTGAGCCCCTCATCCGCCTCACGAAAGATTCCGAACCGTTCTTCTGGGGCCTGGAACAACAGAAGGCTTTTGAAGACATCCGAACTCGTCTCCAAAGTACGCCCATCCTTGGACACTTCGACGAGTCAGCCGCCACTGAACTACACACAGACGCCAGCAACATCGGCCTCGGTGCGGTCCTTGTGCAGTGGCAGGATGGTCTCGAACGCGTAATCGCATACGCGAGCCGCACATTCTCACGATCTGAGGCAAACTATTCCACCACCGAAAAAGAATGCCTGGCCGTTGTGTGGGCAGTGACTAAATTTCGCCCGTACTTATATGGCCGCCCTTTCAGGGTCGTTAGTGACCACCACTCGCTGTGTTGGCTGGCAAACCTCAAAGTTCCCTCAGGACGGCTTGCACGCTGGACCCTTCGCCTTCAAGAGTTCGATGTCACCATCGTTTATGTTGCTCCCGACTAGTAGTACCTCATCTGTTATGGGTGCTGCCCAATTCGTTTGTCACGCCGAGGCCGCCCGCCAACTCGCCCGACAGCGAATCCGGCACCAGCAAGCCCTCGACGCTCGCCGCTACAACCTCCGCCACCGAGTTGTTAGTTACCAGCCCGGCGAACAAGTCTGGGTTTGGGGCTCATTACGCATGCGTGGGCGGTCCGAAAAGCTTCTACGATGATATTTTGACCCCTACGAGGTACTCAGCCAAGTCAGTGAGGTGAACTATGAAGTTCTCCGCAGGGTACAGTTCGCTCCTCTAGACGGCCGACCCCCGAAGTCGTCCATGTCGCACGGATGAAGCCGTACCACGCCCGCTAGCACTTCAGGCCTGTCCACACCAGCCGCCGGACACATGCGCCGTCCCTTGTCTTCGTGCTTCTCATTTTTGCGGCACCGAGTCGTTTCCCTTCAGAGAGGGGGAGTAATGCCACAGTCCCAATCAATCCAGTGGCGCCATACCGCGGCCGAACTGTTTTAGGTGGGACCTGCCATGCCTTGCGCTCTCGAGGGGCTAGAGGTTTTTCGTTTTCTTCCTCGCTCGAGCTCCCTGCTGTCGTAGACGCCCAGCGCGTCTAATTAAACCTGGTTTTGATTGCTTCGACCGTTTATCGGTGACAATATTTCGCTCGGGCGTTTCGCCATCTGCGTGTAAAAAAGGATCCATATTTTTGGGGAGCGAGCCTATTTTGATGGTGCTGCGGAAATTATCAGGAAGGCTCGTTGTTTTCTGCTCCGCTCTTAGCGTTGCTTGATGCCCCAGTCTTATGAGAAGCGCTCTGCCAGTGGTCGTCTGCTGGAGCCCCAGGTGGTCGAAATTATTCCGGAGCCCTGCACTGCGGCACCTCTCTCTTCCTTTCTTCTTTGACTCCCTCCTTTATCTCTTCCCTTACGGCGTGGTTAGGTGTCCGCCGATATATGAGACAGATACTGCGGCATTTCCTTTCCCCAAAAAAACAATTATTATTATGCAATTAATTCTCTAGCCTCTTGCGTAACTTTTTCCTTACTGTCAGCTACTGATTCTGCTGTGTTTCTGTTTTTCATATCTGAAATTTCTCAGGCTAACATGTCGTCCTTTTTGCCATATCGCGTCTTTCCGAGTACAGCTGACAAAGTTGGTTAAATATTTTGTGCGAAACGGCGTCAAACAGAGAAACAGAGACAGCGATGGAATACTACGCACACACATCAACGCCGATCTTGCTTGTCGCTTCGCTGTCCGATTTTCACTTTTTTGTTTGCGCAGTTTCATGCAGAACCATACCAACTATCTAAGCTCCCCCACCCCTTCGCCCCGAGTCTCGAAAACATTTTTCGGGTTCACTTTCGCCACCCTGTCATTATCTGCACTTCACGCACTCCCTCTCCTCACTGGCCCTTGCTCCTCGGAGGAACGTCTGCCAATTATGAACGCATTCCCAAAAGGAAAGTCCCCTTTTCGAAACATCGCCTTGCGGAGAAAAGCTAACTTCCGACCTTTGTCCTTGTGTTGTCCAGAACAATATCTGCCTTCCTTCGCTGTACAGTGATTAAGAAAACTTGTCTACTTTCAAAAACAATTTTTCACTGTGCTCCTTAAAGTATCCTCTGCATTTTTCTACCCAGGAGGCATCTTGCGAAGGCGCCACAGTAACATGCCAGAGGAGCACCCACTAACATGCACCTCAATAGCGCCTGTCCCAGTCTTCCTGTCTGTTTTTTGTGTTGTTCGTGCTCAAGTTGCATCGTGACCAGTAACAATAAGGTTTCAGTATGTACCCGAATTCTGGCTGGAATGATATAACCTAATTACTTTCAAGGCAAGAGCACTGCTGGGTTCAGCAAGCATTTACTGGAACTGCTTTTCGGACTGCGGGACACACGTAGAGAGCAGCACGGCGATTCTGATTAGTTCTGTTATCTAAACCTCAGGTACTGCGTTGCCTTGCGCTATCGTGCTGTTCAGACCCAACAAAGAAAGAGATGCATACACCTGACGGTAGGCGAGAACACATGATAGAACGCGGATAAAGTATAAACCGCAGAACACACTCTTACCTCCGTCACTATAAGGCACATGCATGTGCTTCCACTCACCCACGGGTGCAAATGAAAACCTGCAGCACCTTCAATTCGCTACTCTACAAGATGATGAGAGTGCGGTGTACTGTGCGAAAGATCTGCTCCTCTTCATTTAAACAAATTGATATCACAGAATTAGCATGACCGTTTAAAAAAGGCAGAATAACGATAAGACAATTCAAACACTGACTGCTCATTCAATGTTTATTGCCAATCATTTTTGTAAGCAGAGCACGTTGAAGATAACACAAAAGCAGGAATAGAGAATAAGGACAAAATCTAACCAAATGAATTTGAACCATGGAGAATAACGGTAATGCTTTAGCGTATATCACAAGACACGTGCCCCTCATAATAATAAATTCAGAAAGATTTAACACAATCGCCCAATCAAGGTCGGTCTTTTATTAACGGGCGATACAAACAGATTAATCACGCTGAATTATACTGCCCAAACCGGCTCATGTCAACGCTGCTGAAGTTATAGTGCCTTGAGGAATCGGTCTTTACATATAAGTTCTAAATAGCAAATTTTTGTTGCGATAAGGTAAACACCTTTATATATTTACGACGCTGCCACCATATTAATCACAGCAAAAAAGTTTTATTGGTTTGATGTAAACGTTCCTTACACCAGAGAAATGAACGCTCGTAATTAAATTGTGTAGAAGGCAAAACAATTATATGCAAGGACGAGGCTTTGCCCACGACAGAAGCACTTGAATTGCAAGGTGACAGTGAAGGAAGTAGTCATTTACAGGCGCCGTTCTCTCGGGACCGCCGAGCGCCGTCAATTGGCAGAACTGTTTATTGTGCTGCGAAGCAGCCGGAGCGGAACTCGGCGACCCCCAGGCGTGGCCGGTGGCTGCTCTCCCAGCTCGAAATAGAAGAAGGCGCCGGCGACTCCGGCGTAGTAGAGGCAAAGAAGCCCGATGATCGCCACCACGACCATCTGGCGCTGGCGCTCCTTCGTGTACATGTTCTGGAGCAGAGAAATTCACGCCATATACTGAACTGGATTGTAACTCCTGAAAGGTTGTGCAGCAGAGCGATTGCTAAACACGATGCACAGAGGGCAAAGCACTTATATTTATAACAAAGCGGAAAGTTGGGCGAGATGGACAGTGTTCGGGATAAAAAAAAAAAGCTCTAAAGGAACACGAGGGACGGAAAGGAAACGACGCAGACAAGCGCACGCTTGTCTGGGTCGTGCCCTTTCCGTCCCCCGTGTCGTTTTTGTGCTATTTTGATTTATTGCAAATTTTCTGCACCTAATATGTGTTTCGTGAAAATACATTGCACCAGCACTGTACCTGCTTCATGTTATTGATCAATTCGGTGCACAGTGCCATCTGCTAGCCTACCCGAACAGCTTGGTTGGTGCGCTGAAGAGGTGGTGATCGCGGGTTCAAATCCCAGACAAGGGCAAATAGTTTTTCAACTGCGAAGCTTCTGTGCAAGCTCTATAGCTTTCCCTTGTAGCCGCTAGCCTGTGTTTTGTTGGATGCTTGTGAGTTATCGCTGGCTTAATACTTCTCTAAAACGCGCGAGCTGCGCGCTTCGGATTACCAAAGCAGCCGAAAAGACCACTATGACCGGCGAGACCAGAAATATCGCCGCCAGAATGTGAGTGTATCTGCGGAAGCTCTCATCCAGACCATTTAGAAAAACGTGTTATCACTAGATTTCGGATGGGCAGGCACGGGAATGCCTAACAGACATAGCTCAAGCGTTGTACACCCCACTTTGCGAAGTGTGGGCCTCTACTGTGATTTAAAATGCGAATTCAGTGTTTCATGGGAACATACACAAAGTCCCAGCCAAAAAAATGCATCCATTGCAATTACTACTCTAGTGAGCAGCTACACCTGAGTTTTATATTTCAGCCTACGGTGCACTCTATTGGTGCCGCCTTCTATATCTAAAGCAGGAGAGGCATATTAAGACACACTGTGGTTCGAACACAGGATATAATTGCCCCAACTAACACAATATCAGTTTTTCATTCATGTCAGCAGTAGCAGCTGCAAGAAGACCACTATATTGAATGCTGAATGCAGGCTTCTATGAAACCATATTCTTGACTTCATTCATGTCTGTGTATTTAACTACTCTCTTTGACATCGTAGTCCCCGAATTTCTGCCGTATGTAACGGCACGAATTTCACTGCAGCTTACGAATCTCTCTCATTGGTCCCTTAATTTACTCTCAAACGCTGGCTGTCGGCTTTCACAACGTTGCGCTGGTAGCAAGGTCTTCGCCTTCTTTCCCTAGACAGATTACGCAGTGCTAGAATGGTGCGCTGTAGCACCTAGAACTCTTCATTTAGGTTGCTTATTTCCGTGCAACAGAAAGATGGTCTCAAGAATAAGCACATCTGCAACAAAGCGGTATAGACACCTTGTTTTAGGTGCATATTCTAATTTCAGTAATGACCCATAAGAGATTGTTGTACATGAATCACTACGTGTTATTCGCCCACGACAACTAAATTATTCCTATTTAAAAATCTTGTCTCGTTTTTTTTTAAATTTCAGTTTCAACAACTACAAGAAGTCCTTGACGTTATGTGAGGCGCGAAAAGCATCGAAATATAACCGCTGATGCGGCATTTATAGTCATTCCGGTTACACTAATTCGACAACATCTCATCTGAGACCGGAATAGTAACCCACCACGCTCCAAGAGTGCATTGGTAGAGTACACAACCAGTGTGTATGTGAGAAGTTGTGACAAAGCGGAACTCTGTGTAGCATGCCTACTGCGGCCTAGTGGAAAGAAGAAAAACAAGTTTCGCGGCGGCTTACATGAGCCAAACGGAAAGGCAGAAACAGCTTCGCCCCAGCTGCCGCTAGCATTGTACGCAAACCCTTCACGTGTAACCTATGCCAGGGCTTCCTACATTTTATGCAAGCCCACTTACGTCGCATTTAGTATAAAGTAAATAGAGCGTTAATTTTTTTTTACGGAGAAGTCCGACAAAATTACTTCACTTTTTGAGGCTAGCACTGGAAAATTGAAGACCAAATGCTTGCGGCAAAAATTTTTCACCACAGGTGATATTTTCTTTTCATGCATGAAATAAAGGCAAACAGCAGCAGACATGCAGTAGCTGCTTAGTCACTTAATATTTCATCTCCTGATATTGAAGTCGTGGGTTCGTTTCCGTCCACGACCGCATTATTTCTTTGGAAGCGAAAAAAAAACGTGTGCTGCGCAATGTGGTAGCAAGTTAAGGAACCCCAGGCAGTGTAAATTATTGAGGAGCCCTTCAATACGGTGTCCCTCACATCTCATGCCACGTTGCAGGGCAAACAACCATTATTCATAAAATACTAACCATTGTACGTTTCCTTGCCTATTGTAAACGTTTGCGCCACCAAGCACACGAATTCACCAGAGATTTAAGATATTCCCTGCGGTTTACGAACAGCCTTGTTGCATTTATTTGCGAGAAATTTGAGGCGAGCAAAAGATGTTTAGTGGAATGGAGGAAAACAAAGGGGCAGTTAAACACTTGACGCACGGGCAGAGAAGCAGGCACAAAGAAATTATTTCTCACGTTACAACTGCCGCCACTACAATATAATGTGGACGCCTTTATTTATCTATCCATGCAATGATGTTATATTTATCTTTGCTTTAGCTATCTTGTCAAGTTTGGCTTGCCTTTGTTCCTTTCCTTAGTGTCTTTAACCGTGAAATTCTCGTTATGCTTTGTTTCCTCTCTGCAGTAAGGCCTCATAGTGATGCAGGTACACAGTAAAAATAAATCTGTCCATCTTTGTTTCCTATAATGAACTTCGTTGCTCGAAATCCAACAGTACTTTCACTAACTATATGGGAGGGAAGATCTAAGGGTCATACGTTACACCGCTTTAGTGCCGATGTGCAACGCTGGAAGAGCTACTCACCAAGACTTCCTGCTCCCTGTTCTGGGCCTCGTGAAGAAGCTGACGCAGAGTGGGAGTCTTTCGCTGGCGCGTGGGCTGCGGTCGCAGCAATCCGATGATGCGCAATGGGGCCCATTGCATGACGAACTGCACGAAAAGCGGTGGAACTCAGAGGAAGGCCAATTGCCAGAGCAGAAGCATCCTTCCTCTGAATGTATTACTATTGACGGGTGGCCACTGCCACTTTGCACGTAGCTGGAGGTCTGGGACAGCAGTCATCATATCATCAGTTACTAGGTACGGGCAATAGAAATTGCCCTATATTTGAGGAAGTTAGCGTGGAAGATAATTTGCATGTTCTTAAGAGGAAAAACCAGTTGTGCAGCTGAGGCTGACTCCGAAGAGCGGTGTAAAATGGAGGTTTCGTGGGAGGCAGGAGAGCTCTTAAATTCAAGCACAACTACCGGCAAACATTTCTGCTTCCATTCGCTTTCCCCGCTCCCATCAGGACGGAGAAGTGACATCGAGAATGATCGTATATTTACAGAATTTTAGACATCTCACGTGTGTTTTCTCACTTTCCTACTTATGGATAACCATCTCTCCTACCTTCACAAGGTTAGCAGATAGTAATTAGAGATAACTTACTATTCTCATCTTAGTACTCAATAAAATTGAAGTTGTTTTCGTCAATGAAACCTTAAATACATTATGTCGGATTCAGTAGCTATGCAAACGTAAGTATTTTCACACATTTGGTACAAGTTTACTAAAAATCTTCGCAGTTATAAATTGATTCTTAGAAGAACTAGCATCCGTTAGGAGCACACAGTTGATGTTGCTCCGAATACGAGAAGAATGGGGCACTTTCAGAAAAGCGGGAAATAAAAGTTCTGCGTCCATGGTGCACTGCAAAGAAAAAAAAATGGCAATTCGAAGGGAGGCCAAAATGATCCTCGCTGGGAATTCGGACACAGGTCTGTAATCCACTTTTGTTATCTCCCCGTGACCCGGAACATGAAACTAACGGCTGTATTCTGTAAAAAAATAAAAGTTTACTCCTTAACCACACTGCGGTTTAGTTCCAAAATTTGATCATATCCTACAGTGGTGGCAATTCTCCCGCGGACGTGGTGGCTCCTTTGCTCTTACGCTGCCTATACTCTCACTGTTCCGCGACCTTCCTTCCAGGAATCTCGAACGAGTTGGCAGTTCAAGGTCCGCCCCCTTGGGCGCAGAAACTGTGGTATGCGTGTGCATGTGTATACAGGGATGTGTGGGATGGGGTGATCGCCAAATTCAGAGCACTCTCCGGGAGCCAGCTAAATTCCAAGGGCCCCACCCAGCACCCCAAACTGATCCCAACGGAATCGGAGAAGCTACAGAGCACACTCCGGGCCTTAAAGGTACCTCCTTGCAGAGAACGCTACGGCGGCTGTGAAGTGGATTGTACGAACAAATTCTACGCACTTCGCTCCGTATAACTGCTAAGCCGTAACCTTTCCGCGAGTATGGTTACCGCTGTGCAACGCAGTCATGCTTCCGGTTGCAAATTAATTTGCTCTCGCTATACCGTAAAGATTCCGCGGTAACCGGTACCAGAGTGCCGGGTGCTCGCCCGCAGTCAATGCGCATGCGCAAATGGCCTAGGCGGCGCCAGATGGTGCCAGATAAAGGACAGACAGCTGCGTGCGCGCCTGCAGCATCGGCACTAATCAGCGCGCGCTCACCGGTGGTGGGCGGGCTTTCCGTTGCTCCGGTAACGGTAACACGGTTCACGGTATGCCAAAAGTGTCTACTGTCCACTGTCTACGGTGATATTTTTCTTCCGCTTTCCCTGTTCTTACTACACTCCCGTTAATCTCAATACTAGATTACTACAACGACGACGCTGGACCCAGGAAACGGTCTTTTAAACTCACCGACAAATGAACTAAACTTGTCGTGAGGTTATGGAGGACTTAAGATCTTGCCTATTTTAGTAGAAATCGACCACTTCAGTGTGGACGAAACGAGGATTTTTAATTTTATTTGGCAAGCGAAAATAGCATAAAAAGGCGTAGTGACATCTTGCAGTGAAAACATGTCCTTATAGCAGTATCACACCACCTGAATATATCTCGTTAAAATATTACCGATTTGTTGTTAAGCGCGGAGTGTTTCTTCTCAGAAGTGCTCCTCGTGTAATTTTAGTTCACGTTCTTTCCGGAGTAACCTTCAATAAAAAGCAAAGGTTCCTTCCTTTTGTTGATGGAAGAGCTTTTAACATTTGTTACTAGTTGGCGCCACAAAGTTTTGTATTTCTCGAATGAAGCGCCTACAAAGGTTCATGAAAAATTTTGTGTACGATACGTAGATCTCTTTTATGTAACAGTTTACGGTGTGGAATCTAAGTAGGATGCTACTCGGTACTAAAATGTCATATTACTCTCTAGCGCGTGAGGGATATTACATTCGGCACATCTTTACTACCGCCAATCGCCATCGCCTCTCTCTGACTATGGTTCCAGCTTTGCGATACAATATAACGGGCGCATCAGCCAATCAAAGAACTGAGCAAAAAGATTTTTCAGGGTGTCAAACAAAGCCGCCGCAAATTCAAGCACCTTAGACAGTACGCATTCTGTTGAAAGAAATTTGTGCCTAAAATTCAGTTGTCGCTCCCTTTATTAGCTGTGACTGTAAAAAAATTAATCTAAAAACCTGGTGATCCCCGTGGTCCTCTTTTAAACCCTTGTCCTTCGATGCGGCGAATGCAGCTCATGTGGACGCAATATTTTATTTCTCTACAATGCGAGATAGGGTGACCGTACCCTTAAAATCAATTTAGGACAATTTTATGCTTGTTTAAACAAAACACAGCCGCGAAGAAATCTCAGTTGGTTTTAAACGCAGGAAATGCAAATATGCATTGGGAGCTCTAGATTATTCAGAAGAAAATTTGTAATATTTCAATGCTTTTGAAACACGCGCTCAAAAAGAAATAGAGAGGCGGCAGCCTTTGATGTGTAATGGAGATTACCTAGACTGTAAATACTGCGACAAAATTTATTCCGTGGAATTCAGCCTCAGGTATTGCAAAAGACACGACATTTCTTTCTGAAGTGCTTATAATACGATGCTTAGTGCCGCCAAGTAGGGCCTGCCGCGAATTCCTGGTAATGTGGCCATGGAAAGACCACGTGAGCTGTCGAATGAAATACTTCCCTTATAGAGTTTTGCTAATTTTAGAAATTCTAACATTGAGCCATATGTACTGAAAAAAGTATGGCAATGCAGCGCTGTTGGTAGCTTCTCTTCTTGCCCCCCATTTGAATGCGTTTCTGTCTTTTGACCATGCAATTACACGCCCAGCAGCAAATATCTTCGTAAGAAGAGCTTTGCGTCAAAATCCAGCATTACATGCACTCCGGATAACCACGCGTGCAAACGTTCGTGCTGAACTTCATGGAATCATGATTTTGGCCACCGGCAGGCGTCCAGGTTACTTGATATTCCATCTCAATGAGACGAATCACTTAGCATTGCTTTGTGCCTCGCGGCTAAAGGTACTGTAGTTAATCAGGGCATGCCTTTCTACCTTTACTACGCGAAACCTATGCAGGTGAAAAAAGCCATGCTGAGGCAGACTGGTGGCCAAAAAAAGCCCTTGAAATTCGATTAGGCTTGCCATTATGCATGCACGCTTTTTATCAATACAGGTATTCACGCACACGGTGATTGCACGCGTTCGTCGCAGTCGCTTCGTTATAGCGATCAGGTCTCCTTTTAAACAATGAAAGGCGTCCATGCTTCAATGCGGTACGCCTACCTTGGGTAGACGAAGCAGGGGAAGCTCCGGGGGCCTCTCGACGCCACGCCGTCGCTTGCGGTGCCCCGTGGGCACAGCTGACGCCTCGATGCCCTCTGCGCCGCCGGCGTCTTCCGCGATGCCCACTGGCACGGCCACATATTCCGGAGCACCTTTTGCCATGGGGGGTCGCCTCCCAGAGGGAGCAGCTGTCCCCGCGGTTGGAGCCGGCCGCTGCTCTCGGACCACGCCAGCCCCTTCCGGGACGGGGACCGACAGGACGGCCTCCTTCTCCGTCGGAGGCGACTTGGGCTGAGACTCGGCGCCCTTCTTACGTGGACGCGACGTATGGCGCGGCATGCTGGACGGGGCTCAGATGCGAAGCGTTGCGTCGGTTCTCTTCGTTCTCTACGCAGGTATATGCCGCAGTGCGTCGATCAAGGAGACCAAAAGCCGATCTTCTTCTTCTCCTGTAGTTGTGTTCAGGCATGCGCGAGCTTTACTTTGATCAGTCATGATAAGGCGACTGCTTAACTGCTTGGGTAGAAGGACAAGGGGACAGTAACGAAAACAATCTGAGCACTCATCAGATTTTTAGGCATTATTGTTTGGCGAACAGGCAGGAAGATGTTTAAAGAAAGCTTCAGGAAAAATTGCTTGCGCTGCGAAGTCAGAAATGTGAAAAAATTCCTCACCCATAAAAAAACATTCGGTGAGGTTCTCGAGTTCATTAAGGTTGGGGAAGAGGGGCGGGGTGTGAGAGGGTCGGCATTTGTAACAACCACACCACATACGAGCGCTCTACCATTCACCGCCGTACAAGAGCTGGCCGCCTGAAATAATTGATAGGACAGTAGTCTCAAAATGGTGAGCAATGTAATCCCGCCGGCCATTAATGAGAACCAGATTTCGTCACAGCGGTTTTGCGAGTAATGCTTACACACATCATCGTGGAAGGTATTCTTTGGGATGGTCTCTTAGAGTTTGTAGGCGCTCAAGGAGGCATCATTGCCCGCGCCGATGTAAACGGTGATGCAAGTGTGGGAGAGACACCAGCTCTGATTGTCGAGAATATGGTGCATATTGTTCCAGTGAAAGTCTCAAACGATTGTGAAGAGTGCTCAGTGATATACTGTGGCTTTGTCTAGTCAACCGGCGAATGCTAATGACGGAATTCAAAAGCAGCTTAGCCAGCCACAGGAGCGAAAGTGGTGCTTCAGCCTATTGACGACAGAGAGCAATAATAAAGAACATACCTATAACTTTTCCTTTCCAAACCGACTACATTTAATGCAAGAAATCTCTGCAAAAATCTCTTCCAAGTGGATACGTACATTCTTTCAAAGCATGGGCAATGTCCTAAGCTCGAAAGTGCTAAAGACATGACACACAGAGACAGGAACACATAGTGGTGCTTTCGTCCGACTGTGTGTGTGTGTCTCAGATTGCGCTGTTCATTTCATTATGGATCATATTGCCCCGAATATTTGCAGTACTTGTTCGTTTTTCAAAACTTCCGCCACACCACTTTATCGCTTTGTTTGTGACACAAGACGCGACTAGATTTATCTCGACTGATCGCAGCCAGGCAGAGCTAATTCTACGTTGTTCCGGAATGTTCTAGTAACTTTGCACGCTTTATCTCGAAAGTTCGCTGTCAGCTTTAAATTTAGCACGGCCGACAGCTGCGGGCATTTTGTTCGACGACCGCCGAGCACGCCTGTCGCTTCGCCGCCGACGAGTGATTCAGTCCATTTTGGGTGCAAGTCAGCCCAATAAACAGTTTTCTTTTAGAAGACCTTTTTGTCCATCTTCATCGCTGCTTCGACTGCCGTCACCACTACGTGACATCTGGTGGAGGTGCGGGGTAGCCTTCCATGTTCGGGACGCCCCCTTCAAGTCGTGTCGTGAGGAAAGAAAGAGCCGAACCACTCCTCGAGTCCAGGATCCAGCTTCCGAATGAGCCGTCCGCGGTTATGTCGAGGAGATGAAGCGCCTATTTCGCCGCGCTGACCCCGAGATGACCGAAGAAAAGAAAGTTCAGTTTTCAATGCACGGCTTAAAAAACAACTCTTTGGCAGCCTGGTCCGCCAGCCGCCAAAAACAGTCGAGGAATTCATGCAAGAAGCCTGCACGATTGAGAACACCCTCGACGTCCGAGCTCGGCAGTACAATCGCCCTTCCTCTGCCTGTGCAATTCGTTCGGACACGACGGCCACCACAAGCGACAGGTTGAGGGAAGTTATCCGCGAAATCGTCCGAGAGGAGCTACGCCGGTTGCTGTCATCCTCCTCACAGCCACAAGCAGCGAACCTGATGTATGTGGTACGGGAAGAAGTGCAACAGGCACTTGGCACTCTGAAGGCCACAGATCCGCAGGCCATGACCTACGCCGCTGCAGTAAGGACTGCTCAGCCCCAACGACAATCCCTACTTCCTCCCTGAGATGAGCCACTTGTTCCACAACGCCGCCTTCCAGCCCCCGACAGCCCAGCCTATGACCAACGCTCAAGCCCCAGGAAATAAGACGCCTGGAGGACTTCTGACAACCGGCCGTTGTGCTTCCATTGCGGTGAGGCCGGCCATATTCTTCGTCACTGCCCGTACAGACGTATCGGTCTTCGAGGATTTGCCGTTAACGCCCCACGACCACGCTTCGGATAACGTCCGCAGGAAATCGACGAGTACCTGCGTCGAGAGGAGTACACGCCGAACCGCTTTTCGCGCTCACCTTCGCCGTCAACCTCACGTTTGCGTCGCCACGCCGCAGCTACGCAGCCGCGGTACGAGGAAGGTCTCCCAGCTCCCGTAGGGGAAACTAACGGCAGCAACCTATGGAGGGGAGGTTGCTCACGAGCGAAACGCCGAAAATTCTCCACCGACCACGCCCCATGAAGACACTGCACCCGCGACGCCGCATGAAGAACCTACTCCCGCTGCACCGACGCCGCACAAAATGACACCCGACCACGACGCAAAATGCTTTCAAAACGACGACGCCACCCGGAAAAGCTTCGACCACACGCCATACCCGCGACTCGCATACGCGACGTAGCCGTGACCCGACGCCGAGAGCGAAATGCAATGCAAGAGCCAGGACCTCCGACTTAGAAGTGACTACCGACGGTCGGAAAGTTACCGCTCTAGTCGACACAGGAGCCGATTACTCGGTGATGAATGGAACATTCGCTGCGCAGCTGAGAAAAGTCACAACGGCTTGGGACGGCCCACAAATTCGCACCGCAGGAGGCCACCTCAATACGCCATCAGGACGATGCACAGAGCGAGTGACTGTCAAAGGACATACCTATCCTGCGACCTTTGTTGTGCTACCGCAATGCTCCCGTGGAAGACTTTCTACAGACTTCACACGACAAGCCGAAAGCTGGGCGTCTCGGGTTTACTCGCACCCTCCGCCGCATTCAAGACAAGTATTACTGGCCCCGACTGCCTGCCGATGTCGCACACTATGTGAAAACCTGCCGAGATTGTCAGCGACGAAAGATCCCTCCCACACGACCAGCAGGATTTCTCAACCCCATTGAACCTCCCTCAAGGCCCTTTCAGCAGATCGGCATCGACTTCCTTGGCCCTTTTCCAACGTCATCATCTGGAAATAAGTGGATCATAATAGCGACCGACTACCTGACCCGCTACGCCGAGGCGAAAGCCCTACCGAACGGAACAGCAGCAGAAGTCGCCAGATTTGTCGTGGAGTGCATTCTTCGACACGGCACCCCCGATGTGCTCATCACGGACAGAGGAACAGCGTTCACGGCGGAACTAACGCAAGCCATCCTGCGTTACAGCCAAACCAGCCACCGGAGGACAACTGCATACCATCCGCAGACCAACGGACTGACCGAGCGCGTCAACAAAACCATCGCCGATATGCTCGGCATGTATGTCGATGCCGAACACGAAATCTGGGATGTCATCCTGCCTTACGTCGTCTTCGCCTACAACACCGCAGTGTAGGAGACCACCCAGATGACGCCTTTTAGGCTCGTCCATGGCAGGGATGCCACGACCACGCTAGACGCCATGCTGCACAACGTTAGAGAACAAGAGAACGTAGACGTTGCCGCCTACCTTCAACGCGCAGAAGAAGCTCGAAAGCTTTCCCGATTACGGATCAGAGATCAGCAGCGGTCCGACGCCAGACGCTACAACCTACGAACACGCAGCGCGGAATATAAGCCAGGAAACCAAGTCTGGGTGTGGACGCCCATTCGCCGCTATGGATTGAGTGAAAAGCTTTTGCACCGCTATTTCGGCCCGTACAAGGTTCTTCGTCGGCTTGGTGAACTGGATTATGAAGTCATCCCTGACGCAATGGCTGCATCCCAGCGACGCCGCGTACAACCAGAAGTTGTCGATGTAGTCCGTCTGAAGCCGTATTATGCGCGCTAAAGGCCGCTGCATTTCTATACTCTATTTTTTACAAGATGCGTTTTTCTCTTACTACTCGTATTATTTGTTTTAATGCATCGGGTCAATGCTTTGTTTGAGAGTGGAGTAATGCCGCGAATATTTGCAGTATTTCTTAGTTTTTTCAAATCTGCCGCCACACCGCTTTATCGCTTTGTTTGCAACGCAAGGCGCGACTAGATTTATATCGATTGATCGCAGCCAGGCAGAGCCGATTCTACGTTGTTCCGGAATGTTCTAGTATCTTTTCACGCTTTATCTCGATAGTTCGCTATCAGCTTTAAACTGAGCACGGCCGACAGCGGCGGGCATTCTGTTCGACGACCGCCGAGCACACTTGTCGCTTCGCCACCGCCGTGTGATTCAGTTCATTTTGGGTGGAAGTCAGCCCAATAAACAGTTTTCTTTTAGAAGACCCTTTTGTCCATCTTCATCGCTGCTTCGACTGCCGTCACCACTACGTGACAATATCGTTGTACATGATTTTACGCACTGAGACGAAGTTCTCTCAGTTGCCAGTTTAATCACTGTTTTAAACTTTCATGCTGTCAGTCCAGATAGTAATCTATGTCATAAATTGTTCGCGTTGCCCATCTCTTCCACAATCGTTCTTAAAGAAAATATTAAGCGCTTTACGTTTCTTTCTTGCATATTATTCGCATGAACAAACTTCTAAATCGTGACGCGAAGATAGGTGAAATCTCATGTATGACTCCGCGCTTTGCTTTTTGGAAGATTCATTTGAATAACATCAACCGTGAAACGACCGTATTCGTTAGTTACAGTCTTTCCGTTCAGAGTCGTGCCATTCAGTATGTGCAGTGTTACGGTCATTTGCGACCGGTTTTCAAGTGGACAAGTTGTCGGTATAACGTTGACGAAGTTGTATACTCCTCGGCTACGTTCTCTGTGCATCTCCAACTGCTTTCTACTAGTTGATGATGCGCTTTCTCATTAAAGGAGATCTACCTAAATTGCGAAAAGTTTCGATTCTGCCGCCTTCCTCTCACCCTTGTTGGGCTTCTCGTCAAAGCGCTTGGGTTACGAGCGCACCTGGAAAAATTGAAGCAGTAGAGGACTTCCTTATTCTCCAGGAAAAGAAGGATGTCTGCAGTATTCTCGGCCTTCGTTCATATTTCCGCCAATTCATCAACACAGAGACAGCCTGGACCCCCGAACAGAATTCTTCAGGAAAAACTTTCAGTTTACTCGAGGACTTTCTTCACCTGCAAGGGTGTTCGTCGCTAATCATGTTGCTGACTACGCCACTTACTTTAGCCATTTTGACGCACTAGAGCCTGCGTGCATGGGACCAGTGGTGTGCCAGCCCAAGACAGCAAGACCACGAACGCGTCATTCCTTATGCCAGCCTCCAGACCTCAACCACCGAGCTGAATAACTCCTTCAGCGTACGGTGTGCGCAGCACTTTAGTGGGCTCTTACCGAACATTTCCCTTCTTGTTTGGTCTGCTGTCGTGAACGGCCACCATTATTCTTGCTGTGCCTAGTTGTTCTGTTAAAAATAAAACCCAGGGGCCGTCTAGTTGTTTGGGCTAGTGCTTGCAAAGGTACTCGTGCACTGCCACGAAGAATTCGAGCCATGTGAACCACGACGGCGACTCTCTTTCATCGTCTCACTGTGGACACTCCTGACTTGACTGATATCGTTAAAGTCCATGCCTCTACTCTAATACCAACTTCCTAAGTATCGCCAACGAACACAGCTGCGACCTCCGAAAAACCCACGTGCTGAAGGCATTGACATTGCAAGCTCGAATGCTTCCCTAATCTACATGTTCTCAGCGGCCTTGTTCCACCCGCTTAAGGAAAATTTGATCTGCCAACAGCCAGTCAACTCGCCGTGGTGCGGGTGCAAGACCGTGTGCGGCGCTTTATTTTAGCTCTGTTTGCGCCATACCGTATTTTTGACCTTCAGATTTAGACCTCTGCGAGCGTATTAAAGAGCCATAAGCCTTGTCTGTTCGTCCCCTACATCTTTTTCGCATCATTCCTTAACCTTTCATCGCGTTGGTTTCCACCTGCAGGACGCTTTTAGTTGTTTATGGTGTTTGGGGGTTAACGTCAAAGAGCGACTTAGGCTATGAAGGACACCGCTGTGAAGGGCTCCGGAAATTCAACCACCTGGATTCTTTAACGTGCACTGATTTCGCACTGTACAGGAGCCTCTAGAATTTCACCTGCATCGAAATTCGACTGCCGCGGCCGGGATCGAAACTGCGTCTTTCGGGTCAGCAGCCGAGCGCCATAACCAATGAGCCACCGCGGCGGCTCAGGACGGTTTTGCAACGCGTCACAGATGCACTACATGTATTCCCGTTGGCACTAAGCGGGCCACCAGCTCTGTTATACTTCCGTTTGCCGCGTGTTGCACTACTGGTTTTGCTGATTGTCTTCCCCAAAATTTTATTCTTTCCCATTGCGCTACACGATGATTGCCAATTAACCGGGCTAAAAGACGTCGATAGTATAGTTCGTTCGTCTCACGCCGGCACAAATTGAACGCAGCCTCTATAGATCCCTAGACTAACGTCTCTACGAAACGCCTGAAGTGAATATTGACCGATATTTTCACCAAGTGACGGGAACGTCCTGGAGAATGAACGAGCAGAGTTGCGCGGAATTCAAACTCTTTACTCGGCTGACTTTTGCCCACAAATAATTGCAAATCTCAGCGGGGGCGATAACGACGAACGAGTTCGGCTGTAGTCGAACAACAGAATCACCGCCGGTCTCTGCCGCACTTTGTTTAAAGCTGACTAAGAACTTTGCAGAAAAAGCGTGAAAGGCAACTACAACAATCTCGAAACGCGTAGAAGCAGTTGTGCGTGGCTACGATCTGTTTGAAAAAAAAAAAGACAAAGCCACGTGCCGCCAGCTTTGAGGAATAAACAAACAGTACAAACCTTCGCGGCAGTGCAAAAAAGCACCTGGAAAATGTTCTGAAACAAAATCAAAAGTGTCCAGAATTAAAGACATACTATGCTAAATAAACACTAAGAATTCTGATCTCGTCCGCGGCGGTTGAATATTGATAGAGGCCAAATTCTGCAGGCTCGTGTTCGTTGCGTTGTCAATGCACGTTAAAGAACCCCGGTTGATCAAAATTTCCAGAGCCCTTCACTACGGCGGCACTCATAGCCTGAGACACTTTTGGACGTTAAACAGCCATAAACCATAAAACAAACACACAGCGTACGTTGTTGCGCATTATATGGCTTTAGGCACACGATAGGAATCACCTCTGGTCGTGCACGTCATCACTGGAATCCTGTCATTCCATCAAGAGCCCAATCTTTGTCCAGTTCACCTAGTCGACGAAAGATCTTACCTTGTCCAATGTAGGTGTTAGGGACATGGCTGTCTGTTATTTTACGTTCGCCTACATTTCTTCCTCCCGCAAAATCGCTGAAAAACACGTCACAAAAATTCTTGTAAACCAGCGCAACGGCTCGAAGCCAAACAGAAAGGGATAAAACACAGCGCGGTGTTTTGTCCCTTTCTGTTTGGCTTCGAGCCGTTGCGCTGGTTTACAAGAACTATGTCTGACCAACTCGCCCACCAGCTTTATTTCTTTTACAAGGGGCTCTATTTCTTCGTCCTGTCTCACCGAACTGTCTCGTTTCATACCCGTAATTGCAAATGCTTCGTGTAAATCGTGAATGCTTGGAAAAAAATCAGCGCTGTGTTTTGTCCCTTTCTGTTTGGCTTCGAGCCGTTGCAGTGGTTTACAAAAACTATGTCTGACCAACTCGCCCACCAGATCTTGTTGTACGTCACAAAAAGCATCGCTTCCAAACGATCTTAATGGTATTCAGGCGGTGTGGGATAACTATCTAATAACTCTAAAACTATCTAATGCAACCTTGTCACTGTTCAATGTCACCGTAACACCTTCGTATTTGGATGCACTTCCGCCAACTCCACTTTCGAAATTGTACAGTCTTAAAAGCAGCTAGGCGGACCTTGAGCATAAGTCTTTCCTTGCGTACTCATGTCACTGACGTCGTAAAATTTGGAAACAGATCTCTACGATTTTTTAAACGCCATATAAGTTATGCGCCACAGCACTTGAAATTACTCGCAAATATATTTACTAGGTCGAGGCTAGAATGGGGATACAAAATCCGGCGTCGACACATAAAAGTTTGTGGAATTCGCACATAAGCTTATTTCTTGCTAATTTCTCATTTAATACCGGCGTAACAGCATGAAAAGTTCAAAGACCACTTTCGAGATTTTGCACCTGCCGCCGGAACGTCAGTCTTTGCCTATATCATAAGACATTTTTTATTTCGCTCAACCATGCCCCGTACATGACTCCACCTTCACGCATATCCTACCGAACAGTGCATGTTTTTAATCCTGCTTAGCTTTTTACTAGAACCGGTAGATTCCTTGGTTCGCTTTTTCCTCGTACAGCTATGGACTAGAACTGCCTTCCCGGCCTTCGGAGTCATTCCCTGCCGAGCGTCATTTCTGGCGACCCTGACTTCCCATATTCTAGGCCTGTAATGGTCATCTACATCTAATCCTACCTTATTTGCTATTCCGAAAAAAGGGTCTTCAAGGTAAAAAAATGAAACGAAACTAAACTAACTGTGGTGAACAATCACCTTAAAATTTCAGTTCGCCGCTATTATAATGACAAAAATAATATTAACAGGAAGCTAAAGAAAGTAATATTACCAGGAAGTTACAAAAATGCAGAATCGGGGTCGCACCTTTCCCGTTTCGAACGGGATGCTCCTGATACACATCAGTACTAACTGAAGTGCGACTGGGTACGCGTGGGCCTCATACCGCATCAAGGCCCCCTGGGAAGCTGTGGAAGTCGCGAGATTAACGTTTCTTCATTTGGGGTCTGCGCATGGGGCACGAAATCAAATTTAGTAATACGTGGCCGCCGCGGTGGCTGAGTGGTTATGGCGCTCGGTTGCTGGCCCGAAAGACGCGGGTTCGATCCTGGCCGTGGCGGTCGAATTTCGATGGCGGCGAAATTCTAGAGGCCCGTGTACTATGCGATGTCAGTGCACGTTAAAGAACCCCAGGTGGTCGAAATTTCCGGAGCCCTTCCCTACGGCGTCCCTCATAGCCTGAGTCGCTTTGGGACGTTAAACCCTCATAAAGGAAACCAAATTTAGTAATACGTTTTAATAAATGTCACATGCTATGTTTTGTCAAACTCGATCATCTAAAATCGGAAAGCCATTCCTCTCCCTGGTGCGGATTAGTCCTTACTAATACTTTATAAAAAGCGACTGTAATTGTCTTTCTGTCCTGCTGTGCCCACAGCACAGTTGACTAATGGCATGTGATATGTGCGGTATATTCTTGCTTCTCATTGCGATGACGTTGAGGTAAGTGCCGGTCCTGTACAGATGAGGCTGGCACTCATGAACAGCTGGAGGAATTGATTTGAGCCAAAGTGAATTGATTTGAGCCCGATTATGCTAGCGGAGGAATGGAAGCTCTACGCACACAACAACAAATAAAAACATGAAAATACGCATAGTAGATTGGGATGCTCAGTTCTCGGAAATAGTAAAACTGCGCATAGGCAGCCTTATACGCATTGTGAAGTCCTTGGAAGAGAAGATCAATGATTGAAAGGACAGGAGCAGACGCTCGAATTTAATGGTATTTCGTGTATCAGAGGATAACATGACACGAAAGATGTGTTGCGCCGAAAATATTGAACTGATATTTTTCGACTAAGCTTGAAATCACATTCAAATCGGTCGGAAGAATTCATCGCCTTGGGAACTGGCAAATCATGTTTAGTCACCTTGTGCTGCAAAAACGACAAATCATGAATCGTTACAAGATGAAAGGTACCGATACATCTCTACAAAATAAATGCTCATGAAACACGCCTAGGATGCACAAACTTCTGTGCGACAGTGCTTCAAAAAAATACAAAAAAAGAGGAAAGTAAAATTAATTAACGACAAAATTCGTATAGATAGCGACCATTTTGTTTGGGATGACATAAAAAAATCCAGAGTACTAATTGAAAAGTAAAATTTTATGAAATACTGACTTTATTCTGTTATTAGAGAACTGCGTATTACAAGCATTAATGCCTGTAGCGTTGTCAACAAATGTGATCAACTAGAAGCTGTTATCTAAGGAGATAATTCGCCTAGCAGCCGCCACGGTGGCTGAGTGGTTACGACGCTGGGCTGCTGACCTTAAAGACGCGGGTTTGATCCCGGCCGCGGCGGTCGAATTTCGATGGAGGCGAAATTCTAGACGCCCGTGTACTGCGCGATGTCAGTGCACGTTAAAGAAACCCAGATGGTTGAAATTTCTGGAGCCCTCCACTACGGCGTCCCTCATAGCCTGAGTCGCTTTGGGACGTTATACCCCATAAATCATAAACCAAACCATAATCCGCCTAGCGTTCCTTGCTACACAGCGGCATAAATGAAGAATACGTGTTCCTACCTTATAGTGCTTTTCGTTGCGGAAGATCAACGAGAGCAGGGAGGGTGGCTGTGCTGGTAAAGAAGAACATGCCAGTCGTTTTTTTTTTGCGCCAGCCTGATGACATTGGAACTATTGGTTTAATGGTTTCTTCCTGGGAACAAACTAATTTGCTCTTTGCTGTTTATCGAGCGCCTGGCTCACCACCACAATTCTTGCGGGATTTGCGTGCACTACTGACTGCATTCACGTCATTTTTTTAAATGGAGACTTTAATCTTGCAGTAATTAACTGACATAATTATTATTCTTGTGCTGAAGTTACTCCTTATGTTACCTGCATGCGTGAAATCCTCCTGTGCCACAATTTACAACAAGTTGTCAATTTACATCTCCGCGTGCACTGTTCACCGTCGGTACTCGACATTGGGTTTGTGAGAAGAACTGTAGAAAACATTTCAGTGTGAGTTAAATGTGGCATATCTGAACATGAAACCGTCTGCTATTCATGCTATTTAGAAAAATGTAATCCCAGTAAGAAAAAAACTGTTTCTGTGAAAGACTTTTCACATGCCAGAGACAAAACTATTTTATATTACTTGGATCTCAACTTCAGCAGCTTTGAAAGAAAAAAAACGTAAAAGTACTGTTAAAAGTACAGTTTCAAACAGCTGTGCACATTCTGTACTGAATATTTAATGCCAAACAAAACAAAGAAAACAGCTAAAGTGAGAACTTGGTGACGCGGGAAGGCATTCATTTGACGAGAAAAACGAATCGATTAAAACGAAGAAAGGCACCCTAGCATCAAAATTCAAAACGCTCAAACTGTGTACTGAGCATGCTAAACAGAGGTATTTTAATCACATTTTGACCTATTTTTTTCATACCATACCAAAAAAGTTTTGGTCGTTGTAGAGGAAAAAAATACACACACCAGGGGAACTAATAGTGGGTGCTGTAATTAGCATTGTCGAAAGAGAAAGTATTACGGCGCATTTCAACGTGTACTTCCACAGTGTCTTTTCAGGTGCAAATTATTTTCGCTTCCTATTTTTCCATTTTCCGGTACAAACTAGGAACTTGTATCTGTAGCGAGTGTAGTTTCTATGATTCTGAATCTAGAAACATAATCTAGTCCTGTTCGCGACAACATACCAAATGCTTTTCTGCGTCGATACGCTTAAATGCTGCGCCAACTTCTATTTATTGTTTTTCATGCATTATTCTCTATTGGAAGCCTTTATTCTGACTGGCGAACTGCACGTGTCATACCGGTGCCAAAAGAGGGCGACCTAGCATTGATAACTATCGCTCACTATCGCTAACATCGTCCTGCTGCACGATGCTGGAACATATTGTTGCTAACCTCGTTATCATATTTTTAATTGATAAGTGTCCTTTCACCTGCACGGCATGGTTGTCGAATGGGCTTTTCCACTGTCATTGCTTCTTAAAAATATTATTGTACTTTACAAAAAATTATTAAATAAATGCTAATTGATGTTCCACTAACCTGCAACTGGTTTAATATTTTCCGAATCTGTGTAAAAAAAACTGCATTGCATGACTGACCGAAAATTTGATTTCATAACGAAAAACTGTTAGGCTACTCATTTCAGGCAGCTGCAGACGAAAGAAACACCAACCTAGAATATATGTTCAGGTTTCCTTCCGGTGCGCTTTTTTTTTTGTTGGAGGCGTCTCGGGATCAAAATTACTCTGCAGCAGGTCACCGGCATACCTCAGTGAAACTTCACCGCTTCAGACTTGGCATATTTGACTTGATAATGTATAATGCATGTTATTGTTAATTGGTCGAAATGTGAGGCGTGGTGTACGCTCCAAAACCGGCGCCATAAAATTCCCCAGATATAATTGACGCGTGGTGCAGTATCTGTCAGAAGATGTTCAGAAATGAAATGTTCTGCCTCGGCAGCAGATTTATGCTCTCATCGCTGTGACCTGCTGATAAAATGAGAACTGGTGCATCTGCTGTGAAAAACAGCACGTCAATTTAATAATAACTGTGATGCAGTTTATTCACCAGATGGTTCGCATAAGGCAGACTGTACTACACCGCAATTCATATTGCTATCAAAAAATGCTGTCTTAATGAGCTCCACTGATATGTGAAAACATGGGTATTCTGATTTTGAAAAAACAGATTAGTTGTGGAACAGGATGTCTAAACACACTTAATGATTTCCGCAAGTGTAGAGTCAGCGTGTCACGTCGCTGGTATCTCGTAGTCAAGTGCGTGGCGCTATTTGAATACCTAAATCTCTTCGGAAACACTCTGCCTGTCATGAGCCGCTAAGTCACTGAAAATATCTTCTAGTGTCATGGGCGATAGCCAAATATCTTCGACGCCCAAAGTCGCCTTGAGCTGTTCCAGTTTCGATAAAATGGTTCCCCAAGACATGCTTTTGTCCAGCTGGTACTCGTACTTTCCCTGAAAAAGAAAGAGGAACAACAAGAAGATGGAGGATATATAACAATCTCTTACCGCAGTGCGACTACTGTTACCCAGCATGCGTAATGTAAGCAAACAAATCGTATTCTTGCTCTCGCTGCGCGAAAGGTTCCTTTTTCTAATATCAAGGTTCGTTCATAAGAATTTTTCATTGATGTCCTTCTTTCTCGGAAATGCGTTGTCAGCAAAATATCTTGGGTCTCTCGACAGGAGTGCGGAGTGAAGTTGTAGCAAGAATTACGCACGAGAAACTAAAATGAAGTGCACTTTCGGGTTATATACCTTTCAGATACTTCGCGCCATCACGTGCGTAGGAACTACGCCGCACAAAAGCACCGGGAATTAACCTTGGGCACGTGCCCTTTCTTCAGGGCATGCAGAAATGGGCGCAACCTTTAGATTATTGTCGATGTTTTCAAGGTTTGTTTTCTTTCATTAAATTTATTTGCCCACACTGACATGCATGCTCTATCTGGGGCAGTGCGAAGCAAATAATCAAACTACAGAAGAAAAGAGCCCCACTGGTGCGTTCGTTCAAATGCGAGAGGCAAAAAGCGAAAGGAACAAGTTTTGTTCTAGCCATGCACAAAACGTCGCAAAAAAATTTCCGAGTTTTTATATACATTACACGCACATTACTACTGAACATTACAAAAAGTTTAGGTTCCGATATATTTGAACACATTCCTTCGACGATAGTTTAACAACATTCATGTATATCAATATGCCGTAGTGAGTAAAATCGGACAAAAGTTGACTCTCCCTACTATCAGGGTGTTTTGAAAATTTATTTGAAACATAAATATTTGTTTGTTACTTCCTTTAAGAAAAACAGCAATAACTGCAGTTTGACTGGTATGCTTGCATGATGCAAGACGATAACCATAAGAAGCTTGCTAACAAGAGCGCAAGGAGAACCATACTAAAAATATTTACGCCTAACTAACTCTTAGTTTTAAATATTCACATCGTAACTAATTCACCTTCGGTGCAAGAATTACAGATAGCGACCACATGCCGCCAGAAATATGGCCAGAAAGATACAATGGCGACGAATCGCATGCCCGGTGTCGGTGTTGAGATTTAAGTGTAACTATGTCATTGGTGTTGAGCACATCGATTATACAAAGCAATCTAGTTCTAACTAAGACTCTTAATGCCATCTGCTGGCCGGCGCGTGCTTCTCGTTAGACCTGTACTTTGTGTTCCTTCTTTCTTCGTTTCCTTAGCTTCCATCTTTGACCATTAGCCGCGAAAATACCAACAGTTGACCTAGTTAGTAATATATTTTGAAAAGAGCGCGACCAGTCGAAGGAAAATAGAAGAAGCGGACATGCATAGAGCTGACTCTCATGTGACTGTTTGATGTAAAAACGCCCAATTGATAAATTTATCGCGAAAAATGATGTGCGCAAAAGAAACTCCAAAACAATGCGAGCGATGTCAGAAGTGAGCTCTTTCTTTTGTGCCGGACAACTGATGCCTGGTTAAGAGTTAACGCGCGTCTGCTTATTCTTCCAGATATTGCAGGGCTTCACCCGGTTGAAGGATGTGATGATGATTTCTGAACAAAACAAGTACGCCCCTGTTTCAGAGCACGGCTGCTTTGTTTGAGCACCCTGATAAGTTTTCTGGAGTGTTTTTGAAACTCTACCACACCTAAAGCAATAAAAAAATTGTCAGTATCTTAGCCAGGATATGCCAGGATATACGTAGCGAAAGCTAAGGCATAGCAGGGATAGCCATGGTTAATCTTGATTGCAAGTCCAAGTTTGTCTGGTTGTCTAGCTATGTTGTTGTCGCATTAAGGACGGCACAACTGTGGTTACGGCGCACGCGAGCTCTCCTTTTCAATCCTGTAACATGGTATCAGGCATGCGGCGCAGCTGGCGAACTGAGCGGAGGCGAGCGCAACGACTAGGAACGCGGTGTGACGTCATACCAAACAGCAGCGGCGGCGAGCCGCGCGGTGTGACGTCATGCCAAAAATGCGCGGCGAGCGCTTAAAGCACAGTAACTGTCTCACATATCTCAGTGGACACCCGAACCGCGCCGTAAAATAAGGGATACAGGAGGGAGAGAAATAAGAAAGAGAAAACTGAAAATTGAAAGTTGAATTTTGAGGAAAGGCGCGGCGCTGTGCAGCGGCGAAACACCGGTAGCTCGGTGCTACTTGTGGCGCATTCGAAGATGCGATTAGGGAGCGAGAGAGAGAAATGCGCCGTGTGTCGCCACTGCTCATCGCGCATGCGCAGCACGGCTCGCCAGGAATCAAGCGAAACTGCTCAACGTGCGGCCAGTAAAGCTTTCACGATTTAATACACATGAACTTTAGCCAGCCACGTAGTTCTGCGTGGAACGTATTAGACACACCTGCACGCGATCATTATCATCGTTTGTATGGCATTTTTTTTGTTTTGAGCGCACTGTTTAAGACACTCAATCAGTGTACCGTTTTCTTATTACACCACAACTGATGGGTCAATGCTTGTTCTGACCGCCTATTCGACTGTGCACTGTCTGTTTGAGCTCTTTTACAATTCTGCCCTAATCGGTCCAGAACGCGCAACGCCTCTTAGAAACGCAGCAAGATGAAGCCTACCCTAAGCGAGCGCAACCTCTTGCTGTGCGGCAGTATTTCTTGCACGACCGAGTCGACGGATTCCTCTGGTCGTCGAGCTTCCTCGGCAGCGTTAAGCACGATCGTGCAGCCACGGCCATAGCGGTCTTTGATGCGCCGGAGAGGCCCCAGGCAACGAAACTGTCCGTCGGCCATGATGCCGACTCGATCGCAGGCTGCCTCGCATTCTTCCATCCTGTACGCCGACAATGCTTTTCAGAACATCTTTGCGCAGTTTTTTCAATGCCACCGGCAGTAGGAAGCCCTAAAAGATATCGCATGATTTTTGACCAATGCAAGCATCTTTGTTATAATAGTGAATAAAATCACACTAAACGAAGAAGGCCCCTTGATACTACCCCGATGCAAGCTTCAACCGCTTATTGTGCTCTCTGATGTGCACATTTCTTTCTTCTATAACATTTTTGATGACTATTTCAAAGAGTTGTGATTATAGTAGGGTGGGGAAACACCAAGTACACAAAACACGCAAAAGTACAAAAGAGGACAATAGTAAAAGTGTATTCTGTGCTGGAAGCGCTAAATATAAAATAAACTTTTCAAATACATTATCGACGAAACACAATACTACATTAACAACTTGGGCAATGTAATAGCACTCACCAGGCAATATATTCTGTAAACAATGTCAGAGAAAGTTGTGACCCTTCAGTATTAGTTTGGTCATTTCAATCGGAGATTGTTCTTCAAAGAAATGAGTATTTAAGACAGGAACTGCGCACCAGGAAATGAATTACAGCCACTTGGTGCCTTTGCTTGGTTGCTAAATTGGACGAGAGGGAAACCAAAACGGCGACTTCAATTCTGCACAGTCCTTTAAATTGTTGGGACGTGAATTTTAACGCCTTTGCTGGGTTACTGTCGGCCGACAAGCTGCGATCATCCGTATTGGTTTTAAGTGGATGATTGATCAGTCCACATTTCGTAAATAGAAAGCAGCTACACAGTATTCTGTCTCGTAACCGAATTGGATTTCTATTCTTGCACAGCAGCCAAGCGACCACAAAGCAGATAGATACTACGCTCCAAATAAGCGCACTTGTACCCAGAATGATTTCGGTGATATTAAATTAAGCCAGCCCAAAACTACGATCTTGACCGCATCGACTCGTTCTGTATTAAAGTAGAAAAATCGTGTCTAATCTACGCACTGCGCTTCATTTTCTGCGCGGCACAAACATTCGCAAGAGTTATTCCAACTGCCGGATTCATTCAAAGACACTTGTGTACTCTCTAATACTGTACCATGAGAGCCCCGTCGGGATGGCTCTGTGGCTTCGGCGTACAGCTCCTGATTATATGTTCACGGGATTGGCCCAGGCGCGGCGGTCGTATTTCGATGGAGGCCAAATACGAAAACTGCCGTGTGGTGTGCGGTTTCTGTGTACACTACAGTGCCCCAGGAGGCCTAAATAAATCCATAGCCCTTCACTACAGCGCCCTTCATAGTCCATTTCTTTGCTTCGACGCGTTAAGACCCACGTTTTACTAGTTACTTTATATCTCGCCAGCATTCGGTTTCGTAAGGAGGGCGCAATGAGGTTTCTGCACTCGGCCAGTGCTGAAGGCAAATAACGCTGTCTGTCTCGAACGGAGCTGGAACTATGCCGCAGGCTAATAAGCTCATCACTGACGTATGAAGCTCGTGGTTCCCAAGAAGTCACAAAAGGACCCTATATGATATGTATCCACAAGCATCAAGTCTGCCTTATGAAATTCGACAATAACTGGCCACATAAATAATTAATGTAAGCCTTGCGAAGGAAGGGAGGGTTCGATAGCATTTAATAGAATAAGCACACTTTTCAAATATAAAATCAAATAATGATCCACGGATGACAGCTTTTTCACTGTCATCGTGACTGAGACTGAATCTCGAGTCTGTTTCGTGTCAGAGTGTATGCACTTCACGCTCAGTCTAGATTGAAAGATGTTTGTTTGGCGCTGGTATAAAAAGGTCATTTATTCACTTTCCACAATGTTCAGGGCACAGCGAATATATCGTTCGTATCTTATACTGAGGTATCTAATATATTATTATGTAACACTTTTGTTTCGTGAGTAGAACACGTTGCAGATTTTGCTCCCTATGGCAGGCACTTAACGGAAGCAACTTGACGGAAGCAACTGAGCCTCTCTAGTTTCTTCTCCGGCAGAATTTTTCAGATATAATTAGTTGTATATTCACAAACTTTATTGACAATTATTGGTGCCGGTTAAGGCGTCAAGAAAAAGACAAAAATTTGCCCCAATTCTTTATAAAAAAATATATATGAAGGGTGCAACAATGCCTCTGCTGAGGCCGGCAGGCGTACATGTGAGATGTTATGATGACGGCGGTGCCGCAGGCCTTGCTTATGGTCCTCAGAGCGTCCAGAATATCTCTACGCGCAAGCACATCCACGCCGGCTGTCGGTTCGTCGAGGAATACTACCCGCGGCAGGCCGACCAGTGCAGCTGCCACGGACAACTTGCGCCGGTTGCCGCCACTGCAGGATTAAGAGGGGAAGAGATTAATTGCGAATGTTTATCCCTGTGCACGCGTGTCGCCAAGCGGTGCATTTCAATACGCACGCCAACGGACTCAAGATAACAACCGCCTACTCAACTCGCGGAACCCGAACTATAATATACTGGGATACTGATTCCTTCAGCTAACCTGCTCGATGCTGAAACGACAGAGGAGTCGATGAAACTTGGACCATTGATCAGCTACAAGGAGTAGTCTTGTGCTGGTGAAGATACTTTATAAATACGTATAAACATATATTTGCGAACATAAGCTGGCGAATGTTTATTTTTAAAGTCTAGCTCTGAACTCACAACAAGAGCATCATTAGAAATGTTTCCTGTCATTTATATCGTTTAAACAGATTTCACTTCAAATTAAAGTCCACGAGATTTCAAACCTTTGGGTGATTATGTGCTCCCGTATCACAAGAGTAGAACCTAAAAAAGCTCCGCGATTGAAGGAACTCGGGTACGCAAAAACGCAGGAAATCCGGCCATCGGCCACAATGATGGTTCGGCAATAAGCGCGGGGACTTTGTTTTGTGAGCATCATGATAGGCAGCAATGCTATCTTGACGTCACCATTCTGCGGGTTACCGAATGCCGACTGTCCACGCACAGTGCCTCCGCTCCTCCCCCCTGGCCCCACCATTGCCACTGCAAGTCCTCTGGAGATGCTAAATTTCTCTATTTTCTGTAAGTCTAATGTGGACGCGGCAGTGTTTGCCTGAACATCTGATTAACTTATTCAAGCCTTCTTGCGGGCTCGTTGGTTCATTATGCTATTTGAAAATGCATGTAGCGTGGCATAGGCGACATGGACCGTGGATAGACTGACGGAACCCAGTAGGGCGGGCAAAACGCGACCGACATTTGCAAATCATCGCCGTTATATTTATCGCGAAAGCATTACTAGTCTCATTAAGAGAAAAGCCGGCAGCGTGTGTTAGTGTACTTGCAAATGGCACAGAAGATCCCAGCGCTTCAAAGAAAAATAGGGTGACGTCATCAAGCAGCAGCACGACGCACACAGAAAGCCCAATATCGTCATATCAGACAACCATACATTCCGTCTGTCAGTCTATAAATATTTTTCACTGGCAGACCTTAATGTGGCGCCAGTTTTCCCGACTGCAATTTAAAAAATTTTGCTTCACCCATTTGTCGTACAGCGTTCCAGATGGCGTCATACGATTTCTCGTTGCATATAACTTACAGGGGCTAGTCGAAATGGAGGGTAGCTAGTTTATTACAGGGGTTCGAACCGATGAAATATTCGCCTTCAAGTGTATTACTTCCCAGACTCTCGACCTCATCTATTAAGACGCGGTTTATGTGTGTACCTAGATGTGACACATGTTACTGCGCCATTTCCTTTCCTCATAATCTCATCTCCGTATAAAACTGTGACGCAACGATTTGTCGCACACCGTTCCAGGTGGTGTTATACGATTTCTCGTTGCATATAGCACACGTATCATAGGTTGGAGGCTAGCTCAAGACAGGTACTCTAACCGAGGGTCTGAGTGTTTCACGTAGACGTTTGTGAGTTCAGCATTTGTGGAATCAGCGTTCGGAGGCGTCTTGGTTTCATTTCTCAGTGCACAACTTGCGCCGAGCTCGAACTGTCACGATGCGCACTAATGGTTTCGCCTTCATAGCACATAAGTAGTCTTAAGTGTCCTCTGAATTTTTTTTGTTCACATATATAAAAAGAAATGCTACCAAATTATTCCATGCCATCCTGGCATCACAGTAATAAAATATTCAAATGTAAGCGAAGAGCAACAGAATAAAATTGAATGCGGTTGCAACTAAAGAATGTCACATTTCGCACCACCCCAGTGGACAAAACCAGTTAGTTCAAGGGTCTAAATAAGACTATCAACCATCCATTCAATCAATGAACCCGAAGTTCGCTACATGACATCTGGCAATCTTTGAGAGCTTAATCGACAGACAAGACGCTGCAGTCAGACCGAACCCGGCACTCCATTTTTCCTTGCATTGCAACACTTTATACACTTGTGCCGCCGGGCTGTGCGTGTTGCGTGACGACGTGCTGCTTTTGAACTTCCTGCCTTCTTCGCAGCTATTTTTGTTATACATTTACAGTAGTTCCTCTTCGCCTCAGCCGTGATGCATGGACAGTAGTAGCAGTAGTAGAAAACATTTATTCCAAAAAGCTCGGATAGAGAGGCGAAAATACAGATTTTGGGTGGAGTCCTTATTTTAGGACCCCAATGTCCACCGCAGTTGCTCTTGCTTGGGATATCAGCTTTCGCTGCGTCGCCAAGTCAGAGCTGAGCAGGGCAGACTCCCACTGTTCCTCGGAGTGATATTTGTCTAGTTCGGGGGGCTCGGGACCGAGCAGCCCCATGTTACATGATATGTTGTTGGAATTCCGCCACACCAGGGGCAGATGCTGTCATATCTGTCTGGGAAGATGATGTGGTACTTGTGTAGGTTAGGAAAGGTGTTCGTCTGTAGTTGTCGCCATTCCCTCGCCTCTGCCGCCGTTAGCTTACGGTGTGGTGGGGGATAGACTTGTCTTTGTGTTCGGAGAAGGACAGGCGACTTTGTTCGATTCGTAGCGCGTGAACACGAGGTGTTTAATGTAATTGTACATGCCAGACCGAACAGCGCTGCTTCCATTGTCAGAATGCGTTACTTAATAGGTGCTCATGCCCACCGAACCCAGCACGCCGTTTAAGTTCCGCAAGACCTGTTATACGGTTTCTGCCTTTCGTGCTCTCTTATTTTCTTGACAGCTCAGTCGTGGTCCTAATCGGGAAAAGCAAAACGCTTGACGCTTCCGGTGCTGCTTGCGTCTCTCTGGTACGTCGTTTATTTCCTGCGCACTAGCCTCCGTTTCATTTTTACTTTTGTGCGTTCAGACCACCCTAAACAGCGCGAAAACTAGGAACTAGGTCTCGCTGTATGAATATATGCAACAATATGTTCAAAAATCCAGGCTGATCCTTCTTGGGGACTTCAACCTACCAGATATAGATTGGCAAAGCATGTCGTACCGCTCACCGTGTTCTGAAACTCTTTTTGATATTATGTTTAGTTTTGACTTGTTCCAAGTTATCAACGAGCCTACACGTGTTCAGGGTAGTGCATCTAACATTCTTGACCTCATCTTCCTCAGCAATCACTTTGCGATCGATCAAACCAACTTAGCAGTCCTCGATGGCATATCAGATCATAAGCTAACATTGTGCACCACACCCATTCAAGCAACAGCAGCTCGTACTATCTCGAAAACTACTTACCCAGACTTCACAAACGCTGATGACTCAAGCATACTTAATTACCTAATTTCGGAGTACGAATCGTTTGAAGAACTCGCTAATTACCAAGGTACAAATATAGATACGCTGTGGGGAAGCTTCAAGGCCAATGTATCGCACTGCATCAAAAATCTTTGTACCATTGAAGACCAAACGAACAAATACGCGTAACCCTTGGATAACACGCGATATCATTCATGGGAAACGCAAAGTAAAACGACTAAGGAAATCACTAAAATCAAAAAATGACTCTCAGGTAAAACATAAGCTCGCGAACGCCATCCGTGAAATGAAAGCAAAAATTATGGCAGCGAAAACAAACTACTTCTCAGTTACGCTTCCTAATTTTTTAAAACACTCCCCTGGAAAATTTTGGAAATACCTCAGCCCCAAAACACAAGAAGACACCTTCAATTGGCAAGGACAAAATCAAAATTTTTCAAATTCCTTAAATACATACTTCCAATCTGTGTTCACAGTTGACGATGGCTGCACACCGGAGAGTATTCAGCGCATTCAAACACCGCTAGACATGCCAACAATAACTGAGACAGGCGTGCTCAACCTACTATTATCAATAGACACAAAAAAAGCAAATGGTCCTGATAATATTCCAAAAACTTTTTTGCAAAGATATGCTGAAGTCAACGCGAAATATTTACATTTATTGTTCAATAAATCATTATCAACCTGTAGTCTAGCTAATGAATGGAAAATAGCGAAAGTTATTCCTATACACAAAACAGGAAGCAAAGATGACGTTTCAAATTATAGACCAATATCACTAACGTGCACGGTAGGAAAATTATTGGAACACATCATACTAAAGCATATCACCAGTTATGTTAAGCAAGAAAACATTTTATCACCTGTTCAACATGGATTTCGAAGGGGACTTTCAACTATCACCCAATTACTCGAACTAACACATGATTTGTTCCAGAGCATTGATAACCAAAAGCAAGTTGACTTGATTGCACTTGATTTCTCTAAGGCGTTTGACAGAGTAAGCCATAAAAAACTAATTAGCAAACTTAGATCAACTTTAGGTAACGGCCCTATTATCAACTGGATCGAGGACTACTTAACTAACCGATCTCAGTATGCTGTAGTTAACAATGAAATTTCTTCTACTGCGCTCGTTACGTCGGGAGTACCCCAAGGGTGCGTCCTTGGTCCACTTTTATTTCTTATCTTCATTAATGATCTGCCCTCTAACATACAAGTTAAAATTAAACTTTTTGCCGATGACTGCATACTTTACAACGAAATTAACACTGTAAATGACCACGATGATTTAAACAGCGCCCTTCATGAATTGGTAATATGGTGTCACAAATGGCAAATGGAATTGAACATTAAAAAAACAGCCTTCTTATGTGTAACCCGTAAAAAACAAAGGTTCGAATATGTGTACAGCATCAATAACATACCGCTCACCCGAGTTCACGAACACAAATACCTTGGATTAATCATTTCACATGATCTAAGATGGGAATCCCATATTAACAGTATAGTATCATCTGCTTTAAAACGATTGTTCTTCCTTAGAAGACGGCTTCGAGAAGCGCCACCGGAGACCAAACTGTTAGCATATAACACATTTATACGATCAGTTCTCGAATATGGAAACACGATTTGGTTTCCCTACACAGAACAGCTCATTAACAAACTAGAAGGAGTACAGAGAAAGGAAATTAGATTTATCTTTAACAAATACAGGACCAGTGATTCCCCATCCCAACTACTAAACCAAGCATGTATTCTTACTTTACAGAAACGCGCCAGACTAGCACGACTAAAATTATTGTTCCAATTAGTTCATAACTCGTTAAACATAGATACTTCGTTATATATATCTGTAGATGAATCGAGACCATCCCGGCATAAGCACCCATTAACCCTTAGAGAGTACGCATTCCGAACCGACTGTTTCAGATATTCATTTTTTCCGCTTGCCATAAAAGATTGGAATAGTTTGAACCCCTCTATCACTACTAATACATCTTTGCAGAAATTTTTAACTCTGGTAGAAGAACAGTTGCGCGATAATTATACAAGTAAATAATAATTATACAAGTACAACAGACCGCTCGTATCACTGCATATAACAGCATCTGTATGAACATACTACTTACAATGTATAAAATCGCACCCTTTTCTGTGAAATATACTCTTTCGTTATGTGTTTTATTTTCTGCTATCTGTGTTTTTTTTTCCCATACTCATGTAATTACTTGCAAACAACAGTGTTCTTAATATATACCATTCCATTTGTACTCGCTTTGTACCTTCTTACTATGTGCCCATCCTGTAAAAATCCCAATGGGATTGACAGTATCTGAAATAAATAAAATAAATAAATAAATAAATACAGCCTTATATAAATCAATTAAACAAATAAATTCTCATTATTCTACCCAGGCCATAACAAAATCGTGTTTTGCCCCATACGTAACCTGCCGTTAAAGTTATTCTTTCGTGTTTACCGTAGATGCGAAAATTTGGAAGCGTTCCCTACAACAAGCAATTAAAATAACTAACCTCAGCGGTGGAATTTTGATGCAGGCGAAACTCTAGAGGCCCGTGTACTGTGCGATGTCAGTGCGAGTTAAAGAGCCCCAGTAGGTCAAAATTTCTGGAGCCCTTCACTACGGCGCCCGTCATAGTCCGAGTCGCTTCGGGACGATAAACACCCATAAGCCCATAAGCCAAGCCAAGACCTGCTGTACGGTAGAAGGACAAGTCGGTTGAGCTGCAAAGTTTTCAGAATGGTGGCGAGCAAAATTTCGTGCATCTTCGACCGCTTTCTTGTTCACCGTGGCTGACTTCGCACTTTCAAGAACGTTAGCTCTTACTACTCGCATTCGAAAGTTTCCTGCGCGTCCGAGATTTCAAGATGGCGGCCGGAAATCTTAGGTCAGCAAAATATGACGCCCTATCACGTGACCACTCGCGCGCAGTCTTCGGGCCGGCACGGCGGCCGTTTACCCCTTTTGCTGGTTTGCGCTATATATGTACCGACTGAGCGGCTGCCCCTAGGCCTCACCATTCGTGACAAAATTCTGGAACATCCGTTTGGCGCAGACGGTTCCAAATGGTGGCAAACAGATCATCACAATTCAGCGCAAGAAGCTGTTGGTCGAGTTGAAGCCTGCTGTCTGCGAGGGATTCATACCGACGACCTTTGGCCCTCGTAACCGTAATGGGGAGTGACCTTCAGAGGGCCGTGGCGGGCGAACCAGTAGTCGCAGAGGGATGCGGGTGGTACGAAACGAATCATCGTATTGTAATGTACACGTTGGTGTCCGAATTTGTCGCGAGCATAAAAGAAAACAACTCAGCAATGCTCTTCAATTGATTTCGCATTCTCGAACCATTCTTTAATGTTTTTTTTCTTTCGCTTAGAGGTGCCGGTCTGCTCAACCATAAAAAAGTGTAGTGGACGTGTGGCTAGTCAGAACTCACGGATATCTAGCGCATATTCCATTTTCCCTCCTCTACCGCAACGCATAT
Source organism: Amblyomma americanum (assembly GCF_052857255.1). Classification (NCBI taxonomy): domain Eukaryota; kingdom Metazoa; phylum Arthropoda; class Arachnida; order Ixodida; family Ixodidae; genus Amblyomma; species Amblyomma americanum. The sequence continues at coordinate 95,892,817 of NC_135499.1, read as the reverse complement.
AACCAAGGGTTACCTGCACCGACACAAAAAGTGCCTTAATAATAAACACCAAAACAAAATTAGACCCGCCGCGGTGGCTCAGTGGTTAGGGCGCTCGACTACTGATACGGAGTTCCCGGGTTTGAACCCGACCGCGGCGGCTGCGTTTTTATGGAGGAAAAACGCCATGGCGCCCGTGTGCTGTGCGATGTCAGTGCACGTTAAAGATCCCCAGGTGGTCGAAATTATTCCGGAGCCCTCCACTACGGCACCTCTTCCTCCTTTCTTCTTTCACTCCCTCCTTTATCCCTTCTCTTACGGCGCAGTTCAGGTGTCCAATGATATATGAGACAGATACTGCGCCATTTCCTTTCCCCAAAAACCAATTATTAAAACCAATTATTATTATTAACACGCAAAGATTCACTCGTAAATAATTCTTCGCAACGGTATGCGAGCAACAGCGCTCTGAAGGCGAACGGATATCAAGCGCCCATAACTCACGATGCAGCTAGTGTACATTGAAGATCCTAACTTCCGTTTGTCAACAAACAGTCGAGGTGGCTAATTGGCCATAGCCCTAGGCTGCTGACACTAAAGACGGGTGTTTGATCCCGGCCGCGGTGGTCGAATTTTGGCGGAAGCGAAATTCAAGAAGCCCGCGTACTGTGCGATCTCAGTGCACGTTAAGAACCCCAAGTGGTCGAAATTTTCCTTGCCCTTCACTACGGCGTCCCCACACCCACTCATTCTTCCTGGGAGGCTGTTTTACAGACCTCTCAGCCCGCCGGCCAGAAATTGCAGGTGGATCAGGCTCTATGTGAAGCACAAGGCCGTGGACTTCTGGACTAGTAGGGGACCACCCTGGAAGATTCTTTTTTCGTCTAATAAAAGGTGTTTCCAGCCACCCACCCATCTGTCCGTCCGTCCACCATCCGTCCATCCGTCAATCTATTCATCCGTCCTTCCATCCATTCGGATATCCATCCTTCCACTCAACCGTCCATCCGTCCGTCCATCCATCCATCCATAGCCAGAGTCACTTTGGGACGTTAAACTCCCATCAACCATAAACCAAGCCCTTCAACAACAACTACTAACGCCAGTACAAACCACACTTGCGAACACAAAAGCCCGGGCAGATTGCCTACTTTTGGTTACATTGTGTCTCGCTCAAATCGTGCAGCATTGACGAAGCTAGGGCTGTGTCCACTCTCAGTGGCTATGTTCACAAGTTGCTTCCAATCGAGCAGATTGCGATTGGTTACAACCTGTCTGGCTAGTACTGTATGACAAATGCGCTGCAGCAAACGAGCCCTCTTTTCTGAAACGTGCGTTTCGATGAAGACGAAATGCAAAGGCGCCCTTGGGAAAGGTATCTATCCTCATGGCATTGTCAGAAGCTCCCGAATTGCCTTTTCCTGGGCTAATGTAGCATAAAACGGGATGGAGCCGAACTGTTCTTCCAGGCCGTCTTCTAAGCAACGAGGCAACGTGTACATTCAGGTATCTTACCTGTAGGCGCCACACATCATCCCTGCGTGATCAGAGAGCCTCACGGCAGCCAGCAAGTAGTCGACCAGCGGCGGGATTTCCACTTCAGGCACGCCGCGCAGCCTGGCAATCATGCGCAGGTACTCGCGTGCCGTCAGCATGTCCAGCAGGCTGTCGGTCTGAGGGCAGTAGCCGATGGTTGATTGCCACTACCCGGAGAAATGCACCATGATATTAGGTGACGCACCGCAGACGCACTTTTCGCGTGAAGTATACCGCGGGGCGTAATAACAGAGCATGTTTATCAGTATGGGGTCTGTAGCATGTTATCATTAACCGTGGTTTATCTTGATATCTAAGTGACCGGAAACAAGCTCGGAGAAAGAGCTGACTTCATTACCTTATGTAATATCAAGAACTCCAGGTTTCTTGCAGTGATCCGATCGACAGGATCATCCATACTATTCTAAGCAACAAAGAGACATCAAAAATAGTAACAGAAGCAATAAACATGTCTTTCTCCTCAAAAACGAAATATCGTACCTTGCATGATACAGCTTACTGGCCAAGATCACAAAGTTCATAAGTCGGGAATTAAACGGACCATATTCAAAATCATATCTGCTTCCACATAAAATTCTCTCGGCTGCAGAAGTTATCGGAATGGGTAGCAAGGTTTCAAAAGTTCAAGGAATGACCCTAAAAGCGCAGACTAAGATGACACGCCGTTTAAACGCAATTTGACAAAGTTAAGATTCCTCACCTAAGCTATGATGTATACAAACCTTAGTTTATGGACTACTTCATGCTCCGGATATTACGGTACGGCGTTACGAGTGACTCTATCACATTGTACGTCATTCCCTCACCCGTCTCGTATCCCGCGAGAGGACGGCCTCACTCGTGTAGGCATCGCCCTTGGTCGCTCTCGAAATGGCGGCCAGCATGCGGAACGTGGTGGATTTCCCCGCTCCGTTGGCGCCCAGAAGCCCGACGCACTCACGCGGACGCACAGCCAGGCTTACGCCGCGGACGGCATGAACGTGGCCGTACCTGCGGAAAAACCAGGGCGTGGCAGCTCCGCCGGTGAGACGCCAGCTACATGCACGCACAGTTCATTCTGCGAGTCGAGATCGGTACGTGTCGATGGCCAAAAAACGTTTGAGAACTTCTATGCTCGCTTATCACTTAACAAGATAGCGTACGTTGTTTGGTGCGTCGTCTGATGCTGTTGCGAGTCTTTAGACGCGCGTTCGATCCCGGCCGCGGTGGTTGGATTTCGATGGAGGTTAAATTCTTCGGGCTCCTGTACTGTGCGATGTCAGTGCTCGCTAAAGAACACCAGGTAGTGGAAATTTCCGGAGCGCTTCACTACGGCGTCCCACATAGCTAGAGTCGCTCTAGGACGATAAACCCCACAAAACCACAAACCATCTTTAGCATTTTATAACAGCTAAGCTGTTTTTGACCGAGGTTATCATGGGACAAGGCGTGGTAACGCGGGTGCAGCGATGTGGAGGGGGCATTGCCTAGCGAGGGAGAGAGCAAGCGCCAAGCATAGGTGCAGTGTAGTGGGGAAAGGGGGAGCGGGCGCCATGCACAGGTGGGCGGGGCCAAGGCGCGGGTGAGAGCACGGACCGAGCGCAGATGGGCGGAGGAAAGGAGACATGGAGAGGTGTCGGTCAATTGTAGATCGCGCGCACAAGGGATCGTTCGGAGGAGCGCGCATATACAAGGTGTTCCAGGAAAAACTACTGTCGAATAAATAACTTTTTAACTATAAGACTTCGGTACCTGATTGCAATTAGAGATTTGTTGCCGGTCGTCAGTAAACAACATATCAGTTTTTAGAATTACAAAAACGCGATTACCCTCGAAGTGGCGGCCTGACAAACTTTAGCTGCTTCGTGCCAAAATACACGTGGATTTGCAGAGTATGCAGGCAAAGCAACACCTCTAGTGCATTAACTAATCGATACAGACAAATTTGGTCAAGCCACAGTGCCGAGGGTAATCGCGTTTTCGAAATTCTAGAAAACTGGTATGGCTAGTGCTAAAACCAGCTACAAATATCTGATTGCAACCAGACGACTAACTCCAATAGTTAAGAAGTCAGTTTTTGGGTATTAGTTAACCAGCTTATATATAAGATGAATCAAGGTTTTTCTTGTATCAGCCAAACCTGGAAATATAATGCCTGCCGTAAAAGCCATATTTTACCTTAAAAACTCTTTGTTTCAAAATTACTTAAACTTTTCCTTGTAACACCCTGTATAGACGAGTACGCTTGGAGGTTGTTTCTCGAATGTTCGGAAAATGGGTAGAGTCGCATGCTCTCTGGAAGCAGACGCCGCCCATGAGGAGCGCTAGCGAGAGTTGGCGCGTGAATACGCACGGCTCGTCGGCCGAATCCACAAGCGCGGGCGAGGGATACCGAATCCATACGCAAACGGAGGGCGGAAGATACCACCGAGCTTCGAGTGAGACAGGCCAAACGCCTGACAGCTCCGCTGTTAACATCAGCGTTCACGACGTTGAGTCAGTGAAGCTGGGCTAATTTTATTACAAGATTCTTTTATTAAGGTGACATCATACACCAATACTTAGCAACAGCAAATATCGGCTTTCAGTTCTGAGGAGTTTGACACCATTTAATAAAATTTTTTTATTCTCTCAATTTTTTCAATTAAACAATTATTCAATTACACACTCAAAAATTTTCTTGCTCAGCATCACCAAGCATTGGCATTTCATTCTGAACATTCATTCTGAACCTTTGAACCTCATTTTTCCAGTATTTTCATGGTATGAAGTGGCGGCGCTACGCTTGCTGTGGGTGTCACACGACCGCTTGATCACTTCACCCTGTTTTTCTTGCCATCGTTAGGAATTTCTCTGCCATCTGAGATTACATACACACACAGACTAACACACACGCCACTGGATTCTCTCCTATTTCGACAAGTATTGTGTTCGCATTAATATACGAAGCGAGTACCTTTTGTGTACCTCGTCCACGACCACGGCGTTTCTAGCTCGGTCGAGGCCGGTTCGCAACTCGTGCCGCACGAGCTCCCTTTCAGCGCACACGTCGGAGTCAAGACTGGCCTTCTCCTCCTCTTCCTCATCGGCGCTATTGCGCCTGCTCTGCTGGGCAGAAAAGCGATAGTGCGAAATAGCAGATGAAAGAAGTGGGGTTTTCATCAATGTGGATTTTTACGCAGGCATTTTTCTGGGGCCCTCCTACGCGGCGGCATTTAGCGGTGCAAGCACCGTTTGTAAACCGCGTTTCAATGGCGTCAGAATCTTATAGGTAGTGCTAAGTAAAAACATGTCATGAAGATAAGACAAGTGTTTTTATCATTAAAGTACCAAGATTGTGTAAGTGACTGTTCACTTTTTTTGTACAATGCAGAGATGCGGCTTCTTTCGTGCGTGCTCTGATAATTGCTTGCTTGCTAGTTTACCAATTTTAGTGGAAGGTTTTGCCTGCGCCGGCCTGCAGATATAGATGTTTCAATCTTCGATAAATCAACGGAAAGTAGCACCCGTGTTCGCTTTCTTTTTTGTTGTTCTGTCCTTTGCGAAAAATAACATGAATATGATGCCAGAATACAACGTAGCCCAACAGTTAACTCTTTAAAAGTACGGGAATGAAATATGGGAAATCAAATGATCCATCTCGCCTGATATTCATGGATGTTGCCACTCGCAGCTAAGTAAAACTCTTGATAATCTATGATGAAACAATGCATAGCAGGAAGCTCGCATGTGGAAGAAATTTCAGCTCTGTAAATCATGGAGGTAAGCCGCTGGTCTCCTTTTTCTTAATATGTTTGCAGCCATTCATTTACGATTTTATTTGTTCCAAAAAAGAGACAGTAATAGCAAGGTGTATCTGTTTCAGCATGATATAAATATACATATCGGGTTATTCAAAAAAACTTTCGATGATTCGGGGCTAGGGGTAAGTTTCTGCCTGAAGTTCAATTCACTATGATATCTTAATTTTGTTTCATGTGTAACATGCTGCATTTTTTCTGACCATTTCTCAAAAAATATAAGTTGAAGGTTCATCTAAATGAATTTGCAAAGCAAGCATTTTTTTCTTACTGAATGCAGTTATTTCCAAGCGTGCATTGCGTGCTACTGTGGAAGAATTGCCTGCTTTTGGATTCTGCGAGAAGATTCATTTGACATCATAATGATCATTTCAAACACACAAGAGGCCTGTAGCAGGACGTCGTTAGCGTGGGTAACGCTTTATTCAAAAATGCAAAGACGTCTGGTCGGTAGCTGTGTTTTGACCTCTCGCTTATGGAACGCACTTTTTGGCCTCATTCTTTAATCAAACTATATGACTTCGTGAAAATAGTGTTCAAAACGTGTTTAAAGTTCGCAGTTAATTGAAATAAGACATCTGGAATACACAGGACTGATACGATAATTTTTTGTGCTGTCGCTCAGCTTTGGGTAGTGCAGAACTGCATTTTCCAGACCGAGAATTTCAGGTTTAAGAAGGGCTTCACCTCAGTTTGAAGAAACATGTCTGGGGTGCAAGAATAAAACAAGGCCGAGCTGTACCCGACTCTTCCACACCGAAGACCTCATGATGTGTTCACTACGTCAGAGACCTATTACTGAGTCGCTAAAGGAAAACCAACTAGCAGGCAGCCTCTCTTCCAACTTCTGTGCACAAGTACTTACGTTCAGACATTGACATCTATTGAGAGCGTTTGTCAAGGTACATTTTTTATCCAGCTACTCACTCGGTAATATGGTTATTAAAATTCAGCGTGACCACTGACCAAATATTTTTATAAGGTATAAGTTCACAAGTGACTAAAACTGTCATGCCTATAAAAATGGAGAGGCAAGAACAATCTTACAAGTCCTTTTGTCCGTAGAGGGAGTGCAAACTCTACACTGTTCAATTCACAAGTAGGTTAAGCATTAAGTTTCCTATTCTAAAATTCCGACAGACACAGCGGGTAGCTTCTGTAAAGAAATGAGAATCCAGTTAATACCTTCCTTGTTGACTTTACTTGTTAAAGTACTATCGGCTCGCGTTCCCTACTTGCAACTGATATCAGCCACAAATTTATGTGGATTTGACGTACGACAGAAACGAAGAATTCGGGAAACTTCCCCAGGCGCCAGCTGTTCCTCGGGCGGGAATCCCGCCACACGACCAGGGCGAAGAACAGCACCCCTTCCGCGGCCATGACGAGGATCTCCAGACCGACGCCAGCTTTGTGAAAGCTAAAGGGATTCAATGTCTTCAGCCCCACGGTGGCATTGTTGGCATAGTCTGCGCGGATCAAAGCAGAAGAACAATAATTAAAAGAGCCGGTAATAAGGAGCTTACGCTTTCTTAAGTGACGACGCATATTTTTGACAACTCATCTTTGTGCTTCGTGCAGGCAACGACCAAGATGCTGGAGATATAGAGATAAAAGAAAATTGCTGGCGCTGTAGCATTGGTAACCACGACATATTGCGCGAAAGCAGGTTTTCGCTGGTGAACACCAATGCCACGTTGCTGAAAGCGCGGTTGAAAGCGTCGTGCCTTTCAATTCGTCACTATGGCACAACGATGATGAATCAACATTTATTTGGCCCGAAATAAATCGGTGGTGCACGCAGGCACCAGTCTGGGTGGTTCCCTAGTTACGGGACCCATATGTTTCCAGCAGTTCCTGGCCCCTGTCCTTCAGTGCGAGCTGAATCGGTAGGGCTGGGCTGGATAACAAGGTCTCCAATCGCTCAAGGGGTTGGGGATTAGTGCTGTTGGCTGGAAGGGGAGGAGAGGAGTCTTGAGTTCTGTGCACTCTGCCAAGATGTGCGACAGGGTGCCCTTTTCTCTTTTGCAAAGAGGACAGAGCATATCGTGTTCCGCAGCGTACATGTGGTTCATCAGTACGGGATGCGCAAGCGATCCCGCCTGCGCTCGACGCAGGATCGTCTGTTGTTGCCTGGTGAGTTCGGGGTGTGGTTCTGGCAGTCTGCACCTTTGCTCTCGATGCATTCTATCGCACAGATGTAAGTGGATAACGTGACGACGTGTAATGATGCACAGCGCCAGAGTGTGTTGTAGTTTAGCAATCGGCGTGATGGGCTGAGGCGACCGCACAGTAATCTCGTGCAGCGGCCAACGAAGCTGATCTGTTCACTCCGCCGCAGGTTCGAAACCCTGTTGCGCCAATATTTATTCTACTTCTGCAGGTTGGCCATGATCACAATCAAAGTTCTGGCTATTTCCTGCCACTTCCCTCATCGTGCGACAATCTCTGGACGCTTCACCACGCACCGGCATTTTCCAGGTTACGAGGCCAATACTACTTTCGCATTAAACGCAATAAATTCCAGCAACACAAACAAGAGAACAAAGGAGCGGAAAGCCTCAGGGTGCTTCCCAACGTTTCGATAGGAGGACTTGTCTTCGCCTAGGCCAAGCGTTCATCATTGGCGAGTTTTTTTTAAATTGGTTTTGGGGGGAAGGAAATGGCCCAGTATCTGTCTCATATATCGCTGGACACCTGAACCGCGCCGTAAGGGAATGGATAAAGCAGGGAGTGAAAGAAGAAAGGAAGAAAGAGGTGCCGTAGTGGAGGGCTACGGAATAACTTCGACCACCTGGGGATCTTTAACGTGCACTGACATCGCACAGCACACGGGCGCCTTAGCGCTTCGCCTCCATCGAAACGCAGCCGCCGCGGTTGAAATAGAGCTGTCACTCCGAGGGGCCTTCGATTGTCATTTAAGGAAATCTTCAGTGAAGTGTCTCAAGGGCTTTCTGTAAGATAGTCGCTAGCGTGTTTACATATCCAGAAATTGAGACCAAGCAAATTTATGACCAGAATGTTGCTTATGAACGCTACACTTTCAATTATTGGCAAGTCCGCAATATAACAATCAATAAAGCCGCAGATTCCTCTTCGATAGAGTTGCATTTTTCTGCTAATTTCTTTGTGGTATCGCCAAAAACTTTCCCCATTAATTTTCTCTGATAGTCTTTACTCGATGCGAGTGATGAATAAACACGGAAAGGTTTTGCTACGCATCGGAAGAATAGAACGCTACGCTCAACGTATCTTTAACAGTACCTTACAATATTTTACAGTTGCTTCGAAATTTAAAGTGACGTCCAAGAATTCTAGACTAGTGTAACCGTTCTTCGCAATGAAGGAGCAATTTTGCATAGGACAAGTGTCCCTCATTGCCGGAGAAACTAAAAGTGCAATTTAAATAAAAGTTAACCAATGCAATTAGCAATTCATTTTGGAATGCATAAAAAAATTTAACAGAGAAGGGCAGGATACAAGTACTCTTTACCAATGGACTCCTAAAAATTATAAAGTAATCAAAAATTATATGTGAATCATTGACTAATGTAATCGAACGGAAGTAGCCAATGTTTTATGAAAATGCAAAAAAGCTTGTTATTTTTTAAAAGACGCTTGTGGCGTATCTTTCGTGTATGTAGAACATGGCGGCCAGGCAAAATTTTGAAATTTTATGAGGAAATCAAATACCAACTTTTGCAACCTGTCATCTCAGTGTGTGAACATTTTTTACAGCTCTTTGAGCGTATAGTGCGGAATATGCACACAGAGGGCGATCCAAGAGTAGCATGTAAACATTTTATAATTCGAAAAGTGTATACGCTAGAACAAACTGGTTTTCAGCGAAGTGCACAGGAATGAGTGAATTTTTTACTGTAAGGTAAAATTTAAATGGCACTTGTCACCGAAGGCTGGCGCTGTAGCCCTATTGTAGTGAAAGTTAGCAAAGGTAGCAAGCTAGTAAAAAGCGATTGGAAGATCGGTGTCTCGAAACCAGAGAAATGACAGTGTTAGCAGTGTAGGATTGAAAACTAATTGAAAAAAATGCATGGTTATAGGCCAATTTATGACATCGTTAAATAAATAAAGAAAGCAGAGCTTGGTGGCAACCGCCGCCATCCCGTTTCAAAGGGAACACTACTAATTTCTGGCCGCCCATCCAGTCACAGTGGTAGAGAAATATTAGGAAACGAACCAGTAAGTATGAAGGAAACAAGTACGGTGAAATAAAGAGCTGTAAGGGACACAGAGAAAACTGTGAAACAGACTGTAGCATACTGCAGAACTGTGTAGATACTGGGAACCGCAGATTATGAAAGAATCGCTCTGTGATAACAAAAGAGGAAGTGCCCTACTCTTTGAAGCTAGATCCGGGTATCTTACAACGCGAAACTGCAAAAATAAATTTGAACAGTAAGATGATTCATATGCATTGCGTGCTAAATCTGTAAAACAATTGAACATCTTATACTAGAATGTAGCTGTATCCATCAGGATGCAAATGCAAGCACAGTCACTCTCCTTAAGGCTCTAGTGTTTAGAGGTAGCAATGATCAGGTGAATGAACCTGCGGCATAAGTTAGGGAAGTAGATTGTGGATCGAAACCAGGCAGGCGACGTGATATTAAAGGTGCAGGATGAAGAACTGCCTTTAAAGAAAATGCCTTTAAATAAACGAGGTGGCGGCAACTGAGCGCATCTCTTTTCGGAGGGACCGCTCCCATCTTTCATTCACTCTATTCATCGAAATCTACTGACTGAACTGAAGCGCTGCCAGTCCACGACAAATAAAAGTATTTTATTTATACTTGATTGCCTTATAACTAAAATTTGACTTTTTATTTCGTATCTGAAAGCCAAGTTTAATAAATGACTTTTATTTAAATAAAATTTAATTGCCAAACCAACAAAAATCTCCCATTAACTCGCTTCAAAGGTTTTCCTCAGAATTTTTGCAAAAATCACATTGCTCGATTCTCCATACCTTTCGAACCCTTGAATATTTATTTTTTTTCTTTCTTGCGGATTAACCTGTGATTGTTGAGAGCCCTGTAACGGTTTCCTCTTTTTGCTCAACGCGATGCAACACAAAGTAAATATAGCAAATAAGCAATTGCATTAGGCGCAAAGGGTTTTAAAGCGTGGTGGGGATATAGGTTTTTGCGACACGTCCGGTCCTACACCTACCAGTGGTTACCTGTCAGTCTCGCTTCAAGTGACATTTTTGCGAAGCGTCAGCTTGGTAGCGAGGCTCGACATAGACGCAACACGATGACAGCAGAAGTGCAAAAGTAGCTTTGCCCTATAGGTGCTCTATCTTTCGAATGCAGAATATCGCAGAGAAATTTAAACGGTGCGTTTCTGGTATTGCTGAACATGTGGTGAGGTCTGACTGAAGTCGAAGACTTCCTTACCCCTATAAAAGAAAATTCGCATTTTCGCAAAGGGCTTCCGATCTTACTTTGCCGAAAATATAAGCAAGTATTTGCAGTTCGAAGCGTTTTAGTTAGTTAAGTGGTCTTAATCGCGAAACATAAGAACTTTGTTTAAAAATAGCGGTTGTGGCACTCCTCAATCATTGGATCGCCACTCCTGTTTAGAAAATGAACACCGCATGCAGCACACAACCACACAAATATTTTACCGAAATGAACAGCAAGGAGCTCGCAGCGTTTGATAGGCTCAATAATCTGCCTTCGCATAGCTTCACTGTAAAATTGTGAACTTCCCGACCCATTCCGACTACGATCTGATACTGCATTTATGTGGTTATATAAATAAAATATAGCCAAGATATACTACCCCCTGTGAGGGGCTAGGACATAACTGTTCTTCTATAGATGCTCCTATTGCCTCACTGTAAGGCATGCTCATTGTCCATTGATTTAGCGGCTGAATGCACCGTATGCGTTCAAAGGTAAAAAAAAAAGCCGTTACCAGCAACTTCCCTTTACAGCCGAATAAGGAGCCAGTCTTGTTTCAAAAGAAAATGCTTTCCGCACCACACACAAACCGCGACCAATTCGATACAAATGCCATAGAACCAGAGGCTTCCAGAAGCTCACGTTCGCAGCAGAAGTGCATGGCGCCCGGAAAGCGGTTGTTGTTGCTCAGTGCCAGGCAGAACATGTCTATCTGGTAGAGTTCCCCATGGCGGGTGCTGGCGTAGCGCTCGCACTGCGCGTTCTCGGCGTCCAGCTGCAGCAGCTTAACCAGCGCCCAGGGAAAGGCGAACGCCGGCAGCGGCGACAGCGACGCCGGCGCCCAGCGGGGAGCTTCGATTCCTCGGGAAACGTCCAGCGCAGTCACGACCATGTACACAAACATGGGAGCCGCGCCTGCGTGGCCCAGGCTTTCGGTAGCGGATCGTAGTAACAGTTTAAACTAGATAGGCCAACACTGTAGCCATAGAATATAAGGGTACGTGCACGATATCGTTCCTTGAGGAGAAATCTGCGAAGCTCCGTGCAAGCAGAAGTACTGTCGTACTTCATGAATAGACACGCCCTGATTAAGCGGTTGAGCTAAGTTCGGAACGTTGGGTTTCTAGTGAAAATACGTGCGCTTGCTTGGTCCTTCCTTCAAAAACAAACATACAAGCAGCTGTACCACAGATAGTTGTACTTCGTTAATCGTATTAGACGTCGGATTATGCGCAGTAATCACACATACAATATGCGCTTAAGTGCGGTCATTTAGCAGCGATGCCGCAACAAGACATCACCTCTGCGCTAATATCGTTCAAAAAGGTTGACAGTCAAGGAAACTCCCTTTGAGGATAACAAAATTTATCACCACAGCATTTGGTTCTGGTCATGTCCTGAAGCTAGCGATGTGGGTAGACGGGAAGAGACTATCGCTGCTATAAGGAAAACCTCGCGCAGCAGAGACGGGAGGATGAAGCGTGACCGCCATCCCCGCGCCGCATTGGTCGCTGCTGTCGGAAGCCAAGGCGAGTGAAAACCCCTTGGTTGACATTTTTTCTGATTTCGTCAAAGGCCCCGGAAGTGAATGAGCCGGCAGGGAGGCGTCGATGTGCGAAAGCTACGACAGCTCTTTCATCATGCGAGGTCAAGAAAATGCATTTCTCCCTTCAGTGACGGTGTTTTGTGGTTGACAGTTTCGTCGGAGCCAGCCGGCGAAAATGTAGCCAACTCTCTTTGGTTAAAAGGCGTGCGAAAGGGTCAACTGGGCGGATGCTACACCGAGGATCGGCAGGAGAATGAGCTCCTCTCCACAGTAGAGGAGCAATACGGTCGTATTCCATTCTGGTGTAATGCAAAACCGCGTAAACAATAACTCTCCAAACGTCAGCCACGTATGTAAGGAGAAATCATTGATCGTCAGCCGCCAGGTCTAGGTGCCCACCAGGTTCGTAGATCCACCCTACACTGCAGCCAGCAGTAACCAAGTCATTATCTCCTCAATTAATGCTCAGCTTGTAATGAATACTGTTTGGCACGTTTCTCTATTTATTGGCTGATTTCTCCTGATATGACCACGATTTGTAGAGTGCTGCCAACCCGGTTGCGTTCAGAAAATTTTGTCGCCGATTGCACGCTCACAACGGTATTCTGAAAGCAGTACATCGTTGCTCTTATAAAAATTAAAAAAAAACGCAGCCGTGTGCACAGGCTAGACCACTGACCTTTTCTTTTTCTGGAAAAAGTTATCAGCATTGTTGTTCTAACGTCTACCGTACGTCATCATTATTTTTGTGGCGATATCTTAATATAGTTCCTGTACAAATAAAGCCTATGATTTCGAATGCCAAAATCTAAAAAAATGAAATTTATCTAGCGTAGAGAAGGACTCAAGGAACAAGTTGTTGAAGTCAAAGAATTGCTTTGAGTGTGCGCCTGATCTCTAGCATTAGCTTCTCCCTGTAATCTTCATGTAGGGGGCAACTATGTAATGGATAGCTAATATTTTAACTTTATGTAAGGATAACTATATTTCCGCACTATGAATTCTGAGAGAAAACGCATCGTACCATCCACTCTGCAAGGCAGCTTACAGCGCCCACTGGATCGAAAGCTTAGTGTGCATTAAGTAGGACCTTTTCTGTTTTCGGTGTCGCTAATTCACTTTAGCTGGAGAATGCAGTTATGCTAACGGACTAGAAATGCACACTGTGACCATTTGCCCTAGAACAAAGCTAAATATTGTTTAGATAAGGCTTTGACGCCGCATTCAAACTGCAGTACAAAACATGCCACGGCTACAAGCTGTATCCACTGGTTGAAAATAATATTTTATATCCACTCATGCCGACCGAAAGTAGTCGTTAGCGCCAACATGTGAAAAACGGGTTGGGCGCTGCATGCGCGAAGAGTGCAGCGAACCGGTGCCCGGCTGCTGTTGCAGTTCATACCGACGCTTTCTCACCTCCGAAGAAGAAGAAGAGGGCGGTAAGCGTGAAGGCGGCCGCTGGACTCTTGGAGAAGGACGCGATGAGGTAGGCAGTGCAGATCCCGACCACTGAGAAGGACAGCACCACGGCCAGTATGGCTGCTGGAAGGTGTTGAGCGAAGCTTATTTTCCATATTCAATTTTTCACTTGCTTTTGAACAGTTCAAAACCGCCGAGTTTACTGCTCCGGATAAAAAGTATATACCTCTTTTGCTGAAACCAGTCTAGTTATTGGGCCGTGGTTTCCACGAACAATATTATATCAGAATTGCAAGCGGGTACAATTTCTGCCACAGTTTTTTTTCCTGATTCCTTTTCACGTGAACTTAAAAGTGCACAAGGAAACCTCATGGTTCGTCCCAACGTTTCCACAAGAGTACTTGTCCTCTTGTCCTCAAGGACATAAGTCCTTCTTTCGAAACGTTGGGACGAACCCTGAGGTATTCGCCTCCTTTGTTCACTTCGCGATTATTACGAACCATCTGCCCACCCTCTCTCTACGAAGCAAATTTTAGTACGTTTGTCGTCATTGCTTAACCGAAAATGAGAACATTAAAATGTTCTATACTCAAAAGTTTACTCATATTCGTTACACTGTAGGATAACTTGTGGCCGCAGGTGGATTTCTTACTTGTGTTTGTGCTCTTGAAGCCTAAAGTTTGTGCTCGTTTATTGTTGCAAAGCAGCAGAGAATATAACAAAACCTTTACAATATAATCAGCACAATTAAGAATAATAAACTATGAACTACATATAAGTAACCGCAGAAACATACACATATATACGTAGGGGTACCAAGGAAATGTCTATGTGTGAACTTGTTCTCAATCTCCAGCAAAGCATTGAATGTCAAGTGTTCCTGTACGGCAAGAAATTGGGAATGAGAACAGGCGCATGTAACATTGGCATGTATTACTTTCTTACGAAACCTGACGAACTTCAGTAAACAAGGCCTGATAGCATTATATGCGGCGTTATGGTAGCGAATATAGGGTTTAAAGTCCAAAGAGGTATGGGCAGAGCGTTTCAGATAAATGTAGACCATGTGATGTTATTTAACGGGGACTGACATCCCACACCACATGACTGCATTGCGTTTTGCATCTATCGAAGCGTTGGTTGGGCAGTCGAGCGCCCTAGCCACTGAACCATTGCAGCGAGTTCGACATGTCACATCTTCAAGAGATAAGAAAAACAAGTAAGCAATATATAATTTAGCATCCTCGAAAAAAATGTGACACAATCATTCGAGGAACGCACAGTTGTGCACGTGTTCGGAATACACAACGCGCACCTAACGTGTGCGGGAGGTATGTCTTGAATAAAAGGAACGTTAATTTTTCTGAATTATCTCTTAACCACCTAATTTTCGTTCATGAGCACGTATTTGCTATATCGCGCTTCGGTAATTTGTAGTTAGTAATGTCATGTATTTGATGTCAACATATCAGCATATTATACAGAGCTGGCTTATCAAGAAAATATTGCGCTCGCGCTCAGCTGCCCATCGTTAGGTTGGAGCTGAACAAAAGACGGAAAGAAAACATGGCTTTCCAACGTAAGTTTTCATAAGGCTACATTTGCAGCTCCTTTCTTTCGCTTCAGTTAGATTTGAATGTATAATTCTCATCGTCATTGATTACATTTACCTCTCTTTAAGGTAGATTATCAATGTTGTTCACAATGTGGAGCGACAGGTTGTACTCCCTGGAACTCCGCTCTAAGTTTTGGTGTTTCTTCGCGCTTCCCCCTAAAGCCCAGTAATTAGGGACATGGTCATGCATACCATTTGTCTCGGCTGCTAGGTTATACTGGGTATTGAGCATTACTCCAACAAGGCTCCAGGCTAGCGCATAGATGGAGAGGTCAAAGGCGAGGTTGGCCGCCCACATGAGCGCAGGGGATACACCGGCCATGAGCTGAAGCGCGAGCACGCCGCTGACGCGTTCTGCGCACGGCTGCAGCGCCAGGGGAGCGATGGACACGGCCGCGGCCAAGGGCACGAACACGGCGCGCACGAACATGGGCAGCACGACGGCCAGCGCATCCCTACGGGCCGCCTTGGAGAAGTCCAGCAAGGGACCCACGATGCTCTGGACAAGCAGAGAAGAGAAACTTAGTTAGCAAAGAGTATGCGCCGTTTTTTTCTCGTTTATTTACCCTGAAGGCACATGTGGGCACAAAAAAAGGGGGGGGGGGGGGGGGGAGGGGGCATTACGCAAGGAATACAAAGAAAAATATACAATAGTAGGAGTACATCATAACAAAGGTTTAAGCAGTCAATAATAGGAAATACAATATGCCTGAATTAAAGCATGCAAGCACGGAGTACAAATTACTCAGACTTTCGAAGCAAGGGGGAAAAACACTAAAGCGTCAAGAATGCAAAACAAACCGGTCAAAAAGTAATCTTACACACCTACTCTGTCCCAGTCGCTTTTAGTTGTGGCAGACCGAGAGAGTAAGATGGAGCCTAAGGAGGTACGCCCAGCTCGCCCCCCTTTTGTGTCGCGGGGGGAAGTCGTAAATTAGAGCGGACACTAAAAAAAAAAGCAACAAAAATTACATTGCCCAGCACTAAGAATTGCTTTGGAAGATACAGCCATCGTTAAATTTTTGGACGCACTAATGCATTTTAGCCGAAAACTATTTAATATCTTTGCGAAAAGTGAGCCGGCTTCATGGCTTACTTTTATTTATTTGTTTCATTCTGTTTTTATACATGCTGCTAATTCCAACTAGGATTAAAATGAAAAACAACACAACATATAGTGATGCACTCATGTCACTACTCAAACTTAAAATTCTTCCAAGGAATTTAATTTCTGTAAAGAGAACCTTTCTCCTGACATTTCAACAACTTGTTTACCTTTAAAGAAGCCATAAGGGCTCCACTATACTGCTGATAAGCCCTACAGCCTGGTTACCTTTGGCAAAACAGTAATAGGGTACATTCGCAAGCATTCTTCCCATCGCTGTTCATCTAGTAAGGCCCTGACGCGTATACTGGAAACCACAAGCACGCTGGAGTACCACGGGGCAAAGTATTTCGAATAACCGATAACAGCTCTTGCTAGATAGTATGTTAAGGATTGCTAAATTTCGTACGGCGGTGTGACCATTATTTGTGCAACTGCGCAAACTAAGCCTTTCGCTCAGCCAAGTCCTCTGTATTGCTCAAAATATTTCGCCGCGATGACCACACTACCTACGTTCTCAGCCAAACTTATACGTTCAGATATCTATGCTGGCAAATTTTGTGCATTGCACATCAATCATTTTAGCTGGATTTATGAGACGGTTCCCGCAATGTACCCTACATGTTTTTGAGTTACTTTAACTCGGAAAAATACTTCCATTGGTCCTTCGGACTCTCAACTCAAAGGGACAGTTCAGATAAATAAAGTTGGCCTGCATCGGCAATTACCGCTTTACAATGTAAAATATATTGCTGCCAACTTGATAGGGATAATTTAAAATGAAAAAAAAACAGGGCAAGTTTGACTTACACGTGTCCCTTGCTTTTCGCTTTCTGGTTACTTTAGGTAAAGATGGTACTTCTCCTCAGATAACCTTTAGGTCAGTTGCTTATCACCCGTATCAAGAAGTTGCGCTTTTTATTTCTCGAGATTCCTAGCTGGCTGTTCACTTCGTCTTTTCGAAAACTTTTGCAGCAAATTTATATATGTTCATCACCTAATTCATATTTTAGGTCCGAACACAGGTCTGTACGGACGTCTCATCTTCTTGGTTAGCTTTAGTTGTCGATTCTCAAGGGAAGCTCTTCAGAAGAATGTTTTCAGAACACGTTTAAGGATAGCACTGAAGTGTTTAACTCGCAAATCTGCTGTGCAACACTGTGCAATTTGCGAAATTGTATAGCTGCTTCCTGTATGCTGAGCGCTGAGAAATGTTTTCAGTTTTTCTCTATAGTCCAAATCATATGTTCTGAGCCTGAAGGATGCTAAAAAGCTGTCAATGTGTTTTAGTTGTTTGTACCCCTGTGTACAAAATGTCGCGAACATGCCGGACGTGGATGCATGCAGGACAAAATGTTCAGAATAGATGCGGCCCTTGTTTGTCGAGCTAGGGAGGCATATTGTAATTGGCTCATTGGACGAGTTAAAATTGAAATGCGGATATGATAGCCTAATTATTTTGTTCCAAATTGGGCGAGTCCGCATAAGCGCTGCAGTCAAAATGTCGTAAGTAAATAACTGCATTCACATCATTTGAGTTTAGATCACAACAAGACAACCCGTAACGTAAGGTCAGAATTTCTGCCTCAGCAAAGAGTGCAGGGGAGCTCACCTCTTCTTCCTTGTAGAGGCGCACCTTCATTGCGATGTTGGCGCTCGCATCTCCGGATAGATGGCGGAGCACGGCCGTGTGCATCGCGTTCAAGGCGATAACTCCGCTTAGCACAGCGTTGGGGTTCCACCAGGCCTCAAGCCTAACGGGAGGAGATGCAAAAGCTCACTAGGAACACTATGCAACCGATGGTTGAGTATTGTTTGAAAAATTATGAATTCACTAAGTTCATAATTAGACTTTCTGCATTTAGTAACTAGGTGTTATTTACTTCTATGTCCGTATACTCGTACTCTCATTTGGGCAATGCTTAGAAATGAACATGCATTTGGTAGGTAACCTTGTTAGGTTGCAAAACATAACGCTTTTCCCGGTTTCCAAAAAAAATTCACGAATTCGGTAAGTACTTGTAGGTATGTGATGAACGTACTTACCTTAATGACGTAGAGTCTTCATTGCTAAAAAAATAGAAATGAATTAGGAACTTCATTATCTGAAAATGCTTTACAGTTTAAGCAAGAATGACCTTGGCGCCATGCAAGGATAAATTGCGAGGTTCCGCGCGGCTTACAAATTATTCACCCTAAAATAGAAAACGTACTCGACAGGTAACATACAGTATATGGTCCTTTATGAAGTATGCTTATCTCCTGAATATATTCGGCTATAGTGTAAGCTCCAGAAAACAAATAAAATAATTCCTTTAAATAAGGATCTCGAAACAGAAAGAATACATTTTCACGAAGAAACTGTCAGTCAAGGCGAAAGTGAGCAACGATACAAGTATGCATAATTAGTTAGTTAGATAACTGCATTTTAATAATAAACTTTTAAAGCACCAAATAATGAGTGCGAAGCCGTGGACATGATGATGCTATATCAGTTTATGAAACGAAAAGCAGGCGTTCTTTAAAGCTGTGCAGTGCAAAGAATTACGGAGGTTTTTCCACCCAAAACCACAACGGAGAGCATGGGGCGCTCAGGAAACTCGGAGCAAGTGCAGCGTCCGCTGATTATGTGTTCCAATTGCTCATGCGCCAAATTCTAACTGTCTTCTCAATTGTACCAAGGCATGCACAATACTCGGCAATTTTGTTCTTAAAATTAATGACTCCGCAGCTGACAATGAATATCGTCCTCGGTGCATCAAGCGCCGAAGAAAAAAAAGCTTCGACTTTAAGAGTGTGACGTAAAAACGTTAATATAGAGGTTTTAGCATACCGTGTACCGTGTAACCGTTACCAGAGTACCGGGAGCCCGGCTACTGCCAGTGCACACGCGCTGATTATTCGCTGCGTTGCAGGCGAGTGCGCAGCTGCCGGGTACTTGGCGCCACCTGGCGCCCTCAAGGCCACTGGTGCGAGCACAAGACGGCGCGCGGGCTCCTGGTACTCCGGCGATGACAATGGTAACGCAGTACACGTTCCGTTAAAGGTATCTAAAGGGTCCCGTACGCGGTTCCACATAGCTACGCCGACACCGACACCGCTTCCTCTTTCACAATCACAATCTTTCACAATCATGTGGTAAAAGGCGGCGCCGGAAATACATTTACAGCTTCGCTTTAAGCAAGCCGTAAGAACATGTTCTCGTGGCCAACAGCTAGCGTATCTTAATCGCCGTACAAGCATCAGGTGTTCAATTCCCTATTAATTACCCTCCAATTCACATTGTAATGCAGTTACTTTACTTCAGATGTTTACACACTTGCAAGTCCTATATTTATTAGTCACCTTCCGAAGTTCTAATCACCGATTTTCTATTGTTTAATTACTTTCTTTGTTTCAAAAGAGATACGGTCTAATCTTTCATACCTACTTCGAACTTTCTGTTGGTGCTATTCAGCACGATGCGCTAATTTCGAATTTAGTGAACTCTTCCTTTACCGCACCTATTCAAACAGTTCAGTTTCAAACTGGGGCTTGATATAGTCTATTCTGCGCGATAGTTAATCGATTCTGGACAAGTAATCTCATTTTGTATGTTGCAAAAGCATTGCACTTAAGTTTCGGATTTAGATTTTTCGTCCACCATATGAGGAACCAATTTTAAAGTTCTCAACGTGCGGCGATCACGTCGAGAATTGGGCCCTATGCTCGCCCCGACTCTGCTCAGCAATGCCTTGGCTCTGGCGATCGCGCAGCATTGACACTTGGCTCTCAAGATGCAAGAAACAGCCTTCTGCGAAGAGACGGTGTGCATTCGTCTGATTTTATTTCCGACAGAGCTGAGTGCTCCATTAAGCTCGGACAACTGACAAGTGACCGTCTGTAACCTTCATTTTCGCTGTTGCCCAAAACCTCACTGGTTCTCGATCCTCTGAGGAGGTATGCCGGGCAAGATCTAAGGGAACCTGTGAGAGAAGAAGTGAAGCGCATCGACTTTTCTTTAAGGCGCGCCCGGGTCGAGTTTGCCACTGAACTGCGAAGAAGCCGTAAGCGCTACTGGCAAACAATTGACATTTTTTTTTAGTGATCGCAATGCAGGGCATCAAGGGTTCGCAAAATTTGTGCTCTTTTCCGACATAGTAACGCATAAACCATGTATTCTAGCATTTATTCTTTTATTTTGTGGCTGAATAATTTTATAATTTGTGGTCGTTCGGGCTCATCTCTCCAATTTTGGCAATCAATGATTTTACTTCCTCCTAAGCAATACGTATAATTTTTTTTCTATATGCCCCTAAAAGGAGCGCTCTGTTAGTTGCACTGTGAAGCACTGCAATAAAGCAAGAAGGTTAAATTTTTGCGTGGGTAATTTTTTCAATGCGCAACCCCCCCCCCCCCCCCCCCCCCTATTTATTGCCGCTTTGCCCGCGGCAAACAAGTCATGAATTAGCTATTCGATTATGATGTTTTTTATAATAACTAAGTCCACCATGTCAATGAGTTTGTTTCTGCAAAGGTTTTCGTTTCTGTTTCGAACTGGCCCATTTCTGAGAAATTTTAAAACGCTCGCAACAATTTAAAGTATAAGCATTGATTCCCGCACATCAAAGCCGCACGCACATCTATCAACACGCACAGAACGCTGGATTGATTGAGAGGTTACATTAAAGACTGCCGTAAAAAGTATAGACCCACCGTGCGAAGTAAATAAACATCGCTTTTTGGTCATTATTTGCTTTGGAGGGTCTGTCACCTTAGAGAGAGCTAAGCAACTCCGTTTGCTTTTGCTATGTCTGCTATAGATTGCAATAGGTATGGTTTTTGTAACGAATACGTAAGAGCAATTTGTCCCTGCGGAATGTGTATAAATTCTGCACCCGAGAGACTATCAGACCAACATTTTACTATATTGTTTCAGAATAATATCCATAATGTCCTTAAAACGTATTCATTATTAAATTCGCGTTCAGCCTCCGGATATTTCGGATCGGCTGGAGTAGAAGCCCGAAGATTGGGAATTGCTAGATTGAGAAACTGCTTACTCTTCCTGGCGGAAGACGCTTCCGAACACGAAACTCCTGACGTAGTCGATAAAGTTGCCGGCACAAGGGCTAGCAGCGTCTCCTCGGCCGAAGCGACGCTCACTATTCTGCTCACGGTGCCTTGTGAAACTGGCCGAAGTACTTGCGCACGAAGCCCTCAGATGCGTTGTCAACCTGCAAGGTTTACTTACATTTTGTTCGGACTCCCTTTTAAGATATCACGCCACAGCTGTATCTCCGAAGAGTATTAAGGTGTATTCATTGAGCAGCCACTCATACTTACAACTTCCCATCATATATAAACACAGGCTGGACTGCTGCGTCACCTGATATTCTGTATCACTTTCGCTGTAGCACGCAATGACAGAACGAAACTAGCACGCTTTTATGACCTTCTTGTTTTCCCAGAATTTGTGAAACATTGGTTTCCACTTTATGTTCTTAGTAGCGGTGGCCGGCTATATTCCCTACGTCCATGATGAGGGATGCCGAAATGGACGGCTTCGGCTTAATGTCGTTCTCGCAGCATTTTGATCGTGAACTGGTATCTCAAAGCTCGGCCACATTTTAAAGCGAGAACTTTACTGGCCGCAAACTTGCGATTTCGCCGCGGCGGTGCTCCGAGGAGGCACATGACGTCACAATGAGCGCCTCGCCGCTGAGCCGAACCGGTCTGGCCGGGCCGGCGGCGGCTGGCATACTCGGCGCGAAATAGAGACGTGCTCCAAGTCTCCGCCATTGCGGTCACAGTGCGCCGAAGCCGCCAAATGCGTCGGCGGTCAAGCGCAGTTCGAGTATCGAGGGCCTCGTTTTGGCCGACGTGACGTCGCCGTGCAGGCGCGGGGCGCTCGTTTCGCCGGAGTATAAACCGCACCTTAAAAGAGCCTGCGCTTAACGGCTAACCAACGTATTTGGTGGCGGCATCTATGGGAGCCGCTGAAACCGCCCCCGCACACTAACTGAATAGAAACAAAAAAAACTGCGCCGAGGCTCGGAATCGAAACACGACTTTTGGCGTTTGAGGCGGAGACGCTGCCACTCCGCCACGATGGCCCAACCTTTCGCCATGAATAAAGGCGCATCTAGTGAATTCACTTTTTCGATGCAGAAGTCGCCGCGCTTTCGCTATGTATATCCTGGCCCAGCAGAGCTAGGCCATCAGCAATTTTTTTTTCACCTTCATCGAAATGTCACCGCAGTGTCAAGATTCGACCACGCAAACCAAGTTGAACGTCTTATAGCCATTGCGCAATTGCAGCTGCAGGCACTTTCTTCCTTTAAGCTAAAATCCAGGCTCTGACCGGAGCTGCTTCGAGATGAATCTGTATCAAGTAAGTTGGGAGCCCAAAATATACGATGAAGAATAAATACGATGGCTTATACATCATATGCTGAAAGACCGAAAAGATTTCAGGGCTATCAAAACCAGTTGCGACCACAGTGACTGAAGTGCTCCCATCTGGCACGGCTGGCGCAGAAGTCATACTTTGAATGGTTCGTTTTAGTTGTGCTCTCTGAAAGAAAGGCAGCGGAAGTCACCAAGGTGAGGCTGTCAAAGGGAAATATTACAGGGTAAGGGTGTGCGAGGCGTTTTCGATCGCGCGGTGTACTGCACTTTTTCCTCTCTCAATCATCAGAACACCACATCCATTTAATGCACCCACTACAATCGAGGCTGGTGTGCCCCTGACGTCTACATTGTTCAAGGACACGCTAACACGTTTTGATGACGACGACGATGATGAATTGCAATGGCACAAATTCCGCTTTGGCCAAAGAGCACCATGGCACAAGCTATTTTTTATCTACTCAAGGTCAGAAACCAGTTTGCTAAGCATTTCACCCATAAGAAGACAGGCCGGCGGCATGGAAAAGCTAGTTCCCACTAAGAACACCGCTGGGATTTAACAGTTTGGATCGAACCGTGCAACTCCCGCATAAGGGGTGGAGGCTCAAACCACTGGACCATCGCTACTGTGTGCTTGGGTATTCTCTATCGAGGTCCTGCATACCTCTGGCAGCGGCAGCGGAGAGGCCGACATGCTGTCTTAACCTGCTATGATCTTCTTTCAGATGCCGCCCGATCAACTGCATCGGAGCCCTAACTACTGCGCAGTCTGAGAAGAACTGCAAGTGATCGTCCGTCTGTGTCAACAGCCACATCACTGCCGCTGCGAAGGAAGCGCCAGGGGAATCAAAGCCAAGGCATAAAAAGGAGCGCCCACAAGCCTGCCGTCAATCTGGCAGCTGCAACGGAGAGGCCGACACGCTGTCAAAACTTGATACGAACTTCTTTCAGATGCCGCCTGATCAACTGCTTCTTGGTCCCAACTACTGCGCAGTCTCAGAAGAACCGCAAGTGATCGTCCGTCAACGTCAACAGCCATATCACTGCCGCTGTGACGGAAGCGTCAGGAAAACCAAAGCCAAGGCTTAAAAAGGAGCGCCCACAAGCCTGCCGTCATTCTGGCAGCGGCAATGAAGAGGCCGACAAGCTGTCTAAAGCTGCTACGAACTACTTTCAGATGCTGTCTGGTCAACTGCTTCGGAGCCCCAAGTACAGCTTAGTCTCAGAAGAACCGCAATTGATCGTCCGTCAACGTCAACAGCCATATCACTGCCGCTGTGACGGAAGCGCCAGGGGAACCAAAGCCAAGGCCTAAAAAGGAGCGCCCGCAAGCCTGCCGTCATTCTGGCAGTGGCAACGGAGAGGCCGACACGCTGTCTAAACCTGCTACGAACTTCTTTCAGATGCCGCCTGATCAATTGCTTCGGAGCCCCAAGTACAGCTTAGTCTCAGAAGAACCGCAAGCGATTGTCCGTCTGCGTCAATAGCCACATCACTGCTGCTGTGACGGAAGCGCCAGGGGAACCAAAGCCAAGGCATAAAAAGCACCGCCCACAAGACTACCGTTATTCCAGCAGCGGCAGCTGAGAGGCACCCGCCACGGTGGCTCAGTGGTTAGGGCGCTCGACTACTGATCCGGAGTTCCCGGGTTCGAAACCGCCCGCGGCTGCGTTTATATGGAGGAAAAACGCTAAGGCGCCCGTGTGCTGTGCGATGTAAGTACATGTTAAAGATCCCCAGGTGGTCGAAATTATTCCGGAGCCCTCCACTACGGCACCTCTTCATTTCTTCTTCCACTCCCTCCCTTATCCCTTCCCTTCCGGCGCGGTTCAGGTGTCCAACGATATATGATACAGAGACTGCGCCCTTTCGTTTCCCCCAAAACCAATTATTATTATTATTAGCTGAGAGGCCGACACGCTGTCTAAACCGGCTACGAACATCTTGCAGGTTGTTTGTTTCCACTTGTTGTCTTATGCAGCAGACACTCATGTTAGCCTAGTCTGCTGCTGCTGCCTCCACGCTGCTTTTTCTGTATTTTTTAATTCCAGAAGTGTGCCATGAGGCATAAGTTGAAAAGAGGAAAGGGGGAAGGAATACACGGGATTGAAAGTTATAAGAAGGAGTGAAGACTCGTTGCGCTGAGGGAGTCGAAGAGGTTGCTGATGAAACGGTTGTTCATAGTCCACTTCACGTAGTCACTTTCATGGTTCCACCGCAGGCCCACCTCCCTGAGGAGCCGTTTTCTTATAGCAGCCGTCGCTGGGCACGTCCACAACAAGTGCCGCAGATCACAAATGTCCGGTGCAGCGCTACAGTGAGGGAACCTGTTAGGTGCTGGCAAACCTTTGGCACGCCACCGATGACGGACAGATGGTGTCAGAGCCACCCCTGTCAGAATCCGGCGCACGGATACCTCCTCCTGCCGAGTAAGACTACGACGGAGAGGGTGCGAACACGGAGGAATCAGAGCGCGTGTTAGAGCGCGAAACATGGGTCAGGAACGGATCGAGGGGAAGGTGGCGGATCGTCTGATGTATGAAGATCAGTCATAAGATCCGCTTGAATGTTATGTGGATCCTTTGCATGGGCGCGAATGTAGTGTATGCGCACAGGATATGGATGCTTTGCGCAGAGCAGATGAATGGATTGTGAAATCTGGAATGCCCGTCGAACAGCCTTAAGCTGTTTAAGGACGGCGCGGGAGGCGGTGTAAATATGAACTGTATTGAATGTTGGAACGAGCGGAAGGGAATCAATGACATTATAAATGGCTTGAAGTTCCAATGCCAGGGGAGTGCACGTATCCGCAGTATACGTCGCGCGAGAGTCGAGATACGGATGAACTATACACAGCAATAACTCTATTCTGTGCAGAATGTGATGCATCCGTATATAATATGCACCCTTCGGGCAGATACGTTGCTGATACCGACGGCGAAACAGTGTGGCGATTGTCAGTGAGCTGGTAATATGACCACGGAGGAAGTGTCTTTCAACGATGAAGTTGGAGAGATTGTTTTCTAGCTCTATTTGCCAGCCGTTGGTCGATGAGTTCACAGAGTGTATTACGTTGGGCGAACTCCTGTAGCACAGGTATGGGTGTTAAACGAGGCAGATATGTTATGCCGCGCATAGCCTCACGATTGATAGCTTCACGGGATTCCCACTGTCTGTGGGTGAGACGTTGAAATTGTGCCTGATATACTATCCGTGGCTGAGGGATAGAGCGCACAAGCTGGCCGGTCGTATGCGCACGTGCGCCACCAGAGCGCATAGCTATGTGACGAATCAGACCTAGAGCAGTGTGAGCCGATTTACGGGTGGCTGAAAGCCACGGGGTGCCAGTCCCACATGTATGGAGGAGAAGACCAAGAATACGAACAGTTTCTACCTGAGGAATCGGAGAATTATGTACAGAAAACATTAAAAAGGGAGCTTTCCATAAGCCGGCTTTATTTTTAATGCGAATGAAACATGATTTAGTAGGAGAGAGTGTTAGACCCAGAGGTGGGATTCGAGATGTCAATACATCCAGCGCGTGCTGAAGGACCGACTGATGAATAGATGCATCTAGATGACAGCACCACAAGGTTATATCATCGGCATACGCAAGCGCACGGATACAAGGAATGGTCTCTATAGGGCTGGAACAAGAGGAATTAAAGCAACATTATATAATGTGGGGGCGAGAATGGAGCCCTGCGGCACTCCTCTATTGGAAGTGAAGTTACCAAACGGCTTTTCGTGGACTCGCATGCTGAAGGTTCGATTTGCTAAAAACACGTGAATTGAGAGGAGGAACCGGTGAGGGAGACCAAGAATTTGAAGAGAGGCAAGAATGACAGAGTGAAGGATGTTATCATATGCCTTTGTTATGTCTGTGGCGATTACGATTCGTACATGGTGACTCTGCGGAAAGTGGTCAAGCACGTCAGCAGCCTAAGTAGCAAGACCGTCCTCCGTTATAATTTGTGGGCGGAAACCAATTTGGGAATCTGGGTAACAGTCATGGGATTCCAGCCACCACGACAAGCGTGCGGCTAGAATGTTTTCTTAAAGCTTGCAGATGGTAGGCGTAAGGAAAATTGGACGAAGGACCAAGAGAGATGCTGGAAGCTGACCGGACTTGGGTATTGGAACCACAATGGAATGCTTCCAGTCTCCCGGCATGATGCCAGAAAGCCACACTTCGTTAAAAGTATCAAAGAGGGTTTGCAAAGCCCTCCCTTCCAAGTTACGGAATAAGAAGTTGGGTATGCCGTCGTGCCCGGGAGCAGTAGTAGTTTTTAAACGTTCAATGGAGGCCAGCAGCTCTGCCGTGGTGAGGTCAGAAGTAATCCCATCGGAGGGCTTTGTAACCGATATGTCAGGTGGAGACGTAGCTGTGCAGTCATGGTTTGGAAAAAATTGACGGGCCGCTTGTTGTGCAAATGTGCCCTCATCCACATTTAGCGCAAGGCGAATGCTCTCTGTGTAATCTGCAACCTGAGAAGGGCACTCCATAAGTGAAACACTCTCCAAAGATCTCGATTGCCCTGCGTAGAGGACAGGCGGGCACACCATGCAGCCCAGCGTTGCCTGCCTAGCCGCTTTGCATAGCGCCGCGCCCGTGCGGTAGCGCGGTGAAGAGTAGGAAGAGCCGATGGGTCATCGTGGTGACGAGTAGCGTAAAGATCCACCTGAGGAAGAAGCCCACAGATTCAAGAGATGTATGTCCGGGTTTGGGTCGTTTTCATTTACAGTAGTGGTAACAGTGTGAGTAGCGAGAACAGCAGAGAGAGTAGACAGTGCTGAAAAGGGGTTGAATGTAGATAAATGATTGTCTGCGCGTAGAGTCCCATGATGTTATTCGTACAGTGAGGCGTATTTTATGTAGGCGCGTAGGCTTAAGGGAGATCAAAATAGGCCTGTGATCGCTACCCCAAGTATCAGAATCAAGAGCCCGACGAGGGTTACCGGGGCTTAACCACCAAGTCAAATCAGGTGAATACGGGGCCCGTCGTGGGCGGGTAGAAGTATTCGGATGGTTTAAAAGTTGAAAGGAATGATCCGAAAAGCTCCCTTGGATGTGTGCGTCCCTTGAGGCATCCGATGGGTATCCCCTCGCAGTGTGTGCGCCGCTAAAGTCACCACCAATTAGAATAGGGATACCCCAGTTGGTAGAACGTAGAAAACGAACCCATCCCAGATTAGGAGATGCGGAGCCAAGAGGACTATAAAAAGAAACTAGAACAAGGGGAGTGTGTGCAAGTTTTACGAGAAGGGCGACAACCTCTTGACGTGTATTGCACCACCGGGAAATGTCGAGCGGTGTGTGCGGAACTAAATTGCGAATATAAATAGCAGATTTACCTGGGCTGAATGACGAGGTGGTGCAACGGCGATCAGGGATAGAGAGTGAATGGTATGCGCAGAAACCTGAAAGGCGTGGAAGTGAATTATGCTCTTGCAGTAGGAACGCCAATGCCTTTAGCATTCCGTCGCGAAGGCGGATGTTCACTTCAGAGGCCTTATTAGAGAATCCTCGACAGTTCCACTACACCACCATAGATGATTATGCGCTATCCATGACGAGGACAAAGAGCTTCCACGATGAGGGATGTCACCTGCATCATCAGCGCTAATATCTTATCCACTGTCGGGGTAGTCACAGCTAACAGGTGGTCGTCACTTGATTGTGGCCCAGTGCTTACTCGAGGTGATTCATCTGATAATTGCTCCCGATTTATTAGAATTCTTCGAGAGGATTGAAAACGACGCTCTTCCCGGCGCTGGGTGAGTTCGTCTAATCGGCGGCGAGCCTCCGCGATTGCATTGTCTAAAGCTGTGTCTTCATCTGTGGTATCAACATGTGATGGATGCACTGGACGTTTTGGCGTACCATTTGATCCGGGAAGGTGAGCCACTTGTGCGTATGCACGCTGGTGAGGAGACGTTTGGTGAGCAGCGGGCTCAGATGAAGGAACTTCAGGGAAGTCGTTGTCGTCATATGCGTGAGCTGCAAAGCGATTACTTGTAGGAACATCCATTTTTGCAGGTGACTTGTGAAACTTCTTCGCTTGCTTCTTCTTTGGACAAGCGGGGGAGCGAACGTCATGGTCCGGGGATTTCCACAGGGCACAAGGAACTGTTGTTTCCCTCATGTCGGCCACAGCTGCTGGATTAGGGCAGGTATTTTGCATATGTCCTTCTTTTTGGCAGTGATAACAAAAATATACGACGAGGTCGGAAGGGCTGTGGTTTGACGATCGCACCGTAGTAGGTAACGTATTTCGGGAGAGTTAAGGGCCTTGCAGGATGAGCAGGTATGAGCCCCGGCGCCCCATAGGCCGTGCTTGCAGTACTACGTGAGTTGAGCAGCGAATGGTTGCGCGCACTTTCTTGGGAGGGCTCATGCTGTCGACATGATAAACCATGCAGCGGAGGGTGTCAGGACCAGATGCAAAATATATTTGCACCGGGACATGCTTGCTGTCATCCAGGGGGATCCGCGTAACTGCGCACATTTTCTGAGCGTCCATCCAGTTTACCGTGATGGTGTTCGATGGGCAATGGAGGATAAGCCCGCAGTAGTTCGAAGAGCCAAGAGCGTGGTCAATTGTGGCTTGAACATTATGGCAGGGATGGCAATCATATCGAAACGCAATGTCGGCTTGATAGTAACGCAGAACGAGTTCGCAGCAGGTGGCAGAGAGGCTTGACTCACGGA
The DNA here is from genome assembly GCF_052857255.1 of Amblyomma americanum. Lineage (NCBI taxonomy): Eukaryota > Metazoa > Arthropoda > Arachnida > Ixodida > Ixodidae > Amblyomma > Amblyomma americanum. The sequence continues at coordinate 95,863,286 of NC_135499.1, read as the reverse complement.
AGGCATCTGTGGAGGTGGCAGGCGCTCAGACGCTGGTGATGGCCCTTGGAGGCAATACTGAACCGGCGCGAAGGGAACAGTTTCTTGAGAGAGTGTCACGGGCATGGAGGCGGCGGAGCAGTCCATGTCACAGGCCAAAGTCGTAGCATCGGAAGACGGCGCAGGCTGGAGGCCCGGAGGCGCTGACGATTGCGTGGATGTCGAGGCTGCGTCAGGTGGCAACACAGCGGGCATCCGCGTAGCTGTCGTCGACAACGCAGAATCCATGCAGACGCGTAGCGCGGCCTCGCTCGGCTGCGCCGAGCTAAGCCTAGCTTGCCCGTGAGGGTTCCGGCTGGGTTTTCTCACTTGAGAATGTGCCCACCTTGCCGGGAATTTCTCGGCAGGGGCGTCGTCAGCATTCGGTCTCACGGAGGGCACTGTCCGACCCACGCCACGCGAGAAGACAGCGAAAAGCGAAAACACAGAGCTAGAAGCAGACACGTACCACCAACTAGGTCTTCGTCTTCTTCACTCCCTTCGTCTTCGTCTTTTCTGTATTTTTTATGTCCGAAGTGCTCTTAGTTGTTGTCTGTTGTCCTTTTTTTTCTGTACAGATAACTGTGTTTTAAGTTGCAATGGGCCATCTCGATGATACAACCTGTGCGAAATGCATCGGAGACAGGTCATCTGATACTCGGCAAATGGCGTGCTGTGAATATTTAAACCTTTTTTATTTGGGTTCTTGCTCTGGAGCCTCAAGGAAAACTTTTAAATTGAATGAAGAGGACTACAAGAAATTGTGGAAATATACAGAGCAACATAAGTCTGAGCCAAAATTTTTCCTATCCCAAAGGTGCTGAAGATACTTCTGTCGCTGCTCTGCTTCTCGAGATGAATAGAAAGCTTGACGTGCTCTTACCCTTAAAAAAGATGGTTCAGGACCTGGAAGCATCGGTCAAGGTTATGTCTGACAAATACGACGCAGTCCTTGGTGATGTAACCAGGCATGAAGTCGAGAATGAATATGTCACCGCTAAGGTTTCAAAGCTTAAAAAAAACAGTCAGCTCTGGTGCCGAACTACAGCGCACATCCTCTTCAGTAAATAACATCTAGTATCAGAGAAGAACAATTAACCTTGAAGTTCATGGTCTTAAGCACGTTCAAGATGCATGCCTGCTTACCGAAATTTATGCTATTGCATCCAAACTCAAGCTGGACATGCTGAGTGATCAGTGTGTTTCGGCAATACAACAGACGGCCAGCTAAAGCGGATAACACGTTTTGCAAACCAGTCGGCTCGAGATAAGTGGTTAGAGAAAAGAAAACTGCTCCGGATTCTTCAATTTGGCCCACATGTGATGGAAAGCTTGACAGCGTAAAACAGGACTCTACTTAGGAAGGCTAAGGAATGGGCGATAGCGAATGACTTCCGCTTTGTCTGGCACTGCGGTGGCAAGATCTTTATTAGGAAGGAAGAAGGAGATAGTGCTCGCGTGGTAAATAATGAACCTGATCCGAACAGTCTGAAATGACGGGTCAATCATGTCATCAGTTCACCATGTCAAGTGCTGATTGGGTATCGCCTACGGAATTACTTGACTACATCGGTTCGCAGTACCGTCTTTTCACTAAATGTTTTAATTTAAACTCTCAGTCTGTTCGAAGCAAACATAATGAGCTAGGTTTGTTCTTAGGAAGCCTTAATTCTGAGTTTTAACTTTTGTCTTGATTTCGATTGATTGATTGATTTAACTTTGATTTCGTTATGTTATCTGAGACATGGTACAACCGCAGTTCTCATTTTCGGCATCTACCTGGCTATCAGTATTTCAAGCAATTCAGGACTACCTCTCTCGGTGGTGGTGTTAGCTCACTTCTTCGTAATGATATTAATGTCGACTACATCGAAGAATTCTCCTGTGTCACAGATGATTACGAAGTTCTATCCTTTCTCAACGGCATAAGTGTCTACTCGGTGTGTTATCGTCCACCAGGTGGCAATACCTTACGTTTCTTTTGGTTCCTCGATAATGTCATCACAAGTTTCTGCGTATAAGTATGACGTCATTTGGAGTGTTGATAATGATCTTCTAGCTGATACTCGCCTAACCCGGGATTTTCATATCTTGCTTCAGTCGCATGGTTGCTGAAGCTTTATCTCCGTCCTAGCACGAGTAACCCATGCCGCATGCACTTGCCTAGATTTGTTTATCACCGATGTTTCAACGGCCTTCACAAAGGCTGGCGTTCTTTCCATTATCCTGAGCGACCATATGCCAGTTTTCTTCTGTCTTGACGGATGCACAAAAATAAAAGGTAGCGTCTTTTCCGCAGCCCAGTGATTACACCAAACCGTCTGGAAACGTTTCGCAGAGAGATTCAGTTACTTGACTGGCGTAATGTATATGCCACTTACCACATAGTGTGCCGAATCGGCATATTATGAATTTCTGCGTATTTTCAGCACGTGTTACCAAGAAAATTTTCCTCTGCGAACTAAACGCAAGCAATCTTCGCACATTCGCAAACCGTGTATCACTGATTACCTATTTCACAAAATAAAGCTTGAAAACATGCTCTGTAACAAGTTTGTGAAGTCGCATAATATAACCGATCTACACATAATTAAACGCTACCGTAACAAGTTAATAAAGGAGATTCGGAAAGCCAGGACTTTTTATGAATATGAATAATTCATGTATTGAAATAATGATAGTCGCAAAACTTTGAAAAACTAAATAATATGCTAAATCGAGTGTCGCCGTCACATGCAAGAACTAAGAGTTTTAAAGATGGCATTACTATACCGGAAGAGATCCTTCCCGATTATTTCAATAATTATATTATTAGTGCAGCTGGTATATGTGCAAACAGTAATGCCGAAAGTTACGTTCTGGTTAGGTGCTCCGATAGTATTTTCTTATCTCCTAATACAGAAACTGAGCTAGTCCATTTATTTTCTGAGTTACGTAATACCACGTCCCGTGACATTGATAACATACAGATTACACTTGTCAAGCATGACTTATATACTATAGCACTCGTTTTAGCATATCTTTACAACCTCTGTCTGGCATCTGGGGTATTTCCCGCCAATATTCAGAAAGCTAAATTACTTCCATTGTTTAAAAAGGCAATAAAACAGTGATATCTAATTACAGACCCATTTCCATACTTCCAGTATTCTGAATAGAACTCGACAAAATAATATTTCGGCGTATATCAGACTTCCTTGAAAAACATACCCTGTTCACCGACTGTCAATATGATTTCCGAAAGGGACGATCAACGCAGCTCGCGTTAGTAGCACGAAATGAACTAATATTTGAGAAACTTTGAAAAAAAGCTGCTTACGCTCAGGGTTCTTGGCGACTTTAGTAAGACGATCGACTCTATTAACCAGAAACTTTTGTTAAAGAAGCTAGAATACTATGGTATGCGTGTTATTACTTTGGATATAATCAAATCTTATTTAAATCAGCGGAATCAACTTCTTAAAGTTAATGGTATCTGCTCCCAGTTCAAGCAAGTAACAGGTGGATTTCCCAAAGGGAGCATATTGGGCCCCCTCCTTTTCAATATTTACGTAAATGACCTTGTTCTTGTTGATAGCGAACCCAAATACATTATATACGCAGATGATGCTACGGTACTTATTTCCTCGAACAATATTGCAAGCCTGGTCTCAACCGCAAATTCTGTTCTTGAAAAAATACCGAGATGGTAACAGGATAATGGTTTGAAAATTAATATGGACAAAACTAAGGCTATCTTATTTCCACCAGAAAATAAAGGTGTGAACCTGGAGACCGAGAAAAATATCAGATTCTTCAAGAATTGAGCTCGTGCAGTTTGCGAGAACGTTAGGTGTGTTTTTTGACAGCCGTATGTCATGGAACGATCACATAGACTTCTTTGCAGGAAAATTTGCACAAGTCACTGGTGTGCTCTTCAGTTTAAGACCTCTGCTACGTAAGGTCAAACTTCTTTTATATAACGCTCTCTTCCTGAGTCACGTACACTACTGCTATCTCGAGTGGTGTACGACGTCTGCTACAAACATAAATCAGTTTTTTGTGCTTCAAAAAATGTAATACGTAATATCTGTAACGCTCCAGTAGATGCTGATACTGCACCTGTTTTCAAACAGTTGAAATTACTCGCACTGCACACTCTGTTAGAGTTCGGGCTATTGCTAGCCTATCGTAAAGACGAAAAACAGACTGTCACACATGATGTCCTTAACTCAATTAATTAGAAACAGAACAGAATACAACATACGGTCACCTGAACGCTGGTACGTGCCGCATCCTCGCACTAACTATGCTCTTCAAATGTTACACCACCGCTTACCGCGCCTGTTAAACTCTCTCACACGTAATAACGTAGATGCTACTTGTCCTATCTCGCGTGTATGAGTATTTTTGTAATTTTTGAGCATGCCTTTTTGCTTTCTTGATGTTTTGTGACTGCTTCCGATGTAGACTGTTGTTGTAAATCTCCTTCTGATATTAGCCTTTATCACGTTTTTTTTCCTCACAGTGCTAACTTTATAAATGCTTTCGATCATTGCTTTCGTTGCTCAGGTGTACACTGTGGATTGCGTAGCACTTTTGTAATCTTTTTTTTACATTTTTTACATTGCATTTCCGCTAGTTGGCATCATGTAAAAACCAACATGTCTTTTTCTGTTATAGGTTTTGTTTGTGCATTATTTTTCTCAATTCCGAATTAGTGCCTGTGCCTGCTGCGCTGCCAGCAGACTAGATTTAAAGTGCGTCAAGTTGCCATGAGAAACTTTTTTCTATATCCCCCATAAATTGTATGTTTACGGAAATAAAGGCAATTCAATTCAATTCAATTCATATCGTGCCAGGAATGGCCACTATGCCGATGGCAACAATAAGGCCTTTTGTCAAGACGCCTGGAGTGTTCTCACGAAATCTAACGTTACTCACACTTAGTTTGTCATCTTCATCATCGCCATCATAGCATCAGCAGCCAAGCCTGACTACGCCCACTAGAGGAAAAACGCTCCACCCATATCTCTGCACTTAAACCTTTTGTATGACAGCTGAAGCAACTTTATTGACACAATCTTCCTAATGTCATCCTCCCATTTATCTGCGCTTTTTGCTACGCTTGCCTTCAGCTTGGTCTACACATTCTTCTAAACAGAAAAAAAAAATTCTGACACTGGACATCTTAATAGAGCAACCTAACAAATCTGAATTTTACACACTGCAAAAATTTATAGTTAATATGTCAAAATATTCAGCAGTTTTTATGTCCAATATATATTCTATAAGTAATTGAACAGGAATTATGCTTTTCTTCGGTTACAAGTGCGAAGCGAGCACTAAGAAACATCTGTTTATGATTGTTGTTATTTATGATGGTGACGGAGTCGATGTTATTGCTACCTTTCTTTTTGTATCGTTCGTCTGATGTTTCAAAAAGAAATTTAGAACTGTGTATTTCTTGCGTACATCGCTGTCTGATGCCGTGTTGTTGAATATGGTTAACTGTGAGCAAGTGTTTCTCTACATTTTGTTTAAAATTTAATTTTCCACTCCAACATTCTTAGACAAAAATTTCGAATATTAGTAAATGGTAATATACTGTTATGGAAATAGAGAAAACAATGGTCCATTTTTGCGATATATAGAAGAATCCTTCTTTTCAAGTTTTTCCAGTCTTCGCATCGAGCAGTTGAGACTGCAAAGAAAACCAATGAGGTACAATTTTTACAATAGCAAGAACGTTTACAGTAATACAGTACAAGCCTTCAGACTACTGATCAGCGGGTATACTGATTTTTATAGTGAAATCTTACAGTATATGACAAAAATTCGTTCATGGACTCTTCGCGTTCAAAAATGCTTTTATCCAGAATGGTTGGGTATGTTTTTACTAGCTTTTCGTGAAGGACCACTTATGCATATTGCTACATGCCAGTGCCGCACACAATAACAATATGCTTGAGTTGCGTCGGACTGTGAAAATGTAAATTAGCGAAATAAAGCAATTACAATTACCAGCCTCTGCATAACTCACTCGAAGCACGTGCGTATCTCGTTTACGGAATGCACATATGCATACTTTATCCGCACTCCATAGCCTCTTCGTGCAAGAAATTGAAGATATTCAGTTGTACGTATAGCGTTTTAAAATGTTTATATCATTATGCGCTTCCTGAGAGCATTCAAGTAAGAAACCCGGTGTTTGTTTTTGTGCGTTCTAGTTTACTTCCCACTGGCACCATTATTCGCTCCGAAAGGGAAATGATCGGCTCTACAGCTGAACTCCTTGAGAAAATGAGAAGCTAAGCAAAAAAATTATTCGCGTAATACTGGCACGGCGCTGCGTCATGTGAACAGATGCACCTTATAGTCTGGTGCACTAATCATCAAACAGAGAAGCAAATGGAGGATGCGGTTATACAGAATTGTTCGCTTTAGAGTTTTGTTAATTCCAGATAGTTTGCACGCACATTATGGTAGGGGGAATATTGCTGTCAGATTCACAACGAATTCTCGTGGAAGACGGTGGGTCAAGAGAGCGTAAAATGCGGCATTTATTCACATGCTTAACTCTACAGATTTAGGACGAGAAAGATTTTAGTGCCATTGGATATCTGTAGGACGAAATGAGCACTTGCTATCAAGCAAGAATATCTTGGTTCTACGACCATGTGTACATTGCAGCGCTGCCCAAGAAGTTCGTGGTCAGTGAACACGACCTGGTGGCATCCGTAAGAACTACGATCGCATTGTTCATAATATTGCCAACAGGTGCCGCCAAATTCCCATTAAAACTTTGAAGCATTAATTTAGGAGCAAAAAAGAAAAAGGACGTACTCTGGTGCAACATCAACCTCGTGGGGCAGAGGGAATTTTTCTGGCGTAGATTCGGAAACGCCACATGTGTCTGCTTCTTGCTAAGTTCTCGTGACATGATGGTGAGAAAAAAAAAGAAATTGAACAAAACGAACTCTGGACGAAGAAGATTACAGAATTAGAAAGTATAGAAAGTGACAGAGGTTCAGCTCAAACAGATATGAAGAAATAAAAGTTGAACTTGAAGCTGTGCCTTTTCGCGCTTCATATGTGCTTTCTTCACGCCGTCCTAATGACATACGAACATGTCCTGCACTTTTTACTGCATGGTACACTCAAATTTAGGTGAAAATATAATCTTTACATTTATTTTGTCTAATCAGTGAGAGTGACATCTTCAGCACAGATGTCGGATGCCGCGAGCTAAAATAGCAACAATTATTAACGGCTCGTTTAGAATCATCATGCGGACCTTATCTTGGTTTACAAACATTGAAATAATTTTTATCGGCAAGCAACTCTGTACTACGGAACAGAATATTGATTCTCTTGCAGTGATTTCTTTGAATTAGAAACAATAAAACTAAGTGGCTGGGAAAGAGCCTCGCATAATTAGAATGCAAAGAGCAGTTGGTGATAAAGCACATTTATTAATTATCAGAATTTCAAAAAAGTAGTACACATAGGGCTAAAACTTAATGTATATTTTCGTGAAGGGGAGCTGAAGGACCTATTATAGGATAGTAGTTAATGAATTTTTACCTCCTAAATTAATACCGTGGGCTATTAGGTACGCCATACCGGATGACTCCCCATTAATAATGGCCACATGTTCTTAACGCGCAGCGTAGCATCAGTACACGCGCGCTTCTGCATTTCTCTTTCCGTGAAGAGCGGACACTGCGGCGCGGATTTAATCCGTGAAAGTGTAATCAGGATCCAAACGCCATAGTCACTGAGGAACCGCGCAGATGTCATTGAAAGGGTCGATGAAACGCTTTGAAAAGTGGTTCTAAGACCAGTGCGTTGTGTGAGAGCCAAGGTAATAAGAGCGCCCACGCCGCTGAGAAATCGTCAAAAGCGAGCCGGCAGTTTGCAATGTAGACTCTATAAATTTTTATTTCCGCGCCTCACGATGAGGACTGGTGGCGGTCTCTCGCTCAAATCCTGCTACCCGTGCCGTTAAAGGGACACTGAGGAGAAATTTAAGTTGGCTTGTATCGATAGAATACCAGCTCATGGTCACGAAAACGCCACTCTTACTGAAAACAAAGCTCTTGTAACGTAGAAAATAGCAAGAACCAAAATACAGGTATCGCCGGCATAGTCCAATCTCGCAAGTACAAGCGTGATGACTTCCTAAGGCAAGGAGCGCCACCTTGGAGGAATTTTCCTTACTTCATGGAGGCCACGAATATCTGAGACTGGCAAAGGAAGGTTGCGCACCCTACCTCTAGCTGTCAGTAATCACGGAGTCTGCGTTTACGTCACGTTTCACGTCACTCCGTTCTGTGACATCATAAGAGTTGCCGTAACCTCATACAGTTCCTTGAGTTTGAATCAGAGCGATGGGAAAAACTTTTTCAACTTGGAATACAAATTTCTTTGAAATAAATTCATCTTTAGCGCCCGGACAAGCTGCAACGAAGCCATGAAATCCCGAAATATCAGGTTTTGATCACAAAAAAAAATTGATAGAGTTCTCCTCAGTGTCCCTTTAAGCCTGCGTGAGGAGGTCATTCATGGGGTACTGTCAATGGCTCTAGCCAAAATTTGCAACGGCCTTCGTAGACGAAGCAGGCCTAGAGGACGGGGGACCGGCCGGCTGGAAACGGCGCACGTCTTGCCGTGGCAATGGCTGTGGCAGAGAAGTGAGTGGCCAAAAAAAAAAAAGAGGAAAACAAAGAGTTTGGTGACGTATTTGCTGGCGATCGTAGTGCCAGACTGCGCCCTTTATTTAATTTTCTAGCTCGCTACGATGCGCGATGCTTCAGTAGATGACTTTAAAGAGGCTTGAAAGAGGATCGCTTAAATCTCCGATATCTCTGAGGCGAGAAGCTAGATGTCGACAGTAGGGCCGTATGCAATATGTACCGGTGCGCATCAATTAAAAAAATAAAATGAATAGTTCGGCTTGCTCAGGGAACGACGTCGTTACTTTTATGGGAGCACTGTAAGCGGAATTCTCGGAAAGGTAATCTGTCATGCAGGTTTCATGTGCGATGTAATGCTAAAAAAAGGATATTTTTTCTGTTCTAATGAAGAAATGCATGAGGATAACTTCAATCCGCGAAGACATGCTAAATTAATGGCCTTAATCTGAAAATTAACGTTGGATACAAGGTTACTAGTGTCAGAACCATTTATTTTCTTCGCATTTATCAAAAATAAAAACTACGGGTGTTCGATTACTTGACGTTTTCCAATAGTCAACTCGAGTATATTAGTTACGTTTGAAAATTATTCCAATGTCTTGGATTATGTCTTAAGTTTACGAACAGGTTTTAAATAACTGCTATGGAAAGCGCCGAAGAATGACTGTTTCTGAAAGTGCTCTTATCCCTACGAAACACAGTATGCTGTTGCTATTTGCTTCCGTGATGATGTGAGATCAGGTGCAATGACGCAGTCCGTTCTTTTGTCGGCTTTAACAATGCACCGATGTGTGACACCAAGAACATGGTAGACACATGAGCAGCCATGTGCGTTGGAAAAACCTCCTTCCTTCGTCTTTCAACTTCACGGTTGTCCCGTGGGCAGTCACGTACACCGGACAGAAAGAATCTGCGGCACCTCAGGCCTTTGGAAGGTACTTTTAACACTGCCGTGATGCCTGACCTCGGAGGCCTGTGGCAAGGAGCTGGCCACTTTCTTATCCTACAAAACATGGATCTATTAGATTGTCTGTAATAATCAGTGAAGAAATGTCAGAAGTAATTTTTCCAATGCGCATTCAATCGCGATGTTCCGCCCGCTTAGTGGAATCTATGCTGTGTCCTCCACGCTTTTAGATATTAATTTAATCAGTTACAGTGCCGCACCAGAGCGCTGCCAGTAGCGACTGTGTTTGGCCGCAGGCGCAAAGTTGCGAATATTCTTAACAAGTAGTGAATACAAAAATTGTATTCGATTGGTTTTCAGGTGCATTATTTGTGTTCAATTACGCTGCAATATTTTTATTCGATTCGGTTTGCAAGTGCACCATTCGCACGCCACTGAAAGAAAAAAAAGGAACATGCGTTGTTGCCTTGACCAACACAGCCCTGTGAGAATGTAGGCACCTATTTACATTCTGAACAGAATGTTAATCACAGAAAACCACTAGTTCACGCACTTCGCACTCGGCCACAGCCGCAATAACTGAAGGGAACCAGACACCCAGCAAATACGGCTCTGAGATGCTGGAATGGGTGGGGCATAGGGACATAACAAGGCCCGTAGTGAGTGGCACAGAAAGTCGTCTGACAACACATATGCGGCGCGCAGGAAAGGTTCGGGAGGAATGGGCTGTCCCTACAGGTCTAGAAATAGGGGCGCTCGAGGACCATAAGGGAGATAAGGGCTAAAAATGACGCCATATATGCTGAAAAAAGGTTGAGAAACGTCCTTTAAGCAGTTGGTTATGGAAAGGTTGTTGTAACGTTGCTTAGGAAAATCCGAATAAAAAGCATGTATACACACGACAAGCCGTTCTGTAGCGAAAAGAAACGCTGAAAAACTCAATATTCACTCTCCATATCTTTTCAGCTGGCACCAAGAAATGCTACGCATCATTGAATAAACACACCGAATTAAACACACATTCTGCTACAGTCCCGTTACTATTCCAAAATGCCGCCGCGGTGGCTCAGTGGTTATGGCACCCGGCTGCTTACCCGAAAGACGCGGGTTCGATTCTGGCCGCGGTGGTCGAATTTAGATGGAGGCGCAATTCTCGAGGCCCGTGTACTGCGTGATGTCAGTGCACGTTAAAGAACCCCAGGTGGTCGAAATTTCCGGAGCCCTTCACTACGGCGTCCCTGATAGCCTGAGTCGCTTTGGGACGTTAAACCCCCCTAAACGATAAACCAAACTGTTCCAAAATAACCCCTCACATCAGACACAATAAATGCACTCCGAAGAAGACGGCGTAAGAATCCGTTGGAATTGCAGCCGCGAATATACTCAAACAAATGTGCAGGTCGAGAAACTTGCTTCATTTTCTCCTCTGGCATGCAACAAATGCGAGCACAACACCCGTCTAACAGCGTTTTCCCGAAAAAATTTAAAGCTTGATTGGGCCATCCAAGAACAAGTAAGCGCTTGTTTTGTCCCTCCCCCCAAACCAAAAAGAGAAAAGGCTATCTTTTCGCAACGCCGCATGTAATTCCTCTCGTCTAGCACGTGCTGAAAAGCACTCCGTAGTGCTTATCCAGGCGCTGAATCTCATAAATACAATAACAGTGCTCACCACGTTGAAAAGCTATATTCCCCCAAAGCATTTGTTCTTAATTTCATTCATTTCTATGGTTTCTTCACATTGAACGAGCTGCCATTTCTGAGAAACATATCTTTAGGAAATCGTCGCTGCCGCACTTTTGTGAAATAAAAGTCATGTCTGTACGGATGAAGAAAGCAAAATTTGGAGAAAAGACAGCATATGAGGAGAGTACAGCCGGATAAATAAAATAAGGAGAGGAATATTCCTGTGGCTTCACTATCTCACGAAGGCTTATGAAACAGACTTTTCAATGCTGCTTTCTAAAATTACTGGACCACTTTTTATTGCCTTCCAGACGCTGTTAGCAGATATCCAACTCACTGTGGTTTCAAATTGCCTTCGTCTACGGTTTCGACAGCATATTAAGGAAGAACAAACTTAAACACGCTTTACAAAATATCATCATACTGGCGGTGAGTGCAACAGCAGGTGCACAGTGATATAACGCGTTGTACGCAGTGCCACTAGTACCACATACTGGCAGGTACCTGCTACCATTAGTTATTTATTTACGCAACGCTCTTTGAGATCCTAAAACTTCTCCTACAGGCTTCCTTGTACGTAATGTATTTTGAAACTGCCTACTAACGCGTATTTCTTGTTGCTTTTGCTTTCAGACTGCACAGCCGAGCGGAAGGAAGACTCAAGGAAATTGCAGTTTGAGTAAACGGAAGCTTGCTTTGAGTCCCTATGTCCTCCTTCTCCTTTCGGCTTTGGTAGAGAGTCAAAGGGCACGGGAGTAACCAATGCCATCGGCACGGCCCGGTCCATTCGTCTTCTCTGCTAGGTGCAACTATTGCAGCAATGGCGGTATTGTGCAAGCGATACCAACGTTAATTAACAACTCGGCAGTGCTGAAAAAAATTAGTCGCCGGTGAAAGCCGGGGTAGAGCCAGCGAGCCAATGATAATTACTAAGGAAAACGAACGCGACTGCAAAGAGAATGAATTATGACTCCACATAGAATGGACTGTAAAAAATGTGACAGACACAAATTTTTTTCGCCTGATGTAAGGATTGTTAAAATCACAGGTGCGCCTCAGCTCACCTGCACAAAGGCGGCTCCCTCGGGGTAGAGCTCCTTAGGCCTCACGTTGATCAGATCGCTGTCCACATCTCGGGAGACGAGGTCGAGGCGCGCCGTGAGCGGGTTGCGCCTCGTCAGCAGGTCTCTCTCGAGGAGGAACTGGGCGAAGAACACGGCAGCCGGGAGCAGCCAGCACAGCAGTGGCGTGGTCCGCGAACGGCCGAAGCACAGCCGCCGCTTGGCCAAAAGTGCGGCGAGGCGAGCCTTCGTGCTGACCCGCTGTGAGGAGCTGTTTTCGCCGGCTGTGGCAGCGCCATCACGGAAGATTGGCGTAGCCGCGGCGTAGCGGCTCGCTTGAGGGAAAACAAAAACACAGGTTAATACACACAGGTCAAAAACACAGGACCACGCGCGCTCACGCGGTGGGGTGTCATATTTTGCTGACCTAAGGTGTTACGGGCTATGATCACTTGATTTAGCCGCCATCTTGAAATCTGAGAGCGGACGGAGAAACTGACGCGAAACGAGCAAATGTAAGTTGTAAGAGCTAAGGCTCTTAAAAATGTTGGACGTTGAAAGCCATCACCGCCCGTGATTATTCATTCGTAATACCACTGCATTGCAGGGCGCGTTCTAGCCAGTTTCTAACGAGCACACGCCAGCCATTTTGTCCACGACATTCCGAGCATCGGACGAGACCGCGGAACTAGTGCCGGAAACCTAGTAATACTAGGCCATACTACAAAACTACCGAGGCAGAACAATCTGATATCTCCCGCCGCACAAGGCTGTCAACAGACAAGAAGCGGTCACTTGAAGACAATAAGAGGCAGTTTGTTATCCAAACCTACACATACTATACAAAATGCACCCTACGGTATACACGGACAAATGTCCCTGGTGCGACGAAAAACCCACACTATATCAGACATCACACGGGCCTGTCAAAACATAGACGTGGTCCCCAAAATACAAAACCCGAGTGTGGAGCATGAGAGACTCTGCTGTCCAGCGACCGTAGTGAAGACCAACAACGTCTGGTACAGCGAGCCCAGCGGGCGGCAGTGGCCAACGGAGCACTGGACTGAAGGCAACCTGATTATAAGTGGGCGAGCTCGACAGAGAAGTCTTCTGGGGATACAACCAAAGAGAGAACATCTCTGAAGATGCCCCAACACCGCAGAGTAAAGTTTTATCCTCCTTCTCCTCCTTTGCGTTTTACGTGGAGCCCGACAGCTGTAGAATAAAGTTAATTGATTCCTGTTGAAGTCCATATCGTCGATTCCGATGTGAGTATAGCCTCTCCGTATTGTGCTCACGGTTTGGGTAATCGGATCGAATACAGGAACCCAGTAAACGGTTTGTATAGAAAATCTTGTCTTTTTGCACCGTTTCCATTTAGAGCAGGGAGACTTTCCTTTAGTGGTGGCATATTTCTCATAAGTGCGCTTATGAAATTACTTAATGAAAAAGAACTGTACGCGCGCTCTTTACCGCCAAAAAATATGCTCGCCGGTCAGTTGAAAAACGAAAAATGGTCGACTTATTCATGATTAACGGATGTGGGTAAATTGCATATGCTCAGTAAACATTCTAGAAGAAGGCTGAATCATGCTTGTTGGCGCACACTAATGGAAACCTATTCAACAGCGCTAACAAACAGGTCGTAAAAGAAGAACACAGACACAAGTGCTTGTGTCTGTGTTCTGCAAATACGCCCTGTCTGTTATCGCTGACCAATCGGTGTCCATCAGCAAATATGGCACAGTAAAGACAGGAAGCCTTGTTGGCACCAAAGCTGAGTGAGCACACCGCGAGGCAGGTACCTCTAAAGCAGCCCTCTGATGGCAGCAGCAAAGTGGTCCTTTGACGATTATGAAATGCTGATTCATATCCCTACAGAGTCATAGAATTAACGAGCTGTTTTGCTACTTCCGTGGTTATCTGCAATGGTTGGCTGGTATGTTTTTTTTCTGAAACTGGTGTTTAATTTGTGTAATTGAAGAAAAGCGAAAATGTCTCAAAATAAACTTTATGCAAGATGATTTCTCGACTAGTGTATGATGTTGAACCCGGCATTTGTTTCATATTTACTGCGACGATTTTAGTATACACCGACGGGTCAAGCTGTGGTATAGAGCATTTTATATTATCCGCACCTTAACCAGCTGCATCAGCAAGTGCCTGTCCTAAATGCTCCACTTGTATGGCAATGTTCCTGGTTCTCAATATGGGATTAAGGGTGTAGTGCTTTTGGTCTTTCAAGGAAATAAGTGCTATTAAATATTTCGGAAATACGGCGAAATATGTCGCCTCTGGTCGACAGCTGGCAGGGACGAAGAGAAGGCAGAGAGCAGCGACCCTGTACGCGCTGCGCCGGGTCGCCGAGTCAGTTGATACCGCACGCGCCAATGCTGCTGTGAACATGGCACACAAGGAGTGCTGCTGCCACCTGCGACGGGGGCATGAGCGCATGGACGACTGACAGTACGAGTACACAGTTGAATAGGTTTCTGAGCAGCACTCCGCCGCGTATACATTGCAGGGGCATTACGGGAAAACAATTACTGGAACTGATGTTGTTCAACGGAAAGATTTTAGCGCTTCAATAAAAAAAACGTCCACAAAAATCGGTTCAATTGATTATCAGCTATGCATTGAGACGTATTTTGAATGTTTACTTTTGAACACTTTAGTATGAAGTTAACTACTGAATACACGGCAAATTGCACATTTTTAAAATTCAGAAATTTTCGCTCAAAAATGCATTCACTCATTAGTGAGATTCAACAATTTTACCATGTAGTACAGTCGTCGACATACTTGTCAAGAGCACTCGAACTGCTCACCGGAGAGTACATTTTTGACATTCGAGGTGCCTTTGGCTTGAAACCTAATGTATCGGGCAATCTTATTCCAATGCAACGTATCTAACTCCTCGTGTCTATAAAAGCTGTATTCGGCCCACCAAGCAGAGCAGATTTTCTTCAACGCAGAAGAGAGCTCACCACTTCAGCGCTCTAGACAGATGAATGGACTACCATCCATGTCCTGCGCACCCCATAAAAGCTTAATACTACTCATGATTGTCGCGTACGTTTACCTGAAAAATTCGAAAAAATGCTTGTCTTGGGTATAGCATGACGCCCTAAATAAGCACAATATTACGTATTATACTAAATTTATGCTATCAGATAGTAAATTAGACTGCTTCTTCATTGCTGAGGAATTGGAACGTTGAAAAAAAAAACCCTTTCGTAAAATTTTAAATGAGACCTAGTTTTGCAATCGTCTGGAAGTTCAAAGGACGTTACACGACTGGAGAATTAATTAGCCACGAATATTCTGGGGAATAACTTGTTACGGTACAACAGTCATAAATATTGCAGAATAAATCGAGGATGGTCGCGTGCAAGCTTCAGCTTGTTTGACATAGAATTTATGGCCGAATATATAAAGCGCCATAGTATTAGCGCTGCCCTTACCTGAGTTTGGCGTCTGACCTTCCGGGTTTTCTGCGCAGGCTCTTTCGTAAACACTGAAAAAGATGAACAGTTCGGTCTTCGTAAGATTTCTCCTATATAGAAAATAATCGCAAGGTTCCAGACAACTTTCTCAAAAATTAGGAGTGCCCATGTTTCTTTAAACAGAGTGTCAAACTCACCAACAGGAAGCAACCTCTATTTAGCACTGCCAGATAATTTCCTGCGCATGAAATGATCAGTTAGAGATTATTTACCCACAACTTGAAACCAAATGCGACGACGCTGTAGTGGAGCGTTCTAGAATAACTGTAATTACGTGGCCTCATTCAACGCTCAAAATTATACAAATAACCGGACGTTAAGGTGTTTTGCCTCAGTGGCCGGAATCAAACGGTAACCTCGTGATTCGCAACAAGAAGCCGTAGCTCCTGATCGACGGTGTCGATTCCTGGGCACCAAGAGCTGAGCGCGTCGCGTACCTTACAGATAGTTGACAGGGAACTAGGAGCTCAACTACAAAAAGCGAAAAAAAATTCAGTAAGCGCCTAACGTAAAACTGGAGCCGAGGGCAAGGCGATCGGTCACCTGAAAAAAATTTCAGTAAACTGAATGGTGTTGAAATTTATTTTATTATTCCTCTCAGCGGTCAAGTCCTGCATTGCTGTTCGCAGCTTTGAACCTTAAACCTTGCTAGAGGCCCTTAATAATGTGTAATAAAATCAAAATATCCAAAACATAGTGCTACGTTAAAGAACAAAGCAACAAACACAAATGATTGCCTAAAATGGCGACCAGAGTTCATCAAAGTGATTAGAATTACCTCCGCTAGGAAGGTTTAGTTCGCTTCCGACACCGAAGCATGGCTGCCGCGAACACATTTCTAATAGGCGCCCGTGTGCTGTGCGATGTCAGTGCACGTTAAAGATCCCCAGGTGGTCGAAATTATTCCGGAGCCCTCTTCTTCTTCTTCTTCACCCCAGGTATATGGCACATACCCACGCGGGGGGATTGGCCAAGATGTAGTTGAATAAACAAAGTTTCCATGGAAGATGACGACAAAAATGTAACACCAATCGTGAATTTTTAAAAATCAATGAATAAAAACAAGAGAACAATATTGACATTTAAATAACAGACAGCATTTTTGTGTAAAAAGAAGAGCTCGTAGAACATTAAAAGAATTAGCACATCAACCTACCAGTTGCAATTATGTAATCGTGGAGAAACCCAAAAATAGAACCCAATGCAAATCTCTTGGCGTTCGCACCAAACGATAATAATACTGGCAAAGATAAAGGGAGCCCTAACCTGGAGAGAGGGACCTCCAGGTAAATCTTTCTCTGAAGTGCGAACTTTGGGCAGTAGAGGAGAAAATGGTCTAAAGATTCAACTTTCCCACATGCGTAACAAAGGTTCGTCGGTGTCAACCCACACCTGCATACATATAAATTCAAACTTGGAATCCTGCCTGGATTTACACGAACGGACGTTGCAATTGTATGCTAAGTGCTGATAGTCAGTGGTATTTAGTAAGGGATCTCGTAACCTGGCTGATATATGTAGGAACCGCTGAAACCTGGAAATCGCCATCAGGCTGAAATTTGGGACGGGATGTGTCACTGACCCGTCAAGAGCCGACCTTGCTAAGTAATCAGCCACCTGATTTGAATGAATACCTGCATGGCCAGGGACCCAGACAAAACGAACCACCTTCAAAGTGCATGGGACAAAAAATCGCAGGATACGGCTCAAAAAATCTTCTTGTGAAGTGTCAAGGGAGACTAACAATGACAAAAAATCAGCGAGAATAATAACATGAGACACATGCCATGGAATTTTGTGAAGGGCCATTCCAAGAGCCATAAATTCCGCAAAGAATATAGGAATATAATCTGGGATGCGGACGGAATAGCTCCATGCCAAATCCTGCGAAAAGATGCCAACTGCAGCTTTTTGGCAGTACACGGAGGCATCGGTAGCAAGCACCGTATGATGGGGGTATTTCTCTATGTGATCCGAGAAAATACCGTTTAAAATGTTTGCTGGCATGTGTTTCGCATGAGATGGGAAAATGTGGTCGAAATGGAATTCCACTGCTGCCGGCGTGTCATCAACCCACTGCAAAGAACTGAGATCTACACCGATCGGTGTTAAAAGGTTCTGCGTTAACATAATTTGTGGCATTTGATACCGGGGTCAATGAAAAGAAAAGAATAAGGCCGGCTGAGACACAAAAATAGGAGTATTGACATCAGTCACTGGGTCCATCGACCTGAGGAAAGTTCGCACCATGAGTATTTGAAAACGGGAAGTTAGATCAGGGATACGGGCTTCCAGATAAAGCAGGGCGTTTGAAACTAATTTTGGGAGACCAAGGCAGAGGCGGAGAGCGCGCCTTTCCAGTAAGATTAAGGGTTGAATCTTGTAGCTTGCGCTACCAGAGAACAGAATGCAACCAAATTCAAGTGTAGGTCTTACGTAGGCTTTGTATAGTAACAATAACGTGTCGCGGCACATCCCAAACTTTTTATTGGCGATTCTTGTCAGCCGGCCTAGAGCGCGTTCTCCTTTAAACGCATTGTTCTTTATATGAAGGCTCCAATCTAATGCTGGGTGATAAGTAACACCCAGATATTTTACGGATTCCACTTGTGGAATCTGGAGAGAGCGATGGACTAATGAAATGTGCAAAGGCCTGTCATGAGGAAATATCAAAACTCCGCATTTGTCTACATTCAGGGATAAATGAATACCCTGCAACCATACTCCACCTCTTCTTCCTTTCTTCTTTCACTCCATCCTTTATTCCTTTCCTTACGATATATGAGACAGATACTGCGCCATTTCCTTCCCCCCCCCTCAGAAAAAAAACCAATTATAATATTCAGAACCTAGTGCGCATAGGCGAAAATGTTGGTACAGCTGTAAGAGCGGAAAAGTGTTTGTACCTCGCATTACTCGTAAAGCTGGCTTCCAATGGGCATCAAATATTATCATGCGCGCTGCTATGACCGAATATCTCCTCAATCGACAACGATATTACGCTTTTCTCTTTCTTCGTTGGCTTTCATTTTGTGGTTCTTGCGAGAAGCAGTTATTCGTAAACAATATGTATGCGCGAAGTTCTTGTCGAATTCCACGGTTTCTTTTTCGTGGTGGCACTGTGCCTGTGAAAACTATTTATAGCGGCACTGGACCGGCATCGTGAAGTTTCCAAAAAAAAAAACATATTTGGTAGCTCAGAAGTTCAGTACACGGTGCATAATTGCCCAGTAAGGAGTGCACATAGATAATCAGTGACAACGGCAGTTCTAGAAAACTGGATGACTATTTTGCTAACAGTGGCTGTGAAGGGGGTGATCGACTGACCTTTTCCAAACCAGATCATCAGTGACAGTTCGAGGAGCCCATAATGCATGTCCTAAACCATCACTCCGCATTGTTGTCATCGTCACTAAATCCAACCAGAAACAGGTTTTCGTGCTAGCAGCCAAAATTTTGAAGACGGCGGCATACATTGGCTGCGAGGTAACATTATGGCAAAAGAGCGGTTAAAAAAGTACGATAGAATAGCGTTCAGGGAAGTAGCTGCTTTCAGATCATTTGGTGGTTACGGTGCTTATTTTATCAATTTTATTTCCATCTGCAGACCGCGTCACCATCGTTTTCTTTTCGTATAACTTTCATGTTTTGTAGGTTTGGTTTATGGGGCTTAACGTCTCAATGTGGCTGAGACTATAAGGAATACCTTAGTTGGGCTCTAGATAACTTCAACCACCTGTTTTTTCATTAACGTGTACTGACAACGCACAACATACTGGCCTCTAGCATTTCGCCTCCATCCAAATGCGACTGCTGCGGCCGGGATCGAACCCTCTTTTTCGGGTCGGAAACCGAGCACCATAAGCACTGAGCCACCGTGGCGGCTCTACCTTCCAAGTGAAACCACGTTTAATTTCTCTAAAGCTCTTCGTAAAATAATGTAAGCATATTCTCCTACTTTCGTAAGCCTGCACTTGTGACCATGTATTACCTGACGTAAACGTCTTCAAGTGTGGTGGTTTTCACGCCCAAAGCTGCGACGCCCAGCTCCTGGCTCTGCTCTTCAAGCAGCCGCAAAGCCTCGACCATTTGCTGTGGACTGCAAGACCCCAGCTTCAGCGACACCTCGTGGAGTCTGTCGTCGCGAATGGCTGCTTCTGGGGCGAGCTGTCGCACCACGGACAGCACATGATCCAACCGGAAGGAGTCATCACGCTTTACGATGTTAACTTGGCAGCCACTGTCTGCGAGAGGTATAACAACGCGCGCGTGTCAGTCAAGGTGCCTTACAAACAGTGCTGCCTGCTAAAATTCACTGCACCTCCAAGAGAATGGCATCTTTCATATTTAGACGATTATCAGCAATGCAGGGCACAGCGTTTTGTGCCGACGTGTTGTCTCTTAAGCCGATGCACACACGCAGACTTTAAGAAGGCAAGCGAGGCAATACATGAGCACTTCTTAAACAGGCTAGCGGCACTTATAAAATTCGGCTTGCTTCTTCGTGAAACAACTCTCCTACTCACTAAACCAGTGCAGCGTTACGGTACCTGAAATCAGTTAGTAACACCTTTGGCTCTAATAGGCTGTCTTCAACTCAACAGGGCCAAATTGATAGAGCTGCAAATATGACAAAGGTCGTATCTTTACATGGTTTAGCTTGCTGAGTAATGTAACAGGCCGACCCGCGGGCAGGTGTTATTGAATGAAGGTATGCATAGACGTGTCGATTTCGCATCCTCCTAGTGGCCCGCGTCCCCTTTAAGTGAACGACAAAAACACGCGAGATGTAAGGTGGAAACCATGTTTTTTTCTTCGAAACCTTTAGTTTCCGTAGCATTCTTTCTCTGGGACTTTAAGACACTTCGCACTTTACGCGGCACTTTTTCCTTTTTTTTCCCTTGACATCTTTACTTACTGATATGCCCTAAAACCAAACACAATAAAAAGACAATTTCTTAGATAATGACAGTTATGATACTATATCTGTTGAGGACATTATATTACATATAAATAAGATAATAAAACCAGAAGGGAGAATAAAACGACAAGAAATTCATTTCATTTCCAGAATGATAGCCATAGATGAAGGAGCGACTTCATCGAACAGCAAACCAGCAACCGAAATCACAGTGCATGCACAAAATTTATTTGCGTGCGATTCAGGCAGAGTCTTTTCCCATACATAAAAAGTATCAATGACGAGACAGAAAAATACAGAAAATATAACGAACCTTTATAAATTGCCTTCACTGATTACTAAAAAGTATTTGACTCTGTCGAAAAATCAGCAGTCATGCAGGCATTACGGAGCCACAGAGTGAGCGAACCCGACGCTAATGCACCGGAATATGTCTATAACGGCTGCGAAGCCGTCATAGTTCTCTATTAAGACAGCAATAAATATACAATAAGGCAGTGTGTCCGGCCGGGAGACATGATCTAATGCTATTCACGGCCTGTTTACAGGAGGTATTCAGAGAGCTGAACTGGGCACGGTTGGCGATAAGAGTTAACAGAGAATGCCTTAGTAATATGCGACTCGCTGATAACATTGCCTTGCTAACTGACACAGAAGATGAACTTCAAAGCATGATGAATGAGTTAGACAGGCACTGCAGAAAGGTGGGTCTAAAGAATATAACAGACAAATCTAAATTATACTTTCAACAGTCTCGGAAGGAGGAAGCAGTTCACGATACATAGCCTGGCGCTAACTGCCCTAAGGAGTGCTCAGGGAAAGTAGTGACAGCAGTTCAGGGCCGCGAGAGTGAAATAACTGGAATAATAAGACTGGAGTGGAACCCATTTGACAGTTTCTCTGAGATCATGAATGGCAGTTTACTAATATTCCTGAAGAGAAAAGTGCACAAGAGCTTTATCTTGCCGGTAACCGCTTAAAGTTCAGAAATGTGAAGTCTAACAAAAAGGGTTCAGCTTAAACTGAGTAAAACGCGCGAGCTATGAGACGGGAAATGATAGGTGTTATGTTAAGAGGCAAGAACAGAGCAGAGTGAGTAAGAGAAAAAGCGAAGTTATTTACATCCTAGTCGAAATCAACAAGAAGAAAGGGACTTGGTCAGTGCTATAATGTTAAAGCATGATAACTAATGGTTTTATGATTCGAAGTCGTGCATTAGACACGGACACAATAGAGACTTAGGCATGACGGGCTTTACGAAAGTCTCCGTTCTCTGCTTGTTTGCTGCACTGTCGTGTGTCATGAATCTATGCCAATTTAGCCATATTTCGTCACTAACCGATGGTCGTTAAGGGAATCGGGACAGAATTCCATAGAGAAGGCGAGCATTGCAGGGATCGGCCGAAAGTTAGGCGGGCAGATGAGGTTAAGACGTTTGCCGGCCAGAGATAGCCGCGTCTAGCACAGGACCGGGCTAACTGGAGAGACGTGGGAGAGGCCTTTGCCCTGCAGTGGGCGCAGTCAGGCTTAAACAACAATTTTTTTTAGCTAAGCAGAAGCGAGCTAACGTGTTATTTTTGCCAAAGAACTCAGAAGACATAACCACGAGGGCAACTTTCTCTGCGCCATGAGTTTTTGCCAACCTAATGATATGTTGCACCAAAAAAGGACGGCCAATTTAGCGCAGTGAAGCCAAATGCGAATTAGGTTCGCTAGCTCTTCGATTTTTACTTAATCTTCGGTTTCGGTTCGTGATTCGACTTTTCAAGGTCGAGCAGGCTTCCGAAAATGATCGGCGCATTCCGATTTAAGCTTCACTTTGAGGGTAGTAAGGGTAATGGTATATTAGGAATTGGTCATTCTATACTTCGCATTCAAATATCACTGGGATTCCTCAGACCATTCATTGTGCAGTGGTTAAGCGATGCGCCAGTGCACTGCGATGGCATGTGCTGCCAGCGGTGGGGGCTTGTGAAACCCAATGTGCTCGTCCCGAGCAACCTCTCGCGACCAATCAATAATTTAACTGCCACCTCTCACAGCAGGCAGTCTGCTCACAATGCGATGGGCATGTTGTTATGAAGTCACAAGGTCACATGACCTAGGTGGCGGACCTGCCCCCTAGGGTTTTCCACCTAGGTGGCAGGTGGGTCACCTTATAAGGTTGCCCAGAGACCTGTGGCCACAGAGACAACGGCCAAGCAGTTGAGTGGAAGCTCTAGAGCTAAGGCAATAAAAGCACCCACGCTTTGAATGAACTGGAGCAAGTTAAGCGCTCAAGTTTCCAGGGAAGAAAAGTTCATAGAGCTGTTTGAGCAGCGTGGTGAAACAAATACTTTGTGCGTTGACTGCAAGGAGATTTGCCGCACAGCTCGTAGTATTACAAACCTTGTCAGTTGAGCACTTCTTGCAGTGCGCAGAAATAACATTATGAGAAATGGGATCTTCTCTGCCATGAGAAACAATAAAAGGCGCTTCTTGAAGACCTTGCATCACAAGGAATGTGTTCTGCCACTACGTTTGCCTGCGCACTTCCGCGTTCTAATAATGTATCGTATTCTTATTCAGACACAATTCCTAAACAGAATACAAAATGCACTCATACATTGAATTTCGAAAATTTCATCTGTTGCTAGTCATGAAAAGGCGCACAGTAGTCTATTTTTGTAGGCACTGCAGAACTCCCCGGAGGAACTATTTTGTCAGTTTTCAGAGGGAGCTGTGTCTCGGTGGGTTGTTTGTGAGACAGACAAACCTTCCCGCATGTGCCACAGCTGCCTGTTGTTTGACTAGATGGTACCAGTACGTGTTCTCTTCAACATGATAGCGTTAAGGGTGCCTTGTCAGAGGAAAGCCGGCGTCGTTAGCCGTGAGCAAAAATCCCCGAAAATATTCCTTGAGATGCGACCTGCGTGGGCCTCTGAAGTCATGTGACTTTGTTACATTATCACAGCCTGCCCGCCGGATTGTGAGCAAGCTTCCCGCCGTGACTGATGGCAGTTAACGATTTGACGCGAGAGGTTGCTCGGGAAGTGCAATCTGGGTCTCGCAAGCCCCACTGGTGGCTCCGCCTGCCATCATGTACCACAGCGCTTAGAGTGGTGTGAGGACTACAAGAGACCTACGCATGAAGCAATTCCGCATATATGGGCTTCAGCTCACTGACACTCTCGCGTCATACCCTTAAGCGGGAGCCTAATTGTCCCCTCTAGTTTTTTTTCCTTCTGTGAGGTGCGATATGTAATTAGGAAATTCAAACTCAGTTGCTGCTTTTTTCATGTCCAGGCTTGGTTCGTAAGCTACGTTTTAATACAGGCATTTAACATACCTTCGGCGCAAAGTGGGAACAAGTTACACAATACACACCGAAGAGCTTCTTGAGGAACGTCGGCGTGCCAGCGCACGCCACGCGGCCTCGACACATGAGGACCACGCGGTCGGCGAGCACCTCCGCCTCGCGCATGTCATGCGTCGAGACGAGCACCGCCGTGCGGCCTCTGCGCATTGCGAGAAGGACGTCCCACAGTTCGCGTCGGCTGTCGGGATCAAGCGACGATGACGGTTCGTCCAGGATCACCACCTGCGCGCCAGCCAGTACCCGGTCACTGCCCGAACCATCGCTGCCTGCTCATGTGCTGCCGGTCGCGGCCACCACGTTCAGGTGTGATGTGCGTTTTTCTTTAGATACCTTGTGTAAACCTTCCCTGACATTTCCTTTATATTCCTTTCCACACAGAAACTCAAGCTGAACTTATGACAAGTAGCAGCCGAAAATACCTGCTCAGCTTAACACAGGGTAGAAAAGGCTATTTCGCTTAGCGGGTATGCTGAAATTCCAGCTAACTCAACATCCCTCTTCATTCAGGGGATGAAAGACTGGAATTACGCATTGGTTGCCGTGCTCACCAAGTGGGCTATACTCCACGAAAACATTCTTTTTGCAATGAAGACAAAGAAACCGAACCGGAACACGTATCGTCCGCGGACTTTCGCTCTACGGCTGCAGTTGAACTGATTTGAATGTTTACTTTTTGCAGTTGAATACAGGAAATAGGCCTCGAACTAAAAGCTACGGGGATTGCTTGAGAGCTGCCTGAGGCCCAGTAGGGCATGTTAAAAAATAATGTGCAGAGCAACAGACCATGTTCGGAGACACAAAGATATACATGCACAGAACGGCAAAATTTACGCTCATGAAACAAGGAAATTAGTCAGCCACCAGAAACCGTCGAAGAGTATGCCGCACTTTGTTGCTGAAACCTGATGAAATGAAGGGCTCAGTGTGGTGCAAACCTAATCAATAAAAATATAGACGAAGCTGCATGAAAAATAAATTTAAAGTCCTTCATTGGTGCTGTCAAAGTTATTATGTTGTTCGAAAAATGATAATTTAGGGTGTGTGGCTACGTAAACCGAAGGCTCTCGTTGCCAACCATTGTACTCGTTCGAGGAACGTCCCAATCTTGTTTGCTTGGTGAACAAGCGTGTTTCTTAAACCTTAACTCAAGCAAGGGTCTTCAGAACGTCAGGCACGCATTCTCGCACGAACCTAAGGCAATGCGGTATGCGAAAATCAAACGTGGAATGTGCGCGAACAATCCTATATTGAGGAAAAAAGCTTCCCCATTACGCAGTGTTAACCGCGCCCGCGATAAGTAGAATAACCTTCATTTAAAAAATTCGTGTTCACGTAATACATGCTATACGTAATACGTGATACTTGCTGTACGTAATACTTGCTCACGTAACACAGCCTATTCAAAACTGCACACGTTCAACATCACATAGTCATGGCGAAAACACTTTTTTATTACAAAACATTTTGGGCTACGTCGGTTACACCAAACCTCCATGGATGACGGCAACGACAACATCGACAGTGCGGAGCAGCCGAACAGGCAACAACCGCCCATGTGGCTGTCCTGTGGCCGGAATATTGGCGAATTGACATAGATAAAGAAGCTTCATAGTTGTTCCTGTTTCTTCATTCCCAAAAAACGCTGTCGCGGTAGTCGCCATCCTACAATCAAGTAATCATTACAGAGGGCCAAACGAAGAAATAATATTCAGGTTTACTCCAAATATACGCCGGTTCAAACCGAGTCACTGTGCTATGAGTATGACTGAGCTGTGGATGCTGACGTTCAGGGTCGCCCACTATTAGGGCTAGCATGCGAGCGCGTAGCAGCGCTCTGCGGGGAGCCAATGCGCCC
The DNA here is from genome assembly GCF_052857255.1 of Amblyomma americanum. NCBI lineage: Eukaryota > Metazoa > Arthropoda > Arachnida > Ixodida > Ixodidae > Amblyomma > Amblyomma americanum. The sequence continues at coordinate 95,837,296 of NC_135499.1, read as the reverse complement.
TACACGACCCCGCACAAAAGCAAAGAGGCTCACGCTCAGAGGGAGCTGTAGGTGTTGCTTTGCGTCTTCGGCCACTTCGCTTTCATGAGCAGTTCGGAGGATTCACTAACGCTCCGAAGAACGAGGACGCGCCCTTGCGTGTGTTATAAGATTGGACGACCCTCCGCAAAGGCCTATAGACGAAGCACATGCTGGACGAGTTGTGCTCTGGCTGAGACAGTTTCGCCGTACGCTCGGTAAATCCCTTCACCAGGAGCGATAGGCATTTTAAACTCGGAACACCATGCAGGCCAACAATGTGGTGGCAGGAGGTACCGATTGCATACTCCACACGTGCGCTTCGAAGCACGGTAATCAGCACCAAATGTGGAGAACGTACGCCTGCATGAACTTCATTGGCCGAGCTTGCGGCTTTCTATAAGCCGGAAAAAAGCTTGCGGCTTTCTATAAGCAATGACATCATGGTTGGCGTTCATGTGTGCCAATAGAGATACTATCAGAACGTTAATCTGGTCGTACCTTTGGTCTCGACAGCGTTGCGATGGCAACACTCAGGCGCTGCTTTTGTCCTCCTGAGAGTGTCTGGCAGAGGCAGTCCCTTTTGTCGCTGAGGCGGGCTTGCTTAAGGGCGTGCCAAACGCGCTTTTGTAATTGAGCTGGCCTTCTTTCTTTGAGCTGAAATCAATTGAGATCCCACAATATTCAGGAGGTAGCACAGCAAGCAGCGTACGCGTAAACTTGTATGTTTTGGGCGGGAAGGAATACTAGCTTGATTAATTCTGTTCACAAAGCCGTATTCACAAAACCGTATTACGAGTGCTTAAAAACAAGCAGCTTTCGAGTCAAGGGACACCAGGGTCAGTATTCCATAAGCTCTGCATTTTGCGTCGGTCCTTTGTCAGTGGTCAATGAAACATACCCGCCGCTTTCAAGCGTCTGTGCAAGAGATCCAGCCATTGGCTCTTTGGGGATCGGACTTTACCATTGGCTGAAATTTCATGCAATATGCAGACAATGGTGATATACATCGCAGCGCTCTGTCAACATCAGGCGACCGGACCTGACCACAGGTTGCCATAGGCTGCGATATGCAGCCAATGGTGAGGTACGTTCACCAACGTCCGAATGGCGGGGTCGCCTTTCACAGAAGCTTGAAAGCGGCGGGTATAATTGAGTGACGCACAGACAGAGGACGGAAGGTACTCGAAGTGGACCACGAAAAATGAACAGCGTATAGAATACACACCCCAGCACACATTTTTTTTAAAACTGCCGGCTAACCTCCATCTGATACAAGCAATAAAATTCTTTAAATGCTCTGGGCATGTTAAAGGTGTTAGGAATTAGAGTGCGAAAATAAGAGGAACGCCGATTGAAGCAGTTAACAGTGGGATAGTATACGCGTTCATATTTTCGCAGATTGCCGACACTGGACGTGAATTATGAAGCGCCCATGATTCTAGCGAATTTTATGTTACTTGGCGTTTGGCTGCTCTCTTTTATCCGACTGACACTTTGAAAGGCAGAAGTTCTTGAACTGCAACGGCTATCAGCAATGATGAGCTTTAGCAAGCTCCAGTTTATGAGTACTTCGTTCATAACAATTTTGCTGCTTTGTGTGAAAGACCTTGGGACCCCTGAACAATTTTTAACTGAGATCAAATTTCTCGTTCAGTTTTACGCAGAAAAAGAATGGGCCTGTAATGAAGTGGTTGCCCTCAATTTGGAAGCAGCGCACCGCTATCTTGTACATAGCTAATATATGTATATTTATATTTCACAAAACAGCAGAAGTCTTCCAACAGTTTCGACTTGCCTGTTATAGCAATTCTAAACATAAAGCCACATGTGTTAATCCGTTCATGGATAAGACTACAGGTACGTATATTTTGTTTTTGTGCTAAGCAGACTAGCAAATACCGCCCCAGTAATTAGTCACACTGCCTTATTATGAAAGCTGAGTCACGGTGCCGCCGTCATAAAGTGTTGAAACTGAAAACAAAATGATGTTAATATTTTGGCGCACTGCGTGAATGCTCTATAAACAGAAGAAATTAGACGAAAGGGAATTTCGTGGAAGTTATAAATTTCAATTTAGATTCACAATGTGCAAGCGTTGTCGGCTTTTGTTCATTCTATTTATACTTGTGTAGCCTCGAACCATACACAACTTTTGTGAGGATTATCTCGTTTGAGCTGCAGAATACATAAACTTCCTGTTTACAGTAAAGCTGTACCGACGAACTGAAGGAAAGTGCCACCGCTACGGCACTGCCTTTTATTAGTAACCCCAACTTGATATAACACTCGCGAAAGCAGCAAGCATAGTAAGAAAGAGGTCAATAGGTCCGGTCTTCGTCCCTAAGTGAATTCAAAGGTAGAATGATGGAAACAATACCAATGATTACTTGCACGGTAAGAGCCTCACCGTTGCATAAAATACGAGGTGTTCCCACACGGTCAGGTCTGGAAAGAAGACGCACTTCTGTTGGCAGAAGCTGACGATCTCTGATGCTTTGTCTGGATACTGAGACAAGTCCGTGCCGTCGACTAGAACCTTCCCGGAGTCCGGCTGCAGCAGTCCTTCAAACAGTGACGGCGAAGAGTATGAAAGTGTAGCCGGACGTGGCTATGTTCAGTAAAAGGACGCCATAATAGATTTTGTGGCTCCACTCTCTGAGGCTACTAGGGTTCGCTGATAGCTCGTTTTAATCCAAATGAGATTTGAAGTGATATTTAACGCTTAGAGAAAACCAGCCATCGCTAATGAGGTTAACCTTATCAGAGGAGCACCGTGCCGCTGGATGGCCATCTGGAGTCATGGGCGAAGGTTGCATGCGCACCAATAATGCTGGTGTGAGATTGTCATAAATAAAGCAGTACTTAAATAAAGGAGAATACTGGGCAGTGAGAAAATGGTATTAAAAGCAACTTATTTATCCAGAAAGATAATTCGACCGCAAATTATATGCTTCACGCCACTGATTGCGGAAGCTTTGTTTTCTGATCATATTTGTCTCGAACCGCCGCACAAACGGAAAGGAAGAAAGAAAAATTCACTATTTTGGTAGGCCTTAAAGTTTGAGGTTAGTTGACGGCGATGGAACGGAGACAATACTATCTATGCCATGGCTGCTCGAAACAGTGTTTCGTTTGGGAAGAAGAGCAAGAAGACGGAAAAAATAGTGTTTTTTTATTAGAGAAAATGGCATTTACCCTTATTTGCAAGCAGAGAGACTTCTCCAACCACAAGACTGCCCGTTCAAGAGCTGCCCGGATATCCACACAAATAGAAAGCAGTTTTAGAGCCGCGACATGCAGAAAGAAAAGTATTAGAGTGCTAACAGCTAACTGCACAACATCTATGTGGATCCACCCACCATCTCGCAGCCTCCACCGATCACACCCCATTGATATTAAGAGTTTATTAACAGCTCTACCCCATTCAGCCTGGAGCTACGGCGCCCTAAATCTGGCCAAGGTGCAGTGCTCTTTAAAAGTATTACTACGCGGTTTCAAGTCCGGTAGGATTACGCTTTCGTGCTAATTATCACCCGCAGCACCGTTTCCAACGCCAACAAGCAGTATTATCTGCTCTATAGTGAATATTAAGGCTCGATATCTCTTAATTATGGCGTGGATAACTGATGCAATTCAGGTCGTATAAACTAAAAAAAATGGGGATGTTGCAACTAGAACAGATATCACCAAATGAAATAATATATCGCGCTTGTTCCTGCCACATTTGGGTACCCTCTCTTTATTATTCGTCAATATCGCAAAAACATAGGCATTTATATCTGAAGGAAGCGAAGGTTAAGTTTTTATTTATGGCCAAGTAAATGGGAAGTATTCGTCTCCCACTAGCGGCATGCTCACACGAAACTCAGCGCGAAATACTTCCGGTACCAAGGCGTCCTGTGGCGCTGGAATCGTCTGAGCAAAGCTGGATGCCCACCAGATGCTCTTGGAAACAGTGCACACAGAACTGTTACTTGGTAGGCGTATGCCCCAGCAAACGATCCAAAATGGGCAAACCATATCCAGTGTTCATTGAGGTGTGCCGAGTGAAGAGCATGACGAATGGGTGTGATCAGGAGTTTCGCTCTTAGATTTAAAGAGGAGTACCTGTATGGCATATAGACTGCTACTAGTTCTCGTTGGTAAATACTCCTTTCGTTTTCTGTAGACGGCTGTTGAGCTTAAACGAAACTCAAGAAATCTGAATCATCAGTTTCGCAGCCCCGTTCCTTTCCACAATGACGGCTGTGTATCTAGATAGTTCACATCTGTTCGTACGAAGTCCCCTCTCATTACTGTGACTTATGCCTTAGGAAATATTCGTATGTGAAAAAAAAAATCTTTATGCTTTGTCCTCACTTGTCCAATAGCGTTTTCTACAGCAGAAAAAGGTGCACGGCGAAAACGCTCACCTGCAATTATGTTCATCAGTGTGGTCTTTCCGGCCCCGTTGTGCCCAAGGAGAACTGTTATTTGACCCTTGTAGACGTTCAATGTGACGCGCGAGAGAGAAGTCGTGGACGCAAAACCCTACGAGACACGCCGTAGAATTGTGTTTAGCATAATAGCACTTTTGCTGGGTTTACATAAGAATGGATTACTCATTCAATATGTTTCTTGTATCTTTGTAAGAATAATAGCAGAAGAAGCAAAGTACTCACAAATCACTAGGACAGCACATGAAAGCACAAATAAAGAAAACAACTAATGCACCCATCGTGCGATTATCTCTCCCCTCCTTTCACGTTAATTCATTCACGTATTCAGTGATGCTCAGAAACATTAGGTCTCTTTGCAGGCTTTAGGAGGGCTTGGTGCCACATTCATCAGAGAAATTTGAAAGGTCATCAGTTTCTATTGTCCCTTTTGCGGTGGTGTCCCTAACTTGCTCCTCGGCTTCTTTAAAGGGCAGCTGAAGAGGTTTTAAAACTCGACGACTTTAAAGGGTCCAATGTGTGAAGCTTCAAGTTAAAGAATTGGAAGGATAGTTTTGTGCGAGCATTTTAAATGCTGAAGTAATCGCTGATTAAAGAAGCATTCGCGTTCAGTATTCTCTGCAGTACACCGCGATAGGCAGGGGCCGCCATGGTGACGTCACGTACGGCGGCGCTACGTATGTACGACGCACAGCAGCATGCGATCCAAGGCAACGTACATCTGAAATTTCGCCAACATTATAGTCATCACGAGTCTCCTCGAACGTATACAACGCAGTGAGAAGAAGCCTGTGCGTCGTTACAGTTTTGCTCAGCGGTTACGTCACCAATTTATTGGGGTCGTGACACTTCATCCGAACATATTCACAATTTGTATTAAAAACCGTGACTCTTAATTCTATGCTATACGTTGATTCTTTACATCGTCCGTAATAATTTGATAGCGACAAAAACATAATTTCAGATTTCAACCCGCGGGCCCCGCAACTATAGAAAAATGTCATCTTAGTCAGCCAATCAGAAACATTTGTGTTCGCACGAACATGGCGGCGTAGCGAGGCCTGCTGAGCCATAGCTGACAGCATGGATGCAGGAAAGATTAAGGAGAGGCGGGTACGTGACATTTTTTGAAGCCAAACCACATGCTCCCCCTTCCCCCTTACTTAGCCGCCGTCTCACCACGCTTGCGCATGAGCAGCAGGCATTGCAGCAGAGGACGACGCTACGCCCAGCGTTACTATTGGATGCGGTGTCGGCCAAAGACTCCTATCACTCCTTGAAAAAGCGCATGACTTCCGGCACACTCGGACAGGCACACTCGACGTGCAGCTCGGATAGCGGCAGCCTCTCATGAGTTTTCCTTCATTGACAGACATGGTTGACAGAGGTCGGAGCGTCATATCATTTCGACTGCAGCGCCATTATGACGTCGGCCGCGGTAACAAAGACAGCTAGTACTGAGCCTGTTCGTGCACGATTTTCCCACAGTGGTGGCATATGACTACATGGTTTGTTTTGCGCTACGTTTGAGTGGGGTGCTTTTTTATTCGGTTGAAATTCATCGTTAAATTCCCTCGTCTGTGACGACGAAGAACGAAAACAAAGAACCACCGCAGCAACGGTACTGGTAGCAGCACATGACTACAGTGGAGGCAGCGACGAAGAAGCGCTCGTTCCGCCTATTGACGTGAGAGGGCGCTGCCTGTACCATTCTCGCGGAATGGTGTTTTGTTTCTTCTTGCTGCGTTTTGCCTCCATAAAAACGCGGTGGCTGCGTTTTTATGGAGGCAAAACGCTAAGACGCCCGTGTGCTGTGCGGTGTATGTCAGTGTACGTTAAAGATCCCAGTTGGTCGAAATTATTCCGGGGCCCTCCACTAGACACTTCTTCCTTCCTTTCGTATTTCACTCCCTCCTTTATCCCTTCCCTTACGGCGCGGTTCAGGTGTGCAGCGATATATCAGTCAGATACTACGCGATTTCCTTTCCCGGAAAACGAATTGTTATTATTATTATTATTGTGACGGTTCGAAAAGCTGGCGTAGTGAAGCTCTTCACTTCAAAAATGTACATATGTCGTGAGAGAGCAGCTGAGGTAGCAAGGTAACCCGGCGGTTTAACAGCCTGTCGTGCGCAGCTCCTCTGTTTGGCACGCTCTAGTCTGCACGTTAGGACAGCCAAGTTGTTGTACATATCAGCAGGGTCGTCGGTACCAGCGGGTTATGCCAGCGGACGAAGGAACGAGACACTCTCACGAGTCGCGTTATGAGCAGATCTTCATTGATAAGATAATCGTCGACGCAGCCTAGACGTACCCGCCGCGATGGCTCAGTGGTTAGGGTGCTCGACTACTGATCCGAAGTTCCCGGGTTCGAACCCGACTGCGGCGGCTGCGTTTTTATGGAGGAAAAACGCTAAGGCGCCCGTGTGCTGTGCGATGTCAGTGCACGTTAAAGATCCCCAGGTGGTCGAAATTATTCTGGAGCCCTCCACTACGGCACCTCTCACTTCCTTTCTTCTTTCACTCCCTCCCTTATCCCTTCCCTTACGGCGCGGTTCAGGTGTCCAACGATATATGAGACAGATACTGCCCCATTTTCTTTCCCCAAAAACCAATTATTATTATTAGCCTAGACGCCGAACATCATTTGTAAATGGCTTACCGGCACCCGCTGGCATCCAGGAGGCGATAATGACGTTATGGAGTGCCCGTACTGTGGCTGTACGTGTCGTGCTGGCCTGTACTACCCAGTTTGGCATTGTTCAGAGGTCCGCAAGGCACGCGACGACCTCGTCGCCAAGCATTGTTTTCCCACAGATGGCGAGGAATTTCGTGTATGGATCAAAGTCGGAGCGAACGGCATGTGGTAAGATATTGGCAAATATGCTGTGGCCTCTACAAAGCAGTGTGAAGATTGGCTGAACCACCCATGCCAACCCTTCCTGTATCAATAGACCCCCACTTTTTCCATCCTTACCACCCCAATTCCCCAACAGGCTTTGAGCCTCTCTTTCCGAACAAACAGACAACTCATTCATTCATTTCGTTTACAAATGTACATACTTATGTCAAGTTACCGGATACATTGATATTCACAAATAGACATAACAGCAAACATGTAATGAGAGCGAATTAAAGAGGTACCATAAGAATCTTTAAGTAACTTACATTAATTACTAGTGCGCGATGTATAACGATATAGCAGACCTAATTGGAGAAATTTTTTTACATATGTAGCCATGCGAAGGTTACCGGATACATAGACATTCACAAGTACACATGACGCTAAGCATTTAAGGTGAGAAAATGAAAGGGGTACCAATAGCATCTTTGAGCAAATAAATGGAATTGCTTGTGGGCGATCTAAAACAGAATGGCATACCTATTCACAGAAGAGTGAAACAGCAATAATCTGACATGAAAAAAAACACCTAAGCGCCAGTTTAGTCAAAAGATCAGAAGAAGACAATCGTTGTTAACAGAAATGAATGGGCACGGCCACTGCCGAAGAAACTCTTCCTCACCCAAGAAATAGAGTTCCTCCAACAAGAAACTGATCACCTCCCTTCGAAGACAGCTAAATTTCGGCCCTACAGAGCGGCGTCGAAAGCCACCAACGACCGCGGTGCATCGACTGCGCCATGAACTGAAATGGCCCGCAACAATTAGCAGGCGAGCAAAACGGCCGCTTGGGAAGCGGCCTCGGGACAAAGCTCGAAATGCCCTGCCCACGGAATGCCGCATGATCCGGGCGCCAAAAGACACGCGCTACCACGCAGGTGACTGTAGCGTGGCGATTAGAATCATGAAGCGGGCGATTCGGACAGGTATGAAGCGTAAAACACCCCACCGCTCTAGTTGATCACAAGTAGGCAACACTGGCCAACCAACTTTCTAAACAAAGTCGCGTAGATGATGTGGGAGAGGCGCCGACGCGATGCGCGCCTACTGAACGCGGCGCATCGGTGAGCGGCGAGCCGCCGGCACAACAGGCAACAACAGCGACCCATAATGTCCACAACACGGTCTGCAACGATGTTGACATCAGGTGCTACTGCACTTACATGTCTGAAAAAGTCTACTGTAGTAGCATAGAAAGCGGTAGGCTCCTCTGATTAAGGTCCATGATTAACATAGGCCGAGGGTTTCAAAAAGCGCAAAGCAGGGCCCAGAAAGTACCGCGCCAGGGTTCGCGCCGGAGACGCGTCCCCCAGCAGGATACGCAAAATGCACTTCAAAGCTAACAACGAGGACGTGATGGACAAAGTGCGAAAGGCAAAACCGCCTCTCTCCCGTGGTTGTCAAGAACAGCACGAGCCACGAGCTCGGTTCCGCCTGACCAAAACAAAAAAGACTGGAGTCTGCACCCGACTTATGACGCGCAGGGGTGGTTTAGCAACGTGGCAAATGTACTAGAAGGCACCCAGCATGACTGACTGAACCAGGTAGCGCCTCTCAAGCAGAGGCAGGTCAAATGTCTGCGCCCTTCGTACGCGACCTGTAATGCCCTCTACGACCGAAGAACACATACCATCCCATATTCCACAAAGTCATAGGTCACGCCTAAAATGCGCCTCTGCGCACACCACTTCAAAGGTATCGCACATGTAATGCGTCTCTGAAGAGACACCAAAAAAAGTAATGTCTCTTCGAATAATTAAGTGCAGCCCTCGACAAGGAGGCGAACTCACGAAAAACGTTTAAAGCGTCGAGCAGGCTGCGTACATGAGCTAGTAGAATGTGATGTCATCTGCATAAGCGGCGACGCGTACTGCCTCAAGGCTTGGCAACGCCAGACCTCTAATAAGAGATTGGAGATTGACTGCCAAGAGGAAGGGCTGTAATGCTAAGACAAGACAAACAAAAGGAAGACCCGCCGCTCTGGCTCAGTGGTTAGTGCGCTCGTCTACTGATCCGGAGTACCCAGGTTCGAACCCGACCGCAGAGGCAGGGTTTTTATGGAGGAAAAACGCTAAGGCGCCCGTGTGTTGTGCGATGACAGTGCACGTTAAAGATCCCCAGGTGGTCGAAATTATTCTGGAGCCCTCAACTATGGCACCTCTTTTTTCTTTTATTCTTTCACTCCCTCCTTTATCCCTTCCCTTAGGGCGCGGTTCAGGTGTCCGCTGATATATGAGACGGGTACTGCGCCATTTCCTTTCCCCAAAAACAATTATTAACAAAAGGGGAGTGCTGACAACCTTGACGGACGCCGATGTTAACATCAAATGCGCCACTTTCCTAGCCGCCGAGGAACAGAGTGCTTGAAATATCTCTATACATCTCTTTAATGAGAAACACGAAAGAAAATGAGAAACCAAAAGCATCCAGTGTACCGTAAATACACTCATCCTCCAAATAGTCGAACGCCTTCTCTCTATCGAGGGAAAGAAGAAAACCCTTTGCGAGCCACCGTATAGTATGCTCTAGTACATCTCGCGTTAAAGGCCGCCGCGGTGACAGGGTGGTTATGGCGCCCGGCTGCTAGCCCGAAAGACGCAGGTTCGATCCCGGCCGCGGCTGTCAAATTTAGGTGGAGGAGAAATTCTAGAGGCCCGTGTACTGTGCGTTGTCAGTGAACGTTAAAGTACCCCAGGTGGTCGAAATTTCTGGAGTCGTTCGCTACGGCATCCCTCACAGCCTCAGTCGCTTTGGGACGTTAAACTCCAATAAAGTCGCGGTGCTCTTAAGGAATGCAGGCTATGCGTGAGCAAAATTCACGAAAAGCTGTATTTAGATCGCTTATGCCAGCGCTATCAGTTGTAAAGAAGCGTGTAAAGTGTTCACTAAGACAGCCTTGATGTCCTCAGCCCTATCTGACTGTTCACCATTCGGAAGCTCGACAAACGGGATGGTTGCTCGACCCTCTACGGAACCCCAGCGAAGCTAGCGAAGTAAAGCGGGGTCCGCGACTGGTCTACCACTAATATAAGTTTGTGCTGCAGTTCCGGAGCTGAGGCGGAGCAGGAGTTCATAGCGCGCTTGTAGCTGATTGAGGTAATCCCGCATTGTAAAAGCGAGGGGTGTACCACGCTGCACAATGCGTCCCTGCGAAGGGTATCGTTATATTCTGCAGTTAAACATAACTTTTTATATCTGCCAGCTTTAGTCAGCTTGTCACATCAAATAGCTTTTAAATCGTCCCAGCAGCATGGTTGTGCGGGACGACTGCACGTTTCTGCGAGAGCTTCGCGTAGGGTGGCGATACTTTCGGGGTCATGCACTAGTGTCATGTTCATTTTCAAAGAATTCCTGGATGGGGCGGGCTTACGAAAGTGCAGCCTCACAGATACTGGAAAATGGTCGGTTATGCGCAGAACATATGGCGGAAAAGCCCGGACATCGCAAATAGTGACGTGAGTAGAGAGAATCGGTAGAAAGTAGAAACGATCGAGCCTGCTCATGTTCGAGCCCCGTTGCCATGTGGCAGCAAACTCGTTGCCATGTAGTTCGACCCATGGGTCTATAAGGTTAAAGTTGGAGTAACACCGACTTTAACCTTCTCTTGGTGTCCCCTGTCGCAGCGCTTTTGAAAGTGTTAAAAAGGTTGAAGTTATGGATGAGCTGTTTTAAAGCTCGCATACCAGTATACGGCCGGCCTTCTCTGCGACCGCTTACATCCATGTAGGAATCTTGGCCGCAGTTAAAATCCCCTACTATTAAGGTTGAATAACTATCTAGAATGAAATAATCGAGATAATGAAATACTCAGATGTAAAAGAACGCTGGGCTGCAGCCTACACTACAAGCGCTCTCACTCGCCTTCCATGAAGGTTAAAATCCATATCTAGGGTGCGACCATCAAAACCGTGCATGAAGTGGGCACCGCGGCGGAAATGTGGCTTGAGAAAGACAACTCCAACGTGAGACATAAAAGAATCCGTAAGTGTAAAAAAGGCATGAACAGAAAAGCGCGAACAAAAGGACTGAGCATCATACGGGGAACTAAAGTTGCATTCTTGTAGGAAAAGAATATCCGCGCCGTGTGCTCTAGAAAAGCCCACTATCTGCCTCTGCTTATCCAGGTTTCTAAAGCACCGAGTATTCAGAGAGAGAAAGTGGACAGCCTCGATTGTAAGAATAGCACACGCAAGTATTCTGGAAAGAACGAAACAAGAAAAACAAAAATAAAGCCATAATTGTAGGGGAATCTGTGCCCAGACGGCGTCGGGGCACTAGGGATCTTGTGGGGCTTACTGATGTTAGGCGAGCTGTCGCTGTCGGCCGTCTCGGGGTGTGCCCGTTTCATGGGTGTACGGTCGCAGTCATTGGCCTCGTCACCCGCGGGTGAACTAACGAGGGGGCCGAGTGGATGTTTCGAGTCCATTTTCCGTGAGACGGTTAAAAGTCTCCTCATGCGCTCGTTCTGTACGACACTAGCCTGCTTTCATGCCTGCCGGTCGGGGCGTCGCGTCCTGTTGCACGGATGCCACGTCCAGACGACTAGCGACGTGGCTCGGTGAAGTCCTGATTGCTGTCACCGCTGGAGCTGGTGCTGGCCTCGCTTGTCGGCGAAGTTGTAGCGGCCAGTTGCGGAATGCTCCCGTCTGTGCTCTCTCTGCTAGACTCGTCTGATGTGGTTGACTGGAGTGCAGGGAATTTATCTTGTGGTTCATCGGTGTCCTTGGTTATATGTGCATCTTCCTCGCTTAGTTTCTCACCGATAACCTAATCTTCAGGGCCTGAGGCTTGATCTAAATCGCTCCTGGTTGTGTCGCTTGATGCATCTGTAGCAGAGGTGGATACGACCTGCACCTCAGCAGCCGCGGCTGCCGCGAAAGAGCGTGGTCCTACACAATCGACAGTGGCGTGAGCACCGGTGCGCCTTCGACATGGCTCTTCACACCCCTCGGTGGTGTGCCCGAAAACACCGCACCTCGAGCAGGGGGGAGGGGGGGGGGGCAATCTCGTCCGATGTGGCCGGCAAAGCGGCACCTTGAAGACAACTTTAGCACACCGCGGTAGTCACACATAACAGTGTGACCTTGGACCGTGATAGTTTGGGATCGGGGTTTTCATTTCAATCTTCGCCACTCTTACGGCTGTGCCGTTTCCAGGCCGGCCCTTGAAAACAGGCTGATGGGCTTGCTGTACGCTGCCGTACGCTGATAAGGCTGCCGCGACTGAGGCGCCAGCCACCCATAAAGGTACTCTAGACTGAGACGTGAACAAACACTTCATACGGGTACCGAAATTCTGTTAAGAAGAATGGCTCTCCTGTGCGCTTGATCTCTGATGCTGCGCTGTCCGAAGTAAGAGCAACGCCAAACTTTACTCGTCCCATGTGCTGGAGGGACTTGGCTCCTGCGGGGCCAGGGTCTTCCAAGGCATCGATGATGTCGTCAATAATGCTACCTTCAGGAACCCTGAGGAAGAACCACGTCGCCTTGGGCGGTGTTCAACAAACGCCAACGCGTGGCAGGGCACAGCCTGGGTTCCCATGGCAGGAAGCTGTGGTGGCCGGGCGGTTGGAATCTGATCGGAACACCTGGACGATCCCGTGGGCGGAGTCCAGTCCACCTTGAAGCTGAAGATCGCGGCACACGGGCAGAAAAACGGCACAGATCGCCGGTAACACAGCACCAGGTAAGTGATCAGACCTTTTCAGAGAATTCTATCTTTCCGAAAATATCTACAGTGCTAAGGACTGCTCACACAAGTGGTGTGGTTTCCAAGAACATCAAAATGAGCCATCCTCGTACATCACATATACGCTGAAATCGGGGAAACGTACTGTTATGCCACGAACTTTCACCTAGCTGCTGGGTACTTCTTACCATAATTGACGCCCGTACCTGTAATGATGTAATTAGTATTTATAAGCTTCGCATTTCCTATCCCTGAAACCCAAAGTCATTAGTGTCCTTATGCACCCTGCGGTCGACACATTGCATTGAATATTTAGGTAAATAAGTATGGTTCCCTAAAGGAACTTTCACGTCAGACGTATTTTGCAGTTCTGCATTAGTTGTCGAACGGCTACTGCTATGACTTCACAACGGGATAATTTCTAATTACAGGAGAACACCCCGAGTAAAATGAAAACTGGTTTTAAAGGAGGGACTTTGAGAAGAAAGGAATGAAAGAGGTGACGTAGAGGATGGCTCTGGAATAATTTCGACCAGCTGGGGATTTTTAACGTTCCCTGACATCGCCGAGCACAAGGCCGTTTTTGCGTTTTGCCTCCATTGAAACTCGTCTCCACGATCACGTTCGAATCCGGGTACTCCGATTCAGTAGCCGAGGACTCAATCCACTGGGCCACCGCGGGAGGTACGCCCGGAGTTCACTCAAGGATTTCTTCAAGCATGAGAGAGAGAGATGTGGAGGCGACAAGCATTTGTTCATCTATATGTACAGAGAGGTGCTCGAGGAGAGACCCCTAGTGGGTCTCGCAGCCTTATAATAGAAGACGGAGTCTCTCATTCCGGGACCCCATTGGTCCTGACCACTGCGCAGGTCCGCCGAACCAGGGTCTATTGTGCCGATAGTTCCTGGCAGCCGAACAGAGCCGCCTCCCAGTCCTCTCGGGTAGGGGAAGGGGGATGTGTAGAGAGAAGGATTTTGCCTGCATGCCCAAACCGTGTGAAAGGTGCCAGCCACCTCCCCACACAATGAGCAGCGGCCGCCAAAAGAGTCAAAGTGCTTGAAAACCGCAGAGCACAGCAGGGTGTATGTAAAGAGCCTAAGGTGTGTTCGTTCGACAGCTTTTCCCAGTGAATTCATAGGAAGCGGGTAGCGCCGGTGTTCGGCACGATAGTGCTAAGTAATGTCTTGAAAAGAAAGAAGAGGACTGTGATCTGGTTTAAGGTCCTCCGAAGCAACGCCTGGTGCCCCGTAAATGAGTGCGCGGCCTGCCTCACGGGCGGTTTCGTTACCTGGCGTGCCTTGGTGGCCGGGGACATATGATTGAGCGATGAGTTGAATCGCAGTCGCGAGAACTGTGGTGAAGAGTTTGGTGAGCAAGTAGAGTGGTCCAACCAATGTTACAACATGTTCAGCGAGAGTCTGTCGGGAGGAATTTAGAGTCGGAATGGGAGGCTGCGAGGGCGATCGCTGCCTCCTCCGCATGAGTTGAGCTTGGCGCTCTGAACGAGAGGCTTTCCACCTGTTTTCTTTCGTGAGAAAGAGAAGCAACATTAATAAATCAACATTCAATGAACGAAAGGAGAGAAGTCTTCTCCCGTCGCCCCTAGCCTACGGCCGGAATCCCTTGGAACACACCAGCATCAGCAAAAGGGCTTGGCTGACGTCCAGTTGGATGTTATGGTCTGGGCGGCAGAGGAAATGCTCCCAATATTATAGAGTGTGCCAGCTATCGCACCTGGTCGGACAAGTCCACACAATGTGGACCAAAGTTGCTGCCTGGTCGCAAAGTTTTCACGGTCATCTAAAGACTTCAGGGTGCCACTTGCTGTAGAGTACTGGATTGGGAAAAACCTCAGTCGTCAATTTTCTCCGCAAACTCAAAGAATAGCCCGCGAAGCTCTGAGGGGCAGCGTTCATTGGTTTTTGTTTTCAAGCGAAAAGCTTCACCACGCCACATTTTCGAGCCGTCAGCGGGGCTGCAAGTTTGACCTGGAATGTAGCTAGAGGTCAAGCAAAGAAATTACGCCTGTCTCACATATCTCGGTAAGCTCAAGAAGGGATCGGCGGATGAGACAGAAGAGGAGAAAATGAACATGAAGATTGGTATTGGCTACGTGTGGCCTGGAGAACGACGCGAGCTTGATGGAATCACGACGAGTGATGTGTGTGAGGGATGCGGAGCAGTGAAAACACTGGAGCACCTAATCCGTCGCTGGGCCGCGTTCGCCGATGCTCGTCGCGATATGCTTGTGGCGTATAGAGTGCTGGGCATCCTACCAGACTCCATAAAGACGCTATTGTGGCCGCAGGGCAGTCCGCGGACCCGTGATAGAACCTTGGTGAGCCTCTGTGCTTTCCTTGAACAGACGTGCTTGACGTCCCGTCTGTTCGCCGCCAGGTAGTTACGCGATGTGACCGAACGCTCAGCGAGTGCTGCCTCTGTACAAATAACAACTGGGCGCCCCAGTCCAGTTGTAGTCAACATAGTGCTGTGCACGTGTGTTTTTATTACTCAATAATGAACTAATCACGCGTACAACCTGGACACATTTCTTATAGTGTAAATATTTTGCTTATAATACATCTCCCCCTATCCTCTCTTCCTGTCCCCTCACATCTTTCATTTCATTTCTCCATTCTGCCTGCTATCCTTTGTTTCCGCTGCCCCAGCTTAGGTGCTTCAGTATCGATGGCAGATGCCGGGGCTAGCAAAAATCTGTTCCTTCCTTTTTACTATTATTTTAATTAAAAAAAACACTACCTCCACCCTATAGTATGACCTCCGACACAGCAGGAGCCTATTCTCAATCGTCCGTCCACAGAGAAACCCATACTTTTAGTGTAGTATATCAGCGCTTACGTATACGTTATACGCAAGCATTTAGCGGGAATTTACAGTTGAAATTTCACGTGCACTTCTAGTTTATCGCATTCCAACTCGAACGCACCGATAGCGCAAGCCGAAGTGGTTCCACCTGGTGTTAAAATGGGAAAAATTTTGTGAATCATTTATCGCAGTTAGCCAAGGTTATCCCAGTCTTATCACGTAGATAGCCAGTTCCATGGCCAGTCAAGTCGAGCCGGCGACAAAATTTTTTGGGGGGTAACTGAACCGATCAAGGTTTTTAATAACGGCATGTTGAGTTTAAAGGCAATGAATGTGACTACAAATAGCACTGATGAATGCTCTCTGAAGAGGGTGACGTGGGCGCCGCCGTCTAGACAACGCTATTTTTCTTAGCGTAAGCAAGAGAACGCACGATAAAATCGAAAATCAGCGTACGTAACACGAACGTGCGTTAAACCTCTATTTGGTATAGCGTTTGGCGCATTCGCCGTACTATTGCTTTGCGTATATCTGCGTACGCTCTACTAAAAGACTGCACTAGCGTGTGCCGCTGTCGAGTTACGCGATGTTCAGCACAGAGGTCTGTGTGTGTTTGCTGGTGCGGAGAAAGGGCACATGCAACTGCAGCCACGCGCAATAGCTGTTTTTCCGTCGTACCGGCGGCTCGCTGTCCGCAGACAGACCGTGATGAACACTTCACGCATAGATCTCCACACAAAGAGAACTGAACTGGGACAGAGTAATGAGATTACAATCAGAGTAATAAACCCTAACCTAATGTTTTCTTCTTTTAAAAAAAAGTGCTTCTTGCCAATAGTGACGTCTTACTTATGAGCGAGAAAATTGAAGGATCCGCGTCATATTGTCAGGTACGCAGCCCAAAGAATCAGGCACCACAGCGGTCCCCAATAACGGCCGAACAGAGAGCACGAGCCATGCACTTGTTCCTCCGAAATTTTCGTTGCCATCTTCAGAACGACGTTCGGCTTGGAAGGTGAAAAAGGAAAGGATGGTGGAGGTGGCTCGTTGCGCGGTGTTGGCGGTGGCACGTAACGGCTTGCGACGGCGGCATATCTGGGGAGACGAGTGGCCTGGACGAGTGGCGAGATGCCCAGTTCCTGCTGCACTTCTTCAGGTACGACATCAAAAAACTTGACGACCTGTGCTTGCGCAGCGCTTGGCAGGTACTTAGTTACCTTTCCCTCAATATGGCCAGGATCAACTCGCGCAGCGATTCTGCGTAAGGTGTCGCAGTTCCCTCCGCACTGGCGGTGATCACCGATGCAGTGGTGGTGGTGGTAGTGGTTTTATTAAAAATAATAGTAAAAAGGAAGGAAAAGATTTTTGCTAGCCCCGGCATCTGCCATGGTGAGCTGGTATACTGCCGGGATCGCATGTCAAGTAAGTTTTCTATTGTTGCTGCTCTCTGACGATTCCGCGCCACGGAAATGATGCTTCATCTGTTCAACATACACGGTTACGCTCTCGTTTGGATGCTTGCTGGATGCGGTTTTTGAAAAGTAGTTCGGCCTTTTCTTTGCAATATGTATTAGTAAAAGTGCGCAGTAATTCCGCCATGAATGTGTTCAACGTGAGGAGGCCGGATTCATGATTCTAAAACCTTGTCCTCGCAGAGTTTTCGAGCCCGAAGTACGCATGGCGCAGCTTATTATCACTGTCCCACGGATTGAAAACAGCCACTCGGTCGAACTGCTCCAGCCAGTCCTTGGCATCTTCATGTGGAAAGCCTTGGAAACGAGGTCAGTCCTGAGGGTGGGGAAGCAGAACTGGCGCTGCTGATGTTGGCAGATTGATTTTGTCAACGCCGAAGCCTTTTGTTACCTCGCAGTTAGGGAGAACTCCGAATTAAAAAGGCAGGCCTTTCAGCCGGCGACTGGCTTGTGAACTGTTACGTCTACTGTTGGTGTGCATCCTGGGCTTGATTTCCGGCTTGTAGGCGGCGTCCGGTACATGAGAGCCGAACCCAGCACCTCCAGCAGATGTCGCGTACGAAACCCGAAAAATTAGGCACCGCAGCGGTCATAAATAACGGCCGAGGAGAGAGCAGGAGCCGCGCACTTCCTCCTGCGAAATCTTCGTTGCCCTCTTCAGCGTTGGTGGCAATGTGGTTAAGCCGTGCCTTTTGGACAGAAAGCCCTAGCGATCCCATTAGGTACAAGTTCTGCACGCATCCGCTGTCACGAAAGGGCATCGACAAGAGTATACGCTTTATTTGGTCAGCTTGAATTGGCCCCCGGACACCCCCGGCCCACTGTGCTGCGAGTTTTTGATCGTGTTGGATCGGCATGGGCCGACATCGTCGGTGCTGTTAATGTTCGTGCACCCGTACGCACAGCAGTACCTCACGTTGGGTCGGGTGCTCAAAACTCAGCTGTCTCGTATTATGCGTGAGCGGTGTACACCGCGCGAGTAACAGCGCAACCTGGAAGCTCTCTCGAGTGGCTACAATTATCTCCGGCTCCTCAAAGTGACCCCTTATGGGCCGACACGGAGGAGCTCTTCCTTACCGCTGTTCTCTTTTATTTCACTCGTGCGGGACGCCGGAGATTTCAACGCAGCGCTTTCAATCAGTGATTGCGGCGGTGTTTTAGTCATAAACTAAAAATATGTTCGCAGAAATAATCAGCAATTAGTCAAATTAAAACCCTAGTGCGGTAGCAGATTTGAAAATCACTTCAGTGTCCTATAATGTAAACCATGCAAAAGCGCGCTATTCTTGTCAACACTATTTTTCAATCGAGAGTGAATAGCCACGAGGTATATGAATTGAACGTCTAACTTAATTGGTTCGTCCGGTTTAAAGTCCCAAAGCGCAATGGTCGAACCAGCGAACAGACGCAGGACAAGAACAAGGAGACAGACACACTATACCCCTGGGCTTACAACTGCTTTATTCCGAGGAATTCAGCCACATTCATATGAACACTTTCTGCGCAAGCGCACGCTTCGGGCAAGGTGAGGGAAACTTTAAGATTATAAGAATTGAAACTCCTTTTCAGTAATTATGACTGAAGGTTCGCTTACGCATATCTGCTTAATTTTACTGAATAAAAACGCTTCCAGCAGCTGGCGCTCATGTCTCGATTTCCCCCGACCGACAATACTGACCAGGTGAAACCGAGGTAAACAGTGGATGTCCTTGACATGCAAGGCTAAATTGCTCTCTGTGTCCGTGCCCAAAGTTGTTCGGTGCTTCATTACACGTTGATTTAGACACGCTCTAGTTTGCCCCAATATATATTTTGGCGCAGGACCATGGGTTCAAATAAATCACCCCCACAGCGCACGTGGTGAACTTCATCAGGTTGCCTTGTGATCCAAGCGCCAGTCTGGTGCTGGCCACCAAAGATTTGAGAGCACAAACCGGAGGGCTTTGGCAGGGCAGAAAACACCAAAGAGACGCCAAATTTTTGAGCCACTTTTTACAGCTCATGTGGCGTTTTGTGCTTGCAAAGCAGTCCTTCAATTTTCTTCGTGTCCTCTTCCACTGAGCATACGGGCTTTTCGGGACACTTTTTCATTATTTTCCCCAAGGTTTCACACAGCCAGCAAAACCGATGGAGGAAACACCGATGTTTTCTAGCGGTCTAGCCGGCTCCGCCAGACTTTGTCGCATTATATCCTGGCAGCTTTTCTTTAAACAACTAAATTCTCAAGTTAGTCATGCTTCGCTTTACGAACTTCGATTTCGCTGATTAGAACGGCAAAAACGCCTTGTTAGTTCTGCGTGCATATTTATAACACACGTGTCGATCCGGTACAAAAGTCGATTATAAATCTAGGAACATAATGGTCTTGTCACGGGAAGCAACTCAGCCTTGCATGTCAAGGGCTGCCACTTTTCCCCTCGGTTTAACCTGGTCAGTATTATCGGTCGGGGGAAATAAAGACGAGCGCGAGCTTCTGCAAGCTTGTTTAGTCAGTAAAAATAAGCAGATATACGTAAGCGACTCTTCACTCATAATCACTGAAAATGAGTTTCAATACTTATCACCGTAAAATTTCCCTCACCTTGTCCAAAGTGCGCGCTTGCGCAGGAAGTGTGTGTAAATGCGGCTGAATTCCTCGGAATAAATAAGTTGTAATTCCAGCGGTGTTGTGTTTGCGCCTCCTTGCTCTTGTCCGGCGTCTGTTTCGCTGGTTCCACCACTGCGCATTATGAACCAACCAGCCTAGCAATTTACTCTATCAAAGTCCCAAAGTGACTCAGGGTATGACGGATGCTGTAGGGGTGGGCTCCGAATAATTTGGACCACCTGGGGTTCTTTAACGTGCATTGACATCGAACTGTACACTTGCCTCGAGCATTACTCTCTGTATCATGGTGTATTGTCGGGAAAGTTCGTGAGACGATCTGTGGGAAAACAGCGCAAAAAACACAGGACTAAGAAAGTCAGACAGACTCGAGCGCTAACAACAGAGTGTACTTAGTGCCAGAGCGAAATTAATACATGGGGAAAAAATACTGATGCGCCGGCGCGGAAAAGGAAAAAATGAAAAACAAGAACTTGAAGGCAAGGGCACCAAGTACGTCAGCATTAGGCCTCCATCCATATGCGACTGCCCCGACTGGGATCGAGCCCGCGCCTTTCGGGTCAGCAGCCGAGCATCATAACCACTGAGCCAATGCGGCGGCGGAACACTTAAAGTAATGGGTACGTTCGAAGGAAACTGCGGCCCGAATGCTTTTCGAGCTATTTCGAGCTTTACTGCGATAAGGATAGCAGCTCTCTAGCAAAAAATAAATCACGTGTTCTTTTTTGTCACTTAATTGCAGAGAGCAGCGTGGCTTCACCCACAAAGCGATCACTAGAGGACCATGGCGAGCGAGACGGTAGTCGGCCGCTGCTCTCGGCTTTGTGCGGACGTGCCAAGCTTTCCGTTGGCGTTAACACAGATAAGTCCAGCTCTCTTGAGCATAACTCTTAATCGTAAGGCAATTGTAGAATACTGAAAGGTATATACTGTTATGAGCTGATTGTTGTGAATCGTCTAAATTTGAGGCTTAGCAAAATAATGCTTTTAAAGTTAGACATGCGGTCGCACGGTGCTTTTTTGGCAACAATGATGAGGCGATTATGCAATAGTGTAAGAAGCTGTTATGAACATACAGGTGAGCAATTCTTGCCGCCCAATCCGAAGAAAGATCTTAATGATGTTCGTCCTGCGCTCGCGTCAAATCAACGCTTCCAAAGAAAACCAGTGTCCTGTGCTACTATTGACATTGACAAATTGCAGAAAAGTACGAGCTCCATTGAAGGGACCTGCGGGTATATTTTTTGTCAGAGTGCTGTATTACTCATGCGATAAATTGCGTTAATCAACAAATTGCTGTTGAGAAAATGCGCATGTCTATAATTTCCAGGTATGAATAGGGCCGTGGCATGCTGTGACAAATCCCCGAAAGCAGAGAGGGTGCCCAAATATGTGCATTTCTTTCATGTATGCTGCAGTACATTGGTCGCGCAGTAACATTCTCACGGAGGCGCTGTGCTGCGACATTGTCACACGCAATGATAATGAAGAGTCTCCCACGTTTTTTTAGTGTCTTCATATTGAGCCTGCATATTGGGAGTGCAGTGATGGCGTAGATGTACAGCATCCACTTGGAATTGGTTCGAATCTCGCCGCCTGGCGTACAAACAGAAGCACCTCATGATGAGCACCTGGACTGCGTGGGCAACGCCGTGCAGTCGCTGTCAAAGAGGATGGTCGTAAAAGACTCTGGAGACGCTCCGAAAGCTCCTCTTTCCATGCGCACATAAGCGTCTATGGGAACGGGGTGCGCTGAGCTATATGCACGCAGCTTATAAGAATAATATATGGTTTTAGGGGAAGGAAATGGCGCAGTATCTGTCTCATATATCGTTGGACACCTGAACCACGCAGTAAGGGAAGGGATAAAGGCGGGAGTGGAAGAAGAAAGAGGAAAGAGGTGCCGTAGTGGAGGGCTCCGGAATATTTTCGACCACTTGGGGATTTTTAACGTGCACCGACATCGCACAGCACACGGGTGCCTTAGCGTTTTTCCTCCATAAAAACGCGGCCGCCAGGGTCAAGTTCGAACCCGGGAATTCCGGATCAGTAGCCGTCACCACACACAACCCAGCTGAAACGTGAACCCTAAGGCCTCGACCAGAAGCGGCGCAATTGTGACGCCACTGCTGCTTCAGACTGTCCCAGTCACCAGGCACGGCCCTAGCAACCGAAAAACGCAAGGCCCGCGTTAGTTCTCTCGTGTTGGCGTTGTGAAGAATGCGCACATCCAAACGCTATAGTATGTGAGGAGACACTGCAGCGACCGCAGCCCTTTGAAACGGAAGAATTGGGGCGATGGTCTAATATGTATACTGGCGAGGATGGCGGCGTCATTATGATAGCATCACACACTGTCCTCGAAACGAGACACAAAGACGCCGTCATGCAGGAGCTCATATGCGTCGTTTAGCATTAGTGCTCAGTGCTTTCTTTAAAATAAAGAGGGCTATGGTCAGCCGTTCTGACATGGACACCAAAGGGACCGAGTGATAAGCTGATACTTTAACCTCGCTGCTGAGTACTCACCATAATTGACGCTCGTACCTGTAATGATGTAATTAGCATATATAAGCTTCGCATTTCCAATCCCTGTAACTCAAAGCGATTATAATCGTTATGCACCCTGCGGTCGACACATTGCATCGAGTATTTAGGTAAACAACTATGCTTTTCGAAAGGAACTATCACGTCAGACGTTTTTTGTTGTTCCGCTTTAGTTGTCGAACGGCTGCGGCTAGAACTGACTGCAGAACGGGGTAATTCTCTACTAGAGAAGAACACCCCGAGTAAAATGAAAACGATTTTAATGCGAAATCTTTACTGACCGCAAACTTTTGGTTTCACTGTGGCGGTGCTCCGAGGAGGCACATGACGTCACAACTCGCGCCTCGCCGCGAATATTTCTTTCTCTCTCTCGATCTCTAGTCACTACTGCGCAGGCGCCACTAGTAGCACCGAGCCACAGGTGTTCCGCCGCTGCGCCTTTCCTCAAAATACGACTTTCAATTTTCAGTTTTCTCGTTCTTCTCTCCGGACCCCGCCGCGGTGGCTCAGTGGTTAGGGCGCTCGACTACTGATCCGGAGCTCCCGGGTTCGAACCCGACCGCGGCGGCTGCGTTTTTACGGAGGAAAAACGCTAAGGCGCCCGTCAGCTGTGCGATGTCAGTGCACGTTAAAGATCCCCAGGTGGTCGAAATTGTTCCGGAGCCCTCCACTACGGCACCTCATTCTTCCTTTCTTCTTTCACTCCCTCTCTTATCTCTTCCCTTAAGGCGCGGTTCAGGTGTCCAACGATATATGAGACAGATACTGCGCCATTTCCTTTCCCCCAAAACCAATTATTATTAATTATTAGTTCTTCTCTCCGGTGGTCGAAATTATTCCGGAGCCCTCCACTACGGCACCTTTCTTCTTTCACTCCCTCCCTTATCCCTTCCCTTACGGCGCGGTTCAGGTGTCCAAAGATATATGAGACAGATACCGCGCCATTTCCTTTCCCCCAAAACCAATTATTATTATTATTATTATTATATTATTATTATTATTATTATTATTATTATTATTATTATTATTATTATTATTATTATTATTATTATTATTATTATTATTATTATTATATTATTATTATTATTATTATTATTATTATTATTATTATTATTATTATTATTATTCACTCTCTATTTCCTATATCCCTTCCTTTACGACGCGGTTGGGTGTCCACCGAGATATGTGAGACTGTTACTGTGCAATTTCTTTTCCTCAAAAGAAACAAAAACAAGTGAGCCGACAGCGTTCATAAAGTTCATTGGCGTCGACAACTTTGCAAATGCTATTTATTTTCATGAAGGAAAGGTGCACAACCAGCTCCCTGGGTCAGTGGAGACGTCAATCTCGCTTTCATGTACATGGCGTTGGTGTCCAACTGCAAAATCCTGCTTTGATTGCGTTCCACACACTGGATAGGCAGCGCGCCCTCCCTGCCAACCTTTGAGGCGGCATGCAGTTAATGGTTAATCGCGAGAGATTGATCACCAAATGGATGCTGCGGTCTAGCTATTGCTGCAGTGCCGCTTATCCACCACAACGCTGGCAGCGCTAATGCATTCGGGGCACATCTCTCTCTCACCACCGCCACATGTATCAAAGCACGAATGAGGCGTCCGCATATCTAGGGAGCCAGTTATACACCCTTCCTTTGCTTAAACTCATCGCCGTCTACACATTGTCAACGCACGCCAACGCCAATGAACACAGTGAACGCCGATATCTTTCGCTTTGTATATCCTATAAATGAAAGACTAAGAGAAGAAAGGAAAGAAAGAGGTGACATGGTGGAGGGCTCCGGAATAATTCCGACCACCTGGGGATCTTTAACGTGCCCTGACATCGCAGAGCACGAGGGCGCCTTTGCGTTTTGCCTCCAGTGCAACTCGGCGCGACGGTCACGTTCCTATCCAGGTACTCCGACTCAATAGCCGAGGACCCCAACCACTGAGCCACCCCGGGGGGTATACCCCGAGTTCACTCAAAGATTTCTTTAGCATGATAGAGAGATGTGGTGATAATAATAATAATTGGTTTTTTGGGGAAAGGAAATGGCGCAGTATCTGTCTCATATATCGTTGGACACCTGAACTGCGCCGTAAGGGAAGGGATAAGAGAGATGTGGTGGCGACAAGCATTTGTTCATCTATATGTACAGAGAGGTGCTCGAGGAGAGACCCCTAGTGGGATTCGCCCTCTTACAATAGAAGGCGGAGTCCCTCATTCCGGGACCCCATTGGTCTTGACCGCTGCGCAGGTCGGCCGAACCAGGGCCTGTTGAGCCGATAGTTCCTGGCAGCCTAGCAGAGCCGCCTCCAACACCTCTCGGGTACGGGAAGGGGAGATAGGAGGGAGAGAAGGTTTCGGGTGCATGCCCAAACCACGTGAAAGGTGTCGGCCCGGTACTGCACTGCCTCCCGGATCGGCCCGGGGCATATTAGCGCTACGCGTCTTTTCTTTCAATCTTTGCTCTCCTATCCTTTACCCCTAATACTTTCAGCACGCGGCAGCGAGCGTGGCTCGACTTGAGCCAGTAGGCAGGCCCGTGCTCTTTCCTCTTCCTTCTTCCTGTCAGAAACATGAGTCAGTAAGTCAGTAGGCGGTCAAAACAAGAATCAAAGTGTATGAGAACCGCCGTGCAGAGCAGGGTGTATGTAAACAGCCTAAGGAGAGTTCGTTCGCCAGCTTTACCCAGTCCCTTCATAGGAAGCGGGTAGTGTCGGTGTTTGACACTATAGTGCTCAGTAATGTCTTTAAAAGAAAGAAGAGGGCTGTGTCTGGGTTAAGGTCCTCCCAAGGAATTCATGGTGCCCGGTAAGTGAGTGCGCGGGCTGCCTCATGGAAGGCTTCGTTACCTGGCATGCCTTTTGTGGCCGGGGACCCATATGATTGAGCGATGAGTTGGATCGCAGTCGCGAGTACTGTGGTGAAGAATTTGGTGAGCAAGTGGAGTGGTCCAGTTGAACTCAAAGTTAAGACATTCCGGGAGAGTCTGTGGGGATGAATTTAGAGTCGCGATGGGAGGCTGCGAGGGCGATCGCTACATTTTCCGCATGAGTTGAGAGAAACAACGTTAATAAAGCAACAGTCAATGAACACCAGGAGAGAGGTTCATCTCCCGCGTCGCCCCTAGCCTTCGGCCGCAATCCCTTGGAACACACCAGCATCAGCAGAAGGGCTTGGCTGATGTCCTGCTGGACGTTATGGTCTGGGATGCAGAGCAAAGCCTCCCAATTAGGTGCAATAGCTGGCACACTCTAGAATCCTATAGTCCGACATGTCGACACTATTTGGACCAAAGTTGCGGCCTCGTCGCAGTTTTCGCTGTCATTTAAAGACTTCAGGGTGCCACTTGCTGTATATCACTGGGTTGGGAAAAACCCCCGTCGGTAATTTCCTTCCCGAACTCAAAGAATAGCCGGCGAAGCTCCTACGGACAGCAGTGTGCTGAGAGCGTTCATTAGTTTTTGTTTTGAAGCGAAAAGCTGCACTACGCCATATTTCCGAGCCGTCAGCGGGGCTGCAAGTTTGACCTGGAATGTAGCTAGAGGTCAAACCAGGAAATGACGCCTGTCTCACTTATCTCAGTGGACACGCCAACCGGGCCCGTAAGGAAAGGAATATAAAATAAAAATTGGTTTAAGGAACGGAAATTACGCCTGTCTCACATATTTCGGTGAGGCCAAGAAGGGATGGGCAGAGGAGACGGAAGAGGAGAAAATGAAAATTGGTATTGGCTACGTGTGGCCCGGAGAACGACGGGAGAATCACGCAATCGCGACGAGTGATGTTTGTGACGGATGCGGTGCAATGGAAACACTGGCGCACCTGCTGCTTTGCGGTGCCGCGTTCGCCGAAGCTCGTCGCAATATGCTTGGGGCCTATAGGGCGCAGGGCATACCACCAGACTCCCTCAAGACGCTGTTGTGGCCGCAGGGCAGTGCGCGGACCCGGGAGCAAATCATGGTGAGCCTCTGTGCTTTCCTTGAACAGACGGGCTTGACGTCCCGTCTGTTCTCCGCCAGGTAGTTCCACGCAGTGACCGAACGCTCCGCGAGAGCTGCCTTTGTACAAGTAACAACTGGGCGCCCCCGTTCAGTTGTAGTCGACATGGCGCTGTGCGTGTGTGTTTTTATTACTCCATCATCAACTAATCACGCCCACAACCTGTATATATTTCTTATTGTGTAAAGGTTTTGTGTATATTATCTCTCCCCTATCCTCTCTGACGTGCGTGTGGTCTTTCAGGCCCGTCAACGAAAGCAGCAACCCGACCCACGCATCGCAGGGGGTGAGCGCATCGACATCATCACCGGCTGTCGCGCACTTACCCGGTCGCAACGTGCAACGATCTCCGAAAGCAGCACCCCGACCCAGGCATCATAGGAGCTGAGGGCATCGACAGCATCAGCGGCTGTCGCACACTTATGCTGCAGCCACGTGCAATGATCCCCTCTTCCTGTCCTTTCATCTCTTTAATTTCATTTCTCCACTCTGCCGGCTATCCTTTCATTTCATTTCTCCATTCTGCCTGCTATCCTTTATTTCCACTGCCCCAGTATCGATGGCAGATGCCGGTGCTAGCAAGAACTCTTTTCCTTCCTTTTTATTATTATTTTAATAAAACCACTTAATACTAGTAATAAATAAATCGGTTTTGGGGGTAAAGAAATAATGAAGGATCTGTCTCGCATAAAGGCTGACACCTGAACCGCGCCGTAAGAGAAGGGATAAAGGAGAGATTGAAAGAAGAAAGGAAGAAAGAGGTGACTTAGCGGGGGGGGGGAGGGGGAGGGCTCCGGAACAATTTCGGCCACCTGGAGATCTTTAGCGTGCACTGACATCGCACAGCAAACAGGCGCCTTATCCTTTCGCCTCCATCTAAATGCAGCCGAAGCGGTGGGGTTCAAAACGGGGAACTCCGGATCAGTAATAATATTAATTGGTTATTGGGGAAAGGAAATGGCGCAGTATCTGTTTCGTATATCGCTGGACACCTGAATAGCGCCGTACAGGAGTTGATAAAGGAGGGAGTGAAAGAGAAAAGGAAGAAAGAGGTGCCGTAGTGGAGGACAGCGGAATATTTTCGACCACCTGAGGATGGATACATAGATAGATAAAGAGGAGGAGGGAAAGACAGGAATGCCAACCAGAAACGGGTTCCGGTTGGCCACCCTGCACTGGGGAAGAGGGATTAGGGGCTAAAAGGAGGAAGAGAGAAGGCGAAAAAGGCATAACACACACACAAACGCACAACGCTGTCAATTTGTCACTCAAGCTAGTCGCTCTGAAGTAGGCAAAGAGTGCCTTGTATGCCTTGAGGGCCATCGAGTGCTGTGGCCACAGACAGAGGATCTTTTGCTCTGTTAATGGGCGAGGATCGAGGCGGTCCAGGGCACAACACAGTGTCTTGCACTCGCAAATGCAGGGCACTCACAGAGAAGATGAGCGATGGTCTCCTCACAGCCGCAGCTTTCACAGGCAGGACTGTCGGCCATCCCCATCCGGAAAGCACAGTGGTTGGTAAAAGCAACGCCGATCCATAAACGGCATAACAATGTTGCATTGCGACGTGCTAAGTTACGTGGAAGACGAAGGGGCAGTCCAGGTTCCAGTGCCTTGAGGCGGAGGTTGCAAAACTCTCCCGTGTTCCACGCTAAAAGTGTGAGCTCCAGCGCCAAAGGGCGAAGCCACACACGCTGCGTCAGGTCTTGATAATGGGATCCTCACTGGACGTCCGTCGTTGTGAGCCGAAAGCGCAGCCGCATCGGCGTGGTGATTATCGTTAATACCACAGTGTCCTGGCAGCCATTGAAAGATGATATCATGACCTTTAGAAACGGTGCCGTAGTTCAGTACACGGATCTCAGCAACAAGTTGTTCCTGAGACCCGCGGCGTAGCGCAGCTTGCAGGGCTTGAAGGGCTGCTTTAGAGTCGGTGAAAACCGTCCAGTCATGAGGAGGTTCCTGACTGATGAACTCTACCGCAGCCCGTAAGGCTGCGAGTTCCGCACCAGTTGAAGATGTTGGATAGGTCGTCTTATCTTTCATGAAGATGGATCTGGCCGGTATCACCACCGACCCCGCAGAACTGGTCTAGTGAACTGATCCATCTGTGTAAACATGTATGCGGTGACTGTGGTAAGAATGCAGGTGATTCAATGTCAGTTGATTGAGAGCGGGTAGTGATACACCAGCTTTCTTCGTAATTCAGGAATACAGAGGTGAACCCGAGGTTCATGAAGACTCCATAAGGGTGAGCACTGTCTTGACGCAGGGGTGAACTCCGATGGAAGATATGCGCGATGAGCTTCAATGACTTTGGCGAATGCAGCACGCGGCCTAATTATTAGGAGTACTGCGAGGTGATGACAGGGAACCAGTGTGAGATGCCGAATATGTGTTTTCATGGTGTCAACAGCAATGTATGTAGTAACAGGATGTTCCTGGACAACGAGAACAGTTGCTGCTGTTGATGCACATTTAGGCAGTTCAAGGCAAATACGGAGAGCTTGCGCTTGCACACTTTGAAGAGTCTTGATATTTGTATTTCTAATGGAACTGAATATCGGAAGACTGTACCGCATGTAGCCCAGAAATAGGAAACGGTACAGTTGCAGCATAGAGCGCATTGATGCGCCCCAGGACTTTCCCCCGAGAAAGGAGAGGACGTGGACAATCGCAATTAGTCTCTTTCTCATGTCGTAGACTTGTGGACTCCACGAGAGGTTCCTGTCGATGACAACAAAAGTAACCTGTGGCTTCAATCATAGGGAATGGATTCATCATTAATGCGAATGGTGTAGCGTGACATTATTTTGCGTGTGAACGCCACAAGGGAACACTTTTCGGTCGAAATGTTCAGGCCCAGCAAGCAAAGATAAGATGTCAATATCGATGCCGCCTTTTGAAGTATTGCACGAACTTGAGGACGGGTCACCCCTGATGCCCAAATACAGATGTCGTCTGCATATACCGAGATCTGAGCAGATTGTGGCAATACGTCGACCAGGCCGATGAGAGCAAGGTTGAAGAGAACTGGGCTCAGCACTCTACCCTGAGGGACTCCACGCGAATTTCGGTGTAAGGACGTTGGGGATGGATAGATGGAAACAACTTTTATTAGATGACAAAAAAAATCTTCCAGGATGGGCCCCTACTAGTCCACGAGTCTGTCTGTCTGTTATTGCCAGGAAAAAAAGAAAGTGCACAGGCCTGCTCACTGGCTCAAGCCGAGCCACAATCGCTACCACGTGCCGATAGAAGGAGAGTTGTAAGAGGGGATAGAAAGACAGGATAACAATGGCGCTAAAGACAAGGCCGATCCCGGAGGTAGTGCAATACCAGGCCAACCGGTGGCGGGAGTCAAGCATCCTTCAAACTCCCCGCCACATTTCCAAAAATAAGTCCAACTTGGACCCGTAACAGATACTCCACTGGAAGCACATGAAGACCGATCCACTAGCCATTTCTAGCTGGCGGGCTGAGCGGTCAGTAGAACAGCCTCCCGGGATGAATGTGTGGGATTGGGGATGAGGGGTACTGCTTCTGGGCAAGGATATTCCCAAAGGTAGTAAAAAAATGTGGATTTGGACACTCCCCAGGTGTTGCAATCAGGAGGAATGGTGGGGTGAAAGCATGAGAGACGGTAGGGTGAAATAAAGCATCTCGTCTATAATTGTCGCCATGTGGCACTGGATAAGGGCGAAGAGGTACTGTGGTGGTAATGTTATGCGGCTGAGTGTGTAAAAGGCGATGATTTGATATGCGTAAAGGACCGATGAGGCCTCTTGCACAGGGATCGGTGCCGGGCTGTCCGAGGTCCGGAAGGAGAGCTCGGGCCAGCGCATGAATGCGCTCATTACCGGGGATCGAGTCATGCCCAGGGATCCACGACACAGTAACCGTTCGGTCGACACAGATGGCTGTGGCAAGAATACGGTATGTGGCCGGCGTCGCCACGCACTTTAGGTAGTGGCGGTATGCGGCCGGGGAATCTGTGCAAATTTCGGCTATGTTTTTATCAATGGCGACTGGGCCAGCGCAATTTCGATGGCGGCTCCTTCCGCATCTGCAGGTGAATTAGTTCGGATAGTGGCAGCGGCTCCCACTGTGCCGTCTTCATAGGCTGCGACTGCCGTGAAAAATCCTACTTTAGAGTTTTCTGCCGCCTTGACATAAAGGATATCCAAGCGGTTGCTGTATGTTGTTGCGTAATAGCTCGTTCAAGCCTGCCTGATAGAGGCTAGCACTCATATTGCGCGGTAGGGGCTTCTGATATATGTCATATCCTGCGTGCGCAGAGAAGTCATGCAAGGTGTAGAACTTGCTGGGGTGGAAATGGGTGGATTGAGACGGAGCTGTCGCAGTAGGCGTTGTCCTATTTCAGTGCGATTTAGGCGGACTAATTAGATGGTGCGTTGAGCCTTTATTAATTCGATCACGGTATTCTGGGTGCCAGTGGCCTGGAGACGTTTCGTGCCAACTGACCGTAGAAAACGTAAGGCGGAGGTGACAGCCGTGCCTACTAGAATGTCTGCCTGTTGTATTTGGCGCTGAGGAAGCATGTGGTATGGGAGATGGTACGTGTGTGCGGCTAATGATTAAAGCATTTCTCATATTGAGGGTCCCGTGTTCAGATACCTTATGATTGCGTGCTGCCACCCGCCTGGTTAGTGCACCGACCTGTTTAGTCTGTCTTTGCAAGAGCTGAAGGGTGGCGATTGCATCTAGTGTGATGTTAATGAGAAGGCAGATAATCTTCACCTGAGACACAATGGGCAATGAATTCCCGTACATGCTCAGTTCAATGGGGGGGGGGGGGGATTCACATAGAGGGGCTTCAGCTGCAAGAGTTCTGATGTATTTAGAGAGCAACGAAGGCCTGTGTTTGCTAAACGAGTGGTGGTGATGTCTATGGCAGACTGCAGGATGTCCTGGGCTGTTCAAAGGGATCTTCGCGTTGTTCATAGGGTTATATCATCTGCATATATGGCTGTGTGGAGCCCTGGGATAGCAGCAAGGGCCTTTGCCAGTGGCGCTAGGATAATGTTAAAAAGTAAGGGTTATAGGACCGCCACTGGTGGAGTTCCCCGTAAGGCAGGAGGAAAGCTTGGGAGTCGACATCCCCAAGGTGGAGTTCTGCCGTGTGTCGCTGAAGGAAGGCCCGAGCATATTGCCATATGCGGGTGCCGCAGCCCGTGGAGGCTAATTGTGTCGAAAGCCTAATGAATATCCAAAGCCAGTATGGTTCTTGTAGCGGCTGTATGGCGCTTAGTGTAAGACTCTTTAAGGGCGAGGAGCACGTCTTGCACCGAGATGTTTGGACGGAAGCCAAGTTGAATGTTGGAGAGAAAGCCTGCTGCTTATAGGAATTGTTGTAAGCGATTGAGAATGACATGCTCGAAGAGCTTGCCAAGGAGATGGGGCTCAAATTTTGAATCTTTTACGTGCACTGACATCGCACAGCACACGGGCGCCTTAGTGTTTCGTCTCCATCGACACGCAGCCGCCGCGGTCGGGTTCGTACCCAGGAACTCCGGATTAGTAGCCGAACGCTCTAAACACTGAGTCACCGCGGCGGGTAAGAGGAGCGTGCAGTGGGACTGCACAAGCGACGGAAGAATAACTCCGACCGAACGCAGCAACTGGTGAGCCAGCCTTCTGTTTAAACAGATTGTGAGACGTCTTCGTCGGTGGGAGTTCAAACTGAGACTGATCACCCAAAGACAAACGCCTGGCCGATCGATAAAGAACAACATCCTGCCGCAGCCGTGCGCCGAGAAGCCGAGATAATAATAATAATGATAGCAATAATAATAATAATAATAATAATAATAATAATAATAATAATAATAATAATAATAATAATAATAATAATAATAATAATAATAACAATAATAATAATAATAATAATAATAATAATAATAATAATAATAATTGGTTTTGGGGGGAAAGTAAATGGCGCAGTATCAGTCTCATATCGTTGAACACATGAACCGCGCCGTAAGGGAAGAGATAAAGAAGGGAGTTAAATAAGAATAGAAAGAGGTGCCGTATTGGTGGGCTCCGGGATAATTTCGACCTCCTGGGGATCTTTAACGTGCACTGACATTGCACAGCACACGGGCGCCTTAGCGTTTTGCCTCCATAAAAAGGCAGCCACCGCGGTAGGGTTCGAAACCGGGGGCTCCGGATCAGTAGCCGAGTGCTCTAACCACTGAACCACCACGGCGGGTGAGAAGCCAAGATGAAACTGCATAATGAGGTCAAGAAGAGACGGGCAGAGGAGGCGGACAGTTCAGCCACAGTCTCGACGCC
Organism: Amblyomma americanum; assembly: GCF_052857255.1. Taxonomy (NCBI): domain Eukaryota; kingdom Metazoa; phylum Arthropoda; class Arachnida; order Ixodida; family Ixodidae; genus Amblyomma; species Amblyomma americanum. The sequence goes on along the minus strand of NC_135499.1, from coordinate 95,804,479 downwards.
TGCCCGTCGACTTCGCACTATCTAGGAAAGCTCCCTCCATGCCGCTGACCAAACCGTTCGACACATCCGCGTTCTTGAGAAGCATGTAGGGTTTGTCAAGACAGAGCGTAGCCCATGACAGTAGCTGTTATGGTCGCGAAGTTTATGTCGTTGCGAAGAAACCAAGATGTTTAAAGAATAAAAAGATTCCTACTTCTGTGTGTGTGGCACTATGGCTAACTATGAAAACCGCCAGTCGTCGCTCGACCATAAATGTAGCCAGGGAGATTAAGCTTTTCGCTTTCGACCAGAGTAAACCAGAGCTAAACCACCATCAATTTTTTTTCGAGGAAAGGAGGAAAGGAAAACGGCAGAATAACTGTCTCGCATATCTAGGTGGACACCCGAATCGTGTCGTAAGGGCAGGAGGGTAAATGGGAATGAAATAAGAAAATAGGAGTAGAGGTCTCCTGAATTATTTTGACCACCTGGCGTTCTTTAATCTGCGCTGACATCTCACAGCACACCGGCGCCTTTGCGTTTTCCGGACCCCGTATAGTATCTGTTACGGGTCCAATTGGACTTATTTTTGGAAATTTGGCGGAGAGTTAGAAGGATGCTTTACTCCCGCCACCGGTTGGCCCGGTATTGCACTGCCTCCGGGATCGGCCTTGTCTTTAGCGCGTCTTTACTATCCTGTCTTTCTATCCCATCTTTCAACTCTCCTACTATCTGCACGTGGTAGCGATTGTGGCTTGGCTTGAGCCAGTGAGCAGGCCTGTGCACTTTCCTTTTCTTTCGTCCTGGCAACAACTTCTCTCTCTCTCTCTCGTTTTGCCCCCATAAAAACACGGCCGCCGCGGCTGGGGTCGAACACGGGTACTTCGGATCAGTAGCCGAGTGCCCTAATCACTGAGCTACCGCGGCGGGTTAGCGATCATACCCCGCCGGTCCAGACACACCCGTTCAGCGGGCTAATGCGTCTACCTTACCGTCGTCTTGTTCGCGGCGCCGTTCAGGAAAAAAATTGCTGGTGGTTTAGCTCTAGTTAACCCTGGTCGAAAACAAAAAGCTGCATCTCCCCGGCTACGCTTGTGGTCGAGTTACTGGCGGTTTCCACAGATAGCGATATTGACACGTACACAGTAGAAGGCATTATTTTATTTGTTGAACAACTTCCTTTCTTCATAGCTTCACGGCGCGCTGGTGCAGCAGGATCTCCGTTTTCTTCCATCGTCCCAGGAATGTGGCAATGAGCGCGCACACACGCGCTTATAACGCGCTTATATACCCCTCGATTTCTTGCCTCTCCTCTTTAATATGGCTTCAGCTACTGCAGCTATACCAGCGGCAATTACACCATCTCGACTTAGACCTTTGACCTTATGGACCACCGTTTTGTCGAACCTTACTACCACCAGATATGCTTGGGTTTGACCTCTAGCTACATTCAAATTCGAACTTGCGGCCCCGCTGACGGCTCCAAAAGCTGGCGTAGAGGAGCTTTGCACTTAGAAAAATTCAGGGGAAGGTGCACTTTGTTGACCTGAAGTGCGGTGAAGCAAAAGCCTTTAACGTAGTGTTGCTGCTTGTATCGCTGATGTGTGGTGAAGATGTTGATTAAAGACTACAAATAGCGTTTAGGCGGCATCCTTCCCCATCGGCGTTCAGGAGGCGTCTCGATTGTGACGCGACAGCCTGTTGCAGCGTTCCCACGGGGTCCACGGAACGCCATCGCACGTTCACCGCGACGACTTCGCCATTGGACAATTTAAGGAAATGAAGTGACGTGTGTCTCACATGTCTCGGTGGACACCCGAGCCGCGCCGTAAGGGAAGAATATAATTGTAATTGGTTTTTGGGGAAAGAAAATGCGCAGTATCTGTTTCATATATGGTTGGACACCTGAACCGCGCCGTAAGGGAAGACATAAATGAGGGAGTGAATGAAGAAGGGAAGAGACAGGTGCCGTCGTGAAGGGCTCCGGTATAATTTCGACCGCCTGGGACCCGTAACAGCTGCTCCCTTGCAACAGCACAGCCAGCAACACGGAACCTTCCTGGGCTCGTCCACGACGGCGGAGTTGACGGGGATCCGGCTCGGGCTGGGCCTGCTGCTCACCCTCGGCCCTCCGCCGCCGAGGAGTGCTCTGCTGTGCGACTCCCATGCTGCCCTCAGGCGCCTGCAATCTAACGGCCGCGGTACCCCACTAGTGCGGGAAATTCGCTCGCGTATCGAGCGCCTCGCGCAGAGAGGATGTGCCGGGCGTGCACAGTGGGTGCCCGGTCACTGCGGCATCGCCGGCAACGAATAAGCTGACGACCTCGCGACCGCTGCACATGAACTGCCTGCCAGCAATCTGCCCCTTGCGCTAGAGGACGTGCGTGCGGCCATCCACGACCATCTCCGAAAGCAGCACCGACCAACGCATCGCAAGAGGCGAGCGCATCGACAGTGTCACCGGCTGTCGCGCACGTACACGGTCGCAACGTGTAATGAATCTCCGCGCGCGCATTGGCTGCGTGTGGCCCGGGGAACGACGGGAGCGTCACAGAATCGCGACAAGTGATGTGTGTGACGGATGCGGTGCAGTGGAAACACTAAAACAGCTGCTCCTTCACTGTGCCACGTTCGCCGATGCTCGTCGCGATATGCTTACGGCCTATAGGGCGCTGGGCATACTACCAGACTCCATCAAGACACTAGTGTGGTCGCAGGGCAGTGCGCGCATTCGTGAGCGAACCATGGTGAGCCTCTGTGCATTATTCGAACACACGGGCTTGACGTCCCGTCAGTTCTCCGTCAGGTAGTTACACGCAGTGACCGAACGCTCCGCGAGTTCTACCTTGAGCGATTAATAACTGGACGCCCCACTCCAGTTGTAGCCAACAGAAGTGCTGTGCGCGTGTGTTTTACTTCCTCTAGCATGAACTAATCACGTGCACAACCTGGACACAATTCTTATTGTGTAAATAGTTTGTATATATTACATCTCCCCCTATCGTCTCTTCCTGTCCCCTCATCTCTTTCGTTTCATTTCTCCATTCTGCCTGCTATCCTTTATTTCCGCTGCCCCAGCACAGGTGCTTCAGTATTGCAGGTGCTTCAGTACTGATGGCAGATGCCGGGGCTACCAAAAATCTTTTCCTTCATTTTTGCTATTATTTTATTAAAAACCACTACCGCCACATGGGGATCTTTAACGCGCACTGACATCGCACAGCACACGGGCGCCTTAGCGTTTTGCCTCCTTAAGGGAAGGAAAATGATATAAAATTTGTTTTAGGGATAGGAAATGTCCCCTGTATCACATATCTTGGTGGACATCTGAACCATGTTTGACTTCACAGCTATAGTTTGACAGATTTCGCTGGACGGACGGACTGACAACGATGACCCATTAAAGGCTTTCGCCTTAATATATTTATCGCATCAGCAGGAACACATCTGTGCTATGACATGTGCATGTGTTAAGGCACTCGGCTATTGAGACGGAATTTACGGGTTCGAACGCTGCCGCGGAGGCCACATTTGGGGAAGTTGGTGGTGATTATAACTATTGCCACGAAGTGGAAGGGATTAGTTGGGGCTGGGGAGAGCCTAGTGTGCCATCTCGTTGGGGGCGACGTCTTGAGCTCGTGTGATGAGGGCCAGCTACGTTGTTTTTCTTGAACTGGCCAAGAGCTTGTCTCATTCTTCCACTGACGGAGCTGGCAAGAGTGTCGTCGCTGGGGGGTTTGCGAGCGCGTTTCCATAATATATGGTCTTGGGTGGCGTGCGTCCAATCACCGCAGTGCGGGCATGCAGATGCATATTCACCGTTTGTGATTAAACATAATCGGTAGGAGCTAAAAATGACCTTTGTTTGTAGGCGTCTGCGTGTCGTGGCTTGCGCACTGTGAGGGGTAAGGGCAGGATAAGTGCATCTTAGCTGGGTATAGAAGTTTGTAATCTCCTCTATACGAGCGATGCGCCTAGTCGGGGGCGTCCGTTCCCGAGAGGTCTCCCGTGCCCCGGTTGGTTAAACCTCGGTCTAGACGGTCAGCCCCCTCGTTTCCGGACTTAACCGCGTGAGCAGGAACCCATACGCTAGTGATGATGGGATCGAGAGTTCGGTTGCACAGAATTTGCATTGCGAGTGCACTTGCCGAATTTATGGCGAAATTTTGAATGCGCTTCTAGAGTCGCTTAGAACAGATTTGGTTCTGGCATCCGCGATGGCCAGTGCGATAGCTACTTCCTCGACCTCGCGTATAGAGCTAGCGTGAAAGGTTGCGGCGTTAACGAGGGCAGACTTTGTAGTGGCCATACACGCCACCTGTGTTCCGTCTTTGATGTGTTCAGCTGGATCCACGTAGACAGCTCGCGGTTCGTTCTCGTACTGTTTCTCAAGGGCCTGCACCCTTGCTTTCCTTCAAGCGTCGTTTCATCCAGGCAGCATGTTCTTGGCTACTGGTTTAACAACTAGTCTACTAGTAATGTCGACTGATAAATGTGATGTTGCACTACCTCCTCAGAGGGCAGGTTGTAGGGTTTGTCGAGAATTAAGCGTCCCGCAATAGTGCGTGACAAGCGGGTCACTTGTGCCGTCTTATGGGCTTCGATTAGCTCAGTGAGCATGTTAAAAATACCCGATACCTGATTTCATATCTTCTTCGGGTCCTTGGACTGAAGATATTAATTCTATTTTTGGATTATGGCGGAGTACCTGAAGCACTCTGGCATGGGTCGGTCGGGTATTGCACTGCCTCCGGGATCGGCCCGGGGCATAATAGCGCGCGCCTTTTCTTTCCATCTTTGCTCTCCTATCCCTTCACTGTCCTACTTTCAGCACGCGGCAGTGAGCGTGGTTGGGCGTGAGCCAGTAGGCAGCCCCGTGCACTTTCCTTTTCTTTCTTCCTATCAGCAACAACAGCAACAGCATTCCCAACTGCAGCAGTGTACGCAGGCCACTGCTGAAGGCGCGCCGACGCTGAAGCCAGGAGCGCCTTCAGCAGTGGCCTGCGTACAGCTGTACCGTTCTCTATAGTGGACACAACTCGTCTCCTTTCGGAATTGATGAGGAGGGCGACGGCTATGTACTGGGCCCTGCCAGACACCCGCCACATCCGCCTTAAACGGCTAGATCCGACGATGACCTTTTCAGTTCCTCGCGGAATACCTCGCTCTATTGCATGCGTTATCCGTAGACTACGTTTAAACGTGGCATTCACGCGCAAATACTTGCACTTAATAGGACAAGCGGACTCCCCGGAATGTACCACATGTGGCGTGCTAGAGACTACAGAACATGTTTTAAATGCGTGTCCAGCGTATGCACGCGAAAGACTCATACTCGCATCTGCTCTGAAGCCTATGGACACATCGCTCCTGTCTGAGGATTTGATCCTCGGCGCTTGGCGAGATAGTTTAAGAACTGTAAAGGCAACGCGAGCGCTCTCACGCTTTTTGAGCGACACGGACCTTGTCTCGCGTTTGTGATGTCAGAAAGTGTGCCTTTTTTTAAGTAGTTTTTCATCTGCCTCCTCCCATCATCATCGTCCCCCATCTTGACCTTCTTTTATCTCTTCTTCCCGTCCCCCAGAGCAGATTAGCAGGCCAGGTATTTCTTTTCAGGCCAACCTCTCTGCCTTTCCTATCAATAAACCCTCTCTCTCTCTCTCTGAGTTGGCGCGTGCCCGCAGGCCAACGGCAGCCTTGTATGATGTTCTCATGATGCTAATTAGCGCCTCTTCGTCCCTGCGACGCAGGTGATAGTACGCGCAAGAGTACGTCATTCGATTTATCAGGAATGATTGCATTTTCCTGCATAGGTCGGGTTCTCTCATGCCCCTGCGACGGGTGCCAATGCGCCTGACCATCCCACCTATCTGGTGCGCCATGGTGTGTAGCGGCGGATCGATTTCGTGTCGAGAGTTTTATTCTGAATAAACATGCCAAGAACCCTGATCGTGGCTATCGGGGGTATTGGATGGCAGTCGATGTGCAACTGGACGGGTTGCCGAAGGTCGGACGCTGCCTGTGAGGCTTCTTTGTTCCAGATAACTAAGAGTACCGATTTAGGCGGAGAACACAAAAGACCGTTCCTCTGCACGAAAGAGTGTACCGTGTCGATAGCTCGTTTCACTGACTCTGCAATCTGTCCATCGGATACGGAGTTGGTTCATCGGGTGATGTCGTCGGTGCATATAGAATGATGCATATGTGGGATCGCATCCAACACACGCGGGAGGCCAATCATAGTATTGTTGAAAGAAAAGCGCCTTGCGGGGTTCCTCTGGTGCCTAGTGTAATTTTGTCGCTACTCTTGTCTCCGAAATGCAGCGTAGCCATGCGCTCGCTCAGGAAGGTGGCGATGTAGTCTTATCGTTTCCCTTACTTCAACAGTCACAGGTGAAAAACGAGGAGGAGAAGGACTTTAATGGAACAGGAGAGTCTGCCTGGCATGCTACTCCAGGTGAGGGTGAAAGAAGAGAAGAGTAGAGAAGAGGAACAGAAAAGGAAAAGAGAAAAAGGGTGAATGGTGAAATCGAGCACACTCATGCACTCAAAAACACACATACACACACATGATTGTTAAAGAATGTCCACCAAACCCGTGTCTCTAAACACGACAAATGCTTTGTGTCGCGTACACCCGAAGCCACGTCTCTCCAAGGTCCTAGAACATGCTCCAGGTGCAAGGGGACATCCTGTCGGAGACTGATGAAGAGTTAGCAGCAGGACATAAAATGTGGAAGATCCTCGGGCACACCACATGTGGGGCACAAAGGGCTACTTAATGCAACAATTTTATGTAAATATGATTTAGTGTAGGCAACGCTCAGGTGAATTCGGTGGAAGCACTTTTGATGACGTCTGTCTATACTGCGTGGCATGCGGAAGTCACAAGTGGGGCCGATACGTCGAAGGGGTCTATACTGACACTGCGGATCACACCTTGCTCCTACCTATACCATTTTCTCGCAGTGATGGTGCGACACATTACACTACCAAATCCTCGCAGGTGAGACAAGATGGAAGTGTGTGACACATCGTCAAAGGCCTTACACACGTCGAGTCGCTGGATGGTGCGCGTGGCTTTTATGGGATTTGGATCTGGAATCTCTTGCTGTATCTGTCACATGATGTCCCGAGACACCTGCTCTAAGCCTAACCATAGACGGAGTAAACGTGTCTTTTGCGTCAGCGTGCATTTGGAGCCTGTTTAAGACAACGTGCTCCATTACCTTTCCTAGAAATGATTTTAGCGAAATTTGGCGGAGGTTCCCAATCTCGAATCCTTTTAGCTGTTAGGAATGAAAATAATTTTAGCGTGCATCCATTCTTCGGGGATGCTGCCTTCTGTCCGGTATCTGTTGAAGAGGTCCGTAAGGGCCTGTACTGTTTTTGCTTCTAAGTTGCGCAACATCTTACAGGTGATGCGATCGTCCCGGCTGCCGAGGTGGTGTTAATTTGATTAAGAGCAGCTCTAACCTCATCTACGGTAAAGACCATAGCCATGTGAGCATTGTCCGACTCTGAATATTCTTCTGGCGTGGGTATATCCTAGGAGGTTTTTACGTACTGATTTTTGAATGTGGTCACGAGCACTCCGTTGCTGCCCTGGAAAGCTTGCGCGATCCTCTGTAGGGTTTTGTGACATTCGGTCTTAGTCTTCCTAGGATCAAGTAAATGCTTGGGTAAAAACCTTGTAATAAGGGAGTAAATACTCACTGGCACCCACCCAAGCGCAGCCATACGGCTACAAAGGAACGCTATACAGCTTTCTCGGAAACTTGGCAGTTAAAAACTGGTCCCTGTGCCCTGTTCCCACATAGAATTATCGATCAATTCGCTCACACCCTACCGTAAGCTTGCCGTCCCGGTTAGCTCAGTTGGTAGAGCGACTACTCCGGTGAAGTGATGGCCCCGGGTTTGAACCCCGGACCAGGACGAATGTTTCTTTAACTGCGAAGTTTCTGAAAAAGCTCTGTAGCTTTCCTGTGTAGCTGTATGCCTCCGCTTGGGTGGATGCCAATGAGTAATTACTCCCTTATTACAAATTTACTCCTCCTTGGGGACTTCCCCTAAAAGCATTTGACTAGAACGCATGTGTTCTTGTCCAGTTGTCCATTAGGGCGGCCGCAAGTCTGACGCCACTGCTCTCGGCTAAGCTGCCATGTGTACGCCACGTGTATGCTTATTTTTACGCCATCGAGCGTGTATACGTCGTTGTGCTTCCATGATGTGTACTAGCTTAGCGTCCGGACTGGGATCGCTTTCTTCCTGCGTCACAGTTTTCGAGGTGTTGGCGGCGTCTCGAAGCAGACGCTCCGTCCACTGTCGTAAATCTGCTAAGCCCTCCGTCGGTTTGCGAGCGGAAATTTCTGAAGGAGTCCCAATTCGAGTGCTTCACTTTCCAGCGACGCATTCCGCAATGCATGGCTCAGAAAATGGTACACAGCACATAGTGATCGCTTCCTATGTTAACGTTGAGTTTCTTCTATCTGAAATAGGGGATATTTCTTGTAAAAGTAAGGTCGGGGCACGTATCCTTGGTAACGCTATTAACATGCGCGTAGGTTTGTCAGGGTCGATGAGTAAGGTATGCCCTAGCATCCCCCCCCCCTTGCCCTCTGAGCAGTCTCTCAGAAATAAGTCCTCTTTGTATTGTTAGTTGAGTGGCCCCATTCTGCACGGGGTGCGTTAACACATCCGAAACCCAGCAACATTCCGTCTCACGCGGCTGCATGCGCCTTGCGGAGGAGGGCTGCTATTTTCGTGCTGTTGTCTTTAGGTGGACTGTATACGTTGAGAATGTTGAGGGGAGATTGTTCGCGCGTGTTCGGTAGCATATATAAAGATATGAGAGACGTCTGCCATTTCCAAATCTAGTTGATTTGCTGTGAGATTACGGTGCACAAGTGTAGCTGTGATCGGGCGGAGCTCAGCTGTCCCTTTCTCATTGCATGCTGCATATCACGTGAGCTTTACTTCTGCGTTTGTCTCTTCAAGGGCTATGATTACCATTCTTTGTTTGGGGCAAAACTGCATATTTAAGAGCCTTGCGCTTGGCTCTGAATCCCCCGCAATTCCATTGCCATCCTATAACAAGGACACTAGCCATCGCGTTTAAAGTAAGGTTCCTTTCGCGCGGGTGGCATTATGTTAGGTTTGACAATTCCGCTGGCGGACGCACGCGCCGCCGCGCCATCGGGTGGGCTGGAGAATACAGTGTAGGTACGAGGACAAGAGCCTTCTGCATTTAGCGTTGTCGATGTTATGGTCACGTTGCTAGGGGCCGCAGGTCAGCCAACGCTACTTGTTACAGTGCCGAGCTTAGATATCCGTTTCGAAAGTACTTGCGACATTGGCCACAGCCTAGTTTACTGCGTTAAGCATTGGTATTATTTTCTGGATAGTCGCCTCCACCTTGGTGTGTCCTTCGTCTATTTTTGCAAGCCTCTGTTCGTCATTATTGTCTAGCTCATCTGGATCTGGCCGAGGTACAAAAGATGCGTTTCATTTGTTACGACGAGTTTGACACACTTCCACGTGTTCATTGCGGATGACCTCTTCGTGAGCGCAAGCCTCAGCCAACTCGGTATTATTTTTGAATTGCACATTCGCAGTTTCTAACGGTTTGATGTTAACGTTGAGCGGCGCTAACTGTTGTTGAAGCTTTTTGACTAACTATGCCAGTTCACTTACCTTTGGGTCGGGTGCTCGTTGGCGTTGCTTGTCGTCAGTAAACGGCGTTTAGCATGGAAATGTTTGGCAGGTTCGTCTTGCGCTTCGAAATTGCAGTTTGTCCGAGAGCTGCTTCTCCGAGATGACGATGTACTCCAACCTGTGCTCCTACTGCGTCCACTTAGAGGCTGAAAAGAGTGCTCTCGTGGTTCCTGATTCGGTCGACTTCTGACCCTTTATTGAGATGGACGTTGGCTCACTGAAGCTCCTGGCTCCGAGGCACCTGTGTCCTGGCTTCAGCTAGAGCTTGATCATGATTGATTCTAGTGGGATGAGATGTCACAGCGATTTCGTACGAAGCGCTGCTTGCAGCTCCGGCTGTTGGTCGGATGTGGGTCCTCGCACAAGATGCACACCGCTTAGCACGTGGGTTCCTGTCCTTGTGGCGGAGCATGTTCGATGCCGCATCTGTAGCAAGTTGCGTGCCTTGGCTGAGGGCAGACGTCCACGCGATGGTTCAGGGGTGCTCATCGTGACTGCGTTGTTGAACGGGTATACCCTCACCTGTTTAGTAGAGAGGGCGACCTTTGTGTCGAGTCGGGCGGCTGCACAGACAATCTTCGCCATCCTTGCCGGACCGATGTCACATAGGTTGAGTTGGCCTTGTCGTCTGAGAGCGACTTTAAAACCTTCGGCCGGTTGGCGGGGGAGGGAACTCTTCCTTTGCTCTGGTGGCGGTCTGCCACGTGGCAGCTGTTGCAACCCGGTGTCTTTCTCAGTCGTTGTCAGCACAGTTTAACGTTGCTCCGTTCGGTGATCGGTGATGTCGAGACCCTCGACGACGTAAGGCAGGGTAGGAGGGAAACCCAGGCATCGCCTGAGCGGCGCCGTCTCCACCGTAGTCGGCGCGCAGCTGTTTAGCTTAGCTACCGGTATCGATGTGGCCGGCCGAAAAACGGACACACGGAGAAATTGGCCAGCCTGGTCCTCCATGCTCTTAACACCAAGTCCGGGGTAGTGTCCGAAAGTGCAGGGCAAGAAAATTGTGTTTGTTGGTGACTGTCCGCCACGAAAATCTGGTATCAATCGCGGAGATCATTTGAGGCCCGTCTGACCCGCTTTCGGGTGGAACGCGGACTCCGCGTTTCGAGGAGGCGAAATGCAAAGGGCGATAGTGGTGGCAAATATTTATTGACTATGTATTTAATGAGAGTGTTTTGGGTCAGACCCTAGGGGCCTGACCCTAAGAAATTCAAGGGGCGGGGGGGGGGTCCCTTATCCCGCCACCCCGTGGCTTCCGCGGCGGCCCGGGCTGGAGCCACCAGGGCTTGATGGGCCTGGAGGTCGGAGCAACCGAGCAGGGCAGCCTCCCAGTCCTCTCGGGTAGGTTAGAAAGGAAGGATTCGAGAGGCAAGTCCACACCAGGTGTCTGGAAACGCCTCCCCACTATGAGGGCACTCTCTTGAGAATATCAGACAGTGGCCGCGCAAATTTTTGTATAAGCGAGAAATCTCACGGAAAGTAAGAGCAGATTTGAGTTCCTCGTCCTGCGCTGGTTGTAGGTGCGGCGATGCCCGGTGATTTAGCGCGTGGGCGGCAGAATGAGCTGCCTAATTCCCATGGATGCCTACATGCGCTGGGGCCAATACAATGGCGCGGTGGCTAAGAAAACCCTGGTACTCGCAAGTTTTTAGAATTTTGAAGCCCCTGTATGGGATGCAGCCTTGTTTAATATAAAGGCACTCTTGTGCTGTGTGACGTCAGTTTACGTTAAAGATCCCCAAGAGGTCGAAATCTTGTCCGGAGCCCTCCAATTCTTTATTGCTTTCTTATTTCACTCTACCTTATTTATCCCTGCCGTCCGAAGTAGGGGTGTTAACCCGCATTGTGGAGAGATCTGCGATATCTTTCGCACGGTGTGGGCATGTACTGAGAATACTCACCTTCCCTCTTTCCTACACCTACCCGAATGGCATGGAAGACTGCCCTCTTAACTGCTCCACACTAGAGTCCACAAGGGCTATGTTGAAGTGGCCGCTAGAGGGGACTCGTCGTGCGGTGTCCCGGACTAAGAGTCTTTGATTCCCAAACTCTCTTTTTGAGCATTACAAAAGTTTTTCACCAGCAGCAACACCACCCCACTGTGTGGCAGTAAATTCTCCTACGATAATATAAGGGTGTCTATCGGAATATGTGAGATAGTTACTGGGCCAATTCATTTCCTCAAAATCAATTTTCAACCAATCACATACCGTTGGAAAGCGCACTACAGGGGTGGGTGATTCATAACAACCCTTCAGTCGACTTACTTTCGTGACGTCAACCACAGAGACCATCCTGCGTAGTGTGAGAGGCTCGTTTTCAGACAAGAGACGACCTTGGTGTAACGGATCAATGTTAGGCTCATCCATAGACAAGTGTTCTGGAAGTTGTCGCCTCTCCTGTTTGGTAGAAAAAGGTCGAAAAATTACGGATTGCACAAGTCCACTTAAGAAAGGAAATTCGAAAGCATTTCCCTTCCCCTCCCCCTCTCTCTTTTTAATTTTTTTTATTCTTCTGTTTTTATTTTAATATTTGCATTTTTGTTTTATTTTCATTCCATATATTTGTTTCTCAATTTTCGTTCTTATATTATTTTTCTTGGTTTTATTTATTTTCATTCCCCTTATTTTCCTATTGATATTATGTCATCAATATCATCATCATCGCTATCATCTACTTTCACTATCGCAATCATCATCATTAACACTATGTTTAGCACTATCACCATCAGTATTTATCACTATCACTACCACGCTATCTATCTCTAGCCTCTATCACTATCGGCAGCTATCATTATCACTATCACTACCATCAACACTTGCTTACTCATCTTTTACATTTTATTTTAATGATATATCGTATGCTTGAAAGTTCGTGCGGACACTTTTGCGGACAACCTCCGTCTACAACTTCCGTCAACGCTGCTCATGAGCCAAAAAAGGCTTTCGGCTTAAAAGAGCCCAGCAACTTCGTTTGGTTGCGACTCAGTTTTGTTGCTCTCCGCCTATGTAAATGCCTCTTCGGAGGAAACAATTAGTATTTGGCCCATCTGAGACCAGAATATCATCATCACCCACCACTCAAGACGTCAATACAGCGAACGCGCTTGCTCGCGAATCTACACTTAATACTTCCAAAGGCTCCATCCCGATAGTAAGTCACGCCAAAGTCAACGAGGAAGTCTGCAAAGGGATTATCACTGTCCATGAGCAGGAGACTTCTACCATCCTGAAATATTAAGTCCAGTGGCGAGGAGGAGAGATAGCTTTCATCGGCAAGCTGGGGAAGTCGACGTTGCCCTGATCTCCTTCATGGGCCACAGAGTACCGCGTTACGTGCACTATAAAAGCGTGGTTACTGTGGTGCGCGAATATAAGCGCACTATTCCCGCGTTTTTTCGATCCGGCACCATCTGTCATCGCGTGCACTTATGCCCGAATCATCAAGACAATCGCGGCGGACACTGCAGCCAAACGGTCGCAGTCGTCGAAGATGGCAACATGGTGCCCCACGTGTGCACTCCTTCCTGCATCGTCTGCGATGGCAGCCATCTTACGTGCTCGCAAGACTGCAAAGCCATATTTCTACGGCTGCAATAGTCGGGGAAAATGACCGCTCAAAGAAAACAAACTCAGCGTGCAGTGGCCCCGGGTTCTGGCACCGCTCAGGAAGTCTCCCCGCCTAGCAACAATATAGTGCAAGGCACAATCGGGCCAGCGCCACCGGCGGGCGCCTTGCACGGGCGTGCCCCAAGCCCCCTCGATCAACTAACCAGAAAGCGTCACGTGATCCAGGCGCAACCGCATTCCTACACGGGGATTTTCCTGCTCTCGAATGCCCTCCGCCTGGCGCGCCAAAGACGTTACAACCCAAGGAACGCAGCCAAGACGAGCCTTTTCTGCCTTCCCGTGCTCCCCTACCTTCTCCCCCACCAAACCTTCTTCCACCCCCCTCTTATCTCTGACGCCGCGGACCTCCGCTGCGAGATGGAGACACTGCGGGCACAAAATGCTCAACTCCAGCCAAACTTAATGCTCTAGAAATGTCTTGGGCCTTCCAGCCCACTGTGCAGGTAGCTCCGGAACCGGTGAAATAAGTGCCGGCAGACCCGACACCCTCTAGCCCTGATGTGCGTTTCACCACCCTTGAATATGCCCTCGCCCAATTAACGACTGTTAAACTTTGGCGAAATTGAAGACAACCTGCTCAAGGCAGCTACGGCCACGGTTACGGCCGCCGTAACAGCCATCATTAGGAGGTGACTAGAGTCAAACACCCTTCTTCTCCGCCGAATGGATTCCCTGCAAGACGCAAACCGCTCATCAATACTCAACCGACCTATTGATCTAACCGAACTCTCGGAGGAGCCGGAGCCGCTCCCGCTGTAGGTGACGGACCCTACGCCGGCTCTCCAATGCAGTTCCCCTTTAGATCAGCATGACATTGTCCCCTCCTAGCCAACCCCCTAGAGGTCGCCGCCCCCGGCAAAGACAACAAGCTCTTTCCCTTGTAGAGTGGAACTGTCGGGGTTTCAAAGACAGGAACAAACGCGCGAACTTAAGCACGTACATTGAGAACGTCGAACACCCCGCCGCAGTCCTCGCGTTGGAAGAAACCGAGGACGCGGTCAAGCTCTCGGGCTATAGAACTTTCTACGAGACCTGTTCACCTGTCTCTTAGTCCATAAGGCCTACGCAGTGCAGGACGTTAATCTCGACCTAAATCTGGAATATTCGTATGTGATGGTGTCTGTCCTCCACCTACGGCGAACAGATAGCACCTCACACATACTTAATATCTAGTGCCCTCCGAAACTCAAAAACATCACTTTTTCTAACATTTTTAGTGCAGCGCTAAGTATAGTGGGTCGTGACCCCGTCATGACATACAGAGGGAGCTTTTAACCCCCCCCCCCCCCTGTCTCATGTGGAGCTATCGCAAGGTAGAGCCGCGTGGCCGTAAGTTGGTGGAACTTATATCTACGCTGGGCATCACTCTTCTAACCGACCGGGTCCCCCCAACACGTGAAGGGAATTCTACCAATTGGGACCCCTGCCTCGACCTTACCCTTACGAAACACTTCCGACACGCACAGTGGATCAGCACCGAGGAAACCCGCGGTAACGACCACTGAACACTCTCATTTACACTTGACCCTTACATCGCCACTTGCACAAGCCAAACTTCCCGAGTGGAATGCTTTCCGCCAGGCCCTGCCAGTAACTTATCTCTTGGAGAAAGGCTACTCCACTTGGACACACAGACACATGCAAATACTCTGTTCACACGAACAGCACATCCAGCTGACGGATCCTGCATTGGACGTGGGTAACAACGCGATGCACATCTGGGAAGCGAGCCGCAGCTCCATAAAGCGATGGCGGCTGCAGAAACACAATCGCAAACTGCGCGCTCGCAACTCTGACCTCACCCAGCAAGTTGCGAAGTATGCTACCCAGCAAGCTGTGGAGTATGCTGTCCAGCTCGCGGACAGTAACTGAGTAGATTGGTGCAATAGCGCAGCAAGACAGATGTCGAGCCGAACACACTTGGCGGCTTTTTAGTAGTCTCATCGACCCTACACAGACCCGCTCGATAACCCAGAAACACCTCACTCGCGCGATACACAACTTTTCAAGGAAAACCAGAAGATCTAGCGAATGTCTTGCGAACACAATAGCTCAATCAGGATCAAGACCCGCGCGGGCAGTATTATTCGTATGCAGGCAGCGATAATCTGGAAATGGATCAGCTTTTCCAGCTTTACAGCCTTGGCGCAGTTCTTGCCTAAATGCGCAGGAAGGCTACACCCGGGAGGGATCAGGTCAACTTCAAACTGTTGGTAATCCTTCCCAGTTCGGCATACAAAACCCTACCTCAATATATCAACGCCACATGGACCGGGAACACTTCATTGCCACCCGATTGGAAGGCATCATTGGTAACCTTTATTCCGAAGCCGGGGAAACCGGTAAACACACACAACCTCCGGCCCATCTCCCTCACGTCTTGCGTAGGGAAACTGATGAAAATAATTGCTCTTGACCGCTTCTCGGAGTATCTCGAGAGCAAGAACACCCTCGTAGACACCATGTTCGGCTTCCGACCTCGTATATATAAGTCCGCGCAAGGCATCTTTTACAGCTTCATCACGAGGTTCTCCAACCCATAGAACACCCACTCAATGACAAGATATTCCTAGCATTCGATCTGAAGGGTGCGTTTGTCAACTTTAAACACGATGTCATACTAAAGATTCTTAGCGGGACCACCTGCGGCCCTCGTACATTCTACTACAGCAAACATTTCTTAACAGACTGCTTGGCCTATATACGCATACAGGAGACCGAGTACGGCCCGTTTGAGATGGAAACGCGGGGCTCACCACAACGCTCTGTGTTGTCACCGCTTCTCTTTAACATTCCCGTGATGCACCTCCCGGCACAGCTGGTGGGTGTCGGCGGTGTTCAGCATGCGCTGTATGCCGAGGACCATACCATGTAGGCCACTAGATAAATAGGAGAAATTGAGGGATTCCTGCAAGCAGCGGTGAGCATAGTGGACCACCATGCCACGTACTGCGGCCTCCATTGCTCCACGTTTATATCTGAATTTGTGCATACTCGACATTCTCCGAAATTCAAAATCTACGTTGAGCTTTCTCTCGTGAGCGGCACCATCCGTGAAGCGCAGGGGCTGCAAATAATCGAACTCTTCATTAATAAGAATCGCAAGGTAGACACAACTCTTGCCGAACTCCAAGAAGTCGGTGACCAGGCGGGCCAAATGGTTCACCGCGCTTCCAAGGAGCGAGAGGGGTTGCGAAGTAAGGGTGTGGTGCGGCTCGCCCATGCCTTCGTAACTAGTCAAGTACAGTACTCGACTCCTTCCCTCCGCTTATGGAAACATGACCAAGATTGCTTGAAGGCTGTATTCCACAAAATTTTCAGGAGAGCCCTCGACCTCCCGATCTCCACTTCCAACACGTGACTGCTCGCGTTTGGGGTGGTGAACACCTATTGGGAACTTGACGACGCGCATCTCGGTAACCAATATACGCCTCTCGCCCAAACTTTGTCCGGTCGCCGCCTCTTAAACCGGTTACATATCAAACAGGCCCACCATACGACGGAACGGGTTCAAGTGCCCGAATAGTCGAGACGCGCACTCTAAGTTCGACCCCTTAAGACTAATATGAACAAGGAGGACCATAATGGCCGGCGCCAGGCGCAGGAAAATGCACTGCACCACCACTATGTCCTAAAGAAACACGTCTTGCACGCCGACGTTGCAGGCCTCTACCACACCAGGGTGGAATGGTACACGACTGCAGTCATACACGACGAAACACAGTTGGACGGCCTCTCGTTCGGAGCGTCCAGCTCAATGCATACTGAGGAAGTGGCGATCACCCTCGCAGCCTCCCTTCCCCAATCTAAATTCATCCTCAGACTCTCGCGGTGCCTGTCGTAACTTTCAGTTCGGTTGTATCACTCCACTTGGTCAACAAATTTTTCGCCACTGTACTCGCAACTGCGATCCAACTCATCGCTCAATTAAGTGGGTCCCCGGCCACTAAGGCATGCCAGGTAACGAAGCAGCCCATGAGGCAGCCCACGAACTTACTAACCCGGCACCAGGCGCTCATTGGGAGGACCTTAACACAGATAACAAAACTTCTTTTAAATATATTACTGATAACTATACTGCCGAACACAGGCGCTACCCGGTTCCTATGAAGGGACTGTGTAAAGCTGGGGAACGAGCTCTCCTTCGGTTCTTTACAAACACAGTGCTGTGCCCGGCGGTTCTCATACACTTTGATTCTTTTTTGACGGCCGCTTCTCAATCTGTGGGGAGGTGGTCGATCCCTTTTACATGGTTTGTGCATGCAGGAAAGTCCTTCTCTCCCACCCATCCCCCTTCCTCTACCCTAGAGGACTGGGAGGCAGCCCTGCTCATCTGCCAGGAGATATCGACCCAGCAGGCGATGCTTCGGCGGACCTGCGCAGCGGTCAGGACCAACGGGGTCCAGGAATGAGGGACTTCGCCTTGTATTGTAAGGGGTGAGACCCACACGGGGTCTATCCCCGAGCACCTCTAAGTGAATATAGCTCAATAAATGCTTTTCACCACCACCACAATGGAAGAAGATCGAGGCTCCTGCCACGCGAAATTCTGCATATGCGGCGCGTCTCCCTGTAAAGGTCAAATTAATGTGTTCTAGATGTCAAATTACAGTGTTCTAGAAGACTGTAGTTCAAATCCAAGAGCGAGATGGCCTTTAGGCTCAGCATGCAGGAGTAGATCTTTTCACTCCAAAACCCGGTAGGTAGTGCAGCTTTATGGGAGCGCATGAGCGAAAACGTGGTATTTTTCATATTTCGCAGCCTTTATTGAGCCTTTTCCGGCACAGAGTTCCTGATTGTCCACTAAAATTTTGAATCTTCGTTTTCAAAGCGTCTAGAGGAGTTTTTAAAACATCAGTGGTGCAGGCTACATTTGAAATAAATGCTGGACGGAATGGGACGCCATTTTGCGCCTAGGAAAAAGGACCGCTTTTCAAAAACCAACAAATAAGTATGGACGTTGCGAAATTCTAGCAGCACCTAATAAGTGCTGTTTGGCGCTATAATTGTTTAATGCGAAAGCATTGCAGTCCCACTGAGAGAACAGCCGGCGGTGTGCGATAGCGTGTTAATATATGCACTAGCAGATGCTACTGAAAAATCTGATAGATGGCAAGAAAAATAGGGTGACGTCATCAGGCAGCCATGACACAAACAGCAACGCACGCACCGCCACTGCATGCAATGTTGCACCTGTCGCTATTGCTGAGAGGAAGAAAGGAAAGGAAAGTGCACGGGCCTACCTACTGGCTCAAGCCGAGCCAGGCTCGCCGCCGCGTGCTGAAAGTAGAAGAGTTAAATGATAGAAGAGCAAAGATAGAAAGGAAATGTCGTGCGCTAATATGCCCCGGGCCGATCTCGGAGGAAGTTCAATACCGGGACGACCCGTGCCATAGAGCTTCAAGCCGGGCACTCCGCCATATTCAAAAAATAAGTTTAATATCTTGGGTCCAAGGACCCGCAGCATATATTAAATAGGGCTATGCATGTTGACGCGTGATTTGCGCTTATTTTTCTGTAATATGTTAATTTCATGTTACATTACATACGTTTGGCAATGCTTTATTTTTGTTTCTGAAATGCCCCTCCTGCTTGGGCCAACGCATTGCGGCTGCAGTAATAATTAATGAATAAAAAAATAAAATCAGTGGACCGTTCGCGGCTCAGCTCACGACAGTGACGTCTACTAGGGACGAAAACAGATTGGCACCGCTGGAGGCCACCTAGTTTAACCGTCAAGACAATGCACCACTCGCGTAGCTGTCAGCGGACGTACAGTATTGGTCAGAAAACATCAGGGCGCTGTAATTGGGCCACGATCGGCAGCGCTCCGATACGGCGGCGCGGCCAATGCCGGCGCGCGCCACCACTCGCTTGTTCTGAGGGCAAAGAGGGCGAGGGAAACATGCCCTTTCCTCTCGGGCGTCCCTTGATAACAGCGCACATGAAAATGTAGTGCGGCGTTCCCACTCTCTAGTACGCGCTTGTCTTACGGCCGCCGCTCTACGGCGCTTTGTGCAAGTAAATGCGGTGGTCACGGCGAACCTGCCCGGCACTAGAGTGATTTGTGAGCAGCCGTAAAGAATCATGCACTGAGCGCTCAGTCCAAAGCGGCTGCGGAGCAACTGACCAAGGCAGTGGTCACACCTGTGAAGCAGCGGAGGGTTTGAAGAATCTCTGGCTCCGGACAGGCCGTCATTGGAAACTGGACTTCGCAACGTTCAATGCTAGAACCTTGTCTAGTGAGGCTAACCTAGCAGTGCTGCTCGAAGAACTAGCGGGTATTAATTGGATAACATAGGGCCTAGTGAGGGTAGGAGGACAGGTGAGTCTATGCAGTACTAAGGGGCGGGCACGTCTTCTGCTATCATGGATTAGCGGCCAGACGATAACTAGATGTGGGATTATTCATCGATCAGGGAATAGCTCGCAAGATAGAGGAGTTGAATAGTATTATTGACAGGGTGGCATTTATTGTAATTATGCTTCATAAGAAGAAGAAACTGTAGGTGGTGCACGGCTACGCGCGTACATCCAGCCACGGTCACCAGATCATTAAATGCTTCTATGAAGATGTGGAATTCGCAATGAACAAAATAAAATAACAGTACACTGTACTGATGGGCGACTTCGATGCGAAGCTAGGCAAGAAGCAGGCCTGTGACGAGGGGGTAGGGGACTATGCCATACATTCCAGGTATAGCAGGGCAGAGTTATGAGTAGAATTCGCCGAGAGAAGTAATTTACGGATCATGAATACCTCCTTCCGGAAACAAGATAACAGGAAGTGGAACTGGAGAAGCCCCAATTGCGAGGCTAAAATGAAGTAGACTTTATAATATGCGCTCACCTTCGCATCGTGCATGTTGCGGAGGTCCTCGGAAAGGTGCATTGCAGCGACCGCAGATGGCAAGGTCTCGAATTAGCTAAGTCTTGAAGAGAGAACGGAACAAACTAGTGAAGTAAAAGCCCATTAACGAGTTAGCAGTAAGATGGAATGTATAATAATTCAAGATATCACTGCAGGAGAGATATTCGGCTTTAACTGAGGAAGACGTTCTTAATGTTCAAACAGTGCGCAGTACGTAGCGCGCAGTAAATGTAGACCGTAGGACGGCTCGACAAGACAGTGGCAAGCTATCTCAGGAGACGAAAGATCTCATTAAGAAACGCCGCAACATGAAAGCATCTAACTCCACAGACAGAATGCAACTGGCGGATATATAGAAGTTGATAAATAAGCGCTAGGCAGCCCACATCATGAAGTTTAATATGGAGAGCATCGAGCATGATCTAAAGAACGGAGATAGACTAAACGGGGTGAAGAAAATGCTAGGCATAGGTGAAAACTAGATTTATGTGTTTAGACAAAGAGGGTAATGGCATTAGAAAAATGGATAAGACAGCTTAATGAGCCGAAGATTTTTACAAAAATGTACTCAGTAGCCAATGTAATCAGGAGGTTAATGAGAGATGCGGGAGAGCACAGCACTGGCATATCCCGCCACTAACGAAACAGGAAGTGAAGGAAGCTTTAGCAGTAATGCAAAGGGGGAAGCAGCTGATGAGGAAGAGGTAACAGCAGATCTGTTCAAGGACGCAGGGGAGATTGTGTTAGAAAAACTAGCCACCCCGTATACGCAATGCCTTATGGCTTGAAGCGCACCAGAAGCTTGAAAGAACGCAAACATTATCCTAATTCATAAGTAATGAGACGCCAACGACCTGAAAAATTACAAGCTGCTCAGCTTACTGTCCATTGCCATCAAGGTATTTACTAAGGTAATCGCTAACAGAGTCAGGACAACCTTAAAATTCAGCCATCCAAATGATGAGGCAGGCTTTCGTAAATGATACTCGACAATAGACCATCATCACATTATGAATACGGTGACGAAGTGCGCAGAATGTAACCAACCTCTCTTTCTCTCTCGCTGTCTCTTTATATATATATATATATATATATATATATATATATATATATATATATATATATATATATATATATATATATATATATATATATATTGGCAGACAAGGCAAGTGAAATGAGGGGCGCGTTTGACAAATACATTAAAGAAGCCAACAGTCACCGAAACCAAGGTGCAAGGGGAATGTTTCTAAATTTTTAATTTGTAATGACAATCGATTGGTTTAAAGAAAATTGCTTATACAGCAGCAGGAAAAACGACCATGCCGCGGGTGGGATCCGAACCCACGACCTCCGAATATCGCGTCCGGTGCTCTACTAACTGAGCTACGGCGACGGCTGTCCAATCTGCTGCTTTAGTGGGTACTTATGTTTTTGCGTGTAAGCGTTCCTAAGCGATCTGGCGGTCTTGATGCTATAGGTAGCAGAAGAGGGCTCTCGCACAGTTTCCACCCTCGCCGTTAGATGACGTTCTACGTCACACTTGCGGTATTACAGGACGTGCTACGTCCACCGCTATGAACGAAGGTGGCGCTGGTGAACACTCTCAAGGATCGCTTACACGCAAAACATAAATACCCACGAAAGCAGCAGATTGGACAGCCGTCGCCGTAGCTCAGTTGGTAGAGCTCCGGACGCGATATTCGGAGGTCGTGGGTCAGGATCCCACCGGCAGCATGGTTGTTTTTTCTGCTGCTTTATAAGCAATTTTCTTTAAACCAATCGATTGTCATTACAAGTTTAAAAAAAATTAGAAACATTGCCCTTGCACCTTGGTTTGGGTGACTGTTGGCTTCCTTAATGTATGTATATATATATATATATATATATATATATATATATATATATATATATATATATATATATATATATCCTTCATTGATTACGATAACTCATTTGACGCAGTGGAAACCCCAGCAGTCATGGAGGCATTGGGGAATAAGGGTGTAGAAAAGTGTTATGTGAAAATACTGGAAGATATCTATAACGACTTCAAATCTCCTATACTGCTCCATAATTCAGCAATGAAATTTCAGTAAGGAAAGTTGTCATGTAGGAAGACACGATCTCGCGAATGTCATTCACTGCCTAATTACAGGAGGTATCCCGAGGCCTGGATTGGATGTAGAGTACCTAAATAATCGCCACTTGCTGATGACATTGCCTTGATAATTCACTCAGGAGATTAGCTCCAAAGCTTGATCAATTGGTTAGGCAGGCAGAGCAGAATGGTATGATCATGCAGAAAACCACAGTGATATCCAACAGTGTCGCAAGGAAACAGGAGTTCACAACTGGTAGCGAGGTGTTGGAAGAGGTAAGGGAATACGTCCCTTCACGGCAGGTAGTCACCACTGATTCGGATCTTGAGAGGGAAATAAGAAGAAAAACAAGAATGGGGTAGAGCGCATATGTCAGATTCTCTCATATCATGAATGGCAGTTTACCAATATCCCTGAAGAGAAAGTACACAACAGCTATATGTTCTGAGAAACACAGCGCTGACACACAACGGAGGAAAGCAAGGACACACAACTGCTCACGTCCGTTGTCTGCCAGCCCTGCCTTTCTCAGAACGTTATTTATCCAACTTGCCCAGCAACACGCCTTGCTGAAGCGTTATCTTACGAATGCTCACCTATGAGGCAGAACCGTGGAGGCTAACAAAAAAGGTTCAGCATAAGTTAAGGACAACGCAGTGAGCTATGGAAATAAAAATGATGTGTTATGTTAAGAGATAGGAAGCGGGCATTGTCGTTGAAGGAACAAACGAGGTTTAATGATATCGCAGTCGAAATCAAAAGGAAGCAATGGGCTTGTGTGGGGCATTTAATGTGAAGGCAAGATA
Source organism: Amblyomma americanum (assembly GCF_052857255.1). Lineage (NCBI taxonomy): Eukaryota > Metazoa > Arthropoda > Arachnida > Ixodida > Ixodidae > Amblyomma > Amblyomma americanum. Next base: position 95,781,378 of record NC_135499.1, on the reverse strand, counting down.
ACCGCTGGTCCTTCAAGGGTAACAGAGTGCATTCCAAGAAAAGGGAAGCGTAGCAAGGGCGCCAGAAATTGAGGTGGCCGGATCAGGTTAGGAAGTTTGCGGGGATCCGTTTGCCGCAGCTGGCAAAGGACTAGCCTATTTTGAGATACATGGTAGAGGCCTTGGCTGTGCATTGGGCGTAGTCGGGCTGGTCATTATAATGATAATGAAGATTAATGCAACCCCATCAATCACAGGCAACCGGCCGATTTTTCATTACATTTTCTTTTTTTTCTGCGCTCATTCACAATGGCTTGTGAACGCTGAACAACAGCAATAGGCCGCAGCGTTCATTGGGCGACCAACCTCTCGCGATTAACCTTTAATTTAACTGCCACCTGTTAGCGTGGCATGGTGGGTGCACTGCCTATGCAGTGTGCGGAACGCACTCAACGTTACAGACGCCAAACAGCGTCTGCTTGCCCGATGCACCAAAGCTTTCGCTCTCTAACCAGAATCAGTAGTATTTAAACCGCAGTTCATTTTTTTCTCTCACAAAGGAAAGCAGTGAAGCAGGCTACCAAGAATTAAGTAGTCTCTGAATTGGGCTTGAGAAACGTTTCTTGACACTGCGCTCATAGGAATTCAGTAATACACTGCCAAAGGTTGACTGGACTATGTTTTTTTATTACTTTGGAATGCGCAGAATCATAAGGCACGACGCTTATCGGCCCTAGGCTCGAAGAGCCAACAAACGTGCTCAAGGGGAAGAGCACATTGAGATCCAGGAAGCGGATTCAGCATTTTCTAGTAGTTAATGTGTGATAAGAAGCGCAGATAAAGACTGTTAAAATGCCGCCTAACACCTTATGTGCTTAGGCCATGAAAGCGTCGCATGGCAGTCCAGGAGAATTAGGTAGTCAAGTACATACCTAAAATTATTAGCACAGGTCAACTTTCAAGATGCACGTAAAGGTCTTTATCGTGCATATCACGTAGAAGTCACTCAGAATAGGAGCGATGCTCATATTATTCAGACGCTTTGTTTCTGGGTGAAAAGAGATCAGTTGCACTTGGTATAGCTGGATAAGAGCTCCAAAGGAGCACCAACAGAGAAACCACAGGTGTTTTGAAAGCGACGCCTCCGTGCTTGTCAGTACAACCACTAACATATCGGGGAACCTGATCATGCGGGATTGAAAAATATAGGCCTTTCAAATCGAAAGAGAAACCTTGTGATTGCAAAAATGTGGCAACAGATTTGTGCTGTGTATGTATCTGCGGGACGATAATTACGTGAAGTCGGCACTAGTGTTTATGCGTTTTTGCTCTAACAAACGTGCCAAGAGAAATTTTTTTGCTGGCGATTATAGAGTGGGACAGCATATCCATGTTTAAACGCTGAGAAAACTTATTTGCGCGTTCATTTTTTTCAAAACTACCTTGTTGCATTTATCAAAATAGGATTCATTTGCTGCGGACACTTCTGCTATATCAGCTGCCATCGGCAGAATTACGAAGCCTCCTTCCTTATCCAATAATGCAGCGATGGCGTAGAGGTAGAACATCCGCCTCGCGTGCAAGAGGACCGGGGTTCAAATCCTGGTGCCGCGCAATTCTCCACCGGGTTTAAAAAAAAAAGAAAAATCCGCGTGTCGATGGAATTGCATAACCAGGCCTGGAGTGCGGCCTTATCTCGGTGACCAGAACCGACAACGCACTCTCTCACCAGAGCAGGATTTGGCCACCCTGGTGTAGTACTTGGCCACAACCTTCTATGATCAAACCAACTAACCCTCGGCCCTCAGTCCCCAGCGGCTGCAGAGCAACTGACCACGGCGGCGGTCAGACCTGTGACGCAGCGGAGGGTGCTAAGAATCTCTGGCTCCGGACAGGCCGCCATTGGAATCTGAACCTGGCAACGTTTAACGCTAGAACTTTAGCTAGTGAGGCAAGCCTAGCAGTGCTGTTCGAGGAACTAGCGGGAATTAAATGGGATGTGATAGGGCTTAGCGAAGTTAGGAGGACAGGTGAGGCGTATACAGTGCTAAAGGACGGACACGTACTGTGCTATCGCGGGTTAAAGGATAGACGAGAACTAGGTGTGGGTTTCCTCATTAATAAGGATATAGCTGGCAACGTAGAGGAGCTCTACAGTATTAACGAGAGGGTAGCAGCAATAGTAATTAGGCTGAATAGGAGGTACAAGCTGAAAGTGGTGCAGGCCTACGCACCCACATCCAGCCATGATGACCAGACCGTTGAAAGCTTCTATGAGGACGTAGAATCAGCAATGAATAGAGTAAAATCGCAGTACACTGTACTGATGGGCGACTTCAATGCGAAGGTGGGCAAGAAGCAGGCTGACGACCACGCGGTAGGTGACTATGGGATAGGCTCTAGAAATAGCAGGGGAGAGTTATTAGTCGAATTCGCGGATAGAAATAATTTACGGATCTTGAATACCTTCTTCCGCAAACGAAAAAACAGGAAGTGGACCTGGAAGAGTCCCAATGGTGAGATTAAAAATGAAATCGACTTCATACTATGCGCTAAACCTGGCATCATTCAGGATGTGGCCGTCCTCGGAAGGGTGCGTTGCAGCGACCATAGAATGGTAAGGTCTAGAATTAGCTTAGACTTGAAGAGGGAACGGAAGAAGCTAGCGAAGAAGAAGACCATTAACGAGTTAGCCGTAAGAGGGAAAGCACAGGAGTTTAGGATAGCGCTGCAAAACAGATACTCGGCTTTAACTGAGGAAGATGATCTTGATGTTCATTCAATGCACGATAACCTGACATCAATAATTACGGAGTGCTCAGTAGAAGTAGGCGGTAGGACACTTCGAAAAGATACCGGGAAGCTATCTCAGGTGACGAAAGATCTGATTAAGAAGCGCCAAAACATGAAGGCATCTAACACTACCGATAGAATAGAACTAACGGAGCTATCAAAGTTAATAAATAAGCGCAAGGTAGCCGACATAAGGAAGTTTAATATGGAGAGAATCGAGCATGCTATAAAGAACGGAGGTAGCCTAAAAACAGTGAAGAGGAAACTAGGCATAGGTAAAAACCAGATGTATGCATTAAGAGACAAGCAGGGCAATGTCATTAGCAATATGGATAAGATAGTTAACGTAGCCGAAGAGTTCTACACAGAGCTGTACAGTAGCCAATGTAATCAGAGCGCCAATGAGAAAGACAGCAGTGCACAGCAATGCGTCATGCCGCCAGTAACGAAAGATGAAGTAAAGAAAGCCTTAGAAGCAATGAAAAGGGGAAAAGCAGCTGGGGAGGATCAGGTAACAGCAGATCTGTTGAAGGATGAAGGGGACATCGTGCTAGAAAAATTAGCCACCCTGTATACGCAATGCCTTATGACCTCGACTGTACCAGAAGCTTGGAAGAATGCAAACATTATCTTAATTCATAAGAAGGGAGACGCCAAGGACTTGAAAAATTACAGGCCGATCAGCTTACTATCCGTTGCCTACAAAGTATTTACTAAAGTAATCGCTAATAGAGTCAGGGCAACGTTAGACTTTAATCAACCAAATGATCAGGCAGGCTTTCGTAAAGGATATTCCACAATAGATCATATTCACACTATCAATCAGGTGATAGAGAAATGCGCAGAATATAACCAACCTCTATATATAGCTTTCATTGATTACGAGAAAGCATTCGACTCAGTGGAAACCTCAGCAGTCATACAGGCATTGCGTAATCAGGGGGTAGAAGAGCTTTATGTCAAAGTACTGGAAGATATATATAGCAACTGCACAGCTACTATAGTCCTCCATAAAGTCAGCAATAAAATTCCAATAAGGAAGGGCGTCAAGCAAGGAGACACGATATCGCCAATGCTGTTCACCGCATTTTTGCAGGAGGTATTTCGAGGCCTGAATTGGGAACAGTTGGGAATAATAATAAATGGAGAATACCTAAATAATCTGAGATTTGCTGATGACATTGCCTTGCTGAGTCACTCAGGAGGTGAACTGCAAATCATGATCAACGAGTTAGACAGGCAGAGCAGATCGATGGGTCTAAAAATTAACATGCAGAAAACCAAGGTAATGTTCAACAGTCTTGCAAGGGAACAACAGTTCACAATTGGCAGCGAGAGCCTAGAAATTGTGCCGGAATACGTCTACTTAGGGCAGGTAGTGACAGCTGATCCGGATCATGAGAGGGAGATAACTAGAAGGATAAGAATGGGGTGGAGCGCATATGGCAAATTCTCGCAGATCATGAGTGGCAGTTTACCAATTTCCCTCAAGAGGAAAGTGTACAACAGCATAATCTTACCGGTACTCACCTACGGGGCAGAAACGTGGAGGCTAACGAAAAGAGTTCAGCTTAAGTTAAGGACAACGCAGCGAGCCATGGAAAGAAAAATGATAGGTGTAACGTTAAGAGATCGGAAGCGGGCAGAGTGGGTGAGGGAACAAACACGGGTTAATGACATCCTAGTCGAAATCAAGAGAAAGAAATGGGCTTGGGCAGGGCATGTGATCCGAAGGCAAGATAACCGCTGGTCTTTAAGGGTAACGGAGTGGGTTCCAAGAGAAAGTAAGCGTAGCAGGGGGCGGCAGAAGGTTAGATGGGCGGATGAGATTAAGAAGTTTGCTGGCAAAGGGTGGATGCAGCTGGCAAAGGATAGGGTTAATTGGAGAGACATGGGAGAGGCCTTTGCCCTGCAGTGGGTGTAGTAAGGCTGATGATGATGATGATGATGATGATGATTCCTTATCCACGGTTAGCAGGGACATGCTATTTTTCGTCGTGTAACCGACAGTCTATAAAATAGGGGAGGGGGGGGGGGGTCCAAGGGGACGTCCGTCTGCTAAACGCAGATAATGAAGAAGGCTACGTAATTCTTCGTATAAGAGTCTGCGTCGACTACGTGAACTGTACTATGAAGTTGTTCCTCATGGAATGACATCATGGCAGCGAGGACGCCCGACCAGAAGTTGTCCATAACGTATGATCACGACGCATCACGTGCGCGCATGGATACTTTCTGTTTGCATTGTAGGTGCTTATTTTGCAGATTTTTGTTTATTTCTGGCCAGCTCTCATTTCTTTTAAGCATCAGGCCGATTGTTCATTAAGAGCAAGATAATGCCTCGAAGGCTTGTGATGTTTCTTTATGATGTGAGCGCCCGGCACGCGAATTTTGGCTTCGTTTGTGATGCAAGATGCAACCATATTGTTACGTGGCCCGAAGTCTAGGCAGGCACAAGAACGACCGGAGCACAGGGCACAGATCACTGCGAACACCGAGCGGATAGCGCGCACACGACGGACAATTTCTCCACGTCGTCTTTACGGAGATTATCGGTTGCACAGCCCCCCAGTCGAAAAGGCACCGTCTTGGTGTACATCGGGGCAGTGAAGGGGACTGCGAGACGTAAGATTTGAGTCAAGAAATGTGCACATCATTCTGATGCTGAGAGGACGGGGCACCGGAGAAGGCCGGAGTCATCGCATAGGTGACTGCGGTGACTTGGCGCAGGACATGGTACGGGACGATATAAAGGGAAAGAAGTTTTCAGAGAGCCTCACGCGGCGAGATAGCGACCAAAACAGGACGAGGGAGCCAAGGGAGAAGGCGACCGTACGGTGACGGCGGTTGTAGAATTCCTGCTGACAGGTATGGGAAGCGAGTAGCCGGGAGCGTGAAAGTTGCCGGGCGTGGTCAGCGCGAATAATGGCGTCGTGTGCGTATGCAGATCGCAGAGCAGTAAAAGTGGGAAGCAGCGTGTCCAGAGGCAGCAGGGGCTCGCGGCCGCACAAAAGATAAAAAGGGGAGTAACCAGCAGTATCACGGCGGGAGAAGTTGTAGGCGAAGGTCACATAGGGGAAAGCGATATCCTAGTCGTGCTGGTGCGGAGAAACGTACATAGCCAGCATATCGCGTAGAGTGCGGTTAAGGCAGTCTGTGAGGCTGTTATTCTGCGGGTGGTAGGCGGTGGTGAGCTTATGTTTTGAAGAGCACGGCCGAAGAATGTCAGCTACAGTTCTGTAGAGAAAGCCTCAGCTTCGGTCGGTAAGAAGTTGAGGGGGGCGCCATGATGTAGAATGAGGTCGGACAAAAGAAAATCGGCAACATCAGTAGCAGTACTGGTGGGGAGTACACGCGTGATCGCGTAACGAGTAGCGCAGCCTGTGGCAACAGCTATCCGTCTGTCTCCCGAGGTGGATTCCACAAACGGTCCCACAACGTCTAAGCCGACGCGATGGAATGGTTTGGGTGGGACGTCAATTGGGAGAAGAAAACCGCCTGACAGAGTGGTGGGGCGTTTCCGGCGCTGGCACTCCTCGCAGGCAGCAACATAGCGGCGTACACAGCAGTAGAGGCGGGGCCAAAATAATCGACGACGCAAGCGGTCGTTAGTACAGGAGACACCGAAGTGACCAGCAGTGGGGAGATCATGCACCTCTTGGAGGACAGCAGTGCGAAGGTGCTTGGAGGAGATCTGGGCCAGCTCGGTTAGGGATATAAAACCCCACCACAGAGCACAAAGCGGCGCATCGGAGGGCCGAATGGGGCGGTGCAGAGGCGGTCGATAATTGAGCGCCGCTCGGCATCATGGCGCTGTTCTTCGTACATGTTAGCGAATGCAGAGAGAGAAGACAGAGCGTCCTCGCTGTCAGTGCCAGGATTGTGACAAGGACCAATGGGGTAACGGAAAAGATAGTCGGCATCGGCGTGCAAGCGACCAGACCTTTAGAGTACAGAGTAATGGTTCTGCGGCAGGCTCAATGCCAAACGACCAATTAAGCCGTCCTGTAGGGTCTTTTAAGGAAGAGAGCCAGCACAACGCATGGTGGTCAGTGACAACTGTAAAGGGTGGCCATATAAATATGGTGGAATTTCCCAAAAGCCTAGACAAGGGCCTAGCACTCACGTTCGGTAATTGAGTAATTGCGCTCCAGGGCTGAGAAGAGGTGGCTGGCGTAGGTGGTGACACGGTGCTGTCCAGACTGCCTCTGAGAGAGGACACCTCTGATGTCGTAGCCACTGGCGTCAGTGCGGACTTCAATGGGGGCGGTCACACCAAAGTGTGGCAGAATTGTATTGGTAGTAATCTTCAACATCAGGTTGGAAAACGCTTGTGCATGTTCGGGTCCCCAGGTGAAGGTGGCGTCTTTTTCAGAAGGACGGTGAGGGGGCGCGCGATGTCGGTGAAGCCTTCAACTAATGGACAAAAATAAGAGCACATCCATACGAAGCTTCGGACGTCGTTAGAAGAACATGGCTGCGGAAAGTCTTTGACGGCTCTGATCTTATAAGGGTCAGGGTGCACCCCCGTGTTGTCGATGACATGACCCAGGATAGTGAGCTCACGGCGCGCGAAACGGCACTTAGACGAGGAGAGCTGCAGACCGGCGTGACCCCTTATTAAGCGGACGTCTTTTGTAGGACACATTGGTATAGAAGACATTCGGTAATGAAGAACAAGTAATATTTGAATTTTGATCAAGAACCTCACGTATAAGAGACATTTTTACTAAGGTATTTACTAGTGTAATGAACTCACTGCTGGCATGACGAAAGAGGGAAAGGATCTGGAAAAGTTCAGCGAGGTGAGAGGAAAACGTGGGCGAAAAGGCAATGAAGTCATCCGGATAGCACAGAAAGGTTGACCACTTAAAGCCTTGCAAAAGGGAATAAAGCATGCGTTCGAATGTGGCTGGCGCGTTGCATAATCTGAAAAGCAGAACTTTGAATTGATAAAGGCCATCAGGCGTCACAAAGGCGGTCTTCTCACGGTCCTGGTAATCTAAAGAAATTTTCCAGTGGCCGGAGCAAATATCTATGGATGAGAAGAATTTGAGACCATGGAGGCAGTCAAGTGCGTCATCGATACGCAACAGGGGGTGCGTCCGTTTTATTGATTTTATTCAAGTGGCGATAACCAATGCAAAAACGCCAGGAGCCATCCTTTTTCTTGACAAGTACGACGGGTTAGGCCCAGGGACTTCTTGAGGGTTCGATAACGTTTTTCACGAGCAGTTTACTAACTTCCGCATTGATAACCTGACGCTCGGCGTGAGAGACCCGGTAGGGGCGGCGGCGGAAGGGAGGGGCATCGCCGGTTTCAATGCGGTGTCTGACGGCGAGAGTTTGACCCCGCGCAGTGTTGTTCACATCCAAAGTATCCCAAAAAAGATTCGAGAAGGGCGCGTAGCTGGGCAGTTTTGTCGGGACGGAGGTCGGTGGCATCATGATTGTGAAGGCGTCTGTCGACAGTGGACACTGCGACGCGGGGCGACGGTGTCTTCAATATAGGTGGCGGGCAACTTAGCGATGTGGCAAGGAGCGAGAGGGGATAGCGTAACCACGCAGATGCCGGGCGGGAGCACTTGAGCAGAGACGCCGAAGTTGAGGAAAGGCAGAGAGCGGGCGTTGGCTTGGACGGCGATGGTATGAAGGAGGATAAAGTTACGGGCCAGCAGGAGGTCAAGATTGGTCATAACGAGATAGTCGCCATCGGGAACTGGGCAATATGGAGTCAGTGGAGCGAAAGAGGCGGTTCGGGATGCAGGCGAGCATATTCGGTACTGAACAGTAGTATTAATAGATCGACTGGTTCTGAATCCAGCAGTGTAATTTCGAGGTGTAGGACACCCTCCGAGCCGTAAATGAGGGCGGAATGTTCAGACAAAAATCCAAGCCGAGGATAAGGTCACGGGCACTGTGAACTGAACCGCTATACTCTGGTCGGCAATAGACACTTTTAGTTGGGGCGCACGCATCTCTTACTACGTTGCGTACGCTCTGAATAGTGTAAACACGAATCTTTTAGTTGGCCGTGCAGTAGCGCCTTTCAGGCACACGCGTAAACACGAGCGCCATATCTAGTGACAAGACGCCAAAGCACATCAACGCATGGTTGAAGAAATTTTCATCCTTGATTACTGATAACTAGGTTGAGTGCATTGCGAGCCTTTTTTTGTTCGAAGAAGAAAAACTATGCAAACCGAAGGTAATGTAAGAAGTGACTAAAAGCTAGAAAAATGCATCGCCAGGTGTCGTTGCTACGAGGAAAACACGCATATGCTAAGGCCTAGGGGCTTGAAAATCGCCAAATTTTCTGAAAAGCAGAGGCTAGTAGTTATCGCTTATACCTGTACGTGTGGGCAAGAGTAGGCGAAATAAAAGCGAACCGCTACCATTTGAGCGAGCTATTGCGTAGTAGAATCCAGCGGCGACATGCATTTATTCCGAAGCGGGCGAGGTGGTCGCCGCCATATTCTATACGCAGCACGTAGCGTCTCAGGTTGCGTACGCTACGCTATGCTTTATAGCGGGCGGGCGTCCGCAACGCGCGGCTAGATAAGTTGGGTTCTGCGCATGCGCATTTGTTCTCCGCAGTGTCGTTGCGTGCGCAAGCTCAGTGAGTACGCCCAACTAAAAGTGTCTAATAGCGCGCGCGGTACACATACCGTCGACAGCGGGCGTGCCACCATCCGCGACACGCACACGGGACATGGCAGACGTGACGACTTTGCGGAGGCGACGGTGGAGGGCTGCACTCATCGGTGATACATGAGCACTGGTGTCAGTCAGGGGCGCACAGGAACGCGGTGGATAGGGACGTCCAGGAGATTCGGTCGAGTGGTCAAGAGAGGATTTGTGTCGCGGGTCCTTGATGCAGCGTTAAAACCGGGAGCTGCATAATTTAGTTCTCCAAATGGTTTTAGTTCGGCTACTGATCCGGAGTTCTCGGGTTCAAACCCAACCGCGGCGGCTGCGTTTTTATGGAGGAAAAACGCTAAGGCGCCCGTGTGCTGTGCGATTTCAGTGCACGTTAAAGATCTCCAGATGGCCGAAATTATTCCGGAGCCCTTCACTATGGTACCTCTTTCTTCAATTCTTCTTTCACTCCCTCCTTGATGCCTTCCCTCACGGCGCGGTTCAGGCGTCCAACGATATATGAGACAGACACTGCGCCATTTCCTTTACCCCAAAACCAATTATTATTATTATTAGTTTTCCAAATGCGAGCGGCTGTTGGAAGGCGATTGTGGGGAACGAGAGCGGCGGCCCTCAAGCGACGGAGAGCGGGAGAATCGGCGTGTAGGGGAACGGCTGCTTCTGACGGTTGGGACGGGGCTCGGGGCGAGAAGTTGAGGGATGAGGCGGGACTGTAGAGGGAGGGTAAGACGATGCGCGGTGATGAAGACCATAGACTGCGGCAATGCCGGGCGATGTGACCAATTCGAGAGCACCGGAAGCACATGGGGTGGTCGTCTGCCGTGCGTCACTCATTGGGATTGCGGTAACGCGGCGGAGAATAGTAGGTGCGACGAGAAACACAGGGAGGTGGCTGTGGGGTTTCCGGGCTTCTGATGGCGAACACTGCCGGAGGGAGGTTCACGTTAGCTAGTTCCTGCCGCATGACGGCCTGAATAAGCGACACGGCGGGTAGAGAGTTATAAGGTGCAGGCGGACGGGGCATCACAGGCGCAAGAGCTTCCAGTTCGCGGCGAACAATCCGGGTGACAGTGTCTGCAACGGGGACGTCATCGGAAGGAAGTGCTGGACGGCAATCGCCGTTACTCGAAGGAAGAGGTGGCGGCCGTATTAGATAGCCGAAATAATTGCTGTAGAATTGGGTGGAATTGAACCTGTTCGAAACGAGGGCATTCTTTTATGATTGTGTGCACGGCAGTATATATAGTCTTTGCAATCAGGTAAGTTAAAAGCATCATCCGCTACCGCTTTCAGAACATAGCCCACCTAGTCGGTCTCGGTCGTGGTGGCGTCAAGTTTTTGGCAAAGCGTAAATGTATCTTCAATATATGCGACATAGCTTTCTGTTGACGACAGGGTGCGCGACGCGAGCTGCTTTCTCGCGAAGAGCTTCCGGTCGCTGGGTCTGTCAAAGTACGGAGCTTTTCTTTTGAAGTGTCCCAGCTCGCCAGTTAGTCTCGTGTGTTTCGTTCCAGACCCGGGCCGTGCCACTAAGACAGAAGAGAGCATTCGCCTGCATCACGGTGGGATTTAACCAGTTATAGGTACTCACTCGTTCATAGAGACTGAGCCGGTCATCGAAATCGGTGCCCTCCTTCCCAGAAATGGTACCGGGGTCACTGGGAGGAGCCATGACCACGAAGGGAACAGCAGGAGTGCTTAGTGACTCGCTGCGTGGCGTGGAGATCGTCTACCCAGCACCTCCACCAAAAGATGTTACGTGGCCCGAGGTCAAGGCAGGCGCAAGGCCGACCGGAGCACAGGGCACAGATTACAGCGAACATCGAGCGGACAGCGCGCGCACACCGGACACTTCCTCCACGACGTCTTCACAGAGATTATCCGTTGCAATATTTATCTCGAATGATAGCAGCAACGGGCCGCTGCCGCAACATCGCTCGAGATTGTTATAGTTGCCTTTCGTGCTTTATCTCGAAACTACTTTGTCAGCTTTAAACTGATCGCTCCCGAGAGCAGCAAAGATTGGGTTCTTCGACCACCACCGAGCATGTTCGTTTCTCTCACCGCCACCGAGTTTTGATCTTTTTGGGCGCAAGTCAGCCCAATAAAATACTTGTTTCACCTTCACTTTTTTTCTGCTCGGCCGTTGTCGACGGTGTTGTCACTACCACGTGAAAGTACGTTATTAAAACCAGCAACACTGCGCGGAAGGGCAACGCTACACAAAGCAACGCGTTTTGCAGCACATGGGCTCGAGCGCTGCAAGAGAGCCCAGTAGTTTAGACGAGAATATTATAACAATCACTTGCACCAACTCTGTTACTAACGGTAAAACATTCGCGTTGCACGCTTGTAACCTTACTGTGCGTATTTTTAAGGGAGGATGGCGAGAGCTTTTTTCTTATATTGCGGTCGCTTTCAGGCCTTAATCCCTCCAGTGCACCAACTGAATATAGAGAAGGCTGCGTAGGTGTATCAATCGCCGAGCAATGCGCCAAAAGACATGCACTTAAAAGGAAGCCCAAAAGTGGTGGAAAGTTACACTGATCAGAACAAAAGAGACACAGTTCCTTCTTTGTGAAGGCCGGGAGCGTGCACTTGTGATGCTTGTACCGTTTAAAAGAGCTGGTCAGTTATACGCGGCGTCAGTATGCAGAGCGTGTAGGTTGTGGGCATGACCTCAATTCTCTAACACTGCGCCTCAACTTTCAAAGGGTTACAGTATTGAAAAACTCAGTAATCCAACGCTAAGCCCTAGTGGCATGACCCCAACCGTTTCAATGCGACACTTATTCATTTAAATATTTCTTAATGCATGTTTTACGGCTAACTTATTGCTCCCCTACTGCACCTTTGGTCCTGCCTTCATAGTTTTTACACAATGCAGAAAGACCCAGTCAAAACGGCGATGCTGGTGACTTAACACCAATATTTCTTCAGCTACTAGCGTGACGTGGTTATCTGCCATGTCATCTGTTGACACCTTCAGACCGTTGAGTAGAGGCGCTCCACATCACTCTGTCCACTTTCACAATATTTCCTACTGAATGTTTACCTTTGTATCCTCTAGCTAAGCTCTGAGGAAAAGAAAGTCGGGGCGTATATTGCTCAGCGCTTTCGGTTCCGCTTTCCATTGCAAAGGTATGCGGTGATTACACAAACAACGTTACCTACTCCGTCGAGAGCCTACAATAGGCATTTCAAACACTTTCCTGGAAAAATACATTGTCATAAATTGTTATTATTTTATTGAAAACGCCATAAATAATATTGCTCTAACTTTCTGAAGCAAATGCACAGCGAAAAACCTAGCTTTACTATAGCTCAGAACACAATACATCAGAAGGCTTCAAGTTACCTGCGCCAGAGAGAGGTAGCTCTTATTTCGGAGTATGTCGTATTTCCCAAGTTCACATTCATCGTGCGCGCACAGATGTAAATAATAACGGTGCATTCCAAGTGATCGCACTTAACAATCAAAGCCGAGAAAAATTAGAACGCAGAGCCGTCTCGGTCCTTTCGTGTGTGCAAGAGCTGGATTTCAGTATCTCCAACGAATGTGTTCAAAAGCCGTGGAATGTTATTATGATGGCTATAATAACCGAAGGTAGAGGAGGTTTACAAAATAAAGATTATATATCTCCAAAAATACCGTGCTCAGACAATTAGTACTTTAGGAACACACAAAAAATTTTAAAGTTTATTCATGCTTAATAAAGCCCTTTGTGAAATTAGGGTCTCCCTTTCAGAACCATTTTACACGAACAATATTGGGCGGCTTGGTTGCGCCGACGCGCACAAGCTCTCTCGGCTGGTAGCCTTTAATGAGTTGGCAGTGCAGCTGACTTTTATTGGTTGCTGCTAATAATGGCGTGATAAAAACATGAATAGCCTCGTTAAAACAATCTCTCTAATTAACCCGAAAAAGTAAACCACTGCAATGAATAACATGCGCAGCCGTACGAAAAGCTCGGTGGCCTCCTCACCTCACCTTCAGCGCAACCATGAGCGTACTCTCATTCAAAACTGCGAACTGCATCTCTCACTCTGTTTAGAAAGAATTTTAATTGCTGGCGTGAGTGACCCTTGTTTAGCAGTCCTCAATTACAAGCGCTCGATGTCTTGTGCTGAAGAGGTGGCGGAACATAGTGCTTTTCAAATGACAGGAATGCATTTATAACCATTGAGCACAATTAAGAAAGATTTAGCTGAGCGTTATGTTGGCGAGGGATGTTAACGTGGATAATCTTTTTTATCCTCACACAAACTTTGCGCGTGTCGCTTTTAGTGCACGAGTACTTGGTCTTATGCGGCACAGTCAAAGAAGTCGCAACGAAAATGTTAGAAATTATTTGCATAAATTGACCCATTCTTGAAAGAATGAGGCTGTTGATATTCTAACATCATCACCAGGAAAAATGTTATGTTTCTCACCGTAAATAGAGCTCGCACCATCTTTGCCACTGCACTGATACGAGACTGCATCACATTGGAGTACAGCAGAAGGGCGGTAAGAGCCATGCAGGTAGCTGCCATCACAGCCCAGACCTCCCAGATAGTGATGTTGTCCATGCCGAGCACTCTTGTACGGACCAGACTCCAGGTTGCCGAACCTGGCAGGGGAAAATAGTTCGTGAATACATAAGTGCAATGAAAATGATTTGCGACGGTTAGATGGAAGTGCTCTCTCTGCAGCTTCAGAACTTAATTACGGTGAATAATGCAGCTTTCCGAATCATTACCAGTATACGCGAGTTCCGTATAGTGTCTTGCAGCAGTGGGCCGCCGCAGTTGTCTCATGGTTTACTCTAAACGCCTGCCTCTTGTAGTTCTCGAGGAATAAGTGGGGAAGGGGTGGAGGTGGGGCGAAGGGAGGGCGTAAGTAATGTGCAATAAAGGTTGACCACCTAAGGAGCGCAGTATATATGTCCGAAAATACGACGAAGCACAGTCATGACCTTCTACTGAAGTACAAAGAAAGGGCTAAGATTTCAGTCTACGATTTCGCTTCGCACACCAATGACAAGGTGCTTATCAGATAGAAGCAGGGGTCTCTGCTATTGTCATTGGATTTGAAGCTGACCTCGCTGATTTTACGGCGTAAAAATTGTATTTGGAATGCACTATTTTAATCTTCTTCCCTCTTACCATGTAAGCTATAACACTGAAATCAAAAAGGTTTTTTTCTGCTTTCCATCTAAAGGTTCGCTCAGTATGTATTAAGTTTGATAACGTTTTCAGCTTTTTCAAAACTTTCAGCATGATTTTGATGTTAATTTTTTAACAGAAACGGGGGCTGTGTACGAAACCGATGTAATGAAACTTCCTGGCTATGAATACTTTTATCTAAATCAACCGTTGCGAGGGGGTGGCACATTGATCTATACGAAATATGCTTTTAAGGTATATTTGCTGCAAGATTTTCTGTAACTTATGCCATTGTGAAATTTTGTCAGCGAAAATTTATGACAAAATAGAGCCAGTTGCTTATAGGCCCCATGAGGGAATCTAAAAGAATTTCTTATTTATTTGTCTACGTTATAGATTTTTTTTTTCTTTGGGAAAACGTTGTACTATTGTTTGAAGGGACTTTAATATTAATATATCTGATGCATGAAGTCTTACCTCAAACTTTGAACCTATTATTTCTTGTAATGGCTTTCTGAATTCGATTACCACTCCAAGAAGGATTTCCTCTTTGTCTAGTAGTACTCTTGATTACTTTATTGCTGACGTTACCCATTCAGTGAACTCTGCTGGAAATATTGTATGCGATCTCATTGACCACTGTACAATATTTGTGCCCTTGTCATGTGGAACTCTCAATAGTTATGATCACTATACCTTCACCTACCAGTCTATCAATGACGATTCACTTCGTTACTTTCGGGAACGTGTGCATGCTACAGATACGTCTCCCGTTCTCGAGTCTTCAAATGCTGAAAATGCGGAAGAGTTGTTTCTAACGATGTTTAAGAATATCTACACCAAAAGTTTCGCTAGAAAAATAAAGGTCTACAAAGCAAAAATTCGAAAGCCTTGGTTTACACCTATCTACGTATATAAAGATGATGAAGTGTTAGAACAAAATTTTCAAACGCTTTGTCTACTCGTGATTCTTTAGATTTCAAAGCTTTGAAATGATATCGAAAACTGCTAAATAAAGAACTGAAAAGGGTCAAGCTGGCGTTCGAGGATCGCTTACTTGTTAAGAACAGCAGGAATAACCTCAAACGCGTATTTTGGAAAGTTCTCAACGACACATTTCTCAACAAAGGAACAGACACTGCCATAGAACAGCTAATTATTGATGCACTGCCCGCATCGGGAACTACCTGGCTGAGATGTTTAATAATTTTTTTGCAAGTTTTATGCCATCAGGGTGCACTACCCAAGCTCTCAGTTCCGTTTGAAGCAGAGATGGTGAGGTGATCGTTTGTCAATATACACATGTTAATGAAGTGCTTACTATTTATTGAACCTTAAGTCAACCTCCAGTACTGGTAATGGCGGCTTGCAGAAAAGACCTGCCTAATTTGTAGCAGATGGTAAACTTCGTGCTTAGTCATACAGTATGTTGCATTTTTATCGTGAAGACTTTCAAAACATGTCCCCGCCTCAACCGATGGCTTATTTTCGGTGAAACTGCACACAAAGCTTGCGTATTATTGTAACTTTTGTGTCGTAGCAAGTTTGAGTGCATTGCATAAATGGTGCGCGGTTAAAGGTTTAGCAATAAATACTAGTAAATATAAAGCATTACTGGTTCGACCTGCATACTAAAATATTACATTGACCGATCCCCTTATGCTTGGCGATAATTGCGTGCAGCTAGATGAAGTCTTCATGTCCCTTGGAGTTGTTTTGGAATGCACCATGAGATGGAACGGATATGTAAATTACCCAGGCAGCACAAGTAATTGGCCCAACATTAGAGCCGTATTGGCAAAGGCCGGCCCTACAAAGGACCACGACGGGACCATCTTGTTGCAATATTGTGCTGCTTGGGTACATCGTTGAAAAACTATCCCGGTCAGTTAACTTTCTCTTAAGATGCCGTCAGGGTTTCTCAGGCCAATAAAACTAGCTGTTTATAATATATTATTTCACTCCTACCTAAACTACAGCCACCTGGTTTGGGGAAGACCATCAAAAATGAACCTTAATAAAATATTTGTTACAGAAAAAGGCAGTACAGAATGTAGCTGGAATGAGTTTCACAGCCCACACCCGCCCTTCGTTCCTTGAATATCAAATTATATCAGTTAGCATTATGCACGAATACCGAAAAATGTGCTATCTTACATTTTCGTCCCCAAAGTTGCCCAATTTTTCTACATCCGTAGCCATACTTACACTGAAAGAAAAAGTTGTTTCTACAAGGTCTAGAAAACAATTGGCGGTCTCCACTAGTAGGGCGAACTTTGAACATCAGACACTGCACTTCCTTATGCCAACCATTCTAAACGAATACAACCCATGCAGTACTAATATCCATACCCAAGGAGTTCAAAATACATTTTGTACTGATAAATACGTAGAAGTCTACATCGGTTATTTTATCTTCTCTTCACTGCAAGCTCAAGAATAATTTCGTGTCATTTTGCCATATCCTTAGCAATTTGCACTTTAGTTATGTTTCATCCCGTGTATGTGTTAATTTGTCTCGTGCCGGCCCCCGTGCTGTATGCTATGCCTATGTGCGGGGCCTCAGGCACATTGAAACTTCTAATTTGCTGTTTTTCGTTTGCGGTCCTTTTCTATTGTATTTGGAATAAAATAAGGGTTCACTTGATAGATTGAATAATGATTGATTGATTGATTGATAAAAGCGGTCAATGCCTTGAACTCGGACATTAGGCTGCATAAGATACACCAAATGATGCTACGTCATAAAAGGCCAGCTATGCACGCACGTCAAGTGATGCCCGCTAAGCCATTGCCTCTCTCTGAAGGTTCCAGTCCGGGTGAAAGCAAAGGATACAGAAAATTTAAAATTCCATCAATTTAATCTAATAATAAGAAAAAAAACATTTTATATTCACTGCCAGTTTCTAGCTGCGACAGTGTGCTTGACGTTAACAACACCCGAGCTTGTTAAGGATGACTCAAAAAGAGCCGAGAATAATTTGCAGGATTATTTCGGCCAGTGCACAAATTTTTTTTTTGGACACATGCATGTGCTGATTACAGTGAGGTCTGCGGGCGAAAAATCTTGGGCGCTAGCAGAAGTTGTAAAACAGAAACAGTTGAAGTCTAAAGTCAAAATATACTTTCGAATATGTGGTTCTGCAGTGCTTGTTGAGTACTGCAAATTTTTCCAGCCGTTGGATAGTGTTTTTGCAAATATCTCAGCTAACTAGTACACCTATAGGAACGCAACAGAAAGAAGCAATCATGTTGAAATGTTAGCTTGCTCTTGGCTTCTCGTGTTTGCAAATTGCGTCATGTTCGTGGAAACTGTACATATAAGCAAAGTTTTCCTAATGCTATAGGGAAGTAGCCTTCAGGCGTCGCAAGAATACCGTGCAGCTATTACACGTACTCTGAGTCTAAAGTAACAAGCTGGAAAAGCGCAGCCGCGCTTTGTCGGCAGCCCCAAAAAATCACGTGTGCCATGAATGGAAGAAGAGTCATGAAATAAACAGGAAAAGTTAAAGAAGAAACCTCTAGTTAATTTCGTCGAAGACGGCATTTCACTGGGTCTATTCTTTCCGGACACGCGTATCTTTAAGTGTGCTAAGAATCACCAGATGAGAAGGCAAGTTCCCGGGAGGGTGAGAAATAAATTTAAGTTGGCTGTATGCGTCCACCCAAGCTTGCACTGCTTTTGAGTACTTTCTACAATTCAGCAGCAGCAGCAGTACAGATATGACAATGTCATAGAATATACTATAACCGACGCCTTTTAACGGAACAGCCATGATGTGCTGTGCAACAGCTGTGGTATCTATACCGGTCGATGGTCAGGCGAAAGTGTCCACGGAGATCAATGTTTCGCAGCATAGCCTCACTGTGCGTTTTAAACTTTCTTGTGTAGAATTAAAATAAAAGTTATTTAATTAACAGATATTAACATGTATAATTTCAGCAATAGCAGGAAATACACTGTCATTTAAGCATAAACAGAAAGCAGAAAATGAGTGAAACAATTATCGGGGCAAGCCGGTGCATAGCTGCTAGAATTCGAGCGCAACAAAGACAGCACACAGAGTAGAACAACGCGACTAGCGCATGCCCCATCGTTGTCCTGCTCTGTGTGCTGTCTTTGTTGCGCTTGAATTCTAGAAGACAGAATATCAGGAGGTGTCATTCTTTTCAATGAACCATGTTTTCCGCTGCCTTAAGAAAAATCATGATGCAGGCAATAGCCATATGCTGACTAGAAGACAGAACTTGAAAAATACCCCAGGGAACAATAGTACAGATGAAGCGCCTGGTCTGTACTAAATGTATTTCGCGCACTTTTCTTCTATCGTATTGTAACCAGCTAAGCGTGATTCCCTGCACCGTGAACAAGCAACTAGCCTCAATTATTGCCTTTCTTAAGAACCATGCGTAGCAAAATGTACATTTATAAATACCTGCCCTCATCATGATCAATGCAATCCTGTTCTTGAGGCGTCATATGAAGCCCTGAAGAACAAGCGGCACTTATGCTGTTTCAGCAAACATTCAATATAATAGTTAAGAGGTGTGGTTAAGCGTAAATAAATCAGCATTGTGTTCGTATGGGAGGTTTCTGCTATTTCCGCCATCAAAGCCCACGTCACGGATGGCTCCAAGAGCACTGAGCACTTGTTAATTTTTTTTTTTTTGATGAAGCAGCCAGTCATTCCATCACGTTGTTAAGTGCACCAAAAGAAAGACCAAATTTCTAGCAAAAACGTTAGCTGATAATAAAACAGCGATGAGTTCGGACGCCACAGCCAGTTTTTGTGTCAGCCTTACCGTGTCGAAGCGCTCAGCCGCCCGTTCCAGCAGAACCGCTGGCACCCGTATAGAATTCATTTGATGTTGTTGAAGTTTCAAATGGGCACAGTTTCTCGTCCGTTCAAATACCCTACCACATCCTTCGCTTCACAGTCCGTTTCGTATGGACGCCTCGGTGCGTTTATTCAACATGGCATGGCGCCACGTACGCGGAGCGGTGGCTTTCGCGAAAACAGGGCGACCATACCAGGGCTACTGCCACGGCTGCCGAATCTGCTGTGCCTTCTGGTAGCGCCACCTCACGAAGAAAACGAGAACGAAAATTTGTTTGTCTATTTCCCGCTGCATGTCGCTAGTTAGTCAGCGCCCTTACCCTGTCACCGCGGTTGCTGAAGCGACGCGAAGGCTAGGGAAAGCGAAAGAAAAGAGACTAATAATAATAATAATAATTGGTTTTTTGGGGAAAGGAAATGGCGCAGTATCTGTCTCATATATCTTTGGACACCTGAACCGCGCCGTAAGGGAAGGGATAAGGGAGGGAGTGAAAGAAGAAAGGAAGAATAGGTGCCGTAGTGGAGGGCTCCGGAATAATTTCGACCACCTGGGGATCTTTAACGTGCACTGACATCGCACAGCACATGGGCGCCTTAGCGTTTTTCCTCAGTGCACGTTAAAGATCCCCAGGTGGTCGAAATTATTCCGGAGCCCTCCACTACGGCACCTATTCTTCCTTTCTTCTTTCACTCCCTCCCTTATCCCTTCCCTTACGGCGCGGTTCAGGTGTCCAAAGATATATGAGACAGATACTGCGCCATTTCCTTTCCCCCAAAAACCAATTATTATTATTATTATTATTATTATTATTATTATTATTAGTCTCTTTTCTTTCGCTTTCCCTAGCCTTCGCGTCGCTTCAGCAACCGCGGTGACAGGGTAAGGGCGCTGACTAACTAGCGACATGCAGCGGGAAATAGGCAAACAAATTTTCGTTCTCGTTTTCTTCGTGAGGTGGCGCTACCAGAAGGCACAGCACATTCGGCAGCCGTGGCAGTAGCCCTGGTATGGTCGCCCGGTTTTCGCGAAAGCCACCGCTCCGCGTACGTGGCGCCATGCCGTGTTGAATAAACGCACCGAGGCGTCCATACGAAACGGACTGTGAAGCGAAGGATGTGGTAGGGTATTTGAACGGACGAGAAACTGTGCCCATTTGAAACTTCAACAACATTAAATGAATTCTATACGGGTGCCAGCGGTTCTGCTGGAACGGGCGGCTGAGCGCTTCGACACGGTAAGGCTGACACAAAAACTGGCTGTGGAGAGAGCTTGATTTGAAGAAACCGCCTGATTGCGCTGAAATTCAAATCAAGGCAGGATTCGTTATGCAACAGGAATTAATAAGCGCGAGCCGGCGGTTGCCGATATTGGCCGTCGGAGTGGAAAAATGTAAAAAAAAGCACTTGATAAGAGGGAAAGTAATTACGCCCGCCAGTGGGAGCGAAAAAGCGGTTGGGTACGAATCAGTTCTGTCGGCATTTGGGTCTTTCCTTTAAATAGCGATGACTTATGCAGCGAGTGACGCGTAAAGGTCTAAAAGGAACTCGGCGAGTGGCGACCGCCAACCTCCGCTCGGCAGCAGTGTCGCATCTTTTCTCCCGCGCTTGAGTTATCTTGGTGTACTCGAATACACGCACTGCGAGTGGATTATCGTAGCTGCTCTGCATTTATTAAGCCGATGTGCTGCCGGGCTAATACCCCTTAGATTTATTGAACGAATGACCTGCAACGCAACGTAAGGTCCGTGAGTAACCTTCGTTGATCGCTGTGCCGCTAGTTTGGAATGTTGCTCTTTTCTAAGCGTCTCATATGACCTCCTCAAATTACTTCCGATTTATGTAATACGCCTAGACTGTTCTTTAACTGATAATGAAATAAAGTTAGTTGGCGTCGCACGCAATTCCAAAAGCACTTAAGAGTCGTAGTGCCCTTTGTATTCCAGGCATATTGCGATCTTGCCCTTTTCGAGACGGTTCCCACGCCAGACAATGACCTGAATGAATGAATATTCACCTTCGTAATCTAGAGACAGACCAACAATCTTCAGTATCCAGTAGACTCCTAGGCACGGCGTAACCGACGAAAGCAGCTTCAAATTTCTAGGCGCGTACAGGTAACCGCCAAGTGGTGACTCGTAGCCTTCGATCATTTGCCAGGGCGCAAAAAGCATGATTGGAAACCAGTAGATGATTGCAAGCGTCACGGCGATGCTTGCTGCGAAAACGAAAAGAAAGACAACA
Source organism: Amblyomma americanum (assembly GCF_052857255.1). Classification (NCBI taxonomy): domain Eukaryota; kingdom Metazoa; phylum Arthropoda; class Arachnida; order Ixodida; family Ixodidae; genus Amblyomma; species Amblyomma americanum. Next base: position 95,759,719 of record NC_135499.1, on the reverse strand, counting down.
GCCACGATTGTTAAGCCTGATCCGATTATGTCGAAACAGAATAAGGACGTATTCTTAAATGCTATAAGAATCGTTGCTTTTCTTACAGCTCTCCAGTGGTCGATCGGTTCTTTTAATTTCCCTTTGAAGAGACATATTAAGAGTGGGCAAGACACCCCACGCGAAGATAATGATGTCTCCTTCGTTGACTTGGAGACATTTTGCTCTAAAGACAGCGACCAAACGATAGTGCAACGTTTTATGTTCTGTGCATACTCTCAGTCTAACGTGAGACACATGCTCTCTTGATGCACTAACAAAGGCCAAACGTAGTCTATCACGAAACTTGTTGTCAGCGATGCGCTTGATGATTGACAGTACCTCCTATCATTACTTGCACATTGCTTCAAGAAGGGCTGTCTTCCTCGCAACTCGGAGTTTGGGTATGCTCATAAGGGACGTAAATACCCCACTACACTGCTGAGAAGCAGATCCTGTGGTTTGAAGACAACTGGCCAAGGTTGTACCTGCCCTATTCTGGAATTCCGTTCATGTTCGTCAATTATCTATAATGCTAAGAGTAGGCACACAGGTTGGAGTGCTTAAACATGTGAGCGATAGCGTATGTAGGGTAGACACGATTCGTAGACTGCATTTATTTCCGAAATATCGTATTGTGTCAGCCTTAAGCATTATTCTCACGAAGACGATACGGCGTCGTAAACCTTTATTTTGCCCCGTCGAGCTCGACCAGCTCTCGTTTACTTATATGCTAGTTTGTGCTGTTATTTTAATTTTTCACGCTAAACGCCCCTACCACAAAATATTGCGTGTCAATTTAATACAACATTCACTTAAATGTTTCATAAGCCGTTGCCATTTTTGAATATCGTTGAAGATTTTGCTGAGAAAATTAGTGTGAAATTCGCAGAATAACTCACCGGAATTTGTAAAGCATATTTCACAAATACTGAACCGATGAAATGGTGCACATTTTTTCTGTCTGCGATGATAGGCTGGCTGGCAAGAAAAATGCTTAAAGCGCTTGAGTAGACAACGAGATGAAACATTTCCGGCCTCCTTTCCATTCTCGCGGTGCCCAAGAAGCCGCGTTATTATTTGTTGCAGCTTACCATCTTTGAATGAGGCTTCTGAGAAACATTGGAAAGGATAAATCTGTTCCAACCGATTATGAAGAGTCACATGAATTTTAATTTCAACCTAACTGCACAGTCACGAACAATAATTTCCGCGAACTCGGTTGGCTGAAAACAATTCATTTCGATGCGGTCTTTTAAAGTAAGTCAAAGTAAAGCAATGGGGCACGAGGGCCCATAGTTGCTCCATCTTCTGGAAGAATACCAGCAGCGTGAATAGGGATGCAACACACAAAATAATTTTTTTTCCATATCCACCTCCCGTAAACTTTTGTCCATGACTGTAGATGCTCTCACATGATGCCGCTACAAAACAATCACAACAAAGCGTCGAAGTCACATAAATGTTTCGTGCTTCGTCGACAAAGATTGTGAGAGTCGTCGTAATCCAATTTTTGTGTTAGCTCCATTATTTGTTTTTTCGCTTCCATTGTGGCGTGTAATTCATCTGACAGCGCGCTGACTGCTGCGGTAGTCTCCTTTTCTCTTTTTTTATCGAAGAATGTCGCTGCGCTCCCTGAAGTTACCTGTACGGAAGAGGCTGGCCACGAGCAAGGCGTGCAAAGTAGACAGGCAGGAGAAAAGCAGGAATGTGACGACCAGGGGACCAGCGTCCAGACCCTCCGACGACAAGTAGGTGCTGCCTTCAGAACCGCAGAGAATCATGAAAAGGATAACAATGGAACTGCTCACGGCTCCCATGAGGACACCAATGGCCAGCTGACCAAACCAGTAGGCTGCCTCCAACAGTCCCGAAAGTTGCATCACGAACTGTGGACAGAAGAAGCAGTTGCCAATAGTGACAAAAGGTACACGCATAGTCAGCGCTTTGAGGCAACACTAGAGAACCCTAATTTTTTGTCACTTGTGTCAGGCAGGTTAATTTAAAATGTGGTGAAGGTTGCAACGATGTTATAAAACCATTCCGGCCTGATTCGCTATGCCTGACCAATCCTATATTCTATTAGCTTACATAGTTTACACACTCTTGTATTAAGCACATAACATTCTGTCATATTTTACTATAGAAGGGAAGCGTACCAGGGGGCGGCAGAAAGTTAAGTGGGCGGATGGGATTAGAAATTTGCAGGCATAAAGTGGGCACAGCTGGCAAATGAAGGGGTTAATTGGAGAGACTTTGGAAAGCATTTGCACTGCAGTGGGTGTAGTCAGGCTGATGATGGTGATGATGATGATGAAAATTTCAGCACGTCGATACGACATTATAATAGACGGTCGCCGCAAGTGTACTTCAGACTGATGACGGGTGTGCCCAAGCACACTGCAAAACATAACCCTGCGAAAACTTTTGTGCCTACGGTATCGCTTTTGTTCCACGTAATTGCATATGCTCTCATAGTATTGTAAAAATAGTTGCCTTAGTATAATTAAGAATAGCATTATTAAACGGAGGGTTTAAAGAAAGAAGTTTATGGAATGAGCGCTCACCGTTACTTTCCATTCAACTGAACAGCGCGCATTCTGTCAACTCCTTACCTCGTATACTGCGTCCCTTTAGCACTGTAATTCCTAAGTATTATTTCCCACCAATTATATCACTTCTTTCTCCTCTTTGCAAGCTCTGTTTTTGGCTTTGCTTCTTGCACAGGCATCGGAAAATTACAAGAGGGGTGGAAATTATGCCAACAGCAGCCAGGAACAGAGGTGGCCATTGACACGATACGATTACATTGGCTAGAGTGAACACGGGTGCTCAAAAAGGCTGCAGTTTATACATGGTTTACACATACTATGACATTTCCGGTGAGTTGGAGTAATGTTACCTGAACGTAATATTCGCGCTTAACTTTATATTTATATCCCGTAAATTCTAGTTTAGTATCTTAGAAATCAGCGCTACGCCAGAGAAGACTTCCATATGCCATCCTACTGATTGTTTAATAGGCGCAATCCCAGACTCGTAATCTTCGTTTGGTTGGGCCTTCTGAATTCAAGGGGACCATTCGTTAATATGTGTCGTGAATGTTTCGGGCGCATGCGCTGCGAACGCAGCTAGGCTTTTGCAGAAGTATAGAGAGCAGATACATGTAGCCTTTGCGATCTATAGCATTATTTAAATATGCCAGATTGTGGCTTTTGTTAACATCCTTGGAATCAAGCATGTGCAAATATACTATGTGACAATTTTTATCGACACAGAACCATTTAGAAAACGGGCTTACTCGCAACCATAGCCCGAATCTTCGATGTGTGCTTCTTAAGCGTGGCGAGGATCACATTTTTCTGGTTTTGTTAAACATAGGTGCCGGAATAACTGTTTTAAAAAGTGCTTTGGATTTCTAGACTGGAAAGGCGGTGTCGAAGATGCTGCCGCGTTATGGTAAATTTATCAACAACATATTAAAGAAGCCAAATCTTCATATATAGACCTGATTATGATATTTATAACTGCGAACACGGGCGCACAAAACAAGCCTCTAGCATCTCGGGCTTGGCAATGGCAAAGATCGCTTTGGTGACGTTCCGACCATAACTATCTCGCTGTGTGCCAATTTAACTCACTCACTGCGTTACACAACGGCGCTTATGCACGTTATGCATTGCCGCGCGTGGGGTCAGCAAGCAGGCATCTGTTGTCGGATAATCCGCTTCCCGATATAATAATGGTGATAAAAGTTCCCGTGGCTTGAAAAGACCCGGCCATCGCTAGTAGGCCGAGGCAGCACCAATGGATTAGACGAGCCAGGGTCCGGTCGGTTAACTGACTATGTCGCCGAAAAAGATGCAAAAACCATAGCACCATACCCTGAGCCCGGAGGCCGACTCGGACACGACGGAGCTGACGCGCAAGCAGAAAGGCACGCTGTAGGAGAGCGCCAGAAAGAGCAGCACTTTCTCGCGGTAGCCGCGGTTGTCCAAAGGTAGCGCGGTCTGCGGGAACTGTCTGGTGTAAACCTGTAAGAGCGAGAGAAAACTGGAACCACAGAAAGCAGTGATACGAGGAAGGTCTTGGAATGAATAGCAGGGCCCTTTGCTAGTTCCTGCGGTCTGATTTCATTTTATTCCTCTCTATTCACATATGAGAGTATGTAGTCCTCAAAAGAAATTGTTTGTATACACCCTACTTCCTTCTTCTGAAGGCATTCAAGGAAGGCATAGAAAGAAAAGAGTTCAATAGGGCAAACTTTCTTTTGGGTTCAAATTCCGGCTTTCACGTCACTCGCCGTTACTCCCAAAATGCGCACTCAGACTTGCAAGAAGGCTGTCTGGTCGTAAAAAGGAAAGGAAAGCCTCTGCTTAGCTAATCTTCATTATGAGTTGTATTCGCAGCTCTTCTTTCGGATGCTCGTTCTGCACTCACGCAGTCACGGCGCCTATCCTCCCCTTTACGCGGCTTCCTAGGTACGTTACGTCAGCTGCTGCTCGAGCCGTCCGTCCTGCTCGGCCATCACCTTGTCGTCACCTCTTACCACAACTGTACTTTTCTAGACAAAGCACAAAAATGCACAGGATTTTCGATTGAGATGTGAACCCGTGTCGGTGTTTACGAGGCGCAGAAAGCGTGAAAAGGACGCGCCGCTCCGGTGGCTTAGCGCGGAACTCCTTCTGTGCGATCCATTCCGGGATTGCGGACGTTTTTAACCCGTTGTTCGCTAGGCGGGACTAACACGTGGCGCAAACAGTTTGCCCCAGCAGCAAAAAGCTAGAGCCAGTAAAAAAGAACGAAATTGATAGGAGGCAAGCGCCGCAAGGCAGGAGAGGCCTACACCCTTGTGACGTCAGTGAGGCAATGGAGCGGCATGCAGTAAATAACGTGAGCAAAAGGAAAACAAACTGCTGCCCGCACCTCTACATGCGATTGACTCTTAAGAGCTTTATTATAGACGCTCATCGTGACGGACGATAATGACCTGTGTTCAAGTACGTTGTTGGGCGAGATGGTGAAACATTAGTAGGAAACAGAGCGCAAGAAACGGGACTCGTTCCGCCACGAGTTGGCGCATCTTAATTCAACAATGGAGAACTCTGAGCATTTTTTTTTATTGACATTATATGAATCCCTTTTTCTGCATGTTCATAAGCCTCTTCATAAGTATTTATGCGCTCGCGCAACAATTCATGCAGTTGATATTCAGCGCTCGTGAGTGTCTGCTCTCTGGTGTTCCGTTTCTTGAGTTCCGTTCCTTCCTAATGATAATGATCGGATTGGCGGATAATTCTGTTTACCAGGAACCTGCTTTAGCAGTTAGAGCTGGAGGGCGAGACTGATGATATTGTTGTGCTTTTTTTGCGGTGCAATTATTGCTTTTTTATCGAACTTCTGTTAAGCAGCCATTGTGCTGCCGTTCATAATAGTGCACCTATGATTTTCGAATGCGCGGCTGTTCTTAATTAGTCCTACTGTTTTAGCTGTTTGTTCTGCACAAAGCACAGAACTAGGTACTGACGTGGCTCCTCATTCAATTGTTAACTCCCCACACTTTAAGATAGGAATCGCATCTTTACTTAGGAATGCAACTAATTATCGAAAATTATCGCTGTTCCGTCCATAATTTTGTAACTACTTGTATATGTCAAGCGACGCACACATGAAATCATGATTTCAAAATATACATGACAACTGTCGTGCTTCTGACAGACATTAGGAGTCGTAAAAATAGTTTACATTTCAGGAGCTCAGTCGTTCTGTCGTTGTGGTGCCCGAGATTTCTCCACTTCACGGAAATGAAAATTACCATTTACTAATCCTGAGTACATATGAGTATTTTAATGCGTAAACCTTACTGGGCCCATTACAAAAAAAGCTGGCGACGTTTGTGTGGTCTTGCAGATGGTACAGAAAATCCCAGCGACGCCCAGAACCACAGGGTGACGTTATCAAGCGGTCTTAAGGCGCACACCGCAAGCCGAGCACCGCCATTTAAGACATCAGAAAAACATGTTGTTGTCTATATAAACTCGTTACTACCCAAGCTCCGTTTGGCGCCAGTTTTCCCGACAGCATTATTACTATAGTTGTGATGCAATGTTATTCGTATACAGCATTTCGTGAGGTGTCATACGATTTCTCGTTGCATTCGGAGGCCAGCTTGTGGCAGGCATTCGAATCGACGACATGTGCACGTTCAATTGTGTGCCTTCTCAGACATTCGGGTCAAAATTGTGACACAACCGTTCCTCGTACAGCGTTTCAGCTGGTGTTACAGGCGCACGCGTGTGTGCAGGCGGTGTATGTGTGGGTGTGAATGCACAGAGACAGTAATGCATTCTCAGTCACCCACAGATAAGCATGTTTAAGTGCCTGTGTCAATTTTTTTTATAAGGCAGCCATTCATGCGGATTGAAAGAAATTCGTCGAAACTTGTTTTTGTGTTGATGCATTTTAGATGCAGAATCAATTGTCATAAAAAATGCAAAGTGGTGTCGCCAATTTTCTGATCATTGAACGTGCAGCCTTGGTAGCACTGCCAGTGCTATTCCGTGCGTTCCTATAAGAGGGTAGCAGCGCAGAGGTAGGTCAAAAGCGGTTCTAATAACTAAGATTGCGACTGTCCTTCGGCAATCGGACATCAAGACGTGCTTTAGACGAAGACGACTATTTTAAGCTCCTTTTTGGCCCTCCCAAATGCTCAGCGTCCTCTTTCGCTAGATTAAGATTCAGTACAGCGACAATCCTCGTAAGCAGTCATGACACATTATCGATGGCAACAGTAAGAGTAATAATGAATCCGGTTAAAAATTATATTTCTTGAAACGTGGCAAAGAAGTAATGGTTAAGTCTGTCTGCAGATGCTAAGTATGTAATACTGCACTTGTCGCCCACGTCATTTTCTAAGTGCGTTGTTAAGCTGTGCTCGAATGAAATGTAAAACACTCTTGCTAGTCCATTTACCTTTGCTGTTGATAGTGCACTCGTCACTAAGCACCACAATGCCGAAAATAATAAATGAGGCGTTGAGCGAAAGGCTTCCTGGGACCCACTTCACAAACGACGACGAATAACCAATGCATGCCTTTTCTGAGCCCTTCCTTCTCCCAGAATTTAAACTGTGCTTTCTTCTCGCCTTGGCTCAGCACTCCGTCTCGGCGACTTCCAGCATATAGTTGCCCGCACACAACGTTACAATATACCATTCTTGAGACTGGCTCATTCTCCTCAACAAAAATCTAGTGCCTGCCACGATTCATGAGGTTTATCCTCTACTGCAAATGAAGCACAGATCTGAGAGCAAGTTCACTCACCGAGTACCACTCCTTCTTGATGCGGGCGTTTCGGTCGATCACCGTCAGATGCTGCGTGTCAATCCACACTTGGGTCTTCTGAATTACGCCTGTAAAAGAGCCCACAGCAAAAAATTGAAAGTGGCTCAACATGACTAACCCCGGAATTCAGCGAAAAGCAAGCACGCTTGCTAAGCGCCTGAGGCTCGTCCATGATGGCCAAGTGGCTATGACGTGGTAAGCCATGGTCTTACGACACCCGCATTGGATGTCATCACGTGGCTTCACATCACCCCATCGGATGTTCTTAAAGGTGAAAGGTCAACCAAAATGCCATCCAATGTCAAAGGTCAAAAAATGTCATTTGTCAAGGTCAGGGTTCAATTGTTTGGCACCATAACTGTACCACACGTGGTCGTACACGGCTAACATGGTTGGACTGAAGTTCGCTTAAGGTTATTGTCCAGTCTACGCGACTATACTGCTTGGCAAGCAAATGAACAATCCCACGCACGGCCGGACCGGTCGCGGGGTCGCCACTAGCCACCGTACTGCCGCCGCATCCAGTGCGGCTGATTCACAGGGACCGTCCCCCGTCATTTAGACGCCCAAGGAAGACCCCGTTTCTTTCTCGAGGCAGTAGTAGGACCGATAAAGGTGGTGAGAAGTGCAAAAACTTGGGGGGCATTTTGTTGAACTAAAGTGCGGTGAGGCGAAAGCCTTCCGCGCGGTGTTGCTGCTTGTGTCGCTGATGTGTGGTTAAGGTGTTAAGTACTTGCGTTTGTCCAATGGCGCAACACAACCTCCGAGATCGCCCGCTCGCGCTAGTGCTTTGGATGACATCGGAGACCATATGCGCACGGACGGACGCAGCATGAACCATTAAAGGCTTTCGCCTTAAAATCAGCCGTCGCGGTCCGTGGTTAGTAGGCGTTGGCGCCGCTGCGCCAATGTGGTATTAATATGGGGTGAGTTGTTGCAGATAATGACATCATGGGCGTGTTTCTACGGCCACGTGCGTGACGTCATACCTCCTGCATATGCCGTCGGGAGCAGAAAGGGAGGGATCTATTGAATTGGAAACGAAATTAAACTTTATATCACAGTCCCCCCCTGCTCTTTTCAGTGGAGTGCATATCAACCTCCAGCATAACTGGAAGCGAGGAAAACCCTGCCCTCCATAAGCACGTCATAAACAATGCCAAAAGCTAATTTTAAGTAAAGGACAGCATGCCACTGGCATTGGACTAAGCTGTATTGTCTTTCTTCGCCATGGTATTTACTATCTAAATATTATTATTTTTGGCAACATGAATATATTGTTGTGACATGCGAGTGTCGCAATTATAGTAATTCTTACTTACTAAATGGCAGCCTGACACACCTCTTTTAGAATTACATATTACTGTGAAAACGCATTCTGGCACTGTACTGTCAGCTAAATTTCGTCTTGCTTGCAAGGAATTAAAACACGGTACCATTAGGAAGACAGTTCACATCCCGCATGCCTGGTGCTGTTTTTTTTTTGCTTTGGGTGTTCGCTCCGCGGCATTTAGGAACATAAATGATGCAATAATAATTTTCAGGCCACAACGAATGAGAAGGCTTCGCCGCTCAAGATTGAGGACACATTTTAGGCGACCACAACATACCCTATGACCGAGCAAATATTTGTGCGAGGTGAAGTCGTTGGATACGTAGCCTTCCTGGACCGAGACATGGGGTCGGAACTCCAACAAGCACCACCAGTTTTATCTTCCGCGGCCCAGGAGCGCTTTGAGCCATTAGTCTCGACACTTGCAGCAGATTAGGATCCTTATGTTAAAGATTGCATCAGATGTTTGTAACTGAATAAGAAAGCTAAGACAATAAAAAGGCGACAAAGGATTGCACAAGAAAAGCATGTACAGAAATACTTGCTTTACATTATTTCGTCATTGAAGGCTGTGTGGAAGCAAAACTTCATTCGTGTTGCCTATTTTCATAGTCCTGGGGCCCCCAAATGTCATAATAATTAGGGAAATAGTTATCCTGTCTTCATTCCTTGCAGTCATTGATAGATACAAGCCAGCACTCACGCTCGAGATAGGCGGGCTCCTGGTCACCGAATTCCACGGGATCCCGGAATCCTACCCTCGGAAGGCCACCGGCGAACATGTGCAGCGTGTAGTTGAGCGATGGGTATCCGGCACTGCTGTGACTGGTGTTGTCGGCGTTCCCTCCGACGCCTTGTTGGTGCAGACTGACGCAGAGCACGTAGTTGCGCTCGTAAGTTTCGCGCACGAGCTGCCTGCACGCGGCCCGCAGTTCCTCCTCGCTGCGTACGGCCCTCACTGGACTGCGAACGCGCAGGTACTCGAAAATCTCTGCGAAAGTGAACGCCATCAAGAGCGACGTGGAAGGAAATAGAACACTGTGCCGCACGAATTAGCCTCGCACGAAAAGTTGAACACTGGAATAAATAATGACATGCAAGCTTGCTTCAGGCTGGTATCACACAAAATCATGAATCGCGCTCATACCTTCCGGTACCTAAGAATCATGTTTCTTTTATTTTATGGAAACTGTGCACTTTTGGGTGGTTATGAAGTTAGGCGAAGCTGCCTGCACAGTGCAAAGAACATTAAAATTATTGTAGTAGATGCACATTAGCATCCATCTGAGTGCGGCCATGCGGCTTCCAAGAAAAAAACTTTATATTGAATTCTGGGAAGCTTCGCCGTAGAACGAAATAAGCCTGTCCGGTGAGTCGATCTGGCAACTGGCGTAACCAGGATGGTTACCGGATGGTAGAGCGAGGCTGAATTGATGAACATCTAGTTGTGGGAACGGTGTGAGTGTATTATATTTAGGCAAATCACCAAAGGTAGAGTCGAATTGAAGTGGAAAATGATCGGTCATTATTTTACACCCAACAAATACAGTGTACTACCAGAGATTACCTGCTCGAACCAATTTTACTCCATTCTGTAGGATAAACCAGAACTCTGGAAACTGTTTTCTTCCTTTGCAGCGAGTACACGATTGTTCTTCTGCAGTTATCCTCATTTGTTCATGTGCCGAGACAATTACGCAATTGTCACGACGCGTACGCGTTGATGTTTTTTGTGTGCCGCTCATGCTTCTTTTTCCACCGTTAGAGCTGTAGGTTCTCTCCGACTTTCATGTGCACCTTGATGGGCGTACCGACCTTTCCTCTTACGGTACGAGGCCAGCAGGTCGTCGGCGTAGGTGGACGGCGGCTGGTAGACAACGCCGGATGGCCACTCGCCAGGAAAGGCGAAGTGTGCGGGAAAAAGTTTGGCGGAGCTGAAGTTGCCCAGCTCGGACGGCACCGGAGCCAGGCGGGACACCTGGGTGAAGCAGGCCATGGTGGCGAGCACCTCCAATGCGGAGGCTAGCCAGTGCCTTCGCAAAGTCTGCACTGCCACGCGCTGCCACAAGACAAGACGCGCCTGGACGAGGAAGCGTTCCATGGAGGGAGCTTGGGGCCCTGTGTTTGCAAAAGGAGAAAGAAACTATGCATGACGATTTAGTTATAGAGCAGGAAAGAACATTTCTGTGTACGAAACACCTAAAATGAACTTAACGAGGACCGTAAATAGACAAAGTCGCTTAGGGAATGTAGTATATTTTAGACTTGGCAGCGACTCTTCTCCCACGCACGACGCCACACTTGCTCTCCTGGCGACGGCGCCTAGGATGAAGTCTTGTACGCTTTATGTTCGCGCTAACGAACAAACTGCGTTGTATCCAAGCGCCGCTATTAGAATGTAAGGTAATGGGTAATGGGCACGGTTTTTCGAAAGTACAGTGCCGAAGGAATGAAAGAATGTAATTTTAAATTAAAGGACACGCGTTATAATTCCGTTTTTTAGAACAGCTCGTGGTTCGCTGAAATATGCGTCTAATATACAAAATTTATAACGGGTCAGTCTTCTTTACAGATATGCACCTAAGGGCCGACAGACAGCGAGGCGCAGCAGGCTGCACTGCGTTACATTTCCCTACACCGCAACAAATTACGCAGACTGGTACAGGACGTATGCTCATGATGGGCTTGGCATAAAGGCTCGTGCATTTCTTGCTCGAATATGTTACTGAGCCCTAGAAAAGAGCGAAGTTTGAGAGAGTGGAAGTCTAAGAGTTTTCTATTAGAAAGGGAATACAGTTAAGATCGCCGAATTATGTTGGACCGTCTGAAACTCTACCACCTCAAAAAAATAGTTTATTGTTTATCTGCTGTAACCCTAGGGAAAAGATGAATACAACATATATAAAAGTGGTCATCACGTGCGCCTAAATATAGCTGTCATGGCCGACAGTCAATATGAGCAAACCACGCTCAGCAGCAGCCGATGAATGCGACTGTGCGAAGGAAGCTTGGTTTGTCATATATCTAATTAGGGACAATTACAGTACACTTACACGTTTCTGTTTTTCGTGTGTCTGTCTTTCCGTCTGCGAATCACTTCAGACCTAATAATAAAAACAAAATCTCTCGAAGCTCATTTTTACAGACACATATAGAAAATACATTGTAGAGGCATTTAATAATTAAAAATAATTGGGAGAAAAGAATTACACTCGAGTCATTACGTTCGAGAACGTCAGAGTTCAAGCCTAAGAGACGCGTGCATGCCTCTGAATAGAACCAAATGGAACGGGAAAAAGGGATAGCTTTCCTGAAGGGTGAAAGTGCACTTCTTGACGACATGAACGCGAGGCACCTTCTTTGGGAAGCTGTTTCCCTGCCTCGAGGTATTTACTCTTTGATGAGATGAATGTGATGCACCTTGCCGTGCACGCAGTTTCAAACATTGTCACAGATATTTCATAGAGACTTGAGTGCGCGGAGCGTTTTGCCCGAAGGCGAACCTTTATGCCGGCGAGCAGCTGTTCCAAAGAGCGGCCACTTTTGTGAACCAGGAAATGGTTCAGCCAACCGCCACTTCAATTTCTAATGCAGAATTCATTTGGCATCTTGCACCTGCTATACGCGAAGTCCGCCGAAAGAAAGTGCCCTTTTTGTGAACAGCACGGCTGTATCGCAGATTGTGCGGATATAAAAGCAAAATTTACTGACGACCGTCACTCACTTGACGCACGAAAGCCCAGGTAATGTAGACGAATTATTTTATCGTGCATGGCTTCCGCCACGGGGCGCATGGCGCGGAACATTCGAAATTACGACGGGAGTCTGAGATGTTCTCTACGTCCCATTAATTTTCCATGGCCGTCCTATGTAGTCACTGTGGGTGCAGGAATGATTTTAAACGTCAGGTTAGCAAGTGACGACAAAGAGCGGGCCATGATAATACCATGTTAACGTAGAATCTCGCTGCACTCTAACTTTTTTCAAAAATGCAAATAAAAAATATCCCTATTGAATCACGCGGTGCTCGCTAATAGCGGACAACCGATAACGCTAGCTGGTGACGTCCATGAAAGGTGGCCGCGCGACTACATTTAGAAAGCACTTCTAGCACACTCTCGGGGCGCTGAGGCCTTCTTTGGAAATCTTTTTCTTGCGTAAGATATTGATCTTTATCATGTAGGTACACGATTAGTAATATTACAATAAACATAAGGCGATAATTTAAATACATAGGCGTATTTTAGGTCTGATTTACGACGGAATAAGCATGTTAACTGCTTTATAAATAAGGCAGCATCGGTTTTGGTGTTTTCAAGGCGGAATTTTAGTCCAAGGTGCTTAAAACACATCTGTATTTTAGCAATCAACGATCAATATATGATTATGAATGTGTTTGTTGGGTCCCCCATAAACCTGAGATTATAAGTAAAGCAGAAAAAATTCAAAAAGTGCAGTTAGATTTGTTCTTGGATACTATAGCTGGGATCTTAGCTTGAAAAAAAGCTATGTTAGCCCTAAATGGTATAAACTAAAGATCTGAACAGGACATCTAAGATGGAATTTTCTCATATTATTTGTTTTTAAACAAGCACAAACTCCGAAGACTATAGTCAGTATGATCTCTATATAGAAGCTACCGTTCAACTGCGTGAAGGTCAGAGAATTTTCTCGTAAGAGTGACGTCTTGAGTTTTTTTTTTGTTTTAGCTTTTCGAAACTGCAACATTCTGCGTGTCGCATCAAACGATGCTTCTTTCATGACTTGGAAAAATTTTTTCATATGTACTTAAATCCATAGCGTCCCTGCCATAATGCCCTACGGCGCAATGCTGGTAGCAAATAAATAACATAAATGATAAATAAATAATTGTGTTTCAAGTATGATCGGCTGAAGAATTCAACAGATGTTTTGAGAAATATCTTTTATATAGTGCAGAGAACACACTCGGCTGTTCCCGCATGAGGTGGCCTCCTTAGCCTACTATAACTCCGCACGCAAAATATTTATTTGCCATTTCCATTCAAGGATGTCTGAGTCAAGAAGCGCGCATTACGACAGGGATCGCTGACATCATAGCCAGTGCACGTTTCTTTTTTTGAAGTCTGGCAGTACTATAATTGGGAGTTTTTGTTATAATATATAGTAATACACCGTGAAGAAGAGGAGCAGTGGTCTATTTCTCCCGCAGGCCCAAGAATAAAAAAACAAGCACACCTACAAGTAGGTATTGCATACTTAAAGGGTCATTACTGCCGAAATATTACATCAGCGTGATAATACTTTTTTTTCGCTGTTATAGTAATAGTACCACCTTCGACGCATGACCTTCCTGTCTGTATTTTTCAGTTCCACAACTACAAAGCGGGAGAGAAGTTAATACAGCTCTCGATACCTGAGCGAAACCAATATTCTTGCGCTGGACTGCTGAGCAAGTTCTCAAGGAGCTCTTTCTACTTTCATCATAGCGAGACGTAGACCGCAATAAAGGACCAAAGGGTTCAAAACCGCTGAAATCTCAACTATTGTAGCGTCGTATTCCCGAACCAGTTTTAAGCGTTGTGTAAAGCTACCGGTCCTGAGTAGGAACAAGGCTGTTTTCCACAGTTCGGATGAAGGTGAGTGATCGTACATGTTCTGTCATTTTAAACAAACTAGGAAACAGCAGAAACAGGAGACGCTTACAGGCAACTCTCACGCCACCGGAATCCCGGATATAGACAGCGGCGCCTCTGTGGTACTCAGTCGCTCTGTGTGACCGCACCTCAGCTTATGTCACAAAACAGGAGTCGTCTATCCTGCTAGCTTACAGTGTGCACAAGTTGAGAAAAACGAATGCGGAAGCGTACTCTACACAAGCTTACCTTTCTTCTTCTTCTTCTTCTTGTTCACCTCAGGTATATGGCACATACCCATGCGGGGGGATTGACCAAGGTGTAGTTGAATAAACAAAAAAGTTTCCATGGAAGATGACGACAAAATTGTAGCACCATCGTGAATTTTGAAAAATCAATGAATAAAAACAACAGAACAATATTGACAGTTAAATAACAGACAGCATTTTGGTGACAAAAGAAGAGCTCGTAGAACATTAAAAGAATTAGCACATCAACCTACCAGTTGCAATTATGTAATCGTGGAGAAACCCACAAATAGAACCCAATGCAAATTCCTTGGCGTTCGCACCAAACGGTAATAATACTGGCAAAGATAAAGGGAGCCCTAACCTGGAGAGAGGGACCTCCAGGTAAATCTTTCTCTGAAGTGCACACTTTGGGCAGTAGAGGAGAAAATGGTCTAAAGATTCAACTTTCCCACATGCGTCGCATAGGTTCGTCGGTGTCAACCCACACCTGCATAGATATAAATTCAAACTTGGAATCCTGCACCGCAACCGCGTCATTGTTACCTCACACAGCCTGGATTTACACGAACGGGCGTTCCAATTATATGCTAAGTGCTGATAATCAGTGGTATTTAGTAAGGAATCTCGTAACCTGGCTGATATATGTAGGAACCGCTGAAACCTGGAAATCGCCAGCAGGCTGAAATTCGGGACGGGATGTGTCACTGACCCGTAAAGAGCCGACTTTGCTAAGTAATCAGCAACCTCATTTGAATGAATACCTGCATGGCCAGGGACCCAGACAAAACGGACCGCCTTCAAAGTACATGGGACAAAAAATCGCAGGATACGGCTCAAAAAATCTTCTTGTGAAGTGTAAAGGGAGACTAACACAGACAATCAGCGAGAATAATAACATGAGCCACATGGCACGGAATTTTGTGAAAGGCCATTCCAAGAGCCAAATATTCCGCAAAGAATATAGGAATATAATCTGGGAAGCGGACAGAATAGCTCCATGAAAAATCCTGCGAAAAGATGCCAACTGCATCTTTTTGGCAGTTGACGAAGGCATCGGTAGCAAGCGCCGTATGATGGGGGTATTCCTCTATGTGATCCGAGAGAATACCGTTTAAAATTTTTGCGGGCATGTGTTTCGCATGAGATGGGAAGATGTGGTCGAAATGGAATTCCACTGCTGCCGGCCTGTCATCAACCCACTGAAAAGAACTGAGATCAACACCAATCGGTGTTAAAATGTTCTGCGTTAACATAATTTCTGGCATTTGATACCGTGGCCAATGATGAGAAAATAATAAGGTCGGCTGAGACAGAAAAATAGGAGTTCTGACTTCAGTCACTGGGTTCATCGACCTGAGGAAAGTTCGCACCGTGAGTATTTGAAAACGGGAAGTCAGAGCAGGGATACGGGCTTTCAGATAAAGCAGGGCGTTTGAAACTGATTTTGGGAGATCAAGGCAGAGGCGGAGAGCGCGCCTTTGCAGTAAGATTAAGGGTTGAATCTTGTAGCTTGCGCTACCAGAGAACAGAATGCAACCATATTCAAGTAAAGGTCTTACGTAGGCTTTGTATAGTAACAATAACGTGTCGAGGCGCATCCCAAACTTTTTATTGGCGATTCTTGTCAGCCGGCCTAGAGCGCGTTCTCCTTTAAACGCATTGTTCTTTATATGAAGGCTCCAATCTAATGCTGGGTGATAAGTAACACCCAGGTATTTTACGGATTCCACTTGTGGAATCTGGAGAGAGCGATGGACTAATGAAATGTGCAAAAGCCTGTCTGGAGGAAATAAAAAAACTCCGCATTTGACTACATTGAGGGATAAATTAATACCCTGCAACCATGCTCCAAGAGCATTCAAATATCCCTGCAGAATTTGGTAAAGGGAGTGGATATCCCTGGCCGAGGCGAAAAAAGCTATGTCATCTGCATACACAAAAACTGTTTATCAGGACGAATGGGGATGCCACTGACCAAAATATTAAAAAGCAGAGGGGATAGCACCGATCCTTGCGGCACACCTCTTGATTGATAATATGTATTTAAAATAGGGTTCCCTCGGTGCAGTAAAGGTATCTGTCCTTCAGAAATTCAGATATCCACGCATAAATGTAGGTTTGAGGATGTAACTGAGCAAGTCTGTTAAGTAAAATAGTATGGTCTACACTGTCATAGGCCTTTGCTACATCAAGAGTCGCCAAAGCTGAAACTTCACTTCTGCGTAGTGAGAGCCGGATTTTGCTCTCTAGATCCACATGCGCGGACCATATAGAGCATCCACGACGAAAGCCAATCTGGGCTGAGCTGAGACCGTTGATGTCATGAACATGTATTGTGAGGCGACTGTGCACTATTCTTTATATTAATTTGACTAAATTTGAAGTCAGCGCAATTGGCCGAATATTATCTAAGACGTATCCTTTTCCTACATCTTTCATTAATAAAATAATTTTCGCCGTCTTCCAAATGCTTGGAATCCATGCATTTTCCAGAGAAGCATAGACCATATCTAAGAGGGCGCTTGTAAACTCCTGGGCTAAAATTTTAATCATACCAACAGTGACACCATCTGGTCCAGGAGCTGCAGGATGCAACATTGCCAGGACTGAGAGGAGCTCTGATGCGTCAACCTTGGTATAATCCGAAGAGGGTGAAATTGTGCACAAAGGGACGTTTTTCTCCCTCTGGAAGCGTAACGCCAATCCCTGAGCAATACACTCCAGGCTCTCCTGAGCCTTTTGTGGTGATAACACTTTTTAACTAGTGAGAAGAGGGACGGCAGAACTCTTGTTACGTTCCATGAATCTATACACGGCTTTCCGATGACGAGGATTTGAAAGATATGTGTTTACAGTTTGGTTGCACTCCTCCTTGGCTTTTGCAAGTGTTCTTTTGAAAGATGCGGAGAAGAATTTGTAATTTAACTAATTAGCCGGACTCTGGTTGCAGGACAGCCTCTTCCAGGCCGCTTTTCTGCGATGATAGGCCTTCTCACATTCTTCTGTCCACCAAGGAGACGGCTGTTTATCAGAGGCTGCTGCGGGCACAGCGAATATTGAGTGGTCTATTGCATTTTGGAAAAATGAAACCGTCTGCTGAGCTCTGTCATCCCGGCTTGTATTAACTAAAGAGGCAAGTGAGGCGGACATCAGATTTTTATAAATTTTGTGGTTGACAAATTTATGGGTTACACAACAGGTTTTAAGAGGAGATAACCGGATAGTGAAAGTTATAGGAAAGTGATCACTAGACGTACCCGAATCCTCTGTCGACCAATCAGTCACATCTAGCCTACTTGCTGATAATGTTAAGTCAATGGCTGAGCGAGCAACCAATCGCATAAAGGTTATTTCTCTAGAATTGCAGCAGCGTACAGCATTTGCACAGAGCCACGACCAGAGAAGCTGGCCGCAGGAATCAGTACGACTTCCCCAGTGACTATGGTGAGAATTAAAATCTCCTGCGATGACTGCACTGTTTGTGCCAGTCACCAAGCTGTCTAAACAGTCTGTCCTGTGTACACCTGAAGAAAAATAGACATTAGAAATTGTAATATCAGCACAATGCGGAAATGAAATTTTGATCGCTAAAAGCTCACTGTCAAGGAGAAGAATTTTCTTAGAGATAGATGCCTGATGACATAAATTTTCAGATAGCATGGTTACCAATCCACCTCCCCTGCCAGCATTTCGATCTGACCTGAAAACTCGAAATTTTCTCATTGAAAACGATTTACACGGTGATAACCACGTTTCTTGTAGAAGTACAATATCAGGCTTATGCTTGTGAATAAGTATGTCTAGATCTGGAAGAGAAGACAAGACGGAACGGCAATTCCATTGTAACACTTTGATACATGCCATGATTATTGATCAATTGAAGAGGCCGAAACCGCCTCTTTAAGGATATCAACATGGGGATGAAGTATGGGTGGTCCCTTTTTAGCTTTCATCTGTGAAGAACTAGAATTAGACGGTGATGAGGAAGCACGGCGCTTCTGCGTAGAGCACGACATTTCGACATCTGTTGTGGAGATGTCACTGGAACATCCACTGCTAGGAACAGAGATGAGAGGGGGGACCTGCTCACCCTGCTAGATTTTCATCTTCTACCTCTTAACACATGGCCTATATCGAGAGGGCAGGATGGGCCAAGGTGCAGTGTCATAAACAAGGAAATTTCTATAGAAGATTACGACAACATTTTAGCACCAAGAGTGAATCGTGAAAAATTTATCAGTAGAAAACGACAGAGGAATATTTAATGTAAACTAACAGACATCATTTTGTTGGAAAAATAAGAGCTCGAAGATTTTTAAGAGTTAGCAAATCAACCATCCAGTTGCATTTATGTAATCAATAATAATCACACAAATTGAGCCCGATGCAAATCCTTTGAAGCGCCCAGCGAACGATAATAACACTGGCAGAGATAACGGGAGCCCTAACCTGGAGACAAGGAACTCCAGGTAAATCTTTCTTTGAAGTGCGAACTTTGGACAGTAGAGGAGGAAATGGTCTACAGATTAATCTTCCCCGCATGCGTCCTTAGGTTTGTCGGTGTCCACCCACATCTTCTTAGATATAAATTCAAACTGAGAATCCTGCACCGCAGCCCCGTCATAGATACCTCACACAGCCTCGTTTTACTCGAACGAACGTTCCAATTATAAGCTAAGTGCTGATAATCAGTGGTATTTAGTAAGGAATCACGTAACCTGACTGATATGTGTTGGACCGGCTGAAACTTGGAAATTACCAGTAGGCCGAAATTCAGGACGGGATGTGTCACTGACCCGTCAACAGCCCACCGTGCTAAGTAATCAGCCACCACATTTGAAAGAACACCTGCAGGGCAAGGGACCCAGACAAAACGGACTTCCTTCAAAGTGCATGGAACAAAAATCGCAGAAACGGCTCAAAAAATCTTTTTGTGAAGTTTCAAGCGAGACTAAAACTGACACAAATCAGCGAGGATAATATCTTGAGACACATGTCATAGAAGTTTGCGCAGGGCCATTCCATAAGCCAAAAATTCAGTAAGAATATAAGAATATAATCTGGGATGTGGACAGAATAGCTCCATTCCAAATCCCCACGAAAAGATGCCAACTGCCGCTTTTTGGCAGCTGACGGAGGCATTGGTAGAAAGCACCGCGTGGCGGTGTATTCCTCTATATGATCAGAAAGAAGACGGTCTAAAATGTTTGCGAGCATGTGTTTCGCATGGGGTAGGAAGATGTAGTCAAAATGGAATTCCACTGCAGCCGGCGTAGCATCAACCGACTGCAAAGAAGTGAGATCAACACCAATCGGTGATGAAAGGTTCTGAGTTAACATAATTTGTGGCATTTGGTACCGTGGTCAATGATGAGAAAAGATTAAGGCCCGCTGAGACATAAATATAGGAGTACTGCCATCATTCACCGGGTGCAATCATCTGAGGTAATTTCGCACCGTGAGTATTTGAAAGCGGGAATTTAGATCAGGGGTACGGGCTTAGAGATAAAGGAGGAATATATATTCAATGCTCTTTCTTCTGCTGTGATATATGTATACTTCGTCCATCACTGACATGCACGTGTCGACTGATGTCAGCAGAACAAGATGTTTGACGCTATATTGCTTTATCTCAATGCTGCGTGTTATCAATAATTTTATTTGCAGCAAGATTAGTACATTTTTTTAGAGTACAGCAGCGCTACTACACAGTTAGTAACCTGAGGATGTCTTAGTTTTTAATACACTCGGTCTCCTCGGGAGCACGAGCACGGAAAAATCCATGGCGCTGGGAGTCCACAACACGCTCGATGAAATAGCCGAAGCACAGAGAACGGCACAACTCGAGCGTCTCTCTGAAACGAGAACCGGAAGACATACTGCGGAACCTTGGCCTCGAGCCGAGGGAAGGCACGCAGCAGAAAGACGTACCTATACCGGATAGCATCAACAGAAAGCTCAGGGTCTGCCCGATCCCGAAGAACGTGAACCCCGAGCACAACAAGGAGCGGAGGCTGGCGGGAGACAGGGCTCTCGGGAACCTCCACGCCAGAGAAGAAGGCGCCGTCTACGTGGACGCGGCGGAGTATCGAGGGAGCAGCGACGGTGGTTTTCGGGGCATCGACGGGTGCAACGAAGACCGTGGCGAGCATCCGGACTCGAGAAGCGCACCGGGAAGAGGAGGTGGCCATCGCCTTGGCCGTCTCCGACCCCGGATGCACTACAGTGTTTTGTGACTTAAGAACGGCAGTGAAGACCTACGCCAAGGGTAGGGTAAGTAGTGAGGCCGCACGCATACTGCGCAAAGCCGAAGACATCGGACGCCAAAGTGCTGTGGTGATCAAATGGTTTCCGGCCCACATGGGCACTGACGTGTCGAAACGCGGGAACGTGTACCACAACGAGACGGCCAACTCGGCCGCGCGAGGACTAACCAACCGCGCGGCTGCAAGCACGGCTGACTCGGAGTGTTGGTCGCGGTGCAGTGCCAAGGACAAGATGACCACCTTCAACAAAATAGTAAAATGGTACAGACTGAACAGACAGACTATACCGCCGCCTCCACCGGGACTTACCCGGAAGGAGGCAGTGTTATACAGGCAGTTACAGACGGGGTCCCTGCTCACCCCGGTGATAGCTAAGCACGTGTGTCTGAGTGTGTACGGGAGTGACGCGTGTGTACTGCGCGAAGGAGACAGCCACTGCGGGTCACATCGTTTGGGACTGTAGTGTAAATCCGCGAGAAGCCAGCGAGAAGACGACGACCCCGCCGCCGCTAGAGGCTGCAACGAGGAGCTATGATCAAGAGACACAACTCAAGGCCGTCGAGCAGGTCTCGGCAGGTCTAGAAAGGCAGCGACCGAGCGAAACCAAGGAGAAGGGGGGCAGCACCACCAGGAAGGGGGCGGCGGCCCTCTCGGACCCGCGGAAGTAGCGAGTGACCAAGACCTCGAGGAGCAAAACGCACGAGACTGACGTAGTGGCCGCGTCGCGGTAAACGCTTGTCCTCTCTGCGTGGCTGGGAGCCTAACCGATTCTGCAGACATTTTCAATAAGGTTGTTCTCTCTCTCTCTCTCTCTCTCTCTATATATATATATATATATATATATATATATATATATATATATATATATATATATATATATATATATATATATATATATATATATAGCAAAGACAACAGAAGCAAATATTCAATTTTGTTGCTATGACAGCATTACGAAAACAAGAGATACCGCATCGGGATGCTCCTTCAATTTCGTGCACGATTTGCACGTTTTGTTCGGCGGCAGTAAATTAAAGATTATCTGAAAATTGCACTCAAGCTCACCATCAATGAAAAAACATGCTCACTTCTTTTGGCGCGGCGCAACACACCTAGACCTTAATATATTCGTTGGAGGTATTTTGATATCTCTTAACTGCGGGAAGGCGAAAGCCGTTTGCGACTCATTGCACTGATTTGCAATTTTTACCTAAATTTTAGGCCACGTGACATCACGGCCTAGATGGTGATGTAAAGGACGGATGGTCACCGCGAGTATGAGCCATTAAAGGCTATCACCTTAATATTTGCCTTCTAGAAAGTCTTTGGGCTTCTGGTACAAATCTTTCTTTTTTCCGTTGAGCTGATGGTTGTGGGTCAAAACCGCAGCACGGGCTTAGAGATGTTGAAACATGATGATAA
Organism: Amblyomma americanum; assembly: GCF_052857255.1. NCBI lineage: Eukaryota > Metazoa > Arthropoda > Arachnida > Ixodida > Ixodidae > Amblyomma > Amblyomma americanum. The sequence goes on along the minus strand of NC_135499.1, from coordinate 95,737,471 downwards.
CACTTGCCAATAAATAATGTGTCCAACTCCGTATCGTCTTTATTTCAGCCGTTTTGTCAATAAAGACCAAGTTTTTTTTTGTTCTGTGAGCACAGGTTCTTCATATCACTCTGAATCTCCGCTTTGGCCGTGACAAATGCCAATCGGGAGTTAGCCTCATTCACGTGTTAAAAGCCGCACTATCGTGCATAACCGTCGGATCAGGTACAAGGGGACGAAATCGAATTTAGTCTTAAAAAAAGTTCAGTCCTCTTAAAAACGATACATTTTCGGAATAGACGTGGTGAAGCTGCGTGCCTGGTTAACGCTGCTGTACTGCTCTGGGCAAAAAACGCGAAAACCTTTTGGGCAATTAAACGTTAAAAAGCGCGAAATATTTTTGAGAAAAAGCTACTAGCCTCATCCTTCACAGAAACTTTTACGGTGGCTTTTCGATTGCTGCCGGCGCATTGTTACTAGCAAGCTTTGAACGGGTTTTCTTTTTTTCCGAGAGCAGCTATTTACAGTTATTGAAGGAACGCTAAAGTAATTTCCTAACAGGCAATGTGAAAAAAAATATACTTTGGGCCCACTTTTTTGGCAAAATCTAGTGACTGAAATTTTGAAGTGGTGAAAATTTAAAACTGCTGAAGGAATAAAAAGAGGCTGCATGTGCCCACGGCACATCTCTGTTCCTAGCTATTAAAGTCTCTCTGTCCTCCTCCTCCTAATTTTCGCAGGCGTGATTCGCCTGCCATGCAATTGTCATGCCTACACAGTTATCACTGAATCTCGCGTTACGCAGTCGTAACCGTCCTGTGAATTTTTTCAGTGCGTCGCGCATTTTTAAAGCGAAAGGCTTACTGGCGGCGTGTTGAGCAGTTTCGCGTGATTCCTGGAGAGCCGTGCTGCGCATGCGCGAGGAGAAGTTACGACACACGGCGCATTTCTCTCTCTAGCTCCCTAGTCACAACTGCGCATGCGCCACTAATACACCGAGTAACAGGTGTTCCGCCGCTGCGCACCGCGCCTTTCCTTAAAATGTAACTTACAATTTTTAACCCGCCGCGGTGGCTCAGCGGTTATGTCGCTCGGCTACTGATCCGGAGTTCCCGGGCTCGAACCCGATCTCGGCCGCTGCGTTTTTATGGAGGCAAAACACTAAGATACTCGTGTGCTGTGCGATGTCAGTGCACATTAAAGATCCCCAGGTGGTCGAAATTATTCCGGAGCCCTCCACTTCTGCACCTCTTTGTTCTTTCGCTGCCTCTTTTATCTCTTACATTACGGCGTGGTTCAGGTGTCCACCGAAATATGTGAGACGGTTACTGTGCTTTGCGCGCTCGCCGCGCCATCTGGCAAGACGTCGCAATGCGTGGCTCGCCGCAGCCGCCGGTTTGTATGACGTCACACCAAGTTCCTCGTCGTTGCGCTCGCCTCTTCTCGCTTTGCCATCTGCGTCGCATGCCTGATAACATGTCGGAGGATTGAAAAGGAGAGCTCACGCGCGGCGCAACCACAGTTGTGTCGTCTTTAATGCGACAACCGCATAGCAAGACAACCAGACTAACCTGGACTTGCAATCAAGATTAAGCAAGGCTAACCAAGCTATGCCTTAGCTTTCGCTACGTATATCCTGGCATAGCCGAGCTGAGCCACTAAGCCGTAGCGTTCATTGGGGGACCAACCTCTTGCGATCAACCAATAATCTATTCGACACCTGCTAGGGTAGGTGCGTTGCCTATCCAGTGTGCGGAACGCACTCAACTTTACAGACTAAGCCGCATCTACTTACCCGATACACAGCAGCTTTCGCTCTAACTAGATTCAGCAGTAGTTCAAACGCAGCGATTTTTTTTATGACGAGCATAAAGGTAGAAGAGGACCGTGGTTCTTGCACTACAGCTTGCTGCTGCCGCCGTGCTTTTTTTGGTTGTTCATTATCTACAGACAAGCGATGTACATTACAGCAAAGAAAGAAGACACGCCTAATGAGGAATTTGCCGTTCTTTTTTGCACTTTTTTCTAGAATGAACAGGCATTACTCATTAATGTTTTGAAACACACGCCTGGCTTTAGTTTTGTGCGTGGTATAGGGTTTTTCCTAGCAGTTTTCCTAACTTTTAGCAACCCATATGCTCACGCCCTTGACTGATACCGGCTGGGCTCAGAATAAATCTTGCTTAATTTTATTCCCTTAGAAAATTTTCAGTTTTTAAATAGTGATGACAAATGTAATAGGAATCTTCCTCGAAGTTACATTTAAACACAGCACTGTCAAATTGCAGAAACGCAATGCGCAGTGGTCGTGCTCGAACAGCAATGTTAAGGAAGAAACGCGATAAATATCATCTTATGTATCTTATAGATATTATCGTGGACCTTCTGACTGAAGTCATTAGAAAGCATTTAATGCACTCTCGCAATCTGCTAGACTTCCAGTGCGGTCACTTTATCACGGCTCTAAATACTACACAGACAACAGCCGAGACAAGCAACTAGATGCGCTTCGATTCTTCTCTTTTCCTCGGCCGCCCACATGCAATTCCTCACTTTCCAGCACAAGACAGAGCGGAAAGAAACAGTGAGGAAGATAATAACAGTGGTGGTAGTGGTATTTATTAAAACAATAGCAAGAAGAAAGAAAAAGATTTTTGCTAGCCCCGGCATCTGTCAAGAGATATTGAAGCACCTGAGCTGGGGCAGCGGAAATTAAGGATAGCAGGCAGAATGGAGAAAAGAAGTTAAAGAGATGAGGGGACTGGACGAGAGGATAGGGGGAGAAGTAGTATATACAAACTATTTACACAACAAGAAATGTATCTAGGTTGTGCGCGTGATTATTTAATGTTGGAGGAATTACAACGCGCACAGCACTGTGTTGGCTACAACTGGAGTGGGGAGTCCAGTTACTTATCGTTCAAGGTAGAACTCGCGGAGCGTTCGGTCACTGCGCGTAACTACCTGACGGAGAACAGACGGGACGTCAAGCCCGTTTGTTTGAGTAATGCACAGAGGCTCACAAAGGTTTGCTCACGAGTGCGTGCACTGCCCTGCGACCACAACATCGCCTTGAGAGAGTCTGGTAGTATGCCCGGCGCCCTATAGGCCGCAAGCATATCGCGACGAGCATCGGCGAACGCGGAACAGCGAAGGAGCAGGTGTTCTAGTGTTTCCACTGCACCACATCCGTCACATACATCACTCCTCGCGATTCCGTGACGCCCCCGTCGTTCCCTGGGCCACACGCAGCAAATGCGCGCGCGAAGGATCATTACACGTTGCGACCGTGTAAGTGCGCGACAGCCGGTGATACTGTCGATGCGCTCACCTCCTGCGATGCGTGGGTCGGGGTGCTGCTTTCGGAGATGGTCGTGGATGGCCTCACGGACGTTTTCTAGCGCAAAGGGCAGATCACTGGCAAGTAGCTGATGTTCAGTGGTCGCGAGGTCGTCAGCTTCTGCGTTGCCTGCGATGCCGCAGTGACCGGGCACCCACTGTGCACGCATGGCACAACCTCTCTGCGCGAGGCGCTCGATGCGCGAGCGAATTTCCCGCACTAGTGGGGTACCGCGGCCGTTAGATTGCAGGCGGCTGAGGGCGGCGCGGGAGTCGCACAGCAGAGCACTCCTCGGCGGCGGAGGGCCGAGGGTGAGCAGCAGGCCCAGCCCGAGCTGGCACCCCATCAACTCCGCCGTGGTGGAGGAGCCCAGGAAGGTTGCGTGTTGCTGGCTGTGCAGTCGCAGGGCGGGGATGGTAGCCGCCGCAGCAAAGGAGCAGCTGTCGCGGGCCACTGAGCCATCGGTGTACACGAGGAGATGGTCCTGGAGCTCCTCGTGTATGACGGCTCTGGCCAGCTGCTGCACAGCACAGAGGGTTGTGCTCCGCTTTCCCGCGATGCCGACGATCTCTCGCTGTACCTCCGAGGCAGCAGGCCAGGGCGCGCAGGAGCCGTAGGGGTGTGGGCCTTGAATCAATTGCTCATACTCGAACAGCGCCGCGCCCATTCGTGAGCGCGAGTGCGAGCGCATACGCTGCAGCCGCCTGCCGTCCTTTGCGCGGTGAAGCCGTTCGATGTGATTCAGTGCCCTTTTAAGAGAATATTGTTTTTCCGAAAATATCTACAGTGCTAAGGACTCTTTACACAAGTGGTTTCGTTTTCAAGGATATCACAATGAGTCAGCAATGTACAGGTATCACATACATGCAAATGATATTTCCGTGGATAATTCGTGGTTTCTACACGAGTTGGCTTAAAACAGCTTCATTATGAACTTAAGTGGAATACCAGGAAGGAATAGATGAGCAACACTCGACAAACTTCCTAATACGGACGGATGGGCGGGGACACATCTCCATCGCTAACAACAATGAAATTTGTTGACCAGCGGAGGAGGAAAGCCTTCTCACCTACCACGACGAGTTCTTCATTCAAGTGTTTCAGCATCAAAGTTATAAGGCGGCACAGTAAAGGAAACATTGCTTTCTGCAGGCTTCCCCGTAAGACAGCAAGTCCCCTTGGTTTCCAGAGTACATAAGCACCCACACACATTATTAATTCAACAAAGAAATAGCGACTGCGACTCTGCCACCGCATGCGCACCTGAAACATGCGCGCTACCAGGCGCCAGAAAGTGCGCGCGACTGGGCATTCTAAAACGGCGTGGTTCAGAGCTTCAGTTCGACCGCATTGCGGACATGAGGCGGAGAGCGCCACACCCCATGCCGCAAGGCGGTCAGCTGTGGGTAACGCTTCCCATTCGCGAAGCCAGGTAAAATTGAATACATCAGCGGGGACAGAATCAAAGATTCCTTGCTTCCGCCTTTTGCGCACTTCCCTGCGCTGGTCTACATTCAGGGTGCGAAACGCAACATATTCGCAAGTTTATCTCGCGGACAATGAGCTCTAGGCGCGCTGCCTAGAGCTCAAGCGGCCACGCTCCTGCCTCGGCCAAAGTTGCGGCGCACAGCGAGTTTTTGGGCAGGCCTAGGCACACGCACAGGGACGTGCGGTGCTGGGGCTCGAGTTTCTTCTAGCACGGCTTGCGCATCGTGACGAGCAGCAGCGCATAGAGCACCGCCCTCAAAGCTGCGGCATTGTATTGCCGCAGCGCGGCTTGCTGGGAGATGCCCTGGTCTCGAGCGGTGAGCTTGTGCACGGCGGCGGTGATCTGCTTGAGATAATTATAATTGGTTTTTTGGGGAGAGGAAATGCCGCAGTACCTGTCTCGTATATCGTTGGATACCTGAACCGCGCCGTAGGGGAAGGGATAAAGGAGGGAGTGAAAGAAGAAAGAGGTGCCGTAGTGGAGGACTCCGGAATAATTTCGACCACCTGGGGATCTTTAACGTGCACTGACATCGCACAGCACACGGGCGCCTTAGCGTTTTTCCTCCATAAAAACGCTGCCGCCGCGGTCCGGTACGAACCTGGAAACTCCGGATCAGTAGTCGAGCGCTCTAACCACTGAGCCACCGCGGCGGGTGAGGAAGATAGGCAAAATAATTTTCCGGTAACGTATGTACGCTCTAGAAAAAATAACTTAAAGTAAAAGCTTGAAATGGAAGAATGAAGTAAGAAAGCAGAACTGAATGACAGACCCGCGAAGAGTGCAGTACGTGGTCAAACGATGATAACTGGCGGCATTGGAATGAGCAGCCGCAAGTCGAGGCTCGTGCCCTTGCCGCGTCACTCACCTGTCCTCACTATCCCACTCCAACGCCCCCCTTCCCCCTCCTGCCTTGATCAGCTGCTTGGCCGACCTACAACAAGGCGTGCTCCGAGTGGCCATAGAAAATACTAGGCGTCTAGATTAAGACGGCAAGTAAAAAATTGAAGGGCGCTTAAGCTTCGCCTTTAACAGTGGAACGCGACAGTGTGTTGCAGCACTGCCAGGGAGTCCAAGGAACGCCATCGCCCGTTCGGCGCGACGCCTTGCTCGTTAGACAAATCGCTCTGCTACGTACGGTGAAACGGACGCGCGGAGCGGTAACCACGTAGAAGTGCTTCCAGGCGTCTTGGCGAAACGCGTGGGACTCAAGTTGCAGTAGTAGTTCGTCGGCACATCGTTCTCGACAAACACGATGCCGCGAACGCCAGCATATCTTCCGCGCCGAACGAACAGGCAGCGAGCCACAAGCTTCGTGGTGAACGCGCTTTGGACGTGCGTTGCGTTGTTCGCCGCTCACCGCGTGATTCCTGAGTGCCCGCACGGCCCCATTGCGCCCGAACTCGACTAGCGGAAGCGCTGCTGTCGCGCGCTATCTGTTGGGGGAGTGGCGTACATTGCGAGGAGGAAGAGGAGGAGTGATTTTTCACTCAGGCCGACGCCGACGACATCGCCTGTTCTGCGACAAGGGGCCCTTAACGCTGTCGCGTTAAAATCCACGAAGCATCAATAAACAAAACCGAGTAGAGAGGCGGCGCCCACTATAAACCGCTCCCTCCTCACCACACTTTAGGACAACAAAGTTCCCCTGAATTTTTTTCTCACGTACCCGCCGGTACCCGAACCACGCCGTAAAAGAAGAGAGGAGTGAAAGAACAAAGTGACTGGAGCGCATCGGAGGCACTCCGTACAGCAATGTGTGGTACCATTCTGATTTTGGAATTTCATAAAGTGGGCTAGCGCGAACTTCGAGCTCGGACTACCATAAATTACATGCCCCTCTACCCCATTTAGGAGTGGTGGCGTGCTTCAGCCTGCCGTAGTGCAATGGCAGGCCTCGGCACGGAGCCCCGACCTTGCTGATCGTCGGTGACCCAGCACCAGGTAAGTATGATAAAGACCGACTGAAATCGGATGTCATGCGATTCTTACCTCTGTCCAGTACCAGTGCCTACACCTTTTGACGGAGTTCCTTTTTCCGCATTAGGGACAATTTTGTTAAAAAAGCAACGGCGGGACTGGGAGGGTCCGCAGACAGCAAGGAGTAACTGAAGTTAACCTAATAAATGATTTTAACAAAAACAAAACAAAGTTGGAGGAAGCTTAAGCTTCGTCTTTAAGAGTAGGACGCCACAGCGTGTTGCAGGATTGCCAAGGAATCCAACAAGCTATACCGCCGACAGTGGGCTTCACTATGCCAAAGGATGGAGGAAGATGTCAGCTCGCGGAGGCTGTTTGACACCCTGCGGCGCATCACCTAACCACAGGCAAACCGTCAACCGCTGGCCGCCTTCGCATTTTCCAGCGGGCTCAGCTTTGACGAGTTGGCAGAGCGGTTTGCCGATACATTCGCGCCGCCCAGCCCCGCAAACGCCGCTTACATAGCTGCTCCTGAGAGCCCCAGAAGCGACGCCAGTCTTTCGCCCGTCGCCTCGGAAGGTCCATGTGATGCGCCGTTCACCGCGGCGGAGCTGAACAAAGCGCTACAGCGCTGCCGGCGACGCTCGGCGCCCGGACCGGACGGGGTGACATACCAGTTGCGGCGAAACCTGGATGCGCAGCAACGACAATTCCTCCTGCAGGAGATCAACCTGGTGTGGGAACGCGGGGAGCTACCGGAAAATTGGCGAACCGTGGTCGTTTGTCCCCTCCGAAAGGCAGGGTGCCCACCTACGTAGCTGAGCGGATACCGGCCAGTGGCATTGACATCAGCGGCAGGTAAGCTCATCGAGCATATGGCGTTGCAGCGTCTGAACGAGCGTGCTGCGGAGGCTGATTTGTTTGACGAGCGGCAGACGGGTTTCCGTGGGATGCGGTGCACGGCTGATTCTATATCGGACGTTGTTACAGCGCTAGAGCATGCCAGGGCAGCAGGCCAGGTTGCGCTGCTGCTACTACTGGAAGTCTCGGGCGCTTTTGACAACATTCACCGCGCACCAACTCTCGCGGTGCTTGAGGGGGCTGGTGTGAGCGGGCGCCTTTTGCGATACGTTCATGGCTTCCTGAGCTGGCGCACCATGCGCGTACGAGTAGGGGGTAAGCTCTCCAAGTCTCGCCCGGTGGACATGGGCGTGCCGCAGTGTTCTGTATTGTCACCCTTTCTGTTTAATGTGGCCATGTCGGTGGTGCCGGCCTCCCTTCTCACGAGCGGCCGACACCATGTGTACATGTCCATATATGCAGACGACATAGCTCTGTGGTGCCGGGGACCACCGGGCGAGGCCTTCCGCGTGCGGGGCTGCCTTCAGGGAGCCCTGACCGCAGTCGATGCCAGCTTGCGCGGCCTTGGTCTGTCGCTGAGCGCAGAAAAATTGGTGGCCATGGCCTGCGTATCGCGCTCGCGCGCGCACCTTGCGCCACTGCCACTGGACGGGACTCCGATTCCTTGGCGTAAATCGGTGCGGTACCTTGGTCTGGACATCGACTGGCGCCTTTCCTTCCGCCCCGCGGCGACCAAGGCCTGTCTGCAGATGAAGAGGATCACCGCCGCCGTGCACAAGCTCACCACTCGAGGCCAGGGCATCTCCCAGCAAGCCGCGCAGCGACTATACAATACCGCAGCTTTGGGGGCGGTGCTCTATGCGCTGCCGCTCGTCACGGTGCGCAAGCCGTGCTGGAAGAAACTCGAGCTTCAGCACCGCAAGTCTCTGCGCGTGTGCCTAGGCCTGCCCAAAAACTCGCAGTGCGCCGCAACGTTGGCCTAGGCAGGAGCGTGGCCACTTGAGCTCCAAGCAGCGCGCAGGGCATTGAATCACATCGACCGGCTCCACCACGCACCGGACGGCGGCTCGCTGCTGCAGCGTATGCGCTCGCACCCGCGCTCACGAATGGGCGCAGCGCTGCTCGAGTATGAGCAATTGACACAGGGCCCACCCCCCTACGGCTCCTGCGCGCCCTGGCCTGCAGCCTCGGAGGTACAGCGAGAGATCGTCGGCATTGCGGGAAAGCGGAGCACACCCCTCTGTGGTGTGCAGCAGCTGGCCAGAGCCGTCATACACGAGGAGCTCCAGGACCATATCCTCGTGTACACCGACGGCTCAGTGCCCCGCGACAGCTGCTCCCTTGCTGCGGCGGCCACCATCCCCGCCCTGCGACTGCACAGCCAGCAACACACAGCCTTCCTGGGCTCCTCCACCAAGGCGGAATTGATGAGGATCCGGCTCGGGCTGGACCTTCTGCTCACCCTCGGCCCTCCGCCACCCAGGAGTGCTCTGCTGTGCGACTCCCGCGCAACCCTCAGCCGCCTGCAACCTAACGGCCGCGGTACTCCACTAGTGCGGGAAATTCGCTCACGCTTCGAGCGCCTCGCGCAGAGAGGATGTGCCGTGCGTGCACAGTGGGTGCCCGGAACACCAGAACTCACCGCAAGGCAAGGAAAATGAAAATAGAAATTTTTAAGGAAAGGAAAGGACGCCTGTCTCACATATCTCGGTGGACGCCCGAACCGGGCCGTAAGGGTAGGAAATTGATATGAAAATTGGTTTTAAGGGAAGTAAATGACGCCTGTCTCACAATTCACGCTGGGCACCCGTACCACGCCGGAAGGGAAAGAAAATCCGTTCCCTTACGGCGGGGTTCAGGTGTCTACCGATATGCGCCATTTTTCGCTCACGGCCAAAGACGCCGACGACACCGGCTTTTCTGCGACACAAGCTTCTTAACGCTATCGCGTTAAAATCTTAGGGTACGCTTAAGCTCCGCATTAAGGGCATGACGCGGTAGTGCAATTAGTTAATGCTCATATATGCATAATTTGTCATTCGCTACTTTGCACTTATAGATTCCCTTGCAGTCATCATACCACCCTTTGCGCAGTTCTGCAGTGGTTAAGCGATGCGTCACTGCCCTGAAATTGGTGGTACTGCCGCAGGTGGGGCTTGTGCAATCCAAGTTGCTCTTCCCGAGCGGCCGGTCATTAATTTAACTGTCTCCTGCCACTATGTCCATTTGCTCACAATCCGGTGGGCAGGCTGTGAGGACGGCACAAGGTCATGTGACGTAGATTGTCCACCTGGTTGCCTCTCTGGTTATTTTTATTGCGAAGCAATACTACTTTAGGTCGCACTTCAGCCCGTTCCGTGGCGAGGCGGTGGTAGGCACCATTGACCTTTAGCGTGACCTCGCTGCGTGACGTCACACCACATGACCTAGAGTGACGTCACACCAGCGGTGTAAAAACGGGGCCCCATCTCACGCCGTCGCGAGGCGAGGCGGTAGCCACCAACGGCGGCCTAACTCCCGCTCCTGTCACCAGGGGCGCTACGGTCGGTGTGACGTCTGACCAGCTGTGTAAAAACGGAGCCCCATCTCACGCCGTCGCGAGGCGAGGCGGTAGCCACCAACGGCGGCCTAACTCCCGCTCCTCTCGCCAGGGGCGCTACGGTCGGTGTGACGTCAAACCAGCTCTGTAAAAACAGGGCCCCATCTCACGCCGTCGCGAGGCGAGGCGGTAGCCACCAACGACGGCCTAACTCCCGCTCCTCTCACCAGGGGCGCTATGGTCAGAGTGACGTCACACCAGCTGTATAAAACAGCTCCGCTCCTCTCGCCAAGGCAGTCATACAGCCAGATGTTACGATGGTGCCTACGAACAAGGCAGCTCGGCAGAATGCAAAGAGATGACGAGCATGCTGGAAGATGAGAGAACCTACATGCCACTTAATCGGGGCCCCACTTCAAAGGTGCTAAGGGACTTGCAGAAACTTCTGGCTGATGTCTTCTCCTTTGTCCCGTCAAAACACAAGTCCCTCTACTACTTCCTCCTCTGCCACAATGGTTCCGCTCCCGCTCTGTATGGACTGCCAAAGATCCACAAAGAAGGCAACCCAATGCGCCCAATCGTCGATTTCACCCGCTCCCCGCTTCACAAGCTGTCGAACTATTTGCATCGTGTTATCTCCCCTTTGGTTGGTAAAAACGAAACGCACGTGCACAACTCACACGACTTCATTGAAAAGGTTCGCAACATGGTTGTAGAGGACGACCAAATTTTGGTGTCATTTGACGTGAAGTCACTGTTTACGAGCGTGCCCACTGACCTGGCCGTGAAGGTTTGCACAGATGCGCTCCAGACGGATGCAACTCTACCGGAACGAACACCCATTGAAGTTCCAGACCTCAGCAGACTTCTTCAGTTCTGCTTGTCCAACACCTATTTCACGTTCCAGGAGAGCATATATAAACAGGTTCATGGTACGGCTATGGGAGCATCAATTTCTGTGACCGCTGCGAACTTGACAATGGAGTCACTGGAGTCCCGCGTCCTTTCATGCTTCACGCCGCGCCCGAAAGTCTTTCTTCGTTATGTGGACGACTGTTTCTGCATAATCAAGAAATCGGCTGTGAGTACATTCCTTTTGCACCTGAACAGCATGGAACCGGCCATACAGTTTACCACGGAAGAGGAAGTAGATGGCCGTCTGCCTTTTTTGGACGTTCTGGTGAAACGCGACGGCCCTGGAATATCATTCAGTGTATTCAGGAAGGACACGCACACTGGCATGTACCTCAACTTCAGTTCCGTACACACGACCTGTCACAAGAAGTCCGTTGCCTCGCTTGTCCGCCGATCGGAGAACCTCTGCTCTACGCTGGAAGAGAAAAAGGCAGATCTGGACACCGTTCGCCGCGACCTGATGGCTTCGGGCTATCCCAGTCCTTTTATACGAAAATCCGAGAATCGCCTAGCTCACCAGCCGCCACAGCAACCCCAGCGAGAGAAGAAAAGGATTCCGATACCTTACGTCCCCGGAGTAAGTGAAAGTTTATCCCGCATATTCCAGTCGTACGAAGTCGACGTCGCACATGTACCCACGCAGAAGCTGCGACACGCGTTGGTTACAGTGAAAGACAAGATAAAGAAGGAGAAGTTCCCGGGCATTGTGTATAGGGTTCCCTGCGCTGATTGCGAGCATGTCTATATCGTTGAAACAGGTGATTTTCGGAAAAGATTGCAGCAGCACCACAACGATGTCAAGAAAAAGCGCGTGGCCACAAACGCACTGGCTGATCATGCTATCTCCGAGGGCCATGACATCGACTGGGACGGCTCGAAGATAATCGGAAAAGAAAAGAGCAAGACGACAAGGCTTTACCTAGAATCTTTTTATATTCAGACGACGGCAAACACGCTTAATCGCAACGAAGGCAATCTACCCCCGATATACTCCCGCTGCTTGCGTCATACCATGAAACCTATATAACTTACCTTCACTCCTGTCTTTCTTTCATTGTGAACAAGGTACCAGTAAGCCGGGGCCGAAACGTCATCCTTTTTAACGATTGTTCGGCGCTTGAAGATTTTCCGCCATGAACATACCCGACCAGACGGGTTTCCATCGAACCCTGGATTTCAATGCAAAGAGGAAGCATCAGCGAGCTACGGAGACGGAAGAAGAACGAGAACGACTTTCTAAGCGGCGTGCCCAGTATGCAGCTCGGCGACAACGTGCAACCTCCTCTGTGGAAACAGCAGAAGCAAAGGAAGAAATTATGAGTTTGCCCGACAGTGAGTCTCCTTCTACTAGTTCAGAACGCTGGAACGCGACTAAACGGCAGAGGCGTGTCCATACTACCAGCCATATTACCAGCTGATTCGAGAATAACACTATTGCGTCGCAATCACCAGGCTTAACCAAGCTAAGCCACGGCCGTTTTTTGTTCACAATGCCGACGCCGCCGAATTTTTTTGCCCAACGGAAGTCTTAACGCTGCTGCGTGAAAAGCGTATTCATGCATCTCCCTCGCTCTCGGTGTTAGGATGCGCAGGATGTGGAGGAGCAACTTTTTGCAACCAGAAGCATACGAACGCAAGAAACCTGCAAGATCGAATGATCGTCTAAGTGTTAATGCTCAATTTTTTCAAAACCTCGAAGACGAGCAGTTAGGGCGATACACGCTTCTAAATAGCGTGTTGAATGTATCCCGGCAAAACATTCGAATGTGATTATTTGCCGGGCAAGAGAGACAGGCAGCTGGTGAACCGTTTTTTTGTTTTTTCGCGACGTCTCCGACCCGTTCTTGCGCACCGTGTGCCAGGTGAGGCTGCGGCGATTGCTGTCCGAGTTTGTTGTTACCACAGAAGGGCTCTCGGGTGGAATTTTTGGTTACTACAAAGAGATTGTAGCAAGTGTTAGGTTTCTTTCAGCGCGTTTTTCTAGCGATTATTTGTATAAAACTAAAAGAAAGAAGTTGTACCATGATCTTTGTGATATTGTTTTCCCAGAGGCTATGTACAGGGTCTTGTATAGTGGAGGTCCTGGAGCTGATGTTTTAAAAAGGGTAAAGAAAATGCAGGTGCCACCAGGAGTAAAGACCTTCTTTTTTAAATTACACACCGGGACACTCCCAGTTAAAAGTTTTTGGAAGGAAAGGATTTCTTTTTACCGTGGGGATCGAACTGCTTAATTTGTAAACAGCCCGAAACAATAGACCATGTTTTTTGCATTGCTGGGAAGGGGTTTATTTTTGGGATGTGTTACAAAGGACAATAAAGAAAGAGCTACCACTTGACGCGCAGGGAATTCGTTATTTAAGCACAGACAATGAGGATGGGGTACCATTGGATCTCATAATGCTCTTGGGCCTCCACTGTATATGGCGCTCCAGAATGGCAGGCTATTATTGTGACAAAGACGCACGACCTGCCCGAATTTATTTTCGGGAAAGAATGGACTGCTTTCTGGCCATCCAGAAAGCAGCTGCGGAGCCTCCCGAGTGGCTCTTGAGGCTAGAGCCGCTCTGTATGCTTCGTGAATTTTAGAATGACGAAGCCAGACTCATGCTGGCTGACCACGACAGCGTCTTATGTACATAGTGTTTTGTGTGTTTTTTGTTGAATGTTTTTTTTGGTTAAATGTTATGAGCCAAAGCCAGGCAATAAAGAAAAAAAAAGAGAGACCAAACCTCGTGTTTCTCAAGATTAACAAAGTTGACTATAGTAAAAGCACAGCCATCATTCTGCCAATAATCGCAGCGGCAATTGATTGTAATCCTCAGTTGGTTGCTTTTTTATTAAGCTCACCTATTGATCTGACGCTGAGAAAGATTTTGAAGAAAATAAGTGGTAGCTCTATGGATATAGTTAGATTTTGAAGAAAATTAAGTGGTAGCTTTATGGATATAGTAGTCGTTACTGTCTAGTTAGCTTCCTCCGCGCTTTCGGGAAGTGACGTATACAGGGATTTTGATGCCTGGTGCGGCGCGTCGGTTTAATTTGCAGTAAATAACGTTTGAAATAAATCAATGAAAAGAAGAAGAGAGACAGATTTTATTTTATGTTTTTTAAACGTACGTTCGTTAAGAAAATGCCGTAATGCACCACGGATAGCCAAACCTGCAAAAATGGAAAATAATTTTGGAAAAAAAACGAATTAGTATGTTAGCAGACAGCTCCACTGCATACATAGCATTTGATTATGTGCAGATATGTTAGTTATGTACTTATATATATATATATATATATATATATATATATATATATATATATATATATATATATACAATCTCGGGAAGAAAGTAGGTAGGGGTCAAAGGTGGATTAAGGGCAAACTGTAATGCGCTAACACACACACACTCGTGTGTCTATCACGTGACATTCTTTTCAGGCAGTTGTTACAGTTTTTTGTTGTATTTTGTTCGAAACCACTGTAATGCTTATCTTTTCCTTCGAGCAATAGGTCCCTTCTGATTTTTCGACTCAAGGACATTGCTGTGTAGGTGACTGTCAGGTATTACAACATGAAGTATCCTTGTATTAGTGTGACCTTCATTACGATGTGAATTTCTGTCACTTAAAGCGCGAACTTGCCAGCTTAACCAACGCAGACACAGCGGAGAAAGCGATACCAAATCAGACTGCGCCGAAATGTTCAGAGGAGGAAAAGAAAAGCGAAAAAATTTGTGGGGATTAAATCAAAGGTATTTTACTAAGGCACATTGGAAAGACGTTCTATGACTTCTATTTCTCAAGTAATGACGAGTAAACCTGCATTTGTTCGCAAACAATCGCAAAACTTCAATTAGTACTCTTTTAAACTGCCATTTCCGCTGAAGTTTTATGGTGTTTCGCGACGTTACCTACGAAATCGCTAGCAGCACGACAAAATTTATGATTGTAAATTATAATTTCAAACATTCGATTGCTTTCTTCAACAAGGCAGCCGAATGGGACTTTTATTCTTTAACATACCAACACAGTACCAACGTAGTTAAGACCGGTACACTTGTTGATTTTATAAATTATGCTAACAGATCTTGTTTGATTTTTTCCGGCCCGTGATTGTCTGAACTTCGAATTAAAGATAGCAGGTATTTGCAAGGCTTCATATGATTACATCATTCATACGATTACCGTCCGTTATCCGAGCAGTCCCTTTATCTTACTGGGTGATTTTAATTTCCCCAAAATAGTATGGTCTAATGTGAGTTCTTATTGTGAACCTTTTTCAAGCGAATGCGACATGTTCTTGAATTTGTGCAGTGATTTTAACTTATCCCAGCTTGTAACGCAGGCAACTCGAATTTCACCTACTGCGTCTAATATCCTCGATCTGGTACTCACCACATCGCCTGATTTTTTCCAGCCCATATCATACTTGCCAGGGTTAAGTGATCACCTACTCCTTCATTTTGCTTTGACCTGCGCAGTTCCCATCAACGTAACCACAGTAAGTATATCCATGATTACAAAAATGCTGATTTTGATGCTATTAACCTTGAACTGCCTGTTTTTCTAGACCATTACTTGCTAAGCTTTCATGATCGCTGCGTGAATGCTAACTGGAGCCTGTTTAAAGAAAAAGTTGCTGCGCTCACTGAAAAATATGTTCCACGCTTAGTCATCACCTCTAACCGTCAATCACCATGGTTCACTAAATCGTTAAAACAGCTCTGCAATAAGAAAAAACGCATGTTCCGCTCTGCAAAACTAACCGGTTGCCAAGAACGTTGGACTGCTTATCAGGCCGCGGCCCTTGAATATAAAAGTGCACTGAAGGATGCCAAAGATTTGTTTTTCAATGACACATTGCCTTCCCTTTTGATGAATAACCCTAGGCAATTTTGGAGCGTAGTTAAGAAAAAAGACAATTCATCCATCAGCCTTAAAGACTCCAGTGACCAACTAGTTCATCCTAATGAATGTGCAAATGTTCTAAACAGTGTATTCGTTTCAGCTTTTTCCAAAAATCAGTGTTCGGTAACCCCTGCATATAACAGTGCTGACTTTTTACCGATGGATTCTATTGTCTTTGATACTGCTGGAGTGGAAAAAATAGTCGAAAAACAAAAGGTTTCTCATCATGTGGTGTTGATAACATTAGTTCTAAGTTCTTGATTAAAACCAAAGTATACAGCGCAATAATACTCTCTAACCTATTTCAGCAATCTCTTGAAACAGCATGTATACCTGATGACTGGAAGGTTGGGAAGGTGATTCCCTTGCATAAATCTGGTGATCAACATTCCCCGCATAATTATCGACCCATCTCACTTACCAGCATTCCGTGTAAAATCATGGAGCATGTTATTTACTCTCACCTTGCATCGTTCCTTGATTCTAATGCCTTTTTTACGGACAGTCAACATGGATTTCGGAAGTGGTTTTCTTGCGAAACACAGCTTTTAACCTTCACACATGATCTAAACTCATTCCTCGACAGGGGTTCCGTTGTCGACTGCATATTCCTCGATTTCTCAAAGGCGTTTGACAAGGTCTCTCATCAACTGCTTTTTTTTTTTACACTTAGTACCCTTCACCTCGACCCTAACGTTCTTAGGTGGCTGCATTCGTTTCTCACTAATCGTTCACAATTTGTCACCGCTAATAATGCTTCTTCCTTCACTTCTTCAGTTAGATCTGGAGAACCGCAAGGCTCTGTTCTAGGGCCTCTGCTTTTTCTTATATATTTATTTCATAATATTGCAGGCCACTGCTTGGCCCAAGCAGGAGTGAACATATAATGATACATAACCAAAAGAATAAAGTTATTCAATATTAGCAGCACACGGAGACCAAAAGAATAAAACCAAAAGAATAAATTTATACAATGTTAGCAGCGCACGGATACCAAAAGAATAAACCAAACAATAAACTTATACAATATCAGCAGCACACGTATACAAAACATACATATAATCAATATTAGCAGGTAAATAGACGATTTAACGCATCAGAAAAATTTTGCAAGGAAAAAACAGATTCAGGTAGCGATTTCCAATCTTGCACTGTTCTAGGGAAAAAACTGTATTTAAAACTGTTAGTTTTGGCGAAAAGGGGAGTAAGTGAATGTTCAAGAACGTTCTGAGTCCTTCTCACTAGAGGACGCTTAATGCACTCCGGTAGCTTGAATTTATTTTTACCTGTTAAACTATTAAACAAGAATACAAATCTAATAATCTTTGGGCGAACTTCTAGCGTAGGAATTTTATTTGACATCATTAACTGCGATGGAGAGTCTTCCCTTTTGTATTTTCCGTATATAAACCTAACCGCTTTCCTATTGACTTTTTCAAGGACCATTATGTCCTTTTTCGTGTACGGGTCCCAAACGAGTGAGGCATATTCGATTAAAGACCGCACACAAGTTTCGTAAGCCAATTTTTGCATGTGTGCTGGGGCAGTTTTTAGCTTTCTACGTAAAACCCATAGCTTTCTCAATGCAGCTGTAGAAATATTAGTAATGTGTGACGACCATTTTAACTTACTGTCAAGTGTTGTACCTTAATATTTATATTGCTCAACTTCCAAAATCCTATTACCGCGAATAAGGTAGGGCAGCAAACTTGGAGACTTTTTTCTTGTTATACGTAAGACGACAGTTTTTTCAATATTAAGTTCCATATCCCATTTAAGACACCACTTTGCAATGGCAAAAACTGCTTTTTGTACAGAGCTGTGGTCATATTCGGACGAAATTTGTTTAAACACAGCACAGTCGTCTGCGAATAACTTAACAGAAACATCTTCAGGTACGACCGCAACTAAATCTTTAACATATATTAAAAACAACAATGGCACAAGCACACTTCCTTGGGGGACTCCTGATTGAACATTAACAACACTTAAAATGGTCTTATTAATTTCTACGTATTGCCGTCTGTCTGTAAGGTATGCTTGAACCCACCGAATGATAAAAAAAGGCACACCCATACATTCCATCTTATAGAAAAGTTTACCATGTGGCACCTTATCAAAGGCCTTGCTAAAATCAAAGAAAACCACGTCCGTTTGCCCGGACATATCAAGCACCCGCGCAAAGTCGTGCACATCCAGAACAGTCTGAGTAACTGTAGATAAACCCTGCCTAAACCCGTGTTGACAATCAGACAGAAGATTATGACCGCTCAGGAACTTTCGCAGGTAGCCGGCTACAATGTGCTCCAACATCTTACAGCAACTGCATGTTATGGACACAGGCCGATAATTTGAAACTGACAGTCGATCACCTTTTTTATACACAGGAACCACACGTGCTATTTTCCAATCTGAAGGAAGTTTTCCGCATGCTAATGATAGTTTAAAAATGTCTGCTAGGCAACCTGATATTTGTTCTGCGTATCGCCTCAAAAAATCATACGGAAGACCATCGGGTCCAGCGGATTTTTTAGTGTCCAGTTTCAAGAGCATCGCCAGGACACCCTCACGAGTCACTTCAATGCCCTCCTCTGGTGCAGCCGCTGCTTTTATTTCATATTCATCTAATTCTGAACACACCTCGTAGAAATACTGGTTAAAATTCTCAGCTATTTAGGCAGCGTCCGTGATAGTCTTGTCTCTAACTTTTATTTTGATAAGTGCATCTTTGGGTCTTCTCAAGTGCCGCCAAAATTTCTGCGGATCAGACTTTAGAAACTCTGCTAAAGTGTGCGAAAATTATTTAGTCCTGGCGCTGCTCACTTTTGATAACAGGTCATGTTTGATGTCTTTAAACAGCGGCGTTGACGTCCCATGCTTTTTACGATATCTCTTAAGTCTACGCTTAATGTGTATAATTTCACGAGTAATCCATGGATGTTTCCGCTTTTTAAATGTTTTTTTGTCTGGAACGTAATCTTTAATACAATTCCTAAGCACATTAGCAAACCGTTGCCAAGAGCTTTTCACATCACATGTAATCACAAGATTTTCTTCAATATAGTCAATAATCGCCACATCGTCAGATCGACTAAATTCCTTAACTGTAGCAATATCGAGCGCGTGTGTTTTTGATCTTTCAACTTTCCAGGAAAAAAAAAACTAACTTATGGTCAGATATACCGGGTTCAATTGTAACCGTTCCTTCTTTAAATCTTTCGCTAATGAACAGCAGGTCAAGAATTGATGTTTCGCGAGTACATTCAGTAATTATTTGATCAAGACCAAGAGCAAGCATCACATCAAGGACAATATCGCTCGTTTGCGATAATCCAAAAGACAGATTGTTCCAATTTAGTAAAGGCAAATTGAAGTCACCCGTTACAATCACATTCTTGTTTCGTAACAACAACAATCGATCATAAAATTTACTCAAGAAGCTTTCATCAGCATCTGGGGCACGATAAACCGCACACAAATTAAACACTGTTACCTTCACTTTGATTTTTAAAAAAAGGCTTTCATGCTCAGCAATCTGGCTTTCGACGTCAACATCGACACAGGATTTAACAACAGCAACACCACCCCCTCTAGATCCTCGTTCCCGCCGATATAGCCGATAACCTGGTGGGACGATGTCATCGTCACTGATTTGCTCATGTAGCCAGGTTTCAGTTATGATGCACACGTGCGGATCCAAAGAGAGCAAAACATTTTTCCAGTTTTTCCGTTTTGTTTACAATGCTTCTAGCATTGAGAGAAACTAACCGCACATCGGACGTATCTGGCCATTAACTTTCAGATAAAGATGTGGTGTGGCGTTCTATCAATCTCCTGGAGTTTAGAACAGCATCCCATTTATAGAACCGCCCATCAACCTTCAACTTGTCATAAATCAAGGAAACCTTACTTCCAGCCTTTTTTTCAAGTTTTGCACTTTGCCAAAGATGCTTGCGTTTGCACAACGTTTCCGCGCAGTAGTCATTATCGATTCTGATGTTTTCTCCTTTTAGTTTAGACACATTGCTCCAGACTGCTTGCTTTTCCCTATAGTCCTGAAGGTACATTATGACAGGGCGATTAGAAGAACTTTTCCCCATTCTATGAATTCGAGCTACAGATGAACACTGCACTCCCAATTTAGCAGAGAAACTATCATCTATAACTTTCCTGCGCAAATCCGACTCTGATTCAATCATCATCATCATCAGCCCTACTACACCCACTGCAGGGCAAAGGCCTCTCCCATGTGTCTCCAATTAACCCTATCCTTTGCCAGCTGCATCCACCCTTTGCCTGCAAACTTCTTAATCTCATCCGCCCATCTAACCTTCTGCCGCCCCCTGCTACGCTTACTTTCTCTTGGAACCCACTCCGTTACCCTTAAAGACCAGCGGTTATCTTGCCTTCGCATTACATGCCCTGCCCAAGCCCATTTCTTTCTCTTGATTTCGACTAGGATGTCATTAACCCGTTTTTGTTCCCTCACCCACTCTGCCCGCTTCCGATCTCTTAACGTTACACCTATCATTTTTCTTTCCATGGCTCGCTGCGTTGTCCTTAACTTAAGCTGAACTCTTTTCGTTAGCCTCCACGTTTCTGCCCCGTAGGTGAGTACCGGTAAGATTATGCTGTTGTACACTTTCCTCTTGAGGGAAATTGGTAAACTGCCACTCATGATCTGCGAGAATTTGCCATATGCGCTCCACCCCATTCTTATCCTTCTAGTTATCTCCCTCTCATGATCCGGATCAGCTGTCACTACCTGCCCTAAGTAGACGTATTCCGGCACAATTTCTAGGCTCTCGCTGCCAATTGTGAACTGTTGTTCCCTTGCTAGGCTGTTGAACATTACCATGGTTTTCTGCATGTTAATTTTTAGACCCATCGATCTGCTCTGCCTGTCTAACTCGTTGGTCATGATTTGCAGTTCACCTCCTGAGTGACTCAGCAAGGCAATGTCATCAGCAAATCTCAGATTATTTAGGTATTCTCCATTTATTCTTATCCCCAACTGTTCCCAATTCAGGCCTCGAAATACCTCCTGCAAACATGCGGTGAACAGCATTGGCGAGATCGTGTCTCCTTGCCTGACGCCCTTCCTTATTGGAATTTTATTGCTGACTTTATGGAGGACTATAGTAGCTGTGCAGTTGCTATATATATCTTCCAGTATTTTGACATAAGGCTCTTCTACCCCCTGATTACGCAATGCCTGTATGACTGCTGAGGTTTCCACTGAGTCGAATGCTTTCTCGTAATCAATGAAAGCTATATATAGAGGTTGGTTATATTCTGCGCATTTCTCTATCACCTGATTGATGGTGTGAATATGATCTATTGTAGAATATCCTTTACGAAAGCCTGCCTGATCATTTGGTTGATTAAAGTCTAACGTTGCCCTGACTCTATTAGCGATTACCTTAGTAAATACTTTGTAGGCAACGGATAGTAAGCTGATCGGCCTGTAATTTTTCAAGTCCTTGGCGTCTCCCTTCTTATGAATTAAGATAATGTTTGCATTCTTCCAAGCTTCTGGTACAGTCGAGGTCATAAGGCATTGCGTATACAGGGTGGCTAGTTTTTCTAGCACGATGTCTCCTCCATCCTTCAACAGATCTGCTGTTACCTGATCCTCCCCAGCTGCTTTTCCCCTTTTCATTGCTTCTAAGGCTTTCTTTACTTCATCTTTCGTTAATGGCGGGATGACGCATTGCTGTGCATTGCTGTCTTTCTCATTAGCGTTCTGATTACATTGGCTACTGTACAGGTCTGTGTAGAACTCTTCGGCTACGTTAACTATCTTATCCATATTGCTAATGACATTGCCCTGCTTGTCTCTTAATGCATACATCTGGTTTTTACCTATGCCTAGTTTCCTCTTCACTGTTTTTAGGCTACCTCCGTTCTTTAGAGCATGCTCGATTCTCTCCATACTAAACTTCCTTATGTCGGCTACCTTGCGCTTATTTATTAACTTTGATAGCTCCGTTAGTTCTATTCTATCGGTATTCTGATTCAATAGGATCTTCCTGTACGCCAAAAACAATCAAATTTGACCTCCGACTTCTATCTTCTAGATCTTCAAGCCTGGCTTGATGCCGTGCAAGTGCATCCTGCACACCATTCAAAGCTGTGCTTATGTTTTCAATTTCAACTGTTTTCATCCGCAGCTCTTTTACGTTTGCCTCTATGTTACTTAAGCGATCACCAAAGTTGCCCAGTGCTCTTTCTGTAGCCTCTAAACGAAGCCTAATGTCTTTCTGCCCCTCCATGAGTGTCTGAAACATTTCATCAACTGTTGGACCTGGATTCATCTCTATATCTCCACAAATTAGCAGCATACATGAACAATAGCAGCAATAGGCACAGTTCAGACATGTGCGTGGGTACGGCAAGAGAACAAGAAACCGATCGTCAGATCGTATGGTGCAAACATAACTAACCTGTACCAGGAATAGACGTTGCATATTGAGCACCTTGCTTGCAGCGCTTTCGCCGCACCCACTGAAGACGGACGGGTGTGGCGCCGAACTTATAGGGCCAAGGGTCGATGACGTCATGGTCGACAACGTCCGATATCCATGCACCTGTGACGTCCCCACGGCGACGGTGCTGCCCGATGTGTTATCTTTGATGACCAATTCTTCTGTTGAGACTTGATGAAGCTTGGCGATAGTCTGCGAAGGTGCATGCGTACTTGACAGCAGCAGGACCCGTACCAGGAAAAGACGTTGCATATTGAGCACGTTGCTTGCAGCGCTTTCGCCGCACCCACTGAAGACGGACGGGTGTGGCGCCGAATTTATAGGGCCAAGGGTCGATGACGTCACGGTCGACAACGTCCGATATCCATGCACCTGTGGCGTCCCCACGGCGACGGTGCTACCCGATGTGTTATCTTTGATGACCAATTCTTCTGTTGAGACTTGATGAAGCTTGGCGATAGTCTGCGAAGGTGCATGCGTACTTGACAGCAGCAGGACCTATACCAGGAAAAGACGTTGCATATTGAGCACCTTGCTTGCAGCGCTTTCGCCGCACCCACTATATATCAATGACTTACCTGACAATCTATGTTCAACAATAAATCTTTTTGCTGATGACTGCGTCATATACCGCGAAATTAACAGTGACTCTGATATAGCTCTTCTTCAATCGGATATTGATCATGCTCTTGAATGGACTAACAAATAGAACATGGAACTAAACATAAGAAAGTGCAAGTACATGCAGGTCTCTCGTCGTAACACCACATTGCCTTCATATCGTCTTAATAATTGCAGCCTTGAGTCTGTGCCTTTTTATAAATATTTAGGTGTCTTCATTTCCCATAATCTTTCTTGGAAAGTACACATAGACTATGTAAGCAATAACGCTAACCGCATGCTGGGCTACATACGCCGTAACTTTAATCTTTCTTCTAGCTCCGTAAAACTGCTTCTCTACAAGTCGTTGATTCGTATTAAACTAGAATATGCTGCATCTATCTGGGACCCCTGTCAAGAGACACTAATATACCAACTCGGATCTATACAGAACCGTGCGGCCCGTTTCATTCTCTCGAATTATCACCGTAACTCTAGTGTCAGTGCCATGAAATCAATCTTATCACTCCCACTACTGTCGCAACGTAGAAATATATCCCGCCTTTGCCTATTCCATAAGATTTACTACGATAACCCCATCCTTAAGAGAAAATTTACAACGCCACCTTGCTACGTTTCAGCTCGGATCGATCATCGTCATAAAGTTAATATTCTTTCATGCCAAACAAACCACTTTTACAACTCATTCATCCCCAGCACATCGGCACAATGGAATTACCTTCCCCGATCGGTCGTAGAAATAAGTGACCATTCTGTGTCTAAATCGGCTTTAACTTACTTGATGGTAACATAGTACATGTAATTCTTGCGCCCTGCCGTTTATTCTTTTCAGCTGATGTGGTAGTTCAAACAGACATGGTCTGCGTGGTATGCTTGTTTGCGTGGCATGCTAACTTTTATGCTTACTTTTATTCTTTGCTCATAATTTCGTGTTAAATGACTGTTAATTTGTTTGATTGTATTTGCTGTAACCTACTGATTTGCGCGAGCCATATTTTTGTTCACATTTTTGTGTTACTTGTGACTGCTGTTCTTTTGTTATTTTGTCTATTGTACCCCACTCCCCTCTGTAATGCCCTCGGGCCCTGAGGGTACTGAAATAAATAAATAAATAAAATAAAGAGTTGGAGCCCCTCGAAAACCGTATATTTTGGCTTGGAAACAAGATCGCGCAAATTTGCAGTTCAATTGAGCACTGCTTATTCAGTATACCGTTCAATATCAAAAGTAAAGGGCCTTCGATTCATATTTCATGCGAAAGTGTACTGGAACTCACATGTCAGCCACACTCGTTTCAAACTTGCAATCAAGGCTGGCTTGACGTCGCGACTACGCTACCGTTTAGCTAAAATCATTTAAGTACTAAAGAATAATTTTTTGGTTTCCATTCAAAATAATTGCTTTTTAATTGGGTCACGTGCCATGAGTTCTAACATATGTAAGCATTATTTTTTCGTTACAGAAGCTAAGCGCAAGACTGGCAATTCTGGACTTTACGAGACCAAAAATCTAATCCTAAGGTCGTTGTGTACCTGCCAGAGCTTTGCATAGATTCATACATATTTCACGGCGCCGGAGCTCGGCAACAAATAATTATTATCAAAGAATTTTAATGATTAACTTTACGAACCAATGCACAAGGTTTGCGAAAATATCCAGCCCAATTGGTTTGCTTCCAAGCCATGTAAGGGCCCCCTAGCACATTTGACAGTCTTAACCTTGGGAGGGCTGCGGACCTAAATTCATCCTGCCTTCTTGAGATCGCTGAATATGCAAGTCGCTGAATATGCAAGAGGAGCCATACTTAGGGCTACAAATCAGCCCTCTTGGGCTGCATACTTTTGGCAAAGACTCTACAGCACCAGTGCCCTCTCTATACTTCCTGTTTATGGGAAAGCGCTCTCCTTAGACTATGGGGCGCCCGCTTCGGAGCGACTCGCTGCCGTCGCGAACAGCGTCAGGGAGGGTTGGGTATCTGACGCTTGACCGCCACGTTGTCAGTGCCGAGTGTAGTTGGTTGAGTTCGGGTGTTTTTGCAGCATTTGGTGTTCGCAAGCACATGTTTAACAAACTTTACAATCTTACTCTTGCATACCGCACTGGCGGTAAAACAAAGAAAAATATTCTCGGTGTGTGCTTCAAATAATCTTCCGTCGTCGAACGAAGAAGCAGGCTTGCAGCAGTCAGGACAGTTAACTGGTCACCGAACACGACACAGAGCTACATTAAAGTATGTAGCCACCATTTCGGAACAAAAACGAAGTTGGTGAAATGTAAGAATAATGACAGCTGCGAGAACCGGCGCTAACTCATGGGCTTGATAAGGCTCGCTTCCGCTTATCACTTGTTTCCAAAAGCGCCTTAAGTGTTCCTGAGGACGCAATTTAAGCATTATGCAATAAAATCTACTTTCTAAAAACTACGTGGAACAGGGAATCTCGGGCTCGTCTCTGTCGTGAAAATTGGCCTTCAGCACAGGCGGACTTTCTCAGGCCGCTAGACACCTCGAGTGATCAGCTTTACAAAGTGAACGCTAGACCGCGTGACGCTCCGGACATTCAGGGCATTGAAACGGCTTTGCGCTCTCTTGTGCGTACACGCTCCAAGCTAGCGCGTGGTAGCGCACTTCGGTCAGATTTGCACGATAAAAAAGGACGCCAGTGAGCCCGAACTGATAAAGACGGTAGTGACAACAGATTTTCAGGAAATGAAACTCGAATGAAGAGGGCGGAACGCTGCCCCTTGAAGTGCTATCCCCACACTACGTATACCAGGTAACTGCGGCGAAGCATTCGGTATTCGCGGCTAGCAAGCAATGCACAGTGCAGGTGAAGGTTGATTTATTGAGCGGCTCGCACACAAACGGAGAGAATGAGGCCAAAACAAATCAGATGCCTAGGATACATCCAGCGGAGCTTTCTCCCTTATGTACGCAGCAGGAGACACCCGACCCGATCCCGAGTCACGCATAGACAAGCGATAGCAGCGAACTAGAGACTTGGCTACAATGGGCTAGATTCCTAAGGAGACATGCGTTCCCGGGTTTCCTTTCATAGCACTTTTGATAGCACGTGAGTCAGCATAAGAACAGTCTTAAACATACCGACCGAACTGCTCCCTACACAGCCGCGGCCAGTGTGTTTATGAGCGACGGGGACACTGCGTGATGGGCGGCGCCAGGCCGCAAGAGCGTACTGGCCCCCACAACCGGCGCGCTTTGTGAATAGCTTTGTTCCCCCGGGAACTGAAAGCATAAAGGAAGCAGCGACAGAGCTTACGAAGCATTAACTCCTCGATAGTATCTTGAATTCAAACATATTACACAGGAAGAAATAGAAATGCATTCATTACCAATTTCTCTTAACCTTGAAGTGCCTTTTATTACAGCGAAGCTTTATACCTCTGCCGTTCATAGGAGGAGGAGGAGGAAGATGAATAAGCTTTAATGTCTATCCAATAAGGTGATCTACCCCCTTCCCCCCCCCCCCATACGCAGGTCAGGGGGCGGGTGCCGACGCCTCAGATGCAGGCTGGGAGGTCTTGGGTCCCAGCAGCCTCTTCAGCCAGTTGGACGAGTAGGAACTGGAGCTCAGGGTCCGAGCTGCGAACCACGGTCTCCAAGGTGTCTGTACTGTCTATATTGCGCGTCCCCCCGAGAGAGTACGAGCAGTCCTATAATATGTGGTCGAGGGTCCCTTTCGCGCCACAAAGATTGCATTTATCGCTTCTGGCTTCAGCGAACATGTGGTTCGCCATAACCAGCTGCGGATACGCATAAGTTTGCAGCCGCTTCCACGCGACTGCTTGCTTGTTGTCTAACTTCAGGTCTGGCGGGGGTATCAGACTACGCTCCAATCTATAATGCTGCGTGATCTCCCCATATTTCAACATGCGTTCTCCGTTCCCTCGGTTATCGAGGGGCCCTGTAGCGGCTCGGCGGTAGAGATACCGAGCCAGTTCGTGGGCCGCCACGTTGCTGCGGACGGCTTCATGCGCCGGAGATTAAATCATTTTAATTTTCCTATCCAATTTTCTCTAGACTACGATTCTGGCCACTAAGGGCGAGTTCCTTCCCTTGCGAAAAATTTGGAAGGCAGTTTTGCTGTCACTGATGAAAAACCGCTTCCGTTCCAACGCAAGCTATTGCGATCGCAATTTTGTCAGCAACTTCTATGCTCCGCCCGCGCAACGGGGCAGCAGTCGCGGGAGTGCCCCGGCCATTGACGACAGTTGCCATCGTAAAACCGACCGCCACCACCTCTCGCCCCGTCTACAGAGGCCACCTCATGTTCCGAAATTTAGTCGAATATAATTTCTAATGCCTCGGCTCGTTTTCGCGTCTTGTGTTTGTTATATTCCAGGTGCATGTTTTTTTGGCGGGGGGGGGGGGGGATCAAATTTTGCTGACTTCCCTATCTACATCCACCTTTTGCGTGGGAACGCTATCCGGTTTTATTACAACTATGGTCAGAATGGCTCTTCCTGTCCTCGTTGTGTCAAGTGTCTCAATTTGAGTGGTACGCACCGCCTCCGCCAAATCTTCCCATGTGTTGTGCACCCCAAGAGCCATCAGTCTGTGGATTTGCACATTGGCTGACCCAGCGCTTTTTTACGCATTTTCTACACTACGCTACGCATGCTATGCTGTTTTGTCGCTTGTGGCTGGGAGTGGCGTTCACAAATGCCTACTCCCACTTAATCGCAATGGCCGACTCTCCTGCCTGTAAGATCTGTGGGTGCGACGAAACTATAGAACACCTTCTTTGTAACTACCCTCGGTTTCAGCCTGAGCGGGAACTCCTGGCTCTAACACCCGCCGTTTGGATCCTCGGCCCTTTACTGAAGCCAAGATCCTGGGTCCTTGGAGTAAGGCTTTATCGCAGAGGCAGCCATGACGGCACTTTTCAAGTTCTTGGAGGACTCAGGACTTAGTGCAAGGTTGTGAAATATCAGTGTGTGCCCTGTGTACGCTGCAAGTAATGGCCAACGGACATGTGGAAAAGTGATCATCTCCCTTTGTTCTCTCCCCTTTCTATCTCTCCCTCCGTTCCCCTTCCCACGTGTAGGGTAGCATACCGGGCGCTGCCTAGTTGACATCCCTGCCTTTCCGTTTGTCTTTCCCTCTCCCTCTCTTTTTCATTAGGGATTTAATCTTTTCTTTTTTCACCGCTTTAAAATCTAGATACAGCATTTCCTAGCTCACCCGCCGGGAGATGTACGCCTGTACCAGTTTAATCAAAATTTTTCATTTAACCATCGGCCCCTGCTGGGCATCCGCCTAATTAGGCTCAGGCTCTGCATCGCGTGATTCTCCAGCCTTCTGATAGTCTCGCCATTATGTCCGTGTGACTGGAGAATCACGCCCAAGATTCTGATTTGATCGACTCTTGGTACTTCCTTACCCGCAACTTTAATTCTGATCTCCGATGGCGGCTCGCACCTTAAGTGCTTCGCATTATATATAAATAAGTCTGATTTCTGCGGCGAGCACGCTAGGCCTCGCTCGGCCGCGTACTCGACTATGATGTCGGACGCAGCTGGAGCGGGTTTTCGACGGCCGAATCACTTTCCCAGTTTACCTAAAGGGTGATATCATTCGCAAATATACTGAATTTTAATCCCTCAAGCTTTGCCAATTGCTCGAGGAGCTTTCTCATCGCCGCGTTGAAGAGTAGGGGAGACAGCACCGATCCCTGGGGCGTACCCTAAACCCCTAGTTCAATTGCGGGGGATTCCAGTGTTTTGAACTTCATTCAGGCAGACCTACCCTTTAGGAAGTCCCTGATGTATCCATATGTCCTGGTACCTACATTAACCTTGTTCACACATAACTTCACCAGCGAAAGCACGAGACACCAGGAGAAGAAGAACACAGGACAACGCTGGACGAACAACTGAAGTTTAATCGAGAAACGGCCAAATTAGGACACCAGAAGACGCATGTGTATCAGACACACTAAAAACTGAAAAACAAATACATAAGTGGCGATTCACCAAGGAGTGGGCACACGCTCCATAACTGGCAAACAACAAAAGGCACATACTTAGTCCGGGTTCCCGGCGTTATGTGAGACAGATACTGCACCATTTTTTTCCCCCAAAAAACTAATTTCTATTTTTTCTTGCCCTTATGGGCCGATTCGGGGGCCCGCCGAGATAAGTGCGAGAGGAATAATTTCCTTTCCCTAAAACAAATTTTCGTTTCATTTTCATTCCCTTACGGGCGCGGTTCGGGTGTCTACTGAGATATGTGAGACAGGGGTCATTTCCTGTTTGACCTCTAGTTACTTTCAAGGTCAAACTTGCGGCCCCGCTGAAGGCTCGAGAAGCTGGCGTACTGAAGCTACTTGCTTGGAAAGCTTAATCTCCGTGGCTACGTTTGTGGTCGAGCGATTGGCGGTTTCCATAGATGGCCTTACTGACGTACACACTGTAGTAGGAATTTTTTTATTTGTTAAACATCTTGCTTTCTTTGAAACGACATAATCTTAGGGACCATACCAGCTACCGCAAGGGTGGAAGCAGTAAATACAACTAGACCCGCAATGGTCTTGGGCAGGACCTTAAGAGCAGACCTTCCAAGTACTTTGGAAGCAGTGCTTAACGTGCTGTTAACATCATGTGAGACTGCGCTCGTACCCCCGCTAGTAGATGCAGCGGCTGCACCGACCGCGTTAGCGTTACTTAGCGCGGTGCTCGTCACGTTGGTAGAGACGCGTACACCGTTATTACCCCAATTCCGCCAGCGTTAGCGTTACTTAGCGCGGTGCTCGTCACGTTGGTAGAGACGCGTACACCGTTATTACCCCAATTCCGCTATCCAGGCGCAGGCGTCGCATCGATCACACCTGTCATTTCGCTGAACGCATCAAAGTACATAGGCGTTTGATACTAGTGGTTTCATCATCATCATCATGATCATCATCGTCAGCCTTACTACACCCACTGCAGGGCAATGGCCTTTCCCATGTCTCTCTAATTAACTCTGTCCTTTGCCAGCTGCATCCACCCTTTCCCTGCAAACTTCTTAATCTCATCCGCCCACCTAACCCTCTGCCGCCCCCTGCTACGCTTACTTTCTCTTGCAATCCACTCCGTTACCCTTAAGGACCAGCAGTTATATTTCCTTCGCATTACATGTCCTGCCCAAGCCCATTTCTTTCTCTTGATTTCGACTAGGATGCCATTAACCCGTTTGTTCCCGCACCCACTCTGCCCGCTTCCAGTATCTTAACGTTACACCTATCATTTTTCTTTCCATGGCTCGCTGCGCTGTCCTTAACTTAAGCTGAACTCTTTTCGTTAGCCTCCACGTTTCTTCCCCGTAGGTGAGTACCGGTAATATAAAGCTATTGTACACTTCTCTCTTAAGGAAAATTGGTAAACTGCCCCTCATGATCTGCGAGAACTTGCCATATGCGCTCCACCCCATTCTTATCCTTCTAGTTATCTCCCTCTCATGATCCGGATCAGCTGTCACTACCTGCCCTAAGTAGACGTATTCCGTCAGAACTTCCAGGCTCTCGCTGCCAATTGTGAACTTCTGTTCCCTTGCCAGGCTGTTGAACATTACCTTTGTTTTCTGCATGTTGATTTTTAGACCCATCGATCTGCTCTGCCTGTCTAACTCGTTGATCATGATTTGCAGTTCACCTCCTGAGTGACTCAGCAAGGCAATGGCATCAGCGAGTGACAGATTATTTAGGTATTCTCCATTTATTCTTATTCCCAATTGTTCCCAATTCAGGCCTGGAAATACCTCCTGTATACATGCGGTAAACAGCATTGGCGAGATCGTGTCTCCTTGCCTGACACCCTTCCTTATTGGAATTTTATTCCTGACTTTATGGAGGACTACAGTACTGTGCAGTTGCTATATATCTTCCAGTATTTTGACATAAGGCTCTTCTACCCCTTGATTACGCAATTCCTGTATGACTGCTGAGGTTTCCACTGAGACGAATGCTTTCTCGTAATAAATGAACATGCTCCACTGAAGTAGTGGTTTATTAGGATGATAATAAAAAATAAGTATAAGATTTTTGCTAGCCCCTGCATCTGCCATCGATACTGAAGCACCTGAACTGGGGCAGCGGAAATAAAGGATAGCAGGCACAATGAAGAAATGAAATGAAAGTGGTGAAGGTGCAGGAAGAGAGGACGGGGGAAAGGTAATATACACAAATTATTTACACAATAAGAAATGTGTACACGTTGCGCATGCGATTAGTTCATGATGAAGTTTTTTAGTTAAGAACAATTCTGAGAATCCTGTGAGACAGGAAAGCCAAAATGATGATGGTATAAACTAGCGGCACTAAGGGGTCTGTAATTATTTTATAGGGTGTCGACTGACACTATTGATATTCATGCAATAGGAGAAGCTTACAATCTGGGTTCAACCCTTGAAGAGTTTGTGGCCTGCAGACACGGGTGTCCCTTACGCGTTTACCACCAGTACGTCCGAGGGCAATTTTTCACTAAGTTTGCTTCACTAGCTGTTTTTAAGCATATCAGTGCCAATATTCGGCAACCGGCTTCTCGTATACTTGTTCGTAATGGAAGCCTCTCGTTCACTCACGCACGAACGCGCATTTGACAAACACAAACCTTCTACACTATCGGCCAAAAATTTTTGGGAAGGGGAGGTATTCACGATACTCTTCTTAGATTTTATAATAATTAGCGAATTTAAAAAAATTGGTCGCTGGTATACTTTCCAAAGTGACGGCTACGCGGACGCATATCAGTATATTTCGATTTTCTAGTTCCATCCGGCATAACAAGAGGAGTTGGCGTAAAAAAGGAATGAAAATTTTGCCACCCAGCAAAGGCTCTTTTCAGTCCTCTGTATGCTGTCTTCGAAAATGCTTAACAAGGTGCGACTGCAGTGTACCAATAGAGGCGCGTTGTATTTATGCCTATGCAGAAGCGAGCGGCGGCTTTTATTTATGCGAAAGCATCAGATGGCTCAGTTTCAAGCTCATATCCGCAAAAAAGTGTCCACAAGAAATGGCACCATGTGACGTCACGAGCCGAGAGTCACTCTACGAAGATTATGTCGTCACATCAATAATAATACTAATTAACATGCATAATTTATAGTGAGTAAAGGAATTAGGTAGCTCTGACTAAATAACATATTTACTGATGGTGCCTGATGAGTGCGACGTCATATCAGGTCCCGTGATAACGATGTAATGTGACGTCAAAGGTAGTCACGTGACGACGATGTAATGGGACTTCACACTTAGCCACGAGACAACGAATATAATGTCACGTCATAGAAGGTCCCCTCCCCCGTCACCCACATTACTATACATGCGCGCATGACGCATTACAAAAAGTGCCCGCCACCCAGGTCCACATTAATGACATTCGGAATGCCCAGTAGGTAAACCCGGCAGCTGCCATGTATGACATACTGCGACGGGCATGCAACGACACTTGCCGTTGACCCTCGAGATGATGGCGGTGATGTTAACAGTGTATCTTTACGAGCCCAGGGAAATCTGACGTACCGCTACCAAATTAAACGGCTCTACTATATTTATTGTACATTACCCAGCAACCGGAGACAATAATTCTGCGGGTAAACAGGAATACCTGCCGCTAATAATTAAATATGATGATGTTGATGCTCTTTGAAGATCAAGACCCTCCTCCGTTTCCACCACTTCCCTGCAGGTGGCGATGGTAATGGTTTGGAAATCCTGGGAATCCTCCGGTGACTGGGTGATCTTGTGGCGCTTTGCAAGAACGGGCTAGAATACCTCTTCGAACACAGTGCCAACTATTGAAGTCACACGGGCCAATCTACTGGCCCAGAGTGGGCAGCGTGAACCGATCTCTCTGCCAACAGCACCGCGTCTCTCGGCTGGCATTTCGCCGTAGCGCCATCTTTTTCGGAGCCCCCCACCAGCACAAAAAAAAATGCCTAAACACACATGCCTGAACAGAATTCTGGGCATCATTTCGTCAGCCACTTTGAGACAAGCTGTTTTGAGTCAAGCACTTGTTTTCCTTCAACACTGAACTTATCATTGGTACACCGACATCCTCGACGTTTTTTACCTGCGAGCACCGCTCGATCATTCCGCGAAGCCGTTGAAGCTGAACGATGGGTCTCTGCAAAACTGTTAAGGGAAAGATAACGGTGTGGGTAGGACCTGGTCGTGTGCAAGGCATGCCTTCAACCTAATTGATCCCATACGAGAAAAAAAAAGAAAGGCAATGTTTGCAAACTTACAAACAAATCGCACATTAAAACAAGCGAGCTACAGTGCCCCATTAAACGTCATATAAGAAGGTATGAAACAGTGACTCAGCAGCACAGCGTCACCACGTAATCAATTATATTCGCATGTCTTCTTTTAAAAAGGAAGTGAAAGGAAACAGATACCACGTCGTCATAGATTCATTGTAGTTTTCAATTTTTTTACCGCTATAACACACTATGCTGGTACGTTCATTCCGTGCTGCGGTGTCGGCATATTATGTGAATTTTCGAGAACGAACTTCAGGTACAGGAGGCCAAACAGAGGTTATTCGGAAGGATATAAGGTCAACAAATATTTGCATCTGCTTGCATTACGAAACGGGAATATAAATAAGTACCATGAGATTCGAAAGGGGAAGACACCGATCAAAAGCTTCGTTATACAGTTTTTCTGGCTTCGCGATTTTTCATCTAATCAGGAGGTGTCCTTGTTAGTAACCGCCTGAATTCCATTCTCTCGCCTGTTCCTGGTGCTCCACATTCTGTTAAGTTACCGTGTAGTGTGCAGTATTATCTCCTTTACTGGACTGCAAGGCAATAGCTGTGCCGTCAGCGCCGGCAACGAGCATTAACAAGAAGCAGTCTTGCTTTGGGACATCCGCACGGCGACGAATTTATTGTGTGCTTGTTGGACTGAACTTATTTGTTTGTGACATCAGACAGAGCTACCGCGGGTGAACGTGAGTTATGTGCTTCGCGCTTCCGGGAGTATGAACCATCCGGCAGGCAGCTACGGCTGCTACGCCAATGAAGGAAGGGGGAGGGAGGGTGGTATGCCGTGACAGCAGCACTCTTTCCAGGAAGTCCAGAGGGGTTCGTCGTCGTGTAGGCTCGGTCCTAACGGATATTATGGCGCAGCACCAAAAGTTAAGAGCGGACTGCGGTATCTGCATGTTGGTCCAAATAAAGGAAACCTAACACGAAACGTCATTGCATAAACACTGCTGTGGTGCGCTCCAACTACGCTTCGGAAGCAGCACTCGGCGGAGTAAACCATGGCAACTGCAAAACGTCTAGACCTCAATATTTCAACCTCACTGAATGACGACCTCACTGAACCTCAAGCTCACGCGTCAGGCTGAGGTCTGATTTTTTTACCTCACTCACAAAATTTTGAGCGGTCGCCGACCTCACCTCACAATGTAAGGTTGAGGCCATTTTTAGGTTGAGGAAGACCTCATGAGGTCTAAACCTCATGAGTTTGCCCATCTCTGCTCACATGTCTCACATCGCACGCAAGCTAACGCCCCATGTGCCATGTTTTTTATACGGAAGGAGCTTCTTACTAAGGTCCCACCTCAGTTTTCGAAGCTTATTCTTTTTATGGAAGACGGAAGATAGAAATCAGGCCTTGCGCCTTGGCTGACGAACTTCACAGCAAAGGTTAGTTTATAAAAACACATGAACGCCAAAGTCTTTCCGTGGATTTTTGCAGTTGAATACCAAAAGCAGCTGCACTTAAGTATGAAAGTCAAATGGCGCTATATCCCAGGTAACATCGGTTATTTTAAACAATCGTGAATGCTCTGTGAAGCGAAAGGATTCATGGTCTGCATGAACTTTACGGCTATAACTCGATAGCAGTTACTGGTTTTCATTGTAAATAAATCGGCAGTGTTCCGGCCACGGCTTGGAGTTTAATGAAAAAACTAGATTAAGATTCAAACCCGGCGCAGTGGCTCAGTGGTTAGCGCGTTCGGCTACTGAGCCTGAGTACCCGGATTCGGACCCGGCAGCGGCGGCCGCGTCTCTATGGAGGCGAGGCGCAAAATGCGCTTGTGCGATGTGCACTATCAGTGCACGTTAAAGATCCCCAAGTGGCCGAAATTATTCCGGAGCCCTCCACTAGGGCATCTATTTCTTCCTTTCGTCCTTCATTTGTGTTGAGTTGAGGTGTTGAAGGCTACAGGTGGGATTAGCTTTGTTTATTATGCCGACAATTGCTCCACCATAGCGTCTCTTCTATGTAAATAATGTCCTAAAATCTGTCGGATCTACCCCGCTATGCGCACAGTCACTTATAATAGCACATATTCTACTCCCGCAATCACCATCTATGCACGCATTCACTCCACACAGTCCACAACACAGTCCACTCCAGAAGTCACGATCTATGCACATATGCAGTCACAGTAGAACATAGTGCATTGCAGTGCGACAATCCATACACACATGCACTCACAGTACAACATAGTCTACTCGAGAAGACGCCATCTACGCATAAATTCAATCACAGAAGACCATAGTCCGTTCCTGCTGTCACCATTTAGAATCAGGATCAGTCTCCTGCAGAAATGTTAAAAGACTTGAAGCCTCACTTCTGCATGTCTGGTTTCCGCTCGGGTAGACAATGTCCTGAACTGTACTGTGGAGAGTTGCTGTCTTCTTGAAGGAAGCGAACATCACATACCTTTGCGCGTTGTACTCTGGGAAGTACATAATATAATGTTCGATATCCCCGCACGCACCACATAAAGAACATAGCGGAGACGATGCCATGCCCGTCTTAAGCATCCAGGCCGGAGTGCGAGCAGAGGCCGTCCGAATTCGATGTAGTAGAGTGGCGTGGGGTCTTCTTAGTCCCTTGGTGACACAAGGCTTTTCGGGCACACTCTACAGGGTAATGAAATGATCGAGCACCGTTTTCCTGTATAGACTTTTTCCTTCTTGAGGTGGTTTTATTTTTATGGATTCCTTGACAGAGTTTTATGGGAGAAATTGCCTGCCACCTCATTGCTCTGACTCTTATGTGAGATGACCCCCATTGGAAATATAGAGTGAAGTCTCTGTTGTGAAGATTCTGAGATTCTGCAGCAAGCGTAGAGAGCTTACGGACAAGGCATCAGTAGGGAATCCGCGCTCTAACATCTGAAGGGCAGATTTTTAATTAAGACGAGAATAAATTTAGCCGGACAAGACTCTAACTTCCGTAAAGCCACCGCAATAGCAACCCTTTCGGCCGTTGTGGAGGATACGACAGCAGTAAAGCGTATAGACTACTTACAGTCCAAAGAAGAAATGTAAAAAGCCGCTGCGCTAGCTTGTTTGACCTTGTCCACAGAACCATCTGTGAAAATTTGAAGATGGCCGGCATATTCTGTTTCCCAACGTTCAAGTACGAGTGAATGCGTTGCTGCCATAGGAGAGCTTAGCTATGCGCTGACATGGGGAATTGTGACCTTACAGTCGAGGGTCGGAAAAGACCAGGGGGGTTTTAACCGTTTCCTTTGTCTTCGGACGTTAAGGCCTAAAGAATAAAGAGTATTAACTGGCAAGTAGGCCTTCTACTGATATCTATTGCAGAACCGCTGGAGGGGAGACCGCCCAGCTACCGCCTCTCCGAGGCAGCCAAGGTGTATTAGTAGTCTGTCAGGAGCAACAAGGCTAAGAGGTTTCGATAGAGACTCGTTAAGTACTGCCTTGTTCGCAGCCGCCCGAGGAACTCCAAAGGCTCTTCTTAGGCCCTTTTTGTGGACAACTTCGAGACGTTCAAGCTGTGCTGCCGAGTGGTAAATTAAAGGTAATTGATACATTATGCAACTGACCACCAGCGTTTCATGAAGTTTCACCATTGAAAAAGATGGTTTCCCAATTTCTCACCTGCAATTCTACGCATCACATTGAGACGCGAAGATAGAGATGAAACAATCACGTCGAGAGCTTGTCGCCACTGTAGACGGGAGAATACCCGCCGCGGTGGCTCAGTGGTTAGGGCGCAAGGCTACTGATCCGGAGTTCCCAGGTTCGAACCCGGCCGCGGCGGCTGCGTTTCGATGGAGGCGAAGCGCTAAGGCGCCCATGTGCTGTGCGATGTCAGTGCACGTTAAAGATCCCCAGGTGGTAGAAATTATTCCGGAGCCCTCCACTACGGCAACCCTTTCTTCCTTTCTTCTTTCACTCCCTTCATTATTCCTTCGCTTACGGCGTGGTTCAGGTGTCCAACAATATTAGAGACAGATACTGCGTCATTTCTTTTCGCCAAAAAATTAATATTATTATTATTATTATTATTATTATTATTATTATTATTATTATTATTATTATTACTACTATCAATTTAGACGGGAGTCAACGATGACGCCTAGAAAACGCGTGTGGTTGAATTGGAGGATGCAAAAGTGACCAACGCCTATCTTCAACCGCGCTTGACGTCTTCCTACACCTGTAAACAAAACAATGCCGCATTTTTTCACTAATAGAGACAATCCCACATCTTGAAGGTGAGCTTGTACCGAAAATAGAGCCTGACGAGCTATCAGGGCTAATCGCTTGTGTTGGTAGTCAGTAATCCAAATACAATCGTCGTCAGCATATGTTGACATACGCACTTGGCTGTGCAATTTTTTTTTTGCAACGAATCAGGAAGGCCACGCGTTACGACATTAGAGAACTTGGGGGAAAGAAAACTTCCTTGAGGCACGCCTCGTGATAGAACCCATTGGGTGCTTAAGGTACTCCCTAACCGTACACGAACCGAACGATCACTTTTAAACTTGTAAATGAATCTTAACATATGGCACTGTATGCCCATGCCTTGCAAACGGTTTAGAATTTAGCTCTGAAGCACGTTATCATAAACTTTTGCAATGTCAAGAAAAATGGCTATGGTGGAAAGGACGAAAGCTGTCTGGTGTTCAGTGTGACTCACCAAGTCTAAGACGCTATCTTGGGTACTAAGACCGGGGCAGAATACTGTCATACATGTTGGCGGTGCCTTGCTGTCCTGAAGCCACCATGAGGATTGTTCATTTACCAACATCTCCAACAACTTAGCTACACAGGAGGTCAATGACACAGGGTGATACGAGGCAAGGTCCGTCATGTCTTTTCCAGGCTTCAGTAATGGAGCAACATGCGCCACCTTCCATGACGGAGGAATATCGCCAGTCTCCCAAACTCGACTTTTGAAGTTTAGGAGCTCCTTCCTGACTTGTAGGGGCAGATTATACAGCATTTGGTTGGTGATTGCCGTCTGGACCTGGTGCACACCCGCGCCGCAGGCCACTGAGCGCCGTTTGAAGCTCACGAAGCGTGAAAGGGGCGTCCATGATAGACCTGGAGGAACCAGGTGGTGTATATATATTCATTCCAGAATTAGGACGTACGAGTGTGCCTGCAAATTCCTGTGCCAAGCAGGCAGTAGGTGTTTCCTTGGATATTGCAAGAGCTTCAAATGGCTTCGAAGGGCGAGATTCTCCAGCAAGGCTGCCAATAACTCGCCATATTCTCGTCATCGGTGAGAACACAGTCGAACTAGCGCAGATTGAGGCCGATTGCGACCTGTAGAGCTTGTTCGTGCGCCGTCTAATGGCAGAATTCAGACTATTGAAGGCTGCCTTCAAGTGCATGTCGTCCTTCTTCCGCATGAGTTGGCGCTCCGACCTGCTTCCCACTGCGCAAAGGTTCCTGAGTTGTAAATCCGGGGCCGGAAAATCATCAGGTAATTTGACCGCCGTAGTTGCCGCCAGCTTACTAAAAATCATTTTGTCAGTAACATCACCAGAAACACGTTCTAAGTGCTCTGTGTATTTGCCCCAGTTGACCACACAGCTGATTTTATGAACACGCATAAGTCGGCAGCAAACAGAAAAATTAGATAGTGATCACTTCTCATGCGGTCAGGCGCTGTTTACCACCTCACGCGGACGTCAGTTTAATGCAGTCAGGTCTATAGCTGTCGCTGAGGCTGGAGGCCGGAACAAAGTGGGGCTTCCGTCATTGGCAACACACAGGTGCAAACTGTCAATAACGTCTACAAGTTTGCGTCCTCGCGAATCCGTGTTCATGTCACCCCAGACGGCATGATGACCATTGAAATCACCGCAGATGATTCTAGGAGCTGGGCAGTGGTCGTAGAGCTTATGTAGAAACAAATCCAATGCTACCTTCTTCCGCGGGTACACTCACACGGATGCAATAGAAAGGGTTCGAAAACCGAGGTGTATTCTCACAGCCGCTACCTCAATATCATCCGTGCAAAGATCGGTAACCCTTAGAGAAACATGTGGAATTTCTCTTTTTATGTAAAGCGCTGCAATTCCTGAAGGAAATGACTTTATCTTGCAGTTTATATCGCGACATATCAAGTCAAACGTCTCCAACTTGGCAGGCGAGCTTCTGAGAGGGCCAGTACTAGAACACAAGTCTCTTTGACAAGTTTCTTTGAAGAGTTTTTAGTTCAGCTAACCGGCTTAAAATCTCAGCGCAGTTCTATTACAATATAAACGACACTTTTCAGTGGATATTAGATCCATGAGGTTGAACACCATTCATATTAGATCGAAAGGAAGTTCGCTGCGAAGGTGGTAATCAGCGACTCAAAAGAAAATACCAGCTGTAGGAAGTAATTCAGGTTAATAAGCGGCATCGCTGTAACATAGCGCAGGGCTTTAAACAAAACATGAAGAAGGTCAGACACACCTTGATTTTTGAGCTCCTTATGTTGCGCAACGCAGTCGCTTACAACATCGACAAAAGATGCCGACTGGGACACACTCTTGGTCGCAGTAGCTGGTCTTCTTGTCACTTGTGCATATGAGAGTCCCCCTTGACATCGAGTCTGGCTGGGATCCGGTCGCTCAGGAACACTGACACTTTTTGCTGGATGTCGAACAACCGACTCGCACACAATGGACCTTGGCGTCTTCCTGGATTCAGGTCTCTTAGGGACATTATTGGGTTACTCAACAACATCAGACTCAAACACTGGGAACTGGTATAATCCTGGCACAGGCGTCTCAGTCGGTTCGGTTCAGTCGGTTCTTCCCTCACTCCGTCTTTTATCCCTTCCCTTACTGCGCGGTTCGGGCATCCATAGATATACGTGAGACAGTTACTGTGCCATTTCGTCTCCTCAAAGCCAACTTTCATTATAAAATTTTTGCAAGATTCTGCTATGGTCTGGGGTTTTAACGCGGTAGCAATAGAGCTTTTGTCTAACTACCAGATGTCAGAAGAATCTCCGATTGGTTAAAAATGATGATGATGTCACACGTGGCACGTGACTTATTAGGACCAGTGACACCACGCCGCCAAATTTGAAAATCTAATTGCACCGGAAAAGCTGAGAGGTTACAGCAGTGTAGCGGCGATGGTGGTGGTAGTGGTTTTATTAAAAATAATAGTAAAAAGGAAGGAAAAGATTTTTGCTAGCCCCGGCATCTGCCATCGATACTAAAGCACCTGAGCTGGGGCAGCGGAAATAAAGGACAGCAGGCAGAATGAAGAAATGAAATGAAAGAGGTGAGGGGACAGGAATAGAGGACAGGGGGAGAAGTAATATGTACAAACTATTTACACAATAAGTAATGTGTACAGGTTGTGCGCGTGATTAGTTCAGTTTAGAGGAATTAAATCACCACGCGCACAGCACTGTGTAGGTTACAACTGGAGTGGGGCGTCCAGTTATTAATCGTTCAAGGTAGAACTCGCGGAGCGTTCGGTCACTGCGTGTAACTACCTGACGGAGAACAGACGGGACGTCAAGCCCGTGTGTTCG
This sequence comes from Amblyomma americanum, assembly GCF_052857255.1. NCBI lineage: Eukaryota > Metazoa > Arthropoda > Arachnida > Ixodida > Ixodidae > Amblyomma > Amblyomma americanum. Next base: position 95,696,643 of record NC_135499.1, on the reverse strand, counting down.
AGGAATGCACAGAGGCTCACCAAAGTTCGCTCACGAGTGCGCGCACTGCCCTGCGGCCACAACAGCGTCTTGATGGAGTCTGGTAGTATGCCCTGCGCCCTATAGGCCGCGAGCATATCGCGACGAGCATCGGCGAACGCGGAGCAGCGAAGGAGCAGATGTTCTAGTGTTTCCACTGCACCGCATCCGTCAGACACATCACTCATCGCGATTCCGTGCCGCACCCGTCGTTCCCCGGGCCACACGCAGCCAATGCGCGCGCGGAGGATCATTGCACGTTGCGACCGTGTAAGTGCGCGACAGCCGGTGACACTGTCGATGCGCTCACCTCCCGTGATGCGTGGGTCGGGGTGCTGCTTTCGGAGATGGTCGTGAATGGCCGCACGCACGTCCTCCAGCGCAAGGGGCAGATCGCTGGCAGGTAGTTGGTGTGCAGCGGTCGCGAGGTCGTCAGCTTCTTCGTTGCCGGCGATGCCGCAGTGACCGGGCACCCACTGTGCACGCACGGCACAACCTCTCTGCGCGAGGCGCTCGATGCGCGAGCGAATTTCCCGCACTAGTGGGGTACCGCGGCCGTTAGATTGCAGGCGGCTGAGGGCGGCGCGGGAGTCGCACAGCAGAGCACTCCTGGGCGGCGGAGGGCTGAGGGTGAGCAGCAGGTCCAGCCCGAGCCGGATCCCCATCAACTCCGCCGTGGTGGAGGAGCCCAGGAAGGTTGCGTGTTGCTGGCTGTGCAGTCGCAGGGCGGGGATGGTGGCCGCCGCAGCAAGGGAGCAGCTGTCGCGGGCCACTGAGCCGTCGGTGTACACGAGGAGATGGTCCTGGAGCTCCTCGTGTATGACGGCTATGGCCAGCTGCTGCACAGCGCAGAGGGGTGTGCTCCGCTTTCCCGCGATGCCGACGATCTCTCGCTGCACCTCCGAGGCAGCAGGCCAGGGCGCGCAGGAGCCGTAGGGGGGTGGGCCTTGGGTCAATTGCTCATACTCGAGCAGCGCCGCGCCCATTCGTGAGCGCGGGTGCGAGCGCATACGCTGCAGCAGCGAGCCGCCGTCCGGTGCGCGGTGAAGCCGGTCGATGTGATTCAGTGCCCTGCGCGCTGCTTGGAGCTCAAGGGGCCACGCTCCTGCCTCGGCCAACGTTGCGGTGCACTGCGAGTTTTTGGGCAGGCCTAGGCACACGCGCAGGGACTTGCGGTGCTGAAGCTCGAGCTTCTTCCAGCACGGCTTGCGCACCGTGACGAGCGGCAGCGCATAGAGCACCGCCCCCAAAGCTGCGGCATTGTATAGACGCAGCGCGGCTTGCCGGGAGATGCCCTGGCCTCGAGCGGTGAGCTTGTGCACGGCGGCGGTGATCCTCTTCATCTGCAGACAGGCCTTGGTCGCCGTGGGGCGGAAGGAAAGGCGCCAGTCGATGTCCAGGCCAAGGTACCGCACCGATTTACGCCAAGGAATCGGAGTCCCGTCCAGTGACAGTGGCGCAAGGTGCGCGCGCGAGCGCGAAACGCAGGCCATGGCCACCGATTTGTCCGCGCTCAGTGACAGACCAAGGCCGCGCAATCTGGCATCGATTGCAGTCAGGGCTCCCTGAAGGCACCCCCGCACGCGGAACGCCTCGCCCGGTGGTCCCCGGCACCACAGAGCTATGTCGTCTGCATATATGGACATGTACACATGGTGTCGCCCGCTCGTGGGGAGGGAGGCCGGCACCACCGACATGGCCACATTAAACAGAAATGGTGATAGGACAGAGCCCTGCGGCACGCCCATGTCGACCGGGCGAGGCTTGGAGAGCTTGCCCCCTACTCGTACGCGCATGGTGCGCCCGCTCAGGAAGCCATGAACGTATCGCAAAAGGCGCCCGCTCACACCGGCCCCCTCAAGCACCGCGAGAATTGGTGCGCGGTGAACGTTGTCAAAAGCGCCCGAGCCGTCCAGCAGCAGCAGCAGCAGCAGCAGCAGCAGCAGCGCAACCTGGCCCGCTGCCCTGGCATGCTCCAGCGCTGTAACAACGTCCGATATAGAAACTGCCGTGCACCGCATCCCACGGAAAACATTCTGCCGCTCGTCAAACAAATCAGCCTCCGCAGCCCGCTCGTTCAGACGCTGCAACGCCATATGCTCCATGAGCTTACCTGCCGCCGATCTTAATGCCACTGGCCGGTATCCGCTCAGCTCCGTAGGTGGGCGCCCTGCCTTTCGGATGGGACAAACGACCGCGGTTCGCCAATCCTCCGGAAGCTCCCCGCGTTCCCACACCAGGTTGATCTGCTGCAGGAGGATCTGTCGTTGCTGCGCATCCAGGTTTCGCAGCATTTGGTATGTCACCCCGTCCGGTCCGGGCGCCGAGCGGCGGCGGCAGCGCTGCAGCGCATTGTTCAATTCCGCCGCGGTGAACGGCGCATCACATGGACCTTCCGAGGCGACGGGCGAGGGACTGGCGTCGCTTCTGGGGCTCTCAGGAGCAGCTATGTCAGCGGCGTTTGCGGGGCTGGGCGGCGCGAACCGATCGGCAAACCGCTCTGCCAATTCTACAAAGCTGAGCCCGCTGGAGATTGCGAGGGCGGCCAGTGGTTGACGGTTTGCCTGTGGTTCGGTGATGCGCCGCAGGGTGTCAAACAGCCTCCGCGAGCTGACATCTTCCTCCATCCTTTGGCATAGTGAAGCCCACTGCCGGCGGTATAGCTTGTTGGCGTGGCGGCGCGCTGCTGCGTCCAAGCGGTTGTAGACAGTCCAGTCGGCGGCTCTGTCAGTCCGTCGCGCCCGTCGCTCTGCGCGATCTCTCTTCTCGCGCAGATTGAGCAGCTTCATATCAGGTGTGGGCTGCCCTGCCCTTACCTCTGCTCGTTGGGTGGCTGCGAGAGCGCTTCGGACTAGACTTGAAAAGAAATCTGTGCCAGTGGCCGCCGCCTCGTCGACCGCCCGCCTGAACGCACTCCAGTTGGTAATGGAGTAGGCACGTTTGGGGCGCGCCTCCATCGCAGTAGGTTCAATTAGGATGGAGTAATGATCCGAGCCCCAGAGAGATGGTGATCGGCGCCATGTCGCCTCGATGCCTCTGGATGCGAAGGCAACGTCGATGCAGGAGCCGGTTGTTCCGCGTCGTCGAAAGGTGGGCTCGCCGGTGTTCAAGGGGGTGAGTCCCAGCTGCGTTGCTGCGTCGTGCAGGTCGTCTCCCCGCGCGGAGTGGCGCGCACTGCCCCACGCACTATGGTGGGCGTTAAAATCACCACAGATGATTTGGCGCGGGGCACAGCACGAAGACACAGCACGAAAACACAGCGCGTTCCACGCGACAGCTGGACGCACATAAACACTGGCCACCGACGTGTCAACACCACCGACGCGCACTGTCACCACCACGCACTCCTGGGCATCAGATGTCGCCGCCGCCGAGCCGACGAGGGTGTGCTGGACGTCCTGCCGCACGTATATCGTGCACCTTGATTTCCCGGGGCGATGAGATGTGACACAACAGGGCACTGCAGCACAGGTGGGTTCCTCGCACGTGGTGGCTGAGTGGTAGCCAATGTAGCCAGGTAGCCGCATCTGGGGCTCCCCGTCATGTGAACGTACGTACGTCTCCTGCAGCGCGATAACTTCCGGCGAATCCTGTGCGATGCGAACTCGCATTTCGGCGTACCGCGCCGCAAGTGAGCGCACGTTCCACTGCAGGATGGATGGTATGCGGGAGGGAGTCCGGCAGCTAGCCATCATGCTGGCTTATCTGTGCGGGAGCACCCGCTGCTTCTAAGCAAGCCCGGTGTCCATCGGAGCCCTCCGGGAAAAGTGCGCTGAGGGCGCGCAACGCCAGCTTTAGGCGCGCGATCTCCGCGTCCCGTGCGTCAGGGGGCTGGCCGTGAGAAGCGGCCGCAGGCTCGGGCCGCGCTGTACGGAACGCCGGGCAACCGGATCGCCGCTGCCGCTGCCGGCGCTGCCGTTGCTTCTGTGTCTGCTGCTGCTGGGGTGTTCCCCTGACGACCTGCGCATAAGAAAGAGCGCTCGGCGTCTGCTGATGTTGCTGGGCTGGGGCCGCTGTCTCAGCCTGGACGACGGCGGGGACAACCCGCCTGGACATCGGGGCCATGGATGTGGCCATTAAAGTGGCCACGGGACGCTCTCGCTGCCAGTGCGGGCACGCTGGGTCAATGGCTGCGTGCTACCCCCCGCAGTTAATGCAGCGGGGCTTGCTCGCGCAGGTACCAGGCTCGTGTGGCCCGCCGCAGCGCGTGCATCGGGCAGGAGCACGACACACCTCAGTGGCATGCCCCAGGCTGGCGCACTTGGCACACTGGAGCGGCCGGGGACGGCAGGGGCGGACCGCGAGCCTGCGCTTGAATATGGTGATGAACGCCGGGGGTGTCGGCGCCGCAAAACGGACAGCGAGTGTGCTGCCCGACAGAGACGCCGACACCATCAGTACCGTTGACTCCGCCGCCGCTAGCAGCTCCTCCGCCGTCCTGCGCCCGTCCACACCGAAGACCAGGCCGGAGCTTTGATTCCGAGGAGGAGGCTCCTTGGCGCAAACCGGCACGCCGCGGATGACGGCTGTGGCTAGCAGGGCCTGGAGAGCATCGCTGCTCCCCGCGTCCACTGCCACCACATTCCGCCGCATGTTTACCCGGACGGCGAGGACGCCCGGGCGGGATCCGATCTCCTCGGCCAACTCCCAGCCCTGTTCCCTGGTGAAGGCGGTGCCCCGGTTCGCCGGCCGAAACAGCACCGTCCCCACCAGGCTGGACGGGACCTCCACGGCAGCCGCGGCTCGCTCCAGGGCAGCTCTCAGACGCCGCTGCGCCTTGGTAGTGATAATGCGCCACGGGACCAGGCTGGCCCCAGCATGAGCGTCGCCGCTGCCTGCGGAGCATTGCTGCGGCGCGCCGCGGAGTTGGGCGCGGTGCCAGCAGACGAAGCCCCAGCCGCAGCCTGGTCTCGTGCGGCGGGATTTGGTGAGGTCGCACCCGTTTTTCTTCCGGACGCCGTCGCCCCACCAGCAACAGCAGCAGCATCAACAGCAGGCTGGAGGTGGGCTCCATGGGGCTCCTGCTGGGAAGGCCCTGCTCCTTTGAGTGTGGAGGGAGAGGGAGCAGTGACGGTGGGGGGCCTTCGAGCTTCCCGCTTGGCCACCGCGATGTCCCTTTTGGTTTCCGAGTCCCTCTCCTCCTCGGACCCCGTTGAGCGTCGCCGTTTCCGGAGAGCAGACTCGTCCATTGGGGTGCACATGCTCTCCTCGGCTGCAGGTGTCCGCGGTGAGCCCGCAGCAGCAGCATCAGGGGGAGAGGGCATCACAGCCGGTTCCCCAGGAGCAGCAATGGCGGCAGGAAGCGCAGGGGTGACCAGAAATGGCGGGGAGGGAGCCGCCATGGAGTTCTGCGTCTGGTGAGCGAGCGCCATGGCGTCCCGCAAGGCTAGAACGCGTGGGTCCGCCGGCGACACGTCCAAGGTCCCGATGACGGACTCAAGGTTCTCCGAGGTGGTGGTGAGCGCCGCCGTCAGGCACCTCACCGTGTCCCGCAGATCAGCGATCTCGGCCTGCATTCGCCGAATGGTGCTGGACGACCTTCCTCTGGACGGCGTTCGTCTCCGTGATCGTGAACGTGAGCGGCCTGCCCTGCGTTGCTGATTGTCACCGCCGAACACAGGCCTTCGCTCGTTCACGGTGTCTGTGGCCTCCATGGGGAGACCCCGCAACGCCGCGAAGCCTTAGGCCCAGCGTCCGAAGGAGCAGAGAGCTAAAAAACACGTCCGCTCGCTTCGAACGCCCACCGAAGAATCCCCTAGCGGCGATGCCAAGGACGTTTTGATCGAACGAAGCGCGCGCGCTCATCGTCATGAAGTGAACGGCCGACGCCGCTGTCAGCATAGTCTGGAATGTTCGTCAGCACATTCTTCCTGTACATAGAAATCGTGTGCCGTGATCTGCCACCGACAGCAAATTCATACGGTATTTTTAAAGGAAGGAAAAGCAAGGAAGTCGCGATTTTGAAGGTAGCCTCTGTTTCTTTTTTCGCCATCTTGCAGCCCGTCGAACTGAGTGACAGCTGCTCACCTGGGCACGGTTAGCGCGCACGCTTCGTTCGTTCACAACTCGGTTGGAAGCGCTGGTGTGTGGTAGCGCATGAGCGCAGTCACGTGCTTTTTTCGCATTTCGCGGGCTTCCTTTAGATGCCGGATAAAAAGGCCACGTAGTATGTACGTTGCTATGAAAAACTCTATCTGTTCTCACTGAACCCTTGTCCAACCTAACGAAGCGTACGTGACTGTAAAGTGTCTATTAGAAATTTTTCGTAATTAAAGCTTTCTAACTAGCTAATTAAGCGACATTTAAAAAAAAATGAGCCGACACTGAGGCAGCGATCCAATATTGAGCGTTAACACATTTAACGTAGGTCATCAATTCGAATCCCTGTCACGAGCCAGACTCTAACTTAAATAGTAAGTTCATGCTGCACGAAACTCGAAATCATACGCCACCGCTCGAGCATTCTGTGACAAACGGTTGAGCGGCAGTGCTCATATGGCGATTTGAAAAGACCTGGGATCGGGAGGTACATAGGTCGCCGGTTCGAATACCTGCCGTTAGGTAGGCTTTAAACATAAATAGTAACTCTTTTCTGCACAAAACGCTGAGTCGTATCACACAATCCAAAACATTCTGCAGCAAACTATTGGCCCACAAATTTTATTCGAATGTCGGGACTAAGTGGCCCGTCTTTGGTGCGTGCCAGACGGATGTATATACCAGAGCGACAGTTTGGTTTCGAGTTTTGGTGCTGGGGCATCACGCTGCCGCCTGCAATGTTTTATTTATTCGATTATTTAATTACCTCGGTTACCATGGCTACCACTGTGGTACGATTTGTGTTATAACGCATAACGCTGAGACCCGAGACCGGAAAAGAAGAATATAAGGCTTTAATGCAATCTATTTGGTATGAAGGCCGCCATCTTGGATTATATTCTTGAAATAAGCCTAACTCGGAGGTTCGGCACGTGGCCAGTGCAGCTAACGGTCTGAACCACTCTGAGGAGCGCGGCATGAAGGGAAGCAATATGTTTTTGGTTTCACCCAGCTTAGATACGCCAGACTTTTTTAATTTTCATATAAGTCACGTGAAACACCGTGCATATGCCATCACCGCAGCCGAACGTTCCGCGTGTTCCCGCCCAGTCTCTCTCGTTGCGATTTCGAAGTCATTGTCTCCATAAAGCTCCAACCGTGCGTTATGGATAGAGACCACAGGGCTTTCGTACTGCCCTCTTAAGGTGACTTAAGGGTCGCCATAATTTTTTTACCTGCCAGATGCTGAGAACGAAGTAGAGAAAGAGCTGCAAAGTGTACACACAAGTGCATGTTCTTAACGTGAGAGCCATTAATGCTTGACGTACTTTACGATTTGATCGAGAATCAAGCGAGCCTTCTTCAATGCGAAACAATTTACAATCCTTAGGAAGAAAGCGGCTCGCCCCTACTGTACACTTCGACAGAGACGGAGCTTCGGAGAGAAAACTGAAATGCCATGATAAAACGTCAGCTCATGTTTTTTCGAAGAACTGATATCCTGGTGTTTAAAGCCGGCAACCACTCACCATTGTAAAATTTATGGTCTTTATAGGGGGAAACAATATTGAATTTTTCGAGAACTTTCTTTGCCTGCAATATATGACAGTTATTATTATTAAACCGTCATTTCAAGGATTAACATTAAACCACAGCATTAGAAATATCATAACAACTATCCCAGATTTTATAAAAACACGTCTTTGTTCCGGAACTTCTCAGCATTGCGTTTCTTGCGCTCGCAAGTAAAGAGTGCCAGAGCAGAACTTAATGTGCCTCTATGGAGTGTCCAATCTTTCAAAACATGATGATCATAGAGCGCATCAGCTGGAAGAGTTGAATTAGAGATTTAATGCATAAAAAAAGAAAACTCTTCCTGTAGAAGACACAGAAGGCAACAAGAAATGCCGCCTGAACAGAACCAACGTGTACTGCTAACGAGATAACAAGTGGCTCCTTCCTTCCCGCTGGTCGTTTGCGAGTGTCATCGCACGAAAATGTGGCTATTGACCTAAGGACTGCGTTGTAGTTTTCCCGGCATATAATAGGAAACAGCAGCAAGGAGGGATACGGCGTGAGGCAAGCGCCCCAATCTAAATACCTTAAGTAAAATCTACCCCACGCAATACAGCAGCAAATGTCCGTGGTGTGGAGAAACACCCACGTTAATGCACATAACGTGGGTGCGTGAGAAAAACAAGGATCTAGCTGCAATAAACAAAAATCCGAGAGCGGAACAGTGGGAGGGGATGCTCTCGAGCGAGGACCCGGCCGTCCAGCGCGGATTGGTGCGGAGAGCCTACCTGGCGGCATACCTCAGTGGAGCCCTGGACCAGGGGCCCCAACCCTGTTAAGACGGGCTGCACTAACTCATCGGAAGATGAAGAAGACAGCCTGCGACGGCTAATAACACATTTTAATATAAATATAAATAAAGTTTTTCCTCCTCCTCCTCCTTGCAGTGGGCTAAGTTCGTGCACGAATCGCGGGTCATGGAGTCGCTCGCACCTGGTGTGTTAACTTGAGGTGTAGACGTTATATTATCCACGAAGGGCACATGTCACGGTAGTGCTTCTTGAGAAAAAAATACTAAGGCGGGGGGTGGAGGAAGGGGAACGATGGCGAAATGCAGTGCCATATACAACATAAAAGATTAAAGTGCCTAGCGCCGAGCTCGGAGGTGTTTCCGGAGAGACAGCTGAAAGGAATGCAGAGCTAGAAATATGACACCTTAGGAGAGCAGATGAATGAAGATCCGCAGAAAGAAGCGAATACCCTTTCGCTCTAGACATTCGTCTGTGGCGGTTGCCACAACTTGCCTGCACTGCACGGTTGGATAAAAAATGCTTGCTCGGTATATATGTGGACCGCAGAGCCGTTTATTTCTTCTAAAGTAATTTATAATTTGGGCGTTTTTATTGGCCGAGGCGGGGCTGCATTGGAAGACCAGCGCAGCTACGTTGCTAACCATGCATTTAATTTTCGTTTCTTTTGAGGAAGCATAGCCACACAGGTTTTAAAAAGAGAATAAACGCAGAATGCACGTGGCACGTCATCCAGCGGCTCCAACAGATAATTTGTCGAACATGATTACTGTGTAATTGCATGGTGACTGCACTAAGTTTTGCGAGTCGTGCCATATACACAAAGTTATCGTCTCAGGGTCCGTGTCTACTGCGATTAATCAATAGTCAATCCATAAGCACTGCTCGTTTAGTTAACAAAACTACGCCGGGCGCAAGCTTCGTTGTTGGTCTATGCTGCAGTGTGCCGTCCCTTTGCAGCAAGGTAGCCGCACACATTGACGAGGTGGAACCATTGTCAGTTCAGACGCACGCCTGAATATTGCGTGTCAAGAGAGTAAAGCAGAACTGAAGGAAGAGACAAAACCACTCCTGCTCTGTTCTTCTATATAAAAGACGAGCAGCACTGGCAGAAATGCGCCCTTACGAATACACTATTAGCTTCGAGATCTCTCTTACTTCGGAGACACCGAAATCGCTGCGTTGGCCATAAATGCGTAACCCAGTTGGCCATAAATGCATAACCCTAACCGTACAAACAAAGCGAACAATGTAGCGGGCAACGTCAGGGAGCTTAGCCATCGTTCCGACAAGAGGACTTGTGTTCGCCTGGGCAAAGAATTGATTATGGGCGGAGGTTCAATAAGGAATTCACTCCGAGGGGAAAGACATGGTGAGTGGGAGGAGCAGGTGATTCTCGAAGTGTGCAATCGAAAATGGGAGTGTAGAAGAGGGGAATGACCTTGAAGAACTTGTCCATGTAGGGTGGCTGCTATAGAGGATTAAACCGGTTGACCTGCAAAGCTGTGATAAACAAAACCGCCAGCTCAGCAGAACAGAGTCCTGGGGGATGAGATATAGGGAATGGGGGCTTGAAAGGTGGAGCGTCCCGGCATGGGCACTCTCGACCGGACGCACGGTAGATTCCAATTCGGTTCGCCTTGAAGAGTTCGGATAACTAATTTGTGTAGCACAGAGAGAGAAACACTGCGAAGTGTTTAAAAACAAACCAATATTCGTGCCCCATCTCTACCATTACCCTAACGGTTTGGTTCGATGGTGCTGACGTCATGCTTTTACCCCTGTGCTGATCATCACAAGTGGCATCTATGATCTGATCATCTTTGAGGGGTAGTAATTTCGTGTGAGCCCTAAAAAATGAGTTAAGCAGCCAATCATGCGTTGTGATGCGGCAAACCTGCTTTGCCAATAATTATTTAACCTTTCGCATTTTCGTTGGTCGCATTCCAACAGCGTCTTCGAATTTGACTTTGCCGCTTCTTCGTCATAGTGATTCTGGGTGAGCTCCGGTTGTGTGGAGCTTCTCGAGGGTGCAGGGTGGTTAAGTGGAGATGTGAGGCTCGTACACATGCACGCACACAAGCATACGCGGGCGCGCATGCGAGCACATAAGGACACGCACACCAAAACACGGTTATATTGCGGTCATTTAGCCTGACGCAGTAAAATGCATTTCCTGAGCAGCGGGCTTTCTAAAGCCGGGAAAGGTCAGAATTATCTTTTCCCGATTTTCACGAAAAAGTATATGTTAGTGACATGTGATTTGTCCTGAAACTGTCATGTAAAAAAAACGGCGTATAGATTTTATGTAGGTTTTTCTGAAAATCATTTTGCTGAGGTTACGCGCTGTGTGTAACCGGTGGGGCAACATTTATCGTCGTAATACATTACTTCTTGTTCTTTGTCTGCTCACTCATGTGGGCGTAGACTAAAAGATATATCTTCACGCGTAGTGGCCTGGCGCAGCTGATTATGGCCTTCCGAAAGAAGTGTTTGTATACTGTAATCAGCAAAGAGCGCAAAGCAAGGACATCAATGTCTTTCCCTCTTAAACAAGAGTTGTTGTCGTGCTAGTGGATGTCATCTGTAGAAACCATGGAAAAATTGCGCAAAAAACACTACACACAAGGAAGAACACATAGAAAAAGACGAATGCAAACTATCAGCTGATTTATTCAGGGGTGCAACCTCTAAATACAGAAAGCCGGCGCTTGTCCGTAAGGCAAACTCACGACAGGTAGATACACATGCACACCCATCATACCCTCAAAGACATAGTTCAAAAATGCTACTTCGTTTTTGTACAGGCCCACTGACGTAGCACTGAGGCAGTTTTTATCGTTATTTATAAAAAATGCTTCCAAATTTCACGTGCAATGACAATACTACCCATGACAAGAATCAATATTCTGAAGGCGTCGAAAGCATTGGCAATTTCTTCAGTGCTCAGACAAGTTTGTTCTGCCATTTTTATTTCGTAACCATAGTTCCCGCTCCCCTTCGCGATCATGGACGCGGCGCCCTGTCTGATCTATGTAGGCCTTCCCATAACTCAGTGGTATTGTGTAAACTACTCATGTCTCGAATTTCGCAAAGGGATTCACATGCTTTTTCTTCCTTTACGCTTTGAAGTGCGAGAGCACAGCTGGCCTATCCTCTTTGGTGCTGAGAACACCATCGGTACTACATACCTGTTGGCGACTTCAGGCTATCCGCGATCTTGTGAATGTATGCTACCAATACAGGTTCCATAGCATTGTTTTGAGCCCTTTTCCGCCCTTTTCCTTTCGATATCCGGATCGCACAGGAGTAGCCTGCGGCGTCGAATCCCGACATTTGGCTTCCTAAACTCACTCTTTTCGTGCTGGCTTGACTTCATTAGCGTAGACTCCAGAGAACGGGCAGCAATATCTCTCTTAACAGGTTTGGAGTGTGCTGAATCATCTCGAAGTAATATTTTCCTACCCTGGGATGGTATATCCAACACAGGCAAATATTGGATCGGAACAGTTGCATGTCCAAATACTGTAGGATGTTCGCAGTAGGACTTCGTCCGTAAAGGTGAAGCCCTTGCCAAGTATTGTGAATTCATGTAAAATCTTAGTCGTCAGGTCATGAAACTGCACGTCATTCTATGTTGTCATTAGAATAAAAAAAATCGTCTACACAACTGAACATCTTTAAAACCCTTATGCCTTCCAAGGCCATCATCAGAGTTTGGAATAAAAGGTCAAACTCTGTGGTCTTCTTAGCGTCTTGTGTTTTTAGCGCACTTTCCTCATGGTTTCCCTCATTAATGGCACAGATGCGCAACGGCGTAGCACCTCTTTAGGATTTTTTTTGTGTGTATGCTTTATTTTATTTCAGACAGAAACAAAGCAAAATTCTCAATACACAAATCAACTTGGAGATGGGCGCACCCGTATAATATCAGCTTTCGGGCCCCGCATGCCGAGCCAGGCACACCATTTCCCGTGTTGCTTTACTCACTGAAAGGTCCTTGAACTTTGATAGGGTGCCACTCTGCTCCAGTGGAGCGCTGGAGATGGGTCTTTTTTCCGGTGTTTTGAAGCCACACATAGCGCCCGAGCCATTTCAGACATCGGCAGCTCCGCGGCGCCTGAAACCAGCGTTTTAGGAGGACTGCAATTTTTGCTGCTGGCAGCTTCGAAAGCTCTTATACGGGCAAGCGGGCGCAGAGCAAACTTTTTACCGATATCTTTCATTGTTTTATTTCGTCGTCATCGTAATAAATGCCGGGAGGTGGCCGGAAGAATGTGGGCTGTTCAGCTGTCTACATGCCGACCGAAAACGCAATTAAAGAATCTGTAACCCACTTTGACGCGCGTGTTCAAAACGATACTCTATCAAAGTGGGAATACAACGGCTTGAAAGCAATTATGTACCCTGGGTTCCCTCTTGAGGTACTCGAAAGCTTTATTTGGCTTCTCGGATTGAAGACGCGCGTGTAACCGTTTTACCACCTGGCGACCAGCGCCTCGGGTCTGATTTGGCTTGTTCGAATACGTTTTTTATTTCATACCATTCTGGGCACTCTGACTAGTTCCACTTTGTTTTCAATTTTTCTAATAAGCGTCTTTCATCTTTCTTTTCAGCGAAATTTATTGCCCCAGGGCATCAATGATGGGTGATGGTGTGATCAATGATGTAGTAGAGATTAAATGAATGGGAAAAGATTAGCTGATTTGATGAAGTCCAGTAGAGAATGATGGTACAGTCCCTGCGTCCAGGCAATGTATGAAGCATTGTTGCTTGGTGAAAGACCTGCTACCATCAGGTGCCGGATACTTGTAGGCTTGAGAGCTGGGCAGTCCCACAGTAAGTGATGATTGTCGGCCTCAATGTGCTCGTGTTCACATATCGGACACCCTGGCCGAGGAAACAATACTCGGTACTGAGGCCACTTCCGAGTTATGCTGGTGTGAGGGCAACCCCGACCCAGATCCTCCTAAGCGCAACCTCCTCTGCACGGGTAAGACCGCGGGAGAGGGTTACCGCACACGGAGGGATGAGAGGACGTGTGCGGCGCCGGAGGAATTCCTTTCTTGATGAAAGGAGGGTAAAATTGTCCAAATGAAGGGGCCGAGGCGGTGATGAGTTTGTATTCGCAAGGCGGGTCGCTAAATCTGCCTAGCTTTGACAGGTCAGCAGATCCCGTGGGACCCACTCAATACGTACTGGCTGCGGGACACGTGACCTGACATATCGTTGGACAGCGACTAACACGTCGTAGCAACCGGACAACATGAAGGGCGTCAGTGCGGATGATAACGCGGGACACAGACAGCATAGTTAAGTCGGCCACGGAGCAGAGTGCTTCTTTAACTGCAACGAACTCAGCACAAAATGACCAAGGAGGTTCTGTAAGCTGAAATCAAGAGGTTTATTCAAGGCAGGTCTGCACGGGCAGTAGATAGCTGTTGTTGCTTTGCAGTCTTGTATGCTTGCGTCTACGTAGACAACAATGGATCCTTCAGGCAGGCAAGCATCTTGTTTCTCAAATTTCTGGCGAAGCAACGATGCCGAAAGAGCAGATGCTGGCCGGCGATTATCTGTTGGCTTGTTTTCGCTGAGCTGTACAAACTTCCTTGGGGGAAGAACTGGCGTTGGCGGCTGAAGAATGGAGTGTGACTTTGCATAAGCCCTCAGTGCATGCGTGGAGTGCGATAGACTGGCCTTAAGGCTGCGCGCTTCACGGCGCTGCTGCACCAGCTCATTAATGGTATTTAGCTGAGCATTCTCTTGAAAAGCTATGATCGGTGTGATGCGTGGAAGGCACGTAATGGTCCTCATAGCCTCTCGGTTCACGGCTTCAAGGCGATCCCACTGAGCTCTTGTAAGATGTTGAAACTGGGCTTGATAAACAATACGTGGCTGCTGAACTATCCTCACCAATTTCCGTGCAACGAACGAGCCTGCGCCACCAGTTTTAGGGGCAATTCTTGTAATCAAACCTAAAGTCTGAATAACTTGCCTTTTTGCCCGAGAAAGCCATGCAGTCGCTGATCCTGATTGGTGAATCATTAAGCCAAGGATTTTTACACTCGGACTTTCCTGTAGTGGGGTGCCTGATAGACAAAGACGGATTGGACTTGCAGCAAGTTTACGGCGTCCCCAGTGGTTGGCGACTGACGTGTATGTTGTTTTATGCACGGATAGCTTAAGTCCGATGGATGATGCGTAATTACAGGTAACATCCAAGGCAGATTGAAGGGCAGCCTCCTGAGTACGGAGATCTTGGTGACTGCTCCACACCGTGATGTCGTCAGCGTACTGAAGAAATTTTATGTCACGGATGTCATGTAAGCGCTAAGCCAGCGGGATGAAAGCAATATTAAATAACGTCGGCGACAATACTGATCCCTGGGGCACGCCGCAGAGAGGAACAAGTGATCCGACCACTTCGCCGCTGAGTAGTATTGCAAATTTTCTGCCTTCCAAAAATGACTGGACAAAACTACACACTATGAAGCATGTCAATGGAGTTCAAAATGGCTGCATGACTGATGTTGTCATATGCCTTTTCAACGTCCATTGCTAAAACAGTACGCTCATTGCGTCTGCGGGTAGATGACAAAACCGCAGATGCCAAGACAGCCAACCCGTCCTCTGTACCAATATATGGACGAAAGCCGATTTGTGCTGGGTGATAAAAACCTTGCTGCTCTAGTCACCATTATAATCGTTTGGCTAGCATTTTCTCCGCCAGCTTGCGCAGCGAAGGAGTTAAGGAGATAGGTCGCAAGTTGGCAAGGTCCGTCGGAGGCTTTCCTGGTTTCGGGATAGGAATCACGACAGCGGATTTCCAGCTCTTGGGCACTACGGCATCCAACCATACTTTGTTTATGGTGTCAAGTATTTGAGGGAGTGCAGCACTACTCAAGTTTTTGTACACCTCGTACTGAATATTGCCCGGGCCGTGCGCTGTTTTCTGTTTCGCATAATCTATTGCAGCCAGCAACTCACGCATAGAGAATGGATACGCAATTCCATCTACGTCGACATCAGACGGCTTTTGATATACATTCACTTGGATGCCTGCCATATTTAAACTAGCGGATGAAGAAGGCAAAGCATCGTATTTTGGGAAAAACTTTCGCACTGCTTCTTTGGCGAAATCAACTGGCGACAAGTTAGCCGCGAAGCATGCGGTTGCCGCTGCGTCAGTCGAACGGCGACCGCGTTCCATTGTACGGAATGTTCGCCAAAAGGAGGCATTCGAGTATTTTGCTAAAAATTGTTTGCACCACGCATGCCACTGCCGCCGAGAGAGGTCGCATTCATATTCGCGTGCCTTAGCTGTAAGATAGTGCAATCGCGTACGTGCCTGCGACGAAGTAGGTTCTCGCGTAGCCGCCAGCTCGGCTTGACGGCGTGTCGCCCACAAGTTAAGAATGCCGACGTCTGGTGTCGGTCGACGAACATCATTCCAGGTGGTAGTTGTAGCACTGTTGAGCGCTGTTTGTATGCGCTCAACAAGGATTGGCGAAGAATCTGAGGAGAGATTGTCCATACAGGAGCGAAAACTGTCCCAGTTGATCACAGAACATTTGTAGCGTAAAGGACAGAAATGTGAGTTGTGAAGACCGATGATGATAAGGTGATGATCACTTCCCCAGCAGTCTGGCTCCATGTGCCAAGAGGGAGTACCCGGACCCGACCACCACGTCAAGTCTAGAGCATAGGAAGCAATGCGAGTTTGACGCACTGGTCGTTGCTGTCCCAGGATGGTTGAGCAGCACAAATTGGGCGTACGTGAAGGCGTCCCGCACACGCCGGGCATGAGGGCTTGAAGTGGGGTACCCCGAATACTGGTGAGGGGCGTTAAAGTCGCCTCCGAATAATATCGGACACCCGGGATACTTCCGACGGACACTTGTTAGCCAGCCAAGATTAATACGGGAGGAAGCACCACCGGCGCGTCTAACGTAAAATGAAACGACCACAACGGTTCCCTTCTTTAGTTTCGCAGCCACTGCCACTACCTCTTGATGCGACGTGCACCAGTTTTCGAGAGCAAGGCCTACATGCGGTAAACATGAGTCCACATACACCGCCGCCTTTCCCGGGGGAGCAACAGTTTGTACACGACAGTCTATCATTGAAGGAGACATGTATAGGCACTAAAGCCGGGAATCGATGGGAAGGCGTTTGTTTCCTGTAGCAGCATAGCCCATACCTGGAGCTTGTGAATTTCTAGTCGGGTCTTGAGATCTCCCACCTTCGTGGAAATTCCTCTGCAGTTCCACTGCAGCACTCCAGCACGACTGGAACTTGCAATTTCTAGTTACTAGCCCAAGCGCTGTAGAATCACGGACGTCAGGTTGGACAACTGGTTGAGCAAAAACCAGAGCAAAGAAGTCTCAGAGTTGTCCAGTGGCATTGCGGTAATCTGGGAAGAGGCGGCAGGAAATGACACTGGTGGGCAGCAGGAAGGCGATGTTGCTGCGCCATTGATAGATGTGGCGGATGACTCTGCTGCCAGTCTACGTCGAGCGAGCAGTTCAGGGTGTTGCCGGAGCTTGGCGACCTCCGCTAAAAGACGTGCGATTTGTTCGTCGACGGCGGCCATATCGTCCTGTGGTAGTTTAGGCACACAATGCGCTGCTTTGTTGGCTGTTTTCGGATGCGTTCTTTTCGCACAGTACCGTTAGAAGGCTGCTGAGCTGAAGGATCATGCGAGGTATGCTCAGGGAGCTCCAGCCACTCGTCGTCATCCCACTGGAGAGCTCCGCACCGATTGGATGTCTGCAATGAAGTTATACTGTCTTGTATCGGCCAATGCTTAGTCATTCGACGAGGAGCCTGTTGTGTTGCCTTTTGTTTTGTCGGACAGCTTGGAGATGCTATCTCGTGGTCGCCAGATTTACAAAGGCCACATCGATAAGCCACTTTACCTTCCGATGTACTTTCACCGTCAGTAGTGAAGGGGCAGAATTTCCGCATATGTCCAGTACGGAAGAAGTTATAGCAACATACCGCACTCGGTTTATATGGCCGAGGCCGTAAAATGGAGCCATAATAGTACAGTCGGGCTAGTAGTGTCAGATTGCCTTGCAAGGTGACTATGCAAGAGCGCCCCTTTCCCATGTGTCGGGCCTGGATGACACGGTGCGTGGGACAGTATACAGCTCTCGCTGGAGTGCTGTTTGATCCTCAGTGATATTGACGTTGTAGACGACGCGGCGCTGCAAGTCGGAGCCTTCAACTAAATACACTTGTACTGGCACTGAGATTTCGCTTGTCAGTGAAATACTGGTGAGCGTTTGCAGCCGTTCTACGGCAGTCAGAGTCCGAAGCCACAATGCAATGGTGTTGGACTTTGTCCTGGCTGTGAAGCCCCGAAAACCTTTGGCTCCGAGGCACGCGTCCAAGTTAGCTTGTAAAACCTTGTTGGGTATATCCGTGAGGCTTTTGTTGGCCAGTGATTTAATGGTCACTTTGTAAGAAGATGATCCGGGTGTAGGCTATACCGAGTTCTCGATCGTAAGACAAGTGCGCTTACCTTGGGAGCCATCAGATGCCGAAGATGGAACTGGTGGGCTGTCGTTTGAGCGACGCTTGTGAGTTGCGCGAGAGCCCTTTTGCATAAGTAGAGGTGCCGTTATGTCCATTGGAATGTCCTGTGCATCATGCCGTGTGGTTTGAGGCCCATCCGTATTTCATTTTCTTCCCCGCTGTGCATTTGGTCTGTGTGTCTGAAAATAAAATGCAGAGAAAATATTTTATATCGGTGTTCCTTTTTATTGTATAAAGGGGACATTTTGCGTGCGTCCCTGTTTCATTTATAGTGTTTTTGTCGGTGGGAGTTTCCTTGAGGCGCTTTAAGAGTGCGCAACCACGAAAATGTCATAGCTATGTCGGATAGCAGCTACTATAGGCAAACTGTGTATGCTTTACTCGCAAAAAAGAAGAAATGCTCTCTGGTGAGAGGTTCAAAGGCTAGCTAAGTACTATCGGATATATGTTTGAAGATGGCATCCATGATATTTATTTTGGCTGCTTGCACAAGAACAGCCCTAAGAATAGACTATAAGGGGACGCCACGTCAAGAAAGAGAGAGAAAGGAGAACGGAAAGGCAGGGAGGTCAACTATTCGACGTCCAGTATGCTAACTTACAGATAGGAAGAGGAACGGAGGGAGAAATAGAAAGGGGAGAGAACAAAGGGAGATGATCACTTTTCCACATACCCGTTGGCCATTACTTGCTGGGTACACAGGGCACACACTGATAGTTCACAACCTTGCACTCAGTCCCGAGTCCTTCAAGGACATGAAAAGTGCCTTCAAAGCTGTCCTCTGCGATGAAGGCTTACTTCAAGGACCCAGAGTCTTGGCTTCAGTAAGGGGTCGAGGATCTAAAAGGCAGAGTGTTGCAGCCAGGAGTGCACGCTCACGCTGAAACTGAAGGCAGTTACAAAGAAGGTGTTCTATAGTTTCGTCGCACCCGCAGATTGCACACGTAGGATTATATGCCATTGCGATTAAATGGGAGTAGACGTTTGTGAACCCCACTCCTAGCCACAAGCGACACAACAGCGTAGCATCAGAGCGGGACAGGCCGGATGAAGGACTGAGTTGAAGGAAGGCATCGAGGCGGTACAAACGCCATTCCGAGTTTCTTGGGGATGATTGTCACGGATCTCTCCGGAGAACACTCAGGCAGAAAGAATGGACTAGGCGACGGGTGAACCCACACAAACGCACATTTAATACAGCCTACGTGACACACACACTAGAACACAAAACTAAGAAAATTAACACAAAACACAAAGACTATAAATACACTCGACCCGGGCACAATGCTATCAGCGTCTACTACTAGCGTTCGGCGTTCGTGCTCACGTTTGGTTCGGAGTTCGGTGCGGCTGCGGCGTTGTATGGATCCAGTATCCGGCGTCGAGACGGCGTTTGGCGTGCTTGGGCTGGCGTTGCTGGCGGCGTTTGACGTGCTTGGGCTGGCGTCACTGGCGGCGTCGCTGGCTGTGTCGTACAAGCTCCCGGTCCAAGCGCCCGTGGAGATGATGCCGGTGTTGTTGGCTTTGGGGGCACCACCTAGATGGGTGACAACAGCGCTGGAGACACCTCTGGCCGTAGCAGGTGGTAGCGTCCTCCGTTGACTCCCCAGAACGGGCTCAGGCACGGCAGGCAGTCCACAATGCGAAGTCGTAGAACGCGAGCTCACCGGAGCAGTAGCCGGCGTCGCTCTCTTCCAGCCAAAGTGTCCCTGACCCGGCGGAGCCTCCGCTTCTCTGTTGTTCCCTTCTGTACCTCGCTCTCACTCGCCGTTTTACTGCCTCATTGTTAGTCCACGTAAGCCTTGTCGTCGTCTTCTTCTATTTTCCACCAATCATCTCCCTCCACCACACCGAATGCTTCTTTATTCCTCGGTTAATTCGCGTCGTCTTCTTCACACCTTTTTCCTTTAAAATTTAATTTAGGCTCCTTAATATATGTGACAAAGGGCCCCCTCTCTCAAGAGTTTTTCCATGAAAAACTGCTCATGTCACCCTCATCTCCAAGCCATCCAGCCAACCGATTATCTTCTGTGGCGATTCTGGACCCATCACACACCACACCGCAGATGTCAAGCATACACCACTAACATAGCACACCAAATTGTACCTTCGCAACATTAGCACATTACTGCCGTTGTCCGTGCGGTGTCCTTAATACACATGTTAATATCCACAACACACCCTCTTGTATAATCACATAACAACAACATCAACAACAAGATAAATACCAGAGATACATTAGCACAACAACAACAAGATACATCCCAGATATACCTAGATCTGCTCAGTTGGCTCTACTGATGAAGTCCGCTCAAACGTTATCTTCTGTCTTCATTGAAATTAGGGTTTACTAGTACCTTAACCCACCCCCCACAGTGTCAATAGTTCCTCTTTGAAACGGTAGGTCGATGGCTGGCATCTTGCCCAGAGGTACGGGACCTACTCTTCCCTTCGGAACTGTGCGCTGGCACACGTCACATAAGCGAACAAAGCGCTTAATGTCACTCTGAACACCCGGCCAAAAGAACTCCTCGGTGATCCTAGACACCGTTTTTTGAACATCCTAGTGTCCGGCCATAATGGCGTCATGTCCTAAGCGTAGCGCGGTCTATCGCATATCTCTTGGTAACACCAGCTGTTGGACCCGGCTTCCTGAACTAAATATGCATTCCCTGTGCAGAAGACTATTTTCCAATTGATATTCGAAGGACGTACGACTCTTTCTTTTCACTTTTTCCCCGATTCCTTCGGAGCAGGTCTTCAGACTCGGGTCTTCTTTTTGCCTAATTGCAATTTCGCCCGGTGTTACGCTCAGGCACATCGTAACAGGAGTGGAGAGCGGACGCTGCGTTGCTCTGGCTGTCGCTTGAGCTCTTGTCTCCACTGCCGATGAGAAACTGCCTGCACCCGTCTGAGCTGTCGCAGGCCTTTCCTCCTTTGAATGTTCTTCAACGTCGAGCATCCTCCGCTTGGGATCGGGGTCTTCGACACTTCTTGCACCCGTAATGTTTCCCAGGATGAGATCGTAGATGGGTTGGTTTACGCATTCTGCCACTACCTGCCCAGTATAATATGGCGTGGACACTAGAATCCCGCCTTCAGGAAGGTACCTTACTGTGCTGTCTACCAGAGTGACCACCGACACTTCCCCTGTACGATCCTCGTCCTTCACCAGGCTTACTACGAACCAAGACTGTGTTAGCTCGCTGTCTCTAAGCACCAATATAGGGCGGTCCCCTATTTTCCCAACCACCACTGGCATTGCTGCTTTAGACTTGGGTGTTCCACTCACTGCCTCATTTTCCAGCAGCGTTTGCTCTCCTGTCAGCTGTGGAACTTCGAGTGGCGCGACAAGTTCTACCCTAGAGTTGGCAACGCATGCAGCTCGGTCCTGCGTTCTGTATCGGCACTAATCCAGAGTATGACCCCTCCTCTTACAACCTTGACAAACAACTTGTGTTTTTTGGGCAGCGGTATTAGTTCGACAGTCAGCTGCACGGTGTCTCATCTTGCCGCAGGGAAAACACCTTACTGGCGCCTTAGATGCACCGCCATAAGCTCTTGGTTTGGCTGCATCTGTCTCTAGGACCTTTTGGGTTTCCTCTTTTGCCTTACTCAAATTCCTTAACCATTGGGCCTCGAGGAATTGGTCAGCAGTGTCGGCGAACTCTTCCAACGAACACAACTTTCTTTCTTTCAGGAATAGCGCCAGGTTTGAGCTGCAACATGCTAAAAATTGTCCTGTGACCAGCTTGTCACGCACCTCTTCAATACTCTTTTCTGTGTTTGAAATATCAAGCCACCTATCAAAATAGTTGGTCAGCCTGCAGGAAAACTGCATAGCAGTTTCCGAATCCTCAGATTTCGCGGTGCGAAATCTCTCACGAAAATCCTCTGCCGTAAGCCTGAATCTTTGGAGGAGCGCCTTTTTGACTTTCTCGTAGTCCATGGAATCAGCAGCAGGCATCCTTCCAAACACGTTCAGTGCCTCTCCGACTAAACACATGCTCAATGCCGTGGCCCATTCACTGCGCTCCCAGCCTTGCCCCAAAGCTATCCGCTCGAATCGTTGCAGATATGCATCCAAATCATCTATCTTGTCATCAAAAGGAACCATCAGCTTTCTTGGACAAACTCTGGCCGGTCTAGGAGATTCTGTACCCGCTAAGGAACGCTGAGCATTGTCCCTTATCATTTCATATCCTCCCGCCACATGCGCCTTCTTCCACAAAATAAACTCCTTCTCCCGTTCTATCCTTCTTTTCTCCTGTTCTGCCTCGCGGGCTCTTCTAGCTTCTCGCTCTTCTGCCTCGCGAGCGTCTGCGCGTGTTTGCGCCCTTTCCTCTCTCTGCCTTTTTACCTCCTCGTCATAGAGACGCATCGCCTCTTCTTTGCGTAGCCCCAGCTTGAGCGCCAGTTCTAACGTTTTTTCAAATCCATCCTTTCTGCCGTCGAGAGATCGGAAAGATCCGAGACAAAGAAAAAAGAAAAAAAGGAAATTTATCCTGGCACAGGCTCACCACTTATCTTTGTCACGGATCTCTCCGGAGAACACTCGGACCGAAAGAACGGACTAGGCGAAGGGTGTACCCACACAAACGCACGTTTAATACAGCCTACGTGTCACACACACTAGAACACCAAACTAACAAAACTAACACAAAACACAGACTATAAATACACACGACCCGGGCACACTGCTATCAGCGTCTACTACTAGCGTTCGGCGTTCGTGCTCACGTTTGGTTTGGTGTTCGGTGTGGCTGCGGCGTTGTATGGATACAGTATCCGGCGTCGAGGCGGCGTTTGGCGTGCTTGGGCTGACGTTGCTGGCGGCGTTCGACGTGATAGGGCTGGCGTCGCTGGCGGCGTCGGTGGCTGTGTCGTACAAGCTCCCGGACCAAGTGCCCGTGGAGATGATGCCGGTGTTGTTGGCTTTGGGGGCACCACCCGGACTAGTGGCAACAGCGCTGGAGACACCCTTTGCCGTAGCAGGTGGTAGCGTCCTCCGTTGACTGCCCGGAACGGGCTCAGGCACGGCAGGTGGTCCACGATGCGAAGTCGTAGAACGCGAGCTCACGGGAGCAGTAGCCGGCGTCGCTCTCTTCCAGCCAAAGTGTCCCTGACCCGCCGGAGCCTCCGCTTCTCTGCTGTTCCCCCTGTACCTCGCTCTCACTCGCCCTTTTATAGCCTCGGTGTTAGTCCACGTAAGCCTTGTCGTTGTCATCTTCCCTTCGCCACCAATCATCTCTCTCCACCTCACCGAATGCTTCTCCATCAATCATCTCCCTCCACCACTCCGAATCTTCTTCTTCTTCTTCTTCTCCTCAAGTAATATGGCACATACCCACGTGGGGGGGGATTGGCCAAGGTATAGAGTAGAATGACAATGAAGTATTTGCGCGGGGAATGAAACGAATGCTTCTTCTTCTTCTTTATTCTTCTTTTAATTCGCGGCGTCTTCTTCACACGTTTTTCATTTAAAATTCAATTTAGGCTCCTTAATATATGTGACAATGATCAAGACGCTAAAATCTCATTTTGGCAAAGTGCTCGCAGATGTCTTGCTGCGCTGGCTCTTGCCAGTGGCACCCGGATTATGTTGGCGCTGCAGTGGGCCGATCGAGCTGCAGCGTCAGATGCGTCGTTTCTGACAATACCACAGTGTCCTGGTAGCCACTGGAAGATTTGCGTCATGACCATCATCCAGCGCCTGGTGTTGAAGATGTCTAATCTTGGCTGCCAGTTGCTCGTGATCACCATGGCGTAAAGCAGAACTAAGACATTGTACGGCAGCTTTTGAATCGCAGTATACAGACCATTTGTGGGGTGTTTGTGCACCCATGTACTGCACAGCCGCGCACGAAGAGTGGCAAATTCTGACCCGGTGGAGGTTGTCCACTGCGAGGTTAGCTGGTTAATACTGGCCTGTCTTGCAGGAATAATCACAGAGCAAGCTGAACTTGCGGAACTGACCTAGCCATATGTATATACATGAGTGCGGTCACTATATTTTACGTGGAGTAGGCAGAGTGTCGACTGCTTCAGAGCCGGCGTCGATAAGTTCAATTTTTGTGGCTATTCCTGGAATTGTAAGGCCTACACTTGGCTAACGCAGACACCATAGCGCAGACGAAAGCCGTGCCACCGGGGTGAACTGTGATGGGATGGACGAATGGTAGGCTGCTAAAACCACTGAAAATGCTGCGTGTGGTCTCTGTACCCCTCGCTGACACAAGGTGATGCTGGGTAATCTTTGTTAGATGACGTACGTGTACCCACACGGTGTCAAGGGTTCTGTACGTCGAAAGGTGGTAGTCCTTGGCGACCGCAATAGTTGCAACTTTTGATGCACCCTGAGGGAGACCCAGGCTTGTGCGAAGAGCTAGACCTGATACGGTCTGGAGGGCGCGCAAATTCGTCTTGCAAGTTTCAGAAACAGGGGTGTACAATACCGCAAAAATTCCAAGAAGGCTGCACTCCAAGAAGCCCTGTGCCAAAAAAACCCGCGCGATCCGCGCCATCAGACTGCCGCATCTGTGCTGAGTCAACTAACCTTATAAGATCCAGACTAGGGCGCAGTAGAAGTCAGTGATTCACTCCTATCTTTGCCTATTTTTGACACTTTACTAAGTAATAATGACCTAAATCGTTTGCTCCCCTGTTTCATATTTGCAAGAGAAATGGAATGCTGAAAGTATTGTACAAAAATAATGCGCAGAAGACTTGTTAACTGTGCAATGTGAGGAAACCAAAATTGAAGCGAATAACAAGATACATACATCACACACGAGTTTTCCATCTCGTGCTGCTTAATTTTCGCCGTTAGTTCTTCTTTATATTCTTAAACAGATGACGTTAAAAGAGGCGGCAGATTTCTTCAGAAATGCGCACATATTTACAGTGCTAAAGTCTGCAGCAACAATGAGCATAGGACTTGCGACATTTCTTGTCTGTTTTAATATTTCGCCAGTTGAATTTTTCTCTAGGCAGATTGGAAAAAAATAATTGAAAAGGTCAGCTTGCTTGAATAGTAACAGTATGCTCTCACTGATGGCGCAGATGTCATTCATCGGCTTGTCCATGGCTCACCTTAAAATCCGCATCAGTATTTGTAACATCAAAAGGGGCAATGTGTATTGCCTCATAGTGGAATGGTACATTTGGTAACATGTGGTGAAGAGCACAAGCTTTTCCAACGACTTAGTAGTTCAGGCAAAGCCGATTTGTTTTTTGCTCCAGTCAGCGTGGAAACTTCTGCAAAAGCGATACGGGTAAAAGGCGGTTGAAAGTGCTTCTCAAGCGAACAGTAAGGTTTAAAGGAAATCGCGAACCGCGCGCACACTGTGAACGCAGGCAGCATAAAAACGCAACAGCAGGCAAGGTCGGTTTGTTTTCCTCCGTTTGTTCCAACCACAAAAAAAATCACCAAGTGCTTCGTTAAGAATTAAAAAAGACACTGTAGATCTAACGCTTAACGCCGAAGAAGAGCGGGTTTCGTTTCATGCAGAACACAAAAGTTACACAGTTCTTTATATCGGTCCCGAAGAACTCGGTAAACCAAGGCGTAAAGCACCAAGAAGCTGCAAGTATCAGAAAAACACAGTTGTTTTTGGCTGTTCTCTTTGTTACAAACCTTTATGATGTCGCATTGTGGAAAAAGAATCCAAAATTATAGGCGTTTCGCTACATTTAATTCGACGCTCTCAACAGCTCTACACCATGCTCATTTTATGCAGTTTTTTCTCGGTTCCAGTTTGGATGCTTTGCAGGCACTTTGGTTTTTTGCAACCCATACTTTTAAGCACTTTGTAACGACGAGGCCACAGAGAGATAAAAGACCCGCATGAAGGCCTTTGCTCTGATGCTATTTTCGTCATGGGCGCAGTATAAGGCTCAATTTCGGATGCTCTTGATTCATTATGGAAGACTGTTTGCATTGTAATCAATGGCTGGCGTGGTATGATGTTGCTGAGTATATTTGCGCAGAAAAGAAAATATTTCGCAAAAATCCGTCTTTGTTAATTTTTGCTAGCTCGAGAATGTAATCCCGGGGGAAGTTTTTTCGGTTTTTTTTCATCGTTGACGCTCCAATAAAGGTCCTTATTATCAAGGCCGCAGAAAAGAGGGCATGGAAATCCTAAAAGTTACTCTGGCCACCAGACAAGAAAACACGGCTAGGGCTTGCTCACACAGTAGGTGGAATGAACTTGAATAGGTTAGAAGAATCCAGTGGGCAAATCATTCACGCAATCACGCAGCAAAGAGGACCAGGGAATGCAGGCCTGGTAATTCGTGCTATAAATAAAACCATGCAAATCGATAAGCGAAACAAAACCTTACCATATCCAGGAGGTTTACATCGTCATGGAAATCGTCTTCTGGCCAGATTTTATTTGTTGTCCGCTGATTCGAATGCAGAGTTCGATACAAAACAGCAGTGGTTTTCAGGAATATGTGCAAGGATAGTCAACGCTCCCAGGTAGCGATAGCGTACCAACGATGCGGCCATATTGATTGTAATGTTGATTCAACGCAAAGAATCATGTACTGAAGCGCCTGCTCGGGCAGTGAATGATGACATGCATTCTCGGTTGCTAGACAAAAAATATTCGCCGTTTAGAAACACTAGAGAAAACGGCAATGCTTGCAGGAAAGCACAGCGTCTCATGGCACACGTGGCTGCTTTAATAAAAGGAGGGCTAGTGGAATCAAACGTCTGGCTTGCAGTGCATCTTCCGAAGGTGCTCATGGAAAATCAAAGTGACTGGCTGAATTATTTATCGACTCTTAGGCTTTGGAACGTCCACATGTGGCCGGAGCTTCGACTCGAGCTTCAGGTTTTGCAAATGCCTCGGTCCTCCGGACATAAGCACCCTGCATCCCATGAATATGCCAAGCGGGACAGAGACAACACGCAGGCGATGAACCTGAAGAGGTATTCGTCACTGACCTGCACATTGGCTGGCTAATGAGTCGTCGTGCGAATTTATGCCGGAAATAAAAATTATTAACCTTACAGAAGTGAGAACTTCCACACAGGTCGGCGTGACCAAAGTAAAAACCAAAGCAATGAGCACCATTCGTGCTGCGTGCAAATCTTGTTCCACACATTCAGCACACCAGTAAAGGGGAGCGCACCCACGAAAACATATTTATTTGAGAGTTACCTGTGCCTTCCGAAAACTAAAGACGCCGAAACAAAAATATAGAAATGTCAAATACGCGGCAATGCGACCAAACCATTTCATGTGTATCTGTAATTGACATTAGATGGCTGGAGATTTAATATTTCCAGAGGGACTCTTTATCTTCCGCTCAGCAAGTTGGGGATGATTCCCTTCACATGGGATAAATAGCGCAGACTATGTGGATGCACATTGTGCAGGTTTTGTGGAAAGCTCTTTATTGACATTCAGTGCTATGAAGCTTATGGCAAGAACATTTTATCATGAACGTATTTCAATTTCAAAGCAATTTCGTGAAAGAGGACGCACGTCTCACCGTGGCACAGTAATAATGGCATGCGGATGTCTATTTACATTCGCCGCAACAGCTAATCCTGACGTAAACGACGATTATATTTAAATGGTTCTCATCCTATTTTTATTAGAATTCATTACCGTTGCCGCGGCGACGCCGCCAATATGTCCAATCAAATAAAAGGAATAATTTACTCGTTAAATATGGTTTCAATTTGTACTAATGTTGTGCTGCTCACGATAGTGAACGCCACTGTTGAAATCCATTCCTGCTAAAAGCTTTGTTTTGCACAGTTTATGGAAGTTTACTGAAGGTTATTGTTAATACAATTTCTACCATCTGTAATAAAACTTAACAAAAGTATCAACTCAAATCCTGTGAGCGTGAAGAGATCTGACAAACAATATTATAGCTATAAAATATTTTTTCCGCGTTTAGCAGGGATTGTTTAACAGTTCGAGACAATAGGACAACCGTAAACGTGCTCGCAAGTTTATTCAGATAAATATTTTCAATAATAGAGCCCTATATATATTAGAGGTTTTCCTGTTACAGCTTTCCCGGTCTTTACGCGCAAATTAGGCCGGAAATAACATGAGCGCAAAAAGCAAAGCCAAATGAAACGTCCAATACACGGTTATTGCCGACATAAACGGGAGCGGACATTCCTCAAATAGAACTCAAGGCCAGTGTCATATACACAGAGCTCAAACTTTTAAACTGCAGGCTTCGCTTCACGTCTTTGAACGACGGAACGAATTGGCGATGGAACTTTACAACCACTGCGCCCGGCTAACCTTGAAACTGTGCATTTTTCTGTTTATTTACCAAGTTTGGCTCACTGAATTTGCACGAACAATACTCATCTGGAATGCCCAGGCGAAGTCCGCATTTGTGAAGTGCGCAATAAAGCGAAGGTTCTCCTACCATAGCATACCAAAGCGTCGATTAAGGTCAAGCTCATGCGTTTATGGTCATCCACATTTCACGTTCCTTCTCATGAAAAGATAGAGGTAAACGTAGTCGCTTTTCCCAGCAGTAAAATGCTTGGAATGGGGGGGGGGGGGGGGGAGCGCCCGTAAATAAGCGGATGGGGCAGCCCGCGTGGCGGTGGAAAAAGGTTTGGGCTGATTCCCTCAATATGTATGGTACACAGCGCAGGTATAGCTGCCTAGTGACAAATATGCAAAGCAAATACATTGTCGGATTTCTTTAGACGGAACTAAAACGAATTTTTTAGAATGTTTGAAGCAATGTAAGGCAAAATAAGGAGCCACTTATTAATGTGCTGCCAGAATAACTTATTGAACGTTATGCAATGAGCGGAGTTAGTAAGGGTCTGAAGTTGCTCATAAGTCAGCAAACGGAGCCCGGTCAATGTATATAAAAATTGCCGGTGATGAATGCCACAGGTCAGACGAAATCGTGGGCACTTTTCTTCTGCGCAGCTTTGCGCAGGCCGCGTCGCTGGTTTTGGAGGCAAAGAAAAGGGTAGCTTGCGTGACGATATGTACAACTCGGCTATTCCCTCAGCCCACCCGTGTTTCGATAGGTAAGGTGTGATAGAAGTTTTATCGACGGTGCGTGCACCGTATTTTTATGGCCGCGACTGTACCTGAGCTTTGTCTGTTCCTTGTTGTGAGCGTGGTACGTGGTAATGCTGTTCAAGCCAAATTTGGACATCCTCTTCTGGGACAACCGCTCCCTGTGTCCGAACTGGGGCCATGACTGACGCTGAAGCTTCAGACAGGTGGTGCGCCCTCGTCGTATGTCCGAAAAGGCAGAGGAGGATACACCCCAAAGCGGATTCATTCTTCGCTGCGTAGAGGGACTTGCGTGGCAAGTCTCAAAGTGAAATACCCTGCAGCGGCGAGGAGGCTAGTTCTGAATTTATAAAAATGTCCAAACCTAATGAAGGAAAACGAAATGCTCAGCAAAGCTTTGAGGTACAGCCTTTGTGGTGTGGATTTTTGGCAATGGCAATGCTTCCTGAATATCAGCGGTGCATTTTTGTCAGACGCTGAAAGGCTGAGAACCGCTTGCAAATGAGCTCATGTCTGTCCTTAGCCCATGTTTTGTCAGCACCTCACACCATGACTTGTGAACAATTTTGTCGCGTTAAAATATTCGTGCAACAGAGAAAGTTCCCCACGCGGTGAAAAGTTTCATGAAGAGGGCCGTGCGCTGACGGCAATGATCAAGGACAACGATATATATATATATATATATATCTATATATATATATATATATATATATATATATATATATATATATATATATATATATATATATATATATATATATATATATATATATATATATATATATATCCTAGCAGCCAAGGCAAATGAAATGAGGGGCTCGTTTGACAAAGCCAGCAGTCACCTAAACCAAGTAGGGGTATGTTTCTATTTTTTAAAATTTGTAGTGCCAATCAATTGTTTTTTTTATGAAAATAACTTATAAAGCAGCAGAGAAAACTACCATGCCGCAGGTGGGATTAGAACCCACGACCTCCGAATATGGCGTCCGGTGCTCTACCAACTGAGCTACGGCGACGGCTGTCCAAACTGTTGCTTTTGTGGGTATTTATATTTTGCTTGCGGCGAATCTTGAGAGTGTTCACCTGCGCCGCCCTCGTCCATAGCGGCGGACGTAGCACGTCCTGTAATACCGGGAGTGTGACGTGGAACGTCATCTAACGATTAGAGCGCGAATCTAAGCGAGAACCCTCTTATTCTACCTCCTGGCATCAAGTCTGGCAGAACCGAGGTCTTCGTTAAGCTTTTAGAAGACAATGTAAATGAAATGAGGGGCTCGTTTTACAAACATATGAAGAAAGCCAACAGTCACCGAAATCCAGGTGCATAGGGTAATGTTTCTATTCTTGTTTGATTTATAGTGGCAATCAATTGGAGAACAATACTTAGATTAATCTGTCGTTTAAAGAAAATTACTTACAGAGCAGCAGAAAACTGGCGCTCATTTTGTAAGGCACCCGACGCGATATTCAGAGGTCGTGGGTACGGATTCCACCGGCGGCATGGTTGTTTTTCTGTTTTTTCACACACACACACACACACACACACACACACACACACACACACACACACACACACACACACACACACACACACACACACACACACACACACACACACACACACACACACACACACACACACACACACACACACACACACACACACACACACACACACACACACACACACACACACACACACATATATATATATATATATATATATATATATATATATATATATATATATATATATATATATATATATATATATATATAGGATAAGTGAAGGATCCACTTCTACAAAGAGACATTTATTGCCGACGTTTCGACCGCGGTGCGGTCTTCTCCAGACATGCAATGGAACCGCGTTAGATTGATATATATGTTTGTGAGGAGCAGAGAGGAGCGAGAAGGAATGTAACACGCAAACAGCAGCAACACTTGAAAAAAAATAAGTAAAGCATGGGGGTGAGGGGAGCAGACAAGGACAAGTTTGGTAGGAGGAA
Source organism: Amblyomma americanum (assembly GCF_052857255.1). Classification (NCBI taxonomy): domain Eukaryota; kingdom Metazoa; phylum Arthropoda; class Arachnida; order Ixodida; family Ixodidae; genus Amblyomma; species Amblyomma americanum. The sequence continues at coordinate 95,665,686 of NC_135499.1, read as the reverse complement.
GAGATATCGAAACGAGAGCAAGGGGAAGGAAGGCGGTGTGGGGGACATGTGCAGCGCGGTAACGGCAAGCGTATGAAAAAAGAAGGAAGCAAACAAAATGCACATTCAAAATACAAAGTTGGGCGCCTGTGTAGATGTGTGGTCAAAGAGGCGCAGCTGCGCAAATGACACTGGCGGCGATGAACAGGCCGAAGCAGGCGCCTTTTGGTGGTTTCTCTAATTTCCCGTGAGCCGACAGTTGGCACGTTAGGGAAGGAATGAGCTACGTTGTCACGAGCACGTAACAACGTTAACTTTAAAGGAAGGCACATGGCTGGCTCCTTGGGTCAGTGGACATCTCAATCGCTCTTTGACGTAAGGGGTGGTGATTTCTGCCTGCAAGAAACTGCTTCCGTACAACATTTCGTGCTTACCAATGTTGCACCGCCAGCAGTTGTTTCATGCATATGCTAGGGCTGGCTTGAGATCCATGCGGCAGACTTGAGATCCATGAGGTCACCACACTCTCTAGGCCATCCGTCTACAGCAATATTACTCCAATGTCGTATACAAGAGCGGGCGGCGGCACGCCGACGCAGACTGTGTTTAGCGAGTGCTGCTTGCCTCATCAAATGTGACAGTGACAGCTTTGACCATTACATCTCAGGCGTGTTTCCAGAGTTTCGTGACGTTGAGCTATTTAAACATCAACAGCGTGTAGATCCGGCCCTACAACACTTATTTGCCACCCCGCGCAAGCAGGGAATAACAGGCCGTTTTTATATCCGCGATAGTCTTTTAGGGGGAAACAAAACTACTTCCTTGTGGAGCCATGACAGCTGCTTATTGTTCTAACGGCTCTGTGCTCCTGCATTCTACGTGTCATGCATGACGATCCCGTGCGCGAACATCTTGGATCAACTCGCACGCTCCATCGAGCCCAAGATAGGTTTTAATGGCTGAAAATGCGTTGAACGAAAGAACGCTATGTGGCCAGTTCGACGAGGTGTCAGCGCCACAAACGCCCTACCTCCGCTCCCCCTGGCCCACTGCACCCTATGAGGCCCCCCCAGCATCTCGTTCGAGTAGGTTGGAATTGATTTGCTTTGACCTTTTCCCAGATCTCCAAATGACAGCGCTGTATAGTGATTTGTGCTATTACCTTACACGTTAACGTGTTACGCCTGCTCTACATCGGATATATACCGCGCATCAAGTGTCGCCATCTCTTCTGAACTCGGTCCTCTTACGACCGGGAGTGGAAATCAGCAATCGAGGCCGTCAACCCACAGCCGATATCGTTCAACACCTGCTATGTTTCTGCACTGTTACCAACCAACACTCAACACCATATTGCCCACAGACAAACGCTTTGACAGAACGCATAATCAGAACACTCACCTTCATGCTTGCCATGTATGTGGACTGCGACCATAGGAACTAGAACACCATACTGCCCTTCATCACATAGGCTTTCAATATCGCCACTCATGAAACGGTCGGAAACAATCCATTGAATACCTCTTGTACGCATGCCAGCCGCGCTACACCCTGGACACCATCCTACCATTTGCTCTCTTTGAGAACCTTTGTGTCGCCAAAATCCCTGCCTTAGCTGAAGAAACTCGTCGGATTGCCATTCCGCGAACCATTTCTTCAAAGTCCGCTTCAAAGATGAGTACGATAGCCATCGCCGGCACGTTATTTACGCTCCTGGCTATATGGTCTGGCTTTGGTGTCTAGTCCGGGGCCGCGGCTTGCACCAAAAGACTCTCGCCCACTACAATGGCCCTTACGTGGTTGTGGCAAGAATTAGTGACATCACATACCAGATTGTGGGCCTCACTGCAACTGGTCGCCGGTCCGCGAAAACTGACCGCATGTCACTCATCTGAAGCCATGCCACACTCGGTACACAACTCGCACGGCGGACTTCGGCTGCGCAGAAGCTAAATGCCACGGACTAGCGAAGATGGAGTAGCAGAAATGAAAAAGGGGCTGAATTTGGGTCAGCTTGACGCTGTTCGAAATTTACTTGGTACGCCAGGTACATCTGGCGAGAACGGGGTACGCGGGCGGGTACTCTTTGCGCTCTAAGCAGCATATGAAACTAGTTAATGCATGAATGCATTTATGCTGCTTATTGCGAGCTATTGGTTGGTCCATTATTGGTGACCTGGTTGGTGCTTTAGTTGGTCCACCATACCTCTGCTTGTCGGCAATATTAAGCAGCCTGGCTGTCATGGTTTATCTGCATCATCAGCAGCAACAATGAGCGATGTTATGGGGATATGAAGCGGCGATACACGTGCACATATGCAGAAGATAAACATTTCAGTGATGAAGACGTATCAAATAATTTGCTTCAGGTTGAAACAAAGAAAACAATTAATCAGTCAAATGTGAACTCCCTCAATATGAATATTCCTCAAGAGAAAAGCATGCAGCAGCTCCATCTTTCCGGTACTCACCTATGGAGCAGTAATGTGGATGATAACCAAAAGGGTTCAGATTAAGTTAAGGTAAACACAGCCAGCTAGAGAAAGAAAAATGATAGGTGTAACGTTAAGAGACCGGAAGCGGGCAGAATGGGTGAGAGAAGAAATGCGGGTTAGCGACATTCTAGTCGAAACCGCGAGGAAGAAATGGGCTTGGGCGGAGCATTGTAATGCAAAGGCAAGATAACCGTTTGTCTTTAAGGGTAACGCAGAGGATTTCAAGAGAAAACAAGCGTAGAAGATAGCGGCAGAAACTTAGGTGGGCGGTTGAGATTAAGAAGTTTTCGGCGATACGGTGGCCGCTGCTGGCAAAATAGAGGGTAAATTGGAGAGACACGAGAGAGGCCTTTGCCCAAAATTGGGTGTAATCAGGTAGATGATGATGCTACTAATGAAATGTGAGCGCGAAGACAGTTCTCTGGATGAGTTTGATAAGGTTGCGCAGTAACAATGGAAGAAGCAAAGTAATGGGATCAGGAATAAATGCAATGCTCCTTTCAAAAAAAAAAATTCCAGCAATGTGCTCCTGCGCTCTATTCCGATGATGAAATGTGTTCAACTCTCACGGATTTCTCATATAGTAGCCGTCCCTATTTGAAAATGCTTACTGAGGCATACACGATCCACACAGTCGCTGCCAAGCAGTATAGCGCAGGTGAAAAAATGTACACTCGCGATGGAAAGAAACGCTAACAATGAGGTGCCTATGAGCTCCGCTGTTCGAATTTCTTTTGATCACGCTGTTACCTGGGTGGCAAGAAAGAAAACGTTGGAGTCGTCCTAGAATGCATCACGAACGTTGACCTCAGCGTATTTTTTTCTACCTCCGAAGCAAAAGAGTGATGAAACGAAATGCGAACAGCGGATCGCCCAGGCTCTGCTCTGTTCGCACTTCTTTTTTTCTCCTATGTACTTAGACGGCCCGGACATCTTGCGACGAAATTTAACATCGGCAACACATGTGATGCAGTTTGCACTACGCTTGACTTGATGGTGACGGTGAGCGGCTATGCCGGCTTGGTGAGTCGTTGTTGCTCAATCTCTAGTCATGCGGGTTTATATATGGATGAGATTCTTATTCTGTGGCGCATTTTGAAACGCTGAGTGACGTTACCGTCTGAAATCCATCATCATGAAAAGGACGATCCCTGCACTAGACAGGAACAGAATGCGTTCCGTGTTTGACAAATGCGTTCGACTCGAAGGCTTTAGATTGAATTTAAAAAATTAAAAACCCCTTTCTGGTTAACATCCCTGCCTTTCCTTCCTCCTCGTTATCTATCTATATATCTATCTAAAGCATCAAAAAAGAATTCTAAGATTAGGAGCGTTCCACGAACGACGTTTTTTAAGCCGCTCGGCTATTCTCAGTGCCACGCCGGTACAGCGTACCATCTAACTCTGCTCGTATTGCGACAGAATCAAACAAGACTAAGTAAGGGACACGTACAGGCACTACATTGTCCTATCTTGCCACAGACCGAATACGGTGAAGGGAAGGTCGAACTTTAAAAGCGGCCCGGGTTTATTAGATTACTTAGACAGGGATCTTTCAACATTATGCCCTATACGTGATACCATTTCGTCTGCTTGCTTACATTTCTGTCTATAAGCGCCTATTTAACAATGAAGAAGACACAGCATCGTGGCATTGTGAGCTCTTTGAGAAAAGCGCTGAATTTTTTCTTTCTTCACTTAGTACTTCACAAGTCCTGCCCCAAAAAGTGGAAGATGCGCTCCAAACTTAAGTGTCTCGTGTCCAGAAAGCAGGGCTTACGATTGACGCGACCGAATGTACCACTGAAGGCTTGTTTAGAACTATCAAAAACTGTACAACATTAAGAGCCTGAGTCTTGCACGTTACAAAAATGTGCAAGAAAAGAAGAGTAATTGCTCCCATACCTGCATGGGCGAGGGCGGACGAAATTAATGCAGGCCTGCTCTTCTAGCCCCCCCCCCTCTCCCCCCAAACAAAAAAAAACTGCTTAGTTCTTGCTAGTCATTGGCGGCTTCGTTACCGAAGGCTTAGTTTGTGCAGTAACACTGCCCAGACGGCATGGTGTCTGAACGGAACGCTGCATGAGCATATTTACCATAAACATATATGCATATCCCGCCTCCACAAGATACGCTTTGGACTGTAACTGCTGTTCTCAAGTATTTGCATGCATAGCGATGACCAGAAACCAAATCACAATGGCTGAATTGTTTAAGTGTAATGAAATAGCTAGATACCGTGAAGCTTTCTTAGAAGCCTTTATTGAATATAAGGAAAAATCCCCCCACCCTTTTTATTTCTTTGGCCAATTTGCGGCATTTGACACCGTCTACATTTCGTGAAACATTACTTCAAATTCTGTAATATATCTTCTTTATCTATGCGTGTGCGCGCCTTTTTTTATTTTCTTACTGCGGTTTGAATAATGAACATTATGGCGATCTGTTCTCACTCTCGCCCACCCGAGGCCCCAAACGCCTATTCCTAGATGATAGTCAGTTCTTCGTTGGTGTGCGTGTTTATTGCATAGACCACGTTTATTTGTGCTGTTCAAATATGCTAAACTTTGCCCAACTTACCCAGTTTTCGGTTCTACTGAAGCCCATTCCGATCCTCTTCCAAGGTCTACCCAGTTTATAGCGTTGGTCTATCTCTGAGTTGGTGAGTTGGAGCATTGGTCTAACTCTGGCAACAGAAGAAGTACACCAGCGCACTTCAGTGACCACTCCTCCACGTCCCTTCAGTTCCGGGGCGCGGATACCTAAAGAGCAGCGCCTAAGCGACGCGAATTATTGTGAACAGATATTAGGTTCAGCTAAAGGAGAAGGCCTCACAGACGAAAGCCACACAGGAAGCACACGCAGATCATCGGTCTAGGTAACAGGGCGCCTTGCTGCCTCTGCCTGCCACCTGTGGTGCGGGCGGAAGCCACAAATAGTGACAGACTCCAGTAAGCCCTACAGCGAGCTAGCTACTCTTTTGTGTTGCGTTACATTGGTGTTTCATGTGTTCGTGGCCAGCAGCATGGTCGCAGTTACCTGAGCTACCGTGGGACAGAGTGCTTGTTTACCACCGCGGCATAAACGCCGCTTTATCTTAGTGCCGTTATCCATATGGTTGAATAAATTATTGTGAAAAGGAAGTGTATTATTGCTGTGCTTTGAAAATCAGTTAAAAAATTAGGGGGGTTTAGCTCTACATAACCCGATAAAACACTATAGCAACGATATTGAGCAACTGTTAAAACCGTCAACTACTTTTTCGAGAGTGGCCTGGGCCAAATTTTTGTAAATGACCCTGATCAAATTTGGAGGTCGCCATCATGTCGGTGAAGCTCAATTATGAGCGCATATCGATTCTGGTCGAAATCGGACAAGGTCAAATTTCAGGAGTGTCCCTGGATAAATTTTGGAAATGACCAGGACAAAATTTTGAGGTCGCCATCTTGCCGGGCACGATCATTTATGGTTGAACATCGGTATAGGTCAAGATCGTTCAAGGTAAAATTTCGAGGGTCGCCCGGGCGAAATTTTTGGACATGACCTGGGCATTTCGACGTCGTCTTCGTGTTGAGCATGCTCAGTTAAGGTTAGACATCGATCTAGTCCAAATCGACTGAGTTCAAATTTCGGTGGTAGCCCGGGCCTAATTCTTGCCCCTTGGAGTCACAGATGCTATGGCAAAGAGCGATGCAAAAGCAAGATACAACAGCTACACGTAGGCTTAACATTGCCGTCACAGTTGCTATGGCAACGAGCGATGCGCAGGGGAGATCCGCAAGGAAGATTTTTGCTCGACTCTGGCGATCATATGGATGCTTTATGACTGAAATGGCATCCTTTCTGCCTCCTTCGCCGCATGCTCACCTCATTATCTGCTCTGGTTACGACAAGGAAGCATCGGCATTGCTAGAACTCAGAGTTATATTACGTATGGTGGGAAGCCAGCACAAAACATTTAGTATTGTTGCAAAAAAAATTATTCGAGCGCTTTCTCTACAGTTAATTGTCTTTCGTGGAGCAAGAGAGAAGGTCAGCATGAAGACGATGGAACTAAGCGCGAAAGCAGTGTGCCGTACTGAGCGCGCATCAGATTCCAAATCTCATGACGGAAAATTGTTCGCACTGCAAAGGTGACAAATGTTCGCAGGCGCTATCTGTTTAAGGCGTGAACCCGTAATCGGAACCCCAGGACCATCGCATGGATTATGCCCGTCCAAGGTCACTGATAGAAGCGGCCAGGCCAAGAAAGAAGACAACGAATGGATGGACAGCGAAGAGAGAAAGGAAGAAATATATAGGTGTAGCAAGTAGAAGGATGGTTTTAAATACAAAGATTGAAAGAAGAGTTAAAAGCGATGATGCCGCCCGCCACTTGCTGTCGGAACTTCTACGCTTTTCTTCGCTCGTGGACACCTTTTGGATTCCGCAGGTCGCGGTTGCACCGTTGCTCCGCACCCTTTTCCCTCGCCTCGCCAGGCAACTTCCTGGAAGCTCTGCTCTGCTGGGAACGACCGGCTAAATTTCGGGTGGCTGGTTGGGGCATTTTCTCTCTGCGTCTTTGCGCGGTAAGGCAGTAAGCCTGGGCTATGTCGACACAGTCTCCCGGACAGGGGAGCTCCATCTGGTCGGCTTCTCTGTCCACTGATCTCCTGCGGTTGGAAGCTTTTTGCGCAGTGGTGTCGGCAGTATCCCTGTCGCGCTTGTGCCTAAAGATGGTGGTGCAATCAAGATGAACAACCCTGGTGCTGCTCGGGCTGCTCTCCAGTCGGCAACTTCTTATTATGAGTCAATCTCAGAGGTACGGCAGTTTTGACGCGGCGGGATTCGGTGCAGATCGCCAGACCTCGTCTGTGTAAGAGATTTGCTAAACTCCTCATCCTTTGCCTCTCTTCGGGTAAGTTCCTTCATCCCTTCATATCTGGCGTGCACGGAAGGTATTGTACGAGGCGTAGACTCTTCCCTGTCTCTGGCAGAGACTCTTGAGCTTCTGTCGGCTGCAGGTGTTGTTGCTGTGCACCGCTGTAGCCGGGATGTAAACAACGTGCGGATGCGCACTGAATCAGTTATTGCTACCTTTGCCGGCACTTCCTGCCCTTATGAAATCAAGGCATGGCCTCTAATTCTTCGGGTAGACCCGTTATCATCTCGGCCTCTGCAGTGGAACAACTGCTAGCGCTATGGACATAGCGCCGGTGGTTGCAAATCCAACTTGAGGTGTTGAAACTGTGGGGATGGTCATTCAACGAGCACCTGAATTGAGAAGAATGAGAAGTGTTGCCTTTGCGGTGGTGCTCAGTCTGCAAACTACTCAAATTGTCCCTCTCGAGCTCAGGAAATTCAAATTCTGGAGATAATTGACAGAAAACGCTGTTCGCGCCGTGACGCTATTACAGAGGTGAAAGAACGTGCCCACGGTTATTCGGTGTGACAGCTCGGCAAGGTGTCATGTTAGACTCAACGCTGTTCCAGGCGACTGCTGCTGCTGTGGAGGCTTCGATGTCTAAAATGGAAGAAAAGATTGTCGCAAGTGTGACCGAGTGCCTTACAAACGCTCTAGTACTCAGCTTACACATGCCGTGCAGGCCGGTTTGGCACCTCTTTCGACGGCAATTCCCTCTCCACTTATCCGGTCTCCAATTCCAGTAGCATCCCAACCCCAGGAACAAACTTCTGCCCCTTCCGCTGTACCTACCTCGGGTACTTCGAGGGATGTTGGTATAATCTATGACTCCGAGATGGTGGAGCCTGATGCACGGCTTCTTAAGCGCAGCGGGTCCCCCATGTCTCATTCGTTGTCTTCTCTGGGCACCCAAACCAAATCAAAGAAGCAGCAGCTTGGCACTGAACACAAGAATACCATTTTGGAGCAGGCAGTTGCTGCTGCTAGGCTTTCGCAACCATAGCGTCGTTGCGGGTTTTGCAGTGGAACTGTCGCTCTATTCTTTGCGCTTCCACAGATTTACACTGCATTTCTACCCAGCTTAATCCGGATGTCGTTATTCTACAAGAAACGTGCCTTTCAACCGACAAATATTTCCATATCAAAAATTACCGTTCATTTCGCCTAGACCACCAGTCAAGAGGAGGGGGTTTACTAACTTTAGTCTCTTCAAAATTTTGCCACAGGGCTATGGTATCTTTTCAACAAATGTCTCCTGACTGTAAGATTTTGGCACTAGACTCTGTACTTCCTGGGTGCTCTCCATTTTCCATAGCAAATTATTATTTCCCCAATAGAGTCCAGGATGTTAGACCTCTGGACTTGTTACTCGCCAACTGTAAAAACCCAGTTCTCGTGGCTGGGGACTTCAGTTCTGACCATGTGTCGTGGGGTTTTAGGACTAATGCATGCGGCAAGCGCCTTTGGGACTGGGTTTCTGATCACAACCTGATGTGCTTAAATTCAGGATCGGCCACTTATCTTCGCTCACACACTCAATATGTTTTAGATCTCACGTTCATTAGTGCTGGAATTGGCGTAACGAATTGGTCGACTGTTTATAGCGGCACCTCAAGTGACCATATGCCTATTCATTTTGATATCATATGTCGTGTTACTCCGGCGTCTTCTCAGTTGCGGTCACATGTAAATTATGACAGATTTCAGACTGTGTTGCGCTCTGCCCTTGCTTCAGTGTCTAACATCGCCGAGGTCCACCAGTCAGCAAGCATATGTCTGGCTATGGAGGAAAGCCGTAAAAAGTCGGAGTTCCTGGTGAAGCCAACAAAAGGGAATTCTTCTAACTGGTGGAATGCGGACTGTACAAGAGATTACAGGCGGATGAATGCAGCATAGAAAAAGGTTCTTCATAAGCAATGCCCGAATAACTGGAGTGATTATAAATTTATTGCAGCCACCTATAAACGCACAGTTTCTCGTGCGAAGGAAAAATATGACTCAGAACTCTTCAATTATCTTTCAAATGCGGGTAACCGACGTGCACTATTCGGTTTTCTACGGTCTAGGAAACAGCTCATGTCCTCTCATAATTTTCAGGCATTAGTTAAATCACCTGAAGAAGCTATCCATGCGGTTGAATTAATTGCCACAGGCCTGGAAAAGCGGTTCTCGTATCTACTACGTTTGCGCCCAATGTTGTTTGCACCAGTCGTGCCAAATGATAATGCCTCACAAGTAAATCTATCAGAGCTTTCACAAGTTGTCGAGAGATTGCCAGCTGCTGCTCCTGGTCCTGATGGTGTTACTACAAAGATGCTCAAGATTCTCTTTGAAGAGTCTCCCAACTCCTTATTGCACCGATGAAATACTCTATCAAACACGCTTGGATACCTTCTGAGTGGAAGCCGTCCGAGGTGATTCTTTTACTTAAAAATCAGGGTGGAGGCTATAAATTGAATAATATTAGGCCAATTTCTTTAACATCAAACGTGGTAAAGTTGATAGAAAGGGTGTTACTAATTCGGGTGTCAGCCATTGTGGACCGCAAAACTATACTCAGCCCGTGCCAACTCGGTTTCCGGCCACGGTGTTCGATATGGAATGTACATGCTCATCTTGACAGCAGAATTCTTGCTCGTCGTCAACGCCTGGTCGCAGCTTTGGTTACGTTAGACGTCGCCAAAGCTTACGACAGTGTAGAACACTCCATCCTGATACATAGGCCAGTCTCTTCAATTTCCAGATTTTATAGTCGCATGAATATCTGCATTTCTTTATAACAGGAAATTCTTTTGCGTCCGTCCATAATGGTGTTCATTCAGAGAGGTACAGACAAACGCGAGGTGTACCGCAAGGAGCTGTTCTTTCTCCTGTGCTCTTTAATATTCTGTTGAGCTGAATTTCTCTCCACCGCCATGTACGCACTTACGTCTATGAGGACGACATTGCGATTTTTGCTGCTGCGCCAGATATACATTCCCTGTATGGTCTATTGCAGTCATATCTGAATACACTTGAGCACTGGTTGACCGCATTACACCTGAAGTTAAATGTTGGTAAGTGCGCCACTCTTGTTTTCCCTCTATTCACTCCTGTAGTGGTCTCTCTCACTTTCCAGTTAAAAATAACACCGCAGGTTCAATCCCTAAAATACCTAGGGGTCATTTATGACAACAAACTCACCTGGCGACCTCACATTGACCATGTCGCGGCGAAAGGGGCTCGTGCCGTGGGCATGTTACGGAGATTATGTCATCACCGGTACGGCATGCGCAGAGATGAGCCATTAATGATCTACACTGTCTATGTCAGGCCAATTTTATAATTTGGATCAGTGTTGTTTTCAGGCTCGGCTGCATATAAACTTTGTCCTCTCGTCATTTTAGAGAGAGAAGCACTTCGCATGTGCCTCAGCCTTTCAAAATTTCTGGCTACCAATGTGCTGTACCTTGAAGCCCGCATTCCGCCTCTCTTATCACGACTTAATTTTTCAACTGTGCAAACTTACCTCAGGATCTATGAATCCCATTTCCACCGTTCCCAAAGCATTTTCTGTTGTCAGCCGACCTCCTTTTTTGGTGTCACCTGGTCTCGTTTCAATTCCCCTCAGGTAGTGTTTGTGCAAAGATTACTTCAGCCTTTAGATGTAAACATTTATAATATCCTTCCTGCGCTTCGCAATAGGCCCGCTATCCACATTGTTTTCGACGACATATTCCCAAAAAATGCAAAACTTTTGCCGTTGAGATCATCTGAGGACCCTACCTACAGATATAGCAATAGCGACTGACGCATCGCAATGCAATGAAAAAGCAGGTGTGGGAATATTGTGCTCGCATTTAGACTGGTCCTTTTCACTGCGCCTTCCAGATTTCACCCCTATTTTTCAAGCAGAGTTTCTAGCAGTTGTACTTGCTCTACGCAAGCTAGACCCCTCTATTACAGCAGTTGCAGTAATTATTGATTCTTTATCTTTGTGTTCGTCCCTCGCTGCACATGTTGACGGTCCTATTTTAAGAACTTTCTTAAACCAACTTCCTCCGCATTTGAGCCTTGTTCATTTAGTATGGGTTCCCGGTCACAGCAGTGTGACAGTAAATGAGATTGCTGACAATCTCGCAAAGGCTTCCCTCAGCGGCCCCGTGTTGCCAATCATCCCGACTACAGCCTATATTACAGCATGTAAATTTCGGCGACGTGCGTTTTTAAGCTCGCAAGACACATCACTTTTAACATCAGCGGATTATGAGCACCTTAAATATTATTGGAACAAGAAATTTTGTTGCTCTCGGCAGCTTGAAGTATCACTGACGAGGCTGCGCTGCCGCATACCCCCTCTAAATTTCTATTTACACAAGTCGGGTTTGGCGCTCTGTCCCCTTTGTGCATTTTGCCGTGAGCCTGAATCTATAGAAGATTTTTGGCTCTATTGTCGCCGATTCAACTCTCTGAGAAAAAGGTTGCTGGAGGAGCCCTTGCAGCATCTTGGCCTTAGTTTGAGCAGCCCGCTCTTGCTCTCATTTGGCGCCACCACATTTGGGTTCAGCCACAGATCTGTTTGTACCGCTGTTCTAAATTTCCTGACAGAATCTCAACGACTGCATTGCTAAGTGTTCCAAACTTTTCTTTTCTATTAATTATTACATTTTGACTTAATGAATATTATTTAATCCCTCTCTTTATAATTATTCTTAAAATTTTAAAATCAAAACACTCATCCCTTTTCTGTTCATGACGAAAAATTCACCGGTGTTGCGCTCCCACGTGCTTTTCCTTTTTGTTAACTGCGTTCAGGTGAATAGCCACCCGATTCTTGGCCGATCCGCCAGTGTGGGTATGTGCCATCTTTTGATAGGCTAACAACAACAACAACAACTGGAGAAGCCAAAGCCACGGGCGCCGGTTTAATAAGTTCTGTGTTTCTCTGTCCTACCGAGCGGCTGCAGCTCGAAAACTATGGGGTGGGTGGGTGAGACAAACCTGAGCTAGAATTTCTACTGTGGGCGAAACAAGATAAGAAACCGAGGAACTAGTGCGCGCGGATGTAGCAGCTGCACTCCTATTATCCTTGCATTAATCAACTCAACAGAAAAGTAAAAAAAGCGTTAAATAAACGAAGGGGCTGTCCGAACCTCCAGAATTTTGCCGTGCTTGAAATGAATGCAAAAAAACAAAACAAAGAGGACGCTCGTCGCTTTAGTGGTCGCGCCGTTTGCCGCCTACATGACGCAATGTTTGCTCGTTGGTGAGCGAGAAGCCAATCAGAGGCGTAGCCAGACTGAGGAACGGCTTCCGACGAAGATCTCCCTAAAGTGAGAGTTGAGCTGGCGGCAACTCCTGAAGGTTGAACCTTCAACATCTGGAACTGCCGCCTCGGATCAGGTTCGTGCTGAGAGGGCTGCGTTGGAGCTAGAATATAGGAAGCGTGAGTGCAAATCAGCTGCCGCCACCTATAGTCGCCGGCTCGCTCCGGATGTTTAACTGGGCGGTTGCCTTATTAGGCTAGGCAACTTTTCTTCATCTTTACGTTTATGAAAAAGAAGCTGTTTTTATGAACGAGCCCGATCTTAATATCTGCTTATCGGGATAGATTATGCCGCGACGAAGACAAATCAGGCGAATTTCGAGAGCCCTAGCGATTGAATAAAAAATCTGTCCTTACAGGCTGAGCGGCTGCGCCGATGGGAGGTTGTTCGCGATCACGTGACCACTAAGTGCAGACAGTCCACAGCTCATTCATCACCCTGATTTCTTAGTTATTTAATGAGCCGCGGGCAACCAACAAGACGTCTCAAATACACTGAGACTCCAATCAAGAAAACAATCTGAAGCGACTCGATTATGCAGCATCCTGTGCACCGGCGCAGTAGCAGCGGCAGCAGTTATGACAAAGCCGGAAGTGGTGATGTAGTACATGACTCGCGTTGCGGTTACAACATGGATGCCGCCAATGCGAAACGCCGTGCACTTCTGGGTTCAAGAATGCGTGATGCCAGAGCCCAAGACGTACAGCAGAAAAAAAAGACAACTAACGCTGTCTGGACGCTAGTTTCAGGTATTAGGTAGTATTTATCATTCTTCGTTGTATTTCCTACCCATACACATATTGAAACGTCACCGTGTATCAAAGCAAGCTTCAAAAAGTAAGGGGGTAGGTTTATTCGCCTCAGTGCTTGACATTGTCGATTTGACAGATTTTTATGGTGAGAATAATCATTCTTGTTCATGATGAATTTATTTTCAATGCGCAATGCAGATTTAACGCCATGACTCCAAAAATACCTATCGCTAAGCTGAAAGAAGCAATGAAACAAATGGCGAAAAATCAGCTTTAGGGGCCGATAAAATACAAGGACTGCTTCTGTAAACAGATCTTGGGAAAAAGGCACATTAACACAATAAAAGAATGAAAAACTTAGAAACTGATTGGGCATGGACATAAAGAAAGCAAAGCCTGAATATTACCAACAACGACTTGAAAATTCTTTGCATAATCCTCTAAGAGCTTTTCAGCATTTCGTGATCTGGCAGAAAGTGACGCAGCTGTTTAACCACCCGAGTTTGAAATAAATGGCACAAGTTGCTGTGGTAAATTTTTGCAAATATATTCTACACTCACTTTGTGGAAGCACGCACTCAACTCTTTGGGCCTCCTTCATATGTGGGCAATGATTTAGTGCCGCATACTAGTCTTCATATACCCGGTAAAATTTTCCTTGTGCCTATCGGCCACAGAAATAAATTCTATTCTACGCTTCCTTAGCAACAGGTCAGCAGTTGGCAATGATAGAACAGAAAGTGCACCGATGGAAGCCGCTTCATATATCTTATTCGGGCCATTTGAAAAACTGTAATGGTGTGCTTGAATCTGATATCTTTCCTGACAAGCTAAAAATTGCTGGTATAAGTCATAAGGCCACAATGTTTGAGAGTAGAAATTACCGTAGGCACATTTCTGTCCCCCTACGTTTTTACAAAATACTGATATGAATTATAAACAAGCGTCTGGATAATTTCCGTCTCTCAAAGCATGAAACTTGAAAGCAACAGTGAGGTTTACAGAAAGATAAATCGACAAAAGGACCTTAATCATCATCATCAGACGACTACACCCTCTGGAGGGCGATGTCCTCTCGCATTTCCCTTCAATTAACCTTGTACTGCGCCAGTAGCGCCCACCCTATGCCTGCTAACTTCGTAATCTCATCCGTCCACATAACTTTCTGCGGCCCCCTGCTATGCTTGCATTCTTTTGGAATCCACTCCATTATGTTTAGGGACCAGTGGTTATCCTGACTTCTTACACACAAAAGATGAAATGATAAAGCCCAGATGCTCTGTATATATATATATATATATATATATATATATATATATATATATATATATATATATATATATATATATATATATATATATATATGCAGTATAGAAAGATAAACGTATTTGGTTGCTAGAGGCAAAAATTCAAAGTTGAAAACGTTTCATTTAGCCATAGATTTATTTTGAGTCGACGTTTCGGACAGAGCCTGTCCTTTCTCAAGACTGCGGTTACAGGGGTCTTCTTCCTCTTCTTAAGGAGTTGGCACTGGCACACATGTACGACACATGAACAAAAGAAACAAACTGAGGCAAACAATACTAGAAAAGATACAGATAGAAAGGAAAAAAGGGAGAACCAATAAAAAAGAAAAACGTGTGGTCCCCCGCCGCCAACCCCGCAGCCGCGGGGAGCCGACCCCGGACGAGGGAAACAAAAAAAAGGAAAACACGGAGCGGCAGAGGATAATGGCTACCCATCAAAGAAACAGAGCGGCGGCGTGTAAGGTGCACAGGAACAGACGGTGGCGGGATCGCCCTACACACAAAAGTTAGAGACGCGTGCACTCGCGTGCCCCGACCATAAAGAGTAAACAAATAAACAGAAAAATATGCAGACAGGGCCGGAGCTTCCGTCATCTGGAACCACTTCGGCAGCCAGAGCCAAGGCCGAACCAGCGGCGCCGTGAGCTTAACTAGACACACGTGCACTGTGCATGAAAACACCCAGACACACAACAGTAAAACATCCGAGCTCATGCCAGTGTCGTGTGGCGGCTAAATGACAATGGCGGGAGCACTTAAGCGAGTAAGGTGTACAGAAACAGACGGTGGCGAAATTGTCCAACATACAAAAATTAGAGACGCGTGCACTCGCGTGCCCTGGCCAGAAAAAGTAAACAAATAAACAGAATAAAATGCAGACAGGAGAGGAGACTTCCGTCATCTGGAACCATTTCGGCAGCCCGAGTCAAGGTAGAATCAGCGGCGCCGTGAGCTTAACTACACACACGTGCACTGTGCCTGAAAACACCCACAAAAGAAGAAAACAAAAAGTGGAAGAACATCCGAGTTCGGGCAAGTGTCGTGTGGGAGGTAAATGTGAATGGCGTGAGCACTTAGGCAAGGGTTCTTCAATTGCACCCCGTCGGCAAGGTAATCGAACTGGGAAGATATTGGCGGGATGGGGTGGGGAATGAAGAAATTTGTTTGAGCTTGAAAAAGATGTCGCTGGCAAGAAACAGCTGAGGTATGTCAAGCTGGCTCTCGTAATGTCAGCAACGGCCCTGCAAGGGGCGGATGGAGGACAATGCACCTGGACTTTCATTAATGCCGTGAGGAATTGTTTCAAATTTGGAAATGAAGTACGACTCGCGTTTTTCTCTTTCCCGGGTGTTGTGGAACCCACCCTGTAGGACTGTTAACTTAATTGCATCAAATGGGTGGTTTCGCTCATTAATGTGTTTGACAAGGGAAGGTTGGGTAGGGATAAGATATGCGCGGTGGTTATTAAAGCAAATTCGAAGAGGGTTGACGGTCTGTCCAATGTGCTGCATACTGCACACACTGCATTCTAGGAGTATATTACGTTGCAGGAATCACATTCAAAGTTGCCATTAATTGCCCATTTGAAGCTTGAAGCTGTGCTTACTGCAGAGCTTGATGTTCGTATGTGTTTGCAGACCTGGCATCTACTTTTTCCACAGGACCGGCACCCCAAAACCGGCTGGTTATTTGTTTTTGAGTGTACTAGAATATTTTTAATGTTTTTTGGTCGTCTGTAGACCACGTGAGGGGGAGCAGTGAAAATTTTGGTCAAGCGCTCGCTTTGTTCGAGAATTCTGAAATGTGTTCTTATGATTTTGTTTACGTTAGGCGGGTTACTGGTGAAGGTAAGTACGTGATTTGCCCGGTGATCTGTTTCCTCGTTGTAGCGACGTCCCTCCAGTATTTGCTCTCGGTTGAGTTTAGATGCCTTTTCAATGGCATCGTCGACAATGGCGGGAAGGGGGAGGGGTATCGTTGCTTAATGAGGACTTCTCGCATGCGTTTGGAATTTTTTACGAAGTCCTCGTCTCGGGAACATATTCTTTTAAATCAATGCGCCTGAGAGTATGGGATGATTGTTTTAGAGTGACGAGGATGGCAGCTTTGGAAGTGTAGGAATTGTTGGCGGTCAGTCGGTTTTCGATATACACCGGTGGTAAGTAAGCCTTTGTTTACCGAAATCTCAACATCTAGAAAGTTAATTGTGGTGTTGGAGTACGTGTAAGTGAAAGATATGTTGGGGTGGACTAGATTGAAGTTTTCAATAAAACGTATGAGTTCTTGCTCTGTGTCAGTCCATATTAAAATGATGTCATCCAAGTAGCGTTTGTATAGGGTGGGCTTAATGGGGCAATCTTTCAGAAATTTGGACTCAATACTATGCATGAAGATATCGGCGTAGGTGGGTGCCATCCCCTTGTACCCATGGCTGTGCCATTAATTTGCAAATAGTGTTCATTGTTAAATTCGAAGTTGCTATATTCGAGTACGATTTTTGCCAGTATTTCTAAAACACGTGGGGTAGGGGTTTCCTCCTTTCTGTTTTGTTCATACGCTTCGATCAAAGATTTAATGCTATCGGAATGAGGAATGTTTGTGTAGAGAGAGACTACAGCTAGTGTTTTGCCTTGATGGGTAGCCATTATCCCCTCCCGCTCCGTGTTTTCCTATCTATGGCTAAATGAAGCGGTTCACAACTTTGTATATATATATATATATATATATATATATATATATATATAGTAGTTGCGAAAACATGGAGTACTTGACTGCTTAAAATAATATACATCGAAGTATACGCTTCATTTAAGGACACATTTTTATTTTACTTGACGTTTCGGTCGGAGGACCGATTTTTTTCAAGAGTAATATATATATATATATATATATATATATATATATATATATATATAAAGGAAGACAACAGTCACCGAAACCAAGGTGCATAGAGGAATGTTTCTATTTTTTAAAATATCTAGTGCCAATCAATTAGTTTTTCTAAAGAAAATTACTTATGAAGCAGCAGAAAAAACAACCATGCCGCCGGTGGGATCCGAACCCACGACCTCCGAATATCGCGTCCGGTGCTCTTACCAACTGAGCTACGGCGACGGCTGTCCAATCTGCTGCTATCGTGGGTATTTACGTTTTGCGTGTGAGCGAACCTTGAGAGTGTTCACCAGCGCCACCCTCGTCCATAGCGGTGGACGTAGCACGTCCTTTAATACCGCTAGTGCGACGTAGAACGTCATCTAATGGCGAGGGCGGAAACTGTGCGAGAGCCCTCTTTTGTTACCTATGGCATCAAGACTGCCAGAACCGAGACCCCCGTTAAGCTATTAGCGGACAAGGCAAATGAAGTGAGGGGCTCGTTTGACAAACATATTAAGGAAGACAACAGTCACCGAAACCAAGGTGCATAGAGGAATGTTTCTATTTTTTTAAATATCTAATGCCAATCAATTAGTTTTTCTAAAGAAAATTACTTATGAAGCAGCAGAAAAAACAACCATGCCGCCGGTGGGATCCGAACCCACGACCTCCGAATATCGCGTCCGGTGCTCTTACCAACTGAGCTACGGCGACGGCTGTCCAATCTGCTGCTATCGTGGGTATTTATGTTTTGCGTGTGAGCGAACCTTGAGAGTGTTCACCAGCGCCACCCTCATCCATAGCGGTGGACGTAGCACGTCCTTTAATACCGCTAGTGCGACGTAGAACGTCATCTAATGGCGAGGGCGGAAACTGCGAGAGCCCTCTTTTGTTACCTATGGCATCAAGACTGCCAGAACCGAGACCCCCGTTAAGCTATTAGCAGACAAGGGAAATGAAGTGAGGGGCTCGTTTGACAAACATATTAAGGAAGACAACAGTCACCGAAACCAAGGCGCATAAAGGAATGTTTCTATTTTTTTAAATATCTAGTGCCAATCAATTAGTTTTTCTAAAGAAAATTACTTATGAAGCAGCAGAAAAAACAACCATGCACTCTCAAGGTTCGCTCACACGCAAAACGTAAATACCCACGATAGCAGCAGATTGGACAGCCGTCGCCGTAGCTCAGTTGGTAAGAGCACCGGACGCGATATTCGGAGGTCGTGGGTTCGGATCCCACCGGCGGCATGGTTGTTTTTTCTGCTGCTTCATAAGTAATTTTCTTTAGAAAAACTAACTGATTGGCCCTGGATATTTAAAAAAATAGAAACATTCCTCTATGCACCTTGGTTTCGGTGACTGTTGTCTTCCTTAATATGTTTGTCAAACGAGCCCCTCACTTCATTTGCCTTGTCTGCTATATATATATATATATATCACATCTTCATTAAGAAGGTAAAAATATGTGGTATTCAGAGCATGGCATTTGATCCTAGAAAAAATAACTTCAGGTCGAGATTTCGATCGATTGCATGGTTATTTTATTCAATCTGACATGAACCTTACAATATACGGTGTACCACAAGGATTAATGCTATGTTCTTTGTTGTTTATTTGTTTTCACTGTTATCTTACATAAAGGACATAGCAAACGTACCTACACTAAAGAGCCTTTATTACATACTGACGACACTCATTATTTTTTGTGTGGCTTTAACCTTAAGAAAATCGAAGAAAAATGAAACACTTGGTTACAAGAACATTATTTTTGGCTCAGATCAAACTCCAGCTAAATGCGAAAACAAAATTTATTCTTTTGTACGCCAAAAATAGACTGATTGACCTGACATTACTCTTCGTTACGCTTCAACTATAATGGAATGCGTTCAGAGGCACGCATTTATAGGTGTTACTGTTCAATGAAATTTAAATTGGTCTGATGACAAAATCAATGTCACAATGTCCTCATCAAAGCAGCGCGATACATAGCCATAATTTCTAGGCCTCGTTTTGTACCGCTTTCGAGAAGAAATTCTGTTTTGTATAGTTCACTCACATTCCGATTACTGTTTATTAATTTAGTGGACTTTTGGTGAACCTGACATCGATAAATGGTTAGCGCGTCAACGTGGGGTGGTTCAATTACATACGCCAACCGAGACCGCATCAGCTTAAAACACCTAATGAAACACCCTGTTAACTATTTTGACAACCTTTTACAGCTTTAGCTGCGCGATCCATAGCCATAATTTCTAGGCCTCGTTTTGTACCGCTTTCGAGAAGAAATTCTGTTTTTAATTGTTCACTCACATTCCGATTACTGTTTATTAGTTTAGGGGACTTTTGGTGAACCTGACATCGATAAATGATTAGCCCGTCAACGTGGGGGGGTTCAATTACTTACGCCAACCGAAACCGCATCAGCTTGAAAGACCTAATGAAATAATAATATTAATAATAATAATAATAATAATAATAATAATAATAATAATAATAATAATAATAATAATAATAATAATAATAATAATAATAATAATAATAATTGGTTTTCTGGGGAAAGGAAATGGCGCAGTATCTGTCTCATATATCGTTGGACACCTGAACCGCGCCGTAAGGGAAGGGATGAGGGAGAGAGTGAAAGAAGAAAGAGAAATGGGTGCCGTAGTGGAGGGCTCCGGCATAATTTCGACCACCTGGGGATCTTTAACGTGCACTGACATCGCACAGCACACGGGCAGCTTAGCGTTTTTCCTCCACAAAAACGCAGCCGCCGCGGTCGGGTTCGAACCCGGGAACTCCGGATCAGTAGTCGAGCGCCCTAACCACTGAGCCACCGCGGCGGGTGCTAATGAAACACCCTCTTAACCACTTTTTACAACCTTCTACAGCCTTAGCAGTGCCTTCTTTTCTTCAAAAGATATAGCGTAAACCTGCATTAGTTTTCTAAATCATTACTCTAGGGGAAGTACTAGGTATGTTTTGACGAAAGTCTCAACTCTAAAACAGCGTCATTGAACCAATTTTACAAAAGAACTGAAAAATATCACATCATGGTCACCTGAAATAATAATATTAAAATAAGTGATATGGCAAAGAAATGTGAAATGGCCTTAAACTTTAAGTATGAACCCTCAATCTTCATATTACTGTCTGCATGATTTTGCACTGCGAGGCCTTGCGATCTTTTAATTTTCACTCTCTACTTTAAAAAAACACTGCTCCTGAATGCTGGCTGTTAAATTTTGCCATCCATCTCTTTTCGTATTACAATATTCTTTTTAAATTAAACTTGAGAAGTGTGATATGTATCGGTATATTCTGTTATGTAGACCTATTTATAATGCTACGTTATGTTTATTTGTTACCCTTGTTCTTGCTCAATTGCTTTTTTCTGAGAGAATCTGCGGCTGAGTAACGGTTTTTGTTCCCTCGGAGCCTTAAGAGGCCTGGCCCCAGTCAGGAAGACTGCTTACTATATTTTGTCCTCCCTCAAGAGCAAGGACTGTGCAAGATCTTAATAAATTATAAAAAAAAGAATTTGAGCTTTCGGATCTTGTGTTGGTGTCTGAAATGAAGTAGGAAAAATTATTCTGTGTTGAAAAGGCAGCATTACACTGGCTCAAGATGGCTCAAGACGTGCTGGAAGCACGTGACTTCGTCATATCCATGCACTCGGGTAGCAGCCGAAGCAAGAACAAACAATATTCTTACGGCGCGTTAAAGAATGACCCGGTAACGCTGAGAAAATCAGTAAATAAAGCGTTTATAACACTTTTAGCACTGTTAGAATAAAGTGTGGAAGCACGCTGTTTTAGTCCGCGCGGTAACGGGAGGACTTCAGCGCATGACGGTATGACAAACCCTTCTCATGCATAAAAGTGCCTTTGTCTTCTTAGGCGGCACATTTTGCTTCGAGAAGTGTTTTGAAGTCAGGAGGCACAAGACTTCTGAGTACGATGGAATTGAATAGTGACCCAGTCGTGAGTACAATTATAATCAGCGACTGGTGGCTAAAAAAATGTCACCATTCCTTCAGCGAATTCTTCTTGATTATTGCTTTAGTCCAAGATCTTTTCCGCATTTTATGCGGGCAAAATCGATAATATAAACAGCCGATGTTATTTCAAGAAAGGGCTTTTATCCTTTGATTTACTACCTATATACATGAAACAGGGATAGGAAGTGGCCAATATCTATATTCAAATTAAGATAAAATTACGGTCTGTTTTATATGATTCGCGACCACCATACAGAGCGATAAATAAGAGCACGATTGCAGATTTTGTAAAATCAGTAAGCAAAATAGAATGGTCTTTCATCTACAACTTGACAGATCCTGTAAAGGCGTTCGGCCAATTATCTACAATAATTAGAAAGATTTATAATGAAGCGTTTCCTTTAAGACAGACCAAACGCAATAAGAAATGTAGGAAACCATGGATCGACAATGAGCTGTTAAGAAGAATAAAAAAAAGAGAAAGACTGTTTGCCACCTTTATAAAGACAAGACAACCAGAGCACTTAATAAAATTCAAAAATGTGAGAAATAGACTGAGGCGAGATATAAAGTTAGCACGCGAAAGGTATTATCAAAATAAATTCACTAATATTCTTAATGACCCCTAAAAAGTCTGGAAAGAATTAAATGAACTGCTTCCTAACGTTAAAGAAATAATAATAATAATAATAATAATAATTGGTTTTTGGGGCAAGGAAAATGGCGCAGTATCTGTTTCATATACCGTTGGACACCTCAACTGCGCCATAAGGGAAGGGATAAAGGAGGGAGTGAAAGAAGAAAGGAAGAAGAGGTGCCGTAGTGGAGGGCTCCGGAAAACTTTCAACCACCTGGGGATCTTTACCGTGCACTGACATCGCACAGCACACGGGCACCTTTGCGTTTTTCCTCCATAAAAACGAAGCCGCCGCGGTCGGGTTCGAACCCGGGAACTCCGGATCAGTAGTCGAGCGCCCTAACCAGTGAGCCACCGCGGCGGGTTTAAAGAAAGTTCTGTTTCTGAAATAAGGGATAACGGAACAATATACACAAGAGATTCACTCGCGAATAAGTTTAATGAACATTTTCTAAAAAGCGGATCATCAAGTGCTTTGAACACTTGCAACCCTACCTATAGATCTTATATTTCGACTAGTATAAGCAGATCTTTATTTCTCGCACCTACAAATGACGCGGAGATAAGTAGCCAGCTGCTCAAATTAAAGAACTCAGCAGCCTGTGGTGTTGACGGCATTACAGCAGAGCCTTATTATAACAACAGTCGTGGTGTACATAAGCAAACCATTGTCATACATTTGCAATTTCATATTGTCTACTGGTATTTTCCCTGATGAATTAAAAATTGCAAAGGTATCGGTAATATTCAAAGGGGGTGACAGGAATGAATTTAACAACTACAGACCAATTTCGATCCTGCCAATTTTTTCTAAATTAATTGAGCAAGTGATTAATGAACTTATCCTGAATTTCTGCGCTGTAAATAATATTATAACAGAAAGACAATATGGGTTTCGGAAGAAACAGTGTACGGAAACGGCGCTGCTAAACATAAAAGAAAGAATAGTAAGCAACTTTGAAAATAAACTGTATTCAATAGGTATATTCCTTGACTTTAAAAAAGCATTGACTCCATCAAGCATGACATCTTATTACTAAAGCTAAATGAGTATGGGATAAGGGGAATTGCTCTTAACCTAGTTCAAAGTTGCTTAACTAACAGGCAACAGTACACAGAAATACTTAGTTCGCGATCCGCACGGGGGGAAATCAAATTTGGTGTACCACAAGGGTCTATTCCCGGCCCGCTTCTTTTCCTTTTATACATCAATGATATCATTAACGTGCCTCTTGCTGCAGACATAATCCTATATGCCGATAACACTAACGTTTTTTTTTCTGGTGAAAATTTATGCGCTGTTCAACGAGAAGCTAATATCTGGCTAAATAAAGTGTATGAGTGGCTTAGAATAAACAAATTAGAATTTAGCACTAAAAAACGAAATACATTATTTTTCGGCCTCGTGGTAGGCATATCGATGACACCATAGTATTAAAGTAAAATGAAGAAGTCTTCCAGCGCTGCTCATTTCATAGATTTCTTGGAGTTGTGCTTGAAGAACATTTTAACTGGTCAAATCATATCGAAAACATAAAAACCAGTATTGCAAAATCCATCGGAATTATAAATAAACTAAGGAACCTATTTGCTCCACAATTAAAAAAAACAGCTATATTATAGTCTAGTGCATTCACGCCTTCAATACTGCTTATCTGTTTGGGGAACGACGACAAAAACAAATATAGATAAGTTATTTGTTTTACAGAAACGCATATTACACATAATTGAGAATGCACCCTACATGAGTCATTCCACTCCGCTTTTCAAGAAGAACAATATATTAACAATCGGAAACCTCATTAACAGGAAAACAGCAATTACAATATTCCACGCAATCAAGCTTAATGAAAGACAATTTTTTCAAAAATACCTCCCGAATGAACACCAATATGACACAAGGTACACAGCTTACAACAAGGATAAAATACGAACCAATTACGGCATGCAACAGCAATCATTTGTTATACCAGGTTTTTTAAATCACCACCCTGCCTTTACGACGTTAGTAAATCAATCATTTTGGTTAGCAGTCTTCAGAAAAAAGTTGAATGCTTATTTGTTGACACTTTAGGAGAAATTTGACTTCCTAAAAGAGAGAGAGAGACTCTTTAATGAAGAAACAGAGAATTTAGCCGGCGTTTCAATATCGCTGGCATGCTACTCTGCGTAGGGAGGGGAATTTGGGAGATAAAGACTGAAGGAGAGCAGCGTGGAAGAGGTGAAAAAAAAAACGAAGATAAAATGCAGCCATGAAATGGGTACTAAGGATGCAGTGGCGAGTATTGATGTAACCTCTGGAATGATGGAGTGCATAGTCCGACGAATGGGCTGACGAAGTTCACTGCAAGAAGAATGCATGAAGGTAACCTGCAAGTGAATTTAGAGCTTATCGAGATGTCCAATGTCTTTTAAATATGTAAAAAGAAAGTTCATTGCAAGTCTCTGTTGCCTAAAGCAGGCTAAGGGGCCTAAAACTTTGTCCATTGTTAGGGGCACTGGGCAGAAGCAATCAATTGGAGTGGCGGCAGATTTGAGGAAGGAACAAACACTGCCAATATTCGCGGCAATAAGATTAGGTGGCGTTCTGATTAGCGTGCACACTGTTGTTTCTTCGTTTCTTGAAGGTGCATTCGCCTCCTTGAAATGCAATACTACAAATATTATTGCCGGTGTGCTGCACCTACCACCCGACCTGTATGATTGGTTTTCGGACGAATCGTATAGCCAAATGACCGATTTGTGCACACGTTTTTCAAATTTTGTCCTTATTATTTGTGATGAATTTATTTTTCAAGTATCAATTGGGACACTCTACCTCTCTCAGAAAGTGATAATCTTGCGCACGGTTATCTCAGACGTCAAGATTTTCTCCTAGCTCAGCTCAGGCACGAATGCCAATACTCTCGACTTGATTCTAACTAATAATAACAATGCTTGCTCGAAAATATTTCACTTTGGTGTTCTGTCTGACCAAGACATCATTACTGGGCGCATTAATCACCACATTTTTGAAATGATACCACATTCGTGCTAATCGGATTTTATAACAAAATTAATTTTGGCCAGATTAATCTCGAATTACCCTCTTTTTCTGGGCAGTTCTTAGAGGAATGTTCTTTCCTTTCCACTGAACAGAACTCGACACTGTTTAAAAAAAAACCCTTATTAACCTCATGATAAGATTTACACCGATTTTCAAAATATGTACAGTAAAAGTGCGCCTTGGTTCAATGAGCGGCAACGAAGGGCCAATAAAAAGAAAAAAAAACGTATATATAGGCAGGCAGTTGTTAACTTCTTGAATACAAGACAAACATAAAGAAAAAGTGATAAAGATTCCCAAAGAATGCCTAAAACTATCCGTTACCAGTTTTATAGTGACATATTTTCCACTAAGCTATTAACTCCTGAAGGGCCGCCGCGGTGGCTGAGTGGTTAAGGCGCTCGGCTTCTGGCCCGAAAGACGCTGGTGCGATCCCGGCCGCGGCGGTCGAATTTCGATGGAGGCGAATTTCTAGAGTCCCGTGTACTGTGCAATGTCAGTGCACGTTAGAGAACCCCAGGTGTTAGAAAGTTCCGGAGGCCTTCACTACTGCTTCCCTCATTGCCAAAGTCGCTTCGGGACGTTAAGCCCTCATAAACAAAGCCTAATAACACCTGAAGATTTTGGATTGTAATTAACCGGCATTCGTTTTTTGTTTCATTCCTGATAAATTCTAATCGTTACAAGTTTAACAATGCTCATTCTGCTCAACTTTATAACTACGCTTTTCCATCTGTTTTCATTCATGAAGACATTACCTGTTGTCTATGTCTCAATTTCTGTTATTTTTATTCTATTACCTTAATAGTCATCAGTGAATATTGTATTCTTTCTTTGGTAATGAATCTTAAAGTTTCTATAAGCATGGATCTACTTGTTTTTATCAACAAAACAGTAAAATATATATCTGTAAGTATTCTTAAGTTGTGTCTGCACTTTTTTCTCTGTCTTCATTAACTGGCTCTATTCCTCATGACTGGCATGTTGCTAAAGTCATACCCATTTTCAAATCTGGCCTGCGCTCCGATCCTTCAAAGTATAGACCCATTTCATTCACTTTTACATTCTCCAGGCTCCTTGAACACGTCATACGCACTCAACTCGTTATCTCAAAAACTACAATGTTATATTTAAATGTGAGCACGTTTTTCGCACGGAATTTTTCTCTTCCAATCAGCTCCCTGGTTTTACAAACCACCTATTTGCTTTAATTGACGCCAGGATTCAAGTCGACGCTTTGTTTCTCGATTTCTCTGAGGAATTTGATCGGGTCGCCCACCACAGACTCTTTCTGAGGTTACGGCATCCCAATATTCACCTACAGCTTTTAATATGGATTAAAGACTTCCTCACTTCTCGCGTTCAGTTCACCTCAGTAAACGGTTGTAACTCTTCATTGGCTCAAGTGACACCACAACAGGGTAGTGCGCTGTTTCTAATATTTAATAATAATTTGCCAAATTGCGTTATCACCAAATTAGACTGTTTGCTGAGGACAGCGACTTGAACAGAGCCATTGAAACCGAAACTGGCCTCCAGTATTTGCAAACTAACATCGGTTCAATAAATACTTGGTGTTCATCCTGGCCAGTGACCCTAAACCACGATGAGACAAAGCTCCTCTTCTTTACAAGCGATTCTTGCCGCTTCCCAACCATATACACTTTTAATGTCTTAATGATGTAACACTTGAGAGAGCTTCCACTCAGAAGTATTTAGGAGTTAACCTACAGTCGCACTTAAAATGAAACTATCGCATTAACTTGATTCCAGTAGCCGCTAACTATTATCTTTGCCTCCTAAAATGTCGCCTATGGCATGCTCCTCTTAAGTTGCGCAGACTTGCTTATACTACCTTAATTCGACCTAGAATTGAGTACACTTCAGCCACTTGAGACCCGAATAAAGCCTACCTAATATATAACATCGAATCCGTGCAAGAACTGTGGCTTTCGTTTCATTTTTTCAGAATATTCACGGCTCGCTAGAGTCACGGCGTTAAAATCTCTTGCTGGACTTGATAACTTTTCCCATCCTGGCAAACTTCATCGCTCAACATTTTGCACAACATTTGCCATCATCCATTGCTTCAAGACGATTTTTTTCGCACCTCATCTTCGCACACGGTGATTATTCTTTCAAAATCAGACGCGTCACAAGCCACTTTTCAGGTTTTTCTAAATTCCTTATTCCCAAAACTATTAATACTGACCGGAATCGGCTCCCATCTAGAATCCCAAATGAAGTCAATCCGACATTAATTCCTGAACTTCTAAAACGTGGCACCGATGTGTAATGTCTCTAGTTTTGTTCTCTTCGCCATAATGCTTTCACTTCTTATTTTTTGCACTGGTTATTTGTTCCCATTATGTTCATTTTGGACGTTGCTGTTCCGACACATTTTGATACTTGTTGCCTGTTCATTTATTCTGGTTTTCTAGTTTTCTATACTGTTCAGTTTTTCAAGTTAGCATTTTGACACCTTCCCCCCCCCCCCACCCCCCTATGTGATTCCTTTGTAGTGAGGGCCTTTAGGGGTTTCTGGGTTTAAAATAAATAAATAAAATATGAAATGGTGTGCGAACGCCAGAGTTAAATGATGAATGCTACGAATGCCCGTATTGCATCAGCCGTTTCTTGACTACAAGCAACAGCTTGGCTATGGATATATTTTTGAAAGCATTATCGACAGATGCAGAAGTTGCTGTTGCTGTTTGGCTTACTCCCGTTCAAATTGCTAAACTTAAGAATTGGTGTACTTTGCCGAGTCTAAGCGTTGAAAATTGTGTGTTCACATGATGCAAACGTTCTCTTACTATAAGCTACACCTTGCTCCGACCTGGCCACAATGTAAGTGGCAAATAGCCTTGGGCAAAATGTGAGACTTAAGACGCGCATCTTACTCAAGTACACTTATCAATACTTTGCGACTTATAACAGCTCTGCAAATATGCCAATGATTGATTGACTGCTAGATTAAATAAGCGTTTATTAACGAGGCTGGTAGCTGGCGCACCTGTGGGTGGGTTCAGGGCTCCGGAGGCTACCGCCGACCTTCTGGCGATGAGAAAGTGCGCTGCCTGGTCGCCGAGGTATGCGCAGGTAAGCTTCATCTTCCATAGCTCCAGGACAGCTTTAGGTGCCTTTAAATAGCGGGGTTTTTGGACACTTTCATGAGGTATGTGTTAGTGTTGGGATGCCGCTGCACCATGTATACATCTGTCTTCGTAAAGTATTGGTGTAGGCGATGTAAGTGCTGTAGCTTGGGATAAATGTTTGAAGACGCCGTAGGAGGAAATAGTCTTCAGAGCAACGAGAGCGATGAAGGAGAGGACAGAGGTGTCTATTAAGGCGTTGAGTTCCGAATTGGTCGGCGAAGTGGGAGAATAACGGTATAGGGCAGGATAGGACGGTCCCGCTCGGTAAGTATATTCTCGAGCTAACGTGTCCACCCTGACGTTGCCATCGAGGCCCTTGTGAAAGGGGACCCAGTTGATTACGTAGTCTCGATTAAGTGTGTTTCCCAGGAAGCGTAGCACCTGTTGTGGGACACGGCCGCTTGTATACGGTCGACAGGTGGCTTGATAGTCTGTGAATAGTGACTATGTGAGAACTGTTGGAGCGGGTGTCACTCATTTTTTATGGCGAGGAAGATAACGATCGCTTCAGTGGCGGTTAGGTATGGGGCTCGGATAGAGGCTGCAAGAAGTGGAGTGCGGGTGCCCTCTACAGCAACAAAGGCGAATGTCTGTTGGTGGGCATAGGAGGCGATGCCAACGCAGACAGAGGTGGAATCGTGCCCGTACTGCCTTCGCAAATGCCGGAGTTGTGCTTGTCTCCTGGCCTTTTAGAGTTCGTGGTCATGTGTGTGGGAATAGGCCTTGTTTAAAGGTAGGTGGGTGCGGATGGTGGCAGTTAGTATCTCTGTGAGAGCGAGTGTTTGCTTTACATAGAGATCCGCGATGTGTTGAAGGATGGCCATACCATGGAGGTCATAAGCAAACGCGTACATTGGCAAGAGACCACCGCCTCACAAATTTCATCGAAAGTGTTCTGGTTCCCCAGGGTGACCAGTCGAGGTGTTGGCGTGCAGATCAGGAATCTGAGAGCGGTTTTGAAACGAGTGCAGATGAGGACTTCATCCTTGTATTGGTCGGTCTTGGTGAAGTAGAGGTAGAGAAGCCTGTACTGAATGCGGCTGACAGAAAGAGCCTTGACGAGTCCGAGTGCCTTCGTCGCGCTCGCTGTTTGTGCGCCCATCTATTCGGCGGATCACGTGGGTGACGCTGAGAACCAAGGCGCAGCATGTTTCCTGCCACGAACAGAAAATGGCAGGCAGGCGCATATCACGCCTGCGTTCTCAGCTCGTCCAAGGCGGACACAACAAAGGCGACCAACCTCCTTCAAAGTTAAACGCAACTACGGATGTTGGACAAAACATTCCAGACCGTTAAGTGAGACGCAGAAAAAGAATATACTTTATTTCCTCAGGTGAAACGTGCCACTGCGACGGAAACGGTTTACGAGAGCCCGCTGACGTGCGCCGAATCGTGGTTTGTGCACCGAGGAAATTTCTTGTGCGACCCATCAAAGGAACATGTTCAGATTTTAAAGATTAAATAGTACTCCAGCCACCAAACTGCCGAGATCGAACATGTCAGCTGCGCTTCCACGAGTCGACGAGCTTAAACACAGGAAGTGCTAATCCTGCGTTAGCATCATCAAGCATAGTGCAAAAAATAAAATTATGCACTCAGTGCAGAATCCAATTATCTGATTCAGTGCACAACGCTAAGGCAAGAATTTTTTACTGTTCTCCGTATAGGTATTCTGGTTTTATGCTTCTGCAATTTTTGCCCCTGTAAGCAGACGAAGGCGTAAATTACGAACCTGTCTGATAGTTCCTTATTCTCTCACTCCTCACGTTCTTCTGAGGACATAAAATGTACCCTATATTCCCGCGTTTATAGTTCCAACCTATGGGCTTTTATTTATCGTTCGGCCCAGCAGGTTGCCGATGCAGTCAGTTAGTACGTGCGGAATATTGATCTTTCGTTCAACCGCAGCGGCATCCTAGTGGTTTCACTATCCGCCTCACAAGCAGGCAATGCGGGGTTCGATCCCCAGTGCCGCCATTTACACACAGTCGGTACAGTGGGAACAAGTTATCCTCTGGCCGGGTGCTAGGTTTTTTTGGATGAAAAGCTTGAGAAATATGTCTTTGACTCCACCGTTAGTAGACCGGCACCTTGTTGCATGCGCTTTTCGGTCCTTCGGCCCTGAATAAATTTCATCATCGTAACATTTTGTATTTTGCTCTTTCCTCTATTTTATTTCAGCCGAAAGTCCTTCGTGATTCGCCCATGTAGATATTAGCTGCGGCTGCCGGTTTGCCTATAAATGCTTCGCATTGAGAACATGCATAAAAGAAGCGAAATCGGGAGTACTGTTCTCAATCTGTAGCTGCTCTGTCAGACGTCTCGTTCTTATCTCTCTTGTTAAATTCATGACCGTTTCTTGTGTGTGCAGGACCCCCGGAGGTCTCTGCGCGTGCGAAGGTAAGTAACAGGCCTATCGGCAGTCACTTTATACTTAGGCTAAAATTCTCACCTTTCATTGTCACTTGATGAGCTGGCCACTTGTGACATCAGGGACAGAAACAATGGCGCCTTTAAAAATCAAGATGAAGAAGAGACGAAATCCATGACCCTTGTTATGCGGGCTGCTATGCAGGCATAGATGCCTGTCTATGTGAAGCAGGCTCATGTAGCCAGTTTCTGCTGCCCACTAATTAGCATCCGCCCACTGACACCTATGAGGTGGCTACGAGATGAGGTGTTTTTGCTGCTGAACAACACGCGAGAGAACCGAACCCCGAACGCGACGGCCGTATTTTGACGAATATGTTCTGGCTGGCCATGAGTAGAGGAAAAGATTATTAACAGTCTAACTTGCTGTTTGCTCCTCGGCAGAGAAGAGGAAAAGAGGAAAAGAGAAAAGAAGCTACACTGAAGGAACCGAGTATCTACAGTAAAGGAACCGGGAATAACTTCAACAAACTGGTGTTATTTATCGTGCATATACATCGCACAGCACTAGTGCGCTTTAGAACGTAGCTTTAAAGCGATCGTCACAGCCTTTACTTATAGTGCCGAAGCGACCACGTAACCGTGGAATGATTCCCGTGGTTGATAATGCGGGAAGGTGCTGGCTATTAAGCGCGATGTGCGACTGCGCACAGTACATGCACCCAGTTCTCAAACCGCGATGAGCGGAGCAGAGGCAGCAGCTAAACGCGTCGTGCAAGTAGTGTCAGCGAAGACGAAGTCCTTGTTCGACCTACTGTCGCCTCAGCGGTGGTTCTTTACCTAATATTGGCTAATTTACCTAGTTTGATTTGAACATTCGAGCACGGCGGTACTTCATTCTTCAAGGCGGTACTGTCCCTAAGTGGGGAGTGCGGCTGCTCCAGTGCGGGTATGTCTAAAGGGACCACGCCAATCTATGGAGGCTGGCTTGGAAGAAGCAGCCATGGCTTCCCAGGCCGTGGAGCGACCAGAACATAGAGACGATCACCCGTCCAGTGAGACCTCATCGCTCAGTGGGGATGAGTCAACGATCGTGGACGGTGACGAGTCAGTGGCGGATATGGCTGACGTGGACAACAAGGGCTTCAAGTTAGGAGTCATTGCACGAGACGAATGGTCGGGATCCAGGTAGTGGTTGAGCACACAGAGAAAGGGGTTGAAATAAGAGAGAGGAATCCCATCTTGCTTTTCGCGGCCATTCAATCACTGCTGGGATCTGCTCCGATTCCTAGTCGGTTTACCATGCACGGGGCTCTTCAGCTGGATGTCTCGACGGAAGGGCAGGTTGACAAGCTCCTGCAGTGCTCTCAGATTGGTGACATCAATGCTAACGTGCAATTGCGAAATTTCAACATGAAAAACATCTGTGTTGTTACGGGTCTACCAAAGTGGTATTCAGAAAGCGAGCTATTTGAATATTTGAAACCACAAGGTGTTCTGCAAGCGAAACGACTCGTGCGTCGTGTGAAGTCTTACGAAAAAGAATGGGCTGCGAAACCTAGCAACTCTATCATGCTGACATTCTGTCCCAACTCAGGGTGCCCCGAAAAGTTTGACCTGCGATTCACAAAATACGCAGTTCCTGATTGCACTGAAGCTACTCCACGGTGTTTGAGATGCCGACGGTTTTGGCATGTGGCCAAAGTTTGCACAAAGAATCGACGCTGTAAGCGGTGCGGTGGCGACTACGACTTTAAAAACTGCAAGGCCGACTTTGTTTGCACCCATTGCGGTAGTGATCATCCAGCAAGTTTCGGAGGCTGCCCCTTCAGTGTGAGCCCTCTGCATCATCGAATATCCTTTATTGCTGGTTTGAAAACCCAGCCGACTCAGACACCTGCGCCAGGATTAGACGAGCTCCCAGTGTTTAGTGTGATGTTGTGTTACCTAACAATGCCCCTAAGAGACCTGACCCAGCAAGAGGCCAAGGTCTCTGCGTGCGAGTCGGTTGTTCGACCTACAGCAAAATGTGTCCATGTTGCTGAGCGACCGAATCACAGTCAGACTCGACGGCAAGGGGAACGCTCATATTCACAAGTGACAAGAAAACCAGCTACTGCGGCCAAGAGTGGTCCCCGTCCGCATCTCTTGTCGATGTTGTGAGTGCGTTGCGCAAAATAAGGAGCTCAGAAATCAAGGTGTGTCTGACCTTAATATTTTGTTTGAGGCCCTGCGCTCACATGTTCCGGCGATGCCGCCTGGTAACCTGAAGGTCGTCCTATATGTGGTGTTTTCTTTTCAATCCCTAATTACAACCTTCGCAGCGAACTTCCTTTCAATCTAAATATAATCTTTACACAGATGACATTGTGGTAACGGCTGTGAAAATACAGCTCGGCTTTCGAACCCTTTCTATTTCATCCGTGTACGTGTCCCGGCAGCAGAAGGTAGCATTGGATTTGTTTCTGCAGCAGCTCTGCGACCGCTGCCGAGCTCCTCGAATCATCTGCGTGATTTCAATGCCCATCGTGCTGCCTGGGGTGACAGAAACACGGATTCCCGTGGACGTAAACTCGTACACGTTATTGACAGTTTCAACCTGTGTATTGCCAATGACAGAAGCTCCACTTTCTTCCGGCCTCAAGCCTCAGCGACAGCTATAGACCTGACACGGCATTCACCTGACATGCGCGTGAGGTGGTCAACATTGCCTGACCGTATGGGAAGTGATCACTATCCGAGTTTTGTGTTTGCTGCCGACTTTCTTATGCGTGCACCTAAAATTATCAATGAGGTCAACTTAGACATGTACAGAGAGCAGCTAGAACGTGTTTCTGGTGATGTTACTGACAAAATGATTTCTAGTAAGCTGGCAACAATTACGGCGATCAAGTTACCTGATCATTTTCCGGCTCGGATTTAAAACTCAGGAACATTTGCGCAGCGAGAAGAAGGGCAGAGCGTCAACTCATGCGGAATAATTACGACAGGGAACTGAATACGATCTTCAATAGGCTGAATTCTGTCATTAGACGGCACACGAACAATCTCTAAAGGTCGCAATGGGCTTTATTTTGCGCTAGTTTGACTGTGTTCTCACCGTTTACGAGAATATGGCGAGTTATTGGCAGCCTTGCTTGAGAATCTCGCCCTTCGAAGAATTTTGAAGGTCTTGCAATACGCAAGGAAAAGCCTATTGCGTGCTTGGCAGAGAAAGTTTCAGACGAACTCGTACGTACTATTTCTGGAATGCACATATATACACCACCTGCTTCCACCAGGTCTATCATGGACGTCCAATTCACGTTTCGTGTGCTTCAGACTGCAATCAGTGGCCTGCGGCGCTGGTGTGCACCAATTCCCGAAAGAATCAGCAATGAAATGCTGAATAATCTGCCCTTGGAACTCAGGAAGGAGCTCCTAAACTATATCAGTCGAGTTTTTGGAGACTGGCGATGTTCCTCTGTCATGGAAGGTGGCACATGTAGTTCCAGTACTGAAGCGTGGCAAAGATATGACGGACTTTGTCTCGTATCGCCCCTGTGTCATTGACCTCCTGTGTAGCTAAGTTGATGGAGAAACTGATAAATGAACGGTTATAGTGGTGGCGTGAGGACAGAAAGTGATTGCCAACAAGTATGACAGGATTCCTTAGAGATCTTAGTGCCCAAACCAGAATAGCATCTTATACTTGGTGAGTCACAGTGCACATCAAAGAGCTTTCGGCCTTCCCACCTTAGCCATTTTTATTGACGTTGCGAAAGCTTACGACAACGTACTTCAGAGCTCAATTCTAAACAATTTGCAAGGCATGGGCATACAGGGCCTTATGTTAGGATTCATTTACAAGTTTATAAGTGATCGTGCGGTTCGTGTACTGTTAGGGAGTACCTTAAGCACCGAAAGGTTTCTATCACGAAGTGTGCCTCAAGGAGGTGTTCTTTCCCCCACGCTCCTTAATATCCTTAATGACTGACCTTCCCGATTCGTTGCAAAAAAATTGCAGGCAACTTCGTATGTCAATATATGCTGACGATATCTGTATTTGCATTACTGGCTACCAACACAAGCGATTAGCCCTGATAGCTCGACAGGCTCTACTTTCGGCACAATCTTACCTTCAATGTGTGGGATTGTCTCTATCAGTGGATAAATCCAGCTTTGTTCTGTTTCCAGCTGTAGGTTGACGTCAAGCGCGTTTGAAGATAGGCCTCTGTCACTCTCCACCACACACGTTACCTGAGGGTCATGATTGACTCCAGTTTACAGTGGCGAAAAGCGGTCGGCACGATTGTTTTATCTATATCTTCGCGTCTCAATGTGATCCGTAGGGCTGCACGTGAGCAATCGGGAAACCATCCTTCTTCAATAGTCAGGCTTCATGAAGCGCTGGCGGTGAGTCACATAATGTATCAATTATTTTAATTTCTTCCTCGGCATCACAGCTTGAACGTCTCGAAGTTGTCCACAGAAAGGTCCTAAGAACTGCCATTGGAGTTCCTCAGGCGGCTGTGAATAAGGCAGTACTTCATGAGTCTCTATCGAAACCTGTTAGCCTTGTCGCTTCTCAGAGAATACTAATGCATCTTGGCCGCCTAGGAGAGACGGTAGCTGGGTGATCCCTTCTCCAGCGGCTCTGCAATATATATGAGTCGAAGGCCTTAGCACTTAACACTCATAGTTCTTTAGGCGTTAATGTACGAAGGCAAAGAAAACTGTTGAAACCCCCCTGGTCTTTTCCGACCCTCGACTGTAAGGTCACTATTTCCCATTTGAGCGCAAAGCGCCGCTCTGCTTGGCAGCAACGCGTTCGCTCGTACTTGATCATTTGGGAACAGTTTGCACGGCACCTTCAAATTTTCACAGATGGTTCTGTGCAAGGGTCAAACAAGCTATCGTAGTTGCTTTTTATATTCCTTCTTTGGACTGTAAGTTGTCTGTGCGCTTTACTGCTGTCGTATCCTCCACAACGGCTGAAAGTGTTGCTATTGAGGCGGCTTTACGGAAAATTGGGTCTTGTCCGGCTCAACCTGTTGTCATCCTAACTGATTCAAATTTTGCCCTTCAGAGGTTAGAGCGCGGATTTCTTACTGATGCCTTGTCTATACGCTCTCCGCACTTGGTGCAGAATCTGCACAGCAGAGGCTTTGCTTTATATTTCCAATGGGTGCTGTCTCAAATAGGAATCAACGGCGATGAGGCGGCAGACAGTCTCTCCCATAAAGTTCTCTCAAAGAATTCACCAAAAAAGTGCCTCAAGATACAACAAGTCTCTACAGGAAAACGGTGCACGATCATTTCAGTACCCTGTGGAGTGCGCCCCACAAGCCATATGTGACCAAAGGACTGAGAAGATCCCAGGCGACTCTACTACTTCAAATTGTCAGGGCCTCCGCTCGCATTCCTGCCTGGATGCATAAGACGGCCGTAGCATTGTATCCGCTACGTTCTTTATGTGGTGTGTGCGTAGATATCGAACATAATATTATGTACTGCCCAGAGTACAACCCAGAAAGGTAAGTGATGTTCGCTTGTTTCAAGAAAGACAGGAACCCTTCACAGTACAGTTCCGGACATTGTCTACCTGAGTGGAAACCAGACATGCAGAAGGGAGGCTGCATGCCTTCTTTTAACATTTCTGCAGGACACGGATCTTGTTTCTAAATGGTGACAGCAGGAACAGATTATGGCCTACTGTGAACGTGTGCGTAGATGGTGTCTTCTGCAGTGAACCACGTTATACTGTGAGTGAATGTGTGTATGGATTGTGGCACTACAATGGACTATGTTCTACTGTGACTGAATATGAGCATAGATGGTGACTTCTAGAGTGGACTGTGATGTGGACTGTGTGGAGTGATTGTGTGCATATTCGGTGACTGCAGGAGAGGAATGTGTGCTATTATAAGATTCCATGCGCATAGTTGGGTAGATGCGACAGGTTTTAGCACATTATTAACGTAGAAGGGACGCTACGGTGGAGCAATTGCCGGCAGAATAAGCATGTCTAATCCCACCTGTAGCATTCAACACCTCAACTTAACTCAACTGGCCCACAATGCCCTCTGACGCTTACAGCGACAAAACGAGACACGTCGCACGTGATGACGCACGAAGAGTAAACAAACTACAAACACAACTGGCGGCTATACCGGTCATTTCATTTAAAAGGCTCCGCAATTTAAAAAAAAATCCTTTTTGAGTTAGAAGACCGCTTTTTCAGGCAGAGCATTATCTGTGGTATTGCCCGTCGAAGTACAGCTAAGGCGTTCTAACTAGCGGAATGCTTAACTAACATCGATTAAAGAACTTCTCAGTTATTACTCTTGGTGTCTTCATTTATTGAGGGGCTTGCAATCGACTGCAAGGAATATCTATGCAAGTTTTCAAAAACGAAGTTATCCTCGCCGCTGTGCCTTACTAAATTCTGGCTACTTCTATGAGTTACAATGCACTGGAGGGGTTGCTTTGTGCAAGATTTTCGAAAACGTATGTATTTTCGCGCGATATAGCCAAAATTTTTTGGGCCACAGCGCCGAGTGCAACTGCGTTTTTAAAACTATAAAGAATGGTCTGAATAATACTCGGTTGGCTACAGGCCCTCCAGTAAATAAAGCCACTAACAGTTTTGGTTTTATACTGATGCGCTCCACCACTTACAATGCTAAAATAAAAAAGCGCTCTTCTCCCCAAAAAAGCGCATTTAAAAAAAGTTGAGGACCTTCTTAATTGACACACCCAACATAAGCGTTACGCAACATCTTCGCACAATACATAGGGCCAGATCTTCAACCGGGTTGGGTGGGGCAGATGCAGCTTCTAAACGCGTTTACGTGTAAACGCGCGGGACTACCATTTATGTTGCATTTAGGCTGTCGTGTCAAGGAATTTCCGGCTTCTCTCAAGAAATTCCCTGATTGGACGAGAGAGGTGATTGATTGATTGATTGATTGAAGCAACTTTTATTTCCATCAGAGAAAAGGCGCAACTCTCCTCGCCCCAGGCACGCAGGCCTGTGAAAACGGGGGGAGCTGTGCGCCTGCACTACTCCCCGGCAAGGCAGCCCGCAAGACGGTCCTTGGCTTGTTGCGGCCTCTTCCGCCAGATTGATGGTGCGTCGCTGAATGGTAGGGTCTGCGCTTCGCAGCAGGGCCTCCCAGGCTTCTCTGCTTACTATATTTTGTCCCACCCCTGGTGATTGTTGGCACGCTCAAATTATGTGGTGCAGGGTCTCTCTCAGCCCACAGTTTTTGCACTGCTCGTTCTCCCTAAGCTCTCGTAGCCCGCGGCACGCCCAGACCGGGTTCATTAAGGCATTATTTGAAGCCGCCTCCACGCGAAAGCTTCTCTATTATTTAGGCCAAGGTCTGGCAGGGGTACCCGTCTGCGTCCCAATGGTCCCAATGGTCGATGATTTCCCCGTGATTATCCAGATACTCGTCGTATGCCCAGTGTGCGGGGGGCTCTACGGCTACTCGGAAGTAGGCAGCTCGGGCTATCTCGTGAGCCGCCTCGTTATCAGGGACGGCAGCGTGCGCGGATGTTGAAATTAACTGATTTTTCATATTCAGCATTCTTTGGGTGAAACTTTTGTCGCTTCTGGTGATATCTTCCCCTTTCCAAAATTTTGGATGGCAGATTTGCTGTCGCTAATTATGAACTTGTCTGTCGTTCATTAGCAAGCGAGGGCTATTGCAATTTCCTCCGCTGTCTCTATGTTGCTGCCTCGGAAGGCTGCCGCGGATACCGGCGCCCATTGGCCATCCACTACCGAGCATACCGCGGCATCTGTTCTGCCCCTCGCCGCGTCGACATAGGCGACTTCCTTCGCTTCCATATTTCCGAACCTTCATTGCAGAGCTTCGACTCGTTTGCCCCTTTTTTATACATTAAATTCTGGGTGTCTGTTTCTAGGGAAGGGGGAACTGGGGACTGTCAAGGTGTTTCTGCTTTCGCAACTAATTTTGACTTTGGTTTGAATCTCTCTGTCTGACTTGAGTCCCACTTTTACAAGGATCACCCTGCACGTCTCGGTCATGCTTAGTTTCTCTAGTGGGACACCCGCACTGTCTCCGCCAATTCTTCCCCGGTGTTGTGCATCCTGAGGTCAAGTAGTCGCTCGTTCGAGGTGCCCATGGGCACTTCTAGCGCCATCTTAACGCATCTCCGTATTAGGTAGTCTAGTTTGCCGTTCTCTCCAGGCTTGATATCAAGGTAGGGGGTCGTGTAACTGATTTTATTTATTACCTATGCTTGGATAAGTTTTATTGATTTTGCCGCCTTCAGGACTCTTCCTTTAGTCGCGATCCTCAAGAGCCCGAGGCGTTTGCATCGCGTAGGTTTCTAATTTCTTCAGGACTTCTTCGTTATGTCCGTGCGATTGGATGATCACACCCAGGATGTTGATCAGTTCTACTTTTGGCACCGGTTTGCCCTGTACCGGGATACGAAAGTCCCCGCTGTCTTTGCAGCCAAGGTATTTTTGGTTCCATGCGAGCAAGTCCGATTTTTCCGGTGAGCATGAAAGTCCCATTTCTGCTGCGTATTCTAAAGTGATGTCGGTCGCTGCCTGCAGGCATTCCTCCATACTCGCATCGCTTCCGTGGTTTCTCCAAAGGTTGATGTCGTCCGCATACATGCTGAAATTTATCCCCTAGATTTGGCCGAGTTTCCCCGGGAAGCCTCTCATCAGCATGTCGAACAAAAAACGCGATTGCGCTGAGCCCTGTAAGACTGAACATGAAATCAACCCAGGGCACTGATGGGGTCACAAATAAAATACTAAGGAATTATTTCGACAATGAATCCATTTGTCTCTTAACGGAATTCATTGGAAAAGTTTGGGAAGTGGGCCTGTTACCAGTTAAATGAAAAACGGCTAACGTAATACTAATACCTAAGCCGGGCAAAGCCCCTCAACTGGAAAACTTGAGACAAATTTTCCTAACCTCATGCGTAAAGAAGCTGATGAAGCACGTAATTCAGACGAGATTAAATTGCTTCATGGAGGAAAACAATCTATGGCTCCACGAAATGGACCTCACCAAGGGCTTCGACTATGTCAGACACGAGGGTATCTTCGAAGGGCTCGCAGGACTCATAGTCGGGGAGCACGAACGGAAAACTACATCAAAGTCTTCTTATTGGGCAGAAAAGCCAGAATGAGATTTTAAAATTTAGAGTCTCCCACGATAGAGTTCGGAAGCAAAGGCACACCGCCGGGCTCGAGAGAGGTGACGTAACCCTGTGACATCATCACAGCTTGCCCACCACGGTAGGTGGGAACCTGGCCACCGGACTTTGAGCAAACTGCGCACCGTGGCAGGTGGCAGTGCATTTGATGAGTCGTCGAAAGAGGTCATGTAACCTCGCGACATCATCACAGCCTGGCCACCATAGAACGTGCCAACCTGCCCACCGTGGCTCTGTGCATGTGGCTTAAGTGAGCTCAGGAAGAGCAACCTGGTTCTTAGAAGCCCCAGTGGCGGTTTCTCTTTGAAACAGCCTCCTTCCCGGGCAGTGGCGCATCGCTTAACCGCTGCAGCACTGCACCAGTAGTGCTATGAATAATCCCCGCGATCTATGAATACGAAAGGACGAGTAGGGACGACATCAACACCGCGTGATCACCAGTAGACCAAATATAGAACGCCACCAAATTGGAAAATATGAGGACCCACAAAGTTTGGAGTTTCACCCGCCCCCGAAAATTCCAAACAACCCAAAAAAATTTTAAAGTAGGGTGACCCCAGAAAAGAGGATTTAAACTGTATTACGGGATTATGGGGCAAATTAAGGTGGAGTAGGGCAACGTTGGTTTTTATTAATTACATTGTACTTGCTAGCAGTTCAGCATCGTTGAGCACAGCGAAAAAGGTTTGGTTTGGTTTATGGGGGTTTAACGTCCCAAAGCGACTCAGGCTATGAGAGACGCCGTAGTGAAGGGCTCCGGGAATTTCGACCACCTGGGGTTCTTTAACGTGCACTGACATCGCACAGCACACGGGCCTCTAGAATTTCGCCTCCATCGAAATTCGACCACTGCGGCCGGGATCGAACCCGCGTCTTTCGGGCCGGCAGCCGAGCGCCATAACCACTCAGCCACCGCGGCGGATCACAGTGAAAAAGCGCCATGCGACAGCTGTAATGGCAATAAATGACTCGTGTATGAACATTCTTTTCCTGCATCATCGCTACTTGTCATTTCTTTAGTACTATTGGGAAGCTTTCAGCACAGGACAGTAACTTGCGAGGTATTCTTGTTAAAACGGAGCTCATTGGCGCATTTTATACCAACCTTACGCCTTTAACTGCCAAATCAGCAAGATTATTTTCCTAGTGGGATGTTTGTGCATCTTAAGTCCTGCAAGCGAATGAAGGGAACGCAAATTTCTTAATCGAACAAGGGTAACGAGAACGACAGAGAGAAAACATATCCGAATACCTCATAGCAATTATGCAACCCCACTGTTTTTAAATCCCTGGGCCTTTGTTTTGTCTGCGTCTAAAAGGCTGTATTCAGAGAGCCTTTTCAAACTTCTTCAAAATCTGCCTCTTCTCTCAACAAACTCTCATCCCTAGTTTAACGAACATGCGAAGCGCTGTGTCACACCGAACGGCGCCATGAGCCGTCACGAACAGCGCCACCAGTGGGCGCGTGGCAAACTCCGCTCCTTTAGAGAAAAGGACGTCACATCAGCTGCGACGGCTTTACGGAGCCATGCTGCACAAGATCGTCACGCGCTATATTTCCTTTCGGAGAAATTGGACGGCACTCGCAGGCTTTCCTTACTCTTCTCCTTGGTAGTATGCTCACCATCTGACCACCTCCCTCGCTCGTCAGGAGCGGCAAACTCACCACAAATCGTACGAACTCCGTCTCTCGTCGGAGCCGCCTAACCCTAGAATCAACGGTGTGTGTGTGTGTGTGGATGCCTCGTGTGGAATTTCTTGAATTCACGTTATTTCGGGGCAGACGCGAGCTGCTTTACGTGCCACTCAAGATGAAAAACAAAATGCCACAAGGCTGACCTCAACGCAGTGAAATGGTGCTAGATGGAGCAGCGAGGTTCATTGGCAGGTGTCCCCGTGGCATTTAGATTTTTTTTTGCGCCAGGTAAATTATTACATTTTGTTTCTAAATATAGACATTTTGCTGTCTATTTTCCTTATTGCCATTACTGTTGAACGCGAGTTCAGATTTTCATCACCAATATATAGCGCCACAGATTTACTGTTGCCATGATCTGGAAAATGTGCAGAAATAATGCTCCCATAAAAAACTGATTTCCTTGAATTGTGTGGAGTAAAAATTCACCGCTTCTTTTACATTTTTTCTTTTTTCTGTCGTTTCGTGGGGCACATTGCTGTACAGCTGCTCCGGCGTTACCCATTATGCGGACCTGAATGTGCGAAAAATATTCTTTTTTTATCACCATATTACCGCAAGCTACTCTATTTCTGCAAAATATTAGAAAAAATCTGTCGGCAGTAGTGTCAGGCACAGTAGCAGTCTTTGCTTGTCATCCGCTGCATGTGTAGGAGATGTCATCGGCGCATAAGAGGGAGGTAAACGGGTGGAAGAGTTAATGCTAAGCATTACCTGGAAGCATAACTTTTAACAAGTGCTAGCCATTGCTGGCAAACAAGGGGAGTAATAGAATGCATTTGAAACCGAAGACAACTTAAACTTGACAGTGATGTCGATGATCGTACACTCAAAGAAGTGGTACTCTTTTTGATAGAGTATACCGGCCACTGTACACTCTATAGCAGCATTCGACTCCTCCAAATTGTCTAAGAAGTGAAACGCCTCCTTCGGCAAAGAGTACAACTGCCACTGCACTCTCTCTACGGCCAGAAGGAGTTGGGCGATGTTAATTTTTTTTTTCGCTTTTGTAATGCACCGGAGCTATATAGTCACCTACGACCCGTATCTAATGCAAACTAAGTCCGCCCTTCATCCCGCCTAACGTAAAGAAGAGAAGCGATATGCCTGAGCAGAGGTTCTGAAAAAGTATCATTCTGCGAAAGCATGCTTTTACGTACATGCATACGAGAAGTGACTGTCTTGTAACTGTCGCAATTTATCCGAAACATAGCGCAATCGCTAAGTATTTTACGCGCTCCGGAGCAGCCATTCTTATTTTCGTACATCTGTTTATAAACAGCGACCTTCCGAAAAAAGCGCTTCGCTGCAAAGAGCGATGCTACAGTTGAAGGATAACAGTTCTTTCAGATGCCGCAAACGTTCTCGATTCGCCGCGAAACATCACTCTTAATACTTGCTATTGCAGTGCTGATGCGGTGCGAATGTTCGACTAGCGCTTAAGTGACGATTCACGTCGTTCTTAATGCAAAGAAATATGCAACAGGGCAGCAGTTATCTTGTTCACGAACGGCGAGGCTTCAACATACCGTGCACCATGAAATTGCTTCCGAGCAAAGATTATCCGTGGCGCGCAGCTCCTGTCGGGACTGTTTCATCATTTACTGAGCTGTGACAACTAAGGCCGCAGCGATCTGTGAAGTTAAACGACAGAAGTTCACGAAACATACGCAGGAAGCGCTACAGAACTCATAATGAAAACATTTATATGTGTTCAAAACCCCGAAACTATCGTCCCAATTTTAGTGAAGAAGTAGCGCACCCGGCTCGCAAACCAAAGTTTCTCGGTTCGATTCCTCACCCGGGCGCAGTTTTTTTTTCTCGGTAGCACCGTAATAAAGGAGTACATCTACTCCTGCAGAGGGCGTACTCTTCGAAGGTGTGTGGCAACTCTGGAAACAGAAGTGGAATATGGGACAAGCGTATACTCCATCGAAGAGAGTTCCCAGGACTCATTCTGTTTTTAGAGTGTAGATGTCTTCAAATGTTATCCGAACCGAAAGCCAAGTACTAAAGCTTTGCAGACATTTCTGGTTCTTGAGACGCCACCGACCTTTGCTATGCTTCATTCACTCATCGTTGTTGATCCTGAGTTTAACGGGTCATCTCAAAAGCAATGTTCTGCCTCCATACTGAGACTAAGCTCACGAGGAGCCAGAGCAGGAACGTCGAGCCCTCACAGTGCGCTCAGCAGAAAATCCAGCAATAGCAGCGTCCCCGTGTTTACGACAGTGACAACCACAATCAGAAAGTAGCTTGATTTGGTTCGCTTCCTTCGCTATTGCATGGCTCGAATAGCGTAGCTTTTGATGAGCATGTAAGCCTTTTCGCTAACACCGTCCCAGAGGTGCCACGACCGGTAAGCAAATTGCCTTTTCCACGTTGGAATACGCAATATGCGGTGAACAGCGCGTCCAATTAATGGTGTTAATCATGAAGAAACTAGCGGCACGCAAGGCAATGGCAAAAAACGCTGCACTGGAAAAATTTTCTTTACGTGTTGTACCGCTAACATAAACGCATACTATACTTTTGTCTTTAAACAAACAAGAGCAAGAAAAAGTGGGCATGCCTCTTTTCTCTAGAATCGTTCAAGCAACTCAAATGCTTACGATTATTCTAATAACTATAATGAAGAAGACCATTTAAATATTAATATCGATGTCTTTACGAGACGTTGCGATTGCTCCTCGAAAAGCAGCGTCGACAGTGTCGTCGACAGC
This sequence comes from Amblyomma americanum, assembly GCF_052857255.1. NCBI lineage: Eukaryota > Metazoa > Arthropoda > Arachnida > Ixodida > Ixodidae > Amblyomma > Amblyomma americanum. The sequence goes on along the minus strand of NC_135499.1, from coordinate 95,621,248 downwards.
GTCGAGTTGCTTCTTCCTAGCTAACACTGGGGAGAACAAAAATTACGAGGGTTGTTAACCTTTACCGGACGGATGTTCACGACAGCTTGTACATTGCTTTTTAGTACTTGTTTATGAGACGTTTACTACACTCTTGGGACAGAACAATTAAGCTGTGTATTCTTTTGACAGGGGAAAAGCAAGGCAGCAAACCCCTTTTGGAAATTGTCACCATTGGAATTACAGCAGGAAGGCTGCCCTTGTAATTATACAGCCGCATGATTCTTTACAAATAAACACTACTGTACTTCTGTTTTATGAATTGAGAGAACATTAGCATGCAAATTTTCTCCAAACGATGCCCCTGTTGCATATCTTTTGCTGCAGCACAGCAGGAGCAAACACAACAATTAAAGCCCTTTGTCTCGAAGAGAAAATCACGAGATGACGGGATTACACTTACAATCGTTGTTGTCCATATGTCTAAGCTTGGCAGCGCAGTTATTAACGGAGCAAGCGAAAAACATGAAAAATCTCTGCTGCTAAAAGCTGGTCTCTGTAACGCTTGGTTTGGCAACAACGTCGCCTTTTTTCTTAAGCCTGGTTCGACGAGTTTACTGCTGCGTCGTTACTGCGATTTCTGACCTCCTCTTTTTAATTCGAATACATTATATGGATCACAGGGCAACGAAACCCGGCGTCGCTGTTCGCCACTAGCAGTGGCCTTAGAAATACCAGATGAGGTCACACTGGTATCAAAGAAAAGAAAATTTTTTTCCGACGGTTTGGGGAAATGATCCAGGACATGCAGATCGCGAAGGGAGCACGCTAGCATTAAGCCACAAAAACGCGTAGATTCTTGGCGATCAAAGGTCAAGCTAGTAAGTGAGGTGCCTTAGAAAAAAATGCTAATGAGGAGGTATGCCATTAAGAGGGCGACGTAAAATAAATTTAAAGGGGAATAAAATACACAGGAAAATTAAAACAAAAACAACTGCTTTCGCATTCAAAGCACGTAAGTAGTCTCAGGTACCCTCCGTAATTTTTTTTATTTTCCTCATTAGATGAATTCATGGATTGATCCTGTGGGTACACCAGATTCTTAGCCAATATCATTCATGCGCAGTAGAGAAACAAGTAACTTATATTTTGCAGTGCACAATCCGTATTTGCAGAACGAACACCTGGATATCATTGATGTCATGAGCGTAATAACGACAGTGACGTCCCCTAAATCGTAAAGGTCTATAGCAGTGATGTTCAATTAGTCTTGTTCGCAGCCAGATGAGGTGACTCTATTGCCGCAAGTAGCAACTATCATAACCTAATTCTCACGCTAACTCACTGCACTTCCTTACTAAATTTACCTACACTGGAAATTCAGTCCGTTACCTCAAGAAACGATCGATTACCTGTTCTCTGTGTTACATCGCCTCCCAGTTTTATTTTTTCTTTATTTTAGCGGCATACATTGTCAATTCCTTGTGTTTTTTTTTTACATAACCCACACTGGACTCGAGCTGTTCTGGGCAGTTTCGCTCTTTTTCACTGGCGTTTGGTCACCACCACTTCAAGAGGGGGGCGAGAGTCTTAAAATTTAAGGGACCGCTGCAGAAAAGAACTGCACATATAACAGCTGTGTCAGTACGTCCCGCGAGTAATTTTTAACGATAGGAATTTGGAGGTAAACAGAAGCTTTCTGCGGCATTGTGACACCAGTGTTGGTGGACGCCAAAAAAACTGGCTACACATAGATTAACTAGTCCAGTCAACAACTATATTTCGCGCCAACCGGCCAAATTGTGCCCTCAGGAACACAAGCTGTACACCATTAGTTGTGTAACCATCCCGGCCTAGGTGGCTGTATTTCGGTGGACGCCAAACTTAGGACACGCACTTACACCAAATGCACTGATTCAAAAATCGTATTGAAGCAAGGGGCGATGAAAACTTGCCTGATCAGCCAACATGGATAAACGTGCTTGATGACTAGGTTGAACTGAAAGAAATTCAACTCGGCGTGTCAGTGCAAGTGTTGCTGACTTGTTTTATTTGTTGGTATCCGTTGACAAAATGCAATAATAAAAAAACTTACCTTGTGTATTAGGATCCCGAAAACTGTGTCGATGCACAACAGTTTACTTGTGAAAGCAGCCGCTGCTGGTGAAACATGTTCTTCATTTTTCTCGCGTTATGTGCTAGTAAAAGCTCGTACTATTATCTGTGGAAGTAGGTGTTTGTAGCTAGAACAAGCTAATTGGCCGATACAGAGCGACTTCGATTTATCCTCAGTGTCTTTTTAAGAAAGTGTGCTAAGCAGCTATGAAAAACCTATGTAGGTCATCTGAAAAGCGGCAAATCGTTCTAGAAATTCGTTTTTCTTTTATTTAGGTCTACAATTAAAAACATCCACTATCTTAACCCGGAGAACTGAGCAGTTATGTTTCTTTTATATACTCGAAAATTCTTTGTGCATCCAGGCATCATCAAACAGCGGCTAACATTGTTTATCTAGTAAGAGTGCCGTATTTCTTGCAACGTGAAATGTACGGAAGCTCACAAAGAGCAAAAACAAAATTTCCTTTTTCTGCTCAACTAGAATCTTCCACTATATACTGTCACGCTATCGTTCCATGCATATGCATGAATTGGCGATGTCGTGCCTTTAGCTTGAACATACGCACCAAACAGGACCATAAGAACGACACAAAATTATTTCATGAACGTGACAAAAAAAGTCGGTGTGCTATATTTAAGCTTTCTGTTTGATTTTTAACGTCACGTTAATGTGAATAATCTCTGATTTCTCTGTTTTATATGTGCACGCATTTTAGACCTCGTTTGTGGAATGGGACTGGCAGCAGAAACCGCTGTGCGAAATCAAGTAATAAGTAATCAGTAGCATCAAAAGCCTACACACCACTGGACAGCAGGAAACGAAGGACATCGCCAGTAGATTTCGCGCCATTGAGATGGTTTTATAAACGCAGTAAGTGTGGCTTTTAACTATAGATATTGTCACTCTTTTATCGGGTGCTCGTCTGCATATCTCTTAATAACGTGGTAAAAATGCAACCGCACGACACACAACAATAAAGAGCTTAAAAAACGAAACCCACATAAACAGACGGTTCTCTATAGTTGCCATTATTAAAAACAGGAAAAGGTTACAGTGAAAACATGTTTGAATATGCACCAATGTTCTCTTGAATGTGTGGGTATCGAGGAAAGGAATTCTCCCATGATTTTTGTCGAAGCGGCATGAACTGTGCCGCTATTTTCTCTAGAGTAAAAAGCTCGAATCACTCAGCGCGCACAGCGCACTGGAATCAGGCGAATGGTGTTATATGAGTACCATATATAGAACAACAATCTGTGGCACGAGAGAGATGCTATGGCACTTCAATCGCCACCAGAATCGACTGGGAATGTAAATTAGGGTTAGTTCCCACAGAAATATATGTAATTTAAAGTTTCCAAAGCAGTTGTATAAATTCACAGTTAAGCTACGATGACGTCCATTCCTGAAGAACAGCCAAGTACGTCCTAGTAGAAATTGAGAAGGAACCAAAAGCCATTTCAAATCCGGTGTTTTTTAAAACACCGCGATACGTAGTAGTGCGAGTCACCTCCGGCTGTGTGTATGGGTCGTCAGCATGACCCAAAGTAACAAGTGCAAGCGAAACTCAGCGAAATATTTTGCGCCTCTCGCAAAGTACCTATGGCAGCGACCATTCGTTAACTTGTGGCAAGTACTTTGAAGAAGAGTATGACAAAGTATGCTACATCATTTAGAAGCTATCGCTTTGGAATGCCTCGATGAATGGCATTTCTGAATCCCAACATATGCCCAAAAGGCGCTCTTATCCGCCTGGTGTTTTCCAGAATTTCTCAAGCTTTTCGAGCAGTACGACTTGCTGCCGTGTGCGCTACTCTTTCTTGCAAATACTGCCTAAATAAATAAGACAGCCTCGACAGCATTATATGACTACAGTTCTCAAATGCAATACAAGTGAACGAAAGAGAAGCACGCTCTGCAGAAGACGACGGCACAGATGATAGCATGGCCTCCTCCGGATAGGTACTCTGTGAACGAACGCCACTTACGAGGGGCGTTCAGTAAAGATTTCCCCTAACCCCCTTTCTTCAGACTGAGAGGTAAGAATCTTAGCACAAAAGTTAGTCTTTCTCTACATAGGTTCCACCCATAGACACACACTTCTCCCAATCTTTCGTGTCACTATAGGCACCTCCCTTAAAGAAGTAGAAGGGTTGCTCAAGAAGCCACGTTGTGTCTTCGGAAATGAAATTCTTCCAAGCTGGAAAAAGCTTGATCTTCAAAACTTAGCTCAGCGTTGGAACGTGGTGGAAGTCCGATGGTGCGGATCGGATGAATACGAGGGGTGTTGTGGAACTTCAAACCCACAGCAGCGTACTTCCATCTCAGAAACGTTTTAGTTGGGAACTGGGCCATTGCCGTGCAGATGCCGGACATTTTTGGTGAGCATGAAACGTCTATTGGTTTTGATGGCTCTCGCAGTTTACGCATCAGAGATGCAGAGAATAACCCAGCAATTGCGGCATCTTTTGCTAGGAAATCCATCAAGACCCCTCTCTGCTGGTCCTGGAAGCTCGTCTGCATGACCCAGACAGCGGATGGTTTGGAACGAGCCTTCTTTGGAGGAGGTGGGTCCGGTTGGTTCGACTGCACCGACTAGAATTTAGTCTCCCAAATTTATTTTTGGAGCCAGCCTTCCTTCAGTGTGATCATTTTCTTGAAAAATTCTCCTGGTTTCCACAGCACATCTTCAAATCTCCTGAGAACATGCGGCTCCTTCCGGCTTCTGGAAAGGTGTGCGCAGCCGAGAAACCAAGCGAGCTGATACTTTACACTTGTGAAGATGGTCTTGAATGATTTTTTTTACAAAGACCAAACAATAATCTTGATATATTGGTCTAGTCTAGAAATTTTAAGCGGCAATTTTACAAACCCGCGGCCGCCATTTGACGGATGGTGTGTTCAACTATAACGGAGTGGGGTCGTTTTGACATTAGCGGAGGTCTACTGTATTCCGACCACAACTGAATTGACGATGCTAGTTCTTAACTACACCGTATGACGGAGAATCCTCCATATAAACCCATGTCATCTCATCGAAGGCCGGCCATAGAATGCGGATTTCAGGTCAAGGAACTTGACGACTGCTCTTTATTAAAGAAAGTCCTTTAACCTACCTCATCCCGCTTCAGCACCCGTAAAAAAAGCGTGTTGTTAGTTCATACTTGAAAATTGGCATATAACCTATATAGACCTACATTATTAAAACTTCGCAGTTTCAGAATCCTGCAGTGATTGTTAGTTGTCAGTAGAAATATTTTATACTCAGCCCTTGTAGAGCGTAAACACGGTGTTAATCGTCTGCTATTATGCGCAGTTTATTATCGAGCTGCGTGATGACTGTCATCAATGTAAACCTACGTAGACGGTTTAATTTAAAGGCCAGTACTTGGGAATAAATAGGACGCACGCGGCAGCATGTTCGATTAGGCGTGAAGCTTGTGCCATTCGGGGTAACAACCAGCGGTTTGGAATGCCTTTTGGTGGTATTTGCGGCTTCACAACACACATTCATCGCGGCATTATAAAGCGGTAGCTTCGAATTGACGTACCACATTTTACCCCGCTCTTCTTCAAAGCTTCTGCCTACTGTTAACGCATGCCCGCCTGCATGAATACTCTACCAGACAATAAAAACATTTCAGGAAGTTTTGCTTACGTGTACTTTTATGGGTTATAGGGGGCTCGTTGTGCACGCACTGCAGCGTTTTAAAAATGCATTACCTTTTAAATGACGGTTCACCATTTCAGGTCAAGGATGTACTTGCTTATTCTTCACGAAGAGCCGAGATCATACCAGCAGTGTAAGTCAGAAAAGTGCCTTGAAATATAATTTTCATGCATTAATAAAGATTATAACCCTACTTTACACCCACTGTGTTAATAAACACGGTCTTTGTCTATGTAGGATATAAAACATTAATAACCGAAGAACCACACACATGTGGTTTTCGTACACACGTGGCAAAAATATTACGTTTGAGCGAATGTTCCAAACTTTTAAACAGCTAATCCAGTAAACTCCTACCTGATTAAGTGAACAAATCAAACAGAGCACTTTTCAAAAATATTCGCAAAGAATTGAATTTGTTTTGAAGTTTTCGAATAACTGGCACGAAGTTCGACTAAGACTGGACGCAGTTTTTATCTGCGACTGTTTCAAAAACAGGCCGGACTCTAACGCCGCGTCGCGTGCAGTCGCGATCAGTCTGCCCAGGACAGTTCAGCTCCACAACGCGCTTCATTAATTTGGTGACATTCGTAATGATTATTTACTGCCTCCAAGTTTGGGCGACACGGCAGAGCTCGCATAAGTATAGCGAAGGCTGTTTTGATGCCTGATCTCAGAATCCGTGGCTCCTACGTCTCTCCCTGCTTAGTTACTAAGATTTGGCGCTAGTTTATTCGCTGCGGTTACCAAGAGCAGAAGACAATTTTATGAACGTTTAACAAGACGGCCACAGAGGTAACGTACTGAATTTGCCTTCCTTACCTTCTCTTGCAGCTCATTGTTGAACATTTTGAGAGCATGTCTATAAGTCCACAAGGTAAGTGCCATGACGTAGTTACCGCCGCTTACGTTTAGCGGCGCCGTAAGAATAATAGTTTCGTACGAATATTCGTACAATTCACGAACATTTATAAAACTATTTGATTCGTATTCAATTCGGTTTTAGCCACGATATCCTTAATAAATTCGCTTTGTGGACATGATATTCATATTCGATCCGCTAGCAAAGCTATATTTGTATTATTCAATTCGATTCTGAAAAAAGTATTGTTCACACACTCAAAATAAATATCTTTGTTTTGAGTGTTGGAAGACGATTACTATCCTGACGTTCCAACCAAATGTTATAGATTTGTCAACTGTGACTTAAATGGCGACCCTCGTCAGTGTTGTCCTAAAATTCAAACATCAAGCATACCTGATCAAACCCAACCGCGGCGGCTGCGTTTTTATGAGGCAAAACGCTAAAGGCGCCCGTGTGCTGTGCGATGTAGCTGCACGTTAAAGACCCCCAGGTGGTCGAAATTTTTCCGGAGCCCTCCACTACGGAACCTCTTCCTTTCTTCTTTCACTCCCGCCTTTATTCCTTCCCTTACGGCGCGGCTAAGGTGTCCGCCGATATATGAGACAGATACTGCGCTATTTACTTTCCCCCAAAACCAATTATTATTGTTATAAGCATACCTGCACCCGCCGCGGTGACTCAGTGTCTGGGGCGCTCGGCTACTGAGCCGGAGTACTCGGGTTCCAACCCGGACGCGGCTGCCGCGTTTATATGTAGGTAAAATGCAAAAAAGGCACCCATGTCCTGTGCGATGTCAGTGCATGTGAAAGATCCCCAGGTGGTCGAGATTATTCCAAAGCCCTCTACTGCGGCACCTCTTTCCCTATTTCTTCTTTCACTCCCACCATCCTGCCTTCCCATACGGCGCGCTTCGGGTGAGAAAAATTCGGCAATTTCATTTCCTGAAAAGCGAATTTCTCTTTCTTGCCATACCGGCGCGCACTTTCAGAATATTCCAGCTCCTGTGTAGTAGTAGAAGCCCCGCCGCGGTGGCTCAGTGGTTAGGGCGCTCGACTACTGATCCGAAGTTCCCGGGTTCGAACCCGACCGCGGCGGCTGCGTTTTTATGGAGGAAAAACGCTAAGGCGCCCGTGTGCTGTGCGATGTCAGTGCACGTTAAAGATCCCCAGGTGGTCGAAATTATTCCGGAGCCCTCCACTACGGCACCTCTCTCTTCCTTTCTTCTTTCACTCCCTCCTTTATCCCTTCCATTACGGCGCGGTTCAGGTGTCCAACGATATATGAGACAGATACTGCGCCATTTCCTTTCCCCCCAAAACCAATTATTATTATTATTAGTAGTAGTAGAAAGTGGTTTTAATAAAGTAATAATAAAAAGGAAGTAAAACATTTTTGCTAGCCCCGGCATTTGCCATCGATACTGAAGCACCTGAGCTGGGGCAGCGGAAATAAAAGATAGCAGGCACAATGGAGAAATGAAATTAAAGAGGTGAGGGGACAGAAAGACAGGACAGGGGTAGAGGTAATATAGAAAAAATATATTTACACAATAAGAAATATGTCCAGGCTGTGCGCGTGACTAGTTCATGATGGAGCAATGAAAACACACGCGCACAGCACTACATTGGCTACAACTGGAGTGGGGCGTCCAGTTCTTAATCGTCCAAGGTAGAACTTGCAGAACGTTTGGTCACTGCGTGTAACTACCTGGCGGAGAACAGACGGGACGTCAAGTCCGTTTGTTCGAGGAATGCACAGAGGCTCACCAAGGAGGTAAAATGCAAAAAGGCACCCATATGCTGTGCGATGTCAGTGCATGTGAAAGGTCACCAAGTGGTCGAGATTATTCCAAAGCCCTCTACTACGGCACCTCTTTCAATATTTATTCTTTCACACCCACTATCCTACCATCCCATACGGCGCGGTTGGGGTGAGAAAATTATTCGGCCATTTCCTTTCTCCAAAAACCAATTTCTCTTTCTTGTCATGCCTGCGCGCTGTTGTGCTTCATTTTTCGTCCCGGCTAGCGAGTCACCACGTGTAAACGCGATGCATGTCTTTTTTGTATGCAGCCGCAACCGGTGCCTCGGGGCAATGTGGAATGCGCAATGGGGGAGCGAGATATTGAACATTGAATATTTCCCGCTCTTTGATCGGTTTCATGCGTTGCGTGCCTTAAGGCGAAATATCTGTAGTGGAATATGTGTGCTTCGTTTTGGCTGAATACGCAGGTGTCATAAGAGGAAAAACACGCACAGCTTCGCATGTGTCAATGTGTCATTTGTACTTCTATTCGGCGTCGTCCGTTCTTTCAAAGCTCAGATCGGAGGTGCGGATAATAGGATCAGGCTTTACCGTATTATGCCCACCCCTCCCTAGTGGAACTGGGCGGCCTGTGCTTTTACGAATACCTTTTTTGTTATTTTACGCTGTTCGGCCTCGATAGGACTGGGAAACTTCCTCACTTGTATTTTTCTTGTTTTGCTTAGAATCCTTCCCATTCTCCGGTCTTGTATCAGTTCGATGCTGCGCGAAGCAACGGTTGTAAGTGTGTGCGGTCACGGCCTATCTTTAAAAGATGAAGGTGTAAGCTCTTTCGTAGAATTTCGATTACACCCATTTTCATCTTTACTCGACCTAGTCCCGCCTTCTCTTTTTTGGCATTTATTGGTCATTCAGGCTGCAGAAAACTATCTTAAGCCGGCAAAGAAGTGTCGTTGGTATGACCGAATACTAAGTGCGGGGCAGTGCTCAAAACGCAAACGGTAGTTGTCTTGCGGCACATCGAAGACCAGCGCCTGTGAGGAAAGCAAATGCTCAGATGCACACCAGGCCGGCTTTTAAATATTACTACGTGAGCGTCGAAGAAATGTATGTACCGTGGTCCGCGGACTCAACACCAATGCTAGATGGTGTGGGCTGGACTGATATTAGCGCAGAGTGGCTTTTGCCAGCGGTTAAGAGGTGATGCTGCACGGCGTTGTTGTTACAGGTGAGTGAAGCAACTGCCCTGCAGGCCACCCTAGCATGGTCAAGAACCCAGCGGCCAGTACTACACGACGCTATAGCCACTACAAGGCATGCACTCTATCATTCGTGCGAAGCGAGCGGGCGGTGGTACAACGCCAAATGACGAAAGGAGGCAGCGAAACTACGCGCATGTGGACAATGTGCTCACCGTGTGCGTCGTGCCTACGCCACTCCGCTTTTTCACAGAGCGTTGTACTACCATTTGCCCAAGGCAAGCGTGATAACGTTAAAAAAAAATCTGGCTGGCTGTATATAATCTCTTATATCAGAAATGAGGTCGTCACATAGCTTTGTTTCTAGGAAAGAAACGCGGAAACACCGCTAAATACAAGCACGTTGCCATCAATTAGTTTTACTCAGTGTCTTAAATAAATCCATCTGCATTACTTAATTATTTTATTTGTGTACATATGATTTATTATATTACCCTCGGGGCCTGAGGTATTACAGAGCCAAGTTGTGATTACAACAGAAACAATAAAAAATATAAACGCTGTGGAAACAGACCAATAATCTACAGATACAGTTATGGCTAAACCGGTTACAAAATAATGGATGTCTTCACTGTTAGCAGTCGTTTCGGGGAAGTTGCTTCAGTCTTTGGTGGTTGGAGGATTGAAGGAGTCATTGCAATCTTTCACTCGCATGACGTCATTCAAGCTCGTGTAAGTGGTTGAGTCGTTATCAGATGTAAGAAAGCGGAGGAATGCGAATCGTACTAGTCTTGGAACAAATATGAAACATGTTATGAACTAAGCAAATGGCAGAAAATTTTAGGCGAGAGGGCAGTGAAGGCAATTTTAACGTGCGTTTCATTGGTGATATACAAACGGTACGTTGGGAGTTATGCATAATGATCCAAGCGCAATTATTGTGAGGATTATTAGTTATTTAGTAATAATTATTAAATATTATTATTAATCGAGGGCGTAAGTTAGTTCAGCACAATGAGGGTACAAGATGGTTGTAGTATGTTCTGGTTTACTACAACCTGGTGCCTTGTACGCCACCAGGACTTCGATACAGATTATTTTTGAATGCAAAATTGTTTTTATGTGTGACATCAATTTTAACACACTAGACCCCGACTGCTCTTCATATGTAGTTAACATGGACGTTTTAAATACTCCTGGTTATGAAAATGTAATTAGCATACCGACACGCGTTTAAGACACTGCCTAAAGCTCGCTTATAGACAACGCTTTACCGAACAGGTGCCACAGAATCCGACTTAACTGATCACTACTCGATTTTTAAACCGTACATTAAAAAAGCATTGAACGATGCATTAATCCTCGATCAGACTTCTAGTGTTGACTGGTGAGTAATAAAAACACTTTAAGGGGCTGAAAATGCCTTCAATCAATTCTTTCTTATCGTCTTTAATGCGATCAGTGTGTGTTGCACATTATCTACGCGCAACAACAATATTCAGTTATAATCATACGATATTTACTCAATATAAAATAAGCCATATTCATCTAAGGGTCTTAGTCAGAATACAAGACTGCTAACATTAGGCTTCTCGCAATGGTCACTTATTGGTCCTCTCTTAATTTTATTATACATTATTAATCTCCCTATAAGCATTAAAACATCCAAAAGTTTTCGTTATGCAGACGACGCAACCATCCTAAACTGGAATTCACAAATAAACAAGGTGGTGATAAACTTTATGCTGACTCAGAGTAGGTATTCAGCTGGTGCCGGAATAAGCTTTTTTCTCTTAATCCGCCCAAATCTAGTTTTATAGTTTTCAGCTCATGTCATAAAATTGTTTGCGAAAAATTCGTTTGTTACCATTCACTCAATGTCCATTATTATCAATGGTCGTGTGTCCTTTTCATGTGTGGAAGTTGAGAAACGTCTCAGAATTCTAACTCACAGAAAATTAACTACATGAAGAATGGCTCAAGGCATTCGAATATTAATAAAAGTTCGCTGGTATATTGATATCATTCTCAATTTCTTCTATTACTCGATCATCCACACGCACATTTAGTGATGTATTGCAGTTCTTGTTTAAACACATGCGAGTAACTTTTATCTTCCCTGGAAACCATCTAAAATCAAGCTATACGCATTATCACTTATAGTCACCACTCAGAAAATACTTTCACCTGCTTTGATCACACAATATTTTACCTGTGCCCAAAATGATTGACTAAAATTAATATACCCTTACTCATAAATCTGTTAGAGCACTACTTCCATTTTCGCTAAACCCCAGCCACCCAATTTCGCGTCGCAACGACACACGTTTTGCTAGCCACAAAAACTTCTTACTGCCTAAACCAAACGCTAATTACGTAGAAGGTAAAGTTCGATTCTCTTCTACCACAGGTTGGAATTCATTACCAGTTGCCATTAAACAATCACTTATTATTTATGCTTATATATCTACTCTTCATCGTCAGATTTACAATAAACTTGTTGTCTTTCTTAAGGTAAATTGTTCCAATATTATCATTACCATCTTTTTCACTTATTTATTTTGTTGTTTAGTATGCGATTAGGTGTGCAATCGTTTTTATTCAAACAAAACTGCTTGTAATATTAAGTAATGTTTCACTCACCGCTCCCTATTGATGCTATGACTATAATTTGTGCGCGTGCTGACTGTACATTTTTTTACAAATGCCTTTACAGGGGGCCGCGTCCGCAGTCTGTGACTTTGGGACCTGCTTCTGTATTCTAGAGTTTTTGTAAGCTGGAACTTGCAGCATCTAATAAAGAGAACTTCATTAAATATAAATAAAAGAGCGAAACAAAGATTATGAGAAAGATAACCGAACAGGCGATTAGCATTGTTATTAGTGAAGCTACTTATGAATTTGAAAAACTACGCAGTTAATCTTAATAAATTTGAACTATTACACTAAGCTTCTTTCATTAGCGCTGAAAAATACCCTCGGTCAAAAATGTAAAAAATACGTGCACACATGCCCAATAATTTCAGACAAAAATTTTGAAAATTCCAAAATTGTAAGATTCTTTTACGGAAATATTGAAGATATTGGTACATTCTTCTGATATGTAGCAAAATTTTTCTTTTAGAGTGTTTCCATTGATCACAAAGAACAGTTAAGACTCCCGCGCAGACCGCTTCCGGCAGCGTCAATATACTGTCGCATCATGCAACCAACCAGATGGGCTCGAATTGTATGGTTAAACCATTGAAACGCCATCAGCTTGAAGCCACAGTCTTCTAAGTAACAAGTCCTGTAAGCACTTCTTGTAAGTCCTTGAGTTTTTAAAGCAAACTCTTCAGCGCGTTGAAGGTTCAATCGCCAACTGTAGATGGAAGCAAAGAATTGCGCGTTTAAGCACGTGTATTCCGCTCGTGCAATAAGCTAACCTCGGAAGGACTTGGCCTTAGATAGCGTCGTAGCGGGATCAGTGCTGGGCATGGTGACCGTTTCGCATGTAAGTCCGGTATTTTTAAATCATTATCCTGTCTAAATCCGCACTTTAATTCACAATTTATATGTTTAAAAGCAGAATCTTCGGAGTGCCAAACATAATTAACGCTTACCTTCTCTAGGGCGCCCGTGATATCGGCGAAACTGGAGCAGATAAATAATTTCAACAAAATAAATACTTTAAGCTTTAGCGAATCGTTTTTTATTTTCGGTTTATGTGGGTTCTTTATTTTGTTTTTCATGCTTTACTGAACAAGAGGAAGACGTATGCAAATTATTTTAGGAAGAACTGAACGCATTATTACTGTGATCTACCTTGAAGAACTTAGCCGACACACGAATTGACGAAAGCCTGTAATTAGCGTACATAAAGCGTTTTTTTTTCAGTACCCAACTCCCCAACATACGTGACCGAAAAGAACTGACTGATTGGAGGTCGAGCGGATACTGCTGACTCTACTGCATAATGGAGATCGTCTTTTCAGCCTAGGAACGCGACTTCCGTGTTCCGTAATACGTCGCATCATACTTGAGCTCGCTTCAACCGTTTTGGCCGGCACTTAGACTCTGTTTTGTTAAGGCCTTCCTGGGAAGGCTTCCCCCAGGTATGCCTCTTTCGTCTTGACAGAATACATCCAAATGTATAAAAGTTCACTGCACAGAGGCAGTGCATTTTCTTTTCCTCACAACAATTTGCCGCCAGTTTTGCTTGCCATGACCCAATTTTTCGTATGGACTCTGAGATCCACAAAAAAATTTCTCTTGCGACAGCAGTGATTGTTAATATGTCCCGTAAATGTTTCCTTTCTTTACTTGATGAAATAGTCAAGAATCCACAGCGTCATTTTCGCAGCATTATTGTACGTATTCACTGCAGCTTGAGACTTTTTATAGAGCTAAGCATGAAAACAGAATAAGAGTTGATATTCCTTAACAACGTAGGTTACCTGCTTGCAAACAAGCACGCTTCTTTTTCGACAAGGCGATGTCGGCTAAAGCTATCTGCGAGACAAAAAAAAAAAAAACACTGAACAGAGCTGATGCGACAATGTTATTGAAACGCTACACGTATTATGAGGCGCTTGGCAAGAAAAATCGTATTGCAGTTGCAAACTGCAAGCTGCTACATTGATGGCGTTACCTCCTCCTTTGTGATTCAATCGATGGGCCCGCTTACATACATTGTTCTTGTAGAATCCCTTAGAGCATTTTGTTCTGTGTTCTTTTATTCTTTTATCAACCTCCAATCCACTATTTAATTCAGTTGTCTGGTGGCAAATTTATGGAGGACACTTAAAAGCATCTGTCTAAATTTATATTTTTTTCCTGCCTTTCTAGTGACCAACCTACGCATAAGAGCACAGTCGTAAGGACACACATACACTACGCTGCACTTCATTCGCGAAGATGCAATGCGGTTATGTCGCCTACAGGTTACGTGCAGCCCTCGCAGTCTGAGGTCTTTGGTTCAAATCCCAACACCCAATGAAGAAATTTTTTGTGCAGTAGCGCTACTACCCGCATTCACGCAAAAACCCGATGTCTGAAGCAGGCATGCTACCTACCTGTCCGCCTTGTTTTGGGCAACATGCCAGGTGCAAATATACATACTACCAGCCTTGGCAGGTCTGAGTTGAATTGATGATTGGTTGCGAGGCCTTGATCAGGAAGAGCAACCTGGGTCTCACAAGTAGGGCAGTGGCGCATCGCTTAACTGCTGCGCCACTGCGCCAGTAGTGGTATGAGAACTCCCCGACATCTATGAATGCAAAGAATGGCGAGTTGCGTAAATGTGGGCATGAACCCATTAATGATATCGTGATATATCCTTAACGGGAAGTGTAAGTCTGATTTTGCCATCTTTGTCTGAACCCTGCCTGGCTTGAAAACCGAGCATCTAACCGAAACTGAGGTGAAAACCGAAGTGCTAGTTCAGCATATTCTTATTTGTCCTAACAACACTAAACTATCCTTTTTTTGAATATCCGCTCCTATCTCAAATACCAACGCTGCGGCACTTTCAGTTAACTTACACCGAGTGACCAAGGGACACGCAACGGCCACGTTAGTATATCCACATTTACACGCCTAGCAGGTAGACGCTGACTTGTTGCTGCAGACTCTCTGCAACTTCACACTCGCGGCAACAGGGCTCAGGAAGGAAGGAACGTGGGTTAAAAAAATCATTTTTTTATTCACTAATAAGAAATAAAGTGGTTAAAATTAATATATTGTATAATTTTTGTGTGCTTTTGGAAATTTCTGAAAGTTGTCTGGCTTCCTGTGAAAATCACCTTTAAAATCAGTGCCGTCGAAACTGTGAACATCTTTTTTATATAGGCGATGCCGTGGCCTCTTTTATATGCGTTCTTCATATTCTTTGATAATATTCGATTCATATTTAGAAAAACAAACAAAGACATATTCAGCGTTAACACCCAGATCAAATAACGATGCCGTTTTCAACATGCAGGCACGTAATGGCTAGCAATACGTTTTTCTTAACACTATCACAAAGGAGCAAAATAAGTGGAAAGGTTTTGTCGGACTCCATAGACCAGTTCAATGTGGTAAAAAGGAGAATTGCTACTTCGTGAGGAATCAAAGCGCTAAAAATTTTGTTTTCAAATATTGCAGGTATTTCCTTCTTTGGTTAACCTGGTAATATTATCAATGGCAAATGCCCGTGCACATAATATTATAGGGTTAAGGAGTGAAGCTTTGTTAAAGGACACCAATACGTATTGTGTGACCTATAGTGGCACTGCGAATCCACCAGGTTTCTCGCCATCTGATGAAAATGTCTGGCAGACAGGCGTAGCTTACGTGTTACATTTTGTAGTCCTTGCAAAGCTGACAGAACGATTGTCATCGGGCCAGTTGCGAGGTAGCTAGATGCAAGGATACGAAACAAGAGATTACAAATAATTATATCTAAAAAGAGAGCGAATAAATTGGATTTCTTTAGACGAAACGTGCTACTGCTCCGGCCGTTGATTCCGAGATCCCACTGACGAGGGCCCATTGCGTTTCGTGCGCCGAGGCCATTTCTTGTACTACGCATGAAGACCCGGGACTAGAATTTCAAGACACGATAGCACTCTTGGCTCGAAACTGCACGAATTTTAAAGGTCATATTGGTTTGCAGATGATAGCCATTCAGATTGAAAACAGAACCTAAATTCTAGGCCGCCGCCTTGATGTTCAGTGTATAGTAATTTTAGAATTAACCTGTGATTATCGTTTACGACGAAACTTAAAGCTACTTGCCGTTTATTTCTATGGCTTCATTCTTCTGTCGCCTAGAATTTGCCGCACGGGAGTGACAGCGCTTCCAACCTGGATAATAGGAGCTTATTCTCTACCTCCTCCCGGCTCTCCGAGTGTATGGAATGAATATTCTTTGTCCATACGGCCTGTTGATTCATTGAAAAATTGTTTTTC
Source organism: Amblyomma americanum (assembly GCF_052857255.1). NCBI lineage: Eukaryota > Metazoa > Arthropoda > Arachnida > Ixodida > Ixodidae > Amblyomma > Amblyomma americanum. Next base: position 95,604,719 of record NC_135499.1, on the reverse strand, counting down.
AAATTTTGGGACCCTTTAGTTAGCATTGCAAATGAGTTGGCATTTAATTTATATTTTGTCTTTCTTCCTTTCTTCTAGTGTTTGACGCAGAGCTATCCGCCAATAGGCAATACGAATCTCACGTAGTGCTCGCGTCTTGTCTTGCCTCAACATACACGCTGGTACGTATACTTGACGTTCACGGCGTTGATGCCTCTAACATTTAACACACTTTTGATAGGCGCTCGGTGTAACACTGACAAAATGCGTCGGTTTTTAGAGAGCATAGAGAACAGAGGACATTGCTCTCAGGGCAACGGAAGGCAGTGCCAAGCCAGGAGACGCTATAAAGTTGACGCGTTGCTTCCCGCAGTTGCCGTTCCGCAGGGCTATGTTCGCTTGCGCCATTCACTTTCGGCGACAAAATTCTCTACGACGCGCACTTAGAAACCGCAGCAAAGAGACGTGGTGTGTGCCAACCAGCGATTTATTCAAGTGACTTTTGTTAGACAAGGCCAGTCAAACTTTCACCTCGACAGGCGTGTTCCTGGTGCGAAAATAGAAAAAAAGGCGCGCAATGCAGTTTTCGCATATCTTTGAGACTTCTTTCTCTGATAGTGAACGCTCTAAGGTAAGATGCAGCAAACGTGGAAAAGGCGAATTTCTTCTAGGGCCTGTAAATTCTATGTATTCACAACGCGTTTGGCAGATGTGGGAGAGGCATTCAAATTTTAAAGCCCTACCTGCCATTTCGAAGGCTGTAGGTCTAAATATAGCAGTTGTCGAGACTATCGAGCATCCGTGCAACCGAGCATGACCGGGATCAGGGTTGGACCACGCATTGTGCGCCACCTAAAGAGAGCGCGATCACGCGACCATCCCGTGCACATAGTACCCAGCTGGGGCCTCATACCCATCCTCGCAAAACAGAAATACAGAACTGCCACCTACACATGCGTGAGAAAAAAATATTTGCTAGAGAACAAGGTGGATCAGAAAGCTGTGGCCACGTCATCATCCGCATTGCCACAGGTGTAATCGGCATTTATTTTTACTTGTGTATGGCTCCTGATCAGCCCCTAATTAAGCTGCTCATTTACTGATCGGTTCCGCAGTGTGGAGGAACACGACAGACCCATTCATGGAGCATCGGCTATAACTGGCCTACAGTGCTATCATGAGGGACATCAGCTGCAGTGGCCGCTTTTCCTTACCGCAGCGAGTAAAAAAGGTTGATGAGTGCGTAAGGACTGAAGCTTAGTGTCGAATCATGCCTATCGAATGGCGACGATGAAAAAGATTAATTTGTTGGTATGAATATGCAGGTCTTGCCACTCAAGTTAATTATAAAACAAGGCGTTGCCTAGGCATACACAAAAATACAGGACTACAGGCACAGCCGTCAGCTTCAATTTTTCAAGTTTATTGAATAGAGCACACAGTAATAATGAATACAATAATATCAGTACAGAAGGAGGTCCCATAGTACACGACTGTCGGTGGACGGGACCTCCTAGAGAAAAGCATGTGCGGTAAAATTGCAAACAATGGAAGGCAGTGTATTAAACAGTTATCATAAATGTACAACCTACAAAAAAGCGACGGAAACAATGCGTGAAAAACGGAGCAAAAAGTATATATAGTAACAACTTTGAAAGATTATGCAAAGAAAATGAAACTTTAAACAAGGATTACTTCGGTTTAGGCATGTGACCTACACAGAAAATAATTAAATACTCTGTAATGCGATGATGAAATGAGTGAACAGTAAACGATGCTTTAATTTCACAAGGTATAGTATTCCAACAGGATATACCGGCAAATATTGCAGTAAATTTTACATGATTTGTCCTCACTTTAGGCACAAGAAGATTATTACGCAGTTTAAACCACGTAGGATTAGTATATATAAGCTGATTTGTAACGCAATCAATATAAGCGGGATGATCAATTAGCTTGTACATAATTATGGATAATATCACAGTGCATAACTGTTCAACTGGAAGTAGGCACGGGCTGTGATAAGGTGGTAAATAGTGTGTTTGGAATGAACTGAATGACATGAGCCTGATGGCTTGATTTTGAAGGCGCTGAAGTCTTTCGATGTGAGTGAAATATGATGTATTTCCCCAGCAGGATAAACACTAAATAAAGTGACTGTGGACATATGCCTAATATAGTAAACGTATGATGTGCGGTTGATAATATGCACGTGTTTTGATTATAATATGAATGCCGAAGGAAACCTTATTCATGAGTGATTGAACATGGCGATGAAACTTCAAGTGCTTATCTAAAGCGATGCCAAGGAATCTGAAAGTTTCGGAAATAGGTAGGGCATGGTTATCGAGTGTTAGTGATGGTAGAATATTTATAATTCTGAGAGAAGACCAAAATCGCAGGAAAGTTGTTTTCTTTGGTGTTTATTTAGAGCATGTTGTTTTTGGACCACTGGCTAATATTTTTTAGGTCTATTTTAAATTTATGCTGAAGTGGGTAGTGGATTTGTTGGAAGTGTAAATGGCTGTATCGTCCGCATATAACATGTATTTTTCCTGATTTAGAGAGAGAGACTCTTTAATGAAGAAACAGAGAATTTAGCCGGCGTTTCAATATCGCTGGCATGCTACTCTGCGTAGGGAGGGGAATTTGGGAGATAAAGACTGAAGGAGAGCAGCGTGGAAGAGGTGGAAAAAAAAACGAAGATAAAATGCAGCCATGAAATGGGTACCATGGTAAAACAGGTAGATCATTAAAGAGCATTAAGAAGAGCAACAGGCCTTATGTTGATCCCTGCGGAACACCTTAGTTTTAAGCCTGAGGGGTAGAAAAAGTGTAGGGGTAGAAAAACTTCCAACTATGAAAATAGTTAAACAGCTAAGAGTGGCGGTTGTGCTTGCTGTCCTGTCTTTTTGTCTATGTCAGTGTAGCGCGTTGTTTCACTAGCTACCATGCAGGAGCAACTCGCCTGGCAACATACCTTGCTCTAGTCATTCATTACCATATTGCTTATGTTCTAGGGACACCGGATAGTGAAGCTAAGCTGCCTCCCTGACAGTAAGCATACGCGAAACCACAGCAGGGATGCCGAACCCATTTGCCACTACCAGCTAGAAGGGAAACCGAAATAACAACGTAAACCTGTTAGCAATGTGACAACAGCAATCGAAATGTGGAGCGAGTTATTTTTTCCCATTCTGTCGCTGTTAGTTCCCTGAGATCCCTTCGCCCTTTGCAAACCTAATGAGCTTGTCAGCCTGTTATTTAACGCCGCGTAAGAGTGCCAACGACAAGAAAACTAATTGCCTTTCTCGTGTCGGAGTGAACGGTACAGGAGAAAAACGCCCAACAAATGAAGTTTCTAATAAAGAAATAAAAAAGTATACAACGCGATGGCAAATATCTCGGTACCAAAAAAAAATGATTATTCTGTTGTGCTGCTAGCGCAAACCATATTAGCTAGATTTCTCCGTCGGCGAAAAGAACAAGGAGAAATTAAGAAGGAATGCATGCCTGCCTATCCCGTTGTATTCGCTGAGCAAATGAACTATCTGCGTTTTTCTTCTATCAGCCGAAAGGCAGAAAAGCTCGCACAACATTAATTCCTATTTCTTTGCGAACTGCTGCTAAGGCACCACAGGATACGACGGTCGAAATCTCATTTACTTCAGAGATGCCAACAAAGGCGAAAACACGCATCACAAAGATTGTTTTCCATTCCACGCATTCGGCAGATGTTCAAGACAGCTTGCACCCCGCTATTTATGATATTTTTGATAAACGTGCATATAAGAAGGTCACACGACGCTATCCTCGTAGTGGTCTGCTGTTGGCGGCCGCTGTGAAGGCAGCCTCCTGATAGACGCTCTTTGCAAGGATGGTATTTGGAGCATCGTGGGTCACGTATGGAAACGCACTGATATTGTGTTGCCGGGAAAAATATACCACCCTATTTTGTCAACAATGACTTCATTGACCTTTCAGAGACACCCCACCGCTTCTCTTTGATGCGTGTCCAGCCCGTACACCATACAATCGCTATAACTGGCGAATCCTTGCTTGCAGTCAGTGGACTAAACTTGTATTGAGGAGAACATAGGCGCCGCAAACTTAGCCAGCAGTGTGCTTTGTTCCAGATGGAAAAAATACTGGAACGTGAAAATATTCCCAATCAAGACAAGAAGGAGTACGTACATTAAAATTAGCTGCGACTCAACTTGCTGTAGAATCAACTTTGAAGAGACCCGCATCCTCGGAACCGAAAAAAAGTACCACAAGAGGCTCCTTCTGGAATCCTGGCATATCCAGACCACCCCGAACAAATCAACCGCACAAAAGGAAATCTCCCCCAGTATATGCCCAGGGACTTCGCTCTTCAACGCAACGAAAAAAAGTCGCCATTCAGCACCTCCCTGCAGTGCGCCAGCGTGACTAACAGCCTAAAACCCCTCCCCCTCCCCCACGTCTGGCGCGACACAGCTGTCGTTCTTTTCACCCCCCCCTCCCCTCCATACTTAAAAGACGCTAGCTACTGCCCTCAGTCACCCCTGATGAAGGAGCCGAGTCGGCTTCGAAACGTTGGGTTAAATTTAACATTTTTAGTTGGAGATGTGCAGTTTATTATGACTTGCTGTACCTACTCAAAGAGGAAAAGCTGTGGTGTATCGAATAAGTAGACGCGGCTTGGCCTCTAACGTTGAGTGCGTTCCGCACACTGGATAAGGAACACGCCCACCCTGTCAGGTTGTGGTTAAATTAATGATTGATCGCGAGAGGTTGGTCACCCAATGAACGCTGCGGCTTATTGCTACAGCGGCGCGTGTATGGCACAACGTTGTCAGCGCTAATGTATGCAGCCCACATCTCTCTCTCCCCACCGTCACGTACCTCAATGGGCGATTGAGGCGTCCACTGCCCCAGGAAGCCTGTTATGCGCCTTCCTTTTCTCAAAATCATGGGAGTCTAGAGCGTTGTCAAAGCTAACGCCAATGAACACAAAAAACGCCGACTGTCTATAGCTTCACTGCCGGGTTTCTGCTGCAACGTTGTGAATGCCAACGAATGCAACGCACATCTGCACTTCCACCACGTAGCTTAAAGCGTGGCTGAAGTGTTCACAAATCACAGGGGCCAGTTATGTGCCCTTTCGTTGATTTCGAAGAAAATTGAAGATTGGTACTTAAAATTGGTTTTGAAGTGAGGAAATGGCGCAGTAACGGTCTCACATATATCGGTGGGCACCAGAACCAGTTTTGAAGAAAAATAAATGGCGCAGTAACTGTGTCACATATATTGGTGAACACCCGTACACGCCATAAGGGCATTGACCTTTGGCTCATTTGAAGGTCAAAACCGCAAGCATTGCGAAATCGTTACGAGGTGGTGTAGGGAAGCTTTCGCTTAAAAAAGCAGGGTGAAAACTATCAATACATTAAGTATTTTTTCTCTGTACATAACTCCAGTAGTCTGGTGCCCTTTAGTGACAGACGCTGCGTCACTTTATGGAGGTCGTATTTGATGACGAAATACTTGTGGCAACACCTTTTTTAACAAGCATTTTGTCACATCACTGGCACCGTGCTCTCCGCTAGATTTGAACGAGATTAGCATGATTTGGTAACTTCCGCGACTGTTTTCATTCATTGGTACTGAGGTGCAGCTTATTCTGCTTGCAACTCATATTTGGGGCCGCATTGTTACAACATGCCCAAATTAGCATGGTATGAATGGGCACTGCCGGCATTAGGGATAATTTTTAGCAAGAGATATGTATTCATGAAGAGCATGAAAACAAAGAGCGACGCGAAAGAATTAATGTCGGTAGAAGATCACTGCACATTGGTGAGAAAAAGATCAAAAGTAGAAATAGTTTGTTTCCAACAAGTTAGAATCGACTCGAGACTTACGCTCTGCCAGTAAAGGGGGATCTTTCTGCCTCTCTGTTTCTCTCTCTCTCAGACATTCTTCTTGGGCCAGTGTGTAAAGTACTTTCGATCGCTTTTTTTTAGGAAGATAAGAATGGGATGTTCTGAGGCGTTGTTTTCAAAAATTATTTATTGCAGAAAATATTTATTGCGGAGCACAGCTCCTGCAGTTGAAGTGCTGTTTGTAACATCTCGAAGAGGAGCACACTTTCATTTAAGGCATAGCGCCATAAGAGAAAGAGAGAGAGAGAGATAAAACTTTAATGTCCACCGATAAAGGAGGCACCCCTACCTTCCCAACTCATGTACGCAGACTCGGGATGGAGTAGGGGGCTCCGCGCCTAGAGGCCTGTGTGGCGAACCGCTTGGTTCTTCGAGGCCTCGGTCGCCAGGCGGATGGCTTCGAGTTGGTCTTCGAGTTTTGAGCTTCGAAGGAGAGACTCCCATGTTTACTCTTTACGAATGTTTGCGGCAGCCCCAGGTGAGTGTGGGCACTGCCAGATAATGTGGTTTAGTGTCCCTCTCTGTGCGCATTGTTTACATTTGTCGTGTTTTCTGCCGTCTATGCTTAGGAGGTATAGCCAATGTGGGTTCGGATAGTTGCCAGCCTGGAGTCTTCTGAGGCTCCTGGCTTGTTCGTTGTCCAGTTGTCCATTCGAAGCGTGTCGCTTAGAAATCGCCTCACTAATGTAAAATCCTGTAGAGTGCTTTTATGGGCCCCTCAACTTATCCGCAAGTAATGTTGCGTGCCAAGAAAGAAGGCCTTTCTAGAGGTCTAGAATACCCTTTCTAACGTGCGCTTTTCGTGTCATTCTTCTTTACACTGCAAGCGCCGGGCAGTTCCTGGCCACCATTTTCATTTAGAAAACGCCAGCTCAATCATCTTAAAGACTAAGCTGATTTAAAGGGATGTTTATTATTACAGAGCAACCTTTTGGGGTCTGGCGTTTGTCACATGTTATAGGGAGGCTGAAATAAAAGTATGAAAGAAAGAGGATTGAAGAACACCACGAGAATGGCGATAAGGGTGACGTGCATTAAGCGAAGAATAAAGAAGATGAAGAAGTAACCAATAAGGTGGAAAGAGATACTTGGTGGTAAAGAGAAGATGAGGAGGACGACGACAAGGATGACGTGGACCAACGCCGAGGTTATTAAAGCGCGAGGGAGAGCGAGGCACGGAGGGTGGTGGGGGGAGAACAAAGAAGCGGAGGTTCCGGTGAGGCAGAAACGCCTCTGCTGGAAGAGAGCAACGCCGGCCACTTCTCCGGTGATCTCGAGTTCTACGGCATCGCACCGTGGATTTTCTGCAGTTCCTTAGCCCGTACCGGGGAGTAAACGGATGACGCGACCATCTGCTAGGGCCAGGGGTGTATCCAGCGCTGTTGCCACCCACCGTGGTGGTGCTCCCAACGGCAACATCACCGGCATCACAACCACGGGCACTTCGATCAGGAGCTTGTACGATGCCGCCAACGACGCTGCTAGCGACGCTAGCCAGAGCACTTCGAACGCCACCTCGACGCCAGCTACTGGACCCATGCAACGCTGCATCAGCACCGAACCAACCGTGAGCACGAACGCCGAACGCTAGTAGTAGAACGATAGTAGTAGACGATGGTAGTAGTGTTCCCGTGTCTGTATATTCGTAGTCTTTGTGTTTTGTGTTAGTTTTTCCAAGCTCCAACATATCCCGCACCTCATGTTTAATTGATTATTGAACTACTAAAGGTAGTGGGTACTGTTTCGCGTTGATAGGTCTGTTTGTAGATTGATCTAGTTTGCAATATATGACATCCGTTTTGCCCGGCACACTCGAAAACACATCCTCCTTACTTTGGAGTAGGGCCTTTATCTGTGATATTCTGTCTTCATTCAAAATGGGGTGTATTAGCACATTATCTCATCCTACAGTTTTCTTCTTAGTGCACGTGGGCACCTGGAAAAGAATTATTTGTCTCCTTGACCACTACCCGAGCATGCTACCTTGGGCTGCACCGTACAGGAACTCTTTCTTCGTATTTTTTCAACATGTTTGCATGGAAAACCTTCTTGGTGTTATTTATCAATACCTCTTAATCCATGTCATTTTTCTTCGGCCTCACAAGGTAAGGACCCTTTCATTGCATCAGTAACTTATTATGATCCGTGGTTAGCAGAATGAGAACAATGCCGCACCGATTCAGATTCCTGTGAGTGGCTTTTTTGTCAGAGTACCCCTTATAGCGTTCGCGCGCCCTTTCCAGGCCTTGATGAGCAAGCCTGCATGTTTCCTCCAACTTGTCCCGCAACTCAAGAACGTATGTGTATGTTGTCTTGAGATCTGACGCAATCTCTTTATTAGCTCACAGCTCCTTAAGTATTGTAAATGGACCTCTAACGGTTCTCCTATACAACATCTCGAAGGGCGAGAAACCAAGGTTCATTTGCGGTACATCGCGATAAGCGAAGTAAAGCGCTGGAAGGTATCTATCCAAATCAGTAGGTCTCTCCTGGCACATTTTCCTATCATATTTTTGAGGGTGCCGCTGAAACGCTCTACAAGCCCTTTATACATGGGATGGTATGGCGTTGTTAGTAACTGCCTTACTGACAAAAGGCGGTTAAACTCCTGCATTAGTTGCGACGTGAAGTTCAAGCCCCGGTCACCCAAATTTCCCTCAACAATCCATAACACGAGAACATCTCGACAAGATCCTTCGCCACTTGGATACTGTAAATAGTCTTCAATGGAATAGCGTCAGGATAACGAGTGGCCACGTAAAGCAGGGCAAGCGTATATCTATTTCCTCTGGCGGATACTGGAGCGATTGGCCCCACAATGTCAATAGCCACTCTCTAAAACGGTAGGTCGATGGCTGGCATCTTGCCTAGAGGTACGGGACCAACTCTTCCCTTCGGAACTGTGCGCTGGCACACGGCGCATGAGCGAACAAAGTGTTTAACGTCGCTCTGGACGCCTGGTCAGAAGAACTCCTCGGTCATTCTAGACACCGTTTTTTGAAAACCCAGGTGTCCGACCATAATGGCGTCACGTCCTAAGCTCAACACTGTCTCTCTCATATCTTTCGGTAACACCAGCGTTTGAGCCGCCTTTCAGAGCTAAATATGCATTCCCTGTGCAGGAGACCGTTTACCAATTGATATTCGAGTGACGTACGGCTACTCTTTCTCTTCACCTTTTCCTCACACCTTTCGAAGCAAAGTTTCAAGCTCGGGTCTTCATTTTGCCTAATTTGAATTTCGCCCGGTGGTACGCTCAGACACCCGTCGCGGTGGCTCAGTGGTTAGGGCGCGCGGCTACTGCTCCGGAGTTCCCGCTTTCGAACCGACCGCGGCGGCTGTGTTTTCATAGAAGCAAAACGCTAAGGCGCCCGTGTGCTGTGCAATGTTAGTACACGTTAAAAAACCCCAGGTGGTCGAAATTAATTCGCAGCCCTCCACTACAGTACCTCTTTCTTCCATTCTTCTCTCACTCCCTCCTTTATCCGTTCTTTTACAGCGCGGTTCAGGTGTCCAACGATATATGAGAAGCAGTTCAGGAGAGCAAGCTGCCGGGCTAGTTGGTGATGCATGTTGTAAACTTGGAAGCGCAAAAAAACCGGACGACGGACACTGTCCGTTTTTTTGCGCTTCCAAGTTTACGATACATGAGACAGATGCGCGGCACCATTTCCTTTCCCCACCCAAAAAAAAAACTAATTAATAACGGGAGTAGAGAGCGGACGCTGCGTTGCTCGGGCTGTCCCTTGAGTTCTTGCCTCCACTGCTGAAGAGGAACTGAATGTCCCATCACCCGTCTCAGTGGTTAGGGCGCTCAGCTACTGATTAGGAGTTCCCGGGTTCGAAACTGACCACGGCGGATGCGTTTTTATGGAGACAAAACGTTAAGGCGCCCGTGTGCTGTCCGATGTCAGTGCACGATAATAGATCCCCAAATGGTGAAAATTATCCCAGAGCCCTCCACTAGGGCTCCTCTTTCTTTCTTTCTTCTTTCAATCCCTCCGTTATCTCTTCCCTTACGGCGCGGTTCAGGTGTCCAACGATATATGAGACAGATACTGCGCCATTTGCTTTCAGCAATAAAAACGATTATTATTATTATTATTATTATTATTATTATTATTATTATTATTATTATTATTATTATTTTTATTAGTGTTATTATTATTATTATTATTATTATTATTATTATTATTATTATTATTATTATTATTATTATTATTATTATTATTATTATTATTATTATTATTATTATTATTATTATTATTATTATTATTATTATTATTATTATTATTATTATTATATTATCATCACCCGTCTGAGCTGTCGTGGGCCTTTCCTCATATCGGTGTTCTTCAACGTCGAGAATCCTCTACTCGAGGTCGGGGTCCTCGACACCTCTTGCACCCGTAATGTTTCCCATGATGACATCGTAGATGGGTTGCTCTACGCATTTTGCCACTACCTGTCTAGTTTGATATGGCATGGACACTAGAATCCTGGCTTCAGGAAGGTTCCTTACTGTGCTATCTACAAGAGTGACGACCGACGCTTCCCCTGAAAGATCCTCATGCTTCCCAAGGCTTCTCCGAACCAAAATTGTGTTGACTCCGCTGTCTCTAAGCACCAATATAGGACGATCGCCTACGCTCTTTGCCCAACCACCACCGATATTGCTCTTTTCGACTTGGATGTTCCACTCACCGCCTCATTTTCCAGCGCCGTTTTCTCTCCTTTCAGGTGTAGAGCTTCAGGTGGTGTGACAAGTTCTTCGCGAGAGTCGACAACGCCTGCAGCTCGGTCCTGCCTTCTATATCGGCACTCATCAGCAGTGTGTCCTCTCCTCTTACAACCTTGACACACAACCTGTGTCTTTTAGGCAACACTACAAGTCCGACAGTCAACTGCACGTTGTCCCACCTTGCCGCAGAAGAAACACCTCACTGGTGCCTTAGATGCTCCGCCATATGCTCTTGGTTTTGTCGCATCTGTCTCTGGGACCTGTTGTGTTTTTTCCTTTGCCTTACTCATATTTCTCAGCTCTTGAGCCTGGAGGAATTGGTTTGCAGTGTCGGCAAACTCTATCAATGAACACAACTTTCAGAAATAGCGCTAGCTTTGGACTGCAAAAATCTAAAAATATCACCAGCTTGTTACGCACCCCTTCAAAACTCTTTTCTCTGTTTGACATATCGAGCCACCTGTCGAAATTGTTGGTCAGCCTGCAAGAAAACTGCTTAGCGGTTTCTGAATCCTCAGGTTTCATGTTGTGACATCTCTCAAGAAAACCTTCTGCCGTAAGCCTTAACCTTTGGAGGAGTGCCTTCTTGACGTTCTCGTAGTCCATGGATTCAGCAGCAGGCAAACTTCCAAACACTTTTAGCGCCTCCCGGATAAAACACATGCTTAATGCCATGTCCCATTCACTACTCTCCCAGCCTTGCCCCAAAGCTATCGGCTCGAATCGTCACAGATATGCGTCTAAATCATCTCTTTTGTCATCAAAAGGAGCCATCAGCTTTCGTAGACAAACTCAGGCCAGTCTAGGCGATTCTGTACCCGCTAAGGAACGCTGATCATTGTCCGTGATCTCCTCATATCCTCACTCTACAAGCGCTTGTTTCCACAAAAGAAACTCCTTCCCCGTTCTAACCTTCTTTTCTCCTGTTCTTCTGCCTCGCGAGGTACTCTAGCCTCTCACACTTTTGCCTCGCGAGCTCTTTTAACCTGTCGCTCTTCTGCTTGGCGAGCTCTTTTTTCCTCCCGCTGTTCTGCTTCGCGAGCGTCTGCGCGTACTTGCGCCCTTCCTTTCTCTGCCTGTTTGCCTCCTCGTCTTTGAAACGCATCGCCGCTTCCTTGCTTATCCCTAGCTTGAGCGCCAGTTCTAACGTTTTTGACAAATTCATACTTTCTGCCGTCGAAAGATCGGAAAGATCCGAGACAAAGCAAAATAAAAACAGGAAATGAATGCTGGCACAGGCTCGCCACTTAACTTTGTCGCGGATCTCCCCGGAGAACACTCGGACCGAAAGAATAGACAAGGCGACAGGTGTATCCACACAGAGGCACATTTAATACACCCTACTTGACACAAACAGAAGCACAGAAAACAAAAAACTAACACAAAACACAGACTACCAATAAACACGACAAGGGAACACTACTACCAATGTCTACTACAACCGTTCTACTCCTAGCGTTCGGCGTTCGTGCTTACGGTTGGTTCGGTGCTGATGCAGCGTTGCATGGGTCCAATAACGGGCGTCACGGTGGCGTTCGAAGTGCTCAGGTTGGCGTCGCTGGCAGTGTCGTTGGTGGCGTCGTACAAGCTCCCGGTCCAAGTGCCCGTGCAGGTGATGCCGGCGATTTGCCGTTGGTGGCACCACCCCTGGCCGTAGCAGGTGATCGCCTCATCCGTTGACGCCCCGGAACAAGCTCCGGCACGCGAGGAAATTCACGATGCAGTGCCATAGAACTCGATATCACTGGAGCAGTAGCCGGCGTTGCTCTCTTCCAGCCGAGGCGTTCCTCACCTGCCGGGACCTCCACTTCTCTGTTCTTCCGCCTCGTGCCTCGCCCTCCCTCGCGCTTTTATAGCCTTGGCTTTAGTCCACGTCATCCTTCCTGTCGTCCTCTTCTTCTTCTCCTCTCCACCAATCATCTCTTCCCACCTCACTGAGTACTTCTTCTTCATCTTCTTTATTCTTCGGTTAATCCATGCCATCCTTATCGCCATACTCGTCGTCTGCTTCAAACCTCTTTCGTTCATACTTTTATTTACGCCTCCCTATTATATGTGATAGCGTTAAAAGGCAAACAACATGCAGATCACTAGTTCGTACGTGTGTCTCGCAAAAAACAGGATTGTGAAGAAGGGTAGCCCGAGTAAAAATAGAGGAAGAGTCGAGGACATTATACGCCTCAAGGGCCTACGCGTGGCCAACCGGAAATACTAAGAGAACGTGGGCACATTCAACGCAGCTCTGAATCATCAAGTCGCAAATGTGAAGTATAATGTGGGCTTAAATGTTCCCGTGGCACAAACTAATATCCTAAATTACCAGAAGGGTAAGACACCATCGAGATTTGACCGCGCGTTGCTAGCGATAGCGATGAATGCATCGACGTGAAAGGTAGACTCAATCCACTCAAAATCGTAACAAATTGTACAAATATTGCAATTAATATATTTCTGTCACTGACTTCTGCGAACAGAGAGTTTAAAATTGCCTTGAAAAGGGGTTTATGATGCGAAAGTTCCGAGGAAAAAAGTGTCGAAAATTTTTGCACAAGGTGCGAAAAACCCGACCGCATTCGACATTTAAAGAATGTCTAAATTATAAATTAGCCTTCATCGCTCAAAACAACGTAAATACTGCTGTGATAGTAAAATAAGAGGCCATTAGCTGATGGTGATTTTAATTACACTAGCTTGATTTTAAACATGAGCAGGACAAAAGGATATCTGGCCTACTGAAAAAAAAAATACTAAACAAAACATCTTCTCTTGAATGTCCCCGGAAAAAAGAAAAATATGGTCCCCGTGGTAGACATATTTACTCTCAGGCTACTCAACCTTCCTTCTATTCTCATAGACAAGAGTGTATTGCTAAAAACGCTCAATAGCGCTTCCGCAGATTTGCAAATACCCACTGTAAAAATAGAACTTTATTCAAGACCGTTATTTAAACTTTATCTTTTATCTTTATCTGATTATAATACCTTTATCTACGGTTATTTATTCAACGATGGGTCCTGTGGTGATTGTCTGAGGCGTGCCTTAAGACGGTTAAATAAGTTTGTAGAGTATTTCGAAGTTTCTCAGCACAGTAGCAAGCCAAAATACGAGTACAATCTAGTGCTTTCAAGGTGACTACCTTTCGTAGCGGGAGGGAAGAAACAGTGCCCTATTTCCCCCAGGAATACTGCAATTCATGCAAGGGCGACGGCCGGTCTGTATTCACAGTAGATGTCCCATTTGAATAATATTATACTAAGAATTTTTCGAGCGAATTTAAAAGAGTGGCGGAGTAGTTTCTTATAACCTAAGTTCAGGACTGAATTCAAGTGCATATGCCAAACAACACTTTTTGTAGCCTTCTACATTGAAAACTAAAGTATTGCTACCTGAGAGCGATTATGCAGACATAAGTCTGGGAAATATAGGAAACGGCACACCACCAGACAGATTTTTGCAGCTATGATTCGAATAGTTAGTCGCAAAAGAAATCACATTCTTTTATGTTGAGTGATAATTTGCCTACGCCTTCATGCTTGATTGTTTCCCGAATAAAATGTACAAAATGGCTTTTTTGATGTTGGCGCCCTCACTTGTATGTATAAAAATTAACAAGGCATTGACTGCTTTCACAAGCTAGGTCAAAAACATTGTTCACTTGTTTTACAATACCAAGGAACAACTTAAAAATATATATTCTTCACGCCAAGAAACGTAGCCGATATTATATTCTGCGTTGCTGTTTAAGAAGTGAGTTGATTGTTTTGCTGCAATCGACCATTCGTCTCGTTTCACACCAGCACAATTAAGAGAGTACTTGCAGCAATGCACGATAACGTTTAGGGGCATGCGCTCGCAGCGTCAGGATATCGTATGGCGTGACAAAATGTTTTCACGCCGTGAGAATCATTACCAATCAAGCCATGGATTGCAAATGGTTACAGCTGTCTGTTAAGTGCGTACTTACAGTGTAAGGACCACGCCGCACCTCCTTTAACCGCAATCCCTGAACCTTCTTAAAGAAACATGCCCCGCAATTACACTTTAGCTTTTTCTTAACTAGAGCCATGCCAGTGGATTTCAATCATTTTTGCGCCCACTTGAATCACACTTCGCGCCAGCAGAAGGCAGAACCGAAATAACACACGGACACACCTACGCGTCTACCACTTGTTACGAGCGACGACAGCCAGTCTGGTTTAGCAATGGCGGCAGCAAGTCTCGCCTGTTGGCAGCGAACACTTATGCTTCTATTGGGTGGCTGCGAGCAACTCGATGGTGATCGCTCCCAGGTCTGCCGTCAAGGACAACGCGGTATAGACTCACGTGTCAGCTGGTTCTAATTACCGAGCTTTACCCGGTCGGAGTGTGGGATCCAAAAGAGCGGGAGCCTGAAGCTTGAGCACAACCGGACCCTTTTCCGAAGTCTCCGACACCGCTGCGACCAGCAAGCGGCAGTTATCTTCCCCGATCACCATGACTATGTCGGAGAAAAAAGTGCCTCGTTTCCGGTGGCTCTCAGGCGTGCCGAGCAACGCGTTGGGCTTGAGGTCTTCGTCCCCAACCATCACAGGCATCTCAGGACAAAAGATCAATTTTCGGCTTCTCTTCCCATCCTTGCATTCAGCCTTGCGCGTCGGTTGTCATCTGATAAAGCACAGGTGTCGCCGCGCGAGGGAACCTTCAGCTGGCCAGAGGACTTTGCTCCGACGGCATCATTCCCTCTCACCTCAGCGATACACACTGTGGACAAAACACTTTTAATTACATTAAACATTTCCTAACGGACCGCGAAGCCATTATCTGCATTCCGGACAAGGAGCACGGTCCTTACACTATGGGTACACAAGGCACACCACAAGGCGCAGTGCTGTCCCCACTACTCTTTAATCTCGCAACGCTCCATCTCCCTGTCCAACTGGCTGTGGTTGAAGGTGTACAGCATGCGCTTTATGCTGACGACATCACCATTTGGGCAACAGAGGGCAACACTGGTCAACTGGAGGACCACCTGCAAACAGAGGCGGGCGTAGTGGGACGCTATCCTACGTGCTCTGGTCTCCAGTGCTCTCCTCACAAATCAGAATTCGTACATCTCCGCCCTTCCGCAGAGATGCAAGACCACAATACTTCTCTCTCTGAATAGCGGTACCATACACGAAGCCACTGAGATTAGAGTACTCGGACTATTTATTCACCAGAACCGTCCCGCTGACACAACCATACCCAAGCTTCGCAAGGTTGGCGATCGAGTGAGTGGCATGGTCCGCCGCGTCTCCAACAAGCGTGGTGGCCTCAGAAGTAAATATACGATGCGATGCGCCCATGCTTTTGTGACGAGTCGAATTCTATATTCGACTCCATACCTGCACATGCGCAAGCACGATTAAGACATCTTGGAGGTTACTGTCCGCAAGGTGATCAAAAAGGCGCTCGACCTTCCTATCTCTACCTCCAATACGAGGCTCCTTTCACTGGGGGTGGTGAACACCTGTCGGGAGCTGCGCGAGGTGCACCTCACTGATCAATGCACGCGTCTTGCCCTGACCGTGTCCGGTCGTCGCCTCCTGGGCCAGCTACATAAACGAGATGACCATCACGTTGAAGAAAGGGCACGAGTGCCAGAACTATGAAGAGGCGCCCTCCGTTTTCGACCCCTTCCTACCAAAATGTACAGAGAGAACCACAATGTACGGCGCCAGGCGCGGGCGAATAACCTGCACCGCCATTATGCCTTCAAACACAGCGTTTTCTATGTAGACATTGCGGGCCCACATCATTCCAGGGGAGGATGGTACACGGCCGCAGTGGTTCACAAGGGAAGGCAGGTGAACGGCCTCACATTTAAGGCACTTACCACAACCCACGCGAAGGCGGTAGCAATCCCCCTAGCCGCCTCCCATGCACAATCTAAATTCATCATATCGGAATCGCGAGGGTTATTGCCAGAATTATGAACTGGGCTGGATAACGCCAACAGCGCAATGAATATTTTGAAGAGCAGCTCGGGATCAGGACCCCACGACCCGATTTTTCTTTTGGACTCCAGGCCACCAGGGCCTACCAGGGAATGAGGCCGCCAACTCGGTCGTCCGCGCACTGTTGCAAATGGGTTGCAAGCCCCAAGGGTAGCGTTGGCCTGGCGGCCTGGGGCAAAGCTGGAAAGATCCGAAGGTCCCGGCAAAGGATGAGTCGGCTGGCAACAGAACAACTTGTTTATTCTGGCATCGCAAAAGAGCAGCCGGTCAGGGCGACCACGTTACTCGAAGGAAGAAAATCGAAGTCTCTCGTTGGCGTCCGGGGCAGCTCCCTTTATACCCACGGAGTCGAGGGCAAGAAGGAACGGCTTGGGATGAGTCGCACTAGACGGCGACGCTCGAACATGTACAGACGTGACGGGCGCGTCCGCCGGGCCGGCGCCGGTCAGACCTCCTCGCCTCCCAGTTGGGGAGCTCCTCTCCCCGGCTGCCGCGCTTTGACAAGCGTGGGCACCAACATGCACACACACACACACGACGACACGTGGCATTGAAACCTGCCTGGACGCGCTTGGCGGGAGGCGTTGCGGCAGCGATGAACGGGCCCAAAATGACCGCCACTTTGAACGAAGCCCCGGCGTCCGTTGCATCCGCGCCGGCTATACCGCGCGTTGTAGGCGAAACGTAACAGACCGCCCCGCCGGGAGAAGGAGATCCCGATGGTCAGGGGACTGCATCCGCTGTCCGGAGGGATGTCGCTCGATGATGCTCGTAATCGAAACCGATCGTCCCTCGACGTTGCTTGAGCGCAGCGCACAGAGAAGGCCTCGTTCACATGTTCAGGATCACACAGGACACTGCAAAGTGACTTCGGGAGAGTTGCCATTTTTGTGCTCGTTCCCAGCAAGCGTAAGAACTACGCCGAAACGCAACCGCTCAGTCAGCAAGCACGAGACAACCCTCACTAAGCTCTGCCAGGCTCTTTCCCCTTTTATACTACTGCCTAGTTCCTTACAGTAGTCAAGCAGCACTCAGAACGCGTCCACAAATTGGAAAATTGCACTAGAAAGCACATAATCACTTTGAAACACTAAACAAAAGCAATATGTTAAAAATCCTGCCTCAGGAAGAAAACATCACTAACAAACAACTTTGAGGCGGATTCCTACGTTAGGGGCTTCGACTTAAGCCATCGGCGTTACCGTTGAGACTCCCCTTTTTGTAACGCACCTCAAAGGAATATTGTTGCAAAGCGAGGCTCCAGCGCAGGAGGCGGCCATTTTTGGGAGAGATGGTCTGCAGCCATTGGAGAGGGCAGTGATCCGTCTCAATGATAAACCTCGAGCCGGCTAGGTAGCATGACAATTTCTGAACGGCCCACACGAGACACGCACACTCTTTCTCGGTGGCGCTATACGCCTGCTCACGACAGGTCAGCTTACGACTAGCATACAGGACGGGGTGTTCCACTTCTCCATTGTCCCTTTGGCACAGTACAACGCCCATGCCTCGCTCACTAGCATCGCACTGAACAACGAACCCTTTTGTGTAGTCTGGCGATCGTAGCACAGGCTGGCTTGTTAGGGCGCTCTTTAGGGCGCTAAAAGCTCTTTCCTTTGTCTCGCTCCAGACGACTGTTTGGGGCTCTGTTTTTCTTAGAGCATCCGTCAGGGGAGCCGCGATATCGGAGTACCTGGGGATGTACCTCTGATAGTAGCCGGCGACACCTAAGAACGACCGAATATCGGTCTTCGTGCGCGGTTGCGGGAAGTCTCGCACAGCGGCCACCTTTATTTCAGAGGGGCGGCGACGACCCTGTCCAATCACGTGACCGAGGTAGACAACCTCGGCCTGTGCTAATTGGCACTTGGGAGCCTTGACTGTCAAGCCCGCTTCGCGCAGGCGGGTTAGCACTGCCCGCAAGTGTGCCATATGCTCAGACCAGGATGCGGAGAATATCGCTACGTCGTCTAAATACGGTAAAGCGAATTCTTCCTGTCCCCGCAACACTTTGTCCATGAGGCTTGAAAAGCAGTATGGCGCGTTCTTCAAACCAAAACTCAAAACTTTAGGACGGAATGTTCCCATTGGTGAAATGAACGCCGCATACCTACTAGCCTCTTCTGTAAGTGGAACCTGCCAATAACCCCTGACAGGATCTAGGGTGGAAATAAACTGAGCGCTACTAACTTTCTCAAGGCGCTCCTCGATGTTAGGGACCGGATAAATTTGATCCTTAGTGATGGAATTAAGCCTGCGGTAGTCGACGCTAGGACGAGGTTCCTTGCCCGGTACCTCCACTAAAATCAAAGGGGAGGTATAATCACTCTCACCCGCCTCAATAACACCGAGCTGTAGCATTTTCTTTACCTCAGCCTCCATAATATCGCGCTGGCGGGGTGACACCCGGTACGCCTTGGATCGTACTGGCTCTGGGGAGGTAAGTTCTATATCATGAGTAAGGACAGAAGTCCTACCAGGCCTCTCAGAAAACTGACCTTGAAACTCTTGTAAGAGTTGGTGTAGTTCAGTTTTCTGCTCAGCCGACAGCGGTGCATTAATGATTAAGTCACTAATGACCTGATCAGTGTCTTCCCTGTTCGTCACTGAGCATAGTCCCGGAAGCTCGACCGGAAGCTCTTCGGGAACGTTTACCATCATACACACCACTGCTTCCCGTTGTCTATAGGGTTTGAGCAGATTACAGTGGTAAACTTGCTGTGCTTTCCGCTTTCCTGGCAGACTCACCACGTAGTTAACGTCCGACAGTTTTTGAACAATCCGTGCTGGGCCCTCCCACTGCACGTCGAGTTTGTTTTTTAGCGATGTGCGCAATATCATCACCTCATCGCCCACCTCAAAACGACGGGCCCTGGCTGTCCGATCATAATAAACCTTGGCCCTCTGCTGGGCCTTTGCCATTGCTTCACCTGACAACTCCTGTGCCCTTCTTAAGCGTTCGAGGAGACTAAGCACGTACTCGACCACGACTGGGTCGTCGCCCCTGCCTTCCCACGAGTCTCGAAGCATGCGAAGCGGAGACCGCAGCGAGCGACCGTACACCAGCTCAGCTGGCGAAAACCCCGTAGCCGCATGCGGCGCGGTCCTTAATGCAAACATCACCCCAGGCAGACACAGCTCCCAATCACTTTGTTGCTCAAAACACAATGCTCTCAACACGCGCTTCATGACGGAGTGGAGCTCCTCAACGGAATTCGACTGTGGGTGGTACACTGAGCTGTGTAACAGCTTTACCCCACACCTCTCGAGAAAGGCTGTCGTCAAAGCGCTAGTAAACACTGTGCCCTGATCTGACTGGATTTCCGCAGGAAAACCAACTCGCGCAAATATGGACAGTAGTGCATTGGCTATCTCAACTGAGCTGAGTTCTTTAAGCGGCACTGCTTCAGGGAACTTTGTCGCTGGGCAGATCACAGTCAAAATGTGTCTGTACCCCGTGGCTGTTACCGGCAGAGGTCCCACTGTATCAATAACGAGCCGTCTAAAAGGCTCCGTAATGATAGGTACTAACTTTAACGGTGCCCTCGATTTGTCCCCTGGTTTGCCAACCCGCTGACAGGTGTCACATGTCCTCACAAAGTGTTCTGCGTCACGAAAACACCCTGGCCAATAGTACTCTTGCAAGAGACGGTCCTTAGTCTTCTTAACTCCTAGGTGTCCGGACCACGAACCGCCATGCGACAAGCGCAACAGATCCTGACGGTAACACTGAGGCACGATCAGCTGATCGAACTCCACTCCTCTGCGGTCTAGATACTTCCGGTACAGGACCCCACCTCTTTCCACAAAACGAGCATTTTTCTTGGCGATACCATCCTTGACATTGCAGCGCATGTTTTCTAGGCTGCCATCCTTTTTTTGCTCGGCTATCAAAGCCGACCGGCTGACTTTTAGCAACCTAATAAGTCCATCGGACGTAGGCGCGATGAGCAAATCTGCAGATAGCTCTTCTAACTTTCCCGTGTCGGGCATTTCCTCTCCAGTACCTGGTGCCTTCAACGCTACAGGCTCAATTTTATTCAGTTCGGACGTGCTCTGAGTATCAGCTTGCTGCGCCTCCGACCCTTTCTCATTGTTCGACAACGTCGGCCCCGCAACTACCGCCTTTGCAGCGAGCTCCCGAACTCTCGATCTGGTTAAGGCCTGAACGCTAGCCTCACCAAACAAAAGCCCCTTCTCGCGCAGGAGGTGATCGGACCTGTTCGAAAATAGGTACGGGTACTGGGGGGGGGGGGGGGGGGGGGGCAGCATAGATGACACTGCGGCCTCCGTCTCAATTGCTCCGAAAGGTCCTTCAATAAGCACTTTTGCTACGGGCAGACACACGCTGTGAGCTTCCACGGCTTGCTTGATCCATGCGCACTCGCCCGTGAACATATCGGGTTCTACGTAAGAGGGGTGAACTACATCCATTGTAGCTGCGGAATCACGAAGCACTCGGCACTCTTTCCCGTTCACGAGGAAGTCTCGCATGTAAGGCTCGAGAAGCTTCATGTTCTCGTCAGTGCTGCATAATGACAAAAACACGACTTTTGTTTTTGTTTCTGGACACTGCGCCGAAAAGTGACCCGGCTTCTGGCACGTATAACACACGCGCGCTTGTCTCGCCTCGAACCGCCTTCTGCGTTCGGCTTCGGCTGCCGCCGTCTCCTTACGTTCGGTCGGACTGCTTTCACTCGCATCCGCACTACGCGTGTCCCCCCTTGCTCTCATGGGTGTGAACTTCGGCCTCTCAGACTTGGAGCCAAATTCACCCTTTTGACCGTCCTTAGCTCCGCGAGCCCGACGCGTCACAAACTCCTCGGCTAGCTCGGCGGCTTTAGCCACTGTACTAACGTCTGGCCTATCCAAGACCCAGTACCGCACGTTCTCAGGTAACCGACTATAAAACTGTTCCAGCCCGAAACATTGCAGAATTTTCTCGTGGTCACCAAACGCTTTCTCTTCTTTGAGCCACTCCTGCATGTTTGACATAAGCCTGTAGGCAAACTCTGTATATGACTCGCTTCTGCCTTTTTCATTTTCCCGAAACTTCCGACGGAACGCCTCCGCTGACAGCCTGTACTTTTTTAGCAGACTCGATTTCACTTGGTCGAAATCCTCTGCCTCCTCTCTCTTCAAGCGAGCGACTACGTCGGCCGCCTCGCCGGGTAACAAAGTGAGCAAGCGCTGTGGCCACGTTTCCCGAGAGAACCCCTGCTTCTCGCACGTTCGCTCAAAGTTAACCAGGAAGAAACCAATGTCCTCTCCAAGCTTAAACGGCCGCATCAGGTCAGTCATTTTGAACGATACTCGTTCTCCTGCACCGTGTGCCTGACTTCCATTACGAGCGCGTTCCATCTCTACCTCGAGACGCTCCATTTGCAAAGCGCGCTCTTCTTTCTCTTTTTGCTCTTTACGTTCGCGCTCGTCTTTCTCTTTTTGCTCCCTCTCCTCAATGGTCTCAAGGCATTCCGACAGCTCGTCATCCTCAGCCTCCAACTCAAGAATAGCCCTTAGCAGTTCTGGTTTTCTGAGTTTGTCTGAGACATCCAGACCCAACTCTCTTGCAAGCTCCAGCAATTTCGGTTTGCGCAACGACTTCAATTCCATGGCTGCTCCGAATGCTGCTTTCTCTACTGCCTACTATTGTCTTGCCGCAAACTAACCCGGCAGCAACGACAACCACAATTACCAGCTCTGTTTCTGACACTAACAAAAGCCTGGCAAAACTCAGAAGAAGAAAGTCCCGCACTCACCAAACCTCGCAGCCAAGAATTCAGCGCAGTCGTTCCGCTGCAGGCAACCAGTCATCACACAGGGCTCGTTGCACTGCTCCCGGATGGTCGTTGTGCTGCTCAGCATACAGTTGACCGCATATCTTCGCTGCTGGCCTCCGTTGTCGGGATCCCACCGCTGGCAACCAGTTGTTGCAAAAGGGTTGCACGCCCCAAGGGTAGCGTTGGCCTGGCGGCCTGGGGCAAAGCTGGAAACATCCGAAGGTCCCGGCAAAGGATGAGTCGACTGGCAACAGAACAACTTGTTTATTCTGGCATCGCAAAAGAGCAGCCGGTCAGGGCGACCACGTTACTCGAAGGAAGGAATCGAAGTCTCTCTGGCGTCCGGGGCAGCGGCTTTTTTATACCCTCGGAGTCGAGGGCAAGAAGGAACGGCTTGGGATGAGTCGCACTAGACGGCGACGCTCGAACATGTACAGACGTGACGGGCGCGTCCGCCGGGCCGGCGCCGGTCACACCTCCTCGCCTCCCAGTTGGGGAGCTCCTCTCCCCGGCTGCCGCGCTTTGACAAGCGTGGGCACCAACATGCACAAACACACACACGACGACACGTGGCATTAAAACCTGCCTGGACGCGCTTGGCGGGAGGCGTTGCGGCAGCGATGAACGGGCCCAAAATGACCGCCACTTTGAACGAAGCCCCGGCGTCCGTTGCATCCGCGCCGGCTATACCGCGCATTGTAGGCGAAACGTAACAGCACTCACTAACCGAGCCCCCGACGTAGACCCTACCGATCTGGATCAGGACACCTATCCTCTGTTAACTTTCAAAGATATCTACGCGGATAACCCGGGCTCGCACCGTAAGTACCCGGCTCCTCTCAAGGGGCTAGGAAAAAGCGGACGACAGAATACTGTTAGACTTTTTACTAACACTCTACTGTGCCCGGCAATGCTCAAACAGTTCTACAGTTCTTTCTCTGGCCTCTTCTCTTTCTGTGGGGAGGTCGCTGACACGTTCCACGTGGTCAGGGCATGTCAAAACAATTCTTTTCTTCCACCCCTAACCTCTTCCCCTACCAGAGAGGACTGGGATGCGGCTCTACTCAGCTGCCTGGACCTAACGGCCCAGCAAGTCCTAGTTCAGCGAGCTCGAGCGGCGGCCTAGACCAGTGGGCTCCCTGAATAAGGGACTCCACCTAGTACTGTAAGAGGAGCGGCCCACTAGGGATTGCTCCCCACGCAACATCTCGGCAATTTTCAAATAAATGCTTCCACCACTACCACCGACAGCATCCTCCTCGCACCCAGGCTCAACATATGACGGGGGCAAGTCGATATGTGCGGTGGTGCGAGTTTGTGCGAAGAAATGAAAGTTTCAGGACACTCACACCCCGGCGAGGGCGTCCTCAACCTGGGGAATATAAAAAAAAGATGAACGCTATAAACCTCGACCGCGAGTGCGGTCGAAGAGATCCCCACTTTTGATCCTCATGATTGTAAAAATGTAGATAAACCTAGCGAACTGTTTCCCTCTTAACGGAGTCTGAAAACGTCCTTCGGAGCCGGCACCTGAGGTGCTGAACTAGCAAGCCTACTGAAGGGCCCCTCCGTCTCCAACACTGGTGGCACCGGTGGCGTGGAAGCACAATCCCCAACACTGGTGGCCTGCAATGGGGTTGAAGCCCCATCTCCAACACTGGTGGCAGCGATGGGATAGAAGCCCCATTCTCAACACTGGTGGCCTGCGGTGGGATTGAAGTCCCATCCTCAACACTGGTGGCCTGCGGTTGGGTTGAAGCCTAATCTCCAACACACTGCACCCTGAAGATTGGTCCGGCAGTAGTAGTTCGTGGGTATGAATGGGCAGCATCCGCTCTGCTTGTGTCGCAGAATTAACTGGGACCTTTATGAAGCTTTGCCGATGAGCATCCTGCGCACAAGCGCCTGTGCTCCTTTGTGTCTGGCAGTCCTAGTATGGAGGCATTGCGCAATTTCTATACCAGCATGTATTTGCACTGACGCGAGCCTTTTATCTGACGAAGCTAATGTGAAGTAGGATGAGTGGGAGCAGCTTATTGATCATGAAAAGTGGCGAGATATCACAGCAGAAAACACAAACACATGCAATTTCTGCCATATACTAGCATTGCGCAGCAAGGAACGATAGCGATGTGAGGGACACTTGGATGTCAGCGTACGTTAAGGAACCCCATGTAGACTAAACTTATCATAAGATTTCCACCACAGCGTCCCGCATAGGTCACGTGGGGCTTTCGGACATTAAAGCCCATATTCCACTGCCGCTACAGCCACAAAGAGACACATCCCTTTTTCGACGACTAGGCGCCGCAAACTCAATCTGCTTAGGGAGAAATACGATAAGATCTCTTGATTTCACCAATTCTACAGGCGCACAGGCGCCTAAAAGCATTCTTCCGGACTGTAGATCTTGTTCAAAATTGTGGATTCTTTTCTATTCTATGTTTTTCATCTTCTGATAGAGGATGTGCTGTAAAAGAGCTTAACTTTCATGATCTCATCGAGTTCTTCACTTTCTTTTGAGAGTTGCCAGGAAAATAGTGAGGAATTCGTGGGCCTGCCATCGCCGATGTAAATTAGAGATGCTCAACAAATCAGCACACTAGTACGAGAGTTACATGTACGCTAACATTATAAAAAAAATCGACGCAGTGTGTCGAATGACTTGAAGCCACAGAGTGCCGTGTGTAAGCACAATAAAACGGTACGAAAGTTCATCTCTTCTTATGCACCTGATAAGGTGAGAAGGAGCTGCCTGCTGCACGTAAATTTAAGCTGACGGCGTCGAACACTTCCTGAGGTCAAACGATCAAAGGAAGGCAAAGAATACGCCTCAACCCGTCAGTCAGAAGCGAGCTCAGTGGCAACAGGATCGACGACGCCGTGTTTCATTTGCGTTCTTGCTGGGAACAGCCGAAAAAACCCAAAACGCAGACACAGAAAGGAACACACAGAACGTTCTGTGTGTTCCTTTCTGTGTCTGCGTTTCGGGTTTTTTCGACTGTTCCCACCAAGAAGAATGAACCAACTAGCTCAGTTTTCTACTCTTTTATCATTTGCCTTATACAAACCACCGCTGGTGCAGGTCGAAAGTCAGTTTTTAGGTGAAAAGAATCTAGGCGGTACACTAGAGCGAAAATGCTACCTGTTCCCTAAATACGCCGTGACAGCCACATTATGCACCCGGCTTTTGTGGGAACTGTAGGTCTCTAGTGCATGCAAATTTAACTAGCTAGATTCCGCAGTTTCATTCCCGAGACCGCCTGTGAAAGCACGGACCTCGTTTCAGGAAGACCGGTGCGTAGCTGGCAGCCAACTGTGTGCAGCCGACCGATTCTCCCTGCTATGCTAAATGCATTGTCACAGGCACGCGCGCTAACAAGAAGCCGGGCAATTAAGTCAGCGGTCCAAATTAGCTTCGCGACTGGAGAACTTCTGTTCACGACACCGCACAGTCAGCGGCCAGCATGCACAAACTGTGACGGTCATTCTATTAACACCAGGCTTTTGGGCATTTAGATGTAGTCTGCGCTTTAAACGCTTCAGGCTGAGTCTGCTTGGCATTTTGGGAAGTAAAAGCGTCAAACTTAGAAAGCTTTGGAGTTTTTTAGGTAGTTGGAAGGAAGAAACAAGAGACCGCTGTTGACTGTGCTGCCTTCATTCCAAATGCTTCTTGAGCTCAGTGCGTTCTCAAAACTTCAGGAACTCCTCTGGAAGAAGCATTCCTGATGTTTATTTTTTCATTCGTAAATGAAAAAAACGAGTAAAATTCTGTGCTTCACCTTTTCCGACCTCCTCCTCTCTTTCCTTAAGAGTTGTGAAAATTAAACAAATTATATTTTTCCTTAAAATTAGAATAATGCGGCCAAATGTTGATTATTCGTAAAAATTAATATAGGTGAGCTTACAAGCACGCGTACGAAAGTAATGCTGACACTCGCTTTGTGGAGTTGTGTAGGGGGTAAAACTAATTCTGTAGACTGCCTTTTTACCCACCGTAATACATATCCTTGTCTCCGAACTCTCAGCCTAGCTGGTGCCATTGAAGGCTGACCCTAATTAGTTCCGGCAGCTGTGGTATTAATGCATCCCGGCCAAGTATTAATCGATTCACAAAAACGCAACAATAAGCTGAGCCGGCGCTGAATGAAAACGGCACAAACGCCGTTGCACCTATCCTGTTGAACCCGCACTCATAAGGGTTATACAGAGCGATGCTGCGAAATAAATTCTCATTATGGGAAAACACTGTGCCCCGAAGTGATAACAGCTTTGTCGCCGGATGTTGTCCACCGCTTTCTAGCAATTTATCTTGCATGCTCTGTCCATAATACGCCGTTCTGTTATACGCACTTGCACTATGACATGCGCTCTGTTCGAAAGAACGTTGTCTTTCGTTGAAACCAACCATATAAATTATGCGTTGCAGCTAACGAATCCGAGAACAGCAACTTCGCCACCGACTTGGCGGTGGGGAGCGCGAAGACGGAGAGCTCTGCCGAGTGTACTCGGGTGATGTGACTGCAGCTAAGTTGGTTCCGTCGGCCCTAACGCATTGCCGCGGTTTCGTAGGAAGAGAATCACGTAACTTCCTCCTATAGCGGCGTCTTCTTGATGGTGACATCGAAGCCCCGTGGCGAAGGTTACAGGAACCGGAACTGTAGGAACTGTATTAGGCACAGTCATATATTCGGGAACTAAAGCCGGTTATAAAGTGAGTTCACATCTATCATACATGTGCTTGTTCGCTGGATGAACAGAAACTCCCTTTACGAAAGATATGATTACCTAATAAGAAAGGACTGCCACGGTGAGGAAAGCGATTTGTCTTTCTCAGCATGTAAAGCATAATTTCTTGATTAAATTTCAACTAGAATTGAAAAGCTCCTTAAAGTCCGTTGAACATGCTTTCAAAATTTTACTTTTATCTACAGCGCATTAAACCGTTAAAACCTTCACTCTCATTACGAGCAGCAACTCTCACAGCGCATGTTGTGGCCTTCAGTTCTGCTTTATTTTTATCTGTTGGTGTTTTTCGAAAAATGCGGTAGCATCTCTGTTTCTTCTCTGTTAATGCATGCTGCTTTCATAGAACCAATGTTTATTTTAATGCTCCTTGCGATTGATATCAGCAAGAAGCGAATAGATGGTTCATTTCAATAATTTTTAATCTGAAGAACGTGCATTTTTTGTCACTGGTGGTTTTGAACGAATATCACTGACTCTATCTTCATACTTTTTTCGTCCCTGCTCGTTCGCACGTGCTTTGTCCGGAGAATCGTCTTCTTTGGCTGTGTGATTTCGCTCATGTGCGGAGCGCTAACTGCGTAAGGAGGCGGCGTTGGAAATGAGTAGGCGGCAATTTACCTCTTTAGTTTACAAGACAGTGCCTGGGTCGCTTCGAGTTGAAACGCCATGGCTGGTGACGGGCGATTTCCAAGCAATGCCTGCAAGACTCGGGGAGACGTTTGCACCAGCTGCACTTATGTGATTCCGCTTGCGACCATGCAGAAGAACCTCTCCTCTTTTGATTGCGATCAAGCTTGAAATCATCTCCATTTTCGTCGCTGTAAACGCGGTTACTCTGGCTGCATACATTTTGTCCGTTTAAAGAGGGAATTAAAAGGTAAAGGTTGAAGTTGTGATGCGTATTCTCACTTGGTGGCACAACGCCGTGGACGACGAACGAGGATGCAGAAATCGTTCTTAAGTTAGCTCTTTAATGGTTTCTCTTACAGACTTAAATGAGTGCACAAATCGGCGGCGAGAAGAAATGTGCTCGGCGGTCGTGGAAGTACAAAATAACCGCCGCTCTCAGCCGCACTCATTTTAAAGTTGGCCAAGAACCTGATGCGCCCAGACAAAACTTGTTGCATGTCGCGTCAAGAAGTGGTAAAGCTGCGTGCCTGCAGCTTTCAGCACAAAGAAACAAAAGCACGAATCTTCGCGGTGATATCATTCAGTGAAAGGAGTTGTAAGCTATTGAGGATGTCATTCTTCCCCTCCGTTCAGAACGCGCTCTTTTCAGCGCACTTGTGGGTCACTACATCAAAATGTCTAAGCAAGACCTGCGTGCTCGCCTTTGTCATTTGTATTCTGCTTGTGCATTTGCTCTAGCTATAAAAACTTAAAACATTGTGTGTCATCATCACCATCATCATCATCAGCCTGACTACGCCCACTGCAGGGCAAAGGACTCTCCTGTGTCTCTTCATTTAATCCTGCCATTTGCCAGCTGCAACCCACCATATGCCCGCAAATTTCTTAATCTCATCTGCCCTACTAACCTCCTGGAGCCCCCTGCTGCGGTTGCCTTCTCTTGAAAGCCACTCCGTTACCCTTAAGAACCAGCGGTTATCTTGCCTTCGCATTAAATGCCCTGCCCAAGCCCATTTCGTCCTCTTGATTTCGCTGAGGATGTCATTAACTCTGGTTTGTTCCCTGACCCACTCTGCCCGCTTCCAGTCCCTTAACGTTACACCTATAATTTTTCTTTCCATAGCTCGCTGCGTGCCCATAACTTAAGCTCAACCCTTTTCGTTGGCCTCCACGTTTGTGCCGCGCAGACGAGTGCGGTTAAGATACAGCTCCTGTATATTTTTGTATTGAGAGAAATTGGTAAACCGCTATTAATGATCTGAGACAACCTGCCATATGCGCTGCGTCCCATTCTTACTCTTCTAGTTATTTCCATCTCATGATCCGGATCAGTTGTTTATACTTGCCCCAAGTAGACGTATTTCCTTTCTACCTCTATCGCCTCGCTACGAACTGTGAACAGCTGTTTCTTTGTTAGACCGTTATACATCACTTTGTTGCCTGCTCCTTAATTTTTAGACCCATCTTCATGCTTTGCCTGTCTAACTCATTGATCATGCTTTTCTGTTCATCTCCTTAGTGAATCAGCAAGGCAATGTCATCATTGAATCGCAGTTTATTTTTGTATTCTCCATTAACCTTTATCCGGGCTTTGCCCGATTGCGAAATTAGCTCAAGTTTTCTTTCCGGAAGGAGAATCGTACACACGTTATAAAACAGAGTCAGTGGTATTACGCACAAATGCATGTTGACGGAAGGTTGGCTCGAAGTTAATCATTTTCACATCTTCAAGAGATGCAACACCAGTACATGAAACGATATCTGCTGTCAATACCCTGTGTTTTGGACGTATTTCCAGGAGGCTTGGATAAGTTATCAGTGACATGAAACTTGTGGTAAAGAGAAGTTAGCAAGGGATAATTATCGCCTGAGGGTTCTGGTCGATGCAAAAACAAAGAAGAAAGGAACCGCTCCTCTGCCGAACTCAGGTGTTCTTGTGCAATCGCTATGCCTCGGGCATTCATCATGCGGTCCGCCCTGCCTATGTCTGACAGCGGCATCAGTGGCATGGACTACTTCGTGTTTTGTGCAAAGTCAACCAAGAACACAAGACGGTATGAGCCGTACTCTTCTACTCATTGAATGCTATACAAGTATGGCTCTGTAGCTTTTAGGCGCATTGGGTGCTGATCGCCATAGCTTTCCTACCTAGCTTACACGGCCGATGACTTATGGAGATCTGTGTTCATTCTTCGTCAAGGTCTTGAGTTGGCAGCGTTCGCGAAGTGCTTAGGGTAAAAAGGTCAAAAAAAGCGATTTACCCGCTGGTGTGCTCAGTAAAAGAGAATGCCGCTTCTTGACGATTTCTCTGGGCAGGCTCAGGTTGTGTGGCTTCCCTGAACCAAAGCTGACGCTTTTCGTGCCTCTGCCAGTGCACGGTAGGCAGCGCTCGATATGTTTCTATACTTTCATTCGTTCCAGGCTGAGGGCGCAAAGATTCACAGCGATTAAAACCACACCTTGCACGAACACAAGAGCGAAACGATTGTGGAAACCTCTCCGCGGTTCCTCGCTTTGCTCTCAGGTCTCCGGCTGTGGTGGGGAAGCTCTCACAGACATCGCGTGCAGCACTAGCCGGACTGAAGTCCGGCGTCTGAGTGACGTAAGCTAAAAGTCGCGGCACGACATAACCTATCTATTAAGAGCCTTAATTAGACTCAATTACCTCAGCCGGTTCACGGGACCATACACAAGGTCGCCCCGGCAGTCATATACCGTTCGTAACTCAGCCAGTCAGTCAGGATAACTTTATGGTGGAGCCACTTGAAGCCTCGCGAAAATGTTCGACTGTTGAGATTTTTTCGTGAAGGGATGTCATTACAGATGAGGTGAGGAGAGATCAGTAAGTTTATTGGGCACTAGCACTGCAACCCCCAAACTCAGATTTCGCGAAAGTTCTCTATCCGAAGCCTGTGGCTAGTGGCCCACATACTACGGTGGGCAGGTGGCAGCTCGTCCAGTGGGTTGCGGGGAACCTACGAGCATGCCTTGTGGCGAGATATGCAAATCATTTTATGACAAACAATATATGGCCGCGAGTGTGTTTCAAACAAGCGGATGCGCGAACAGATCACCTTCGCTGGCCACTGCATTAGACAACTACGTCATCGCTGCAATGTTTAGCTACCGCATGTTTAACTACCAGTCCCTCACTCTGTGCTTTGGACATCTTCGTCAACTTCCATGCGTGCGCAACTCACGAAGAACGCAGCGCCATCGTATTAGCATTTAATCCAAGCGTCGAAAGGAAACCGGAGTGCGAGCACACTTTATTCGCGTTTGGTATAATAACGCTAAATTGTTCGCAATTTTTATTTTATTAACAATTTATTCTGGCACCATAACAGCTGATGCGGTTGAATATGTATGTGCAAAATAGGATGCACGTGTGCACTGCAAATAAATATAAATCATACCTGCGGTCTTGTGCAAGCCAACGGCACGTGAGAAAAATTACTGACTAGGCTCTGATTAAGTGAAAACATTCTTCAAGAGCCGCTCTTATGCCTGGTTGATGATTGTGTGATCATGAGCAGAGAGACATTTACAGAGGGAAAACAATTAGGCAGCAACAGCAAAATCATCCATATCGCCCAGCCCCATCGGCGCCCCTTCAATTTCTCCCCGTTCTTCTTATCGCGTCTCAGCCTTCTTTCTCTTTGGGCCGTTTGGATCGGCCTGTGTTGACTTGATGCGATGAAAAAAAAACACCATGCTTCAGTTACATGACGCATTGGGCCAACTTTGCGTAAAATAGACACTCAGAGAAGAAATATAGATTGTTTTATAGAGTCACAGCTTCTACCGAAGGCAAATGCATAGCTAAACAAGTTAGTGTGTCCAAGATAAGGGAGGAAGATTCAAGCATGTCGGTGTTTGAATGAATTACCAATCTTGTACATAAGTTCACGTTCACTCTCCCTGCGATTGTTATACAATATAGATCATCATTTCAGTTCGCACGGTGACACATCGCGATTCGAGATTTAGGAGATGGTGGTCGGCCATTAGTTGTCAAAAGGGATCACTCAAATATGATGTGCACTACATATTGCTGCCATTTCACGATTAATTTACTCTTCAGGTAAAAACGTCCATATTATATTGAGGCCTGCTTTTTACTTTTAGCACTGCGGAAGTTAATGAGCTATAAGGTCAAACTCAGGCGGTGTGGATAATTACTGATGTGAAAACTCGACTTCAGGCTTGGTATCACGGTCTATTTGGACGGACCGGAGAACTATGTTTGTAGCTATGCTCATGAATTTAAATTTTGCTGCTTCCGTTATTTTTATCTCACTTAGGCGATACGTAAACAGAACAGTGGGCTTCGTTGTCGACGTCAAGTCAGAGATTAACTTTTCAGTATTTCTGCCAATATGTTAAAACATGCACTTGGAATCGGGTGTTTAAGCTAGTGTTAAACTTCAGTTGGTCTTAATGAAATGTTATCTTTTTAACGACAAAAAACATGAGCGAACAATATAATACTATCCAGCTTATCAATAACATTACTTATAACAGTCGAATGTATGAAAAATGAACGCGCTACGCCACCTTGAAGTACACTTGATGCAGCAGGTAACAGAGTGGAGGCATGTCTTTTACTATTCGCAAGCGGACTGCGTTTCTCAACGTTTGCACTTATCTACCTTATTGTACAAGTTGGGGAGCCCTGAATACCAAGTTCGTTAAGACATCTGCAAAAGGGGACGCTATTCAAAGCTCTGGTAAAATCAAGGCTGACAAGATCATCTGACCAATAGCACAAAGTATTATTCTAATTCCGCAAGGTGTTTTCACTAGTTAGTTTACTAGTTAAAGAACACTGTCTTTTTCTGAAAGGTACTAACAAGGAGAAAATAATCTATTATAAACGTGAAGAAGTAGACGTTGATGATAAAATTGAGAGAGAACAAAATTTATTAGAGCGTTGTGATTACGCGGGTGATTCGCCTAGGTCTGGCAGAAACCATCGTTGTAGACCACTCTCCAGGCTTGACCGATCAGTTGTTGCTGAAGAGGAAGCTCTTTGTGAGCCAATCATCTCCCACTAATCCTGACTGATTCATTCGCTGTCGTGTTCTCTATATTCTTCGGAACACTTCCAGAACATGTGGATGATGTCGGAGACCTCCCTGCAGGCTAGGCATGCGTTAGCCGAGTATTGCTGTGGCCAGATTTTGTTGCATGGCGGAAATTCTTCAAGCGCCGACAAATCGTTTAAAAAAATGACGTTTCGGCCCCGGCTTACGGTTGCCTTGTTCACCAAGGCTCCCAGAAGCCAGGGCCGAAACCTATTTTTTTAAACGATTGGTCGGCGCTTTAATGACTTCCGCCATGAACATACCCAACCAGACGAGTTTCCTTCAAACCCTGGATTTCAGATTTTGTTCCAGTGTACTGGACTTGGAAGCATACGCGCTTGTACGTTTCTCTATTCTGTGGCTTCATTCTCTCCGAGGTTCCCCGAATTTCCTTCTGCTTACTAGGTGGTGGCCTACGATCTCGCCGAATATTAGGGATGACGAAGGTTTGGGAACTGCCGTTGTCGGGACCCGGTATGTGTGACCTCGGGATGCCCTCTCATAGTCTTCTATGCCCTCGTGTGCTGGAATTTATAGTATGTTATGCTTTGTGTGCACATCTTGCCTCTAGCTCCTTATGATGCCAAAATATATAAAACAAACAACAGCCCTCTCTGCCAAGAAATTTGAACATGAAATGATCGATGATATTTTGGAATACTTCAGTCTTTTGACCATAGTGAGATGACACAGTTTTATTCCACATTCAAGTGATCACCTTTCTTCTGGACCGCCGCAGTGGCACAGTGGCTGTGAGGCTCGCCTGCTGACCTGAAAGACGAGGTTTCGATCCCGTCCGCAGTTTGATCCCGGCACATTTCGATTGAGGCTAAATTCTGGAGTGTCTTTACAGTGCGATGCCAGTGTACGTTAAAAAGCCCCACGTGGTCAAAATTTTCGGAGCCCCTTTTGTCCCTTATAGCCAGAGCCGGTTTTTAACGTTAAACCATATGAACCCCCATAATTCCTTCTTCTGTATTGCCATGGCCCAGGGCACACGCCAGTCATCAGCTAAAGTTGTCGTGTTTACTAGACAAGATGGCCGTTAAGGTATCAACAACAGGTGAGTCATAAGCCATAAGTGACAGGCTGTGGATCGTGTTTGTTACAGTTCGTTCCACATTTCATTCTGCTTTTGGTGCACATTTGGACACCGATCCATTGCAGATGTTAGCTTACGGAAGGCGAGCAAACCATTCAATAAGGAATGAATTATCTTTGCAGAAATATTCCTTCATATGAGTTCGAGGCATTCTCGTCTTTCATTTTTATATTTCATAGAAACCACAGAATACGAAAACGTGTTATCGACTGCAAAATTATGCGGAGAGAAATTTTCCCCGTCAGTTCACGTGACCGATATTTTTTCTGAGAATTGTCATGCATACTGATATAATGTATTTAATGACTTGAGATTGGGTCGGTTTGCACCTTCTCGAACGCCAGGAGAAGGATAAACGGACACGAGAGTTGAGAAAAAAAGCGCCGTTTGTTCCGTGCTTTCAAGATATTTTGTAGTTAATGTAAGCGATTTGACTAAAATAATACTGCTGACAGTCAACATTTGTGAGTTATTTGAAGAGGGAATAAATAATGGCGACCGACTGTAAAACACAACAAAGTAAATTTTTTTGCGTATGAAGGTAAACATATTTCCTTTGCATAGGTGATAGAGCGGGGCTCCACCTTTTTAAAACATTATCCGCCATCAGTTATAAGCCAGCTCCACCCTCTTAGAAAAAGAGCGTAGCCGAAATTGTGCCTTCCAGCATAAATCAAGAAGCTTTGCGTGAGCCAGATGACCAGCGGTTATTGTCCGAAGGCCAATAAACTCTGCAAATCTTGTTTTCCCTTAGTTCTCCCAAGTGCTTCTTGGTGTTGATGAATCGCTTTTGTGGAGAGCAATGAATGAGCGGGCCTTTAATATCTAAGCTACAGTAGTAGCATTATTTGATATTAATCACTCCTGTGCTAAAGGTCTCTGAATAACTAAGGCGAAAACAAAGACAGCCCATGCGACTTTCTTCTTCACCAGCCTGAAACAGCAATTCCTTCATTGTCTCCTACTGTTTCGCTATTCACAGGAGTTTTCTGGTCTACGTGTCCAGCGACTAATTAGACACACAAAACATATGGGACCCTAACTGGACTCTGGGCTGGAATCCGTGTAGCAACTGACCCCTTGGCATCCGTGACTGGCTGTCACAATGCGGCATATGTGAACTTCCGTAAATGTTACGTTCAATATTACGCGGGCAGCAGAATTGTGTCTAAATATTTATAGAAGTCATCGTATGTCCGTGCGTGTCTGTCCTCTAGTTTTTTCGGTCTCAACATTTAATGTGCAAGTTCATCTTATTTTTATTAGCTGGTGCATTTCATGGAAGCAGTACCATGCAGCCGAAGATTGCCTTAATTCTGCTCTGATCCTAGCAATTATAACACAATCAATACTACTCATTTGGCACTTCTTAAACGAAAAAAGACAAGAATTGACAGACGCGTACTCCTGAAAAGCTGTACTTGAAATAAATTTTTTAACATATGCACGTCAACAAGCTTCGCAGGAGCATGCCCACTTTAGACCTTGTTTGTTTCTTTTATTTTGTTTGAAAAATAAAGAGATTATCAGGAAAGAGAATAAGAAAGAATGAAAGACAAGGGGAAAGGAAAGAAAGAGAGATAGAAAGAAAGAAAGAAAGAAAGAAAAGAAGGAAGAAAGAAGAAAAGGAAGAAAGAAAGAAAAAAGAAGGAAGGATAAAGAAAGGAGAGAAAGAAAGAAATAAACTAAGACGTAAAAGAAGAATATGCATGCTTCTTCCAGGACTGCTGTTATATTACAATTTATTTGGAGTACAGCGTTTTCTGTCGACATGTCGACAGTGTCTGTCAGTGTTTGTTCTTTTCTGCCGCTGGTAATGCCTGCCTCAATAGGTCGCAGCAACTAGTCGGACTTTTTTCTCTAAGTTTTTGCAGTCCATAGGAAGTATATGCTTGGAACTAACATGCAAATGTCGTAAAACTGCATGCGCGTTTATAGGACCTCTGGTATGATAAACAAGGAAGATGTCGGATTTTCATCCATCCCTGGACTCCTAAGGCAGAGAGCCAGTTTTTTGGTTGCTCACCTTATGCACCGCTCTTTGAGGGGGCTTGATTTTAAGGAACGATTTATTTCATAAATAAAAATAATTGCTGTATTCGGGTAAGTCATATTAATCACCAGCTGCAGCGGTCGAATTTCGAATGAGGCGAAATTGTGGAGGTCAGCGCACTCTGTGTGTCAGTGCACGTTAAAGAACCCTAGGTAGTCGAAACATCCGGAGCCCTTTACTACTGCGTCCCTCGTAGCCTGAGTAAGTTTGGGACGTTAAAATTCCGTAATCCAAACCAGTTTAATCACCCAATTTTGAGTTCTATTCATTCATTCATTCGTTCATTCATTCATTCATTTTGTGATTCATTGAATTCTTCAAGGTGCGTCATTAATACAGGGGCGTCTCTCTGGGGGTGCCTCCTTGAGAACAATAAAGACCATGTTTTCTATTAGCTGATACTGAAGGGCGCTTTTTGCGCAATATAATGTTTCAAGCAATTATTCGACTATAACTATCCGGTAGATAGCACTTATAATTTGCGCTACTGAATTTAGGGCTTGTATCTTCTTAATCAGACGGAGCAAAGACGCTCCTGTAGGTCAAAACAACCCCACCGGATATAGAATGCATCGCATCTGTATCCATCATCTCCTCAGAAGGTTCCCTAAGCAAGCTGGAACATGGCAGGCTTCATTAATATCTTATACGGTACAGCGGCTCCACGAAAGTGAGAAACTGAGATGGGAGCTGGTATGGAAGACTCTGGTAAGGTAACTGAAGTAGATACTTTTTGTATGCCGCTCCTAAAAGGGTTCGGAGAGCAGAAGACAGAAAAAACATGCGTATAATTCCTCCAGTCCCACTAAGCTTTATCCTGTAAGAACAGAACTTAAAGATGTAAAATGGGTTTTTTGTCTTAACATCATGTCCATCTTTAGATATCATGGCCATTAGCACCACAGGCGAAAAAAGCACAAAAAAGAGGGACCGAAAGCAGGTATCCGACATTGTGCGTCGGCGTCCCTAATTCAAAATAATGAGATGCGGAAATAATGGGGGTGGAGGTAGAATAAGTCCCCAGAGTCGCCGGAAGCCGTGGGTGGAATGTCGAATCAAACGGTACTTTGATCTTTCTGCATAAAGCTTCTTCGAGCATACGGCGCACTCATCGACAGTGCATGTTCAGGTCGAGCGGGAATCAAAGCGTAACCACACCCCGTGCGTGTATTTCCCAATCGTCTGTCCGGCATCCGGGCTATTTCATGCAGGAGATTGCCAGTGTGGGGCTTGTCTAGGTGTGCTCTTGTATTTGAGCAGACTCTTCTCTGACGGAGTTATCAAAGCACACGCAACAAAAAGGTGGGGGGGGGGGGGGGGGGGTAGGAGTGGGGCTTGAAAATATAAACAGGAAATAGCCATTTGTTGCACGCAGTTCCCTAAAAGCTCTGGACGCACTCATCAATGGGTTACAAAAATCTGCCACTGTTTTTTTCATTGATGCCGAAAACTCCAAGTATAGTATCCCGCATGGAGGCCTCATTACTGCCGTCGAACACAGATTAAATGCTTCAGGAGAAATTAGCTTCCAATACACCTCAGGTATCAGCACTAATCACTTTCTGGCCCTTCATAAGACTTACTGACCGTCATCCGAAATCAGCTTCCAGAACCAGTTCTGTGTGCAGAAATCTCTCCTTCGCATTGGGTTCTCTGTTTCACCGTCCTTGCGTGAAATCTACTTGTCGGCCATAGACGAACGAATCGTGTAGAAACTAACCAGCCTGTCAGTAGTAAAAATGTACCGGTGCGTGGACGATTGCCTGGTAACATTAGAAGGCACTCCTTCGAACAAATGGAATGAAATCATCAGCAGCATCATCGAATTGCGCACCGCTTCATTAGGAGAGCAAAAGTTCATCAACTCGTTTCCAAAGGACAATGAAAAATACTATTAGTGCGAAAGCCCTATTGCGATTTGTCAAACCGGAGCAAGGCCTTGCGATATTTTTCACTTTGTGCAATTTATGTTGCGATGTTTGTGTCTTTGTGCCAAGTGAAATAAATCATTAAAATTAAATCAAAGAAACGTTACCTCGACTGGGCTTAAAACCCACGTCGGCGTAAACAGATGAGCTTCGCTGAACAGTGCTCGAGAGCACTGGGGTATTGTCGCATTTTTTTTTCTTTTTTGCCTATTGCGGCAAGTACAGAAACACCCTAACCGTGTCGGTTGATATGAGATAAAAATTTATGTAGCTTCATTTTAACGAGAACACACGTCACTTCAGTGACGTTATCAAAGAAACTTTGGTTCCCGAGGATGTTGCGCAGTTTACTTGCATTCTCACCAAAATAACAGCGCAGAGGACGGACACCGGGATCACAATTTCTGACCGCCATCCGAGACCACCAGACCGCATGCAAGCCAAGAAGAAAGAGCACATCGTATGGAATGAGCTCCATTCCATACGATTTATGGGTGCGTTGCAGGACGTCCGAAAATATTGCAGTGTTCCAGCAATCGAACAATGTTTCTCACGAAACTCCCTTGTTTTACATAGTGCTCTCTTAGTGGTGACAGCAGTCCAGCCAGCGAGAAAGGCAGCCAAAATTTCTTCTAAAACAAAACTCTCTATTTCTCCGGAATGAGCCCTCTCCAAACATTCTCCGGAATGAGCCCTCTGTGCGCTCGGCCAAGGGAAGGACATGGGGAACCAACCGAGAAAGATTTGTGAATAAACACTCCAGAATGATTGCTACGTTACTTTTAAAATCTTTTCACAATTCTACAGTTGGTCGATCGAGGCTGCGTCATTTGCCCATTTTGAGAATATGTATTAGTTCCTTTATTTCAGACATGTGCACTTCCTCCCACAATGGCTCTTTTTTATCAGAGTCTAATTTATTTTTTTATTGCACCCTCACAACACCGCAGGGGACTTTAGAGAAGAGATCAGATTAAACAGAAGAAAAGTATTCATAACGCAGAAAAACAACAACAAAATGTAATACCGCTAAGAAAGCTGTAAATTTACACAAGATATAAGATCGTATCTGGTAACAAGGCAGAATAATGAAAATTTTCAAAAACTTCTCTTCAAAACAATTTTCCTTTGGCTTCTTCATCGTAAAAAGCTGCTTTTAATAATCTGTAAATGATTGTTTAAACGATTCAGGATCGCTTTCAATTTGACCGTTATGTTCAATATGAGTCATTTCATTGCATCATGCGAACCGCTTTACAGCTGCCAACGCAGGCTTTGTGGGCATCTCATCCTGTAGTAAGTTCCTTGCACGTGATCTAGGCAAGGCTGGTTTATAGCGCGCCTTAAATCAATGGCTTCTTGCTTGCTTTTAATCAGTCTGATGTCTTCTTTAAAGCTGACCGGTACTGTCTATTCCTCCTGGTGTAATTTGTTGAGCGCTTCAAATCGGAGCTGTGGAAACTGAGCACGACGTTACTGGGTGCCGAGAAGTTTGTTTTCAAAATTCAGGAACAATTATGTAAAGTTCAGAATGAACAATATAAAACCGTTTCCAAGCATTGGAATTTGTTCAAAATATTTGTGAAAATACCAGCAATTGCAAGAACGAGCGAGATTCGTTTCTCTGAACGGCGACAAAAAAAGAATTTCTAGGCTATCGTCGCAGCCGAGCGCGTCTCGTGTTCAACTGCAACACACTTTTGCGCTGTGCGCTGCACATCGTCATCGTCACCAACTTCTATCTGCGACGCGAAGGAAGGAAGGAAGGAAGGAAGGAAGGAAGGAAGGAAGGAAGGAAGGAAGGAAGGAAGGAAGGAAGGAAGGAAGGAAGGAAGGAAGGAAGGAAGGAAGGAAGGAAGGAAGGAAGGAAGGAAGGAAGGAAGGAAGGAAGGAAGGAAGGAAGGAAGGAAGGAAGGAAGGAAGGAAGGAAGGAAGGAAGGAAGGAAGGAAGGCCTCAGACGTTGCTGGCACATACCCACTACGGGGGAGTGGCCAAGACACAGGCGGTTAATTACTGGATACAGGAAATTTTTGACGGTAAAAGCAGTGGAAATAGTATGTAGTCTGATAGATTGGAAGAGGGAAGGAAAGGGGTCCAGTTAACTTGGAGATCGAAGACGGGACAATTGCTTAATGTGCATAATAGTACACAATGCCTGTAATGTTGCAATGTCTTACTGACAGAGATCAGGAAAAAGAAATTAGAATGGGAGTCGCTGCGTTTCTTGAAGAAAATTTTGCACAGCAGAGCGCACACTCCTGTCGCTTCGTCCAAGCAAAGAAGCGCCAATGGAAAGAACAACCGCGGAAGACACAGGCAAGCCCAGTTGATGAAATGGAATTTGCAAAAGACGCTTCCTCAAATGAGAAAAGCGGCGGCAGAACAGCAGGAAGTGATCTATTGTCTCAGGTTCGGCACAAAAAGGGCACAGTGGGGAAGCTGCCAGGCCAGATCTGTGAAGGTAGAAATTTAGAAGGGGAACCAGGCAACGCAAGCGCGTGAAAGAGACCTCTAGTCTGCGTGAGCGCCAGTCTTTGCTACTCCAAGGATGCAGAAGATGCTGATATTCGGGAGACGATGTAAGAGCCGAGGCAGCAAATTCCTGAAATATTGTGTAGCTGCGAAACCTCACCGCAGCTGTATATGCACACGATGGTAGGACAGCAACAATTGGGCCGCTGAGAGAGGCTCTTGCTAAGGAATCTGCAACCTCATTTAAGTGAAAGCCCATGTGACCTGGTACCCAAAGCAACCTTACCGAATTTAGATGCAGCGGAATCAGGAACTTAAAGAGGCGTAATGGCCGAGAGTCAGTGGGCGAGGATAAGGAAGAGCAAATGGACAGAGAGTCTGTCATAACCACGACCTGGGAAACGGTAGATTCTAATTTTCGTAAGGCTAAGATTACTGCTAATAATTCAGCCAGAAAAATTGGAGTGAAGTCAGGAAGACGGAGAGAAAAAGACCAATCCAGTGAAGGTGAAAAAATTCCCACACCTGCCTTTTCGCGATCCTGCGAGGCATCGGTAGCAATAAGAACATTAGAGGGAAAGGACCTTAGGTGGTCCTGCAGTAGACCCTGAAGAAGCGGGAAGGGCTGCAGCTTTGCATTCGATGGGAAAATGTCATCGAATTCAATCTGGACAGATGAGGAGTTGTTATATATTTGGCGGACAGCAGTGAAATGGATATTTATGCGATCAAGGAGGGACTGCACGTAACATATCTGCGGGGTATGAAATCGAGACCAGGCAGCACTAAAAAAGGCGGAAGGTTGACTAAGAAATATTATACTGGAAGCGTGAAGAGGGGAGTCGCACAATTTTAAAAATGTTTGAACTGTTAAAAGGCGAAACCTAGCTGATAACGAAGGCATTCGCGCCTCAAGGTGCAGAACAGCATTGGCGACATATTTTGGAAGCCCCAGACAAAGGCGCAACGCCTCACGCTCCAAAAGCACAAGAGGGCGAAGTTTATAGGCAGGAGCTCCTGAGAATAAATCACCCGAACTCCAAAATTGGGCGGACGTACATTTTATAAATCATCAGAAGCGTATGCCTTCTCATGCCTGACCTAGCACTACAAAGCCTGCGCAGGATGCCAATGGCCCGAACTCCTTTTGCAGAAACTTGCTCAATGTGTGGCCGCCAGGAGAGAGTAGAGTCGTATATTACACCGAGATACTTCACCGTCTGAACTTGAGGTATTATGTTATTTCTATAGACCAGGCAGATGTTTACAGGAACAGAAACTGGAAATACTAACAATGCGCATTTCTTCACATTAAGGGACAGATGAATTCTTCCTAGCCAGTTGTCAAGAACATTGAGGTAATTTTGCAGGGTTCGATAAAGAGTGTGAATGTCACCTGCTGATGCAAAAAATGCAATATCGTCGGCGTACACATAAGTTTTCACATTTTGAATGCATGGAATTGAGCTTAGAAAAATGTTAAAAAGAACAGGGGAGAGAACTGGTCCTTGCGGAACACCTCTTGTCTGTGGAAATCTCCTTGAGGAAATACCATTTTGGCAGCAGTAAAATTCTCTATTTTCTAAAAAAACAGAAATCCAGGCTACAAAATAGCTTGGGAAGTTGAGTTCCTGTAATCTTAGTAATAGAGTCGAGTGCTCCACGCTGTCGTATGCTTTACTGATATCCAAGGTGACAAGCGCAGCAAACTGTTTTCTATTGCGAGCTAATTTAATACGACTCTCAAGATCAGTATGAGCACACCAAATTGAACAACCCGGCCTGAAACCAATTTGACATGGATTCAATACAGCATTTTCTGAAATGAATGACATGACACGGCCGAGAAGGACCCTTTCCACCAATTTCACTAGGTTCGATGTTAACGAAATAGGGCGTATATTGTCTAAAGTTAAGCCCTCCCCTTGCTTTTTAAGCAATGGAACTATTTCAGCAAGACGCCACTCATGCGGTATCCAAGGACCTTTAATAGAATGGTTAATTAGAGCCAACAGGTCTGCAGGAGATTCATTGAACAAAATTTTGATCATAGATGAAGTGACCTTATCGGGGCCAGGAGCCGCTGGGGATAAGCGCAGAACAATTTGGGACAGCTCAGGCATAGAGACCTCAGTGAAATCACTTGAGGTGCATGTGAATATAGTAGGAGAAGGTAAAGCAGATGTAAAGCGAAGCTCTAGGCCACACGCAATATCTTCTAAGGCCTTTGCGATGTCAGCAGGGGACTGAACGAGGGATTCAATGTTGGCAGTCGGAGGAATCACCTTGTTGCGCCTCATGAAACTAAACAAGGCTCGTTTACTTCCCGATTGGGAAAGGAAATCATAATGATTTGTATTATACTCCTCCTTTGCACGGGCGACAGTGCGCTTAAATGTTGCTGCAACATACTTATAATCCAGCTAATTTTTTGGGCATTGATTGATGAGAAGTTTCTTCCAAGCTGCTTTCCGTCGTCTGTATGCACGCGTGCACTCAGAATTCCACCAATTGTTCGCGATTGCACCATTTGTTCTCTTAACCAAAAATTCAGATTTTTGCCTTGCATGGTCCAGTACTGAACATAAATGTTCAGCCTTGCTTTCGGCACTTATCTGAGCGCGAGTGTCTGAAGTGATTTGGAGGGCTGATTTTAGAGTGTCTTTAAAGCAATTGTAATTTATTAACGTGCGCTGATGTCGCTCAGGAAGAGTTAATTTACACGCAAACTTGAAACTAATCGGTAGATGATCACTGTTTGTTGCACAGTCAACAGGCGCCCAAGACATAACGGAGACTCCTGGGGAGGAAAAAGTTAAATCCAGGGCAGAGCGGCATTGACTGCGAACAAACGTAGGCAATCCGGAATTGTTGCAGATCAAGTTGTTGCCAGAAGCCCAATCAAATAGCCTAGAACCAAAGCTGTCTGTTTTAAACCCCCAAGTCACATGGTGCGACGCGAAGGCTCAGAGAGAGAATTCTCGGTCTTCATCGTCGTCGTTAGCATTTATGCAATTCTGCTTTCGCTCGTTTATAGAGTTTAGGCTTAAATTCTCTGCGATTTTTTGGATCTCCATTCAAAATTTTTCGAAAGTCCACGTGTATTAGGTGTGCAAGCCCTAGTCGAACAAAAGTCCCCCTCCGTTCTGCAGCGCTTATTCGAGCTTCATAAAGAGCCATCGCTTGGAGCAACCTTTAGGCGGCGCTCATTAAAAGCAGAGATCATTTGACAGAAGCAAGTTTTCATTAGCAAGCCACTCGCCTCGTC
Source organism: Amblyomma americanum (assembly GCF_052857255.1). NCBI lineage: Eukaryota > Metazoa > Arthropoda > Arachnida > Ixodida > Ixodidae > Amblyomma > Amblyomma americanum. The sequence continues at coordinate 95,561,027 of NC_135499.1, read as the reverse complement.
AGCTCAGGATACCCACAAAATGCAATTTCAAGTGTTTCTGATAGCCTGCTGCACAATTTGGAGAATACCGGCAACAAGAAATAAACAAGGACAGTGAAAAGAAGAAAAACGCTCATCCCACACATTCATAACATTTTGTACAACGGAAAGAAGATGGCTGTGAGAAACGATGACAGTGTATTTCTTGTACACCTAGCAAGCTTGCTAAGTTTTGTTCAGTGATGCATCAATAGGAAATGTCAATACAACACAATGAAACCGCGATCAGCTACACCAAGTGCAAAGAGCGGATTATCTGCGCGATTCCTTTCACCTGCAGCCAAGCATACATCAGAGAAACGGGCCATACCTCAGCAAGAAGGCATGAAAACAAGCATTGATAATTCGAAACAATGCATGGCGACATCTACCGGAGCATTGCAAGCGGTGTACGGCAACAGTAAGTACTGCAGCCATGTTTCCAGAGAAATAGGTTCTTGGCGCGCGCTCACAACATAACATAGAGAGAAATCATTCAGGCGTTCTTCATGACGAGAGCAGCAGGCGAGTGCGCTAGCATGATTTTAGTTTCTTTGACAAAGAAAACTTAGATGGACACCTGTAGATTGGATATGGGCTCTAACCCGTGTTTTTTAATTGTTTTTACATTTGTCTTGGTTGCTTCCTTTTTGCCTGTTTTCCTCTGGTGACTTGGCTGAATAATATTCATAACTGAGAGATTTTTATACCCTTATTTTGTTGTCGTTTATACGTGATACTGAATCCGCAGGTCTACCGTAGCCTCCTTTTTATCCGATTGTGACTTTTGACGTACCATGTTTTAATGCGAAGGCATTATATGGCTCATCGGCAACGAAACCCGGCGGTGGTTATAAGAAGCATTGCCCGAAATCCCCCTTTTAAGTCACCCATCGTCTCACATGACGTCAATAGCAGGCCATAAGATAATAGTGCCTGAAGCAGAGAAAAAAAATTATTTCAAAGGCGCTTATTAAACGAGGGACGCTCACAGTTTGAAACGAGCACACACTCATAAGCCACAGAAGCGCATTGCGTCTTCGCGAATAAAGTTGAACAGTGTGTATGCATTTCCTTACGACTGAATTCTAATGACTAAGTATGCCATTAGAAAAGACAGAAACATGAAATTATACTGCGGGAATGCTAATAATCGGATGGAAACAATCAGGAAAAAAAAAACGGGCAACTAACTGTCCCGCATACAGGTGAATACAACATAATCCTTCTTCACAAACATGACAAAGTATTATCAAGTCGCATCCGCTGGAAACTGAATAAACAAATAAAAGTCGCATGAATTCGATGAAAACGGTGCCTGTCATGCCTAACGCAGTGCAAGACATAAGGTATATATAAGTTTTGCTCCCAGAGATGCGCTGCAGGCCTGAGCACGATCAAAAATCGAAAGCCGATGTGGGACAAACCTGTCAGCATAACTCTCAGCCGTTCTTGTCCCGTGTTAAGCCGCGACTCTCGCGGTGTGCATTGCACGTCGTCATCTTATCAGCTTCCATCTGTGCGCAGAAGTCTCGAAAGAAAAGGAAACGCTCTTAAGTGACTCCATGGGACAGCTCAATTGCGTTTCCAGCTAAGTGGCGGCGGTGACAGAGAGATGTACGCTGCTTGCGTTTACGTTGACAGTGTTTGGGCAAAAACGCGGTGCAGGAGCAATAGGCTGCTGGCGTTGAATGGGTTTATTGACATTGGCGTTGACAACGTTGCAAACCCCGCTGATTTTTGGGATATCAAAATGCGCATGACTGGCTCTCTGGGTCAGTGTACACGTCATTCGTGCTTTCAGGTACATGGTGGAGGTGTCCACCTTTTCGCACAATATTTCGTGCTTAGCAATGCTAAACCGTAAGCAGTTTTTTTTGTCCTGGCTTCAGCCCACAGCTTTTCACTGTCCATGACTACCTTCCTATATTTGAAAATTGAAAAATAGGTTTTTGAAGGAAGAAATAGTTCAGCGATTGTCTCACGTATAGGAGGTCACCCGAACGGCGCTATAAGGGAAGCCGGGAATTTGGGAGTTAAAGAAGAGCGAGAGAAAGAGGTGCCGTAGTGTGCGGCTTCGGAATAATTTCGACTGAACGACACTGAATATCAATAAGGTTGTGGTCACGCGGTTCGCTGTGAAAACAACAGAAAGTATTCGCAGCCTCTTGCCATTTCATGGTCGCTTGATTGTCGCATGAAGATCTACTATAAATTATCATCCGCACACTTCAACAAAGTCGGTTGTAAGACGTGCCAGTGCATGTCGGTCTACGTCTCTTGCCTTTGTGTGTTTCGCGCTGCGCAGTCAACATGCTGAAGGATTATGCAGGATATGAGGAGCAATCGCAAGCCTCTAACTGTCTGGTAGTGCTCATGGCTTAGTCATCAGCTGTAACGCATGAAGAAAACAACTGTGAGACTGTTTTCTTTTATCGTTGCAGCAGCACTTTCCTATCTGTACCCCACAAGTGCTTTTATTTGTACCAGAATGTTCATGAGTCTGAAAAAGATATGAACGATGTTTTTTTTCTTTTTAGAATTGGAAGAAGAGCGTTTGTTGGTTTATTACAGTTTTTTGCAAAACATTTAGTGCTTCTAGGTGCTCTGGCGGATCAAGCTACAAATACATATCGGGCTGTCACGCAAATCTGTCTTAAGGAAAATTTCAAAAACTCCACAATGCGATGGTGCACTTCAATGAATTATCTCTGAGTCTCTGAGAACAATAATTCAGAGTCGCTAAAAAAGAAAGTACTGTGGAAACAAGACCGGGAAAGAGGGTGGGAGAAAGAGTGAGTAAAAAGGACATCCTCACCAGCGCATATGTACTTTCTCTGCGCTAAATTGCGAATTTCACCGTTCTCACCAAGCTACCTCAGGCATTTACTGAGCCCACGTTCAGGTCATGACTCGATAGCGTAATGGGTTGATTCCCATGTATGCAGGTCATTATCTACTTTACATTCACATATGCCCGCGAGTCCTCATAACCCTTCCTGTCACAGTGGTGCAGCGGTTAAGCGATACGCCACTGTCCTGCGGTGGCAGGTGCTCCCGGCGGTGGGTACTGTGGGGCCTACGTTGCTGTTCCCAAGCGAACAATCACTAATTTACTGTCACCTGCCGCGGTGGAAAGTTTGCTCAGTACCCGGCGGGAAGGTTGTGATTACGGCGCATGATCACGTGACCTAGGTGGCCTACCTGCCTCCTAGATTGCTCTCTGGGGACAACCTGCCATAGCCATGCTCGTGAATTTTCGCTCAGACCACAGACGCCGACGCCGGCGTTCTGCATGACAATAGCGTCCTCATGCTCTTTCCGAAGAATAATCCTAGCAGCTGCGCATCTCGAATTGACAAAGGCACTTACCAGGTCAGATTCTCCCAGATAATCCTACGTGACTGTCCTTTCATCGGCCACGCTCAGTTGCCTCCGCTCAAACATTTGAGCCTGCACCTTCAAGAAGGCTTCTTGTCCAATGTACTCCGCGCTGCAAAGTTTTCACTACCACGCATCACTAGAAAATATTGCTATTTAAGAGAAGTGCTTACTGGGTGAACGTCACTGATATCAGTCAGGCAGACCTACGCCCACGATAAACCCAGAGATAGGACACTGAGCGGTGGCTCCCGTTAAGCCCTCCGCTTATTTTAAGTCATAACGCAATCAGGGCCAGTCAGTGCATAACGAGTAGTTCAACTGGCAGCCGGAGGGGAGGAGCGCACCTGCGTCCACTCCACCAATTCCCAATGAGCGTAACCAGATAGAAACACCAGCATTTTGCACGAAGGCTCTATTTAAAAGCCCATCGCTAACTTGGGCTCCAAACATTTAAACAGTCTAACGACTCGTGCGGATCACCTCCCTGCTATGGCGCGTGGCATCGAGGGATGCGTCAAATGCTTGCGTAAGAACTTCGATGATGGTATCGAATAAGATGCCTTTGTTGTCCAGCGCTGCACGAAGACAATGAGGACTTGAGTTCAGCGCAAACGCGCCTTCTTCCCTCGCCTCACTCTTTATTGTTTCCTCTCTAACTTTTGCCTAAGCTAGAGTATAATCCAGTAACGAACGCTGGCGTGTATGGTGCCGACTGGTCTTCTCTTCTGAAAAAAGATTTTCCACTCAGCGGTCTGATTTGAGTGTAGTTCTAAATAGTTAATACCAACAAGAGTAAAAACGTAGTTATTCTAATCGTAATGAAATCAAGTTTTCAAATTAGCCGGTTGTCAAGCACACGGTGATAAGCGCAGGAAAAGTGCTGCAGGGAAAAGGCCAGATAGTGGTAGCATTTCGATTCCTTCAAGCAAGCATTTAACACTTCCTACTTAGTTTTGTTATAACACGCCGATGTGGTTATTGTTCTGTACCGTGGCACTGCCGCACCGCATTGTGTACTGCACTGCAGCCGCTCCGAGCGCCGCCTAACCTGTAGTGCCATTCGCATGGTCTGGGAAATCGTGTTCTGTTCGCCGCCTCCTCCTCACGTGACTGTCTGCGCCCTGCCTGCCCTTGTGCGCATTGCCTGTCCTTGTGTTTCTATCGTGTGCGTGCATTGTCCAATATGTTTTGAGCGCATAGATCATATGTAGTACTATTATCCACCAACTAGGTCCAACAGAAGTTTTAAGTAAACAGTTTGCCAAGGACGCCTGCTGAGTCCGCATTGAGTATTAGCTTCTCCTGTTTATTATAAGGGTATAAGAGCGACCAACATCTCCCCAAAAGGGGGAACATTTTTCAGAGTGTATCCATGATTTCGTTTTCAAAGGGGATGGCAGGTACGAAAGAAAGGAAAACGCTCCTTCTGCGATAGTAGCCAGCATGGTGTTTACATTTACGCTAATGTTAGCAGCTTCTCTAGTCGTTGTTCGTACTCGAGATTTCTTTAAATTACAACCCAGCCACGTATCTATTCAGTTAATTCATTGAGCGACATTTGAACTGCGCCTACGGATGACTGACGGGATCATTTATCCTAAGCTACAGTTTGGGCTTTCTTCACCTGGCATGCCATTAGAAATCTAGCGCAACACAAGAGGACGACAGCGAAGGAAGACAGAAGACAAGCGCTCGCTTGTCTTCCGTTCCACACTATCCAAACTCCAACGTCCTCCACTGGCCAGATCTCGAGGATGATCAAAATGATAACAAAAAGCCGTAAGAGCATGCGAGAAGAGAACGCGGTCAACCTCGTCCAGGCCTTGATGATCGGCAGTGACGTACGGCATGCCGTATACCCGCCACTTGCTAAACACACGAGACCAAGAACAAGTCGTGTCCGTTATTAGAGCCGCCAACAAAAAAGGATGCCGCGTCTCTCCGTTACCACGTCGAACATGACGTTAATGGATCTCGGGATCCACAACAGCTTCGCCGAGCTGTCGGACGCGGTTATGGCTTCGCAAAAGACCAGACTGCAGAACACGGCGGTGGGCAGAGCAATCCTCCACCGCACGAGAACAGTAACGGAGCTCCGCACACTCAATTGACAACAGTCAGTCCTGCCCGAGGCCAGAAGCAGGATAAAGGCGAGCCTCATCCCAAACAAGATGAACCACGAACTCCACAGAGGTCGGCGCAAAGCATTCGTCGACCGACAGCGGCGATAATTCAATGGCGACCCGCATGTAACGCACGTGGACGTGGCGCCCTAACCCCAAGAAGGCTTCTTTGCGGTAGCCGCCGTGAACGAGAGACACAACCCTTCGGCCCACGCGGCCTTCGTCAGAGATGGGAGCCTAGCTGTTGCTGAAGCCGCAGCCACAGCGCTAGTCATCAAGCACCACGAAATAGTGGGCGGGGAAGTTCTCGCCATCAACGACTCGCGACAGGTCAGTCGCAACTTCGGAAACGAACGAACACTGCTGCTGGCGGCTCAGGTACTGAACCATAAAATGGAAGAATATCATCAAATCACGTTGACGTCAAGTCACGCGGGAGTGGAGCAGAACGAAAGGGCGACGCCTTAGCTGGAGCGTTAACCAACCGAGCAGAGCAATACCGATCGCCCGCTCCATCCCACCTTTCACTTTCGCGACCCCGCCAACCAATTATAGCGAATGCCTCGAGATCCAGCGAATTAACCGCAAGATTTATGGTCCCCCTCAGACAAAGCTCATCACTGGAGACTCCGTACCTCTCAGACTTATTGAAACCAGCACGTTTCCAAACCCACACAACTACAGCCAGAGGGGCTCACTAACATATCATGGCGTCTGACCCTGGTGCGGGGACACATGTCCTAAGCTCTTGCACATCTTGTGGGGGGCGGGCGCAAACCCCAACATTTAAAGACGCCTAGCACATCATTTATGCGGTGCGAGGTAAAGCTTTCCGGCGATACTCAGGCGGAACAAGAAGCGCACACATCCAGCAAGTTCGTCAAGCAGACACGGCCAGTGGAGTCCTGAAATGTGGGAGCCACCCACTTGACCGCTTGAAAGAAATGAATAATCTTGTTGGTTTTAATAAACGTTTCTCCTCCTCTCCTATATTTTTATTGTTGTCGCCGTCTTGTGCACAGTATGTTGTCAGATCTTTTTACGCTTTTAAGCTCACAGGTTGTTCAGCAAAATTAAGTGAATGTTCCTTTCTTTATGGAAATATTAAACGCCTGCTTCTCAGGCTTCTCAACTTGCGACACGGATATTTACAATCCTGAAAGACGTAGAGTGAATCAGTAGTAACAAACCGAGGCTGAGCCGAGATGCATTAGGTGAGAATGGGCAGAGTAAATTGAACGAAGTGCGAGCTTCATTTGAAACCTCCTGCAAATTATAACGCGGATCGCAGTCGGTATGGGGCAACAGAACCTGGTTCTGTAATTTTAGCTAAAGAAATAAAATGTTGAGCCGAAGAAGAAATTAGTTAACCAGATAGTTAAGCAATCTGTCAGTCCTTGCAGAGCCTCTAGGGAGGCAAATACTTCACCCTCCAATTCGATTCGCCGCTGAACTGTTCCATCTGCGCAGGCACCTCGACATCTCATGACATGATCGGGACGCGTCCTTTTAAAAAGAAGCAGTTGCAATGACTGCAGTTTATTCAATTTCTTATAAACGTTGTGTTTTTACATTTTTACCTGATAAATGAACAACTTTGTTTGCCTAGCTCTTCATTTTAAACTGCTTTCCCTCTCACCGCTCTCCACTAGAAACCCTCAAACCCACACAGTGCTTACGTGGTTATGATATTTCAACATTGCATATAATCCGAGGTCCTTATTTATAGAAACTGCTGCCACCAAGAGCTCGACCTGCGGCGCTTGAAGCGAATGGGCCGAGATGCAGCAAGCTTGCAATAATTTTTGGGGTGCTAAGAGGTTGAGCCATTTTTATAGTTTTTGCTTCGTACAGAGGAAATACCGCGTCATATTCGCCTGAACAGAGAAGCGATAAACTTAGCGGTAGTGATTCTCGAGCATGAATTTTTACTGGGGAAACTTCTAGCTACTAAAATATCCAGAAAACATTTTGAATACCCATTACCGTTCCCCTGTAAATGATGTGCACTGGCAGCAGTCTGATATGTGCTAAGCTCCTGGACATCTTGTTGCTAAGCGCTCGAGTTCTCCTATCTAAGCATTGTACCCACTCCAATCCTGTCTTACCCTTGGTGGTAGATAAGAGGATTGCTTGGAGCATAGTGCAGTGCGTAGCTTCTTATAAATATAACTTCGCTGCCAGGACGGCAAGAGGAAAATTTTCTGAAACGAGGTATTATTTTCTGTGTGAAACTATGGTGATGTTACCTTTTAACAACAAACCGCATATTGCAGGCTTACTTAAAAATGCGCGATTTTCTTTCTAGCCCATTTTATTGACCGTGTCACGTTATAGTAACGGGGTAGACTTACTGCTTTTTGTTGCAGTTCAAAATATTTTTCCTCCACAAGACTGAATACTGCATTAAAAACGGTATTTTCACCTTGGTACCTCTAGCACCGTGACCCTGGCCATCTACTCTTCAAGAGTGTGTATCTCATGTTTTCTAATATTTTTTTTTTTGCATGGCGCTCTTCCAGCCCTCAAGCAGCGAAGGTATTACAAAATAGAAGGGCGGAGTGGGGAGCTAAGTGTGTTGTGTGGCCTTCCTAAATAATGGCTAGCTGTGCGGTTTAAAGCAAGCTGGCTCACAATTTTTGTCGAGAAATTAACACAGAAGCCAATGTTTGAGCGCCCAAGATTGCCATAGGGACGCGACAGGTGTCGAGGCCCACACAGCTAACCGCAACATGCCAGGGCGCTGTGACCGCGGAGCAAACGTAATGAAACACGGAAGGGATTAGAGAAATGGCTTAGCTGAATTCGTTTCCAAAACAGTCTCGGGTCGCTGACAAATAACCTAGAGGAGAGCCACGTCAGGCTCTACTCATCGGTGAAGATTAGGAGTACGCCTGAGGGCGATAGGGTCATGGAATAGACTAGAGACAGCATACGGGTTACGAATTCTAGCATTTATTCAGGAAGGTGACCTGTTGCCGTAACTTGAGTAGCTGAAGCGCACAAACACACAGCACTCAGGAAAAGAAAGACACGAGACAGGCGCTAATTGCAACTCTTTATTGAATTCAAGAACGGCTTATTTATAGCCAAGAGGAAGGCATTGTGGAAAGGGAGACAAACACAACATAACAAACAGGTAAATGACTAGTGCGAGGGGAAGGATACTAGGGAACAAAAGTGATTCAAATCTTTCTAAACTTATCTAAAAATATACTTTAATTCTTATGAATGACCAGCGATGGGGTGCTGACACAGGAACTCCAGTTTTTTTCTAATCCGGTGGGCTTCTAGCAGTTCACAGGCAGTCTTATCTTTACTTCTACATAATATCTGAGTGTCTTGGAGCTTTGCTTCACAAATTTTTGCTCTTTTTTGCCACAGTCCTTGCAGTGATGCGGCAAATGTGATCCTGTACCAGTCCTTAGCGAGCGTTTATGCTCCGTTAGGCGTTCATTAATACATCAGCCTGTCTGGCCGATGTACACCTTTCCACAAATCAGCGGGATGCTATAAACTACCCCCACAGCACATTTCCGTAAAGAAATTGCATGCTTGGTTTCGCATTCTGTTGACTTGGAATTATCATTTCCAACCTTCCGACACAGCGATGCAAGTTTTCTGGGTGCAGAGAAGACCACCGGGACTTTGTCCAAAGAATTCATTCTGTTGTACCTTTGGGGCTTCTGAGTGAAGGGAAGCAGGTTTTTAATAAGTGTTCCTATGTGTTGCTTTTGCGTCTGTTAAGTGGCGTAGGTTCCAGAGCACGAGGCTGCAATGCTGTTTGATAAACATTTGATCATTGCGTCTGGATCATTACGTTGAGCATCCATAATCTGTTTTCACTATTCATTATGCGTATGGAAGCTCATATGCTAATCGAAATGAGTGTCACACTAGTTAGCAGTGAATAAATATAAATTGCCAGGAATTAAATCTGTACCCCCCGAGAATAAGGACTTAAGCTTTCTGCCTCACTTGAGCAGTCTGGAAATCAATCTGAGCTTTACAACGCCGTGTCCTACAGGACTTTAGCTCAATTTTAAACTTTATTTTGTGTTGTAACCACATTTTTTTGCTAGGCAATACTGCTGCTGCAGCGACACCATACTCTTTGCTACATGAAGTCTGCCACAACTTTTGGTGAAAAGCATTAGAAGGCTTTCTTTGGCATGCGCCGGTAAGAACCCTCTTTATTAGACGGCCGCGTCTGCTCGCGTCTCTTTTAACAGCACCAACTGTACCCCCGCTACTGTTTATCTCTTATTTCTCTCTCACCCTGTCTCCTTCTATGGCTTGTACATTACCAAACGTTGTCGCACATGCTGACAAGTCCTGGAGTTGAGAAGTCTCCAGTAATCTTTCCTGACTGCTAAACGTTAATTTCCGGCGTCAGGTGTCGCGCAGTACCAGACAAGGTAATGAACTCAAACAGGAATAGAACATGATACGCGTAGCGAGCACTGCGCAATTCTGGTGCAAATGAAAACATTTACAACAACTGGACATCTATTTTCCACTATTTTACGCTTTCGCAGTTCTTTAACGTGCTTTTTTTCTATGTTTCGAAGTGCTAAAGCAAACTGATATGCAAATTCACAGTTCCGACGAAAGAAACACTGCGGTCTGGTACTATTTTGTGACAGCTCCTAAGCCTCTTATTGCCTTAGAAGGAACAGGAAACTGGAAATAGAAGAATCTGAGATTAGTAGTGTGGAGTATGCGCCCCAGACATTCGTTTATTTTCGCTGCTTTTGCTTGTTTTTTTTAGGCGTGTGCAAATATTGAAGCTTTTGAATACGAGTCAAGTATGGATGCGAAAATAAAATTTTTGGAATATCGACTTCAATATTCGATTTTTTCCACTGTGGAAAGTGGCGCTATAGAGAAGCAGGCAACCATTGCTGGCTCCATCTTTTCCTTTCAAAATAGTCTATGACCTTTTAAACCGAAATAAGAAAAACTGCGGTAACTCTGCACCATGCATGAAACATGCCTTTCTCAGAATTGTATAATTTCTGTTCAAACAATATATCATTATGCTACTTTCAACGAGCTCATAGAAAATGAGCTAGATGTAATTTGTGAACTGGCACATGACGGTCTACTAACAATAACATGATGGGTAGTAAAACCTGATGAATTTTTATTTCAGCGGAAAAGCAAAAATGGCCAAAGGATCCGAATGTTGAAATCATCTTGCCCCTTCCGCCGAAAGAAAAGCTGATTGGAAAAAAAATTATTTACATATGTACACATGCTAAGGTTATCAGATACATTGACATTCACAAGTAAACATGACGCTAAGTATGTAAGGTGATACTGTAGAAGGTTGGGCAAGTTGGTGTGACATTGTTTTTCGGCAGCGCCCGGGAACAAAAGACAAGACAAGTGCACAGACACAGCGCCGTGCCTGTCCGTCCTGTCGGTCTCGTCCTTTGTCCCCTGCGCTGCTGAAAAACAATGCAAGGTGAGGCAATTAAAGAGGTACCATAAGCATCTTTGAGTTAAACCTACCTAAAATGCGGTGTAGCCGTGTGGCAAAGAACTATCGCACAAACATCGAACAGCCATTTACGAGCGCGCAGTTTCGGCCTGCCTTTAGAACAACGGGGAGGCAAGCCAAGACAAAATACATTAGCGTCAGAAAGAAAATGATATCACCAGCGCCGCAAGCTGTACTTCATCAGCAATATGTTTGTTCAAGCACTATCAATGCATAGGCCACACTCGTCTTGATTATGTATGCTTGGGGCCCCCAAAGTAAACTAATCTTCAAAATGAAGTGTTCTTTACAGAAGCAGCGCTTTCTGCCTCAGCCTTGGAGACAACAATTCCTTTTCTTAATAAAGCCGAGGTACGTTTCCTACTGCGATGGTCATTATAAACAAGTAGAAATACGCTCGACATATGTGCGGAGCTGGGTCGGCTAAACCAATTAATTTCGGGCAGTCCGTCATTTTACTCTTTTTAGCGGTGCTAAAACGCACTGACCGCTGTGACAACTAAAATATTTCATTTTTTTTGCCTCCTAGGCTGTAATGCGTACGTTGATGCTCTAATGTGCTCAAAGACGCCGGCACGCGACCTTATCATTTTTATTTTTGTGTGATGGCCAGATTTATCTGCAACGACTGGAGTTACGCTTAACTAATGCTGCGATGCTCAAGGTTTTCGTAGGTGCTTTCAGCGCCTTAGCTTGATAATATATTTCACCTTCAAATTGGACGAAGCGCAAACGGCGGCAGACCCCCTGTTCACTGTAGACTGTCGTGTACACTTACTGCTATCGTCATCACCGAGCTTTTATGCAAGGGCGTATACAGCTCATTCTGTCGAAAAGCCGTCGGCGTCGTAATAGTAGTAGTTCTAGTCGGCACCGCGCATAGGAAATATTCGCAGCTGCGTAAAAATCAGAGGGCACGCACACTCAGTGAGTAAAAAAACCGTGGTCTAGGCCTGGTATGAAACCAGGGATTTTGGAAATTGAGACGGGGACGCTTCCACTTCGTCACGACGGCTCATTGTTTTCTTTACTGCATGAAAATAGTGCCAAAAAAATCTAAGCAAGCTTACGCCACAAAACAACCGGCCACCATACCCCTGCATCTCCCTACCTTCCTTAACATCAAAAGTCTGCGAGGCACACACCTGCATCTAGATAGAAGAGCCAGCTAGGCGGCTCTTCCAGGGCAGCATATACTGCCCGCACCAAAACTCACTGCAAACGGAAGGAAGAGTTCGAAGACCATCGTGATTCGACCTGGTGGTCCATCATGGGGCTCCTCCAGAGGCTAAATAGTCCAAGCAACATATATAGATCACATGGCACCGCATAATTTTTCTCCACGAGACATGGAAGTCGCTTGAAGTCATGTATCAGCTGTCACGGCCGCTTTCCGTTAGAGACATTTCAGAAAATGACCCTTTACCAGGCGTTTGATTTACCGTTAAATTTTGTATTCTCTTCTTGTTTCCCATCATTACCTTTGCTACTCACATTTTCTTCTGCCTTTCATCTAGCTTACGGCTTAAACTCACATGTATTGTTGCCTTTGCACTTATATAGAGAGGGTAAAACGTAGTCCTAAGGAATTTCGGAAGCGCGCACTGTAATGCAAAAAGTAATATGTTTGCACCGCTTTAAAAGCATAATAAAGTTGTGAATTAATATGCTGAACAACTAGAACAAATATTCTCTTTCTTTTATGTTTTGCCCCCCCCCCCCAATCGCTCTTTGAGGTTCTTTTTGACAGGTAATCTCATAATAAGGTTATGCTTCAATAGAGTGTTTGAATTACATGTTATCTCAAGATTTTTAAGAAGACTTCACGAAAATAAACCACCTGTTGCTGATGATAACGCTGCCATTACACTGAGGTCACTTTACAGCATAACCTTCGTGTACTCTCATGGTGATAATATTTTAAATATTGGGACCCAGGAATATTGCGTGCGTTTATCGCCCGATCTTTTCAGCAGGGCCTAATTATTCTTTTGAGTAAAATATGATTTTTTCTAACCTCTCAATGTTGATGTCTGTCGACAGCAGAAGATGCCATTCAATGGAGGGAATATTGTTTTCCAAAATCTTCCCGCAAATCGTTTCAAACTCGTGAGTAGTAACGGCCTTAGAGAAAAAAACGTGTTGCCACTAAGTGTGTGAAACATTTTCGGACCCTAACTGAATACGGGCAGCCTTGCTCTGCTACCGAGTCAAAAAAAGTAGTTTAAAACAGAATGAAATACCATTCGAGCAGTGAACGAATCGAATCCAACGCGAATTTCATACTTCTGTGGATTTTTGCTGGTTGTGCGAATATTCCTCCAAAACGAACTTTCATACGAGACGTAGAAGAGCTAGCAGCGACACCTGGAGTGGAATTAAAGCGCAGCTGTCGAAAGACAGAAAACTAATTTTCACCATGAGAAACGCAATAAGAATATAGTAGAATTAACTATATAACTGTCGGATCGTACCCGTAGGAAAGTTACCTCTTGCTACTTATGACACTAGAGAAAAAGCCCAGTGGATGAGATGGACGACATTTAGCCATAACGTTCTCTAATGGGCTTGAATGCAAGATTTGATAATCCTAAGTAAACGCTGTAGCACCGCCAGAACTCCAAGGCAATATGTGTGAGCACTAGGGACGACGCCAAATAAACGGACTGCTTCGCGATGCAAAAGCTCCTCCCCTTACCGGCCTATCGCGGCAGCATGCTGTAGAGCATCCTGTGCCCTGTTTTTGAGAGTTGTCGAGAAAAAAAAACAATGGAGTGCCCTATTCCATCTTCGTGCCTGCTGTTCGAAAACTGGAGATCAGATTCGGTTCGTTTCGAACAATCTTCAACATGCACTTCATGATTCTTTCAACGAATTGTAACTGCATTCGATTCACTAATCGAAATTTACGAATATTCGCACAAATATGGTGGCCACCGTTTTGAACCTAATGGCGGTGTAGCGTAGGCGCTGGAATCCGAGAAAAAAAAACAGATGTCGATGCACACATTTTATTTAAGAAATCAGGCGGTAATAGCAAACCATTTCAAATCAAATCTTTATTTTCTATGTTGGCACAAGTACATGAAAGGATTACGAAAAAAAAGCTGCCTTTAGACCGATTTACTCCACGCTATCCTAGTAGTTTTTATTGAAGCAGAGGGTATACATGTCCAACATGCTTCGACAAAATTATTGATTATTGGGATACACTGTAAGGTACCAGTATGAAAAATTTGAAATGTAATGATCTATTATTGTTAAATGCAGCAAAATATATCATTTTTAGTGGTTCAAGTTGTAGCCTTCTACAATGACAACTGAAGTATTGCTACCTGCCAGCGATTATGCAGTCATGAATCTGGGAATTATAGGATGCGGCACACCGCCAGACAGAGTCTTGCAGCAATGATATCAGAGTTAGTTGCAAAAGAAAACACATGCTTTTGTGTTGAGTGATAATTTGCCTACACCTTCATGCTTGATTTTTTCCCGAATAAAATGGACAAAATGGCTTCTTTGATGTTTGCGCCCTCACTTGTATGTATAAAAATGATCAAGGTATTAACTTCTTTCCCAAGCTAGGTCAAAAACATTGTTCACTTGTCAGCCTACTCAAGGGCCCCTCCGTCTCCAACACCGGTGCCACCGGTGGCGTGGAAGCTCAATCCCCAACACTGGTGGCCTGCAGTGGGGTTGAAGCCCCATCTCTAGCACTGATGGCAGTGGTGGGATTGAAGTCCCATCCTCAACACTGGTTGCCTGCGGTTGGGTTCAAGCCCCTTCCCCAACACTGGTGGCCTGCGGTTAGGGTTGTAGCCCCGTCTCCAACACAATGCACCCTGAAGCTTGGTACGGCAGTAATAGTTGGGGGGCATGAATGGGCAGCTTCCTTTTTGACAGAGTCGCAGAATTTACGGGCACCTTTATGAAGCTTTGCCGACGAGCGTCCTGCGCACAAGCGCCTGTGGTCCTCTGTATCTGGCAGGCCTAGTACGGAGGCATTGCGCAATTTATATAGCAGCATGTATTTGCACTGACGCGAGCCCCTTATCTCACGTAACTAATGTGAAGTAGGGTGAGCGGGAGCAGTTTATTGATCTTGAAAAGTGGCGAGATGTCACAGCAGAAAACGCACGCACAATCAATTTCTGCCATATATTTGCATCACGCAGCAAGGAACGACAGCGATGTGCTTGACATAAGGAACCCACGTAGACGAAACTGATCATCAGATTTCCTCTACAGCGTCCCACGAAGGTCACCTGGGCCATACGAATTTTGAAGACAATATTCCACTGCCGCTACAGCCACATCAAGAAACGCTGGCTTTTTGCGACAGCTAGGCGCCTCAAACTCCATCTGTTTAGGGAGAAATACGATAAGATCTTTTGATTTCTGCAATTCTATAGGCGCACAGGTTCTGAAAAGCAATTTTATGGACTGTAGATCTTGTTCAGAACTGTGGATTCTTTTCTAATCCATATTTTGTAGCTTTTGATAGAGGATGTGCTAGTAAAATAGCACAGCTTTCGTCATCTCATCAAGTTCTTCACTTTGATTTGAGCGTTTCCACGAAAATCGTGATTAATTCGTGGGCCTGCCATCGTCGATGTAAATTAGAGATGCTCTACAAATTCCATTGCTCGCATTCAGTAGCTACAGCTGCCATAGAATAAGAACTGGCAACGCTTTTGACGATAGCAATAACGTTAATACAAAAACGTTCGAGCCTGCCGCCGTGAGATCTGCGCATATATAGATTTTTATAGTGAAAGCTTAGAATATATGAAAAATTGCAGTCATAAAATCTTTCCGTTCAAAAATGCTTTTGTCTAGAATCGATGGTTATGAGCACACACTGCAGGAATGAAGTAAAAAATTACACTAGATCAACCGAAGCAAAATTGCGCTGCCAAATACCAGACATCGCACAATGCAAACTTTTATTTTCACGATAAGACCATGCATGCATATGTGTGTGATTCATTGGGCAATTTTTTAAGACTGAAGGCAGCATGTAACACAACTGTTGTTCGTCGGAACTGAGACAAATCGTTGGCGCACCTATTCTTCTGGAGATTGTGTTGGATAATACGGCGTTTTACGCTGCAGTAATGCAACAGTTTGAAGTCTCGATAGATTTGTCTGTATCTCAGATTTAAATCTCGCTGTGAGACGGCATTTATATCGATGAAATATTTTGACGTTGTGAAATTCACAGAAAAGATTCTTGGTAGTAGATCGAAATAGATTATTTTAGGTATGCCGGACGCTTTACTGCAGAAAGTCAATACGCTGTCATTTTGAGAAAGGCTGTTCCCTAAAATAAATGGCAACAATAAGAGCAATTGTGCCATCAAAACCATTGCTGCGTATTCAGTTCTTTTTGGCTCGAGATGATGCTTGTTAAAAAGACTGCCAACGAGCATTAAAATTTGAGCTCCGGCGGTGTAATGAACTCCAAACTGTTTTAAAGAGTGCGTCCATTTGGCGCCCCGACCGGGTACGGTGAGTGAAAACATGGTAACCCTTGTTTGCGGAACAAGATATTCGCACCATTTTGGTATCCAATGGACGTGCAAGAGCTCCTGTGAGCTCTGGCCAGAACTATGCCATTAGCCATGAGGCGTCCGGCACGCGTGCGCTGGCAGCAGTCTTTCTGCAAGTGGTTAAAATTTCTTCTATTTGTGTCAGTTACGCATCAAAATTCACTGTAGCGAATAAGCTTGATGTCTTGAACAGATAAAATGAACCAACGTGTCTGTTACAGAGCGTCAGCATGGGAGACAGAAAATGTATTCCCGTCATCACTGCCGACCAAGTTTCTTGGTTCGCGATTGAGGCTTCTACTGGCAGCTTTTGTGAGCCAGCTTCATGTTTCTCGCTCTGAATCTGCATGAAACCTAAGCTTTCCTCATTATCCAGTCGCTGCGACAAATTGAAAGCATATGCTTCTTTAAAAAGTAACAATTTAAGCTCTCGTAGATGAAAATTCTGGCCCGTTGTTGAGGAATTACGATAAGGACAGGAATCTTGTCCTGCGATTCTGTTTCGCGCCAAAACTAAAGCAGCGACAAATTCTTGGAAAGTGCAATTCTTGCAGCGTTGGGAATACAAGAAACTTATATTTTGACGACCGTCCTATTTCATTTGTTTTTTGCCTGCTCTTGAATAAATGAAAAAGCACAGGCGACACAATCTGGTCTTCGGCTCGAGCATACAGTAAGAAGCTGTTATATTTGCGCCAACATATGAATTTGTCAGCTACTGGACATGTGTGATAATTAACTGGTTTTTTCGGCTATAAATACTAGTCCGAGCCTCCTAATAAACTCTTCCAAGTCTGCGCTTGTGTGTTCCATGTGTCTTCCTTGTGTCCTCGTCTTTATTTGCGCTGTACTTTTCCATCATAGATCACCAACATGCCCAGACTGCCACCTTAGCCGCACCAAGTATTCTTATCAGCAGTTGATGGTCATCTGTACGCTGAATGGTAGAATATCTTTAAAGAAGTGTCATTTAGAGTATTCCCTGCTTAGAGCAGAAACATTACTCAAAAGCGTATTGACATTGACAGAGCTCGACTGTGTAAGCTGCTCTCTTTACAACTTAAGTCCGCCTTCGCGAAGAACTTTGGAGCTAGCAATCGCCCCTTGGCAGCATCGGCATGCTGGGTAGTCACTGCGCCTTTGAGACTCTTTGTGGCCGATCAAGTATAAGTGATTCCTTCTAGAGAAACCTTTCGAGTCCCGTGTAAAACGAGAAGCACATAACGTACGTTTTGTATACTCTAAACACAAGTACACCTTTAGGGCAGTAAAGTGTCTTCTAGGGCACATCCTTTTATAAAAGGGTGTGCGCCAGAGGATAGCTTTACTGCCTTTTTACTCCTTTTGTTTATAGTGTAACCACCTCATAATCTCTTCCGGATGGCAGGAAACAAGGATGGACAGCAAATGTTTTTTTTTTGTTTTTTAGTTTTCATGCTCCAGCTAATCGCTTGACCTGAAGGCTCGTGTCATAAAACGCACGGCTTTGTCGGCGTCGGAGAGCCCACCCGGGAGTAGTTAACCGCTACTAAGGGCCTCTTGGCGATGCGCTTCCCTGTAGTAACGGTGTTTTCGCAAAGGGTGTGTAATGCTGTACAATATAATAGGAAAAGATTTTTTCTCAGTGCGGTGACAAGAACAGTGCGTGCACTTATGCACGTGAAGAGAATATCCTAACGAACGCTTTTCCTGATTGCGCTGTCTCTTGGAGTCATAAACTAAGGGGTTCACTGCCTTAGCGCTGCCTCCGTCCTCGAACAAATGCTGCTTAACGCGTGAAGAAAAATAAATAGAAAAGGCTACGTAAAGAACAGGAACGTTGAAGTAGATGTCTTTGTAAAACGGGCTTTCCGGGCGTACAGGTCAACGCAAGCACATCGTTGATTCCCCGAGGGTCCCTTAAACTTTACGAGGGCGCCCAGCGGTGGGAACGAAAGGACCGAGACGGGCCATTCTTCCGGTGCTTTGACGTTTAACGCAGTTTGCATCCCAACGTGACGGCGGCCTGCCGAGGCAGGCGCCCAGCGTCTGGCGCTCATCACATGCCTTGGCTTCTCCACTGACATTTGTGACCGACGTTTTAAAGGGATGTCAAGCTGCGCTTCTGCAACCCTTGTAAGTTGCCCAGCCAGCTGCTATGTCTGAAGCGAAATATCTAGCTATATTCTCATTCATAGGGCTGCTGTCGACGCTTTAGATGCGGTAGGTGCGTGCAATAAACTGCTTTTTTTTTTCGCTATCCATGGGCTCTGACAGGCGATTTTTCAATCACTCATACTCTGCACAATTGCAAAGGCCCAATCCTAAGCCGTCGCAATGCTACCTAAATGCTACCCTATAAAACTGCATTAGATCATCAGGAACACGAATCTGTTGGCCATAAGATTTTAGAGATCGGATAAGAGAAAATGCATGTGTACCTCTCGCTGTTTTGCAGAAAAAGAGAGAGAAATGAAGATTTCAGATTCAATCGCTGACTCAGTGTGGAGGAAGCTGGTTAGGTTGAGAGGCTTAGTTCAACCGAAACAAATTTTGTATTGCTTTTTTATATTACTGAGTTTTAGAATAGAGAACCTGAAAACAGAGCGTCCTATTTGCGCTATTTACGGCGCTGCGCATAGCGGCCTTGCTATCCGTACTCACTAGACTTCTACAATTATGTGCCGGTGGCGTATAATATAGTGCATCAGCCGAGCGTAGTGCCATTTATTTTATTACCAAGGCAAAATTTCAAATCTCATAATTTTTTTTGCATCTGAATACAGTAGTACACTAGCCAAAAAAAAACGCGAGAATCATTGAAATCAATTTTCAATGTGCAGTTTCAGTTCGTTTCCAGTTTGTTTCTTTAGAAAAGTCGACCTCTTTGAACATACCGCGCTTTCGTTCATCCTCTATAGCGACGAACCAATTCTGACAGCATCCTTCATCCAAACGCAATCTTAAAATTTGCGGCAATTTAACGCTAGAATTTTTCGGTTAGGGCATTTTGAGATTTTTGTGCACCATTCATCCACCGCGTCGAAGGACGCCTGAACCAGGCCGTGAAGAAAGGGTTGGAGGAGGATGTGAGAGAAGGAAGAGAGAAAAAGTCGCTGTTCTGAGGGGGTACGTATAAAATTCATTCACCTGGAGATATTCAACCTGCACTGGGTTCAGATGCACACGGGAGTGTTTTGCCTCCATTCAAACGAAGCCGAAGCCAGACAGAATTGGTGGTGTGGTGAAAGGTCCCACTTCTACGGACGCCGCCATGTTTCCTGACCCTGTGCAGCTCTAGGGGATTACGCTAGTTCGCTGGTTTTGAGTTAGAGTCGGCTACTAGCGTGAAGAGGCGAACTCCGTTCGACTATTGCGCACGCGCCCCGGGAGGCAGCTATCGCACAATCCCCCTCTGAAAGAGGATGAACCAATTTTAAGCTTTCTATTCTAACAAAAAAGAATTCAAATATTCTGCGCAGGAACAGGAGTGGAATTATGAAATTCACCTCATAAAATTTTTGCATCTAAGTTGATTTGTCATGTCCATGAGTGATTTCTTTTCTGTCGTTTTGTGATAAGAGCACCTGCTGTATAAAAACAAGTGACCTGTCAATAAATATGTAGTTAGCGCTCTGTTCGG
The DNA here is from genome assembly GCF_052857255.1 of Amblyomma americanum. Lineage (NCBI taxonomy): Eukaryota > Metazoa > Arthropoda > Arachnida > Ixodida > Ixodidae > Amblyomma > Amblyomma americanum. The sequence continues at coordinate 95,540,822 of NC_135499.1, read as the reverse complement.
TCGACCGTATACCTTCCTGCGCTCTCTTTCTGCACTTAAAACCAAATCCAGTACTGCAACAACTTGGCTAGGGAAACGATCTCGCAATCACGCTAGGGGGTCCAAGGAGGCAGGTTAAAGGCAAGAAAAGCGGAATCGGTCGGCGCTATTGGCTGGAAGGTTGCTTTCATGGTAATGTGCCTATTCGTTCATGTGGTGTTTAGCAACTGTTGTAGTAGTCAAGGATCGTTCCAGGTCTGCCAGCCTGAAAAACTACTTAGAAAGTGGAAAACAGTAATAAAACGAAGAATTACCTTTTTTTGCGCCGAATTTAAATGCGGCGATATAAAAATCTGTACCGAGCATGCTCAATACGAAGCCAATGTGAGGTGAAGTTTGAAATTTATTCATCGGTTTGTTGGACAGGTAAGAAGTTAGGGTTCGAGCTGAAAAACGTCGGAGGCGTGCATGACCAGGAATCACAGCCTAAAGTTCGTGGCACGCAAATATTTGTCTACTCTAGAGAAGTAGGCGTGCCCTGCCTCTTCCGAATACATCCATCATCACGGTAGCACTGCATCGCGACAAGTGATTTCGCGTTGCATTTCTGAAACATCCCAAGGAGTGGTTGTGGACCAGAGCGAATAATCTTGCTGCAATGAGGGTGTTACGTACGCGGTCATCGTACGCGGTCATCGAAATGCTCTTTGCAGAGAAAGTACAAAAATACAAGGCACCTCCTTTATCTTCTATGACCAGTGAATGCTTTCTAGTTCACTGCTTTTACATATGTGTGCAAGTAGTCAAACTGCGCCCGTTGTGAACCGCTACCCTCATTGAAATGATATAATGCAACTGTATTTAATAGTGCTAATATGAACAATTGTGACTATTTTACTATGCGATCACAGTTTTGCCAGCGCTCATCCCGTCTACTTGCTTGTCTGTGTTTTTGCGTTGTTGTCTACCAATATGACATAAACACAAGATGAAATTTCCGTTCTCCTATAGATGAAAGAACATTAAAGTGTCAACAGCGATCGCCGACTAAAGTTCACCAGTATAACGTGAACTGAGTCTTAGCTACCAAATTTAGTTTTCAAATCAGCAGCGCAAACAGATAATTGACGAAGGAAACAATGCGCATATCCCGTTATTAATTCGTCCCTCGCCTATTCACGCTGCTGATTTGTTGCCTCTTAACGCCCATTATCCATAACAATTGGGCGTACATGCCCGATGGGTGTGTCCAAGACTGCAAGTCAATTTTCCTCTTCGTTTCTTCGGGCTACGACCGTTTTGAGGCACTTCGGTTTTTCATTTATATAGCTCGCCAGAAAAACGAGTAGTGTTGGCAATAGAGATATTTTTAAGAAGAGCTCAGAATTTTGCTTATTTTTCCGCAAAAATACGTATAAGCGATTTCAATTGGACTTACGAATTTTAAATTATAGCGTGCCAAACACTGGGAAGAAACTCCAACGCTTTTTATGGTGAGTCCAGAAATTAGCATTGAAGAGCGCTAGCACTTACTCATCACGCTTCCAGAATTCGTGGGGACTGCTACAGCTCTTGATCACAGCGCCATCTGTGGCTGCAATTAGAGAACACCGTATCTCGCATTCACACTTGTAGCGCCATCTAGAATAGGATTGTAGAAACTACCACCTGCCGCGTGCCAATGATGACGTCACGGTCCAATATGATGGATAGAGGTGGAAGTATGTGAGTATGACGTCAGGGGACGAAATGGCGGCATAGTTTCGGTTTCTCGAATCCAAGATAGCGGCCATAAATTTGGTTGTTCTCCTTCCACTCTTTCGCCGTTCACACCAACATATATAACGGGCAGGAAAACTGCCCTGCTACGGGACCGCTATGCATTTGTGCATTCGTTCCTCTATGTACATTCCGACAAGGGGCACCCATCCAGGGACAGTTCTGTATCGAATTTCGTAGGCAAATAAAACCTTGTGGATTGTGATATAAGAATAAAACCACAATTAAATAATAGGTAAACATTGTATACGTGCAATTACTAATTGAAGTGTCACCATATCGCACCGCAAGCCGAATTATAGGCCCACCTTAACCACCTAAACGAAGCAAATTTGGTTTGGAATGTATTTTGAGGGGGTGTAACTTGACAACGGGTAGACGTGCATTGTAATTTCTCTGAAAGATGGCGCTAGGCGTCGATAACTCCGCTGGGCGGCGGGCGTGCACGCGTAGCCGAGCATGCTAGCACTCCTTGTTTCAAAGGGGACGCTCTTATGTCCCATCCATAATGAGCCGTCTCTCTTGGGAGCTCCTCTCAGTTGCGCTCGTTTCGCCGATATGTAAACTACCACAGTGTGTTGAAGGACATAGATTATCGTGATTATCGTTTCTTTAATCTCATTCATATTAATTCTAGTAAACCAAACAGCTAACGCTCGATACTTAAACGTCTTGTAGACGGTGGTGGCCTTTTTCTTTCAAGATATATTTAGTTTTCGTGCGGAATACACTAGGTGGCAAAGTTTTGAAACAGGCAGGTACATAGTATTGACGTCTGCGCTTTCCGTACCGGGGGTAGAAGCGAGGAATGTAGCAACGCTACTTTGGTCTTAAATGACATGCAGGAGCATATGGATTGCTGAAATGACAATACCAGAAAAGTTTTAGCAGAATAGCTTCTGTTAACAAAGCGTTAAAACTTGGAAGCTTTAGTCTTCTAGAAATATCAGTGTCATTACCAATAGGCAAGTTGTAGGGAATATTCTTTAGAAGGGAACGCAGAAGTGAATTCACCCTGTGCTGCCAGCGAACTGTGCAGGGACCATAAACAGCAATGTCATATTGCCGCGAATATTTCCAGTGTTTGTTCGTTTTTCAAATCTGCCGCGACACCACCTTATCGCTTTGTTTGCGACGCAAGACGCGACTAGATTTATCTCGATTGATCGCAGCCAGGCAAAGCTGATTCTACGTTGTTCCGGAATGTTCTAGTAACTTTGCGCCCTTTATCTCGAATGTTCGCTATCAGCTTTAAATTGAGCACGGCCGACAGCGGCGGGCATTCTGTTCGACGACCGCCGAGCACGCTTGTCGCTTCGCCGCCGCCGAGTGATTCAGTCCATTTTGGGTGCAAGTCAGCCCCAATAAACAGTTCTTTTACAAGACCCTTTCGCCCGTCTTCATCGCTGCTTCGACTGCCGTCACCACTACGTGACATCTGGTGGAGGTGCGGGGTAGCCTTCCATGTTCCGGACACCCCCTTCAAGTCGTGAACCCAGCCCTAAGCGCTTCACACCCGAGGACGAACCAGCAGCTCAGCGAGCCAGCCGACGTCTCCAGGGAGAGGAGCCTGAGTTTGGAAAACTGCCGGACCGCACCAGACCGCGAAAAGACGCTGCTACGAGCACCGCAACCTCGCCGAAGATGTCGACACCGATCATACTGCAGCAGCCGCGGGTGCCGCCAACTTTCAGTGGATCCCTAGTCGAAGACCCTGAAGAATGGTTGGACCAATTTGAGCGCGTGGCGTCATTCAACAAGTGGGATGATGCGGCTAAGATTGGACACGTTTTTTTCTCATTGGATGGCTCCGCACGCACGTGGTACGAAAACTACGAGTCGTCCCTTACGACATGGGAGCTATTCAAGAGAGAACTATTGAAGGTATTCACCAGTGTCGTGAGGAAAGAAAGAGCCGAACGACTCCTCGAGTCCAGGATCCAGCTTCCGAATGAGCCCGTCCGCAGTTACGTCGAGGAGATGAAGCGCCTATTTCGCCGCGCCGATCCCGGGATGACCGAGGAAAAGAAAGTTCACTTTTTAATGCGCGGCGTAAAAGAACAACTCTTTGCAAGCCTCGTCCGCCAGCCGCCAAAAACAGTCGAGGAGTTTATGCAAGAAGCCTGCACGATTGAGAAGACCCTCGACGTTCGAGCTCGGCAGTACAATCGCCCTTCCTCTGCCTGTGCAATCCGTTCGGACACGCCGGCCACCACCAGCGACAGCTTGCGGGAACTTATCCGCGAAATCATCCGAGAGGAGCTACGCCGATTACTGCCATCTTCCCCACAGCCACAAGAAGCAACTCTGATGGATGTGGTACGGGAAGAAGTGCAACAGGCACTTGGCACCCCGACGGCCACAGAACCCCAGGCCATGACCTACGCCGCTGCAGTAAGTACTACTCAGCCCCAGCGACAACCCCTACATCCTCCCCGAGATGAGCCAATCGTTCCACAACGCCGCCTCCCAGCCCCCACCCGCCCAGCATATGACCGACGCTCAAGCCCCAGGAAATGCGACGCCTGGAGGACTTCCGACAACCGGCCGTTGTGCTTCCATTGCGGTGAGGCCGGCCATATTCTTCGTCACTGCCCGTACCGACGTATCGGTCTTCGAGGATTTGCCGTTAACGCCCCACGACCATGCTTCGGACAACGTCCGCACGAAATCGACGAGTACCTGCGTCGAGAAGAGTACACGCCGAACCGCTTTTCGCGCTCACCATCGCCGTCAACCTCACGCTTTGCGTCGCCACGCTGCAGCTACGCAGCCGCGGCACGAGGAAGGTCGCCCAGCCCCCGTAGGGGAAACTAAAGACAGCAACCTCTGGAGGTGAGGTTGCTCACGAGCTAAACGCCGAAGATCCTCCACCGACCACGCCCCATGAAGACGCTGCACCCGCGACGCCGCATGAAGAACCGACACTCGCTGCACCGACGCCGCACACAATGAGAACCTCGACCACGACGCAAGCTACCTTGAAATCGACGCCGCCACCCAGAGGAGCTTCGACCACACGCCCAACCCGTGACTCGCATACGCGACGAAGCCGTGACCAGACGCCGAGAGCGACATGCAATGCAAGAGCCAGGACCTCCGACCTAGAAGTGACTATCGACGGCCGGAAAGTTACCGCTCTAGTCGACACAGGAGCCGATTACTCGGTGATGAATGGAACATTCGCTGCGCTGCTCAGAAAAGTCACAACGGCTTGGGACGGGCCCACAAATTCGCACCGCTGGGGGCCACCTCATTACGCCATCAGGACGATGCACAGCGCGAGTGACTGTCAAAGTACATACCTATCCTGCGACCTTTGTTGTGCTACCGCAATGCTCCCGCGAAGTGATCTTGGGTATGGATTTCCTTAATGAGCATCAGGCGATCATCGACCTGCGATCCAAGCTGATCACGCTTTCGACAGACGAAGCCATCGCATCGATGAAAACTCGGGAAAATCACGTTGCCCTAAGTGTCCTGGAGGAAGAAGTGAGCGTCCCACCCCGTTCAAGCGTTATCGTGACCGTAGGCGCCACGAAAGCCATAAACACGGAAGCCATCATCGAGGGGAACATGCAGTTGCTACTAGACCGAGGAATCAGCATCGCAAGAGGCATCGCACATTTCCGCAATGGCCAGGCCGAAGTAATGCTGACTAACTTCAGCGAAGAATACCGGCATATTAACAGAGGAACGACGATTGCTTTCTACGACGAAATATCTGACGTACGAGATTCCTTCGACCTCTCCGACCCCTCCGCAGAAGATCCGCCTGACCAAGAGAACTCGCCCACGTTCGACATCAACCCAGCCCTGCACCGGAACAGACAAGACCATATCCGCAATCTGCTTCAAAACTACAGTGAGTGCTTTTCGACATCGCCGAAGGTGCGACAGACGCCAATTGCCAAGCATCGCATTATAAGGGATCAAAACGTCCGACCTCTCCGTCAAAGCCCCTACCATGTGTCTCCGCGAGAACGACAAGCCATCCGGGACCAAGTCGAAGAAATGCTTCGCGACGAAGTCATCCAGCCTTCAAACAGCCCATGGGTGGCACCGGTTGTTCTAGTGAGAAAGAAAGACGGCGCACTTCGATTCTGCGTGGATTACCGCCGCTTGAACAACATAACAAAGAAGGACGTCTACCCCCTCCCCCGCATCGACGACACACTGGACCGCCTCTGCAACGCCAAATATTTCTCATCGATGGACCTCAAGAGCGGCTACTGGCAAATTGAGGTCGACGAAAGAGATTGCGAGAAGACAGCATTCATAACTCCGGATGGGCTGTTTGAGTTCAAGGTGATGCCATTTGGTCTCTGTTCCGCACCAGCGACGTTTCAGCGAGTAATGGATACAGTGCTGGCAGGCCTGAAGTGGAAAATTTGTCTGGTATATTGAGATGACGTCGTTGTCTTCGCCTCGAACTTTGAAGAGCACCTCAAAAGACTTCGAACAGTACTAGACGCAATCAAGTCGTCTGGCCTAACCTTGAAAGCAGAGAAATGCCACTTTGCCTACGAAGAGCTGCTGTTTCTAGGCCACATCGTTAGCAAGGAAGGAGTACGCCCAGACCCGCAGAAAACAGCTGCTATTGAACAGTTTCAACCGCCGGCCGATAAGAAAGCAGTGCGCAGATTTCTCGGACTATGCGCATATTACCGACGATTTTTGAAAAACTTCTCGCGCATCGCCGAGCCCCTGACCCAACTGACGAAGGCAGACGTGCCGTTTAAATGGGAAGCGCCGCAAGCAGAAGCCTTCAAGGAACTTCAGCGTCGTTTACAGTCCCCACCGATCCTTGCGCATTTTGATGAAAACGCCGATACTGAAGCTCATACCGACGCAAGCAGCGTGGGACTAGGCGCCGTTCTCGTTCAAAAAAGTGCCGGGCTGGAGAAGGTCATCGCATACGCTAGCCGTTCCCTTTCCAAGGCCGAGGCTAACTATTCGACCACTGAGAAGGAGTGCCTTGCCATCATCTGGGCTACGTCGAAATTCCGCCCCTACCTCTACGGACGGCCGTTCAAGGTGGTCAGCGACCACCACGCGCTCTGCTGGCTTGCCAATTTGAAGGATCCCTCTGGCCGACTCGCTCGATGGAGTCTGCGTCTCCAGGAATTTGACGTCACCGTCGTTTACAAGTCCGGACGCAAGCACACTGACGCCGATTGCCTCTCACGAGCCCCTGTAGATGCACCGCCGCTGGACGACGATGAGGACGCCTTCCTGGGACCCATCAGCGCAAGCTCTTCTGCTCAGCAGCAACGCTCGGACCCCAACCTAAAAGGCCTCATCGAGTACCTGGACGGCAAGGTTTCTTCACCCCCCGCTTCATTCAAGCGAGGACTGTCTTCTTTCTGTGTGCAAAATGAGGTCCTTGTGAAGAAGAACTTTACAGCGAACAAAACAGCCTACCTCCTTGTTGTACCTACTAGTCTCCGCGAAGAAGTTCTACAGGCTTCACACGACGAGCCGACAGCTGGACATCTCGGGTTTACTCGCACCCTCCGCCGCATTCAAGACAAGTATTACTGGCCCCGACTGTCTGCCGATGTCGCACACTATGTGAAAACATGCCGAGATTGTCAGCGACGAAAGACTCCTCCCACACGACCAGCAGGATTTCTGAACCCCATTGAACCTCCCTCAAGACCCTTTCAGCAGATTGGCATGGACTTGCTTGGCCCTTTTCCAACGTCAACATCTGGAAATAAGTGGACCATCATAGCGACCAACTACCTGACCCGCTACGCCGAGGCGAAAGCCCTACCGAACGGAACAGCAGCAGAAGTGGCCAAATTTTTCGTGGAGTGCATTCTTCTTCGACACGGCGCCCCCGATGTGCTCATCACGGACAGAGGAACAGCATTTACGGCGGAACTCACGCAAGCCATCCTGCGCTACAGCCGAACCAGCCACCGGAGGACAACTGCATACCATCCACAGACCAACGGACTGACCGAGCGCCTGAACAAAACCATCGCCGATATGCTCGCTATGTATGTCGATGCCGAACATAAAACCTGGGATGTGATCCTGCCTTACGTCGTCTTCGCCTACAACACCGCAGTGCAGGAGACCACCCAGATGACGCCTTTTAGGCTCGTCCATGGCAGGGATGCCACGACCACGCTAGACGCCATGCTGCCCAACGTTACAGAAGAAGAGAACGTCGACGTTGCCGCCTACCTTCAACGCGCAGAAGAAGCTCGAAGGCTTGCCCGATTACGGATCAAAGATCAGCAGCGGTCCGACGCCAGACGCTACAATACAAGCCAGACGCGGAATACAAGCCAGGAGACCAAGTCTGGGTGTGGACACCCATTCGCCGCCGTGGATTGAGTGAAAAGCTTTTGCGCCGCTATTTCGGTCCGTACAAGGTTCTTCGTCGGCTGGGTGAACTGGATTATGAAGTCATCCCTGACGCAATGACTGCATCCCAGCGACGCCGCGTACGACCAGAAGTTGTCCATGTAGTCCGTCTGAAGCCGTATTATGCGCGCTAAAGGCCGCTGCATTTCCATGCTCTATTTTCGCAAGATCCGTTTTTTTCCCTTACTAGTCGCATTATTTGTTTTAATGCATCGGGTCGATGCTTCTTTGAGAGGGGAGTAATGCCGCGAATATTTCCAGTGTTTGTTCGTTTTTCAAATCTGCCGCGACACCACCTTATCGCTTTGTTTGCGACGCAAGACGCGACTAGATTTATCTCGATTGATCGCAGCCAGGCAAAGCTGATTCTACGTTGTTCCGGAATGTTCTAGTAACTTTGCGCCCTTTATCTCGAATGTTCGCTATCAGCTTTAAATTGAGCACGGCCGACAGCGGCGGGCATTCTGTTCGACGACCGCCGAGCACGCTTGTCGCTTCGCCGCCGCCGAGTGATTCAGTCCATTTTGGGTGCAAGTCAGCCCAATAAACAGTTCTTTTACAAGACCCTTTCGTCCGTCTTCATCGCTGCTGCGACTGCCGTCACCACTACGTTACAATATCTAAGAACGCTATAGGCTAGGGCATGTGTAACACATGTACGGACCGAACAAGACAAAGTATCTAATATTGTACAGCACACACGTTACAGCACGAAGTATTTGGTGAACAAAATAAAGCTGGGAGTTCCAAGAGAGATAGATCCCTGTCGAAGATCAGGCCAAGATATTTCACCCAGTGCGCATATTTTACTGGTACATAGTTACAATGAAGACAGAAGGAAGTATGAAAGTAAACAGGATGACTCAACTGAAATTGTTTTAATGGGTTGTGAAACCGTGTAAGTATTAACATTGATATGGTTAGACTTAAACAAGTCCATGGCTTTTATACCTGTCATCTGCAATGCTGTAAATGGATCAGTGCATTTCTTTGCGCGTGAAACAATAACAGTGTTGTCAGCACATTGGAAGAGTAAAACAGGCACGTTGTTGGCAAGATCATTAACGTATAGGCTGCATAGCAAAAGACTCAATATGTAACCTAGCGGGACTCAGGATGTAGTTGCCGTGAAATCGCAATTGAATTTGAAATCGACACATATTAGCATCTATCTTGTAAAAAGTTGGGAAGCAATTGAAAAATGAACCTCGAAATCTCAGTGAAGAAAGTTTATCATGCAAAAGAACGTGGCAGATGTTATAAAAAGCATGCTTACGTCAAAAAAAGAGGGCATACAACTTGATACTTATCGCAAGTTTAATTTAGCCCGTCAGAGAATTCTTCAAAAAGGACCGTAGTTCCTTTTCCTGTTATGAAGCAGTACTGACAAGGTGATAGATTACTGTGAGTATTCAAATAATTCTTCATGGTAAGTAGTAGATGCTTTTCGAAAACTTGACCAATGCATGGAGGAATCGAGATATGTCGGTAATTGCTCATAATGTTTCTGGAGCCACCCTTATACCAAGGTATAATTTATCAGTTTTCATTGAAGTCGGTATTATACTGCTTGAAATGATACCGTTAAGTATAACTAGTAGGACACCTTTAATCGATCCGAAATTTCTGCACAATTCAGAGACAGTGAGGTTGTCATGACAGGAGATTTGCTACGGTTAAGACTGTAAAGAATACACCTTAAATCGCTTTCGGTAATATCAGAAAGGAAAGCAGATTCCATCACAATGGCAGGCATAGGACAGTCCACAGGCGGGGTCCGAGATGTACCAGAGACCAGAGAAAATAGGTTGTTAAAGTTATTCGCTATGCTCTGTCCATCTTTATGAAAATGTGAGGTAAAATATGTATCATTATAAACAGCAGCGCTCACTGCTTTCAGATTAAAACGCGCGTCGTTAAACTGAGAAATTAGTGGTTTCAATTGGCCACACGGATCATGGCATTCACACGGTTTTGTTCACGTTTAAATTGCGGTTGTAGTTCAGAACACTTTGTGGCACGTCTTCGTCGAGCCCAGAGCATATCTTTCTCTTTAATAGCTTCCAATATTACGGGTGACATCCAATTGTTGTCTAAATTTCTTTGCTTAACTATCACCATGCGTGATGATCCAGATCCAGCTTTGTGTGAACGAAAAGCCTCAACGAAACTGTCGTATAAGTCCACAGTGGAAACACTGTCAATAAAATAATCCCTATCATAATTTGCTAGTCTTTCATCAAGACGCTTACATTCAAGTACTGATACCGTTTGCTGGCTGCGCACAGATGCAACGTCGCTGGAACCATCAATTAACGAGCAGCAAACGAAATAGTGGTCTGCAAGCTTGACCTCAACCACAGCAGACTGCACCGACAGGTTTTGAGAGCGCAGGTTTATGTGATCGATGCAAGACGCGACCAGATTCTCAGTTAAGTATTCCTCACGTGTAGGGCTGTGAATTTTACTCTCTAGTCCCCATTTTGATAAAGTGTCCAGATAATCTGCCACAACTCTCACAGTGGGGTGTAGAATATCGATATTCATATTGCCACACTGCTCACATTCTGCGAGCGCCCTACGTTTGTCGGCGACATTTTGGTGGAGCCCCTGGGTATCGCTCCATGAACGCTCACCCCGAGGGCAACTCCGACGCTGATCAGCGACGCTTGGACACAACACCCGTCGACAAAGCGAGCCGCCGCCTGCGAGGCCTGCAACCTGAGTGTCAGCCACTCACGAGGCCGGTGCGTACCATGACGTCTACTACAGGCAGTCAGACAGGCCAGCCTTCCGGCACTGTCCCGCCCGTTGTAGTTCTCACCCCTCGCTCACCACCATCCTTCCACGGCGATCGGTTTGAGGACGTCGAGGACTGGTTGTCCAGCTTTGACCGTGTGGCCACTTTTAACCAGTGGGACGACGACCGAAAACTACGAAACGTCTATTTTTCGTTCCAGGACTCTGCGAAGACATGGTTCGAGAACCATGAGGCATCCTTTAGGAACTGGGAAGCGTTCCGCCTTCAGTTGCTGGCTACCTTCAGCACAAACGCACGCAAGAAAAATGCCGAACTCACCCTTCGCACCAGGTAACCGCTGGCGAACGAAAGCGTCGCTATGTTTATTGAAGACATGGCACGTCTTTTCAATCGGGCTGACCCTGCCATGCCAGAGGCTACCGAGGTGCGCCACCTCATGCGTGGTGTGAAGGAGCAGCTCTTCGCTGGCCTCATACGCGACCCACCATGAACCGTCGCTGACTTCGCTAAAGAAGCCGCAGGCATGGAACGTTTCTTACAGGAACGCAGTGCGCAGTACGGTCGTCCGGGAAGTGTTGCGGCCAGCTACTATTGTGCGTCCCTGCCAGTCGCCGGGGACGAGGCTCTTCGGGAGCTTGTGCGGAGTGTAGTTCGCGAAGAACTGCACAACCTCCGCTTAGATGCTCCACCTGCCAGTGTTGCAGCTGTAGCCGATGCCGTCCGCGAGGAAATTCGGCGAGCAGTCCAGCCACCACCGGCACCACAGCCGGAGCCGTACGCCAGCAGCTACAACGAAGCCCTACGGACACCGCAGCCGGAGCCGTACATCATGAGCTACAGTGAAGCTCTGCGGAGACCTGCGCAAGTTCCACATGCGTTCCGCCCTGCTGCCGAACAAACGCAGGGGTACTTTCCCTCCGCCGAGCTGCGTGACCCGCGCCCTGTTCGAAAAGCTGACGTGTGGCGCACACCCAACAACCGGCCACTATGCTACCACTGCGGGGAGCCCGGTCATATCCTCCGCAACTGCCCCTACCGGCGGATGGGAATAAGAGGATTTCCACCGAGCGCACCTCGACCGCGCTATGGTGAGAGACCGCGAGACATTGAGCAGTACCTGGCCGATAATGTGCTGCCCTCAACGCCTCCACGACCCCAGTCTAGGTCGCCGTCTCCAAGACGAGTTCCTCCACCCAGTCATGCACCATCATCTGGCCAATTCAGAAGCACGTCTCCCCACCGGGAAAACTGAAGACGGCGTCCTCTGGGGGTAGGACCGCCGCTGCCGCAGACAGTGAACAGCCTCCTTCCGACGATTTTATGCGACGACCCCACCCGCCGACCTTAAAGACGATTCCACCGCCGACCTCACCGACGACCTCAGCGACGACCCCATCGACGACGGCACCAAAAACCTCGCCGACAAATTGTCAAACAATTGTTTCCGCCGCCGAAATTCTTGTTGCCGCCGATGGCTATGACGTATCTGCACTCGTCGATACCGGAGCCGACTTTTCTGTCATGAGTAGTAACCTAGCCGCAACCCTCAGAAAGGTTCTAACACCTTGGCATGGGCCGCAGATACGCACAGCTGGTTGCCATGTGGTAACGCCGGTTGGCGTCTGCACCAGCCGTATAAAGATCCGCGGTGCAACTTTCACTGGCTACTTCGCCGTGCTACGAGAGTGCTCTAAAGAACTGATTCTCGGCATGGATTTCCTTAAAGAGTATGGGGCGGTCATAAACCTGCACGAGCAATTGGTATCGTTTTCGACACTGCGAGCCGTTGATACCGACCCCGAGCCGCACAGAGCACCATTACTCATCTCTGATGACCACACAACGATACCGCCGAGAGCAAGCAAGTTTGTCACAGTCCAGTGTGATACCAGCTCCGGTACTCGGGGCATTGCCGAAGCGAATATGTCGCTGCTACTGTCTCGGCAAGTTTGCGTTGCTCGCGCCCTTGTCGACCTTGTTCACGCGCGTACCACGCTCTTAGTGACCAACTTAGTTGTGAACCCCAACATTTGACGAAAAACACGGTGATTGCCCATTTTGAAGAACTTGGCGAGCATGCCGGCCAATGTGCCTTATCAACAACGGCCCCCGAAATAGCCGAACAGGACACTGCAACAGCCATTAGGACCGACGTGAACCCTTACCTTCTGACCAATCAGAAACGTCGCGTGGAAAGCCTTATTGACTCTTTCCGCGACTGTTTTGCATCAACATCCAAGGTTCGCCAGACGCCAATAACTAAGCACCGTATTATCGTCGACAGTGACCAGAGACTGCTATGTCAGCGTCCTTATCGTGTTTCGTCGAAGGAGCGCGATGCTATCCGCCGCCAAGTTGCCGAAATGCTCCACTACGACGTCATACAACCATCGACGAGCCCCTGGGCGTCACCTGTTGTTCTCGTCGCAAAGAAGGACGGCAGCCTACGGTTCTGTGTAGATTATAGACGTCTCAATAACGTTACAAAAAAAGATGTCTATCCACTGCAGCGCATTGATGACTCATTAGACCGCCTCCGCCATGCTACCTACTTTTCGTCACTCGACCTTCGTAGCGGTTATTGGCAAATCGAGGTCGACGAACGTGACCAATAAAAGACCGCCTTCGTTACTCCTGACGGACTGTAAGAATTTAAGGTGCTTCCTTTCGGCTTGTGTTCAGCCCCTGCGACGTTCCAACATATGATGGACACCGTACTAACTGACCTGAAGTGGCAGTCCTGCCTTGTCTATCTCGACGACGTCGTGATTTTCTCCGACACGTTCGAGGAGCACCTGAAACGTTTGCGTGCCGTCTTCGAAGCAATTCGTTCTGCGGGTCTGTCTCTCAAGCCTGAAAACTGCCACTTCGCCTTTCGGGAGCTCAAGTTTCTTGGCCACATTGTGAGCGCTCAGGTCGTTAGCCCCGACCCAGAAAAGTCCGCCGCCGTTGCGGCATTTCCCCAGCCAACAGATAAACGAAGCTTGCGGCGTTTCCTGGGGCTTTGCGCCTATTATCGGAGGTTCGTTCAAAACTTCTCAAGCTCGCAGAGCCGCTGACTCGCCTGACAAAAGACTCCGAACCCTTTTTCTGGGGCCAAGATCAGGAAAAAGCTTTCATAGAGCTTAAGGCCCGCCTCCAATCTACGCCTATCCTTGCCCACTTCGACGAGCAGGCCGACACGGAACTGCACACAGATGCCAGCAATGTGGGCCTCGGTGCGGTGATTGTGCAGTGGCAAGACGGTGTGGAACGCGTGATCGCATACGAAAGTCGCACTTTGTCCCGTTCCGAAGTGAATTATTCCACAACGGAAAAGGAGTGTCTCGCTGTTGTTTGGGCAATCACAAAATTTCGTCCATACCTGTACGGGCGCCCGTTTCGAGTCGTCAGCGATCATCACTCCTTGTGCTGGCTTGCGAACCTCAAAGATCCATCGGGGCGACTTGCACGGTGGAGCCTTCGGTTGCAAGAGTTCGACGTCACCATCGTGTATAAGTCGGGTCGGCAACAAAGCGATGCAGACTGTCTCTCCCGAGCTCCTCTTCCGTGCCCACCAGATGAGTCCGACGACGATTCTGCTTTCCTCGGCGCTGTCACCACATCCGACCTTGCCCACCACCAGAGGGCCGACTGCGAACTGCTGCCTCTAATCGAGTACCTCGAAGGAACCGCTCCGTCTCCGCCCAGACTCTTCTCGCGCGGACTTTCGTCGTTTTGCTTAATTGATGAAGTCCTCTACAAGAAAAACTACGGTCCGACCGACACTGCGTATCTCCTCGTTGTCCCAACCGTGCTTCGTAAGGAAGTTCTCGCTGCATGCCACGCCGACCTTTCTTCTGGCCACCTCGGTTTTTCCAGAACATTGGGACGCCTCCGCCACAAGTACTACTGGCCACGGCTTGCTGCGGTCGTCCAACGCTACGTTCGAACCTGCCGTGAGTGTCAACGACGGAAAGTACCACCGACAAAACCGGCCGGCCTTCTGAAGCCAATTCATCCACCACAAATCCTATTCCAACAAGTCGGCATGGACTTACTGGGCCTATTCCCGGTGTCCTCCATGGGAAACAGGTATATTGTTGTTGCCACGGACTACCTAAGCCGCCATTGTGAAACCAAGGCTCTTCCCCTTGGCACCGCGGCTGAAATTGCACAGTTATTTGTTCACAACATCGTGCTTCGCCACGGCGCCCCCGTGGTTGTATTAACTGACCGGGGAACCGCGTTTACTTCGGCTCTTACACACGAGGTCCTCCGTCTTAGTGGCACCAGTCAGAAAAACGACTGCTTACCATCCTCAAACGAATGGACTTACTGAGAGGCTGAACAAGACCATCACAGATATGATGTCTATGTATGTCGACGCTGACCATCGCAACTGGGACGAAATACTTCCCTACATCACGTTTGCGTACAACACCGCCCTCCAAGAAACGACGCGCTTCACCCCCTTCCGTTTGGTGTATGGCCGAGATGCCCTGACCATGCTTGACGCCATGCTGCTCCCGGATTGTACCCTCTCGTCTGTCCCAGACGCTGACCAATTCGTTCGCGATGCAGAAGCCGCTCGCCACCTTGCTCGACAACGCATTCGCCACCAGCAGACAACTGACGCCCGGCGTTACAACCTCCGCCACAGGGAGGTGATTTACCAACCCGGCGAGCACGTCTGGGTATGGAGCCCTATACGTGTGCGCGGTCGCTCTGAAAAGCTTCTGCGGCGCTACTTCGGCCCCTACGAGGTGCTACGTCAACTCAGCGATGTGAACTATGAAGTGTACCCGCAAGGAGTTGTCCGGTCTTCTCGCCCGCCCAAGTCTGAAGTCGTCCACGTGTCCCGCATGAAACCGTATTACGCCCGTTAGCCCCTCCCGGAGTTCACATTCAGTGCTGCCACCGCACGCCATCGCACTTTCGGTGTCTCCACACTCTTTATCCCCCTTGCCGGAGGCATCGAGGCGATGCCTCTTGAAAGGAGGGGGGCATTGCCACACTGCTCACATTCTGCGAGCGCCGCCATGCGGCCGAGCGGCATTACTGGGCTCGTGGGGGAGCGAAGAAGAGGGCGTTCCCGTTCGAACGCGCGCTGCTGGGTTTCTGGCCTTCGGATTAAAAAAGCCCCTTTTCGTGCCGCCCTACGTTTGTCGGCGACAATATAACCGATAATGCACTCGTGTTCCTCACGGGAGAATGATGATATTCCAGAATCAAGCTCTGCTAAAAAGGTGCGACCATTGCAACACGGAGGACGGTAAATTGTGATAAGAACCAGCGAAAACCAAGGTGTACTCAGGCGCAGCGCAACTACTTCTGCTTGAGTAAAAGGAATACTAATTTCGGAAACGAACCAATAATCTTTAACAAAGACTGCAAATCCTCTTTCTCTTCGTTGTAGACGAGTATAAGAATACAAATGCTAACCTGGCAGCGAGAAATGTGATAACACAGCTGACGAAGCGTTCAATTCTGTGAGAGGAACAACGTTAAAAATTGAATGAAAAGGGAGAGTTAGCGCGCAAAAACGGTCCCTCCGTGTACTGCGAATATTAACGTGTGTAATCTGAAATGAATTGCCTGTCTGAGGGTGAAAGAACTTCCGGCATACAGAAAAATCTGAAGATTTCATGAAACCAATGTTATGTTAGTTTGTCAAGGTCCGAAAACTTAATGTGAATGAGAGGTGCGCGTTCGGACTGTTTTGCCAGAACCTTCCCATTTTTGGTCCAGACGAATCTAAGCCCTTTTTCTTTGCCCCGAGACCTTGCTAGTCGGAACAACTCGCGATTAATCCGAGAGAGGTTATCGTTGAAAAACAGCCGAGGAGACGGATCGTCTCGCACCAAATCAGGAAGGTCCTTCCGAGCCCTGAGCCACTTCTGCTTATGAGAAATTGACCGAGTTTGCACTAGAATCGGTGGAATATAGTCGCCACTGTATGGCAGCCGAAGTAATGCCTAGAAATCTGCCGGCTGAAAATCGGTTTAGCTTGCCTGCCAAGGTACTTAAGAAAGAGTGGGGGTTTTCATCACATTTGACGGGAAGGCCGTGAATCTTGCGAAGTTGCATCGTCTGCTGCATTGTTAGAGATCATTTATCTCCCCCACTCATCCTGTCAATCACCGGTGTGTGGGAAACTACTGTTAAAGAGAGTGATTGAACTTGTGACCGAAGGTCTGCAAGCACATCATGATTAATGGTCACTGTAGCAAGCACCGCGTCATACCGTGACGAAAGGAAACTAATAGCGGGCTGTATGCCCTCCACTGCCGAAGCAACCTATTGGCTAGTTTCATTGAGCAACAATAGTTTCTCAATTTTCATCAGTGTTGAAACAATTGTCAAAGAATCGAGTTTCATATTCAGAGCAGACCATTGCTGCGAAAACGAAACATCACCAAGGTTGGATGCTACGTTAGGTTCCTTAACCGGATCATCGTTGCATGAAGGACACTTTCACGTTTCGCGTCTTACTGTACTCATCTTTTTGTAGGCGTTATCAGTAACTGACGAGTTCTTTTTCTCTAAGCGAAATTCGCCCTGCAGGTACTAGAAGCCACATATTTCCTATCTTTCGGTATGGCTTTTGCGCAAGAAATACAAAAAGAAGACATGGTGACACAAAGAAGAATATGTTACGGCTTGCGCCGTACACCGCAAAACTGACAATTCGTCCGTATTTGTTCCATATGTTTCTTTTATCTTGGACGCGAGGCATTCAATTCTATCGACGGTGATGCGAACGGTGTCTTTCCTATATGGTCCTTATGGAAGCCTTGCGGCGCTAGAACGTGGACGCCGCAATACTTGATAGGTCGCGCTGAAATTGGACGTTCAGATCAGTCTTTGCCAACTGGTGAGAGAAGTTGCTCTTATCAATCGCATCCAGTTTGTCCATTCAACTGCAGACAGCTGTATCAATGCATTTTTCGGTAGTGGAAAAAACACGATATACCTTAAACGGTTTTCATAATGCGGTGTCAACAGCATGACCTACTAATTTGTATTTGTCATTGTGCTGTCACTGCGGTCGAGATTAAATCAAACAACTGGAATCAATGGGCAAGCGCCACTGGCCTTAGCATATCTTAGAAATGGTGTATAGTGGGTGATTTATGTGCGATGTCCTGCAATTTTTTAAAAGTAGGCTTCTTCATGTAGAAGAGAGTTTTCATCGAATAGCGTTGTCAGCGGTGAAGCGAGACAAAAATTAGCTAAGGCGGCCTAACCGATTGGTTATTTAACTAATATTCAGTAATTAACTTTCTGCCCATTAACGTTAGTCACCTTGTATATCAAGAGGCGTGTAGCCCACAGTAGGTAATATTCCCATCATTTTTTTTAGAATTTCGAAAACACAGTTAGGTTTAGCGCAGTGGCCCAGTGAGGAGGTTGCTTTGACTGCAAACTTTTCGAGAACGCATGTATTTTGGCGTGACATGGCTAAACTTTGTTGGGTCCCAGCGCCCCAGGTACCTCCATTATCGAAATTCTAAAAAGTGGTATGAATATTCCTTATGCTGGGCTGCACGCCTCTCAATAAATAAGGATAGTATTATTAAACAGTACGAATTTAAATATTCTATATTTTTTAACAGCCAACCAGTTGACTAGTTGGCACGTCTTCGGATTATTCTGATCCGTTACACCACTAACAATTCGATGCCAAAAAAAGCCTTCCTCTAACGCAAAAAGCCCAGTTTTTTAAAATCACAGTACAACCTAAGTGACACACCCGGCATAAGTGAGAGCAACCGTGCATGCATAATTTAATATCCTTGTAGAAATTACCGAAACAGATAATGTTGTTATCGTGCGCAGCGCCTTTTGCAAAACTTTACAGCCTCCTGCGCTGTTCGGCGGAACGTTGAGGTGAAATGCAAACTTTTTCAACAGGTTGTACATTGTGATCTGTTTTCCCGCATTAGTCCATCGTTGTACATTGTCGGTGCAAAAACATAAAGGACAAATATATACACTAAGGGACAGCTTCTTTTAAAAAATAGAGGCTCCATATTACCTTACAGAGTAGGCACTATTTTTATGGCATTTCCCAGCATTTCATTTTACGTAGCGTACATTATAGATGCCGTGCAACACCTCTCAGTATTCCTTTCTAAGAAGGCGTAGTCGTTTTTACTGCACCTACTCTTTACAGATTACGGAAAGCCTCCGGCAAAGATCTGCAAGACACTTCTGCGTACCATTTTTTGTTTCTTTGCATCTCGTTGTTGTGTAGCCGAAGCCCATTGCCTAGGGCCACTCTTGCGTTCAACGTTCAGTGGCCGAATCGGACAACGCGCACCGAAAGCCGCCAGTTTTTTCCTCGCGGTGACCTAATTCGTCCCTTTGGGCGAATGAACTCTAAAGAAAGTGGGTGCTTCCTCTCATACCAATAAGTGCGTATAAGCCACGACAAAATACGCACTCCGTCGCGTACACCGTCTGTCTTCGCATTCGGAGTTCTCCGTCTCCCTATCATTACGGAGTGCGCAGTAGAAGTAGGCGGTAGAACGGTTCGACAGGATACCGGAAACCTAACACAGGATACGAAAGATCTGATTAAGAAACGCCAAAGCATGAGTGCGTCTAACCCGACAGACAAAATAGAACTAGCAGGGCTATCGAAGTTAATAAACAAGCGCAAGGTACCCGACATAAGGAAGATTAATATGGAGAGAATCGAGCATGCTCTAAAGAGCGGAGGAAGCCTAAAAGCGGTGAAGAGGAAACTAGGCATAAGTAAAAACCAGATGTATGCGTTAAGAGACAAGGAGGACAATGTCATTAGCACTATGGATAAGGCAGCTAAAATAGCCGAAGAGTTCTTCACAAATTTATACAGTAGGCAATGTAATCAGAGCGTTAACAAAAGAGACAGAAGCGCACAGCAATGCGTCATCCCGCCAGCAACGAAAGAGGAAATAAAGAAAGCTTTAAGAGCAATGCAAAGGAGATAAGCAGCTGGTGAGGATCAGGTAACAGCAGATCTGTTGAAAGGCGGAAGGGAGATTCTGCTAGAAAAATTAGGCACCCTGTATACGCAATGCTTTATGACCTGGACCGTACCAGAAGCATGGAAGAACGCAAATATAATCTTAATTCATAAGAATGGAGACGCCAAAGAATTGAAAGATTACAGACCAATAAGCTTACTGTCCGTTGCGTACAAGGTATTTACGAAAGTAATCGCTAATAAAGTAAGGCCAACCATAGACTTTAATCAACCAAACGATTAGGCAGGCTTTCGTAAAGAATATTCCACAATAGATCACATTCCCACTATCAACCAGATGATAAAGAAATGCGAGAATATAACCAACCCCTATATACAGCCTTCATTGATTATGAGAAAACATTTGACTCACTGGAAACCTCAGCAGTCATACAGGCATTGCGGAATCAGGGTGTAGATGAGCCATACGTCAAAATAATGGAAGATATATATTTGAACTGTACAGCTACAATAGTCCTTTATAAAGTCAGCATTAAAATTTCAATAAGGAAATGCATTAGGCAAAAGGACACGATCTCGCCAATGCTTTTCACCGCCTGTT
Organism: Amblyomma americanum; assembly: GCF_052857255.1. Classification (NCBI taxonomy): domain Eukaryota; kingdom Metazoa; phylum Arthropoda; class Arachnida; order Ixodida; family Ixodidae; genus Amblyomma; species Amblyomma americanum. Next base: position 95,520,365 of record NC_135499.1, on the reverse strand, counting down.
TACAGGGGGTATTCCGAGGCCTGAATTGGGAACAGTTGGTGATAAGGGTTAATGGAGAACACCTAGATAATCTGCGATTCGCTGATGATTTTGTCTTGCTGGGTCACTCAGGAGATGCACTCAAATCTTGATCAATGAATTAGACAGACAGAGCAGTATGGTGGGTCTAAAATTAACATGCAGAAAACGAAAGTACTGTTCAACCGTCTAGCAAAAGAAGAGCAGTTCACAATTGGCAATGAGGTGCTGGAAGTGGTAAAGGAATTCGTCTGCATAGGGCAGGGAGTGACAGCTCATCCGGATCATGAGAGGGAAATAACTGGAAGGATAACAATGGGGTGAATTGTGGATGGCAGGTTCTCTCAGATCATGAATAGCAGGTTGCCAATATCTCTCAACAGAAAAGTGTACAACAGCTGTATCTAGCCGGTACTCACCTACGGGGCAGAAACGTGGAAGCTGACGAAAAGGGTTCAGCTTAAGTTAAGGACAACACAGCGAGCCATGGTAACGACAATGATAGGTGTAACATTAAGACCGGAAGCGAGCAGAGTGGGTGAGGGAAAAACGCTTGTTAATGACATTCTAGTCGAAATCACGAGGAAGAAATGGGCTTGGGCAGGGCATGTACAGCGAAGGAAAGATAACCGCTGGTTCCTAATGGTAACGGAGTTGATTCCAAGAGAAGGCAAGCATAGTAGGGGGCGGCAGAAGGTTAGGTGGGTGGATGAGATTTGGAATTTTGCAGGCATAGGGTGGGCGCAGCTGGCAAAGGACAGGCAGCACTTCTGCAAGCTACTCTCGCCTACTTAATCGAAGAATATACGCAGCACACCCATATCTTCACCGATGGTTCAACTACTAAAGAAACTTCTTCTTGTGGCCTTTATGTGCCCTCAACAGGCCATGCCCTTTCTTACCGGCTGCAGCGGAGGACCTCCTCTACAACAGCTGAGCTTCACGGCATTAAGGAAGCTGTTTCTTACATCCTGCGCCGAACCGCCGGCCGTTGGGTTATCTTCACTGATTCAAAAGCATCTCTGCAGATCCTGGCCAACCTGCTGAAGAAAACGAATCACCAGCCAGTTTCCCTGGACATTGGGTATATCCATCATTTAGCTATTGCCGCAGGCCACTGCATAACATTTCTGTGGGTACCTGCTCACTGTGGCATTATGGCTAATGAAAAAGCAGATGAAGCGGCCCGTAAGGGCCATCAACATCAGAGATACATTCGAAGTTTTCTCACGAAATCTGATGCGTCCCAAATGGCTAAAAGTTTTGCGTACGAAGAAACGTATCGGCTTTGGAGTTTGCCGACACATCAGTACCAATTTCTTCACTCAATCGACCCACATCTTAGATCAAGACTCTCACCCAGAATTCCTCGACAACTCGAAACACTTTATCACCGACTTCGTCTGAATGCTGCTTATACAAATGGCCTGCGATGCCGTTTTGGACAAATGAACAGTCCGCATTGTGACAACTGTGCTTCGATAAAAACTGTTGAACATATCCTGCTTGAGTGCCCTGCGTACGCTAACGAGCGTGCGTACTATGAACATTGCATGCAGAAGCTCTGCCCACTGCCCCTAACAATGGACAAAGTTTTAGGCCCCTTAGCCTGCTTTAGGCAACAGAGACTTGCAATGAACTTTCTTTTTACATATTTAAAAGACATTGGACATCTCGATAAGCTCTAAATTCACTTGCAGGTTACCTTCATGCATTCTTCTTGCAGTGAACTTCGTCAGCCCATTCGTCAGACTATGCACTCCATCATTCCATAGGTTACATCAATAGTCGCCACTGCATCCTTAGTACCCATTTCATGGCTGCATATTATCTTCGTTTTTTTTTCCACCTCTTCTACGCTGCTCTCCTTCAGTCTTTATCTCCCAAATTCCCCTCCCTACGCAGAGTAGCATGCCAGCGATATTGAAACGGCGGCTAAATTCTCTGTTTCTTCAATAAAGAGTCTCTCTCTCTCTCTCTCTCTCTCTCTGTAGTCAGGGTGGTGATGATGATGATGATGAGCTAATTATGCTTGAACATGAATTTTGTTCCAAATCGATCCACATTGGCCAAGGTCTAATTTCGGGGGTGGCCCGGGAAAAATTTTTGTAATGGCACGGGACAATTTTGAAGATAGGCATAGTGGCGGGCACGCTGAATTGCAGCTGAACATCGACTTTCGTCCAAATCATCCAAGGTGAAATTTTGGGCGTGGGACTCCAATTTTTTGCACATGACCCAGTCCAGTTTTTAATGCCCACATAATGTCGGGTATGGTCAGGTACAGTAGGACAGGTTTTGGTGCAAATCGGTCATGGCCAATCTGTAGAAGTCAATCTCTTGTGATGCTGCGCTTCTCAACTTTTAAAGTAAGGTTTTATCAGGCGCGGAACGGTGAGTGACTTCTACGTTGAATAGAGCTACCACTATAAAAATGCCGTCTAAGGATTCTAACCCTATTTTCTGTCACTGTCATCCGTCGTTGCCCAACGAGTGCCTTACGTTTCGCAGGCTTTTGCGGATCTTGGAGCATGCACAAAACTACACTTGTTGGGCACGAAAAATGGCAACAGGTATAGCAAGACTTCATGTAAAAGGCATATTTAAGAGTTGCGTCGTTAGTAACATGCAATCATACTATTTACCTGAAAGTTATGGTCCCTGTGCGCCTCAAAGTTGAGCGCTTCAGAAATCCCATGGCGCCTTATTGCCCCACTTTGGTTAGCACAAACTAGCGTCGTTAGCGAACACACTCGCCTTATAATTTAAGTTTCTTGGTTTGCCGCCTGAAAAAGCTGTATTGTTAAACTTTAGAGCTAGAGTACCATCACGACTTTAATTTTGACGCTATGCAAAGTCCTTTTCGGTACCGTACTTCTGTTCTCCTCAGTGCTTCAGCCCTCGTAACTTGTGGTAACTATACTGAACCTACAGCCTCGGAACCAAGTGCTCCGAGATCACACACTATTCAACGGTATTATTTTCTTCTTTGCCTACCTCCCGATTGCATTACAGGTAACTGCGTAAGCGGACGACGTCTGCATCAGAGCTCCGGACGTGACGCGTCCGCAAATCTATCCCAGCACGCAACGAAATGCGTCGTCAGCATCTAGCTGTCCCACCTAGCATTCTGAAATTCCGCTATTTGCCTGATTGCTTGGAAAAAACAGACTTACGCTGCCCAATTACGATCTACCATTATTTGGTTCCCTGTGCTAATTCTGGGGGTTCCTGCGGGCTGTCCTTGACAGTTGGTTCACAAAGTAAAAGCTCAGCACTTCCTTAATGGTAAAACTATCTTTCTTTAGAGCCATCAAATGCTGAAGCAACTGCCCCCAGCGTAATTCTCCAGCTTTTTTATGTTTGTTTTTCACATTAATAATTGGGCGCCAGTTCATATGCATGCGCATAAATGCCTTGGTTTGCCAAATTGTAACGTCCAACCACTTGTTGCAGGCAGCAATGAACTTGTAATGAAAATTGACAATAAAAAAAATAGGGGAATCACCTCTTAATGTGGAATACCGGAAGCGCTAGGAAGCAGAGAAGCAGAAGGGGCACACCGCGTACTCGAAGCAGATTTTTTTTATTAAGAGGTTTTAATATATAGAAACTAAGCAACGCCAACCAAGAACTCGCGGCGGGAAATAATTAACATAAAGTTTCGATTCCGTCGCCTAAATAATCTGTTTTCCAAAAAGGCTCACCGACGGATCGGTAACACAGGATTGCCCGGTTTCCAATATTTCAAAAGCGCGTGCTGTCGCCCTCGTCACTTGATCACGATGTCAAAACGAAACAGTTTTTTTTTTAGAATAGCGCAGAGCTCGTCATTGAGATTGCCGCAGCTGCGACAATGGAGCACCAAATTGCTTTAAATGTCACCGTTTTGAAGGAAGTTCTCATGCAAGAAAAGTCGCACACCCAAGTATCGTTCACTTTTATCAATTTACTCTACATCACACGAGAAGGCAACTTAGTACACAATTCCGATTTTGCAGGCAAGAGACGGTTGTATGCCTAAAACCACATCCTTTTTTTCCGTTTGGTTGCGCCCCGCTGCGAATTCATTTCAATCAAAGGTCATAGCATCTAAACGTTATGAGATATATCAACGTGACATTTATACTACCGACACACATTAGAGCTTAGAAGAAATTATTTGTGCCTTTTTGGATATCAACAGCGCGTTTTCGACGAAGATAATAGAGAAGACACAAAATGACAGGTGCTATTTTTGTGTGCCTCCCCTTTTGCCACCGTCGAGTGCGCGCTGTTCATCTAAAAAAATGTTACCAGCTGGCCCAATCATCTGCTGTAACACCTATGTGGCCTCACTCCGCTGAACGAGCTTGATTGCTTGCTAAGACTCTGGTGGATGAACTAATCTATAAGCTCAAAATGCTGACTAGCTAGTCTAAAGTCGTAGCCACCGCTATGCTCTGCCTCTTATCATACGCCCGTCATCAATGTCCAACGTTCGTATTGATCTGTTTGCATGCAGATCTCAAACAATATATCAGGTCTGCAGTTCTCGCATGGTTTTAATGTCACCGTTCTTCAGGATGTCACTCAGCCCAAATACTGCGGAGTAATCATTTCTTCCGATATAAGCTGGAATGCGTACATACAGTACGTAGAGAAAAAGGCCCTCAATAAATTGTTCTTGTGCAAACGCAGCCTATAGCACTCCACCATGCAAACAAGACAGCTTCCTTACGTCAGCCTTATTAGACTGGCCCTCGGACATGAGAGCATAGTATGGTTCCTACATACCGAAAACCACATACATACTCTTGAAAGAGTACAAAGAAAAGTTGCCCGTTTTATATATATATATATATATATATATATATATATATATAACCGCTACAAGCGCACGGATTCAAAACCCGAAATTCTTCCTCCGGCCCTTCCTAGCAATCCTGCGACCCCATCAAAGGTTCAGCGCTTAACGTTTTTGTACTTCTTTGTACACAACGCGCTTAAGCTGAACCTACCGCTTTCTTGAAGTGCACACGCACCGAACTGACACGAGATAAGGATGCTTTCGCACAAGGTTGTCTCGTTGGATCCATACTCTTCGCTTTTCATTTTTCCACCTGTGTGGGAATGAAACTGCTTCAACCGTGCCGTTATTGTCCGGCCTATATTAGAAGAAGTCAAAACTTAGAAGAAACACTACGACAACTACTGAGCTTTTGCATAGCAGCAGGGTTTCTGAACGTTTCTGAAGATTAATGTGTTATTCAGTGTATTGTAAGCGCCTTTGCTTAATTTATTTTTTTTGTCTTTCATATAGCTTACATTGCACTTGCATTTTTGTAACCATGTGCCTAATCTCGTAATATTCGCAATGAAAATGGGGTAACTGTGGGATAAAACAATAACACCCAGTATTTTCTTTCCCACGCTTCAAATTTATTTCGGAGGACACAATTGTTTTCACAGAAACAGTATTTTTCTCATTATCTTTTTGTATTTAATAATATTGAATTTAAATGCTTTATTTCCATAAACATACAATTTATGGGAGACTTAAGGAAAAAGTTGCTCACGGCTACTTGACTGGCCTTAAATCCAGTCTGTTGGCCGCAGTAGCAGGAGCAGGCATTTATTCTGAATTGACAAAAACAGTAAATAAAGAAAAGCTATAAAAAGACATGTTGGCTTACACATTATGGCTACAAACAAAAATGAATTGTAAGAAAAGATTACAAACAAAAAAAAGCTACACAATCCACAGTGTACACTTGAGCGACAAAAGCACTGATCAAAACCATTTATCAAGTTAACATTGTGAGGAAAGACAAAAAAACATGATAAAGGCTAATATCAGAAGGAGATTTACAGCAGCCTACATCAGAAGCAGTCACAAAAAAGCAAGACAGCAAAAAGGCATGCTCAAAAATCACAGAAATACTCATGTAATCACGAGATAGGACAAGAAGTGGCATCTACGTTATTATGTGAGGGAGTTTAACAGGCGTGGTAAGCGATGGTGTAACATTTGATGAGAATATAGTTAGTGCGAGGATGCGGCACGTACCAGCGCTCAGGTTACCGTATGTCGTATTCTGTTCTGTTTCTGATCAATTGAGTTTAGGACATGATGCGTGACTGTGCTTGTTTTTCGTCTTTACGATAGGCTAGCAGCAGCCTGAAATCTAACAGAGAGTGCAGTGCGAGTAATTTAGACTGTTTGAAAATGGGTGCAGTATGAGCGTATACTGCAGCGTTAAAGGTACTGCGCATTACCTTTTTTTGAAGCACAAATAACCAATTTATATTTGTAGCAGACGTCATACTCCACACGAGACTGCAGTAGTTTACGTGATTCGGGAAGAGAGCGTTATATGAAAGAAGTTTGACTTTACGCGGCAGCGGTCTTAAACTGAAGAGTATACCAGCGACTTGTGCAAGTTTTTCTGCAAGATAATCTATGTGATCGGTTAATGACATATGGCTGTCAAAAAACACACCTAACGTTTTCGCAGACTGGACGAGCTCAATTCTTGAAGCAAATGTTACAATGTCGGTCTCTAGGTTCACACCTTTATTTTTGGTTGATACAAAATAGCTTTAGTTTTGTCCGTGTTAATTTTTAAGGCATTATCCTGTAACCAGCTCTGCATTTCTGCAAGAACAAAATTCGCGGTTAAGACCAGGCTTGTAATATTGTTCGACGAAAAAACACAGTAGGATCGGAGCTACGGTCATATTTTCAGCGATTCGCCTTACTCTTCAGCAGAATGGAGTGTTATTTGATAGGGGCCACAACAGTAGGGCTTGGCTTGCAACATGAGCGGAGCGCGGATAAAAAAGAAAAATCTTTGCACTAAACTGTCCATTGACAAATGCGCGTTTATAAATTTCCCCGGTGGTCCTCATCAGCAAATAAAAATGAAGGTGGGGGTCTCAGGTGACGAAATTAGCTGACGTTAACTCGGTGCTTACCCTGCCATGACGAAAAGGCATAAGCGCAGTAAGTGAGATGACTTGAAATAGTGTATATTTATTCTAGTTCGATAGATAAACATCAAGCGGGAAAGTCTACATGAAGCTTACTGCTATGTGCTGTGCTCCCGCTTTTGGTGACCTCAGCTATCTTAGCTCAGTAAAGTAAAAGCGATATTCTTGCCTTTAGACCAACTTCTAACCAAAGAGGCCACTAAGCCTGCTTGAGGAAGAGCTACCAGTCATACCTTCTCAGAAGCGTTACGAAATGCTGCCGGCCGGCACGTCTGCATATATACCTTGTAAATACGCAAATCAAACAAGAGGTGTGGGCGGCCACAATCTTTGTTTGCACAGCGCAGCTCAACAGCCAAATGTTCGTGAGCGCCAAACTGAACTTCGTCAGCCTAGTCTTCAGTCTGCTTTTTCTCCTTCGTCAGCACTGGCCACTATGGCATCAAAGCCCAGTTGTCTGCCTTACATCCAGTTGATTGTTTTTCAGCTTAACAGCATTATAATAAGAACGACTCTGCTGGTCTGCTAGATGCTATCTGAATTGTGTGCGTTGTGTTCAGCGGACACATATTGACGAGACATTGGTCTAGGTCATGCAACTAATGACCGAAAGTTGCAAATTTCTAGATATTAATTTTCTTTTGAATGCTGCAATCGCAGTTTTGAAGGGTGTAATGATTCTAAGCTATCTGATTTTACAGAACTTGCCGAAATCTAATAGGTCTTCAGATAGCCATAAATCAATTTCCCGGTTTTTCACGCCTCATTCCAATAATACATGCTCGGCGTGCGCAGGAACTTGGTGCCGGTTGAAAAAAGTAGCAATTAATATATAAATATCTCTAGAGCTATTGCACTTTTGCAAGTTTATGTTAATCCCGAATAAAGTAAAACTTGAATTAATGCAGACTTTCTGATTAAACAGCAACATGCCGCAGAAACTGAATTATTACGCCAATTATTGGATGATCGGACACCTGATGCGGTGACGCTGCGAAAGAACTTATAGTTACGCTTCGAGATTACTTTGGCGCTTTTGCTCAAAGCTGAAGCGTCCCACACAAGACAGAATTTTTCCAGAGGGCGGAAGTGGGCGGAAGTTGGCCGAGAATGCTGACGGAGGGGGGGGGGGGGGGGGGGATATGCCCTAGATGAAGGGTGGGATGGGAAGGTTGCTGCAGGGAGGTGGTTTTGTTGATCACTTGGCTTTCCCACTGCATGTTTCAATGCAATTACGCCGTCGCTTTCTCGTTCCGCTGCTGCTGTATGGGCTTCTATTAAGTAAAGGTCGGTGGGTTGGTGGGGGGGGGGGGGGGGGGTGAGCGGTATTCCTGGAGGGCACAGTTGGGAGAATTGTTAGTGGATGACGTTTCTAGAGGGTGAAGGTGGGCGGGGTAAGTTGGGCCTGTGGACCAAAGGCGGCTAGAGGGGCCCTGCTTCTCAGGGGTGGAAAGGTAGGGTGATGCTCTTCACTTATGGTTTAACATTCACTTAAACAGATGCGGGATTCCAGATAGGGTAGTTGTTGAAAGACGCACAGCTTTCAGAATAGCCCGTAATAAAACTTAGGTTAATTTACCGCTAACAGTGGCCACTGATTCGTGATATCGAGTGCGATGACCCGAACGCACACTCAAATGAAGGCAGAGTCCCCGTTACCATCTTTGCCGCTTTCTTATAAAACTGCAAAGACAAAAAAAGAATTATCTAGCTGTTGCATATTCCTTATGCCGCCCAGGTCTTAGAGCAACTTGCGTGTAAACGGCCACTACTTCGTTTGTGCCGATGCGTGCGTTCTTTCGTACTGTGACCGTCAAAAATATCAAAATAGAACGAAAAAATTATATACGTGCACATATGTGCCATAAAACACATCACAACACATATACGTGCACAGAAGATAGAGAAAATGGAGAAATGAGGCTGGAACAATTGGATGTTGGCGTTATAAAACCTGCGCTCTCGCAAATCTCCGCGATTCATTCTCCGCTATTCGTTTTCTTATATTTTTGTTTTCACTTCCTGGTCGAGATACGGCAAAGACAACTGGCGCAGGACCGGCGCCCGCCGCCCTGTAATATGGCTAGTGTAATGGCCGTTCGCGTGACGCTAAGTCGACAAACAAAACGCTATGTTTGTTGCGTGCAATTCTAACTCAACATTAGTAGGTACGGTACTGCTTCGGCAGCGCTTGGCATTTCACCGAACAGTAGCTCGACACACCGAAAGGAGCCAACCGACATGCCTGCCGACAAGATGGGTCCCCCTTGAGCTATCTTGACCCGTTTCGCTGTGGGTATATGGCGTTTCGATGCAGTTTTCCCGAGCTTCGCCACCGGCTGCGTGTTGTGTACCACTTTTGCTCACGACTATGCATCTTAACGAGTCATGTGTTTCCTCATCGTCAACTGCTCAAGTGCATTATCCTGTCTTTGTCCGCACTTTAGAACCACCGCAAAATGCGGGACAGATCGAACGTCTATGGTGGTACCTACCTGTAATCCGCCGTCATCTGCAGATTGTTGCAAAAGTAGTCCGCAGATGACGACCAGACCTACGCTCTCCGAGCACTAACGTCCCTGAAAGTATGCGCCATAAATACACTGCCGGAAACCTAATGAATACACACACGTGCGAAACAAACTCACAAGCCGAGTGTCAAAGAGAGCCATACTGAATCGGCGGGAACCGTCGCTGTCGCAGAAACGGCAGCCACTCTCCTTCCCCCCACTCCCCCCCCCCCCCCCCGCTTCCCTATTTCCCACTTTTTTTTTAGTATCCAACGCATGTGATCTGCAGAGAGTTTCGTGGAGAGAGAGACTCATTAGGGCCAATCCATGCTGGGGACAAAGCGGCGTTTTCCGACAATGCGAAGTAGAACCATCAACACTTTCGCCGCGGGCCGTGTCATTATTGCGGAAGTGCCGCAGCGACCGTTAAGCGTAGTCGAGGAGCTTGTTCGCAGCGCCGCCTCGTTTCGTCACCCAATAATCGCTGCCAAGCAATGAAGACAAGTGAGGATGCGTTTCGGTCATTTGGCACTACGGTTCCTTTTGCGGAATCGTTGAGTTCCTTCAACCGTGTTGCCTAGTCTCTTGACGCTGTGTGCCTTCAGAAGACTTCGACACAAAGTTTCATATTGCAGCAGGTTCTGCGCTTTGCAAAGCAAAAACTACATACTTTGTTCTGCGCTTCCTTTAGTTGTCAGGGCAATGCAGTTTACTGTGCACAAACACAGACTCACCTAATTGTGTCGGCCGGATGTGTTAAATGGGAGACATCCAGTTTTCTGGAGTGCACTCGCAGATTTGCTACTGGAACGCTTGTATAACTGAAAGGGGAAGAATGAAGAGGTATGCGAAAATACGATAAAACGTAAATAGTTTTTGCTTCACAGATAAAATCGAAAGCGCTAGATATATCAGATAAATTAGGCGTATTTTTTTTTCGAAATGAACCATGTTGACCAATACAGGAGTCCAGAGAAACGCGAAAGTTTCTTGTCCGCATAAACTTAAGCGTTATGCAACCTGTCATAAGATATGCTTTACGTGTTAGCTAGAGTAACTCCGCACCGCCGTATAATGAAAAAGAACGCGAAACGTTTGGTCCACACCAGCGTGTAAACTTTGGACTTCCCTCTTTCCTATGTAAATCTGTAAAACTGACGCAATTCTAATAAAAAAATTTCATTTATACTTAAGCATATCGAGCTCTGTTCATGAAAATATTGCCTATATATATTATGGTTCACTGAAAAAAGCAAGAAAACTGAACTTTGATTGTGCGCAATCCGGCTCACTGCGGTGATTCTCCACACAAAGTAGATATGAATAACAAGCTTCATTCAAAAGCGCTGACGTGACTGCCTTTTTTTCTTGTGTTCAGACTTCGCCAAAGGAAAAGTAGACCATCTAGAATGCATGGGACCCAGAATTAATTCTAACATACTGTCGCAATCGAACTTGAAAATTATTAGCGAATTGGTGCACGCAGACAAGACTCAAATCGACAGAACAACGGCTAGTCTTGTCCCTTCCTTTCGCGTTCCTGATTTTGGTAGTAGTAATGAGTTTAAGAGGCTAGTAACGACCAACACTAATCAACACTATGAACTTGAATGTGCAGAGGTGCGTCCTTGCTTGTTGTTGTTGTTGGTCTCCAGTGGAGTGACACATACCCGCAGTGAGGTATTAGCGATATTTCCGTGCAAATTCAACGCGGAGTTAATAACTTGTGAAATTATGAGTTAAAAGTAAATTAATTAGAAAATTGCTGTTAACAAAAAAATCGCCTTAGCGTAATGCTGCAATTATGAAGATAAGCGCTCACTCGGTTTTTGACACATCCCCTGGCTCTTGCACCGCAGGAGAGAGGAACCGAAATAGAGCTAGAAACCCCCAAGCGAGCGAGCAGAATCTCTAAATAAGCTCTCTGCAGAGCAGTAAAGGAGTAAGGAATTCAGTGATTTAGTTTAAAGCGGTCACTCACACAGGATCGACAGAAACAACCCTGATTAGCCCAAATAAAGTTTTAAGCGTGTTCAATGACGGAAAAAATTGTCCTTTATTATCGTCGCCTTGTGTGTTCAAATCTTCCTCCGCCGATTCCTTCATCCCCTATGCAGTCGACTGTAAAGTATAGCTGGAAAAGGGGTAAATTAAAATACCCCTTAAAACACCGAGTCATGCGCAGAAGCTATATAAGCAAGCAAGGCTCTCAGCGCTATATCCGGCTCGTTTTGATCCGCACATAAAGAGGACCTGGATCATCATTGATTCAAATAGGATTGCGTGCAGGTTTTCTAGGCATTACGGGGCACGTTAGGTTATCGTAGTCTTTGCAGAAAAAAAATTCGTGAATTTTTTGCCATCCAAGTGACAGCTTACTTATTTTTCGTTTTTGGCATAGACTTATTTCTAAATAAGGCTTGAAGTCATCGCAGCACCTTCACAATTCAATCAGCGCCGTGTACAGTGACAAGAACCCAGCTTTTATATCCAGACGCGGCGCTGTCGCCTGCACCGAAGCGTCATGCGGCAGTTTCCGTACGGTGCGAAAGTTTAAGAACGCAAAATCATTTCTCGCTCGAACCGATATAGGAGGGACAAGAATTAAGAATGGTACTTAAGGCTGCTTATGCATTTTAAAGGCGAACTCGTTAATTTTTCAGTTCGCATTTTTTCCTTGCTTTCTGCTGAAACACCTACTCATTGGCATATATTCGTAAGACAGCACATGCACTTTGTTCACCTTTATTCGCCAACAAGCAACGCGGGTTTGTGCCCTTTGAGTTGTGTACTCGCCTCGCACTACAGAAGGTCCTTGATTCAATTCCTTGCACATTCGGAAGAATTTTTTTCTTAGCTGATGACATCATTGGGGCTTTCGTGGACCACTTTTTCTGGATACCGACAATGACGCCAGACTTTGGTGGTAATAAGCCATATAAGGCTTTCGCCTTAGTATGGGCCGTTAAAGACTGAAGATCAAGCACCCCTGCTTTACTCTGCACTCCTGCCGATCGAGAATTCCTTCTGACCAGTTTGAAAGCCGGGCTTCTTGTCAGCACCACCTATTATAGCCGAGGTTGCCAGATTAACGCTAAGGCAACGACGGTAAGCTGTTTTGACTAACAGGAAATAACAATTAAGAGGCCGAAGGCTTCTATATACTTTATTGGCGTCTCATGGTAGGTGTAATACTAGAATCACACGCCATAAATCGCAATGCTGTAAACTGCGGCTGAACAAAAGAACAAATTTATAATAGCAAAACTGAAAACAAGATTAGCGCAAAGGCAAGAGTGCAACAATTCTTTCCAATACAACAAACCTGTGATTCGGTACAGGGCTATGACCTCTATTTAAAGTGGCACTTCGGTCGTATTTGCCGACGATCTATTTCACCTTCCTTTTTATATTTCTGCGACCTCAATCGTGACAACAACAACAGAAGTTAGGGAAGCCACCGGCTAACCACAGACGCAGGTAACCTGGTCGCGCCGCCCCCACTCGCCGCATTACTGCCGCCTAATCTAGTTCGGCTTATTTACACGGACCACACTGTGCCAGTATGCCGTATAATCGCCGCCGGTTTTGTTTTTTTTTGCCTACAGAGGAATAGCCTCAATAATGCTGGTCAGGACTCTCAAAAATGTCGTTGTGCTCCGTCATTCGTCGGCGTCAGTGCCCAACAACGACAGCAACATGGGTTCGAGGTGTGTTTTGCCAAACAAGGGGCATTATTCCCCTGCATCAGTCATGACGAGTGTGACGCCTTGAAGCTTGGCCTTCGTCGCTGGGAACGGCGACCAATAGCGGAGGGAAAAATACGTGGGAAAAGCAAAGAGTCTATTTATTGGTACTGCAAGCCATAAAAGGGGCTTTCGCAGGGTGGCCATACAGAAATCATGGTACAAGTCAAATCTTCAGTAAACAAAACAAATGCCACAAATGATTAATACCTCTTAAAACCAATCAGCAATAAAAAAATTTGTGAAGACAGTGCAACAGATAAGTAGTCACGGCAAATCAACAACACATGAATTCTTGAGCGAAAAAAATGAATACTTATTATAAAGAGCATCAAGTCGATAATATTAATAAATTCAGAACAAGGCGGTAGACAGTAGCGCAATGCGTCAAAGAAGTAGTATTTATTTAATCCTCAGGCTTCTGATGAATGATCTCAAAGAGGAGTGTAGAACATCGTTGTTAGTAAGCTAATGTTACTCGCCTCGGAAAACAAACAATATTTAATGCAGTATTGCGCAAGCAAAAGTGGTTATTGTGAGAGTGAGACGTTGCCTTTATTGCAACCTTAAGAGAAAAATATTAGTCCATCAAGGTTAACCTTAAAATAACCTTGGGAGAGTTGTTAGAAGGAAATAAGTCTATGAACGCGATTCTTTCGTTACAGACACTAGCCCAGCCTTATTAACAGGTAACTTAATGATGAACGTTGCTATCTATTGTAAACAAAACTGCATTCTTTTGCATGTTCTCAGTTTTATCATAGTTTGTTTTTATAAAAGAGGCCCACACTATCGCCGCGTAGTCTAGCACTGAAAGGACAACTGATTTGTAAGCTTGAAGCCGGACTCGAGATGTGAACACTGTTCACGCCTAAAAAAATGTTTAAACCTAGTATTCCTTATAAGCTCGGTAGAGACACTTTAGACTGCTTACATGTGTGAATGCGAAAGCATTAGTGTCCCAGGGTGCATTGTTTACGCCTAATGTTTGCACAATCATTAACATTCTTTTCTACGTGTTTAAGTGTGTGACAGAAACCTTAACGCTGTACAATGAACGGCCGCATCACAAATTTGACACGATAATCTAGGAAGGCGCACGATTGAGGATGCATATGCCGACGGTTCGAATATTTGTCGTAAGCTAGGCTCCAACTTGCTTAGCGGATATAAGTCACGCAAGTAGAAATTGTATGACACCACCCGCAACAGTGCAAGACAAACGGTTGCGTCGCAATTTTGATACTAAAGTCTTGGAAGGCTTGCAATTGGATCAGAATTCTCGTTTGGACACTTTTGTGACCGTTCATGTTGACTTAGTTCGAAACAGACAAGGACCAAAGGCAGCCGTCCCTGTGGTTTCTTGTCTTTCGACCTTGTCTATTTCGCGCTGTGAAGTCAGCATACAACTGCAGGTCCATATCTCGTCGGCTCCAATTCCTGTCACAAGCTGGCCTCCAGCTTTACTGGCACATGTAATCTATAGGAATCATATGACAGCACCTGGAATGCTGTACGACAAACGGTAGCGTCACCCTTTTGGTACGAATGTCATTACAGGAATGGTGCTACAAGGATGTCGGCCAGTGGCGAGTATGTATAGAACGACATGTATAGGTTTGTCTCAAGTGGCGGTGTTCGGCTTCGGGTGTGCGTCATGCTGCCTCTTGATGACGTCACCCTATTTTAATGCGAAATTTTGACTAGACCCATTACGAGGAAAGCTGGCAGCGTATGTGTTAGTGTGTGAACTCACAAATGATATAGAAAATCTCAGCAATGGCAAGAAAAATAGAGCAACGTCATCAAGCGGCCATATGACGCACACAGAAAGCCGACCACCGCCACTTCAGACCATCCCTCACTCGTTGACCTAAAACATGGCGCCAATAATTTTCTGACATTCGTACCGAAATTCGGACGCAAAAGTTTGTTGTACAGCATTACGGGTAATGTCATGCAATTTCTCGTAGCATATAGCTAACATGTACTCGTCATTTTGGAGGCTAGCTTGCGACATGGATTCGAACCGATGATATATACAGCTTCAATTGTATGCCTTCCCAGACTTTCCTATGAAAATTGCGATTCAACTGTTTGTCGTGCAGCGTTACAGGTTTTTGTCATACACATAAACTCATACAAAAGAACTTTGATGCATGTTAAAACATTAGGCTTAAACAATCCGCCCAGGGAGAGTACCTCTTTTACATTGCTGCACGTAAGCAGTCTTCTATGTCACTGCTAGACTTCTTAACTTTTTTCTTGCCATCGTAGGAATATCTTGTACCACCTGACAGTGTGCACCGCACACGCACATACACACACACCGCCAGCTTTTCTCGAAATTGTTCTAGTAATGTTTCGCGTTAAAATATGATGAATGTGTTTACTCCAGTTAAGTTTGTTAGTCAGCCGTCGCCCTGAATATTTGTAGTGTGAACCTGCTGATAAAATGTTATTGGAAAAAGAATGACGCAATATAGGGTTTTTTTTTCTTGTCACTGATTGTCATGTATCCTCTGTTTTAGAAGTTAATGGGCACCTCACAGGCATCACACCATGAAGTAACTTCTTGGAAAGCTTCGTTAAGTTTATTTGATGTGATATATTTTTAAATTCAGAATAGAGGGCACAGTCATCCGCATTAAGCTTAATATGAGTTGAAATGTCTTTTCACGATGTCAATATTATAAAAGGTAAACAAGAGTGCCCCAAGCACAGAGCCCTGAGGAACGTCGAATTCAAGAAACATCGTTTTAGAAAAATGCCCCGCCGCGGTGGCTCAGTGGTTAGGGCGTTCGACTACTGATCCGGAGTTCCCGGGTTCCAACCCGACCGCGGCGGCTGCATTTGTATGGAGGAAAAACGCTAAGGCGCCCGTGTGCTGTGCGATGTCAGTGCACGTTAAAGATCCCCAGGTGGTCGAAATTATTCCGGAGCCCTCCACTACGGCAGCTCTCTCTTCTTTTCTTCTTTCACTCCCTCTTTTGCCCTTCCCTTACGGCGCGGTTCAGGTGTCCAACGATATATGGGACAGATACTGCGCCATTTCCTTTCCCCCAAAAAACCAATTATTATTGAGAACCATGATCACCAAAAGTGATATATTGCTGACGGCTTTTCAAATGTTCTAGAATCTAATAATTGATTTTGTTACTTTTTATTGTGTTGGCGAGTTTTGAAAACAGCTTTTTTTTTCGAAACCATGTTAAATACTTTTGCGAAATTCATATCAAAATGCATGTGTTTGGCTTCCTTTGTTAATAGGGTTTGCAAAATTATGCAGTGTAGACTAGTGCGCAAGTTGAAGAGCCTTTCCAGAATCTGTGCTGAAAATTTCTAATAAACTTGTTTTTGAAGAAAATCAGAAACGTGGGTATGTGTTCTGTCTTCCATAACTTTTCAAGTTGTCCATCTTAAAGAAATTGGCCGGTATTCATTAATGTACTGTTTATATATGTTTTTATGAAATATTTGAACTCTCACTGTCCTCCAGTGAATCGAAACCTGTCCTTCGTTTAGAGATCTAGCATAAAGTATAAACAAGCATTTTGCCACTCATTTTACTTATCTTGTTAAGATTGCATTTGCTATTTTATCGGGCGCAGCAGACCCTGCTCGCTGCTGGCAAGATCAGGCATTGGACAGACGATTGATTCAAAGGCAGGCAGCATGCCATTATCAATACTGAAACCGGATATAAGGTATTAGTGAAATGCGAGTGATTTTATTTATTTTTTCATGTGTTAGAGTGCCGTTGATTGGGAACGCATGAGAAAACGTGGATAGTGGAGAGATTGTACGCCAAAATATTTTCTGTTGAAGCTGTAAAGAAATAAAGCAACAAGTTGGCAAAATAATTACTTTACCTATAGCTACTATTGTTTTTTAGCTTTATTGATGGAATGGAAATATTTCTTTGCAGACACCCAGATCTGTTACCTGCTTGCTTTTTCTTTTTCAATTCTTTATTTTTTTCATTACGAGATACTTGAAGAAACCCCCAAATCGTCTAAATTTTCAGTAGACCTTAAAAACCCGTGAGAATGAAAGGATAACAAGTCGATTATTGATGCGTCATCTGCGCGTGAAAAGTTAGGGCAACTTGAGCGCGTTAGACTCCTATAATAACAGCGTCAGATAATGTAAAATGTGCGGCCTGGTGATCGGAAATTCTTGTGACTATTTCTCATTTTGATTTAGAACTGACAGACCCATTAAAGAAGAAAAGGTCCATAATAGGCAATAACGCAATGTGATCCAAAATACATTTTACACACTGCGGGTAGGGCAGCAGCAAAGACAACCGGTCATCAGTACAGCAACAGTACACAGAAACGCTTTTCCTCACATGTAAAGCAAGGCACAAGTGATTGCTCAACATGTTGCTGTTACTACTGCTTGCCTGCCCACCGATGCATATTGTTGTTGCTCGGTCTTTTAAAGGGGCTTGGTCAGCCAGGATAGAATATGACCCACGATCTACGTTTTGTAATTAGCAACTTCGCTCTTTCTACATTCCATATTTATGGGCGAAGACGAACCGGGCTAACACTAATCACTTTTTTTCGCCGGAGCTCGCCCAGACAGAGGCCAACTACTCACAAAATCAGTACAGATGAACGTTGCGTAGCGGGGAAAATATGTGAATATCCATTTAATTACACTGTCCACAAAATCTATGATCTCTGTTGACGCCTGTTGAGTGTTCACAGCAGAGTAGTTAAAACTGCGTCACTGGAAACTGAAATATGGACGGACTATCGCCTCATCACAGAGCTCGTACTGCTCTGGTGGCGTCTGTGCGTATTGCAAATGGTACTCTGGTAGGGTCCGCGACAATATCTCTAAGCGCAAGCAGACTGGACGGGTTCTAGCGTGCGGACATAATCGATATAAAGCGATGGTGCATCAAGGGTTTCCTGAGGCTGGAGGAATAATTAAGTTTATTGTCGCCATAAATTACTCGCCTGTCATGGTGATGTTGAGGGTCTTCATTGATCATGAATATCTAGTATCTAAAGTGCTCCAATTGACAGGTGGTGATGGAAGCTAAACGCAGTTTATGTACGATGGGAGCGGCCAAGAGAGCTAGTAATCCTTCAAACTCTCCTTGCGCGCACATGCTCCAATCATAAACGCATTCACTAACGCACACACTCACGCACGCAAACACGCGCACTAACCAACTTACACATCTCCGTATTCGTCCCTTAGTCGCAGCTTACAAGGCTTTTGTTCTGAAGCACGAGAGAGAAGATTTGAGAAATATTTCACCGCAATCATAACCGTATATTCTAGCTCACAAGAAGCAAGCGGTAAAATAACTTCAAACTATGAGCTGTGATGTGATAACGTTCTGAGTCTGAAACCTGCATGGGAGCAAGATCAATAAATTAAACTAAGGAACAAATATTGTGGAAACTCAAATTGCAAGACACAGTAAGATAGTCAGCTGCTTATTATTGTCGTTATTTTTTTTTACAGAAAAAACCAACAGAATAATTTGTCTTATGACGGAGTCACTCCAGCAGCTACTCTAAGTGAATTCTTCGACTTAGCGTCAGGTTGAAGCGGTTAGCTGGAGTCTCCAGCTCGACATCGGCGGAGTTGTGGCGACAAATTTGATGTTGCGCGTTACGCTGCCCTTTTGTTTAATTATGTTTTGACCTTTCAGCGCTGAACTGGCTTCCCCGGCACTAATGCACTGCGCGCCGCATACTGAGCCCGAGCCCGGCCCGAGTCTCAGAGCCGGGCCCGACAAGGGTACACAAATGTGACGTGAGGCCCGGCTCGGGCCCGGCTCAGTTCCGGCAGCAGCTCAAGAGATTAATTACACGCTGTGTGCAAGCAGCCTTCTGCTACGTAAGCAATTGGCCGGCAAAGTCTATCAAGTCGCAATATGAGATGAAGGAACCTCTGCAGTAAACACGAAAATTAGACAATATCAGGCTGGTCGGCCGCTCGACTTTCTGAACAGCGATCTTGTGCGTGAATAGCACTGACGTTCCGAGAGAAAAATGGAAAGGATTGCATATACGCATACGCGCAATACACTATGCTTTCTCTAGATTTTTATATGGGCCTCAAAGTCTAAACATTAAAACGTTTTCGAAGCTATTGCAATGATCTGTTTGTTTGTTTAATGACCAGAATTTTGCAGGTTGAATTCACGGCCGCATTGGCCGCGTTTTTATAAGACTCAATGCAAAAACGGTTGTTTATTGCGAAATAGTATGCGTTTGAGTATTCCAGGTGTCCCAAACCAATCTGTTTTTCTGCAATGAAGTTTATCGTTCTATAGTGATGCGTTTTTGGGAGGCCAAGGCAGACAGTAAAAGACCATCTTTGAACAAACGGCGGACGGCGGAGCGATCTACTATAGGTACTTCTCCAGCGGCTCAGACTTCAAATGTCCAGTCATGAGGGGCAACACACAATCGGACTAAGCCGGGCAGATGCGGAGTGCCAGATTCGACGGCGTATGCTGGCTGATAGATAAAACACCCCTAACCAGCTGTGCTCTGTACTTTAGTACGCGAACGCACTCAAGCAAACAGGCTTCGACGTGAGGCGTTACGACGGTCCATTAAGAATGCCGCTGTAGTTCAGCCTGCTGCTGGATTCTGCGCTTTTACTTTTCGTCTTCTCGTATCGTTCATTGCGATCAAGAATGTGCGCGTGCGAAGTTACTTGGACATAGGACTGTGAGTAAAGCTGATTAAACTCGGTAGTGAAATCAGCTTTCGCTCATTCGATTGCCGTGACGTTCCATGCGACAGCCTAAAAAAAGCTATATTTTTGTTTTTTTTTTCTCGCGTGACGAAAATCCAACGACAGGAGATACTAAACAAATGTTAATAAGTGTCGGGTAACTTTTTCCTCAGTGAGCACTATGGCGCTGTATCAGCTGTGTCGCTGCTAGATCGCCCCAAGTGCACTTCTCATCGCAATAATGAATCGAAACCTTTTCTAGGTACGGACTTCAGCCCGGCCAGGCCCGCAACATAAGCCCGGGTCAGCTGAGTTTTTCGGGCAGGCTGAAGCTCGCGCAGTGCCGTAATCACTACTTACAGGGTGCTTTTACTGCTCCCGCACCATCCGGTCGCCAAAGAGGTCTCACTAAGAGGCGCCGCTGAAACGCCAGAGAAGTATTATCAATAACGTTTTTCATTCATTTATTCATTCCCTTCCAATTGATGCGCTTGCTTTGTTTATGCCCTTTACGTTGGTCGAGCGCTGTCGTTGGGGGAGGGAAGTAGATCACATGCCTGCATGTGCCTAGCGCAATCGTCGCCTTCGGGCGGGGCATGCGATCACCTGTTACCAGGTGACCAAGCGTAGGTTTTCCCCTCTACTCAGTGGCCACTCCGTGCGCGTAGGCCGTGTGCTTCGCGCATCGTGCAAACTTCATTGTCATAGGGTGGTATTTGCGCTTGGGAGACGCCATGAACTCCTTTGAAGGTGACTCGGACAGTTTGTGCGCGTTTGTGCAGGAGTTTAAGCAGTTGAAATAAAGGCGTGGCAGAAACCGTAGAGCTCTTGAATACCTCAACAGTACCGGGAAGAGAGGGATTGAGAAACATCTGTAAGGGGCAGGACTATGATACCCGCTAATGCCATTACAATGCCCGTTGCTGGCATTGGAGACAATCCCCGTCTTCAAGACTCAGGGTCGACGTCATTGGCTGCATTTCCATTTGAGAGATATTTGCAGCTGTTCACCTGACTTGCATCTTTTTCATCTTAAGCGCAGATCATTGAGAATGCCGCCCAAACGCTCTCCTGTGTCTCTAGCAACCAAGTGTGTGTGCGCTAATGAACGTCAGCGAGTGTCGTGAAGCGAACAATTGTGTAGTCTTCAATCAACATCTTCACACACATCAACGACACAGGCAGCAACCCCGCGGTAAAGGCTTTCGCCTCACCGCACTTTTGATCAGCAAAGTGCCCCCTGAATTTTCCTTTTTGACAAAATCTGTACTTGCGTATCATTTCTCTTTATATTTCAGCAGACCGAAAAGCGCGTTATCATTTTTCAAGATGCGCAAGGCACCGTATCGGCATCGCAGTTTTGCTCTCCGATGATGTTTTCCGCAACTGATAGACCGGGACGTAAGAATTGATTTTGTAATGGGACCGACAGGCGCAGCGCAGCGAAGAAGCGGACGAGTTCAAGCGGGACAACGAAGAAGCAGACGAAGTGCAGCTGGGTTTTTTCGAACGACGCCTGTGAGTGTGCCCGTCGTGTCGCCGGTCAACCAAGACCAACCGACCTGTACTTCAAATAAACGCCTTGACACTTGGTGGAGGTGCCTCGGTTCCCGTCCCGGTCCTCATCCTGGAACTTCGAAGTGGAACGCTCCTCGTCTCCGCCACCATGCCGGAAGGTCCGAGTGAACCATCGCAGCCCATCCCTGCCACCGTACTCTGTCACGGGGTGCAGCGCCAGCGTGACCCGTCTCCATTTAGTGGCACCGATGACCAAGACGTCGACGATTGGCTGGCCTCTTATGAGCGCATCAGCACTTATAATCGGTGGGACGATTCCGTGAAACTTAGCAACGTCCTATTTTATCTAACGGACGTTGCCAATCTATGGTTTCGCAACCATGAGGCCGACCTTCCCACCTGGTCGTCCTTTAAAACGAGCTTCGCCGACGTTTTCGGCCGCCCCGCCGTCCGGAAGCTTCGCGCCGAGCAACGTCTTCGTGCTCGATCTCAGCTCCCTTCCGAGACTTTCACAAGCTACATCGAGGACATCGTTGACCTGTGCAAGCGTGTCAACCCCTCCATGTCCGAAGGGGATAAAGTCAACCACATACTTAAAGGCATAGCCGATGACGCTTTCCAGATGCTGCTGGCGAAGAACCCCACCTCCGTCGCTACCGTCATCCAGCTGTGCCAAAGCTTCGACGAACTCCGCAAGCAACGCGCATCTACGCGGCAGTCCGGCGCGCCTGCGGGGGGTCTTGCTGGCTTGGCCCTTGGTGGCTCGTCTGCTGAGCAGTCCCTGGCGAGGTATGTACCGCTACATACGTCAGCACATTCGGTCATGCACCGCCTGCCAACGTCGCAAGAAACCTCCCCACTCCGCCGCCGCTCCTTTGCAGCCGTTACCTTGCCCTGGCCGTCCCTTTGACCGCGTCGGCATTGATCTTTATGGCCCGCTTCCAACTACTTCGGCTAATAATCGGTGGATCATCGTTGCCGTTGACCATCTCACCCGTTACGTCGAAACGTCGGCTCTCAAATCTGCTACCGCAAACGATGTCGCTCACTTCATTCTACAAAGTCTTGTTCTTCGTCACGGCGCCCCCAAAGAACTTCTAAGTGACCGCGGCCGTGTTTTTCTCTCGGACGCCGTCGAGGCCCTGCTCAAGCAATGCCAAGTCGTCCATCGCTACACCAGCGCCTATCACCCCCAGACCAACGGCATGACTGAGCGGTTCAACCGCACTCTGAGTGACATGCTCGCCATGTACGTTGACACCGCCCACTCCAACTGGGATCAAGTGCTCCCGTTCGTCACGTACGCGTATAACACAGCTACTCAGACAACAACGGGGTTTTCTCCTTTCTTCCTCTTATATGGCCGGGAGCCTACATCCACCATGGACACCATCCTTCCTTATCACCCTGACCCTTCCGAGACCACATTACTCTCCGAAGCTCACCTGTACGCCGAAGAATGCCGGCAACTTGCCCGCTCTTTCACCACACAGCAACAATGGGATCAGAAGCACCGTCGGGATTCCCCGGACCCTCCAGCGTCATACCCATCTGGCGCCCTCGTTTGGCTCTGGGTGCCTTCCTCCACTCCCGGCCTCGCCACGAAACTACTGTCTCGCTTTCACGGACCTTACCGGGTTGTCCACCAAACTTCTCCGGTGACTTATATCGTTGAGCCGCTCGTTCCTTCTTCGGACCACCGTCGCCGGGGGCGCGAAACTGTGCACGTTGATCGCCTCAAGCCTTACTATGACCCACCCATCCTCTCTTCTCCGTAAGTCGCCAGGATGGCTCCTTTTTCGGAGGGAGAGTAATTGTAATGGGACCGACAGGCGCAGCGCAGCGAAGAAGCGGACGAGTTCAAGCGGGACAACGAAGAAGCAGACGAAGTGCAGCTGGGTTTTTTCGAACGACGCCTGTGAGTGTGCCCGTCGTGTCGCCGGTCAACCAAGACCAACCGACCTGTACTTCAAATAAACGCCTTGACAATTTAAATAACACCACTTATACTCGTGAAGTATTACCGCCTTCGCATTGGCATCTTCAGCGATGAACAAATGGCTCGACCTGGACACTTTCCTCATTCGTTCTTTTGCTGTTATCACTATGCGATAACATAATATTCCCCCTTTAGGAAAGTAATCACCATTCCACCTGCGGTAAGAGGGTGAAAGGAGATCGGCTAGTAGGACGCTTCCTGGTAGATCATGGCGCACCTCCACTCTCTGCGAAAGGTGAAGCGTGGCAGGAATATCAGTTTGGACTAAGTAGACCATCGCGGACCGCATCAGTGGGAGGTGGTAGGCCTGAGTGAAACAGCAAGCACCACCAGGCTGGAGGCCAACCAGCATATTCGCAAGGACCTAAGTTCCATGGTCAAGCGGCAATTGACCATGTACACCATGTAGGATGCTTGCAGCTCCACATTCGAAAGAGGATGTGGAAAGAGAGTTTTTTATGAATTCCAGGCAGGATTAACTCGAGGGATCTAAAAACAGTGCTTTCATCTGAATCAGAAGAAATGTTGGTGCCTAGTTAAGAAAGTAATTTATTTCGTGCTTTAAATCTAGCTTTGCTTGGTAGGTACCCAAACACGACCAGATCAAATCCTGGAGAAGACGGCGAAGCCACCGACGGATCTTTTGTGTCCGTACCTGGAGTGGAAGCGAATTTTCGTGCAAAAATTTCACATGTCTTAGATTTGCCATTGAGAAACTGCTTTTCAGCCAGCGCGTAATGTCATTTTAGAAGCTGTGTGGTCTTCTTACTCAGCCCACCTTCCCAAACATGCCGTCCGATTGTACAACAAGAGTAATTCCGTTTACCGCAGTCATGACGGAACTAACTCGTGCACTTGATTTCCCGCGAATTATGTTGTGTTAATTTTATCCTTTCTTAAGGGACAACTGTGATTGACAACACGTTCCTCCTTTCGCTTTGAAGCGACAATTGTCTGACTGCCAGTATTTGCAGTCTGCCTAATTGGGTTGTTGGGTTGTATTGTTTCCACTGAAAGCGAAAGAAAGAGACGCGATCGCCGCGCGCCGACCACGAAGCTTCTGCCGCTGGCGGACCTGCCTGCTTTTGTGCTCCTACATTCTCCTGTGCTCGCTGCCGGCCTTTACGTCAAGCCGTGAAATTTGGTGGAGAGCTGGATGCGGATCTCATGCAACGCACCCGATTCACCAACCGCCATGCCGCGCTTCCTTGAAGGAAAGAGAAGCCATGCAAAACCAAGTGCGCGAGATGATTAACGACGACGTCCTCCAGCTATCCAATAGTACTTGGACCGCACCTGTAGTACTGCTCAAGAAAAAAGACGGGACCCTTCGATTCTGCATAGACTGCAGGCGACTCAATAAGGTGACCAAACACGACATGTATCCACTACCTCGCATCGGAGACACCCTCGAGAGTTCCCGTCATGCCCGCTATTTTTCGTCCACCGACTTGAAGCGTGGATACTGGCACATTGGAGTGGATGACCGCGACCGGGAGAAGACCACATTTACACCACCGGATGTCCTCTACGAGTTTAAGGTGGTGCTGTCTGGCTTGGGTTCAGCGCAAGCGACATTTCAACGAGTCATGGATACTGTGATTGCCGAACTGAAGTGGCAGACGTGTGTCGTGTATCTGGATGACGTTGTCATCTTCTCAAGCAATTTTGCTGAAAATCTTGTGCACCTTGAAGCGGTTCTTTAAGCTCTCCTGACCACAGGACTCATGCTCAAGCCTTCGAGGTGCCGGTTCGCATATATTTAGCTGAAGTTCCTAGGGCATATCATCAGCGAAATGGGCGTGAAGCCAAATCCTGAGAAAACGGCTGCCGTAGAATCCTTCGCACCACCATCGGGCAAGAAGACTGTCGGCACCTTTCTCGGCCTCTGCGCGAGATGTTTCGTACGGAGCTTCGCCCAGACCGCGGCGCCACTTTACCGCATTACGAAGGATACCTTCACTTTTGAGTTGACCGAGGAGCAGCAATCAGCATTCCGCCAAATTAAAATACGCCTTCACAGCGCCTTCGATACTAGGCCATTTTGATCAAGACGCCGACACTGTATTCCCCACCCACTCCGGAAACAAAGGACTAGAGGCAGTGGTTGTGCAATTCCAGGATGGCGCTGAGCGGGTTATTGCCTGCGCCAGACAGGCTCTTTCGAAAGTGGAGAGCAATTACTCGACAACTGATAAAGAGTGCCTCGCTGTAATCTGGTCCATCACGAAATTTCGGCACTATTTGTACGATCACCCTTACGTGTCGTTCCGGACCACCATTCGCTGTGCTGGCTCGCCAATTTCAAAGATGTCGTAGACCGCCTTGCTTGGTGGAGCCTTCGGCTACAGGAGTACGACGTCCCCGTCATCTACAAATTCGGCAGCAAGCATCGCGATGCTGAATATTTGTCTCGAACCTCCGTGCAGCCGCCGCCAGGAGGCGAAAATGACGAGGACGGCTTCACTGGTGCATTCAGCGCAGCAGATATGGCTGCTCGGCAACGCAAAGATCCTCAGATTCGTAAGCTGATGGCACACTTGGAAGGCCACGAAGACGCTGTGCCCCGCGGTGTATTGTAGAAGCAGAACTTCGACAGCAGCCCGAGGTCGTGGCTCCTTGTTCTGTCAGAAGACCTCCGCACCGAGGTCGCCGAAGCTTGTCACGATGATCCTACAGCTGGTGACCTTGGCTAGAGCCGAACACTTGCACTTATTCGAGAAGGATACTACTGGCCGCAACTGCCTAAGTACAGCCGTAACTACATAAGAACTTGTCGAGAGTACCAAAGGCGGAAAACACCGCCCACACGACCAGCTGCTCTTCCCCAGCTGCTCGACCCACGGCATGCCCCGTTCCACACAATCGGAATGGTATTTCTCGACCCATTTCCAACGTCGCAGTCGGGTAGCAGGTGAGTACATTATCATAGCTAAGGACTACCTAACCCGAAACGGCCAGTCCTGAGGACTTCGTCGGCGACGGCTGTTGAGACAGCTCAATTTTTGATTGAGTGTACTGTGTTCTGTCACGGTGCCCCTGCCGTTTTGATCACTGACCGGGGTGCCGCGTTTGTGGCGCAGCTCACACAACAGATCTTCCGTCTCAGTTACACCAGCCACCGCCAAACTATGGCGCATCATCCGCAAACCAATGGGCTGACGGAAGGGCTGGGCAAGACAATGGCCGACATGATCGCCATGTATATGGACGTCGCCCATCGCAGTTGGGACGCAGTGCTGCCCTACATTACATTCGCTACAATACCGCTGTGGTGCTGGCAGGGGCTTATTATTTTAATTTTTCTAGGCTGCCGCGATCTACTTGTTGTTGTCCACGAGCAGACAGGATGTCCCCTTTCTTGCTGGCAATTGGCAGACAGGTCACCACAATGCTTGACGCTATGTTTCCACACGAACCGTCTGTCGACGTCACCGATGATGCCCGACTAGTCTTCGAGCGCGCGGAGGAAGCTCGGCAACTCGCTGGACTCCCCATCAAGCACCGACAGCATACAGCTGCTCGTCGGTGCATTCTCTGTCGACGTGGGATCCATTTTTACCCTTTAAGGCAAGGTCTGGGTGTGGACGCCGGTACAATGTCATGAAACGCGACTTCGGTCCGTGTACTGTTCTTCGCCGCATCGGTGAACTTATGTACGAGGTGGTGCCTGAAGTAACGCTACCGTCATCTCGTCGTTCCCCCGCCCTGAAATTGTACACGTAGTCCGGCTTAAGCCGTATTAGGCGCGATGATCGCTTGCATTTCCCACTGCCTTTTACATCGGCCCGGGCCCGTGTGTAATTTTGCGCCGTGTGTTTTTGCTCTCGGCTTAGTATCGGGACGATGCTTCTTCATACGGAGAGGTAGTGTAGAAAGTGGAAGCGAAAAAAGATGCTGCTGCCGGACCGGGCTGCTTTTGTGCTGCTGCTTTCACCTGTGGTCGCCGGCGGCCTCTACGTCAAGCCGTGACAATATTACGCCACACTGCAAAACATCCCGCAGACGGGGGGAAATTTTGAGACCTTTTGCATGAAGTGATGATCAGAGGGGAAGCTGGGGCCAAATCCACGAAAGTGTTCGCTTTGGAACGCGTTCGCTTTGCCGTGACATCAATTTGACGTAGGCATCGGGGGGAGAAGGATGGGACGAACACTACGGGAGGACGAGGGGGCAGGCGACAGCCAATCGGCTTTGTTGGCGGTCCCATCTCGGTTGCTTGTATTTTTAAGGGGCTATATGCTAACTTCGGCGCGTTTTTAACCTCTCGTGCCGACACGCACGACTGCCTGAGCGACGGCCGAAATCGTCCGGCTTACAGACGACTGCGGGAGCCGTATATTTGCCTCGCTGCCGACTGTCGCCTGGAAGCCCCGGGAAGCGAAGAACTGTAGCGCGCAGAGTATTTTGCTCTCTGTTGTGAGCGCACTTTTCCTCGTGGGTACAAGGTAGGGGTTTAAGCTCTTCGCATAGCCGGCGTACAATTCCCTTCGACAGCCTGAAATGCCTTCGGAAGGCATCGTCACGCATGTCGAAAGGATTGTCATGCACGCGCGACCGCCGATGCCGCCGATAGCATTCGCTGGGCACTGCTAACAACAGCGGGGTGACAGGAGGTACCGGCATGTTTCTTCTCGCGCCAAAGCGAACGCCGCTTTCAGAGTTCCACAAAAAGCGGCCGAACGCGTTCGCTTTCACTGAAGTGACATATCTCGTGACGTGAACAAAATCCCTGGTTCCGCCTCTGTGAAGTGATGTCACCGCCAGCGGTGATGACACAGCCAATGGAGCGAGGTGGCGAGAGAGAAAGCTTACGCGTTCCAAAGTGAACTATTTCGTGGATTCGGCCCCAGCTGCTGCCATTAAAAGGCGGACATTTCACTATTATCTGAATGATTAATAAGAAAATACTGGAGGGGACACATAAGCTCCGCCTTAAGCGTTTGGCAGGATAGCGGTAAAGCGTTAATCGCCCATTTATGCGGAATCAGTAATTATCTGCTTTCCATTCATCGATCCGGTAGGTAGGTTGTGATGACGCCACAAGGTCACGTGACCTAGGTGACCCATCAGCCTCGCAGGCTGCTTCTCTGAGGATTTTTCGTGAATTTTTCGCTCGCGGTGAACGGCGCGAACACTGACGCCGAGAACAGACGCCGACGACGACACCGGCCTTTCTGCAATACGGGTTTCTTTAAGGTATCGCGTTAAGAAGACGGGCCTATTCTACGATAAAAACCACTAGTGAAGGTGTGTTTGCTTAAACCTTAGTAGCCAAACACACACACACACACACACACACACACACACACACACACACACACACACACACACACACACACACACACACACACACACACACACACACACACACACACACACACACACACACACACACACACACACACACACACACACACACACACACACACACACACACACACACACACACACACACACACACACACACACACACACACGCACGCACGCACGCACGCACGCACACACGCACACACGCACACACACACACACACACGCACGCACACACGCACACACACACACACACACACACACACACACACACACACACACGCACACGCGCACACACACACACACACGCACGCACACACACACGCACACGCACGCACGCACACACACGCACGCACGCACGCACGCACGCACGCACACACACACACACACACGCACACGCACACGCACACGCACGCACGCACGCACACACAAACACACACACACAAACACACACACACACGCACACACACACACACACACACACACACACACACACATTTGCAGACTGCACAGAGAATCAGAGAACTCCTAGAGAGACATCGCCAACTTTCTGATTTGTGGTAGTTTCATTCGCAACATCTGGGATGGGACACCCTTTAAGGATTGGTTCAGTACGCACCGACTTTTATTTCTTTCAAATATGGCTGCGCCCAAAGAATTCGACTATGGGGTCGACCTCATTGCTCATTGCTAGCGGGCACAGCTCACGATCAATTATTAAGGTTATACAGTTGGTTGCGGTAACCAGAATACAAAAGATGAGAAGCCAGGTACGGCGTGGAAAGGAGGAACTAAACACAACGTGGGAGAGCTTCAAGGGCTCGCCTACTGGTATGGTATTTTATTTCTTGCTGTTCGTTTTTTTTTAAAGCCACTTCTCGTTATGTTGAACGACTGCTCTTAATTGCTTGCACTAAATGTTAATAATGGCGCATGTTTTGTGTCCCTGAAAAACTACACGCGCTCAGGCAACAATCACAAACAGGGAACTCAATATAACATGTCCCCATATAGTCCACGTCGTAAATATGGAGTGCACGATGTGGTTTGTTGCTCTCGTCGCTGCTCTGTGGGCGGAAGCCTCAGCGTCGCCGCTGTTTAAAGACGATGTTTGCCCGAGTAAGTGTAGAATTGAAACCAAAAGCATTTCGTGCCTAAACACGGCCGGTGCCAAATTAGACGGGTCGCGGGAGCACTAGCAGAAATGCATCGCTGCTCCTTCTAACGGTGAACTCCTGCTGTTGAGACTGCCGGGTGGGCATGCACGTTCTTTTCTGCTCACTGGCATGTCTGTTTACAGAATTAGGCGAGCATGCTGCCGATTACGATGTCTACGAGCGCGAAGTCTTCTTTTTAGTAGCCATGTAAGAAGCTCGCAGTCGACAGCGAAGCTCGCGTTCTTTGCGCTGCGTACCAATAGCGGCAATGGCGTGCCTCCGTCGACGACCAATCAGCGCAGAGCGAGGTATGTTTCCTTTTACTTTAAAAATTGCAATTGCTATATGCTGCTTCGTGAAATAGCAGTCTTTACATGCGAGAAGAACACTCTCGAGTATCAGGAATGCGGTATGGCGTAGGGCTGTGGATCAATGCAACCACCTTGATTTTTTATTTTCACGTGGTGACAATTCGCGGGCACTTTCGCTTTTCGCGTCACATAAACATCGAAACATAGCCTTCATGGATGCAGTCATACGTCATGCTTTCGCGCGGAACGCCATAGCCAGTGATAGAACGCAGCGGCAAAGATAACAGTCTCCAGTTTGCTGATTTATATCACTCCTTCTTCCCTCATTTAAAACTCCAGTTGGAGCCTGGGAGTTATCGGAATGATAATAAAAATAATACTGGAGCACACGTCCGTTAGACTAAACAGAAACAGTAAGAACTCTACACCTGTGATCTAAACTAAATGCTCCCAACAATTCATCCCGATTTATTAAAGCCTCTCTACATAGCCAACTTGCGCGGAGAGACCGTGAATTACTGTGCTCTGCATTTTCATTGCGCGCATAAAACAGAGCTCATTAGGCGAAAGGCGGGGATGCGACTCTCATCGAGAAGGCATGGGCTCGCATCAAATCGCGGCCGTCACATGGTCACAACTTTATTGGCGGACTTAAAGAATAACTGCAAACCCAGCGGGCTCTCCCCCTGATTCTGTTCTTACTTTATATGCCTGAGCTGATCAACATCCGAGAAAACTTCGGTGCCGAAAATGCTTGTGCGCTTCCGAAGCGTTTTACAGTGTACGCTTTCTGTATGTTTCTCAGCTACTTCCTGTTAGTCCTATATGTTATTCCCTTTATTTCCCCTGGTCAGAAGCGCGAAGATCTGTGTTCGTCTAAATTTTATACCTTGTTCTTAACCTTCCCTATTCTTATTGCACAGCAGTACAGTGTTCCTACGCTGCATTTAATTTGTGTCAAGAAACCAGCCTTTTATATTGTAGCAGTGCTTCCTTCTTCCGAGTCGCCCTCTTGCACAGTATGGTTCAAGGCTAATAACAAATAATGAACTCCGGTACAAGCTACAAAACATGAAATACGGTAATAAAGCAAAATGTTAATCAGTGCTCCCTGGTTGGTTGTTGACAGCAATTTATTTTGTCAGGTCGCTGCCTATAGTGCGAATAGTGCAAGCTTGGGCGTCCACCGGGCGCCGATGGACTGCATGCTCGACAAAGTAGCTCGAAAAGCGATTGCGCGTGCCTAGCGCATTGGTGGCTTACTTGTTTTCCTGAAACTAGCGAAACAGACACGACTGCGAACGCAAAAGCACACGCATGCGCATGGGATGATAGTTATGTGCGCATCACACGCGCAGCGCATGTGATGTGATGTGGCCTACATTTTCGCCCGCTGTATCGCTGTTTAGGGCGAATTTATCGCTCAACAGGCAAATAAGTGTATGGTTATACTAAAAATTCTGCTGCTTCGGCGCTAAAGCCATTTTCAAGCTAAATGACAACCCCTGCTGTCCTGCCCTTGTCCATGCGGTTACTACAAAAACGAAAGTCAAAATAAGGTGCATAGCGCTTCCTGAAGGGGCCGAGCCTCTTTGCTATGGCAGCGTGGGAATCAATGCCGGCGAACTTAAACAAACAATGCAGCACGCGCGCAGTGCCCCTGAGTCACCAGACTTACTCGGGGCGCTAGTGAACGCTATGAAGCTCTCCCAACTTCTATAGCTCTGCTAGTATATAAAGTAGGTTTTAATTCCAATGGTTGATTACATACGTGCCGAAATAAAATACGGATAATACCACGACTTTTGTCCCGCTCATAGCTCCGCCTTTCATAATTCCGAAACTTGTGGTGTTCAGAGATTCCTTTGTAGCCCATGATAAAAGGAGTCGAGTCGAAAGCCGAGCAAATTTTGATCTCGGTGAATGCGAGGTGGGTCCGTAACACTTGCTACCAGCTGGTTGCTTCTCTCACTGATAAGTTCGCTCAGTGAGCTGTCCTCAACCATAGGCATCATCCGCCTTCTTGATCCCATGTTATTGCCGCTAAGTGAGGTATGGTGGACGCAGTGCCCACCAAAATCCTTTCATCACCGCCTTCCTGAAAAGCATACCTTAAGCCGTAACCACTTGCCACATGTGGGGAATTTAATTTCCCAAAAAGGACCCGTGTATCCAGGCACAAACTCCGGGGGGGGGGGGGGGGGGGGGGAGGGCGGTCGCGGCACCGATAAAATATTGACAGGGGCCGAAGCTTTGACTTCCCCAGCCCAATTGGACCTACTGCAGTGGCGTGCATCACGCGTGTTTTCTTGTGTGCATCTGATAACTAGCGCTGAGAAAACGATGCCGAAACTACAAACATCGAAAGAAAAGAATTGTTTCATAAAGCCTCAAATTATAAAAAAAAACAGCACTCTAGGTGAACTCCGGTGAGGGAAAGGAACAGACGGTGCCAGCACTAGTCCTATGCTCCACCGCTTTGCTTTCTATCATAAATCATAAATCATTGATCCTGAAAAGCTTCGTTAAGTAGAACTGGTTATTACAAATTCCACAAAGAGAGCTCCAGCCCAACAGAATCCAAGGCAACAGACACCACCATAGCGGCCACTTTAGAACATCACCAAGCATATTGCGTGAATTACGAGCTTGCAGCAGACACCTGGTCGTAGATCTTGCCAGCAATGACTCTTGATTACAACTGTCATTAGTGTTAAAAAAGCGATTAGAAACGGGACAACCAGTACGTCGGCACGACCAGTGAACAATTAAATTTATATTACATTGTCCGTGCAATTCATGACCCAAACGCACAGCAGTGATTTCGTTCTATATTGATTCAAGCGTGAATCAGAGGACAATGTTGAAGGAAAGAGACCCACCTCCAGACGTGGACGAATTTTTACTCAACTCCAAAGTAACTGTGAAAGCTGTATAGCATTTCAGCGCTGCCGTATGACTGAGTTTGTGCGAGCGCCGATGAGCTACTGCTTGATTATTACAAATTGATCCTATCTTAAGTGACTACTCTAAATATAAGGCCAAGGAAAATATTTTACAGATGATGACACGCCTTGTAACCTTTATAGAGCCTGCATACCTAACAATTCTGGACTGAAGCTTTTTTCAACGGGAAAGAGTTTATGAGCGAAGTTTTTTCATATTTTCGAATATTTAACTATAACAATCAATATATCCACAGGTTGCCCGCGAGCAGGCTTACATTTTATCCTAATAATGTTTTTGCTATCGTCAAAAACCTTCCTTA
The DNA here is from genome assembly GCF_052857255.1 of Amblyomma americanum. Taxonomy (NCBI): domain Eukaryota; kingdom Metazoa; phylum Arthropoda; class Arachnida; order Ixodida; family Ixodidae; genus Amblyomma; species Amblyomma americanum. Next base: position 95,486,839 of record NC_135499.1, on the reverse strand, counting down.
TTGCTTTTCTGTGGCCGTCTCAACTGCGCGATGAAAACGATGGAAACACTTTAAAGATTTGGCTACGCGTCGGAAGATTGCACCATTAACTCCAATAATCCTGTTACAGTAGCTCACAATATTGCAATATTCAAATTTTTTGCCCAAGAATGCTGGACATGAATGAAGGTACATTTCCTGTAATGTCGTTCGGATAGAGGGGCTAAACATGACTATACAATTCTTGGTTTCTGCATCGCTCATCCCTTTGCGTGTTTTTCTGCTCGGAAGGTGTGAATGACCAGATATACTTTTGCTTGTCGTGATTTTCCTTTTCGCTGCATTGCGTCTAACCATCGTTCTTTCTAGTATCGTAACTGATTGCCACTTTTCTCAGTTGTCAAATTAATGCAAGTCCTGTGTGTTTACATATGTTTCCAGACCACGGTAATTCCTCCCATTTTTTTTTCTTCCTCCGCCACTTTCCTGCCTATATCAATAATTAGATAAGAACAGTGCTCCACTGAGGCGTAAACAAGTACCTAAAAGCACAGATAATGTTCCTTACATTACATCGCAAAAGCAAACACCGAGTTTTCTCCCTCCGAGGACTGCCCTCTCCGTTTAGTAAAGATACGAAATGCGCAATATGAAACCACGCGTGCCAGTAATAACTATGAGCGAGCTGATTACGAATGAGCCTAATTTCATTTCGTGGCGGCGCTCCTCGAGCGATAAAGAAAATGTCGGAATTTCAGCCTGATATAGCGTGCCCGCCGAAAATGGCGTTGGAGCGAAAGAGTTTATGCCACTTGGTTGATCCGTGCAACGAACGGGTCCATTGCCGCGTTGATTGCACACCGCGTCAAATTATAGCCTGCAAGAAATGCAGCCGCAAAGAATCAAAATTCAAACGTAAACAGAAACGATGTCGAAATGATCACGCTGTCGAGCTGCTCAGGCGCCTGGATGAAGTGTAGCTGATTTTGAAATAATCTGATCATTTTTTCTTGCATGATCCTTTTCAGTGCAAGAAAAAAGGAGAAAAATAATGACAAGAAACGAAGCAAAACGCACCAATGCAATAAAACAAGGGTATTGAAATCTCAGCCAGAGTATGGCCTTTCCGGCCTCCTTGTCAGGAGCTGTTTATTCGCGAATGACGGAGTTGTGCAACTGATTGCACCGCTCGTGGCGAAATTTTCTCTTGGTCACCATTAAGCAAAGTTCAGGCGGCGATTTGTTACAGTGGAGAGAAAACTTAGGCTATTAGGAAACAAAGCTCATATATCGCAATGTGCAGGGCATCGATAGAAGAAAAAAAGGCGTCCGTTTACACTCCGCGCAGCGGCCTCTACAGTATTCGAAAGAAAAGAGTAAATAACTCTGAAGCATTCTTTCAATTCTTTTTTTTTGTCGGCTTGTTTGTTCGAAACGAACGAATGTTGCAACTGGGCGGATAAGGCTGTCTAGCGTACGAGAGCGTAGGAGAAAATCGCAAGAACGCCGCTTGTAGTCAACGGTGCTCGGCTGTTATTTGCGTTTGCTGCAGAGACTCCCTCATTACTGAACCTCTACCAGGATTTTTCCTACTGTAAAGTTGTTAGTTGTTAGTCTGCATTTGCACGGGTATTTGCCTCTTCACAGTGTGGGCTCCGTTTGAGCAATTCTTTCTTCGCATCTAAAACCTGCATAACGGGGTCTTATCTAAAGTCACTGGGAGAGTCCGACGTTTTTTTCGTCGAAAACATGATGCTGAAGTCAGCTTAGCCTGGAATTACTGCACTCGGACCGTTGCAAATAGAAAATGCTGTCGCAATTCTGGAAGATGCGTATGAAAGCGAAGACAAGAAGAAAAATGCTTGGTGGCAATCCGACTGTATTGCTACAAGACATAATTGTCATTCGGTATTAGTGGAATATGTGGTTAATATCCCACAAGAATCTCATACTGGAGCCCAATTTTTTTTTTCCTTTGGCTGCGCGTTTTGTGTTGATCTACAGCCTGTGACACATGGAGAAACTTGTTCAAATAACTAGGCAACCAAAAGCATTTGTTATCGGTAAGTCGCTGTCATAATTCTGGCTACGAAACATTGTGAAGTTTCGCAAATGAATATTTTTTTTATTTTAACGTTTTCTAAGACACCCCTTGAAAGTGCTGGCACATAAATTCATCAGCGCAATTCTCACCGTTAATCTACCTGGCAAACTAAGCCGTGTTTGCCTGCACACATTGCCGAAGTGAACGGTGACATGGAGATCTCCGCGGTTTGTTGGAGCTTCATCTGTCCATGTGTTTTGATTCCAAAACGCGACAAACGTGAACATGTGTCAGGGCCAAGGGAAAGAGGACGAAGCGGAGAGAAAGCCTGAGTGCCTAATTGGAGAGCCTAATTGGAGAGCCTAATTGCAATAGCAACCGACGCATCGCAGTGCAATGGAAAGGCAGGTGTGGGGATATTTAGACTGTTCGCATTTAGACTGGTCCTTTTCACTTTGGCTTCCAGATTTCACCCCTATTTTTCAAGCAGAGTTTCTGCCAGTAGTACTTGCTCTACGCAAGCTAGACCCCTCTATTACAGCAGTTGCAGTAATTACTGATTCTTTATGTTTGTGTTCGTCCCTCGCTGCACATTTTGACGGTCCCATTTTAAGAACTTTCTTATCCCAACTTCCTCCGCATTTCAGCCTTGTTCATTTGTATGGGTTCCCGGTCACATCAGTGTGACAGTAAATGAGATTGCCGACAATCTCGCAAAGGCTTCCCTCAGCGGCCCCGTGTTGCCAATCATCCCGACTACAGCCTATATTACAGCATCTAGGTTTCGGCGACGTGCGTTTTTAAGCATGCAAGACACAACACATGAAACATCGGCGGATTGTGAGCACCTCAGATGTTCTTGGAACAGGCAAATTTGTTGATTTCGGCAGCTTGAAGTATCTCTGACGAGGATGCGGTGCCGTGTACCTCCTTAAAATTTCTGTTTACACAGGTCGGGTTTGGTGCTTTCTACCCTTTGTGCATTTTGTCGTGAGCTTGAATCCATTGAGCATTGTTTGCTCTGTTGTCGCCGACATACCTCTTTGAGAAGAAGGCTGCTGGAGGAGCCCTTGCGGCCCCTAGGCGTCAGATTAAGCAGCCCGCTCTTGCTATCATTTGGTGCCACAACATTCGGGTTCAGCCACAGATCTGTTTGTACCGCCGTTCTAAATTTCCTGCTAGAATCTCACCGACTGCCATGCTAATGTCATAAAATTTTCTTTTCTGTCAATTATTATGTTTTGCCTTAATAATTGTGTTTCAGTCCTCTTCTTTATTATTATTAGTATTATTATTACTAATTTTGAAATAAAAACTTTTATCCCTTTTTTGTTCATAAGAAAGAATCCTCCGGTGTCGCTTTCCCGCTTGCTTTTCATTTTAATTACCTGAATACAGGTGAATAGTCACCCGATTCTTGGCCGATTCCCCAGTGTGGGTATATGCCATCCTTTGATAGGCTAACAACAACAACAACAATTGGAGACCAGCTGTGTCCCTAGTCTCGCACAGTAGGAAAGGAGTGGTGTGAATAGAAAGGTACGAATCAGAGATATCAGAGCGCCGGAATAAGCGCTGGTGTCCACGCTCTCGTTTTCAGACGAGGTCACCGGGGTACACGTTTTGGTGGCAACTGCTAATCAGTTCCCTTCTGTCATCTTTTGTCCTGCGCTCTTACGTCAGTTAAAAACATAGAAGTAATCAAACGAGAACACACACTACGTGTCAACATACCCTAAGGTGAATCAGTCGGAGCTACTGCAGGAATATCCTTGGACATGACCGAATAAACCGTTACTGCGCTAATAACTAACACAAGGACATACACTTCCGGAAATGGACAGGCGCAGACTCGCAACTACTTTTATTGCAAAAAACGCGGGGAATATATACACACAGACCCAAAGAACCACGCAAACAACGGCACCTGCGCGAACACCACGTAAGTCATGACTTACTTGTAGTATGCGCTGGTGCCTTTATTTTTATAGTTCTTTGGTTCTGTGTGCATATATTCACCGTGTTTCTTGTAAAACACAGGATTGCGCTTAGGTCTGCTTAACAGCGGAAATGCGAAAGCCTTTCTGTTTCCTCTCATCCTCCTTCCAAAACACATTGCTTAATTTTTATTTGTCAATATTGAAAATTTATTCTGAATTTGAATACAATTTTTAATTTCTTTTAATTTTGATTTCCTTAAGTTTTTATTTTATTCCCCGTTTGTAATTTTATTTTATTTCAAAATTAGTTGTTTTCATTTTGTGCGTGTTTGAATTTCTTATTTCCGTATTATGTTTTATTTTTATTTTTCTCTATTTTATTTTTTAACACTAAGTAAGCCTTCTCAGCATTTACATTACTTTTCATCGAATCAGTAACAAACAACCTGCTTCAAGCACAACATTTATATTCATTAATTCACTTTAATTAATTAAGCAGAATTCATCGACCTAACTTTTCCCATTTCAAGATCTACTCACGCACTACGTAATACAATCCATCTTTTCTCCATTCATCTCCACAGAACGACAGAATCGTGCAGAAAAAGTTTGCAGACACTTTTTGCCGACGCGACAAAACCATATACTAATGGTTTCGCATTAATAAAAGTACTTGCGAGTCTTCGCTTGTCCTGTTCATTACGTGTTTAGTCCTTGCCCTTGTTGTAGCACAGTAATGGTTTATTCAGTCGCGATCCAATACCAACTAACCCACCTTGCTGCCCTTTTGCAATATCCCTGGAAACGTGTGCCGTCTCCTTCCTATCGTACTAAGATCAACAATATAATTTACTGGCAGAAAGAAGAATAATACTGCTAATCTTTTAAAAACCGCACGCTTCTGGAAAAAAGCAATTGCTCCATGCTTCTGATCTCCACTCGCGCTTTCTTGCGCATACTGTGAAGACTACGTTTTGCAATTCAGAGCGCTCCTGTATTCGTAGCCATCTGAATTCGTGTTACCGTAATAATGTTTTCTTTCTTCAACAGAGCCGTACGTTGGCTCTGTTTTAGGAGCTACGGGCCGCTTCTGCACGTTGCACCTTCTAGAGGCAAATCAGTGGACCCCGGTCGCCTGTGGCTTCTAAAAAAATTGCTAAACACTGGCATGTCAAAGTTTTTTAATCAACGTTGCTCTTTGAATACAAGTTCGTCGGCGTCTGGAACAAGAGTAGAAATCCGTGGTTTTAGCGTTCTTTTTTCAAGTCTATACATTTGAGATTAGTGTGTTGTCGAGATGTGCTGTCGCGAGTAAAAAAGATTACCACTGGTGATCTGCCACCGCAGCAGAAGATAGCAAGGCTCTGCGCTACGGCTACGAACACGCCGATCACAAATCTGCAGGCGTGTTCGCAAAGCACAGCGCCGCGCCAGTCGTGCGGTGTGATTTCCGTCCCTCCAGTGACGTCATTGCGGGATTTTTTTTTTTACTCGCGACTGTACACATCTGCAATACTTTGATAAAAATACAGGCGCAGCACCAACGCCGAGGCTAAGGTACGGATCTATGCCCAAGAACAAAGCTAACAAGCTCTGCATCTCTTGGCATGTTCACACGGGTCCTGATCTGAATGAATTCAATTTGAGCAGCATTTGTTACACTTTACACTGAAGCAGGCTCAAAGCGCTATGAACGTCAAATTTTTGCTTGCGTGTTTTCTTCTTTCAGACATTGGTGTACAAGGAGCACTGCATGGTGTTCGCCTGCGAACGATAAATAATTTACAATTGAATTTCATCTTGAAGCTGTTTCGTTTCTGTTTCATCAAGGGAACGATAGCTGTGACGTTCGGTTCAACTCTAGACACGTGAGGCCCAATTAAACGGCGACAGAACTGCTGATACGTCACTTGTAATTCTAGGTCATGAAGCAGGCTGATTTAATTGCTGTAGTTAATTAAACCTACGCATCAGCGATTACATTGAAGATTTTCCGTGCTTCACGTGAACTAAAGTTCAGCTACACGTCACAGAAATCGCTCAGTTCATGAAACCAAAACCAAAACAGCAAATAGAGCAGCAATTCAATTACAATCTATTAACGGCCATCGGTGAATATCACGCGGTTATTCCTCTATTGTGGTGTTTAACGCAGTATTTGAACGAAGAAAACACACAAGAAAGCTACGTGTCTAAAGTGCTTTAAAAGCAAGAATGAGTGAATATTTGGACGGTATTACCAGTCATTAACAAAGTCCAATACAAGTAGACAGGCCTTTTAAACGGAAAGTTACCTAAATGTCCAGCCACAAAGAAAACCGAAGCAAATAAAGGAAAATGCACGCATAATAGCGAAACCCCCAGATGCGAAATTCTGTCACGCATATGCACAGTTCTTGCACCCAAATTGCACGTTCAGAAGTCAAGAGGCGCCAAATTTAAACGCAAATATTAAAACCTGCTTCATTTTTAAATATTAAAGAGCGCAATGTAAGGTGCAAAGATAAGAAGCACTCGGCGCGAGCAAAGATTTGTTTTGAAAACAGCCTGAGAATGGCTTGGTTTTAAGAGGTAATATCGCGCTCATGTTCTCGACAAGCAGAGATTTTATGAAGGTCGCGGTCAGAACAGGAAGAGTATTTCTAAAGTTGTCGAGTTTCCAGCGCAACACAAGGAGGCCAAAAAAGGGAAGAGGGTTGAAGACAGCGCTGTGGTAGTTTTTCTTCCCTTCTTTGGCCTTTTGCCATTCTGCAGGGAAACTAAGAAATTAAATCTGCTATATCATCTAGCCCAACAACTAATTCCATTGATTCTTTATAAGTCGTAAGAAGAGAAAAGAATATGGGGCGAGGAAACATCTGACGCGACAATTCTGCGAAAGCAGTAGGATTTACCATCGATAATAATTTTCTTGCATTTACTCTAGCGGATGCATTTACTCCAAGCGGAAGCTTCACACACACGAAAGAGTTTTGCTGGAGGGTGAGGTGGGCCAGGATCAGTAGAGAAGTGGGTTGAGGGTGACAGTGAATTGGTGGCCAGGTCATCCCTAGGGGAGATGGAGTTGGGAGATGCATGGCCCTTCTCCCAACTCCCGGCGGAAGCTCACACACACACACTCCCAGCGGAAGCTTCACACACACGAAAGAGTTTTGCTGGAGGGTGAGGTGGGCCAGGATCGGTGGAGAAGTGGGTCGAGGGTGACAGTGAATTGGTGGCCAGCTCATCCCTAGGGGAGATGGAGTTGGGAGATGCATTGCGCTTCTGGACCGCAGCGGACTTCCAACAGCGTCTGTGAATTCAATTTCGCCGTCGCTTTGTCGTTCCGCTGCTGCATGGGCTTCTACTGGGCAGAAGTCTTGCTTACGGTAGAGGTAGATGGGTTGGTGATGTGCTGAACTTCTGGAGGTTAGAGGTGGGTGGTTGGTTGGTGGGGAAGCGCCTGTGTGTAGTAATGGTTGCCGGGAATTAGGGTGGGCAGCACTCTAGCTGCTGGGGTTGGGTATGGAGGTGGCTGGTGGGTGGTGCTTTTAGATGGCAGAGGTTCGCCTCCCCAAGACTACATACAGGCGCCGCCATTTTCGCTATGTGAAACTAGTACTGCTTACGCAGTAAAAAAGTCGAGTATGCTTGCGAGGATATTTGCGAGGATACTGGACACTGGAAGTCATATGTGCTTCCTAGTTAACAGCACGTGTTGCTAATGCAGTTTATTGAGCGCCCTGTTTTTTAGAGGCCAGCAAAACTCTGTAACGTAAGCAATATGCAATATCACTACTTTCCAAGAGTGGCACCTCTGGCTATAGTGGCGGCTTTAGAAGCCCACTTATAGGAAACGAATGATATTCTCTTTCAACAGTGCACCCACCGAGCACAATCTTCGCAAAGATTTGAAAGAATAAAACGCAACCTGGCAATTTAAGGTGTGCTAGAACACCATATACCCCTGGCTAAGGAAAAGAACCGATTTAAATCCGTGAAAACAATTTTTTTTCATTTTTTGCTTAGCTTGCAATTCACATATGAAATTCTCGTTTATTTAGCACTGAGGGAAATACTTCTTGAAGTAAAACGTGGAAAGGGTGGAACTTTATTTCGTAGCTCATAGAATTTTCAAACGACAGATGATAAACGTGTTGTGATATTTTGGAGAGAAGTGCAATAATTATAAGGTCCTTCATTAATTCGCTGTCTACCAAGAAAGAAGCAATTCACAATGCCCTAACAATTTCAATGCCCAGAACGGCTCACATTGCGAAACTGCTGGCAATTCCGAGGTTCTAGCCTCATCATGCAACACCAGAGATCTAAGATCCCAGAGTCAATGTAGCGAAGGAAAATGTAACGGAATGTTTGTTTTTTACATCAGATGACGGTGTTAGTCAAAACGTTTATTAGTAACCTAGTCGCTTTTTGAGTGAAATTTCAACATAAATAAATAAAATACAATGACATGATGCCGGCAAGATCCCAACCGATTGGGGCATGTATTTTTCTCTCTATTTCCACGAAAGAATCGTCAATCTAAACAATGGTTAGGATGCTGAATGAACACCTAGACCAATCCCACTATATAGGATTGAAAAAAACCTTACCTTTTCATGGCTTTATTGACTGTTGGCTGTTTTGGTACGTATCTTGCATAAGGCCCTGACGCAAAAAAGGCGAATATTTTTCTCAAAAAGCGCAACTAAAGGGGACTCAGAAAACAATCCCCGTAAATTTTTGCGCCGCATGCGATTCTCGTAGTGCAAAATGGCAATAAAAGGTTTGGGCTGGTTGCGTGTGAATATCGAAAAACCAGAAAGGCACAGTAAAGGATGAGACGCTGAAGACACACTTGACGCAAAAGAATGCCGTTTCTTCTAAGCTCACCCGTGTGCGAACCTTGGTGAGCCTCTGTGCATTCTTCCAGCAGACGGGCTTGACGTCCCGTCTGTTCTCCACCAGGTACTGTCGCGCAGTGACCGAACGCTCCGCGCGTGCTACCTTGGACGATCATCAGCTGGACGCCCTACTCCAGCTGCACTCTATGCATAGTGTTGTGCGTGTCTGCTTTCTCTTCTTTTGTGGACTCAACACGAGTGCAACCGGTATATATGTATTATTGTGTAAATAGTGTATTTGTGTATGTTACTGCTCCCCCTATCTTTCTTGCTGTCCCTTGACCTCTTTCTTTTAATTTCTCCATTCTGCCTGCTATTCTTTATTTCCGCGGCCCCAGCTCAGGTGCATCCGTAGTGATGGCAGATGCAGGGGCTAGCAAAAATATTTTCCTTCCTTTTGATTTTTATTTTTGAATAAACACTACAACCGCCAACTTCTAAGCTTGTGTGTCTTAATTTATTTCTTTAGTCTTTCCTCCCCTACGTTGCTTTTTCTGGATTTGAGAAGTACAAAGTACTATTGTTTTTCTGGCTGTACCTTACCCATCAATGAAGCAAAGGCAGGAACGGTCGAAAGTATCCGTACTATGAACACAATATTTTCGTAAAGGCACTTGGCGTCATTACAGACAGCACACAGTAAGAGAGTATGACGCGAAGTCCTTTTAGGAAAATATGCAGCAACTAGCCCCCAGCAGGCGTTAGTAAGTCAACAAAGTATCCCAACAAAAGTCGTTTTAAAAACGAAACATATCCTTATCGGAGAGGTCGAGTGTTGGTAATAGGAGTTAATAACAAATAAATTGGTTTTGGGGAAAGGAAATGGCACAGTATCTGTCTCACATCTCGGCGGACGCCTGAACCGCGCCGTAAGGAAAAGGATAAAGGAGGGAATGAAAGAAGAAAGAAACATATTTCGAACACCTGGGAATCTTTAACGTGACTGGCATCGCACAGCACACGGGTTCCTTTGCATTTCGACGCCATCGCAAGCTCCGCGGAGGTCGGGTTCGAAAGTAAACTTTTCCTCTCTTTCAGCAGACTATCCAAGATATTCTACTGTTTTATATTAAGATCGAAAGCTCTTCTACATTTATAAAGTAATTACAGCCTTTTATTGCTTAAACAATTGCGCAGCTGAAGAAGAAATAAGTGACGGAAATAGTTCTCACCGTTCCCTCTTTGCAGCGCGTTCGCAACGAACTGTCTGCACCGCTTAGGAAACGGGAACTCTATCAAAGCTTCCGTGATAAGTTTGTGCAAAAATCAAGCCTGTTTCCCAAAATTTAGAAACTATGATGTGCATGCTGCTGCAATACTCTGGCACATTCGACAGAACTTATGTGCATAATAGGGATAACATATATGAGATAGAAAGGAAGGAAAGGAAGCTCAGTTTTTTAAAGATGGAAGCAATCGCGACGCACCTGAAAGCGCAGTTGAGGCGTCCACTGATGCAGGGAGCCACTTATGGACGCCTTCAACTTTTTCATCGTTAGCGCCAATTTACCCAGTATACGCCGGCGGCCTATGCTATTGCGCTACGTTTCTGAAGCAAGGTTGTCAAAGCCGACACGTATTCTTGTAGTGCCGTATTGCTGCCACATCGTTGTCCAAGTCGACGCATGCTGCGCGCATCTCTATGTTTCTACCGGCACATAAATAATAGCGCGAACATCATTTTGATAGTACAATTGGTTGATGAAAAAGACAACGTGCAATGCACAGCCCGTGAGTGGGTTGCAGTTTTACACGAGGAGAGTTCGGCCTAGGGCTCTGGAGCCGTGGCCAGCGAAGCAGATCTGTTCGTGCCGCAGCTGGTTAAAATCGCAATCGTGCCGATATTTATTTATTTATCTCATTTATTTATGGCCTGCCCAAGGTAACCCTCCCGGTCAAGCTTCACACAAACCAGTGAGCCGTTCATATTTAGCGCAGTATTGCTGGGCAGTAAAACAGTATCAATTAGCTTCAAAAACGACAATATTGACGTCGTAAACATAGGCGTAATTTTCTTATTTCGAGCTGTGGAATATTCTCAGATAAATTTCGTTTTGTGGTCCTCGGCGTGCGAAAATTGCAGTCAGTTCTTTTTCAAGAGCCGGTGCGAGTATGAGGGGCATTTCCAGACACACGCTATTCGCCACGATGCCAGAAAATGGTTGCCCACTACAGATTTTGAGCGGGGCTCAGCGCTATAAGTGATAGAAAATGACAACGCGTTATCCTGTAAACATAACTGTTTGGCCCAAGCTGTGCGCCCGGTTTTAAAAGCTGTCTGGTACTGAGCGTTTTCAGCAGATGTAACAAAGAACAAACGCTGCAGACAATTGTTGTGTGAACGCATTAACGCAACAAGAAAAAATCAAGCTGGTACGTGTTTGCTTCTAGCACTGTGTTTTCGTCTTGTTTTGCCTGTTTATGTCGTGTTGTGTAAGTGGAACAATGTCGTCCGTGCGAACGAATGCCAAAAACGCCCCTCCAGAAAGATTCCCAGCAAGGTGGGCTCATTTTTAACTAAGATAACCCTACCGGGACCCCCACGCGCAAGCTAAGCGTAGCACGGCATTGCTGAGCGAGGCCGCGCTACCCGCCTGCATAGATTCTGCTTCCTCGAAGAGAGCTGCGCGGGTGCCCACTGTGTTGCTACCTGACGCAGCCTCCATGTCCACGCAATCTTCAGCACCTACGGGCCTCCTGCAGCCTGTTTCGTCTTCTGATGCAACGTTTTTGGCCTGTACCGTGGACTGCTGCAGCTCCTCCGTGCCCGTGGCACTCCCTCAGGGAACGGTGCCGTCATCCTGGCAAAGCGTTCCCTTTAATGGGCGACGCCAGCGTCTGAGCCCCTATCACGATCACATATGCCTCCCGCGAGTCGAGCCTCGCTTCCACCTGCTGCTAACTCTTTTCGCGTCCCCATCAAACCAACATTGCGATTTGACAAAAAATCTGCCCCGCCCCGGTATATTGAAGCCACACTTGACCACATTCTTGGTTCTTCTAACTACTGCGGGTTTGTCGTCCATCGCATATCAAACACTATTATGGCGAACTCACCATCCTTGGTGGAGGCCTGTGAAATGTGTGCGGTTACGAAGATCCCCCAGGATGACAGCAAGCATGATCCTGTGAAAATTTATTTTGCATCTGGCCCTGACACCCTCAGCTGCATGGTTTATCATGTGATCAGCCCATGTCCTGTGTAAATGCGTGCAAACATTCGCTGTTCAACTAGCTTAGTACCGCAGAAACGGCCTATGGGGCACCGGGGCTCTGCCCGTTGACTTTGCCGGAGTACCTTCATGCAGTGCGATCATTAAACTGCAGCCCTTCCAACCTCGTCGTATTTCTTGTCAACATGTCATAAAGAAGGACATGGGTAAATTACCTGCTTTAATACTGCAGCTGAGGCAGACATAAATGAAGAAACACTTCTTTGTGCTCTATGCAAATTGCAGGGCCGTGACATTCGCTCCCCCGCTCGTCCGAAGAAGAAGGGAGCGAAAAATTTTCACAAGCCGTCTGCAAAAATGAATATTTCTACAAGTAATCCCTTTCCTGCCCTCGAATGTGGCGACAATGACTTCCCTTGATCTGACCCCCTGCTAACCATACATCTTCTTAGCAGCGTTCATACGCAGATGCCGCTGACCTTCGGTGGTTAGTTGGTACACAAACGCGACCAGCGAATTCATCCCAATGCCTTCACACAGGTTCGCCGCCGTCTAGATGAACTAATCCAGCACCGAGATGAGCGTCGCTTTCATTCCTCTCGAAAAAATCGAATATCTCCGGAGCAATCCTCACAGAAATCAGCTCCAATAAGCACTAGGTCACGATACAGTGCTGACCACTCGTTAACCGTGAGTGTACCCCGAGAGTGCACAAAATATTAGTGCTCATGAAACAGGTGACCCCCTCACAGTAGAAGCTTTTCGGACTCGACATTTTCTATGGTGGTGTAGAAGCACTGTCGAGTCTCCGCTAATAAGTCCTCTGAAGAAAACATCCGCCTTCACGGCGGAAAGCTGAAGCCATGGGCGTTCCTACTGCAAGAACATAATTCACTTCGACGCTTTTTTTGCGCATACCATTCACCTTCTACAACTGACCGCCGTTACATCGCCACCTCCCTCAGCCCAGGTAACCTGCAAGTTATATTCGCAGTCCAGTTCCCCATCTCTTACGCCGCTCAACCTTTCACGGTGGTGCGACGCACGTCAATAGGTCGTCGCCCTTCTTATTAAAGTTGCACGCACCCCTGCTTATTGCTTTTTATGGCCGCCCTGACACAGAAACTCCCAATCTTGGGTGGGTCTGTTTTGTCCCTCCTACTACCCCGGCTCAAGTATCCCTAATCCAGGTGGTGGAGAGTTCAACGGCACACAGACTTCGTGGGGTTACCCATCCGATTCTTCCACGGGTGCACACATACAAGGAAGCTTTTCAGATGATGCCTTTTAACTTTTAAACCACTCGCATACCTATAATTGCCCAGGAGGTGGACCGCATTCACTTCACTTGTCTTGGTGGTTAGGTTCTGGAAACCTCCTTGGGCTGTTGAATCAGATATTTGTGGTAGTGATCATGGCCCTACTTTTTTTCCCTCATTCCTTTGCGTCTGCGGGAATTACGCCGCAGCATACGGATAGCATCATGGGACTCAGTGCACACAGGCAATCCTTTATCTTCATTAGACCCGTTCAGCATTGTGTACTATATTTGTTCTCCTCGCTACTCACACCTTTAACATTGCTCTAAATGAATACGAGCCAAACCCGGACATACAACTCTTGAATCTCTGGCCTCTTCGTCGCGACGCGGATCATTAAGCTTCTCGTCATCCCTATGACCCTTCGGCTCTTCCCACTCTTCACCGCGCTACCGCACGTGCGCGGCGCTATGCAAAGCAACTAGGCAGTCAACGCTTACCTGCATGGTGCGCCCGCCTGTCCTCTACGCAGGGCAATCGACATCTTTGGAGAGTGTTTCACGCAATGGGGCGCCCTTCTCAGGTTGCAGATTACTCACAGAGTATTCGCCTCGCGCTGAATGTGGATGAGGACACATTTGCACAACAAGAGGCCCGTCATTTTTTTCCACACAATGACTGCACTGCTACGTCTTCGCCTGACTTATCGATTACAGAGCCCTCCGATGGGATTACTTCGGACCTAGCCATGGCAGAGCTGCTGGCCTCCACTGAACGCCTAGAAACTTCCACTACTCTCGGGCACGACGGCATACCTAACTCCTTATTCCGTAACTTGAACGTGGCGGCTTTGCAAACCCTACATGATACTTTTTAACGAAGTGTGGAATTCTGGCGTCATGCCGGGAGACTGAAGCATTCTACTGTGGTTCCAATACCCAAGTCAGGTGAGCCTCCAGTATCTCTCTCGGCCCTTTGTCCCATTTTCCTTCCGCCTACCTCCGGCAGGCTTAACGAAAACATTCTCGCCGCACGCCTATCGTGGTGGCTGGAATCCTTTGATTGATACCCAGATTCCCAAATCGGTTTCCGCTCACAAATTAGAACAGAGGACGGTCTTGGTACTTTGGCTGCTGACGTGTTTAACCACTCTCCGCAGAGCCACTTTGCTTGAACCGTGATCGCTACCGACGTAACAAACGCATATGATAACCTCCTTCACTCTGCCATTCTTTCCTTCCTTCGAACTTCGATTATCCTAACCGGCTTCTCCTCTTCATTGTCTCCTTTTTTTAACAAATGGAATATTCAGTGTGCGTGTCCACGGGAAGCCCTTTGGTAACTTGACTTCCAACAGAGAAGTGACCCGGGCTCCTTTCTCGTCCCCACAATATTTATATTTGTTGTTCGAGCTCTAGTGACCATCCTTTCTATCCGCGTGCTTGCGGACGCCTCGACTTGTGGTGCTGAAACCAAGAAGCGTTTATAATTCAGTCTCTCCTGCAGCACGCGATAGATGTCTTGACATTTCGGCTCCCACCTCTGGGACTAATCCTCTCGCGTATTAAATTCTGTTTCATTCGCTTTTGAATGAAAGCCGGCTTAGGGAAAGCTTCCCCTTGGAATTTCACGATGTACAGTTCTTCGATTCCTCAGGCAGAAATTGCTCGTATTCTTGGTCTTGTCCTTGAAACATCTCGGACTGGCACCCCGTGGCTGACGGCCAGCCGTAAATCGGATAACGCTGCTCTAGGTCTGATTCATCGCATAGCTACGCGCTCTGGGGGCGCGCGTGCTCATAATGCTAGCCAGCTAGCGCGCTCTATCCTCAAGCCACGAATAATATATCGGGCACACTTTCAACGTCTGACAGTGGCACCTCTTGAAACTTTCAGTCCTGAAGCTAGGAGCGCCATAACATATCTTCCCCCTTTTACCAATCATACCCGTGCTTGAGGGGTACGCCCAACGTAATACGATCAGTGAACTCATCGACCAAATTATGAATCAGCAGCGTGAACACAAACAGGAAGAAGATGCAGATAGGACAGAGCGCTTATCCTCTTCTGCCTGTTCGTGTTCGCGCTGCTGATACGTATGGATCGCAAACAACTAGCCTGACAAGTGCTGTTAATCGACCAACAGGTGCGAACAGAGCTCGTTAACACTGTGTACAATTTCAGAAACCGGGAAATTGTTATCCTTCCCGCCGACAAGGGCAATGCTACCGTCATCTTGAACAGCACCGACTACGACAAAAAAATGATGGAACTCCTGCAAAATAAGAGCACGTACAGTACTCACGGATTGAAATAGGACATTCGGAGCGCTAGCCTTGCAGTGCCACGCAGGCATGTGGTAAACCACAGGCCGGCTCATTGGCTACTGGAAGGAACAATTCTGCTTTGTAGATGTTCTCCCTCTCGCGCCATACCACAATGCACCACCTTGGTTCCATGAGCGTCTACGGGCGGCGCTCCATGAAGCGACGGCCAGGCGCTCCGAATGTCCTATTTCAATCCGTGAGTACTGTACATCGCACTGAAGAAGGACCCTACCCTGAAGGTAGAACGAGAGCTGCAAAAGCATCTTGCCTATGTGTTTCGCTTCGTACCTCCACAGCACAAGGCACTCTACTACCGACTCCTTTGTCACAATGGGTCTGCTCCTGCTTTATACGGCCTTCCGAAAATCCACAAGGAGGGCGTCCCTATGCGACCGATAGTGGATTTTACCCGTTCGCCTCTATGCCAGCTGTCGGGCTACCTTCACCGTGTCTTCGCGCCGCTAGTAGGAAAAGGACCCACATTCATACGCAACTCGTTTGACTTCACTGAAAAAGTGCGTGACGTCGTGGTGGAGGATGACGACATCATTGTGTCTTTAGACGTTACGTCG
This sequence comes from Amblyomma americanum, assembly GCF_052857255.1. NCBI lineage: Eukaryota > Metazoa > Arthropoda > Arachnida > Ixodida > Ixodidae > Amblyomma > Amblyomma americanum. The sequence continues at coordinate 95,470,660 of NC_135499.1, read as the reverse complement.
CTCTTCACCAGCGTCCCAGTCGATCTAGCGGTAGATGTTTGCGCGGCTGCCCTCCAAAATGACGAGAAGCTCAGCGAAAGAACACCCCTCGAGGCACAGGACCTGTTACGGTTGTTGAAGTTTTGCCTCGAAAACACATACTTCGTTTTTCGAGGTTCGTTCTACAAGCAGGTGCACGGAACTGCAATGGGCGCTTCCATTTCTGTCACGGCCGCCAACCTGACCATGGAAGCCATCAAAACCGGGCTCTGGCCTCCTTCCATCCACGACCTAATGTGTTCCTGCGGTACATCGATGACTGTTTTTGTATAGTCAAGAAGGACGCACTTGCCGCGTTCACCAGGCACATTAACAGCATGGAAAAGGCCATACAGTTCACTGTCGAGGAGGAGGTTGGCAACCAACTACCATTCTTGGACGTGTTAGTGGAGCGAGTGGGCCATAACCTCTCCTTTCGAGTGTTCAGGAAGTCGACCCACACGGGCAGGTACCTACATTTTAACTCAGTGAACCCGGCCTGCCACAAACGTGCTGTTGCGGCTTCACTCATCGAAAGGTCGAGAAAAAAATTTGCTCACGACATCAAGACCATGCCTCGGACCTGGTGCAAGTGCGCCGTGAGTTGACGACTTGCGGCTACCCCAGGAAATTTCTAGCCTCCGTGGAACGCCGCTCAGTGCTCCTAGAGAACACGGCCCGCAACCATTGCCAATCACGTGCCGCCATTCCCTATGTGCCTGGTGTAAGCGAAGCACTGGGACGTGTGCTGCGCTCGTACGACGTGCACGTTGCCCACGTTACCACCCACAAGTTACGGCACGAACTTGTGAATGTGAAGGAAAAGCTGGAAAAGGAAAAATTTCCGGCCGTGGTGTACCGGATCCCTTGTGCTGAGTGCGATTATGTATACATAGGCGAAAGCGGGAATTTTCGAAGGCGCCTGAAAGAGCACAAGAAGGACGTAGAAAACCAAAAAGTAGTTGCCAACGCTCTTGCGGAGCATGCCGTATCAGCAGAACATCGTATCTGCTGGAATGAGGCCTCTATTATCGCCAAAGAAAGAAACGGGCTTACACGCCAATATCTTGAGTCGCTGGCGATACAAACGACTAAAAAAACACTTAATCGCAATGACGGCAATCTCCCGCCAGTGTATGCAAGATGCCTCGGACGATTATTGAAACGTATTTAAGAGCCGGGTTTTTTAGTAAAGCCTTCAGTGAACAAGGCTTCCGTAAGGAAGCCGAAACGTCGTTTATTGACAGAAGCCTTTGGTCGGCGATTCGTGTATTTTTGTTTTCCTATGACGCTACTACCCGACCAGACGAGATTTCTTCCAACCTTAGACTTTAAAGACACTGTCTCCTTGGTCGTACTGTCAGCTTACAGACAATAGCCCCATTGTTTCTCCGTCGGAAAGGGTGCATACTGCACACCGAGGCAACACATACTGCAGAGCGAGAAGTTACTGCTGCGGTATAGTCGCTCCCATCGACATCTTTAACTAGCGCGAGATAGGAATTGGATGCGTGCACCCCCCTCTCATTGTAACTTCAAGCCATTTACAAAGGCATTGCTTCCCTTCCGTTCGTTCCCACATTCAATGCAGTTCATCTGTACACCGACTTCCTCACCACCTATAAACACCTTAATTCTGTTCGGCACACATTCCATAATACACAATCAATTCATGTTTTCTGTACATAGTATCCATGTCCTGTGCACATACACTGTATTCGCGGCCATGCTTACGATCCCCATAACATTCAAGCGGATGCTATAGCAAGCCTTGACACTTCAAACGACCCGATACCCTTCCCCTCTCCCGTCATACACGTTCCTCTCCCTTGTGTCCGATTCACAAGTTCAGCGCAGGCAAACAAGCACTCTAATTCCTCCGTGTTTGCACCCTCCCCTGCACACTTACTCGGCAGGAGGATATACTGAGCCGGAGTACGCGGGTTTGAACCCGACCGCGGCCGCAATTGGATGGAAGCGAATGCAAAAGACGCCCGTGTGCTGTCCGAAGTCAGTGCACGTATAAGATCTCGAGGTGGTCGAAATTATTCCGGTTCCTCCACTACGGCACCTCTTCATTTCGTCTTTCACTCCTCCTTTATTCCTTCCTCAAAGCGCGGTTCAGGTGTCCATCGAGATGTGTGAGATAGTTACTGCGCCATTTCCTTTCCTCAAAAACCAATTCATGTCCGTGCTCCGGATTGGGGCAGTGGTGTTGGCGGCGAAAAACATTTTAATACTCAAAAAAAGAGTTTGGAAGCCACAACATCCCTCCACATGGTCGGTATCCTTAGTACGGGACACCGCACGACGAGGCCCAGTTATACGCCCGCTTTACCAGACACTTTCGGGATTCTAGTGTGGAGCAGTTGAGGAGGGCACTCGCGCATGCCTCTCGGGTAGGGGTAGAGGAATGGGGAAGGTGAGGACTCTAAATACATGCTCACACCATGTGAAATATATCGCAGGTGTCTCCACAGTGCGGGCAAAGCCTGTCTATGTTGGGATCAAAGCTTTTGACTACGGTAGGACAGAGAAGTGTTCCTGTCTGCAGGCGCCGCAGAGTTCTCTCCTCTGCCTTACTCAGCACATTGGCAGGGGCCGGGGAGAGGCAGTGGCTGTCTCAGTAATGGATTAAGATTTCGCTGAACCGCTGAAGCGGTTGATGAGCTTCTGAGCCAGGAGGCCTAGGACGAGGAGCCCGGTGTGTAAGCGCTTGGGCAGCTGCATCAGCGGACGCATTACGTCGTAGACTCTGGGGACCAGGCGCCATATTATGTTTGTCTGAATTGGATCGGCGGCAGATTGTCTTAAAATTGGAGAGGCAAGAGGAAATACTTCCTCTGAAATAAAATGTTCACAGATCTGGCGAGAGTCTGTGATAACCGTCCCCGATTTTGGATCTGCGGCACAGAAAGCTATTGCAACTTCCTCCGATCGAATTGAATTTGTGGCCCGAGAGAACAGCCCATCGACATTCATTGCCCGGTGGACTACGGCAGCCTTGCAAAACTCCGCGGGCGATGGCCATGTGATGCCCACGTAGTAGACGCCCTTTTTAGATATATATTTCCTTTCAAGCGCGCGAGCCAACTCTTGTCGTCTGCATTCGTGTGAACTCGTTTCTATGTTTCGCGAGAGTGCAGCGACCCAAAAGATATGGCGCCTCAGCACAGGGATGTTATGTGGCCCTTCTGGTATGCATGTGTGTTAGATTTGTAAGCGGTCTAGCGGTCGGCGCCCAGGAGTTGTCTGGAAGAGCCGCGTATATTGATTCACTAGGTGGGCTTCCCGTAATTTTTGATAGGAGTTTAGCACCACCAACACCTTCAATTTGGTGTTGGTAGTAGCCACCGGGAGGTCCAGTGCTCGCTTTGTTGCCTTCCTGATGATGGTGTCAATGTGCTCGTCTTCCTGTTTCAGATTGGGAACGTACGGCACGGCGTAGAGGTTCCGGCTGGTCACGAAAGCATGGGCGAGCCGTAGCACGACCCTGCCCCGTAGACCACTCCACTTGTTGGAAACGCGGTAGATCATGCACCCTACCTGTTCGCCCACGCGCGGGAGTTTCGCTGCAGCAGAGTCCGGCCTAATCCAGTTATTGATAAACAGACCCCGTATACAGAGCTCTGAAACTTCTCTGATGGCACCGCCCGACAGAGAGATGTGTAGAAGGGTGTTCTCCTTGTTATTTTTTCTGACATGCAGAAGCTCCGATTTGTAGCTGCGACATGCAGAAGCTCCAACTATTGAAGCGGCCTGCTGAAGGTTGTCCTCCATCTACCCAAGGCTCCCCTCGGTTGTCCAGATTGTAATATCGTCAGCGTAGAGCGCGTGCTTTATACCATCCACCTGAGCCAGTTGAGCGCGAAAGTACATCATGGCGATGATGAAATGGAGCGCTGATAACACCGCCCCATGTGGTGTACCCGTGCACCATAGGATCCTATTCCTCGTTCTTGAAACGGAGGAGTGCTTTACGCGCAGAGACAAAGTATCTGACATAGAAGACCTTCGCCTCGCTGTCGGTTGCGTTCAGTTTGCACAGTATGCTATCATGTTTAACATTGGCAAAGGCCCCTTTAAGATCGAGGGCGAGGATGGCCATGTCATTTTGTTGCATAGATTTGGCTCGTATTATGTCTCTGCGTAGCTAGAGGAAGACATCCTGTGCAGACATGTTCGGGCGAAACCCGAGCATAGTGTCTGCAAAGACGCCCTTACCCTCCACGTATATAAATTGGCGGTCCTGTACCACCGTCTCAATGAGCTTTGCCACACACGAGGTTAGTGAACTGTCTCAGGTTGTCCGTAGTCACGGCTTTACGTTTTTTTATGTGGCAGGGGCAGCTCTGATCCTAGCTGTTCGTCATTAGTGGTGTGGAAAGCATCTGCCAGCAACTGGCAGGTGCCCTCACTGTGGCTTTGCACCGGGCATTTGTGATATGCGGCACTTCTTGTGGACGTGCACAGCAAAGGCTCCTGTTAGAAAACAGCCCCTCAAGGAGATGGCCTTGCGGTGGAACCGCGAATGGGCTTATGAGAAGTGGACAATAGACATCACTACACCGAAAACATCTGCGACTACTTCAGCGAAAGTGGGCTTCACTCCTTATTTTAACTTTCTATCTACTGCATTCAATTCCCCCTTTCTCAACTTTTGCCTTATGGCACACTCATCGAAAAAAAATAAACGCAACAAAAGCGGCCCACAACTAAATTGAGGTCTTGCCTTACCTTTTGCAAAGGAAAGGCGACGCCACCCTTGGACTGCGGGTAGAGCCTCGTTGCTTCAATCACCAGGGGCACAGTTGGGCTATAACACTTGTTTCAGTTGTCAACGTAAACACGAACGTATGGACAAAAACGGGTTCTTTTTACAGAATATAGAAACGAAATCTAGGTGCAGGCTCGTGGAAAAATGGACGGTATTCAAAGCCTATTTTATTTGCTTATCAATGCTGCCAATTTCTTGGGAGATTATTACAAGAAGGAAATTACCCTCCGCCGTGGGTCAGTGGTTATGGCGCCCGGCTTCTGACTCGAAAGAGGCAGGATCGATCCTGGCCGCGGGGTTGAATTTCAGTGGACGCTTAAATCTAGAGGCCCGTGTGCTGTGCGATGTCCGTGCACGTTAAAGAACTCCAGGTGGTCTTAATTTCTGGAGCCCTTCACCATAGCGTTCCTAATAGCCTCAGTCGCTTACGGATTTAAACCGCTTAAACCAAAGGAAAAGAAGGATACGAAAATAATAGGTGCAGAAACTAACGCACATTGCTGCGTAATGAGCTGGAAGCAGTGAAGTGCAGCTGCTGACTTCTATTGTTTCGTCTTGAGGACGATGCATTCCTCGTAAAGGGCTCACTTTTTTTTCAAACGGTCCGTCTCCATAGGTTCTGAAATAACAGGTGTGCTTTAATTCATGGGTAATTTCTGCTGTTTAAATATTTTCCGTAGTGATTTAACTGCTGGCTGATGAAAAGTAGCGAGAAGGTGCGATTTTGATGGAGGGATGACGAGTTATATGTTGCTCTCATTAATATTTTCTTTTTGCACCTATTCCAAGCTCATCCAGCATTCACTATGACTGTTAAACTGAACAGTACTTATCTCGAACTAATGCTTTCAAATGCAACTTTTTCACCCCCACGATTTTAACTGGAACCTTATTTGTGGAATAGTGTGGTCTGCTGCAATACACAATTTTTTATCCGCACTTGTTGGCTCATTCTGTCCTTGCTGTTATGTTATTTTTCACACTCTATTGCAATTTCTTTAAATTTGCTGCATATTATTTCTATCTAGAAGAATTATTAACACGTTAACCAGTAACCTGCTGTATAGTGTGCATTGTTCTTTTCTTTCTTTTGCGCCTTTGGCATTACCCCTGCAAAGGCTGCACTTGCTTGAAAGATGTAATGAACCAAATAAATGAAGGAATATTAGGCCTAGCCTAGTTTTAATAACGACCAGCCCTACTTTTTCTCGCATTCTTTTGTTGCGTAACGTAGCCAAGCTAAGCGTAGCGTAGCCTAGATAAGTTCTCTTCAATGTTCTGGTGAATATATATGCGTGACTATTTTCATTCTCATTTTTTGAAGTCCTTATTTGCGTCACGTGTTTTTCCTTTTTTTGATCGTATTTTCTGGGTAAAATTCTCAAAATCCTGCTGCCACCTAATGTCTTCTTGAACGATGACACGCTTTAGTAATATATATATGGCCCTTTTATACGGTTTGCACTCGGTTGTTAACTCATAAGCCGATGTAACTGAGCAAAAGAAATAAAAATCTTTATACCCTTAAGGTGGGGGATGTAGTTCGGCTGCTGCGGGTCCAAAACCGCGGTTTTCTCTGACTATCGTGGGCCAGTGCCCCAGAAAGGTGTTTTTTACACCATTTCTTTGCCTGTAATTATAAGTACTCCTTGTTTTCGTGGAGAGAGCGATAGCCGTTACAGACTGCGTTATTTTCCCAATACAGTTGAGCACCCGTCAGTTCGTATTCGTTAGATTAAATTATTGTCTTTATATGTGAAATATTTGCACTATTAGAGACGATCACGACCTAAACAGGGCGCCTAAATTTATTCACTATGGCTGCGCTATGGAGGACTATTACTGTAAGCAGCCTGAGTAAAATGTTCATGTTTTAAAATTTCACGATAAAGTTGAAATTGCGTGTCAATTCTGGCAACCTTGTTTAAGTCAGTCTTTCGTTATTCGATGGTGTAAAACGACTAAACGAGCATCAAGAAGGAAAGCACGCTTTGGCGCTTGAGGACTGCAGTCGTGAATGCGCAGCGGTGGAAGATGGGCACGCATTTTCAAACAATTTAGCATTGATTCTGGAGTCTTGTAGAAGAGGTGAATGACAAAACTAGACGCGGATTTTTTTGTATTTTAACCACAGGTAATGAAGCCTGAGCGACCGTCATGTGGTTTCTGCCCTAAACAAGTTACAAATTTTCTCATTCTGCGCATGAGACTGCGGACGAAGATGCCCCATTCAGTCTTTCATAAATCTGAAATAATTACTTGCTGCTTTGAGTACAAATTCAGATTTTTAATCGTGTGAATAAGTGGAAAGTAAGAGAATACAAGGTCACCATCTCCGCGCAGTATAGTTTCGGCGGAACCGCGTATTGCGGTCTTTTTTTAGTGGTCAGGAAATAGAAGACACGTGTCGAACGTAAGGCTACTGTGATACAATCTCTAGGGCCACCATGACACAATCTTTTTGTCCGATTCTATTAGGTTCTTGCCATCTCCTCGCCTTAGTGCACGTTTCCTGTCACAGCGAAGGTCTGGGTCAGTAAAGAAGAGCAAAAAGAATTATAACCAATTGTGGGAGCTCAAGTAAATTATTACTTCACTTCCCTGCCCCTCTAACGTGAATAAAGAATTACCACACACGCATGCCGTATTAAATACTGCCATTGCACGGAAATTTATGCAACAAACTACCCGAGCTTCCACTCGTCAGTTGCACTCACCGGTTCTTGTATTTATCTAGTATAGGTTCTCGTATTTGCACAGATTCACGAAAATCATTTCCTCAGAAATAAAGGCTTCATTACCGGGTGGCAACTGTTCTCTCATGGTCCCTCAAGCGCTTCACTGCACATAGATCAAATACCCTCCTCCCTAGTTCTCTGTGCATTGCGCGTGCATTGACGTTCATTGACAGGAGACCCGTGCATTGACAGTCTCCGCCTCTTCAGCCATGGCAGCATGCGCAGATTAAGAGTAAGAGGTTAGTAAAGAGAGGTTAGTAAAGAGAGAGTAAGAGGTTCTGTAAGGCATATTTGTTAAACAAAACTGTGACACCAATGTATGAGTGTGCCCACGAAGCACTTACGGAAAGAAGCGAGCGGGATGGTTCCAGGCGCCCATTGAAATTCAACTGGTTTGGGGAGCCGCCGCAGCGTGAGGCCTATTTCGTAAAAACCGCCAGGTACAAAAGCATGTGTCAGCACTTTGAGACCAAGACTGAATGTTCTTGAGTTAGGAGAATCCGCCATCTGTGCAAAAAATAAAATAACGGCGTAACACATGCCCAGAAAAACTTTAACGAATCTTTTCACAGGTGTCGGCATAACAACCCTTCCGTGGTTAGAAAATAGGAAAAAGAAACAGGGGAAAACTTCTGGGACAGGTCACACTTCCATCAGTAAAATCAGCCAGAGAAGTTATTTGAGAGGAATATGTAACACGCACCACAAAATTTACATAGATATTGCCGCGGTGATTTTCCCGCGTGGGCATCAGGTTTCAGTTTCGGTGCGATACAAAGCATAGTGCTCACTGGGGATGACGTAACGACCTTTATTCGCCTCCTGATAATCGGTGAACACAGCTCCGCAAAAACGCTTCCATGAGACTTGGGAGTCTCATGTTTTTAGCGCTAAAGAGAGAAGAAAAAAAGTCAGCACTGTCCCTTATTTTGTACTTCACAAAAGTTTGCGCTGTACTCCTCTAACTTCCGGAGTATATTTTGCGTTTACACACTATTCAGTTCTTGTACACGCAAATTACAAATATTTCTGTGTATATCCTGAAAGCCGACTTAACAGGCAACTGATGCCTACTTACTTTTTAACGCGTTTTTGTTTTTTATTGAAACCAGTGAGGGGATGCCACTGCAAAACAGTGCCGAAGCCAAAATGCGCTTGATTTGGTACCAATTCCCGCTATCTCATGCAGTCTCATTGTCGTCTAAGTCCTGAGGAAATGCGGAATACAGGCTCCGTCTCTTGCACAGTGGACAAGCAATGAAAATGAAAATCGGTTTTTGAGGAACCAAAATGACGCAGTAACTGTCTCACATTTCTTGGTGGGCTGCCCGAACCCTACCGTAAAGGAACAACTTTGTTTCGGGCACGCACTGTTCTTACTGTCCATATATCTGTGAGACATATTTACTTCAACTCCTGAACGCTATTACTTTCCTCTGCATGTTTCTTACGCTAGTTGTAACGCCACGCAGTATACATTTCCAATACTCAAACGGATCACTGAGCAGTCATTTTCTCTCTAGAATCGTATTCACTGTTGTTACATAATCACCTTATGCTTACCTACTCCAATTCAGAAAACTCAGTTTGGTGGTGGTTGAGAGCTTAACGGCATACCATCTGGTCAGGAACCATGGTGATGACGAGTACTGGTCACTGGCTACAGTCAATAAGGATGGAAAGACGTTTCGAGAGCACTACGGCTCCCTTGTTCACTCTGAAGCAACCGGCGAACGGATTCGTTCTTTTTTAGGACCCAGCAGCGTTTTTAATGATTTAGCATAGCATTACTAGATAGATTTAGCATATCTATGCTATATCATTAGAAACTCTGCTGGGTGCTACAAAACAACGGATCCGAGCGCCGGTTGCTTCATAGTAAACAAGGGAGCCGTAGTGCTCGCGAAACTACTTTCCATCTTTGTTGACTTTGGCCTGTGACCAGTACTCTTCATCATCAGTTTGGCGGTGTCCCTGTTCTTTCCACTCCGCTCTAAGGGACTGCGGAATATATGACAGCTTAGGAATTTTGCCTGGCTTGCTTTTCGACCATAACACTTCGTGATGAAAACTTAAGCATGCCTTCACAAGACTTCACCAAATCCTGAACTCGTGCTCTACTTTCGGAGGTATTTGAAAGTGAAGGACACCCACTTTTTGAATCTGAGGCTGTGTCGTACGGCTGTTGATCCCATTGATGCAGCATCAAATTTGCATTTCACAATAATTATAGTCCAAAATTGCCTGTGTGCTGTGCAGTGACAGCGAAGGTTAAATAAACTTCAGATGATGGATGTTAGTCCAGTCCCATGCATTATTATTTAGCCCGTGTGAAGGTTCGCGACGTTAAGCAAATATACATTAACAATTAAAGCGCAGAAAAAGATGAATTTTATGAGTGACAATAAAACATGATTGGGGCTGGTCATCGTGGAAATCAGACGAATGCCAGCGAGTCGCCTCAGCCATCTTTTTCCTTGTTGTGTTCGCCACGTTCCAGTCAACAAAAAGCAAGATGACTACATAAACAACAAGCGAAATTTTTTTCGCTGTGTTGCAGAGGATACCTGGAACTCTTATCGTCGCTCTTCAGTCAAGCGGCGCTGCCATTTTTGTCGTCAAACTTCCCGTTCATGGTTAAAGCGAAAGCCGGGAAAGTTCACAGCGCCGCCTTAGTCAACTTCACCGAGCAAACGCAACTCGTCGGCAATGAACCAGAGTTGATTGCGTTTTACTTTTTTCTCAAAGGCAGCTCTAAAGCCGCGGCATTAAAAGTGGGGCGCAAATACTCGAAGAGATTAGCATCAACGGAAGAAAAAGTGCTGTGTACACACATCCAGCGCGTGCGGGACAACAGGAAGCAATCATTTTCAGAGATTTTTCAGTCTTTTGCTGTCTTCGAACGGCGCTCGTCTAGCGATGATCCCTCCAGCTGCTGGTGGACAGGGGGATTTCGTTGGGTTCCTCGTGGAGGCAAGTATTCCTGTGAAGCGTGATTTGCAAGAACAGTTAGGAGTAGACAGGACGGGATATAGTTTGAGGCACTTTAAATAATTAACAAAAAAGCTTCCTCCGCACAACTGCTGTAGTTTGTAGGCGGAGAAAGTAGAGTTTAACGAGAAGAACCGTACTTCTAGTAATTCTGGGTGGGAGACTCACCACACAGTATCCACTAGGGAAATAAGCACTGCTCCTTGCTGCACTCAAGCCGTCTTTTGGTCTGACCGCCCGCAGTGTCTTTGAGGCTGCGGAGTTCTATTCCTGAGCACTAAGTCTCAAGATCGTATCATGGAGGCCGAAGACACATTTAGATGTGGGCGAAATGCAAAATCATGCAGAATCTGGGTGATGGTTGTACGTTAATGAACGTTGGGAGCTTAAATGAGTCTGATGAAGTATCTACGACGCCCCTCACTGTCTTCGTGAAACTGAGGAGAATAGAGCACCAAACCATACCAGAAAGTTCCGCTGGAAGCCATACCGTACCATGCCATTCCGTACCATATGTTTTGATTTGTCGTGATTAAGGAGATTCGGTGTCCTAGTAATGATTAGTCGGCTCTAGTGTGTCATTCAGGCAAACGACGCGGTACCAAACAAATTGCACTTTAATACGCGCTTTCATGCTGTTCTTTTATTTCACATTAATCGTCTTGATTTGTGTACAGTCTTGAAAGGCCGATGGTAAACCGTATTTTAGATTAAAGAACACAGAACGGTTCAAATTAATCTCGAGCCCTCACACGCCGCTTCTTATTGTCTTCCTTCTCAGAGGCCCTGTTGATACCTTCACTCTCGGCGTGGTTGAGGTGTTCTCCGACATTCAGTGCTGCACTTTTACTTCCCTGACAACAAATTCTCTGCCCCATCCACAGTGCAGGGAACAGTAGTGGAGAGAATTAGGCAGAGGGGTCGCAGTCAAAACGTCTTCACGCCGACCTATGATCAACGTCTTTGCCTCTCTCGCCTCTTGCTCCTTAGTCCGTAGACCAACGGCTCGTCCTGTCTGCGCTCTCCTCTGTGCTGAAGACAAGACACCGACCTGGAGAGCTCAGGAGCTCACTACAACCTTTTCAACAAATATGCTGCGATGCCCAAAAAAAACAGCTGGAGAGCGGATATTATGAAATATTGTGGGATTGTGGCCGAGGCATGAGAGATCAGGTATGAAAGGTATGACAAATAATAGGAGAGGCCTTTATATGGCAGCAAACCAAACCGGGTGGTGATGATACTGGCCGCAAGCGGCTCAGGGATCATGCCCTACAAGTTCACACTATTTTTCGGTGCTGGTTTACTACCTTATTCTATAGAATCACTTTGTTAAGTCACTTTCTTGCTTATACCGTCACTTTCCTCCTTAGGCCTACTTCCGGTATGGTTAATTTTTCCTTTTTTATTAAAGAGGAAGAAGGCGCAGAGCGAAGAGCACTTGAAGGAGGAATAAAAATAATTGCTTTGGCCCTAATGTTTCTCGAGGATCACAGAAAGGTATCGTGATTTTACACTGCACGATTCGGGTTGCTTTTGTTTTATTTTTCCAATCACAAAAAGGAGGATTGTTGGGCCAGTTGGTTCATGATTTAAGACTGAAAACGGCGCGAAAAACAGGACAAGATAGAGAGAAGCAACACACATAGCACCGACATTGGTTTTCAAACCAGTTCATCCGCTTATGTTTCTTCAGCTGGTAGTAATTTTGGATTGATCAACGTCTGTGTGGAGTTTAAAAATTAGGGTTTTATGCAGTGCACCAAGTTGCCTTGTGTTAGAAACACCTCGCAGCTTTTCTCTGTACGCAGCCTGGCATGGGCGTTGCAAGTGGCATCATAATTTCTACCACATAATGAAACCAAATAGTCTGCTTTACACAGTAAAATGATAATCGCCGATAGGTTCCATTGATCTCCGACTCGTTCAAATTTTGCGTGGAATTTCGAACTGGAAAGGGGGAACTGCTCATGCCTTTTTAGTAATTGCACGAGTTTATTTAGGATGCTTTCTCAAACGGCTTTGTTTATTCGCGTCCACATATGGTAAGATTGATTCACAGCAATCTCTATATCCAAAGATCTGTCCTCGGGGCGCTTGTAGTTTTATTTGCTTATAGTGAAAAACGCACCCCATTTCTTCTGTATGGCACAATGAAGCACTCGGTGCGAGCTCTTGACAAAAGTTCAAAAGCATGGTTTTACTATGCATCGGGTGCTTAGTCCATTTCCAACAATCTGTTCATAACAGCACCTTACAATATTCTACACTTGCCTGAAAATTATTTTCAAAAACACACAAAATCGTAGCCAGTGGTGTGGCTCACTAGTTGTGGCGTCCGGCTAGTGTCTCGAAAGACTTTGGTTCGATTCCGGCCGCAGCGGTCGCATTTTGTTCGAGGCGAATGCTAGAAGCCCGTGAACATGGTGATTTAAGCGCACTTTGAAGAAGCACAGGGGATCGAAAATATACGAAGCCCTGCACTACGACCGAGTCATTCTGAGATGTTAAACCCCAAGATGCCAAGCAAACCAAAAAATCAATAACTAATTGTAATCGTTTTTCAAGGCGGTCCTAACGAATTGATGCGATTGCGGGAGGAACTTTAAAAGTAAGGTTTTGCTACACAACGAACGGACAGACAATTGGTATCAATTTATGCGCACCAAAAACTTATAATATTACCTAGTTGCCTCACAAAAAATATTGCATAATAAAGGTCGGCTTGTGAACATTTAGGACATCTATACATGCAATCTGCAGGCAAGCTATAACTTTTTCACTGGACGTCTGACAACTGCTGCCTTCAGTTGTTTGGGCTGCAAAAGAAGCGAGGCCACGTTCAGTCAGTCGTTCTCAAGGAATAGACACACGCGTCTGATTGATGGCACTTCTTGCTAAGATGGTCTCGATCTCGCACGGTTAGCTCACGCACGCCTCGTGCTTCGACAGAGCGAAGCAGATATAAGCGCCTATAAGCGCAGTCTTTTTGCGTAGAGAAAACACTACTGGTGCACTGACAAAATGCTTGGTCCTCTAGCTAAGAAACGTATTACTGCGCTGCGACTAGCACGGAAAACTTTTTTGCAGGCTGCCTATAAAGCGTTATTACCCTGCAAATGACCCCATGGCACTCAAGTAGTAAACAATGTTGTGCTCCTCTAATCGCCATTGTTAACTGGCAAATATTCGCCGACCTAACTCAGGCGGCGATGCGAGCAAGCTTCTTTCCTCAGGCCGATGGCAGTCGGAGCGTACAACCACAGGCAGACACGGCTAACACCGGACGCACTGATCGTCCGCCTACACACTACCCGCAAACGACCGCCTTCTTCCAGTGGCTAATGCAACCAAATAATACACCCTCAGTACAAGATTTGCTACGCACGACTTGCAGCGAGTGGAAACGAAAACGAAGCGCCGGTATCGGCGACAGCGGTGGTCCTCGCCGATTGTGTGAGGCAGTTGGTGATAGGGGCCCACTACGCCGGCTACCCATGGGATTGTATTCGCTCTCTTACCGGCGGCGTATTCATGTCGTCGACTTTCAGGGACATTAAGACCAGGTGACGTTACTTCAAGGTACTATTTCCCGGGTGCTTCTATGTAGAGTGTGCGCTGGGCAGGAACAGTCGTGTGTTCCGGATACTCGGAATGTTTCCAGTGGTTACGGTTGCAGCGAAACAGCCTCTTTCTGTGCGTATAGGTGGGAAGGAGGTACGTGCATTGCATGCCTCACGTATGTGACTGTGTTGCTCATCCTCTCTTTAAAAGATAGCGGTAGTAGACTCGAAGTAAAAGTGTGAATAGCCACTAAGATTTCAGCGCATTAAGAAGAAGTTCAGGTCGTTGGTGTTCTCGTTGGGCGAGGCAGGCAATACCGCACCCATCGCTGTTTTTAGAACACCTAGATTTGTCTGGCTAGTCCTGTCTTCACTCTTTTTTTACTGACATATAACCTATGCACTAGGAGTCAAGAAAACGTTGCCACCGAAGCCACTAAATACGCTTATATAATTCAAAGAAAAAAATCTCGCAATAAAATGAATTAAGAAAAATTACCAACTTTTTGAATTTTTCACTGTGTTTGAATGAATTATAAAAAATTTGCGAGCCAGGCTTTATTTTGGGTTACGGGGGCAAATAACTGTTATTAAACGGTAAAATGTATAGCACGACCAGTATTTATTTTGCTTTTCTCCTAATGCAGCTTAGTACAAATGTTAGAGAAGGAAACCCGCACACACAGAGAACCATCAATGAGAAAAACATTACGAGACCGTGATGGCGGTAACTTTCCAACGTACGCCGTGATATACGCTGCTTCGCGAAGTGAGGGCAATCAAGAGAGCGCAATTTCGCGCTTTTTTTATTACTAAGCGACTTTATTTATTGTCGAGCGTTTTGCAGGCCTCATATCTCAATGAAGATAAAACCACTGATGCACATATAGTTCGTGTGAATATACTGTATTGAGAGTGCACTGAATTTCAGACAGGAATGCGTTGTGGTGGCTAAAGCTGGCTAAAGCTTTGTATCGCTACATGCAGATGTCATTGATTTTTTCGTCAACACTACATATCTGTGCACTTGGGAAGCGGGAATGAACACCTATAAATAGAAATTTACTCTAAAATTTCGCCGGGCACAATGTCTGCGAGAAAAAAGATGTTGAAATAAAGGCCCGGCCAAAATATTTGGAAGAAGCATTATTTTCCTTCGTGTAACCCTTGTCCTCAAAAACTAAATACAACTTGCCACCAGCACATAGTAGTGCGTGCGGAAATTTCGTGCCCTCAGATGGGATGGAGTCATGTCAATGGAGGCTGCCAGGACTTTGCGAAAGTTTTTTGATACAGCTTTGTAAACATACATCGAGAGATATTGAAAATTTCCTTGAGTGCTTGGTCGATTATCTTATTCCCTCCATATCCGCGCTGCACTGCACCTATAAAAGGCACGGTTGTTGCACTTTATGAAAAATTTAAGCCCTAGAAAAGTCGCTACAAATCAATGTATTTCTTTAATCCGTCACACACAAGGAACTGACGACATATGGGCGCCAAACTGCATCGTAATACTTTTTACACTATTGGCGACGTCTTTCCAGAACCTCCTAAAACACCTGGAGAGAATTTGTGATTAGCTGTTGTCCGCTGGGCCTTCGTGCTATGTATGACGGAGGTAAGTGCTGTCCATCCGAGATCCGAAACTTTAATATTTAAAAGTGGATGTCCACGGTTCGTTTCTCCTATGTGAGCTGCCGCGGTGGCTCAATGGCGCAAAGGTGCTCAGCTGCTGACCCGGCAGACGCAGTTTCAATCCCGGCCGCCGCGGTCGCATTTGAGTGGAGGAGAAATGCTGGAGGCCGGTGTGATGTCGATGTTAGTGCAAGTAAAAGGACCCAAGGTGGTCAAAATTACCCGAAGCAATTCACTACGGCATTCTCCTAAGCCAGAGTTGGCACGTTAAACCCCATAAACCAAATTGAAACCAACGATTTGCTAACTTGCAAATTACACAACAGCTAAAGGCTCTAATCAGTTTATCGTTAGGACTATGGCTCTTAGCCGCTTTGGGCAGTAATCGTTAGCATCGCAACCTTCTCGGGAAGAACTGAAGTAAATGCGAACAATGAGATATTTGCTTCAGAAAGGCGAAGCAGTGCACCAAAATGACGTGCCCTGCACATCGCACTATGTGGTACACATACTGCGCATTGGCGCGTTTTGTCACTCTTATAATGCAGCAAATTATCGCCTGTTCCTTATAACCGCTGCCCTCAGACGCAGCTATTAAGCAGAAGTATAGCGGAAACTGTCCAAAGCAGCTCACTGAGAGAAACATGCGCCTTTTCAGCACAATGCAAATGCAGTGGTGAGGGGTCAGTTACTACCATATAATCTCTGTGGAAGCGAAAGGGACTAATAGGATGCCCGTACTATGAAATTTTGTAAAGAATGGCACTACACCTACGGCAGTATTGATAAGGCAGAAAATTGTTAATCTAGGAGCACAAGTTCAAAGGGCGCATCACGGAAAAGTTATCTTCAGGCTCCATCTAAGCGTCATCGGTTTGAATCGGCTGGTAACGTTAGATTAGGGTGAGCGATCGGTGTTAGCTCGGAATTGTTGTCCCATGGATACATATAATAATAAAGCCACAGCCTAGTCTCTCGTATTCGAGCTGAAGTGACATTTAAGAAAGAGCGCAGCATCAGCTCAGGTCGTTTTGAGATTGTATGATCTTACTGCACTTTTCCACAGGCACATCAATGTGAATTCACTACATTAATATCTTTTCAATAATATCCTAAGGACAGCTAAATATAAATGCAGCTGTAGGTAGAGCGCGGCTTACGAACTAATGGCTAGTCATGCATGGACATAGTTCGAGCTCACATACGCGCGGTAATTATGCACTTGATACATGTAGTCTGGTATGACAGCACTTCACCTCTCCCACTTTGCATTCCCATTTAAATGAGCGTAACGAGCAAAGTCACAATCGGAGATATTAAGATTGTGACATTGGCTGCGATTCGGGCGAGTTGGTTCAATGATTATTTGTGAAAAAGTTGGAGAACGCCTAAGCTTCGCGTTTAAGAGTGGAACGCGACAGCGTGTTGCTCCACTTCCAGGGAGTCCACGGCACGCCATCGCTCGTTCGGCTCGACGCCTTGCCCGTTAAACAAATCTCTCTGCTACGTACGGTGAAATGGACGCGCAGAGCGGCAAACCACGTAGAAGCGCTGCCAGGCGCCTTGCTGAAACGTGCGGGACTCAAGTTGCGGTCGCAGTTAGTTGGCACATCGTTCTCGACAAACCCGATGCCACGAACGCCAGCACAGCTTCCGCGCCGAACGAACGGGAAGCAAGCCACAAGCTCCGTGGTGAACGCGCTTTGAATGTGCGCTGCGTTGTTCGCCGCTCACCGCGTGATTACTGCGTGCTCGCACGGCCCCACTGCGCTAGAACGATACGAGCGGGAGGCGCTGCTGTCGCGCGAGTTGTGATTCTTGTTGGGAGTGGGAAGGGGGACACAGCGAGTGCATTTATCTCGCTCTTCTGAGGGGATGGTCGCTGCGCTGTGGGGGAAGGGGTGGAAATGAGAGAGAAACGAGGGGGAGTGCTCGCCGCGCGCCGCGTCGCGGGGGAGAGGGGGTTAGAGTGAACGAAGGAGCCACGCTATTCGTCGGGGTAGTGGCGTGCACTGCGAGGAGGACGATTTTTCGCTCACGGCCAACACCGCCGATGCCGACAGCGGCTTTTCTGCTACATGAGCTCCTTAACGCTATCGCGTTAAAAACAGCGCGGGAAGATGGAGCCCACGGAAACAACGACGCAACGCAAGTGCTGACTCGCAATTGATTTTTATTCGAGGAAACGGTCCTTATCAACTTTCTGTCTAGAAAAAACGCAACAAAAACCAAATGTAAAATGAAGCAAAACCAATGCTACTCACCTTGCATGAGGGTGAAAAATACACACCTCATCACCATGGTGCAAGCGCGCATGGTAGTTAGGATTGTTTTCCGGATAAATAGGTGATTTCCTTATCATTCATTGAGATTGACTGCTCAATAATGCAACAGTTTGTGCTATCGTGACTACCGAAGACATCCAAAATCTCACGCTTTAGCTGGTCTTTATGTATGCCGAGGACGGCGGTGTTAGAAAAATGATGAGTGCATGTGCCTTTCCTCTAATGACGGGCAAGGTTGTATGAAGAATCATTGGAGCGGGAATTATAATGCCCACTTAGACGAATGCTTATCAATCGCTCCGTATGGCCGATGTAAATTGCTGTAAACCGATGTAGATAATGGTATCCTGTACACCACCCTATCGTAAATAGTTCAAAACGATGGTTTTGTGCATCTGACAACCGGCCAACTCCTGTTTTGCGTATGTTGCCTTTACTTCGACTAGCCTGCACACGACGCGAAGTTGCTCGGTGCACGAAAACCTACTTCAAAGCCTTATCGTCCAGCTGCATTCATTATACCATGCGCTATACCATGTGTGTATGGCAGTGCCACAACTTCTTTTTTTCCCTGATTTTGGCCTATCAGCTCTCTTCACCCATGCAACAAGTTTATCTTATGCCCGAGAAATCAAACGGGAAGGATGCGCTGCGTCCCGTCTTCCCGTGCTGTTTTTCACAATGTGACTGTGACACACAGGTTTGGGTATCCTTGCGATTTTACTGCCGCTTATTACTCCACAGTAGCGACAACTAGGGAAGAGTCGGAAAACGCGGCCCAAATTTGCATATCGTTGCATTATTAGTTGTTCCCAGATAACAAAACAAACGCTGCCGAACTATTTCTTCCAGTCCTGCAGCCAGGCCTACCAAACATGAAGTCTCCGCCTGAACAGCAACATAGAAAACTTCAGAAAATTTGAAACTACAAAGCTTTGCAATTTCCCCAACCTATGGGGCAAAATGCTACAGTGCAGGTTCAAAATGTAACACCCTTCCTAAATAAACATATTATTCATCCTTGCAATGAACGCACACGAAGTTGACTCCATAGAAATCTAGACACTCTCTTTGAGTCTTCGAATGACAGACTGATATAAAACAGTAACCTGCACTCTTTTATTACACGGCTCACTACAGTCTACGCAGTTTTACCACCGACTTATGAGTGTAGCCTGACTATGCGACATTTTGGAACTTCGTGCTTTCGTCAAAACATTTTTTTCTGTTCTGATGCCAAGGTTCTTGTTTCGTTCAGCCGTGTCGAGAGGACATGCGATCTCGTTCGATTCGTTGCTCGTGGAGAGGAGGTTTTGAATGTTATTGCAGGCTAGACCGACTACAGCTTGCCCTATTTTCAGAATGTGTTGTACAAATAGCAGTTCATGCCGGCCGGACAGAGTACGACGCCGAGGTTCGCAGCACCTTTTATATCGTTTCTGCTTACATATTTTCTCGTTTTATTTACAGTTTTGCGGTTGGTGCCTTTAGGAGCACCAATACGTTTGATGCCAACAGTGTTGCTGACATCTTCCCATGAGCTTTCTTTATGTTTTCTGCACGCTAGTCGGAATTATTTTTTTGTGCTTTAATCCTACTCTAGAGAGTGGTTAAACACGCTTAGAGCTCTAAAGACAGCAATAAAACGATTATATTGAGTTTATTCTTACCAGAGCATCACAACGTAGCACCATATGTAGCCTACTGACAAAATAATTCTCTCTTAGTTACACAAGACGCAAAAATCATTGAAGATAATATAACATAAAACCAATAACCATTACTAATGACTAAACACGATGAACGTAAAACGGCAGGTTGACTAAGGTGCATAGTTGTGAAAAATCTTGGGCGCAGAATTTCACACCTTTCCGATTGCTTTCTCGTTCACCAAGTCTCATGTCCCATTTTTTTGTCTGCTTAGAAGAGAGCAACCTCGTCAAGCTTAGAGAGTCGGACGCCGCTTCACGAATACCTCCTAGCCAGAATTTTTAAGTGCTTTTTGTATAACGGACATAACTGTAGTTACAGTTTGAATTTCAATGCTTTCGCCCTTTCTCTCTCCTCTGGTAACTTTTCGCCCGCTCTAAGGACGGCGCTCCTCCACGGGCCCTTCAATGGGACTTCCACGCTGGGCGGAGCTTCCTGACCTGCCGCAGCGGCGTTGCTCACTGGCCGCGGGTAGGGTAGCTGCTTAACACATGAAGGAATCTAAACAATAGCCGTCTTTTAGAGTAAGTACACACCTGCGTGCTACGTAGGAGGGCTCAAGCATTGAAATGTCCCCGGAAAGGACTCGCCAAATTTCGGGCGCCAAAGTGGGTTCGCTGCTTCGTGCAGAAGTGTATTATTTGGCTAAGATGTTCATGAGGAGAGAGTCTAGTGATTGGGGTAATTTATGCAACACTCTCTGAAGATGCTTCATAGCCCGTTTAAAGTCGATTGTAGGAAGCATGTGGCGCTGCAAAGTGTGTAAATACCGATAGTATGAAGTTAGGTTGCGCTGCCCAATAAAACGTCGCTTTGCACCACGGCACATTTTGCCCTACTTACTCTTAGATACCAATTGAATACGGTAGTTTCAGGCAGAATTCCGTAATCCAGGAGACCCTCGACTCTCCGCACACAAGAATACACAAAATCGGCAACCGCCACTGTCACTATTAGGAGTCTGTGCTAGCATCCTGAAGGAATGTTAGAATTTGGGTGTCTTTCTTCCTAAATGATGATTTTAACGGAGTTAAGCAATGTGAAAGGCTACACACGTTTGCTATTAGCAGTGAGTGTGGTCTTCATTTCTCAGCGGTTTGACTCTTTTCGTTGGCCGATTATATTGAGCGCCGTCCACTCTTGCGTGGTGTTGGCTGGCAGCAGCCGCTCATCGTGAACGCAATCTCGTCATCAGTATGATTAGAGGAGTCGGAATTAAAATGCGTTCTTATAGTCAGGCCTCTTCTACAACCAAGCCTGCTCTTGGATACCGTCTAAAATATCCGCACCTGACTGTACTTAATGCCAAATAAGGATCCTTCGACATGAAGTCTTCAAGAAAAATAGGTCTGATTATTTACCTTCTGGCTGCAGACTGACAGAATATGTGTAATTTTGCTCTTCAAGAAGTCATGTGATCTTTGCTAGGCCAGAAAACCACGCACCTTTGTGTTGCAGGTGAAGTGTTCGGATCCTCAGTACAAGCTGACATGTGATCGCTCATTGCTTTCTTTTGTGCAGTACAGAATTACATGCATACTAATCTCTCGCGCCCAAAATTAAAATTCTCAATGGGGACCAATGCACGAAAGGAGTGTTGAGAGTCGGTGAAAACCGTCCAGTCATGTGGAGGTTCCTGACTGATGAACTCTACCGCAGCCCGTAAGGCTGCGAGTTCCACACCAGTTGAAGATGTTGGATAGGTCGTCTTCACTTTCATGAAGAATGCAATGCAATAGTGTCGCGAATTGGTAGCGCGTCCGCGACTTTCCGAAGGGGAACGCTATCGCGCACAGGTTCGAACAAGAGAACAGAGAGATCAAACAAAACAAAACGAAGCCGTATTTATAATTTAGACAAAAAGGGCCAATAAGCGACGGAAACGAAAACAAGAAAAACACACACTCAACACGAGTACAACACTACAGACTAAAGGAAACAGTTCACCCGGTACTAACCGTTCCAGGTGAGGCGGAGATGCCTTGTAGACAGGACGGAACGCTCGTTGATAAACCGCGACGTGACGCTGGCGCTGCGTCGACGGAAGCGGCGAAAGAGATCCAGGTGGTATTAGGAGCGGAGAAATTGCAGGAAGACGCCGGTGGTCTCCAGACAACAGCCTGAAGAACTTGGCAGCAGGAGGAAAAACGTAGCCAGTTCTCGTCGATGGCGTTACGAAACGCCGCAGGCTTAAAGCAGGCTGTCCGAGAGTATCTTTCGGTTCATGCTGCCGAAAGGTGGCACCGAAGGTGGCAGCACGCATCGGCTGCCACCTCCACGCTTGCAAGGAACGCAGAAGGCTTGTGTCGGTGATCCAAAGGAGGTCTAGGTAGCACGGACCCAACGTCCGACGGCTGCCACCTCCACGCTTGAATGACCCGATCTGCGGTGCTCTGTCTTCCTTTACACCTCGGATTTCTGACACCTCTGCTCTCCGCTCCTCGTGCTCATCAAGCTCTTTGTCGCCGTCGCCTCGCACACACCTTCGCACACGCACACGCGCCACGCTGGGCTGGCACGCGCAGCGCTCCGCTGTCCGACGTACCACTGTCGACGCCCCGCGTCCACAAATCCTCCCAAGATCTTTTGCGCGCCTCACAAAGAGCCAGGACATTCGGTTTAGAAGTGGTTATGGACGGCCAGAAAGTAACCGCTCTAGTCGTCATGGGCGCCGATTATTTGGTTATGACTGGAACATTCCCCGCGTAATTGAGGAAAGTCCCGACCGCTTGGGACGGCCTACAAACTCGCACCGCCGGAGGCTACCTCATTACACCATCAGGGTGATGCACAGCGCGATTGACAGTCAGAGGACATACCTATCCTTCGACCTTCGCAGTACTACTGCAATGTTACCACGACGTGATATTCGGCATCGATTTCCTTACATATCAGACGATAACCGTCCTGCGTTCTAGGCTGATCACGCTTTCGACGGACGAAGCATCCCTTCAATAATCACCATAAAGAAGCATGTTGCCCTGAGTACTCTAGTTGAACAAGGCAGCGTCCCACCGCAGTCAAGCGTCATAGCAGAGTCCTTCAATGCTTTTACTGGTCACGAAAGTCCGGCCAAAGTTTCATATAGGGACAGCGCTTGTCGCTAGTGGCGCAGCTGTCGGAGAGGGGGCACAAATCGGCCACGCGCCCTATTCGCAGCGGCTGTTTTGTGGCCAGCAGGCTCCCTTTTTTTATTCGGTTCATTTTCATTTGATATTTGTGTTTGCTGCAGTATGGACGCTACTAGCATTTACCGGTTATTAACTGAAAGCTTGGCTGTAACACCGAGACACTGAAAAAAGCGATCGACGGCGGCCGCTAGTTAACACTCTAGCAGCCGTTTTCTGATCAACGTGCTTTTCTTGCCGATTGTTATGGAACAGCGAATTTTTGTGCATGGGTCCAGGCTGCGCACTGCTGTGCCATTAATGTTTACCGGAACTTAACTGCAGTGTAACCATGGACGATCTAGCGTAGCGGTTTGCGTTGCGACTGTGCCAGCCGAGTCCTTGCTTTCGTCGAAGTGCAAAAGTTTATTGACGAACACTTATGGTTGGCGCTTGCCTTGCAACAAATACTGCAAGCTCACTGATGCTGAAAATCGGGTGTTGTGGTGTCATTTGAAGAAGCGGAGTGTGCGCTGTAGAAGCTATCACATGACGAAAGCACCGGCAGTTTGATAGCGCTATCTGACAAGTTTTTGCTAACACTTTCGGCGGTGGCAAAGTCAGCTTCTGAAGACTCGTGCTGCATAAGCCGTTTATTTACGGTTTGTCACGCTGCGACGACGAAGCTGCTGGCGAGTGCAAGGAAATAATGAAATTTATTGTTCAGTGCTCACTTCCTGGTTGCATGCTATCAAAATTAGAAACAAGCTGCGAGTTGTCATGCGATAAACAAAAAAATGAGCAGTGATAAGAGGCATGGAGCAACATGCACAAAACAAAAGCCATAGGCAAACGAAAGAGTACACTTGTCTACCAAACCAACAGGTTTACAGATATGCATGAGCATGCCTGCCTGCCTGCCTATGTGTATGCGATAATGAGGTAACATTTAAAGCATACTAAGAAACACACACAGTGCGTTGTTACATGGCAATGTCCTCACAATAAAATAGAAAACATATATCTGATACTAAAATATAACAACGACCCAGATGCTTATGGTTCCAGTAAAAAACGTAAAATAAAAAAAGCATACAAACTCCTGAGGAACACACATCCTGCATCATTACACACAATGATGAAAATGGGGACACAACTATGCATGTTTTTACATCAGCCTACAAAGAATAACATACATGCTCCTAAGAGACGCCTATCATGGATTTATAAAAGCCAGAAAACAAATTTAAGATGACAACAATGCTTGTAAGACTCCACACTAAGTCTGCGCTACTGCCTACGCTTCCTGCCACCATCCGCTGGGCATGTAGACCGCTTTGTTGCCAGAGATTGCTTGTTTTCTTCTCGAGTAAAATAATGTAAACGACACCTCAAAAAAAAGTGAACAACCTCTGCAGTGATGCTCACGTAATATGAAGCACCGCAAATACCAGCCAGGGCAGTACGGCTGTCGACGAGAACTTCCTCAATAATGCTTGCATATACGTCAGCACATGCAACTGTGTTGACAGTCAAATCCTCCACATGACTTTCAACAATTTGCAAGAGGCTTAGCAGCCGGCTTGGTGGCACTTGCAGAAAGCCTTTTGATTTGGTTTGTATTAGAGCCGTTGGTTCACGTTTTTGTCTCATCAATGTTTCTACACAGCTGCAGCACGACATTGACGAGAATGTTTTTACTACATAGCCATCTATGTAGTTCAGGATGCACTATCGTAGACCATTCATCATCAAGTCCTGGAGAATGCTCCCCGCAGTCATCTGTCTCCACAAGAATATCGTCGAGCAGAACTGTCAAGGTGTCAATCTGAAACATACATACATTTTATTCGTCAAAAATAAAGCACTCAACTAAGGAGCATGCATGAGAGGCTGTATGATGTCTAATTTTTTCCGTAATGATATCCTCTCTTGAGTATAAAAGGTTGAAGCTAAGCTCGCTAAGGGGAAATTTGATCATAGCTGTGCCCTTGGGTTGCATGTCTCAGCCAACTGTAAAGAGGGCATCGCACCTTATTCGTAGAAGGCTCTTGCTTTTCGAAGAGACCTTGGAGCTTGAGGAGCAACTGCGGCCCATCTCCTTCAACTGAAGCCCGCTTTGGTGGCTGGACCAGGTTGTGCACTGACAACATCCGATATATGAAAAGAAAATGCTGCACAGTCGGCTGCCCTCCATCCCCAGTTACGTGACGTACGATACTGAAGAACCTCTGGAAACAAAAACAAAACTGACAGTGGAAGATTAAGTGGAAGAAAAACGAATTTACCTCCAAAGGATACTGCCGAAATTTTCCAGTCGGTACATAGCTGAATCCAGACTTTAGCAGGTTTTCAATAAATGGAACTGTGCTGTGGAGAGTAATCCTGAGGGCTGCACATGTTGGCTTCGTCAAAAAGCAGACCTTCCTGAGCACGGTTATTGTTTGGATGTATATATTCCAATCATCGAGCCAAGCGATATTTTCCTTTAAGGCCTGAAATGCAATCATAATCCAGCTTCAGATAGCAGGCTAGAAGTA
Source organism: Amblyomma americanum (assembly GCF_052857255.1). NCBI lineage: Eukaryota > Metazoa > Arthropoda > Arachnida > Ixodida > Ixodidae > Amblyomma > Amblyomma americanum. Next base: position 95,445,293 of record NC_135499.1, on the reverse strand, counting down.
AGTATAGAGGAGAAACAATGCTCACCGCATTATGATAGGCTTCGTCAAACCGCACGTGCTCCGGTCTACGAGAATTTAGGCAGTCGAACAACTTGTTCATTGTTCTTGTGAAGTTCGAAGTAGCGGCCGACTCATGGAGCTGCTTACATTTCTCCTGGTTCCTGTAAAATTCCATTGCAGCTGCAGTGCTTTCGCTAAAGAGCTGCAAATTGAAAAAAATTTATTAACCAACACTTTCAGCAGAGCTAAAGATGCGTCTTTTACATAATAATCATTAGGACCTTTCTTGTGTGGACAGCAAGTTTCAAACTAATCTTCCTGAACGCATTAGGAGAGATGTGCGCCCTCATAAGCTTGGGCACAGCGCGGAGCCCAGCCTGCTCTTCCTCATAGTGGAGCAAGGCAGACAAGTGATAGTGGTGCACTTCTTGGCCTTTCGACAGCTGTAAAAAAATATTAGTAGCTTCAGCAAAGCCACGTAACACACATTCTGAATGATCAAATAACACCCTTTCTCTTACCAAAAACTTTCCAAAAATGCTGCAGGTTGTTTCGAATGCACTTGAATATGTGAGGTGGGTCTTGCAGCGTGTGAACAATTTTGCCAGGGCCGCACGGATGCTGGAAGCACGTCTCGAGCTTACCGATGTTGCCATTGATACCTATAGAAGGAAAGAACACATTGTAATGCTACCTACCTTATGATGAGTAGGTGCCCTTTTATATGCCGTTTGCTAATGCTACTGTTATCTGAATAAGAACTGCTAATACTTACCTAAGCACCTCAATGCTGACTGATTAGATGTGGAATTGTCAGAGCTGATAGCATCCACAATAATACCAGCATTTGTTAGATGCACAATACACTGAAGTACCAGCTTTGCTAATATTCCTCCTGGTGTAGCACCAGAGGCACAGAAAGTGCTTACAGTCTGTGACCAGCCACCCAGAAAAGACCGGAACAGGAACACGAGCAAAAGATTTGCATCTTTCTTTTCATCTCTTGGTCGTGTGCTCGGAGAATTTCATCTTGCCCATGAGTGCCATGTCAGACTTTCTGATGTGAACGCTTCTTCTCACAAACATCTCATCAAACATTAACACGCCTACAACAAAAAGTTTTAATTACTTTTGAAATATACGACTCTCATGATATCTTCAGAATCATACATGTCAAACGAAATTTCAGGATATGTTACCTCGACGCTCTCTGTCTGTAACTGCTTGTAGCTTTTCCTTTAGGACAATGAACAAATTTGCGTGAAAGCCAAAATCAGCCTTCAGATTCCGCATCTAGCCATAGATTGTGCGAGCATTTGGCAATGGAAGATACTAGTTCTCGTGAAGGAACGTGTACACTGCAGTGGACTTTATCTTGGGAAAGAGACAGTCATAAAACCACTCCTTGTTGTAACAAGCGAAACAAAAAGAAAATTTTCACTCAGAAACGTGTTCAAGGGACTTCACACTTGAACTGTATTAAAGCACAGGAATCCTGGAACGCGAGCCTGTATACTCATACACAGACATGACCCTGAACAGCATTTAAATTCGTAATTACACCATGATACAGTGAAAATTTATAGTCATTTTATGCAAGTAGCAATAATGAATCCTACAACAGCAAATTAATGGCATTAATATGATATGCTTCTGTTCAGTTTCTGACGTGCAATACGCAAAAGAAGGCACTGAATAGCAAAAATTATACTTTGTGTTTGCCCTAAGCTGTCTAAGCTTACCGTGCAGCTTTCGAAGACTTGAGGTTGGCCTTCATTAGCCACTGGTCGAAAATTACCTTCTGACGCTCTGACAACTTTTCGACCTCTCTCTCTCATTGTGTCAGCTTGTTCGCTTTTAACGCCATCGTCGCCAGCTTTTTCTGGCACAGGCGAAGCTGTTGCTGTGCGCTCCGGAGCTGGGACTTCACTGCCTGTAGCTCCGACAGCGAACATACCGCTTCCTCTGTTTGACAGCCAGTGTGTGAGCGTGTGAAGGCACTTGCAGGGTTCAGTGTGATATCTGCAAGGAACAGTGAAAAACAGTTGTTCAGAGCGCGGAAATAGGAGACCATAAAGACTACAGGAAAAACCTGCTGACAGGAAAGCAAAAGTGCCTAGGGTCGTGAGGGTTACCGTCATCTCCGTGAGTGGGAGTGGACGGCCATTCGCTTGAAGGGCCAACATCATCTGTCGCAGGGCTGTGCTCTGACAATTCCCTAAGCCTTTTTGCTAACGGCTCGCGTCGTTTCCCCCACCGAGCTACTAGCGCCGCCTCGTGGAAGGCGCGATCAACACATGAAGCTCTCCTATAGCGTTACGGAGAAGTTTCGTGACCAGAAAAGCACTGAAGGACTCTGGTCATAGTCACCGTAGCTGCCATTGATGCCGAGAACATGCAATCTATATTACCGAGAGAAACACGGTGTTGCTTCTAGAGCGAGGAGTTGGCATCGCAAGAAGCACTGCACATTTTCGCAATGAACAAACTGAAGTGCTGCTCACGAACTTCAGCGAAGAATAGCGGCACGTTACAAAGCAACCACGATTGCTTTCTTCGAACAACTATCTGACGTTCGCGACGCCTTCTCTCTCTCCGATCGAGTCCCGGAAGATTCATCCAAGGAAGATCGCAAGCACGTTTTCGCCATAAGCCCAGCCCTGCCCCGCAACAGACAAGACCAGATCCGCAATTTGCATCGAAGCTACAGCGAGTGCTTCTCGTCATCGCCGTAGGTCCGACAAGCGCCGATTGCCAAGCAACGCATTATAACCGGTCAGCATGCGGACCTCTCCGTCAGAGCCCCTGCCGTAGGTCGCCGCGAGAAAGACAATACGTCCGGGACCAAGTGGAAGAAATGCCAAGTGGACGACGTCATTCAGCCATCGAAGAGTGCCTCCGCTTTTTCTAGCAAATAAGAAAGACGGCGCATTTCGATTTTGTGTCGATTGCCGCCGCATAAACAACTTAAAGAAGAGGGACGTCGACGCCCTCCCCCGCATGATCGACACACTGGACCGGCTCTGAAACGCCAACTAGGTCGCATCAATGGATCTCCATAGCGGCTAATGGCAAATTGAGGTCCGTGGCGAGAAGACCGCGTTCATCACTCCGGGTGGCCACTTCGAGTTCAAGGTGATGCCATTTGGTCTCTTTTCCGCACCAGCCGCCGCGGTGGCTGAGTGGTTACGGCGCTCGGCTGCCGGCCCGAAAGACGCGGGTTCGATCCCGGCCGCGGCGGTCGAATTTCGATGGAGGCGAAATTCTAGAGGCCCGTGTACTGTGCGATGTGAGTGCACGTTAAAGAACCCCAGGTGGTCGAAATTTCCGGAGCCCTTCACTACGGCGTCCCTCATAGCTTGAGTCGCTTTGGGACGTTAAACCCCCATAAACCAAACCATCTTTCCCGCACCAGCGACGTTTCAGCGAGTAATGGATACGGTGATGGCAGACCTCAAGTGGCAGATTTGCCTAGTATATTTAGATGACGTCACTCTCTTCGCCTCAAAATTTCAAGACTATCTAAAAAGGCTTCGAACAGTACTAGAGGCAACCAAGACCTCTGGCCTAAACTTGGAATCAGGCAAGAGCCACTTTTCCTATGAACATCTGCTGTTTCTAGGCGACATCGTCAGCAAGGAGGAGTACACCCTTACTCGCAGGAAACAGCTGCTATCACACTGTTTTAAACGCCAGCCGATAAGAGGGCTGTGTGCAGATTCCTCGGACTGTGCGCGTATTACCCACGATTTGTCAGCAATGTTTCGCGCATCGCCAAACCTCTGACCCACCTGACAAAGGCAAACTTGACATTTAGATGAGAAATACCACAAGCAGAACCCTTCAAGAAGTTCAGCGTCGTTTACAGTTTCCACCGTTACTCGCGCACTTTGATGATAACGCCGATACTGAAGTTCATACCGACGCAAACAGCGTGGGCCTAGGCGCCTTCCTCGTTCAGAAAAGCGAAGGACTTGAGAAAGTTATCGCACAAGCTAGCCGCGGTCAAAACGGACGGTGCTTGCTTGCCGTTATGAAATACCCCTCCGACCGCCTCGCTTGATGGAGTCTACGCCTCCAGGAGTTTGATGTCTCTATCGTTTACAAATCCGGACGAAAACACTCTGATGCCGATTGCCTCTCACGAACCCCTGGGGATGCACGACCGCCGGGCGACGATGGGGACGCCTTCCTGAGACCCATGAGCTCCCGCTCTTTTGCACAGCAGCAACGCTCGGACCCCGACCTAAAACGCCTCATCGAGTACTTGGAAGGCAAAGTTTATTCACCCCCCGCCTCGTTCTATTGAGGACTCTCTTCGTTTTGTGTAATAATGATGTTCTCATGAAGAACTTCCGCAGCGAACAAAACAGCCGACCTCCTTGTTGTACCTGCAAGTCTCCGCAAAGACGTTCTACAGGCTTCACACTACGTGCCGACCGCAAGACATCTCGCATTTTCTCGCACCCTCCGCTCCATTCAAAACAAGTATTACTGGCCCCGACAGTCTGCCGATGTCGCAAATTATGTGAACGCCTGCCGAGATTGTGAGCGACGAAAGGCCCCTCTCACCCGACCCACAAGTTTTCTGAGCCTCATTGAACGCCCATCGATGCCCTTTCAGCAGATCGGAATGGACTTGCTTGGCCTTTTCCGAAGTCAGCGTCTGGAACTGAGTGCATCATCATAGCGACCTGACCCGCTACGCCGAGGCCCTATCGAACGGGTTAGCAGCAGAAGTTTCCAAATTTTTTGTAGAGTCCATTATTCTGCGAACCGCCCCCCCCCCCCCCCCGATGTGTTCTTCACGGACAGGGCAAAACAGCATTCAATGTGGAACTAACGCTAGCCATCCTGCGTTACAGTAAACCCGGCCACTGGAGGATAACTGCATACCTTCCGCAGACCAACGGGCTGACCGGGCGCCTGAGCAAAACCATCGTCGATTTGCTGGCGATGTATTTCGGTGCCAAGCATAAGGCCTGTGATGTCATCCTGCCTTACGTCGTCTTCACCTACAACACCGGTGTGCCGGAGACCACTCAGATGACGCCTTCTAGGCTCGCCCAAGGCAGGGAGGCCATGGCCACGTTAGACGCCATGCTGCCCAACGATACCGAAGCAGATAACTTCGACGTTGCCGCCTGCCTTCAACGCGCAGAAGCCCGATGACTTGCCCGATTACGGATTAATGACCAGCAGCGGACCAACGCCAGACGCTGGAACCTACGAAGGCGAAATGCGGAATACAAGCTAGGAGATCGGATATGGGTTTGGACGCCCATTGACCGCCACGGATTGAGTAAAAAGTTCTTGCGCCGCTATTTCGGCCCATACAATGTTTTCGTCGGCTAGACGAACTCGACAATGTAGTCGTAGCTGGTAACATGAGTGCACCACAGCGACGTCGCGCACGCCCAGAATTTGTCGATGTCGTCCGTCTAAAGCCCTATTATGGGCGCTGAACGACACTGTGTTTCCACACTCGGAAATTATTTTTGCACAACCTGTTTTATTTGTTTCTAGCCGCTTTATTTGTTTTAAAGCATCGGGTCGATGATTTTTTGAGAGGCGAGTAATTTCGCAATCTTTGTGGTGTTTGTTAGTTCTTCGAATCTGCCGGAACGCCGATTTATCGCTTTTTTTGCGATGCATGGCGAGGCCAGATTTATCTCCACTGTTCGCACCCAGGCGGAGCCGATTCTAGGTTGTTCCAAAATGTTGTAGTAGCTTTGCACACCGTATCTCGAACGTTCGCTGCGAGCTTTAATTTGAGCGCGACCGAGAGCGGAGGGCATCTTGTTCTATGGGCGCCGAGCACGCTTGTTGCTGCGCCGCCGCCGAGTGATTCAGTCCATTGTGGGCGTATGTCAGCCTAAATAGAAAGTTCCGTGTAAACGCCATTTTCGCTGTCATTCTTGTCTCCGAAGTGCCGCCACCACTTCATGACAATATGTTTATGATTTATGGGGGTTTAACGTCCCAAAGTGACTCAGGCTATGAGGGACGCCGTAGTGAAGGGCTGCGGAAATTTCGACCATCTGGGGTTCTTTTACGTACACTGACATCGCACAGCACACGGGCCGCTAGAATTTCGCCTCCATCGAAATTCGGCCGCCGCGGCCGGGATCGAACCCGCGTCTTTCGGGCCGGAAGCCGAGCGCCATAACCACTCAGCCACCGCGGCGGCTCGTGACAACATGTGTTGAGGGCTTCAGGCATAGAGTCACCGGACTGCTGCATCGAGATGGGGGTATGTAGTGACTGGGATCATGCACTGAGTGCTTCCTGCGAAGGTTTCTTCTGTCCTTTGGCAGCGACTGCGGAATCAGCTCGGAATCTTGCGAGTTCATACTCTGATCGATTGACCCACGGCTTAACCAGAAAAGTATATTATTGCTAACTAGTGGTGAAAAGATTGATTTCCAGCCTCCAATAGGCTGGTACGCCTCGAGTTAATATGCAACAGGCTAACCACCGTTTTAGAATTGAGCCTTTCGGAGTAGTCTCTGGCAGCGCTTTGTTAAAACTATATTCGTTCTACATATGAGAATTGCATACTTTTGAAAAGTATAAACAAGCATATATATGATGACACCTGCCGAGTGTAATGCATGTTTCATGATGTTCTGGTTTGCTGTTGTTTGCGTGGAAAACGCTTTAAGAAGAGAAGTGCACTCTTTTCTGTTGACTAACGGCAGTTTTTTATCTCTGCTGGTTTTCAGTCATTGTAACAAGGCTTAGACTAGACTGAGGGGGAAAGTGTAATGAGAGACAACTGGCATCTAGGATTAAGAAAATGGTTTAGGCCGCTGTTCGAGGCCGCGTATGGCTTGCTACAGCGTGTGTACAAAAGTGACAGTTGGGGAATAAGTAGTCATAGCGACAAGAGGCAATGGGAATTTTTTCACGGACCACTTATCGGTTCTCTGTAGAGCAAGCCAACATGCGGTCCGATGACTTCGCATTCACCACCTCATTACGACCCTAGCTGATTGACGCGTTACTCTGCCTCCCACGTAATGTTTTAGGTGCACCTTAAAGTGCGTTGATTTCCACACGAGTCGTCCGGCTGCTTAATTGCTTGCAGCTCCAATTAGTGAAAAACCATTAACTAAAGCCTCCTATCGATCTGTGAAAGGCGCTTTCTCCCGTTTCCTCTTCACGCAAACCGGTTTCTTCCTAGGCTTCCTCTGAGCTGTGCCCATTCGTGGAGAAATAATTGGTTTGAGTGGACGCAGGTGGGCATGCTCGCTCTGCGTTCCGACCAGAGCCACCTCGCGCCCCTTCATTATCCTATGGTAGTTGGGGATCATTCGGTTATGAGTGGTGATGGATAGACAATTTGCTCCGAACTTATATAAGCCGTTAATTGACCAGCGTTTTCAACAGAGCCAGTCTGTCCGGTCCATGGGGTTTTCCCAGTAAACTATTCTATAGATATCAGCTTTTTGTGAACCTACGTAAACTGGGGCCACCTTTACACTGCTGACATTTGTGAAAGCGTATAAGCAGTCTTCTTAATATGGCTAAATGAACTATTTTCGGGCAAAGAAGCTAAACGTTGCGGGTAAAAGGATAGCCCCTCTGGCTTGGTTGGTGTAACTTTGCTAAGGTATTTCAGTGACATAGAGGACTTCTGCAATATGACGAAGTAGAACATTCTTGCGGGCTAGTTGGTTAATTGCAGAATAAAGGTTAGCACATCGCGAATTGAACTCGATAGGAGAACAGGAACAAGGGAAGGATAAGGGCAAGAATAAAATACCTTGCAAGCCAGTTTTGAGGAGCACTAAATTTTTGTTTAAATCGAGAGATAAGGCGGAAAGGAGGTGGCTGAAGCCTTTCACATCGTAAAGAATGGTAAAAAATATGTCAGGACTCCGTCTATTTCGCTTTCACTGAGTGAAGTCGCGTTTTTGGAAGGCCGCATAAAACTGTTTCATTTCTTCCCAAATTTTGTTCCTGGATGTATGTACATCAATGCCGGAAATGTAATTTTATCAGGTTTTATGCTCACCTTTACACTTGTTTTTTGTTGTCTGCCATGTCATGCTTGTTTTCCATACCTCATTCCAATCTTTTACCTGGTTTTAATTTTGACCTTTACTCGTATTCTTTGTAGTTTCCATGTTCTCATGCCGGTTTTTCCATATGTCACAACATGATTATGTCTCGTTTTCATAAATTTATACTCTTGTTGTCTGTTGGATTACCTGCATTGTCATTTCGCGTAATTTTCGACCTCTTTACTCAGGTTTATTGTTAGGTTTATTACTTTTTTTCCTTTTCTTGGCATGGAGTGTCTGGGGAGTAGTAGTAGTAGTAGTAAGTGGTTGACAGGGGAAGAGGAAAGAAAAGTACACGGGCCTGTGACTGATGTTAACGCACCACCACCACTGCCGGCGTGCAGATAGAGAGGAGAAGGAAAGGTAGAGTTTCAGAGGAAAGAGGGAAAGGGGGAGTACAGAGATGCGGGAGACGCAGTCGTATCAGACAGTCAGTCAGCTACCTTGGGCTAGCAATAGCCGTCCAGGCCCGTCTCCTCCAGGAAGGCGAGGAGAGACCGGAGCGCCTTGGAAGCGTTGGGACTGTTGGGAAGAGGAGGGCACTGGCCGAGTCAGATGGAAGGCTCAGGTCCCGGTAGCAGGCAGCCAGCTTTGCCTGGTGGATGGCCAAGGTAGGGCAATCGAGGAGGAGGGGATCGGTGGTCTCCGTATGGCAACAGCGGGAGCAGTCCGCTGTGAGGGACAAACCCTTGCGATGGAGCGTAGCCCCGGTCCAGAAGCATCCGATGAGGAGCCGGAGGAGGAGGAACCTCTGCCGTCTGGTGAGCCCTTTAAGTGGCAGGCGTTGAGGGGGTGTCTCTTGGGCAACCCTGGGGTCGGGGTGCTCTATTAGTAGCTGCCACTCCGTGACGGTTCTGGCAACATCAAGGGGCACCACAGCAATAGAGCAGGGGGTACAGCTTCCATGGGCAGCCTTGGCCGGAGCATCTGCTTCCTCATTGCCTGGGACTCCGACGTGGCTGGGTATCCAGTCCAGGGAGAGTGAGCAGCCACGGGAACAGATGCTGTCCAGTCTGGCGGCCAGCTTGCGTACGACGGGCAGCCGGCTCTGTGGCTCTTGCAGAAGCTGGAGGGCCACCCTGGAGTCGCTCAGAATGGCCGCAGACTGCAGTGCGCGGTGGGACTCCAGGATGTCGGCAGCCAGGTGGAGGGCCGCCAGCTCTGCTGTGGTCGAGCTGGCCACGAACGGAAGTCTGGCCTGCAGGGTTTCTCCCAACGAAGGTGCGGTGCAGGCAGCCGCAGTAGACGTGCAGGCACCAATGAGGACCGGCCCGTCCGTTATAGCTGCGTGCAGCCGGCCAGGTCCTCCTTCAGGGTCGCTGCTGCTTCCTGCCGTAGGCCAAATTCAGGGGTGAGGTGCTTCGGCTTGGCACCCCGTGGTGACATGAGCACCCGGAACAGGTGGCCCAGGTCCGGTCGTGGAGGGGAGGAAGGTGCTCTGGCTGTCCAGCCACCAGCTGTTCGAGCTCCTGGGCAACCTTCCCCACTCGCGAATGAGGGTGGCCGAGGAGACGATCCAGGAGGGGACGTTTGTCCGGGGCGAGGTGCAGTCGCTCAGCATGGCAGAGCGCCGTCCGCTGGGCCTGCAGCATCATGGGCCACACGCCGGCCTCTGCAAGTGTGGCCGGGAACTGGGAGCCACGGGGAAGTCCCAGACACAGACGGACGGCAGCCCTCTGGGAACGCTCGATGGCCAGCTGCTGGTGGATGGTTATCTGGACCAGCGGGAGGGCATACTGAGCTCCTGCCATGGTCTGGAAGAACCGGAGCCCCATTTGTGAGGTGATGCCGTTCCCCCCAGCCAGGAGACTCCGGATGGCGCCACGGACCCTGGTTGCCTGTCGGCAGAATGCCTTGACTGCTGGGCGCCAGGTGAGGTGGCGGTCAATCAGGAGGCCCAGGTAGCGGCAGGAATGCCGCCATGGGAGCTCCCGTCCTGCAACGCTGAGGCAGGTCTTCCCCGGGTGGGCTCCTGGCCGGATGTTGAGCAGCATGGCCTCCGACTTGGTGGGGGAGAGCTGCAGGCAAACCCGTTCCAGGTAGAAAATGACCCTGGTGATGGCTCGTACATTCCTGATGACCTGAACCCTCTGGCGCCGTTGTCCGCGACACCAAAGGGCAATGTCGTCCGCGTAGATGGCAATGCGGACGGGAAGTTTCAGGCCATCTGGGAGGCATCTGGGCAGCTGGGCTATCACCTAGTTGAAAAGCATGGGGCTCAGCACGCTGACCTGGGGAACCCCTCTGGTGAGGGCCTGGGGAGCACTGGTAACACCTCCAGCCCGGATACAGCTCCTGCGGTCCTGCAGGAACCTCCGGATGTACCCCTGAAGGTTGCCGGTGACGCCCAGGCAGTCCACGGCCTCGAGGATCGCCTCATGGAAGACATTGTCGAATGCCCCCTGGACTTCCAGGAGTGTGAGGCAGATGACGTGGTGGGAGTGGCGTGCATCCTAGAGGTCGGTCACTATGTCTGCTATGGCGTCGGCAGTACAGTGGTGTCTCCGGAACCCGGACTGCTGCTCGGGCAGGAAGCCTGTGGCCGCAGCGATCCACTCCAGCCTCCCCAAGGCCATGGATTCCATGAGCTTCCCCGGGACCGAGGTCAGAGACATCGACCTGTATGACAGCAGGTCAGCCGGTGGCTTGCCCGTCTTGAGGACCGGGACCACCAGGGCTGTGCGCCAGGCCTCAGGCAGGCGGCCTGTGGACCAGACCTCGTTGTATGTCTGGAGCAGGCTCGTCTGCATGGTGTCGTCCAGGTTCCGCAGCATCTGGTAAGTGACGCCATCTGGTCCAGGTGCACTGCGTCGCTTAGAGTGCAGCAGGGCAGAGGAGAGTTCCCTCCTCGTGAGGGCCGTGGAGCAGACAGCCGTGATGTCCGCCGCGTGTCTGCAGGCTGGCTGGATGCGGTTCCGCCTTGGGTAGAGCCGTGCAGAAGGAGGCTCCCGGGGGAGGAGGGCCTCTGCCAGTTTGTCAGCCAGCTGCTGGTAGGTGAGACCCCCTGCCACTGCGATGGCCAGGTAGGGGGCCCGCTGTATGGCAGGCTCCAGCAGCGAACGGAACAGACGCCACGCCCTGGCACTCCCCCTGGCGGTCACCAGGGAAGCACAGATGCCCTCCCACGACTCTCTGCAGCGTCGGTTGTGAGACCGGCGGCACTTCGCGTCGAGCTGGTTGTGCAAGGTCCAATTCTCGGATCGATCTGTGCGGAGCGCCCTCCGCTCTGCCTGGCGCCGTTGTGCCCGCAGCTGGAGGAGGTGGAGATCCGGGATGGGCTGACCAGGGGGGACCTCACAGCAAATTGTGGCAGCCTCCGCACACCTGGCAACATGGGTCATGATGTCGTCCTGCAGGGAGAAGCTGCGGAGGATGTCCCGGAACTTGTCCCAGTGGACCACTCTGCACGATCGACAATCCACTCTCTTGCCCGGTTTATGAGCCAGAGTGATAGGGTAGTGGTCCGAGCCCCAGGTGTCCGCCGAGCGGTGCCATCCATAAACACATCGGGGCGCCCCAATGGATAGATGAATGCATGTGCGAAAGCCCCCCCCCCCCCCCCCCGACGAACAAACGTGGGGACACCAGTGTTCCAAACATGCAGCCCAGTACCGCGAAGGGCCTCAACTAGATGCCGGCCGCGACGATCCGCCCTGCGGGGTCCCCACCGCGGGTGAGCCACGTTGAAGTCCCCGAAGAGCAAACAGTCGCCGCTAATGAGACTGACTAGCTGCGGCAAGGATTCGGCGTCCCAAGGGGTCAGGGGACGCACATATACACTTGCCACAGCTGTGCCTGCTCGACCCAGCCTGACCCTTACGCAGACGAACTCCATGGGGGCCACAACCGCATCACTCACCAAAATCTCCGCCTGAGCGAGAGTCCTGCGGACGAAGATGGCTGCCCGGGAGGGTCCAGGTGGATGGCTGTCCTCCAAGCATGGGTCAACCCGACAGGAGGACTGCTGGCAGGAGGTCCTGCTGCCATATCCGATGTACCCTGGCATGTGTAGCTTGTCCCGTTGCACGTACACCTCCTGGAGGGCCAGGACATCGTACTCCTCCAGCTGTAGGCGGTCATGAAGCTCGGACAGGCGGGTCGAAGTGCCCGGCAGTTCCACTGGAGAACCCGTGGTCTGGGAACCAACTGCGGTGTGCTAGCCATGATGATTGGCCTGGGGACATGCTGACTGAGTGATCTGTGGTTTATGGGCCCTTCTGCAACGTAAGAATTTGATCAATGTGGTCTAGATTTTAATCAGGATTTGCGTGAATGACAATGACGGCAATGCGCCAAGGTTTATTCCTTATATAGCATTTGCCTTACGGTCTCCAATAAACAGTTGAAACTGCGCCTGTGGTGTCGTGTTTGTTCCTGTTCTCCTGTCGTGTCTAATTCGAGCAGTACTAACTTTTTTTCTGCAATATGTCATTTCAGAATGCTTGAGTGTCTTAAAGTCATTCATATAATATTGCCTGATAGAAACCAATGGAAAGCAAGAAGCTTTTAGCTTCATCACTGCGGAACCTGATGCCTAGTTTTCTACCCTCATTTTGCTGTTCAGTAAGCGCCTGCAGACAGTGGGTTAGTTTCCTGAAAAAAAAAATGCATCTCTCGTCTCATTTGCCAATGAAGAATGCGTAGAAGACTTAGGACACTGTTTCTGATGTTTACTGCTACTCGATGCACAGGGCACCGCAGACAACTGGCTATCAGCTTTTATAAATTTATTTCTTTGCGCTGTAAGAGCAGCAGTGGGCTAAAGCTGAAAGGATTTTCTGTTGATTTTCGTAAAAAGGGCTCACTGAAATACGTATGGTGCTAGGCGAGGTACGCAGCGCTTTGCTCTGGAGGCTCGTGTTATATTTACTGCGCAAGATATTTGATTAACTTTGAAAACTTGTGCAATTCGGGTTTAATTATCTTGCACAGGGCGATTCGCAGCGATTGTTTTAACATTTAATTTTAGGTGACGCTTGTGTTGAAGACGTTTGTCCAGTGAAAGCTATGGTCCGAACGTATCTTGGCTAAAGCTCTTAACCAACATCCCGCAGAAGCGACATTCTTCGCTTAAATCGTGTAATTTGAGACGCAAAATTTTCGCTACCTGTAGTCGTTTTTTTTCGGGTCACTCAGCCTGAACAAACATTTTGCATTCGATTCCAATGAAGCTGCACAACTTGCGCTCATATTGACTGTTTTATGTGTGATAAATGACTTTTACATCCTTACTAAGACAAAACCACTTTCATTTCGTGAGCACAATTTATGCCAATCCGCGGCAACTTATCTAAATCCAGGGTATGTAGTGCTTACTGAAGCCGGAATGTTACTGAGGATAATCGTTTATTTCTCTCTTCGATACATTGCGCCTTCTGATGGTTTTCGTTCTTTCTAGGGGTGTGCGAATATCAAATTTTTCGAATACGAATCGAATACGAATAATTAGTTCTGAATATCGAATCAAATATCGGATAATCTAGGACAGACGCATTTAGCCACTACAAAACATTTATTTGAGCATTCAAGAGCATCACAGTTCAACTATCAATGAATAAATGAACACAAAAGGTGTGTGTGGCTGCACAAAAAGCATCAAAGTCTAGAACATTATTCTTAGAAGAGTGGAAATATCACATAAAATGGCTAGTACACAGCACTGATTAAGGCTATCTTGCCATAAGCACAAAAGCGCATTGCTGGGTTGAACATTAAAGGTTGTCGTGAAGGAAAACCAGCTGCTCCACATGGTCATGCAGAAGTCTTTCCCTTCTAGCTGAAACGACTTCTCCAGCCACAGAAAATGCCCTCTCACTTGGCACTGAAGTGACGGGTATTGCGAGGTACTTCGTGAACAGCTTTGACAGACTATCTGAAAGAACCCACGGTCCCCCACCAGTCGCATGGGTCACTGTCTCGTTTCAACAATGCCTCCTCTGGGTAAGCAGCAAACTCCCATCCTGCAGCAGACACTGCTTCAGTTTCCACAGCATTCCTCACTAAATTGTGAAATGCATTCCAGACATTAGAAAACTGCTCTGCACAGAGTTCTGGCCTCTGTTTCTTAGCTACTGGGTCAGGAGCACACAGGGAGAGATTTTGTAGCACCAAATCTTTTAGCCATATCATCTTTTCTTTGTCGGGTCTGAATATAGTGGATTTGGAGCGTGGGTCCAAAAACATGGCCAGGCATGCCTCCTTGTCCTCTGCATACAGGGGGAACCTTGATCTGACCGAGCATACCAGGGCTGTATGAAATCCAGTTGTACCAGTGAAGTTTGCAAGATAATGCAGCATTCCAAAAATGAGTGGTATTTGAGCTGAAAGTGATGGACACGTTTCTGTACTGGCGATAACAGTAGCTTCAAAGAAAGGCTTGAGCGTTTCTACTTATTCAGAAGCCTCTTTCTTCAGTGGCAAGGTCCACAGTGACTGCCTCCTTTAGTTCCAAGAGACGAGAAAGCATTAGGTACTGCCTGTTCCATCTGGTTTCTACGTCTTGCACCAGACGGAGAGGATCTTTGCCTGTTTTTTTGTATTCTTCTAGCCTTTTTTGTGCCGATGAGCTGTGCTTATAGTGACCAACAATGTGTTTGGTCTTCTTGCACAGGCGATCAATGGGCGGCCTACGAGATCTTGCGTCGTTAAGGGCTAGCTGCAGGGTGTGGGCGAAACACGATCGCTCTGTCCACGGGAGCCTCCTGACAGCGGCACGGATGTTGCGCCCATTATCTCTCACGATGTATTTTTCACAGTTGTCGGGTATCCCCCACTCGCTGCATATCTCGTCCAGCATAGCTGCGATGTTTTCAGCACGTTGACTGTCAGCCATATGACGAGTGTTAAGCGTAAACGCTGTATTTGAAAAATAGGAGCTAGGAGATGGCAAGTGAAGCTTACGTAGCTTTCGCTCGCTCGCGATGTCCACATGTCGCTGGTAAAGGCAACAGCTGCAGTTCCGCCTTCAAAAGCGTTGCTGAGCTCCATTTTCACCTTCTTCCGCGTATCGTCATACATGCGCGTTACAAGCACCCGTGAAAGTGTAGAGCGCGACGGTAGGCGATAATTTGGAACCGCAGCTGCCAACAGCTCTTTAAACCCGCGGTCTTCAACGACGCTGTAGGTCTGCAAATCAAGCGCCACCATGGCAGCGACCTTGCTGTTTAGTGCTTGCGTCATCTTTTCTGAAAGCGGCTCTGTCGGGCGCACAAAGTCGGTCATGGTCGGCTGATCTTTCTCCGGTACACCTGCAGCCATCTTTCGATACTCTTTCATCTGGGCCGCATGCAGCTTCAAATGGTTGACAAGCGGCGTTGTCGTACCTGAAGGCGTTCGAAGCACTTTGCTGCACGTGGTGCACTCCGCCGTCGATGGCGATGTCTTCACAAAGTATTTCCATACGGCGCTCTTTCCTTTTCGGTTTCCACAACCTTGTTTCGACGTCGCACGAATCAGAGTCTTATGCGCCGTCGCAGGTATAGCCACAAAGAAGCTCACCAGCACAATCAGCTACGGCATGGCCCGCCGTTACGCATGGCTCTGAGCGCCGCCATGTTGCTATGTCGATGTCGATAGGACTTGCGGACCGAAACGAACGACGGTGCTCGCAATAAAATATTCGGCTAAATACGAATATTCGTGTCGGATCGATTATTCGAAACAACACGAATATTTGGTTTTCGAATCGAATACGAATACTAAAAATATAATATTCGGTTGATATTCGAAAATTTCGAATATTCGCACACCCCTAGTTCTTTCATGTACGTGCTTAAAGTTTTCTGTGCAACGCACATTTATGTCTAAGCTCACCGATTCTAACCGACGCCGCAATTTAATTAGGAATTAGAATTACCAGAATTCCTTTACCGAGCGATAAAAATGCGCGTTGAAGAATGCCAACTTGAGCCTTTCTCTGAAAAAAGGAGCATTGCCCTGGGTTCAGTTTGATCTCCCGTGTTGAGCACACCGGTAGCCACGGATAGAGGAAGCAGAGCGTTTTTTTATTTTTCTGCGAAGAGCCGGCGACGGGGATTGTTAGCAAGGAAGGTATGATTTTGCCAAGCCATCTTCCACCAAAAAATGCACGAAAACTACAATAATCCCCGAGCTCCCGAAGAGTATGATGACAAGGCGCCATGCTTGTTCGAAGCCAGCTCCACGTTCGTCCATCGATCGCGGCCTCTGATTTCCACAGCTGAGATCGAGGTGGTGAGGGCGATTAAATTATATAGCGACGAAAGTAGCCTCCGCCTTGCTTGAAATCGAATGCCGTTTTTCATGTATGCGTGTGTAGCATCGTCTTCGCATCCATATATTATTTCTCGTTTGCCTTCTCACCGCTTTGCAAGGATTGAGCTCGCACTGCATTTTCTTTTGCAGTTTGTCACAGACGTCCAGGATGATTCTGCTTTCGCGAGTAACAAAGATTTGCAAAGAAATTAATTGAAGGTGGTATAAGCTCGGCCAGTGCTCCTCGGCTCTGCGCTCTTATCAAGTTTTGATTATACTCAGTGTTCACCTGAAAAGTTCTGCAATTTCAAAAAAGAGGCTCTTTGGGCTCGAAAAGCGCTTTTTTCGCAATGGCGATGTTAGTGGCGCAACACATGAGAATACAACAAAGACGTGAGATTTAGTGGGCTGGTCTACAAATGCTGAATTGTTCACTTTTTTACTATTAAAGTTGACAATGATGATGCTAGGCTTTTATGGCCCTAGGGCACCTAGGGCCAAAGAGCGCCAAGCTGTTAAAGCTAGTTTATTTATTCAGGGGCGCACAACCCCAAACAAGCAATATTCATATCAGTTTTTAGCATTTCCAAATCGCAGTTACCTTCAGCACTTTGACCTAACCATTTTTGTTTACCTCGCGCCAAAATACATCAGGTTCTGGAAAGCTTGCAGGCAAAGCAGTTCCTGAAGTTTTTTGCGCATTTACCCATTTTAGAAAATCGGAATGGTAGAAACACTGTCAACCAGCACGTCACCACTTTGAATTCTACCTTTTTTCATTTTTTTCCTCTTTAGTTGTATTTTTGATCTGATGACCTCTGTGCTTAGAGAATACCATGCGTTTCATGGGCTGACAAAAAAAAAAGGTGTGGACAACAACCTCTTTTTCCGGTGCCTATATTTTGCCTGTGCCTACGGCACCGAGTATTTCTGGCCGGTTTCGATGGCAATGACACAAATAAATTTGACGGATATGAAGAAACACACCTGCGCAGGTGTCTAAGAAGTTCAATTCTGCCCTCACTGATGTCAATCCTACTGTTGGTACCACTTTGTTCATGGTTTCTTTTTCTCTTTCTGTTGAGAGAATTGTCAAATGCGGGCAAAGATCTCTGCTTGCGCAATTCGTGTGTGATATTTCCTTGTAGTCTCAATTGCGTATCAAAATAACCACTATATTTACTATAGCCTAACGGCGCGAAATGCCGGCATCTGTGTGTGCAGGCTGTGTGTGCCGCTGAAGATACAAATGCGCCAGCGCACTTTCGCAATGAAAATTCACGCAAGGACGTTCGCTACGTCGCCATTCGCTGTCTGCGTTGTCACACTCTCTCGGAGGGAAAAGTGTGTGCTCGACTAAGCCTTGTGCAGGGAGATCATAGTACCTTTTATTTCGGCATTCCGCTGACGGCTTCTGAGCGTCATGCAGGTTTCTCACCTTTCTTCTGTGCCTCGGCCCAGTGGCGCGATTAGGAATGCGGGAAAATTGCGCCATGCCTTCTTTGTTTCTATTACTTTCTTGTTTTCTGCCTTTTTCTTCGACTAACAAGTGACTGCAAAAATGCGATAAAATGTCACATGTGCATGCGAAACCTTTGTGATCGACGAGAGCTTTCCGACACGTTCACTGCAATACTCTACGAAGCTTTCTTAAGGAGGACATTAAGAAGCGCGTGTGTGTCGGTCACGTCATAATACAGATGCAATAATGGTCCTTATTTTAATGGGAAAGCATTAAATGGCTTATCAGCAACGAAACCCGCTGTCCAGAAAAAGTATCGTTCCAAAACAGAAGTGAGCTAGCAAACAAAAAATGCATTTCTTCTGAAGGTGCGGGGAATCGAAGCCAGCACTCCTGGATTGCGAGGCGAGCACGTAACCCATAAACCACGAAGTCGCGTTGCTTCTTGGCGAACAAAGGTGAAATGCGTTCACTTACGACTGTACGCTAATGAGTAGGTGTGACGTTGCTAAGGAAGGAAAAAAAATAAATCAGAAAATACAAAATAAAAAACAATGCCTCCACATTAAAATCACGTAAGTAGTCTAAGGTGTCCTCAGTAATTTTTATACTGTGTCGCCGCAGGCTGCGTGCCTCAGTGTGCGTCTAGGACGTCAGCTCTCTGTCGACGTGCAAAGAGTACTTGCTCGCAAGATAAGGAACGCACGTGCGATATATGTAAAATATCCGGTGCGGCTTTTTCTGCCTCTAAAGACACCGCTGTCACGATTGATTTTAGCTCTGCTAAGCAAAGTAGGAATAGCGCCGATTATATGTCTTTTAACGCCATCTTTCTACAGATTGAGGTGCAAAGTTACTTTATTGACGAGCCATTACAGGCTAGCTTTTAAACTTGTGAGTTCAGCATATGAGCTTTATTTCGTCAGTGTGGATTAAACAGCAGGAGAAAAACCTGCGAGGGTAGTCTAGTCAGAGGATCGCTATGAACGAGTGAGTAAATGAGTGAATGGACAACTAAGTTGGAAGGCGCCTCTAATTGTCAACATCCCCAGTTCCTGAAAATTAAAATATGACCTTTTTTAGTGAGCAAGAAAAGCTACTATGTCTCAAGGAATTAACAACCAAACAATCCATTCTGCAAAGGGGCACACCGTACCCCATTGCCTATTGAGCAACATTTGTTTTTGGACAAAGTTCACGTGTTCAGTACAAATTACATGTTTAATTATTTAAAATATTCAATTTCAAAAGTGTACACGACCTACCAAAGCACAAAACCGCCATGTAGTCTTGAATATAGGCCTGTTGAGCGCTACACATAATATCCCAGTCACAACCTAGCGAAACGCAATCTGCAAGTGGTCATGAAAAGGGACATCCGAGGAGTATGGATCGCATGAGCAACGCAATTGCACAATAGTACGGCACACATGCTCATGAACATGAAATGGCACACGAATTAATGCAATATATCTCAGCTTTGATATACCGGAATGGAACCGTACATATCGAAGACCCTCAGGTATCAATATATGTGCGGAATGTGGCTGACGGCACAATATCGTGCGCAATATTTACAAGACAAATTCAGCATTCTCACGCACAGCAGCCGTTGTTGGGGGCTCATACAGTAAACATTAATGTATGTCACAGCTGGTTACAACATACACAATGCCTTCAGATCCAGTTATGCACCGGACACACTAATTTTGCGGGATGCGCCCGGATGCAGTGTCAGCAGCCATGGGCGAATTAATCTGCCTGCGGGGACAGTAATTGGACCCGGCCTAAACCTCATTACTACGGAAAGCTTTGAGGCATAATTGCCCAGCGTAGCGCAGCAGCTTTCTTATCCGTGTTTAGTTTCGATTTCCTTCCCTGTCTTCTTTTTTCTGGGTGGCCTGTCTTTGTGACAGCGTGGATCCAAGTGTCACTGGAAATATCCACTCTCGGCTCCTGCATGATGCCTTCTTACGTATTAAAATTCATTTATTCATATTTATTTCCTCAGAATTAGCAGATTTATCAGTGAAAATAGACGTACAAGAACTATACCGTCTTAACGACGCAACGACAGTTTCCCTTTTTTCTCTTCTATTACCCTCGACTCCAAGAGAATCATTGAATTCCTAAATGACAAGCAGCAGCCATTGCACAGCGATTTTACTTCCGAAGCACTGAGAAACGATCGTTTCAACTAGTTTCATCATCGTCATGTTCTATGTAATCATTTTAATTTCATGCGTAATCCACAACATGCGGCGTTTTTGAACGAACGAAGCTTTTACGGGGAAGCGATCAATCAATAACAGCTTCAAATTATATCAACACAATGTTAAACACCATAAACAAAAGTTGATACACCAAACATGTAACATAAGTTCTTCGCCTTAAGCTTGCGATATTGCGCAAGCAGTCGCGAGTCCTACATGTAATTTACAGCCAAGGCAGATAGTAACATGGGCCCGGACACTGCGCCGTCGACTTCGTCTATGTTTCTGGTCATTTCACCACAATAACGTGGGAACCAGAAGAAGGGGGCCAGTTGGGGGCGGGGGGGATATGAGAGCTTTATTCATGCCACAGGACAGGCGTTTAGAACATCCTGGGCTGATGTTGTGAGTGCATGTTGAAGGTTCAGGTGTCGGGTTGCAAGCCAGATGGGCCGCAGTGGGGGTTGGGGCGGAAAGATGGGCGGGTGATTCGAAGGCCGTGTAACATTATGTCAGGCTTGTTTTATATCTGCGTATGAGTGTGAACAGTTGGGGCACTGGAGTGTGGGAGCGCACTGATAGCGATAATGTTTAGCTGCTGTGTGAAGTAGACTGAACTATATTAGGCGAAGGAAGCGAATCGCACGGATCAGTAGGGAAATTTTGCTAAAGAGAAGGCACGAGCACTGCGCACGAGAGGCGGATTAAAATGCAGAGCCCCACGACACTACCCTGGAATTGTACATGTGCCCGACAGCCATCGCGCACGTGTGAGAAAAGGCACGAGCATGGCAGATCAGTTCTCTCAAAAGAAGTGGCGTGGGTGAATTATCAAACCTGATAGCAAGACGGGGCTGTGGACGTAAACATGAGGGCAGCATCAAGAAATGTATCTTGTACCGAGCACAAGGGAGCCTTCGCAAAGCGTTCAGACGCGTGTCAATCAAGTATCACGATGTGAGTACCCCCACCAACTGACGCCACACGACAGCACCGTGCAGAAAAGCGTGCTTGGTACAAAGCACTGAAGTGAGAAGCACGCGCTCGGAAATGCGCTGCGTATCTTGCGCAACAGTTAGGCGCAGATAATATGCCCATTAAAAACACCATTAAATTATCTGCCATTTCAATCTCCTTTTTTGCACACCATTGCTTTGTTTATATCACTATAACAGCGGCGTTCAACAGTCGTTCAACAATTATCTTACGGCAATCGCTAACTGGCGTAGAACACGATGCACTAGCTTGAATACGTCCAAGAACTCACTCCCATGGGATGTAACAGGCAAGGAAACTGTACTAAAATAAATACCTAGGACAAACGTTCGAACCAAACCTAACTTGGAGCACTCACATAAAGAAAGTAGTCTCAGGCCCAACTCAAAGACTAATAACTAAGGCACTAATTACAACACTGCACCTCGAAGACAAAACCTGCGCTTACACATCCTTTGTGCGTCTAAGACTAGAGTAGGAAGATGTAGTGAGGGACCTCCATATTAAAAGAGACCCGCTATACTGATAGAGTTCAACGAAGAGCTCTGATTTATCTACCATGCTTACAGGAGACAATTGTCTCCGTTACCGATTTTGTAGCGAAAGCTACATTGGCCACGAACTCGCAGTTTCGCCGTGCTCGCATTCGCACCGTGGTCGCACCGCACCACGTGACTAACCATGTGACTGGTCACGTATCCAACCGCGTGATGAACCACGGGACAACAAATAGCCAGACAACCAGACTAACCTGGGCTTGCAATTAAGGTTAACCAATGCTAAGCAAGCTATGCCTTAGCTTTCGCTGCGTATATCCTGGCATAGCCGAACTAAGCCACTGCCAATTTTTTTCACGCGTTCGGGCTTTCTATAGCTTGAACACCATCGCAAGGCGCACCCGCTATAAATGCTGCATAATAATAATGCTGAGATCAATTGAACAGCAAGTCTGACAGTCCCTAGTCGGGGAGCACAGAAAAACCAGATCACCCCATCCCTAGCTGCCACGTGATAGTTGTCGACGACGACGACACCACCGCGACAGTGCAATGCCATCTGCGTGTCGCAAACTCCCTATCGTAACACTACCCCACCTCCGCCCCGCAGGAGAAGCACAGTTAACTCCTGTGCGTCCTAAGCGAGGAAGCTCGAATGGTAAGGCTTAAGACGTCCGATGTGCACGACCTGTGAGGATGGCGCTGCAGGAGGAGACTTGGGTGCTGAGGCGTGATTGCGTAGGTCACGTTGCTCAGTTGCCTGAATACACGGGACGAACCTACGTAACCAAGCGATAGGTGCTCACAGAAGACCGCACGGCATGCCGGGAGCCAGAGGAGGACTAGGGAGCCAGGAGGATAGTTGGTGTCACTGTACTGAAGGTTGTAACGACGTTTGTGAGTGGTCTGAGAAGCACCGAGCCGATCTAGACCACTTTGGAGGGCGGTGTCAATACGGGAAATGGCGTCACAAGCGTAACTACTGGTAGAAACGTGATCAGGCAGTAATCTGTCGAAAGGCAGCCGAGGGCCGTGGCCAAAGAAGAGATTGAAGGGAGAGTATCTGGCTAGGTAGTAAGGAATTCTGGGCGAACGGGATGATGTTGAACTCATAGTAAGGATGTAGCTCGCGTTGTTGTAGTTTACCTCGGTACACAAAGCGCATACCGACGCGAGATATAGCGGCCACGTGTCGTCGTCGCCGACAGCACAGTGCCAATATAACCCCCTCTTTGTATCGGCACTGCATATCTTTACAATATCATTAAAATCGATACCCGGCCAGATTATAATGCCTATATTTAGTATAATACCCTGCAACCCACTCGAGGAAACCACAGCAGTACACTTTTAATGCCACATTGCAGAACCAATGCATGCCGACATTTTTTTTTTTGCAAGGATACCACATCGAATGGAATGAGCTACCTTTAAGGGTCAGAAACTCGGCACATGTCCAAGCAATTTTGCCTAATTTACTCCCCTGATTGTTATTGTGTAGTGCATGATCTTACTTTTTGTGGTGTGAATGATGGCTAGGGGATTCCATATCTCATTTGGCAAATGCACAGGAGTTTGTCGTACTTTGCACAGGCCGCGCTACTGGTGTATTCTGTCGTATACAATTTCTTCCGTTCAATTTTCGCCGCAGCTCTATGTGTAACACGCACATGCTTTTTTGAACATTCACCTTGTCCTCTGTCCATACTTCCTTTTGTCAAAAAACTGGCTGCCGGTACTCTAAATTTAAAAAGCAAAAAACTGCACACAAAGAACGATACGCTGTTATATACGCGCCGGTCGACATCACCACGAAGTCTGCGCCCTCGATGTGGCCTGGTGGTTACGCAGTCAGTTAAGGCTTTTGGTGGAGCATTTTGCATACACCGCTGGCGCTACGATTTGAACCACGATCTTAACTGTCGAATCGCATTTTTTTTACATTTATTTTTGTGCTTGGCTAATGAGTCAAGACAATTGTTTGTATCCTCTCATTACGTACAACACTTTGCTCAACAAGTGCAGAATAAAAACAGAAAGGAGACAGGAACAACAAACAAGAAAATTACGAGCGGATATAGCTCAGTGGTACAGTGGACGTTAAGCTTTACACAATTCAATAAAAGATTCACTGAATATGGAGGCAATGCATATTAATATTGGTGATGGCTGCTCTCTCAGTGATGATGTTGTAGCGCCACCACACGGACTGGCACTTTGGAAAAGGGAGAGGTGCTAGGCACGCGCCGTTGAAAACGTTAAAGGCTGAGCGGCAGAGCGGACGTGTTGCTCGCTGGCCGTCACCGTTCATAGGGACTCCAGCTGTCGGCAATAAATGTGGGGTAGCATCTAGCGCCCACATTGTGGTGACATCGGACTTCTCGGATGCAAGCAACCCGCAGTCATGCCATTGCACCCGCTGCGCTCCGCACGCCTGGCTTCCTCGCTATCTGCTCGCTCCCGGCGCGGCACTCCTCCTGTGCACCATCCAGCTGCCAGGCTCATCCAGCCCAGCCATATGTCTTCAACTTGCCGCGTCATGGACTCGCCTCCGCGGGCGTCTTACGACCAAGACGAGTGCATTCAGCCGCCGCCCACACGGCGTGGCTTCCCTGAGCTTCCCGGCATAAAGAGAAACAAGAAAAATCCATCCCTATGGTTTATTCTTCTAGAATCGCACTTCTATGTCCATCCAGTGTCCAGTCAGAACATACGCTATTTTCTGGAAAAGATGCGCTTCCTCGAAGGCCTCTTCTAGCAGCTCATCTTGCCGGAACCCGGCCTAACTTTATACGATGACCTGAAGGCGGCTGTAATTGCCTTCTGCGGCATTCCTCTCACTCGTTCATCACCTTCCGACTGTTGAACAACCCCAGGAGCGCAGCCTGCACTATCCTTCCCTCGTGTGCACTCGATTGAAGCCCCGACGCCCTCCGCAAGCCCTACCATTTTCGCGCGCTGGCATGCGAGTTATGTGAGTCTACAGCACTAGACTCAAGCCACTTCTTGGACTCGTTGCCGCAAGCGCACTCCCCACCCAATGCGATTACCTTGCACAGCGAGGCCGCGTCGGTCGAGTTTTGTGCCTCCCCTTCGACAGACCTCGACGAACCCATCAACGTAACCTCCTTGGTCCGTGCTATACAGGCGGTGGAGACTCACGTCACCTTAGTGTTCCGTCTTCCCCCACAACAAGAACCGGACACGCGGCAACCTCCTGCTTGCACACTGCCACCGCCAGCCCCTAGTGCATGTGCATCCATACGTCAAGACCCTGGTACACTGCCTGCACCGCTGCCCATTCCTCTCAGCGCACTTGCGCCATCTACTCCGCTCAAAGCATTGCCCGCCGCTCACCTCGTCGTTCCCTCCACGCCACGAGCATGTCGCTGTGGTATCCGCACTCCTTCAGCGCAGGTCACGAAGACTCCGTACGACTGTGCTTCCTGAACGTCACAAGGGCAGGCGACACCAGCGTATCATTACTACACCTACTCTGCACCGTTCGTGGCCGCCTTCGGTCGCTCACCACCGGCCTATGCCACCCAGAGTTGTCCAACCGTACACCCTCTGTCGACACAGCTTGCCCAAGCAGCTTACATCTTTCGTTCTCGTGCAGCATCCCGACAGTTGGTCTCCGTACTTCGACTGCAACACAGCGACGACTCATGGCTCCTCAGCTTGCTCCACAGTCATCCTGCCACCCCGGCCGATGCGTTATATCCAGCCGCAACCTCCACAAAAGCCTCTTATATGCGACACTGCTTGCTAAACGAACTACAACATGGCCACGGACTTCACCTGTGTAAATATGTCCACAGATTTTTGTTTCTAGTGTTTTATTTCATTGTTATTTTGCGTTTTTTTTCCCTTGCTCATTTTTTTTTGTCGACCTGTTGTCTGGGTAGGGGCTCTGTAGAGCCACCACATGGACTGGCGCTTTGAAAAAGGAAGAGGTGCCAGGCACGTGCCGTTAAGAACGTTGAAGGCTGAGTGGCAGAGCGGACGTGTTGCTCGCTGGCCGTCGCCGCTCATAGGGACTCCAGCTGAAGGCAATAAATGTGGGGCGGCATCTAGCCCCCACAATGTGCTTATAGTCAACTGTTAATGGACGAGAATGTGTTTCATTGCTTTATTGCAAGGTTTGGTTGGCTGTGTTTCTTTTCCTTTTCTTTTCATGCCAATTATGTCTACTTTCTGGTCTTTAAAATGCACGCATTTGTGCATACCCATACGGCGTGCTTAACATGACCAGCAGTCCTGAACAGCCGCCGCGGTGGCTGAGTGGTTATGACGCTCGGCTGCTGGCCCAAAAGACGCGGGTTCGATCCCGGCCGCGGCGGGAGAATTTCGATGGCGAAATTTTAGAGGCCCGTGTACTGTGCGATGTCAGTGCACGTTAAAGAAACCCAGGTGGCAGAAATTCCCGGAGCCCTTCACTACGGCGTCTCTCATAGCCTGAGTCGCTTTGGGATGTTAAACCCCCATAAACCATAAATCGAGATGTCCTGAACAACACCGACTAAAGCCATCTGTCGACTGCCAGAGGCTAATAGCACATAACTCAATGGGGATTTTAATATGTTATTCACAGGAAACTATAAAGTATCATGACATGGTGTGCGGTGATGTTCATACTAATTACCTGCTGTTTCGACTCGCTACAGAATTTGACTAATGAAATTCTCGCGCCCCTTACTTTTGACGGCCGTAGGAATTCAACAGAGTGTACCGTCAATTCCAAATTGTCGCGATAATTTTTGGAGCTATGGGCAAAAAAGCATGGAGTGAAAGTTGCAGAAAGTAGAAACGTCTGTGCGGAATTTGTTTCTTCAGATCCAGATCGATGCAAGTGCATCGTGGTGGTGTCGACGGGGTTAGGCTGGCTTCGAGGGTGAGGTCCCATGAAGGGACGTCGATGTCAAATTATTTGTTCTTCATATCGTCGATTTTGAAGCTGCCAGCAAGGATGACTAGACAAGTTTGGTGCTTAGGGGTGTTCGGCGAGGTCTTTCGAACTGCCGCCGCTCCCGATAACAACGACTAGCGCAAGGCAAGTGCGCTCTCCCGGTGGACGTGCGTCGCTTGCACTAAAGCGGGAGAGCTAGACTGACACGGTTGCACTGTAAATTTGTAAAAAGAAACGCTGCATTGATTGCTCTACTGCACAATGACAGCAAAAACTTAAAAAGCACGTTTTTCTCAACCTGCACAAATATATGCCGTCGCCTGGTGGAGAAGGGTTGTGCCCCCCTTTCACGTACGAGATATGGAAAGAATACCAAAGATTCTGACGTTAACTGTGAGTGATTTCGTTTCAAACACTCTCAACGAAAACCTTTGCGACACCACTGCACGGCAAGTTACTTCACAAGTAAAACGCCACACGGAATACAATGAGGATGAAGAAATGCCCGAAGCATACTTTGCAGTATGCACTAAACCCCCGGCCCAGGTATGTGACATTTCCTGAGCGGAAAACAACAAAAAAGGCAAAAAAACGCTGTTTCGTGGGCTGGCGGAGATCGCCGATATGGCGCCTTTTTTTTCAGAACTATGCCCCTCTGGTCAAACACAGACAGGACACAGTTTCACCGCTACTACATATTTTCTCGAGTTCCTGAAAGGTGCTTGTGCCACCTTATTCTGCAACAGCGGACACTGATCCTGGATATGCTCGGTAAGGCATTGATGTTTATACATGTTTGTCGGCATTGTTGGAGAAAATCCAGCTGTCGCCAGTCTTGTTCCAGGTTATTGGCATTGCGACCAGGTGCAGCGAACTGACCAATTTTTAGAGGCTCCTGTCAAAAGTATAGGTAATGTAAAACATGTGCTTGCCCTGAATACAAAATTGGAGGCGAATATAGAGATAACGGTTCCTATTGAAGTGCAGCTGAATCTATAATTCAGCCCGCAACAAAATCTGCAGTTTCCTGAGGTGTCTATATCGGATAAAAAAACGCATACAGATTGCTGCTCTTGGTGAAGCATCAATGCTGTTTGCTGTGAACTATCAGGAGTTTCTACTGGCTTGTAGCAGAAATAAATTTTGCTCCATCTTAAGGCTTTGTCTCTCCATCTTATGGCATGTTAAGATATTTATTTTGATGTCTTTTTTGTGGCTAGACGTTGTTCCTACTCGCTGGCGACGTTCGCAATAATAACATTAGCCTAAATGTTATGATCTCTCACTATATATCCTGAATGGAGCGGCCAGCAAAGCGCAAAATGCTTTGTAAGTTTTACCCAATGTTGACAGCAATAAATATATACACTAAAGTTTAGCTTCTGAACTTTCACACGGCACTTACTCTCAAGGCATGTAATCCTCAGCACCAGCTGAGGACATGTGGCTGTCGTGAAGAACCGTGAATAGCAGTGCTCGTTTCGGAGCGCGGCCGCCTTAGCGTTGCAAGAGGGAGGCTTGGAGATCACCTAATTTCCTGACAGTTCTCGTAGGCTGCTCTCGAAAACGAAATACGTCATTAAATTGCAACTACTGGCATTAGCTTAAAAATTCCTTCGCAATGACATACAGTGCTCTTTAATAAAGCACACGCAGGTGTCCTTCTTCTGTTCTCAAAGAGTACAGAACCAATAACATTTTACGTATCGAAAAATTACTGCGTCGAGATAGTAGAAACGAAAGGACTTTAATATACAATGTGATTTTAAGAGCGGTAGCTCTTTCTGCTGACGTTTGTCAAGGGCGCGTCTAGGTGGTGCAATTAATTCTAAAGTGACCAAAAACAGTAACCACGTGACCACACTATATCACATAGCACAAAGTGGGCGTGTAGCGTTTCAATTGATTATACTTTCGAGCCGGTGCATATATGTGTCAATATAGCGTCCATTGAAGTAGCACCTCCCCACCCGTGGCCACCATTTACATGAAATTTGGGGGCCACCTCTTTGACGCCGAATGGACGGAATGGTGTCAAATGACTTTGCATGTTCCAGAGGATAAATTTTATAATTAAGATTAAGCCCAATTATGTGCGGTGTTAGCAAGGACGACCTTTCCGCCCTCATACCGTGCGTTCCGGGGGCCTTCAGACGGCGATTATGGCTGAACCGTTTGTCGCAGAGGGTTCAGGATGGTGTCAAACGATTCACCGTGTTATGACGACATGTCGTGCTATGATACAAGAAAATTTTCGGATAAAGCGAAGGTGGCTGTAAACCGCAATACTAGTGCAAAATCCATGAGGTAGATGGCGCGGCTTGTGTCTTAGAAAGGATGTTTCCGGAAAGGAAAGTCCGCGGATGTATGGATTTGGTCTCCTCCACGTTTGCTGAGCACACCGATTTAAGCACTTGAAGCTCCCATAGATAACGCTCTTAAGTCGTACAGTGAGGCACTCTTGGCGGAAAATTTTTTCAACCTTCACATTTTGTTTTCAAAAACTGTCAGAGATACGTTGGTGCGGTCCGTTGAGCCCTATTGTAAGCCCTGGCAGACAATATCTACCTCGTATGGATCAATAACTGGACGACTGATTAACTGAAAATAACTAATATTTTTTTTTATTTCGATTTTAGGAAGCAAGGTTATATTGAGAAATTCATGGCCGTCAACAACGAAGGTCAGCCCTGTTTTCAAACTATCTTAATAGAGAAAGTGTTCCAAAATATTTAACATCATAAATACGTATTTCAGAGCTTCTTGAGTTCGCTTTCCTGTATTGCTTATTTATAAAACATTGTCCTTCGCACTTATGCATCATATAAAGGTGCAGTTGGTGCATTTTACGATGTAGAAGAAGTAAAACTATTTTGGGTGACTCTACTACACGCAGCTGCGCAAGTTTATAAATATGAAATTAGGGAAAGCCACCTAAACTAGATTTCAAGAGCGCATTTTTGACATTCGATTTTTTGAACCGCATTGCCGATTAAAAAATAAAAGCAAGACTAATCTTCGATGTAGACGGCCACCATTTTAGCAATACAACTTGAAAAATTGAAAAATACAAACTTGATTGCGTTAATAGGAGTCTAATTATTAATCTATATGAAGTACATCCTGGTCGAAATCAAGAGGCAGAAATGGGCTTTGGCAGGGCATGTAATGCGAAGGCAGGATAACCGCTGGTCGTTAAAGGTAACGGAGAGGATTCCACCAAGAGAAGGCAAGCGTAGCAGGAGGAGCAGAAAGTTAAGTGGGCGGATGAGATAAAGAAGTTTGCGGCGACACGGTGGCCGCAAATGGAAAAAGAGAGGGTTAATTGGAGACACATTGGACGTGCACCATTTTAGCAATACAACTTTGCCTCCTAAATTGAAAATACAAAGTTGATTGCGTTAATAGCAGTCTAATTATTGATCTATATGAAGCACACCCTAGTCGAAATCAAGAGGCAGAAATGGCCTTTGGCAGGGCATGTAATGCGAAGGCAAGATAACCGCTGGTGGTTTAAGGTATCGGAGAGGGTTCCACCAAGAGAAGGCAAGCGTAGCAGGAGAAGCAGAAAGTTAAGTGGGCGGATGAGATAAAGAAGTTTGCGGAGACACGGTGGCCGCAACTGGCAAAAGACAGGGTTAATTGGAGACACATTGGAGAGGCTTTTGGCCTGCATTGGGTGTAGTCAGGCTCATTATGATGATGAGGCATCTAATGTCCGTCTGGCTGCAAAATGCAGCTCAGTTGTCCACACCGAAGTATCTGTCACAGTTATTAATATAAAAATGTAGAAACGTTAAAAAATCACCCTGTATACGAATCTTCAAGGTCTCTTTCGGGTAGGGTGCCCGACTGCAACAGTATTTCCAGCCAATCTTGTTTCTTCCCAATGAAGGATTGGCACATCACACACTACTTTAGAGGAGTTTGCTTTCTGCGACAGCAAACCGGCGCAGTTTTCTACCCTAAAGACTTGAGTTGCATCCTTTTCTTGCACTAAATGGTTCGTGGTGGCATGTGTGACCCAAATGTCAATGCCAGACCCAGGCTTTGCTCTGGTCCTAAGCCTTGTTGCATTCTATGAAAACCTGCTCAACTTATTGCTTCTGTATTTCTCTCAGTCGGTCTGCAGTGTTTGTCAAAAGTAACCAGGCGGCGCTATTTTGTTCTAAGTAATACAGAGGAGCACTTATGCCACGGCTCATGTCTAATTCTCTCTAAGCTAACGTGAACCGCTATTCTAACATTTCAAAACTTTTTTGTCCTTACAGGAGTCGTAAAAGATCCACTGTACGGTTAAGAAGCAGATCATGCAGCCTGGTTAGTTTTGGGTAATGACAGTACATAACGTTATGTTAGACGTGTTAGTTTTCGCTGGTTACCATGTACTCGAAGAACTCACGTGTGCATAAGCATCATCTGAGTGCATAGGCATTGGGTGCGTCTTCTTCTGCACGCTCAGTTGCGCTCAGATTCAAGTAGGATTTCGGGATTTCAAGCTGGAGTCGACAAACGTATTCGTTAAGCCCCTTTTAATCTCTATAAAAAAACACTTGGGTATATTTAGGTCTCTGTCATCATCTTGATCTTGCAATACCTTGCGAAAGCTGAGTATGCTGGTTCTCTGAAACATCTGCCAGCGTCACCAACATTAAGGCTCTCTTCATTACGCTTGCAGTAAACACGACAAGAATGAAAAGAATAAAAGAAACAAGGACGATAGCAGGACGACAGCCTCCTTGTTTCTTGCGCCCAAGAGCAAGTGTTGTCGTCAATAATCTTTCGATTGTGAACCCAGCGTGAGGTGTGTTTTAAACTAAAGAAAAGGTGTAGTACTGAGCACTTTAAACTCTGAGCAGTGCTGTTATATATGCATGAATTGAAGCCCAGTGCATTTTATTTGGTGTTCGATTTGACAGCTTTTTTTGGGGGGGCTGAAGCTTACAGTAACGCCGTCGCTAGAGGAGCGAATAAAGAGGAGGTTTTCTTGCATTTTCTTTTCGGATCACAGCCAGAAACAGCCGTGCGCATGTCGCGTGAGTCCAAAGGTGCTGCTCATCCAGGACATCATGGCTGTGTCAGGATCAGTTTTATAATTTTTTTATGGTAAAGCCGCCAAGAAAGCGCTTGATACGCTCTACTTCTTCACATTACTTGACAAAGTTCCGCCGATGAGGCACAATAATTTTTTTTTTGCTTTGTCCGAGCGCTTCGTGCTCTTGCTCTTCAGAAGGTGGCAGTGCAGACCAAGTGCCGATGATCAGATGGGCTCCGCGATTCTGCGCAGCGCAAAAACCGCAAAATGCAGCCAAATACCATTCTTTGTAAGCACAAAACCTCGGCGCTCATCATGTCATGTTCCAAAAGTTGGTAGCAAACAATAAAGTCTCATGCAGTATGTCTGAGCTGCAATCGCTACTGCATAACCGGTGGTGCGTGCTTGAAACTACCGATCTTTTGAAACTCTATATTAGGCCGTCTTAGTAGAGCGTACTCAGACATACGCAAATGACTTGTGCATGCTATATATAGCGCTATGCACACAGCGTATGCGCTAAACTTTAACCGAGACCGAGTTCTGGGTACGTTAAGGAAGCCTAAATTAAAATTTAAGTTTTGCGTGCCTGGCTAATAGGTACGCTAGGATATTAGCGTTGACAAGATGGCGGCGTCAAGTTCGCCCTCTTCATAGCGAGTTCATACCGCTTAATCCTATAAATACCGCAAAAGGCTTTTGCTTTACCTGATTTCACTAAGAGCAGAAAGAATTAGGAATGAATTTACCCTGTTTTTCGTTTTCTTCAGAGGCTGCGGCGTCCCGAAGCCTAATGTGGACGGCATAACAAGACGGGTCGTTTTGAAGTAGATCACCTTGGGTCGGATACTTACAACGACCCGTGAAGAGAAAGCCTCGCCAGTACTGCCACTGATCTCCACTTAAAATAGACAGCCGCGGTGGCTCAGGGGTTATGGCACTCGGCTGCTGGCCTGAAAGACGCGCGTTCAATACCGGCCACGGCGGTCAAATTTCTTTGGAGGCGAAATTCTCGAGGCCGTGTACTGTGCAATGACAGTGCACATTAAAGAACCCCAAGTGGTCGAAATTTCCGAAGCCCATCACTACGGTGGCCCTCACAGCCTGAGTCGCATTGAGACGTTAAACCGCCATAAATCAAATCAAGTCAAACTCCAGACAGGTTAGCAATTTTGGTCAACGAAGAGGTCACAAAGAATTAGCATTTCGTTTACACAGATTTGCGATTTATACAGTAATTCTTATTCGCGCGAACGAAAACAACACGGAAGATAATTACATCAGCGAGAATTATCATTGCGGGTCCTGCCCGAGATGTCGCAAACAATAAAAAAATATCACAGCCATTCCTTGTTTATAGCGTTTGTTTCGGTTATTATATGCGAATTTAGTGCTCTCGAAAAGTAATCAGATATATGAAAGATTGTATGAGTTAATTTTTATTTCTTACCATTTCTCTCGTAGGCCGTA
Organism: Amblyomma americanum; assembly: GCF_052857255.1. NCBI lineage: Eukaryota > Metazoa > Arthropoda > Arachnida > Ixodida > Ixodidae > Amblyomma > Amblyomma americanum. The sequence continues at coordinate 95,412,410 of NC_135499.1, read as the reverse complement.
ATGGCGCTGCCATCAGGAAGCCCAAGCCTGCGCAGCTCCGTAAGGAAACCTCTATTCTAAATGTCACTTGTGTACGCGACCGTATCTTCAGGGGACGCTTTTTCTCTGGTTCCCCCCAATGGAAGCAAATAAATACAAAAATTGAGCTCCAAAGAAAATTGAGTTACATAGGCTTGCATAGGAGTCGAGCCCAGAAACTTCAGATAGCCACGCGGGAATGCTACTCACAAGCCACGAAGGCTGTTTTTTATTATTCTTTGTTGCATGGAAGTAGAGCAACAATGAGAGGCTTCTTGCCTGAACCAGGCCGCGTCTCACGCACCCGTCACACATAGCCGCACCGGCATCCTACTATCACTCTGCCCGCACATCTAAATTCAAGTAGATTGAGACATGCATCTAGTAAAAGTTGCCACAAAGAAGGTCGATCTTGTGCACCGTATATATCCCGCACAAAAGCATAGTGCTCTAAACTGAGACTTCGATAGACCGGGGGGGGGGGGGGGGGGGGGGGGGCTTCTGTGTGGAGATCAATCATGCAACTGATCATTTGCAAAACACACTAATGAGACTGCGCTTCTCTTTGACACAACCCATCGAGGTGATAATATACATATAGTGCATCATTTTTATCGCATATTACTTATCGCCACCTGGTTGGGAGTAGTACCACTGCAACTAACATCAATTAGATGTTTGCTATTGCAAAAGAAGACTGTTCGTTCAAGTGCTAACGCGCCGCGCCTAGCTCACACAGAAGCCCTTTTCAGCAAACTTCGCATATTCACCTTGAACTCCATTTACAATGATTTACTATTTAAGCGATGCACAGCAACCAAAAACAGGGCAACAATTTAATTCAAGAGATATCTAACCTCACAAGAAATACTAACGTTTACGGCACAATAAGTAATAAAACATGGTATGCTCCGAAAACACGAACTAACTACGGCAGCCGGTCACTAAGCTAAATACTTCCTTAATTGCTCAACCTTCTACTCGATTTTAATCTGATCTGTACGTTTTCAGTATTTATATATGTATGCGGAAAAACTTGTACTTTGGTTGCTTTTTACACTGGTTAATTTTTTATGATTTTTGGTGATCTCTGTTATGTTTCCTATTCCTATTTCATATTACTCTGTTAATTTGAGTCGTAACCTCTGCTTGTAAGTGTTATTTTTAGTATGTGTGTTAATCTTTGTAATACCAAATGGTTTTGTTAACAGACCTGCACAAACTCAGCAGCCTGTAAGTAAAGTGAAAATGGGCGTCGTAAAGCCATCTTATATGGTCTTTTGCCCATGATCTTGACATTGTGTATGCATGATGTAAAAAAAATCGCTCTGTCTGTCTGACTCTTTCACAGTGTAAACAGTCCCATGAGCACAAAAAGAAGACATGGAAACTTAGAACCTGCTACTAAAGGCAAAAATATTATAGTATAAGGTGTGATGCCAACATTTTTTGAGTGTTGAATAAAGAATGTCCAACAAAAAAAAAAACACGGCACCACATCAAACAAAAAAGAATGGTCAACAGCATCTGCCTTCTGACACAGGCGGCCATTCAGTCATCATGGCACAAATGTGCCATTAACATGAAGCCACGTTGTGACAGGTAAGATTGACGTCTTAGGATTACAAAAAGAAGCCATTGCGGCTTATTGAACACAAATCCGTTGCACCTGCTTCAATACACTTATGTCTAGAATGGCAACGTAACACGGCCATTAGATCCCTACAGAAACAAATGCCTAAATCAGAAGTTTTGTAACCTGGAAAGAGTACATAGAGTACGCTAAAGAGAAGTGCGCAGTGAGGAAATTTTATCTGTCGGCAACGTTCTTAAGAAAACCATACAAATGCACTTCAAGTCTATATGGCCGGACGGCGCAAACAGAATAGTCAAATGAGCAATTAATTAACTGTTTAACACAGCTACGAGAGAGGGATGGCTTTCGCCTTTAAAAACAAAAACCTTCAAACAAACAAATGTTCAAAGAAGTGCGATTGGCTTATACAATGAAATTTCATGACAAGTGTGGTTACCACTGTCAGCAGAACTTCGTGGAACGCAATATCTGGGGAAGGGATGCGAATCTGCAGTAATATAATTGTTTCTTTGTTCTCAAGAAAATCAGTTCACTCTTATGTATGATACTTTAAGTGCACATGCATTTTTAATCCACTGGAAAGTATTGCAGCTGACTGAACAGCAGTGGGACTTACTCTTAAAGCGAGAATTACGCAGCTCGCTATCAAAGCTTAAACAAATACAACCTAGAACTGTAGAAGTGAAGTCATCATCATCAGGCTTACTGCGCCAGCTGCAGGACAAAGGCCTCTCCAATGCTTCGCCAATTAATGCTGTCCTCTGCCAACTTTGGCCACATTATTCCCACAAATGTCTTAATCTCATTCGCCAACCTAACTTTCTGCCAGCCCCCGCTAAGCTTGTGTTTTCTTGGTATCCCATTACCCTTAACATCCATCGGTAATATTGCTTTCTCACTACATGCCCTGACCAAGCCCTTTTCATCTTCTTGATTTCGACTACGATATCCTTAACTTGCGTTTGTTCCCTGGCCCACTCTGCACTCTTGCTGGATCTTAACGTTTCCAGTAATCATTTCCCTTTAATAATTCGGAAATTTATACGCGTGAGTGCACATTCAAGAAAAATACTTAAGGGTGTGAATCTGCAGGAAAAAAATGTTTCTTCATGGTCAAGAAAATAAGTTCACACACATGAGCAGACCATTAAGCGCACATGCATTTTTAATCCACTGGAAAGTATAGCGGCTGACTGATTGGCGGTGTGACTGAAAACAAGCTTATTCAAAGCGCGAAAACGTCGGGCAAACTTTTATCCATGGCTGGATATATTGAGAGGGGAAACTAATGTTTTGTGAACTAACTATACGGGGATAGGTTTAACTGGGAAATAAGATCATGTGCTTTTTTTGCGCATTCGCAACGTTGCGAGGGAAGCACTGGCCGCCAGCAGCGAAGGTCGTAGCTATCTCGTCCAAAGAAATCAAATAAAATGCCCAGTTAGGAGCTGTGCTTTTTCAATGACTGTGAGCATTCCGTTGGCTGCCATATTGCGCAAAACGTTTACATTCGAAAAAGTGGCTCCTGAAAATTCGAGCTAAACTATTTAATGCGAAAGCTTTATATGGTTATGTGGCATCAGCAGAAAGCATGCGCACATTCTGTTCGCCCGAATATGTCGTTATGTGGAGATAATTGTGCAAATGGTAGATTCTGTTAGGTAAAATGTGAGAAGATCTTGAAATAGCAAAAGTTTCGTAGAGGAATTGTAGTTATTAAATAAAAAAAATTGAAATTATTCGCAATAAAAGAGTTGTTTGAAGCAGGTGTTTTGCCTGACTGATTCAATACGAAACGATGTACATGCGCAAGAAGGCTTATGTACAGACATACGCAAGGCTCATACCTAAGGTCCAAAGGGTGTAGGACGGAGTTGTTTAAATTTATTTATTTACTATTTCATATTATGATCTTTTTATTATATATTAGCAGGGGGCATCGGAAAGACTATTAAACAGATGCTGGAAACAACAAGCACACTTCCAAAATGTTTCAAAAAGGAAATCTGCGAAAAATCGTCCACAATACCTAAAAATACAAACACAAATGCGACACTCAGATATGATGCAGTGCAAAAATGTAAGCAAATTAGAGATGTGTTTCAAACATTTTTAATGATGTTTGTAATCCAGCATCACTTGTAAGATTTTCAAGTTTAGATTTGTTCTGGGAAAAGAACAATGCTAGTTTACTCGTGCATTAATTTAAAGCTGTTACTGAAAAAAAATTGCCGTTGTCTTGTGTTATTTCAAAGGAAATATGATTTAGTTTTGGATGTTTTAATAATGCAGTGACCTCTGATTATTTGAAAAAAGAAATTTGAACGCCAGATGCGGTTTCTCTGAGAGACTAGAAGAAAACCACTTTGATTAAGGAACTGAGTGAAAGATGTACGACCACAGGCATTATAAAGCAAACCGTTGCACTTTCTCTTGTATTCTCTTTCATTTAGCAGTGTTTGTTGTATGAAGGGATTCCAGATCATGGAGGCATATTCTATCTTCCGGCGAATAACGTTGTTAATCGTAAGGAAACGTACACTGGCGCAGGCGATCTTCAAAATACATAGAAGGACTAGTAGCGTCTGTACGGCGTTAGCTGTGACGTCATCAACTCGTCTTGTCCAAGAGATGTTATTGCGGATCCGAAGCCCTAGGCACTTGTAGTCTTTTACTTCTGCGAGAGAATTGTTAGCAGTATATTTAGCTCTTTTATGCCCAATGTTATTCGGGAACAAGTCTCAAATTTTTGTTCTGATGCGCATCGCGCACTTCGATTCAGCGCAATGTAATGTATACTTCATAAAACCTGCACTTCGACAACTGAAAAAGAGGCCGTAGCCCACACCGATTCAAGATGGACAGCTGTACACTTTTTTTTTCTTCTTCTTCTGTGGATGATGGAAGGATGGTAAGTGGGAGGATCCGAGCTTATCTACTAGAGGGCTAGCCTCCACTCCCACTGCCAGCATGTCATAGAAGGAGGTGGGGGAGGGGGAGAAAATTTAAAAGATAGGGTAGGCGCGCAGCCGCAATGATCATGCCAGTTGGCATGTGCTGCCCCCTCAAGCCTACAGGCGGCTAGAGAGGCCGGTGGCCTCCAGGAAGGAGAGGAGCTGCCGGAAGGCCTTGACAGGATGGTGGCCGCCGGGAAACAGAAGGTGTTCCACTGAACAGCTGGGGAGGCCGAAGGAGCGATAACCCGCCTCCATGATGGTCCTGGCGTGCACGAAGGCAGGGCACTCACATAGGAGATGCTGGGCTGTCTCCACTGGGTCATTGCAGAGTGTGCACCCAGGGGAGGCGGTGAGGCCAAGAGAAAGAGGCGGGAGCCAGTGTTGGCGTAGCCCACCCTTAGTCTGAGGAGGAGGCTGCGCTCCTTGCAATCCAGGCCAACAGATGGAAGTGGGTGTAGTGGTTGGCCATTAGCCACGCTGGAATCGGGGTGGTCAAGAAGTAGGTGCCGATGCACTATGCTCCTGGCCGGGTCCAAGGGGCAGAAGTCTTTGGAGACAGGAGTTCAAGGGGAGCGTGCCGCTTTGGCCAGGGAGTCAGCATCCTCGTTGCCCTGGACCCCGACATGGGCCGGCACCCAGGTCAGCCGGATGCGGATTCCCCTGGAGCAAATTGCGTCAAGCCACCAAGAAACCCTGAGGGCGATAGGGGAGCGCTTGAAGGGCCCCTGGAGGAGCTGGAGGGCAACCATCGAGTCAGTATAAATGGCTGCCTCCATGTTACCAGGGCGCTCGCTTAAGATGCCAGCAGCCAAATGAATGGTGGCCAGCTCGACGGTTGTGGACGAGGCCACAAATGGGAGTCTGGCCTGTCTGCTCATGAGGAGCGATGGGGCAGTGCAGGCTGCAACCGCAGACGAGCAGAGTCCTGGTAGGATGAAGCCGTCCGTGAAGATATGGACAGTGCCATAGGGTTCGGCATGGAGAACAGCAGCGACCTCCTGCCGTAGGCCCACAGCAGCAGTGTTCCGCCCCCTCCGGGAACCAGGACTCCTGGGCCACCTGACCCAGGAGTCCTTAGACCTGGGCCCAGGAGTCCGAAGACCTCGTAGGAGTTCGAAGACCTAGGAAACTGGGCCACCTGGCCCAGTTTTTTCTTCTTCGAAGAGCCACGCGCACGCCCCTACAATAAGAGAGATACTTTGTCTACTAATGAAAACTGGCTGCGATTTGCTAGTTCATGCCTATATGTACCCACTGCAGAGCAAAGGCCTCTCCCATGCCTCTCCAATTAACCCTGTCCTTTGCCAGCTCCGCCCACCCTATGCCTGCGAACTTCTTAATCCCATCCGTCCACTTAACCTTCTGCTGTCCCCTGCTATGCTTGCCTTCTCTTCGAATCCACTCCGTTACAGTTAAGGACCAGCGGTTGGGTTGCCTTCGCATTGCACTATCATAACGCAAGACGTTAAAACAATGATATTCCTCTAGAGCAACATCGGGCAGCTGTGGACACATATAAGCTAAAGTGACGCTATTTGGGCTTGTTGGTCTTTGATTATGGTTAAGCAATGCAGCGCGACAAAAGCGAGGACAAACACAGCAGTTGACAGTCAGCGCCTTGTCCTGCCAACTTCGTTTATCCTCGTTTTTGTCGCGCTGCATTGCCTAACCATGGCACACAAAGGGCGGCTACACCAAAAGAGCAGAGCTTTCGCAACATAGCGCACTTGTGGATGCTTTTTAGAAAAGAATATGTAAATAGGAGTGAGCTCTCTTAAATGAGAAACTTCTTGCATAACGCAGAATTGCACTTAAAGCTATTTTTTTGCTTACAAGAGAGAACATATCACAGTGTGTTTGTAGTTAGATTTTGAGAGGAGAATCCGCAAGTGATAATTGAGTTAGCAGGTGAAAGAGATAATTTTTTCTCTCGGATAGAAAAATATCTGACGTGCACATCAACAGTGACTAGGATGACCCAGAATATGAGCGAAAAAAGAAAACATCTGTGTTTACTACGCCCACTTGAGTTCATTACAGATCCTCGAAAGAACTGTGCTGAAGAGCATGAAATAAATGCAATGCTAAGCGGTTCTTGTGAAGTGCTTTGTGAAGTGCTTTCGAGAACTTCTGCAAACCCCAGGGACGGGCGAAAACTAAGAAAAGCTGGCCCGGATTTAGCAGCACAGAGAATTCTTTGCCATGGACAGTGCATGGAAAGATCACCTACCATCCCCACCTGCAGCAGTGCTCAGTAGTGCCAGAAGTGTCCGATGTTCCCCAACTGTAACAAATCATAAGTTACTAATAAATGGAGAAATTTTTTTATCTAATTCTTCTTATTTCCAGTCTACTCAAACTGGATTAGTCTGTTGAGCTCACTGGATTGCAAAAATATTTTCGGTAATGAAAGGGTATATAGGAGAGAGTCCGTTTCTAAGTTATGCGCATGAACACCGTTTTATGGTAATTACCAGACATCTGCTATTGCTGACACTAAGATAATGCCTTCTTAAAATATTTAATTACCCTGCTAATTAAAACATTTAATTAACCGACTTTAGCGTTAGTAGCAGTAATCTTTCATATAGAAAACAATCGTAAGTATAAAATCTGATAGAAAGGTAGGCATTAGAGATAATGTAATGAATAAAAATTAAGAAAAAAAGCAGCACAAGAGCGGATTCCTCGGCGGGGGCAGAATAAACAGCAACTGGACGGGAGAATTTTTTAATGCCACAAACTGGCGACGGTTTTTTAAGCAAGATGAAACTCATGTCAGTGGTTCGTCATGTTTTAAATTGATTACGTAGTTTGTGGCAAAGTTTATTATGCGAAACTCTATCAGATTTTTTCTTTAAAATTCATATATATGTATAATATAGCATCAATGTGTTTGCCTTCATTTATTACCTGTGCAGGCACATGTATGGTGTCAACTGGCTTAATGGTCGTTGAGAATCCTCGTCTAAAGCCGTGTTGTGCTTGAGTTGCAAACTCATCTTAATGAGGGCAGCTCTGAAGAATATTACCTTTCGTTGTCACGTGTAATCTACTGCTCAAGAATATTTTATTTTTTAGATCAATGCTTGTTTCAGAAGAGCTCCGTACTTTATCATGTTTTTTTTTCATTATTTTTAGTGTGCGCTGTTAGCGTAATGTATCTCGAGTGATGCACAGGCTATATCTGGGAGAATTATTTTCACTCCTCAGAACCAACTGCTCGATGCAAAGAAAAGCAATTATTTTGAAAAAGAGCACAGGTCATTCACATTCCAAATAAAATTTCGGTTGGTGTGATAATGAAGGTCTCTCATATGAATAATAGATTCATTGTGTGCGTGAGAGAAATTAGTACAGAATGGGGAGTATCTTCCTGGTAAAACTCTGCAATTGTGGAGAAACGCGGACATGGTTCGTTGTCGGGTCTCAACAAATATATTTAACACGGCCCGCTCAGCCCGCGGCATTCGGTTGTTGTTGTTGTTGTCTGAAAAACGATCGCACATACTGACGGTGGGGTATTGGCCAGAGTTTTCGCAGATACAAACAGGAAAAAACTAATCCAGGTTTATCTCAAGCGTCTCATAAATATAGAGGTATCTGGGAGAAAAAAATCAAGAATTGTGAGAGATCTAGAGGGAATCGGAAGGAAAATCAAGGAAACAAAGCGATGTGGGTTGAAGAACTAAATTTTAAAGAATTAGAAAGAAAATAATTTTGAGAGAAAAGTAAAGGCACCGAGAAGTTAACACAGAAATCTCCCGGTTTCAGTGCAACCACGAAAAATCACCTTGGAGCTTTTCATTTTTCTTCTGCGGCCGGACCACGATAGCACGCTAGAAATTGATCACGGTCAATATGACAACCTGGTGAGCAGACGTGCCGGTCGTTACACTACGTAATGTTTTTTTTTTTTGTCATACCATTAGAAAAAAAAATGAATCATGAATTGAAGCTGAGCCACGGTGAACTCTAGTAAACTCTTTTACTACCTGCATAAAATCAAATTTAATTGAAATATAACGCATAGTTTGCACAATAAGGTCTTTAAAACACCAAAAGAGTAGACCAGTCTATGTTCGGTAGAATAAAAGCATAGTCCAAATTTATTCTTTCATTTCACTTTATAGTTGCTGCGAATACTCTTTCAGTTTTATCAACAGTTGAATGGAAGAGTTAGGTTGTCCATCAACGACCCCAAGAAAATAAAGAATAATATTTTTGCAAAATTACGAAATATGCCTCCTAAATTATCAATATCAGGCTTTATAAAGATTTTTCATAAGGATTTTATTACAGTAGATACCATTCCGCGCCTTCTATATCGACCTTTACGAAACACACGGCAATTTTGTGGCACAAAGTCAATGTGTAATATTTATTACTTAGCCACATTTGGTGAGTGCTGCGATTTCTATGTCAGGCTTAAGAACCAGGTCCTCAAGTCGCGTAGCTTCGTCAACAATACTTAGACACTTGGCAGTTAATAGGGTGAACTTTTTTTTGTATCGCTGCTGTGACTAGATTTTAAAACATAAAACTGCGCAGAAGACAACACCGTCACCCCCGAGAACATTGAAAGCCCGGTGCATCCCACTCTTTCAAATCAGGCTATGACACGACTGTGGGATGAGCCGTGATGGGCCATTGAATCGAGTCACGGCCCTTAATTCTCTTTAGCTGGAATACCAGGAGTGCACTCACAGAATCCAGTTATTTCTCACGAATAGCCAGATCTGCACAAAGCAATCAGCAACAAGAATTAGTCGCTATTTCATGACCTAATAACAGCCGGAGAAGAAAGAATGTGAAACATTATGTTGCGAAGCAAACAAAGAGCTTTTGCCCACAATATCTGAAAGGTCGCGAGGAGCCATAGCTACCATCGATTAGCCCACCCGACTCTGTAGCGGGGCACCTCTAGTAGGAGCGAGGAAACTGTTGCGCATTTCGCAGGAATGCATCATTAGGGCACTATCGGTAGGCGGATGTTGTCGGTCGCAGTCGAAAGGCATCATGAAAACCTCTTTTTCCTTTTGTTGGCGCTGCAAGGTGCAGTCGGTAATGAAGTAGCATTGTTGCTCACAATGCGAGACTGATAATTAGAGGCGTTGCTTGAACCTGTCCACGCCTTCTGTTTCGCCTCATTGTTGCACTGACCAACGAAATAGGTCAGTGCCGCGTGTTTACGTCCACGTAGCCTGTGCACTATTGCATGTGCGAAAAGGGCAGGAGACAACCAACGAACTGAATTAGACACATAATAGCAGGCACATTTGAACTACAAACTCTGCAGAACACCTTCTGCGCAGGGTGTGTTATGGCAATCCGGTTGTTACGACGAGTTAAGCGCTTGCTATTTACCTCCGTGTCAACTGCAGACCAACAGAGCTAATGTTCCAGGGCATTTCTCCAGTTTGAATTTTCTGTAGGTTAAAGAATCTCAGATAGTCGAAAACTTCAACATTTTTTTTGTCGATTCAGGGACTTGACATCGGACAGAAGATGGGGTTGTAGATACGCTTTAGCAGCTCTTGGTTGGAGGCTATTTTCATCCTGAAATTGAGCAGGCTCTTGCTGTTAGTGCTATCTGCCAGCCACAGGGAGAGGTCCTCCTTTATTGTAGACTTGAGCAGAACCTCCCGCAATAATTTTGTTCTTAAGTCTTTGTTGTTGTCAACGTCCACAGAAGGTGGTGCGCTTCCATCTCAGTGGCCAGAGCGGGAAATTTTTGGGCATGTGCTGGGTAGAGCAACTCTTGAGAGCCCGATCGGCATGTCACCGATGGGGTTAGTGCCGGCCCAACCGTAATCTTTCTAAGGGACACCATGTCTGTATGAGGAACAGGAAACGCGCTAGAGGGAATCTGCTACAGCCTACTAGTATTGGTTCTGTACTATCGGCGTCTGAACTTTAAATTATTAATTTCGCAGCTTTAGAAAGAGCCCATCAGCCAATCATATGGTAGTATTGATACAATTTCTGCATTCATTAGGTTTAACTCATTTTATGCTTAGTGTGAAACAACTATTCTGGTCGCTTTCGCTTAGCTTTTCTTCTAGAGCCCTTTAGGATCGAGAGGGGACGTATTAATTGCGGTAAAGTGGTATGTGGTGCATAAAATAGCGTGTTGGATGTCGAAATCTTTTCGATATTGACGTCTGCAAGTGCGCAAAAAAAATGTTCCAAACATTATCACAAATAATCGAAAGTGAAGCTCTACGGTGTAAAATTTCCGTACACAAGGGTATGCACTCCACATGGAATTTGCGATTTTCTGCAGTGCGGGGCACTTATCTTACGATTTGGTCGTAAGCTTTTAAACCAAATGCACGGAAGCTAGTCCAGAGCAGCGTGTAATTAGCGGAATCGCGAACTATTCAAGAGGTGCTCCTGTCATTCTTGGGCGGAACAGAGTAAAGGCACTAAGTGCTATACAACCTTCTCAGGTACGGATGGCCGAACCGTTTATAGCTAAAATGACATGAAATGCATTGACGCACTGTATTCTTACTTGCAGAACCGACGCAGTGGGCGATGAGACAATGCATAGTGGAAGTGCCTCGACCGCTTTCGGCCACACTGATCTCTTCAATGCCCATGAACATTAGCATACAAGGGATTTTTTTTGCATTTTGCCTGCGTAAAAAGTTTAGACTTTTCATTCTACGGCTCAAATAATTGCTGAACTCATCGAAAAGCAAACTCATTCGCGCCATTCATCTGCAAGGAGTGTACAACGCCCCTTTTACTTGCGCAATAAGCCCGATACCATTGTCCTCTTCATCTCCGTGCCAGTAAGAGTGCTTGACCGTCTCTCCATCGTCGCCATTCGCCTGTACAACCATTGCGTGCCATGCGTACGGAAGGTTGACGCGGCATTCACCGGGGATCTCAATTATTGCACGGTGCTCACTTCTCTCCCCACCTTGCGGCATCGCCATGTTCGCAACACTCTATATATTACGTAACAACTTTTTCTGGCTATGGAGCGGAGTCTACATAGCCGCAGTAAACCCTAGCAGCATAAAAAAAAAGTGAATTTACCAGAAACATTATTTTTTTATGAAGCCCCTTTTCGACCTTGATTTTTCCGCTTTCACACGTACCTTCCTGACGGATCTGGTATCACAAATGACCCTTCTCAATGGCCCAGAAACGAGAGCATGAATCCTCAAAATATATGCCACTAAAAAAGACCAGCTGCCCGTAACAAATGCAGTGGCTGGGCTATACACGCCCATGAAAGTTTGAGGTATATTTAGGACCCATTTTCTCGGCAATTTCATCAATTTGTTCATTCAGGTTTACGATATTGGTGTTTCTTTTCGAAAATGTATTTTTATGCGTTTTCTTAGAATAAGTGCTAGAAGATAAACTATGCAGCATTGACGACAACTATTCTAGTTTGATAGCTTTGAATCGATATGCAGATGATGCTGGAGAAACGATAAGCAATCTTTCTTGTTCTGCTTTTTTTAAATGTAAATTTGACACATTTTAATAAAAGCAAGAAAAGAACAATTGCTGATCAAAGAATATTATTTCGACATAATCAAGATCAAAGTTAAAACATATATATTTAAACCACTTCAGAGAACAAACGTGCACTAAAACTACTTCTTAACCCTTTGCGACACGCATTAAGATGTAGCGATCAGAAAAATTTGAAACTGCCTGTGCATGCTCTTGATAGCCAATATATTTCACTAAAATATTGTAATCAGTCCGATATCTTAAGTACTTAAAAATTTAGGTCGCGTCCTCATATGTACACACTGTGACTAAATACAACTAAGTCAGCAAAAAACAACCGAAGGCTTTATTGCACAAAATATTGCACGTTAACCAATACAATATACATTCTGCTGTCATGGGTGGTAAGGAAGACATTTTCAAGCTCTTCAAGCTGAAGGCACCGCAACCTAATGGCATCAAGAAGCGGCCTCACCTTCCAAAACTTTTCCTCGCTAGATGCATCCCTGGGCTCGTTCTGGTCGGTTATGTATAACGCGCTTCTCAGCTTAAGAAATCTATTTTCTGCCATTGCATCTGCATTTGGAGGAATTCGGGTACAGCTTTGCCAGTGCATGCGGGCACGTGGGAACTTCAGTACACCCATGTAAATCAGAATGCCAAAAAACACTTTCATTTCTTGTACGGAGCACGAGAGTTCCGTTCCTGTGTTCTGCAGGACATAAATATTTGTGTACTTCGTGAAGTCCTCAAACACTTCGTCCGTGAAATACTTCATGAAGTAATTTAGCGGTTCCTGCGGAGTTGACCCGCCAAGCGGTTGGTAGGTGCAGCGCGTGTTCACTGGATTGAAAGGTTTGGCGAGCCATTTGACATGTTTCAATTTTTTTGCAAGCATCTCGTTACTGTCACTGTGATCTTATTCAGCGTCTGCCGGATGCATTGTAGGATCATGCTCCTCATCCGATGTAGTATCCTAAAAATGTAAAGTCAAAATGACGCAGCTGCTCACAAGACATTTCACCACTTGCCACTTACCGCTTGAACTGTCAGTACATCAGCGACTTCATCGTCAGAAAGCTCGGCGTCTGAAACATCTCCATTCATGATGGCGTCAAAAAGGTGGTCGACTTACGAGTTCGAAGCCTTGCGTCTTGTTCTAGCATGTTTTTGAATTCCTGTAAAAGGAAAAAAAGAATCAGGAACACAGAAACGCTACACTCGCACAGTTCCACAAGGATGTAGCAGCGGCCGCCTAAGCAGTGTATTTGTGACATTTTGTGTACAAATGGACACGCAGTGATAAAGATGACGGCCGTTTCTGAATCATTGCTGGAATAAAAACTAAATGCATATTATTGTAATCTGTAGCATTTATATATTAAGGCTGCAGCTTTAGTTTTTCTTATTCAACATTTTAATTAAACAGAAAAGAGAAAGCCAGGAGCACCTACTTGACGAGCCGTTGAACGTCGAAGCGTCCATCTTGTTCGCTTGTTTTGGTAAAGCATTTGGCGCAGAAATCATGAGATGGCAGCACAGTCGGGTCGAGCGGGAAATTCGAATGCTACCTGAGTGGCCCAAGTGCCGATGACGGCGTTAGAAACTCGCAAAAAAGCTCGCGAAAATCGCGTGTACAATTGTACACGCCATATCGCAAAGGGTTAATAGCCACTAGTTGTGTAATCAATACCGTTGCCGATTCGATGCTTTTTTATTCGTTAGTTTGCTTCTGTAGCCTACTTTGTGAGTTGTTCTGCACGTTTGTCATTAGAGGGTTTGCAGCAATGATCGACTCCACGTGGCCATGTCACAATGAAGCACTCCAGTGATCTCTCAGATGTCTTTGGAACTCACCCGAAACATAACAGAACGTTGACTAGAGTCCCGCTGCACCAATCAATGCGACCGCTGAATGATAATTCGGACATTTGTATTCCAATTCACGCATTTCCTGATGACGCTTGCAGGTTACATGGCTAAATTAGCCGGATACATTGCATGTTTGCTTGTGGAGACAGTTTTCGAGAAGCTGTAACAATGCAGTGGCTGAAAAAAATGTTTCTGGCGTCAGAGGGCATGGCGGGACCGCCACGGACGCAGCAATGAACCATTTCCTGCTATTTGCACAGGTCACGCTGTGGACTACGATAGTATATTAGACAACGAATTCTTGCAGCGACCCCCCCGCTGGCTCACAGTCGACCACAACCACGTGGAATTGGAAGCAAGTCATGGATGGCATCGTGACGCAAGCTGCCCCACCCCCTAAAACAACAGCGCCACCACTTTCCGTACTTAAAGGGAGCTACGCGGCTGGAATCTTCAGAGGGCACGGCGGGACCGCCACGGAAGCAGCAATGAATCATTTTCTGCTATTTGCACAGGTTCGTTCCAATCACAGTATGCATTGTTTTCGTAGTGACAACCGATGCATCGTTGTCCTGCCGTGCCCGGCAAAGTGTATTTTGATGCTTGATGAAGCATGGACCGTTATTTTACTTGCTCGCTGGAGACGTGGAGACTAACTCGGGGCCTCCCCCTACTGAACCTCATCGCGATGACATTAAAAGGTTGTTACAAGACATGAAGGCGGCTCTGCAGACTTCCATAGATAATGTTTTCGCCTCACAAAATCAGCTCGAAAAAACAATGAATGAAAAGTTCACTGAACTAAATGATACACTCAAGGTTCTAGCAAAGCACACTGAAGAACTAAATCTTCTAAGGTCTGAGGTCTTCTCACTAAAAAAATTGTCTCTGTACAACAAAAGAAACTCGATGATTTCGAGGACAGAAGCCGACGCCGTAACCTAATAATTTTTGGGCATCCTGAGAAAGTCGATGAAAATACTACCACCTTGATGGAAAACCCACTTGATGTAATCTTTAGCCGTAAGCTTGGTGTCACAGTTACGAGCGACGAAATGGTGCACAGACTGAGTAAAAAGAAAGGTGATAAGCTCAGACCAGTCATACTAAACTTCTGTGAATACAACGAAAAGATGCGTGTGCTGCAACACTGTTCTAAGCTCAAGGATTCCAACATTTCAATCTGTCATGATTTTTGCAAAGCCACATTAGATAAACGCGCCAATCTTTGGAAGTATGGTAAGCAGTTCAAATCTTTTGTCAGCAAGATATCTCCTGACTACGATAGACTTCGTGTAGATAATGATGTCAGCATTTGGGATGAAGTTGACTCGAAAGTAGTGAAATTGCGCCAACCTAATACTGCTAAAGCGACCACATGATCCGAGGCCAAATCGCTCCGCTTTTTTTTATTAAATGCAAGAAGTCTTGCTAACAAAGCAAGTAAACTTGAAGACTTTATTTTCTTCATGATCCACATATACTGGCAGTTACTTAAACATGGCTGTCATCTCAAATCACTGACTCTGATGTTGTGCCCCCTTCCCATAAGAAAGTGAGGCGAGATCGCGATGGGCGAGGGGGTGGAGTGGCTATGATAGTGAAAAATGAAATTGAATGCGTCTTAGTCGATCATATTACAGATCACGAAAGCATGTTGTGTAAAATCAGCTATCGGGACTTGTCCACTCTACTCCACGTCGTTTATAAATCCCCCCGAAGTGTAGTATCCTTCATTGCAAAACTGTCTGATCATCTTGAGGGCTTAATAAGACCTAATAAAAAATTTGTGCTAGCCGGTGATTTAAACTTTCCCGGTATAAACTGGAGCTCTTTAAAAATAACAGAATCGCATGATGCCGAGTGTGCACGTCTTCTTCTTGATGCAGTTTTTTCTCATGACCTAACACAGCTGGTTACTGCACCCACACGTGTGACGAAACAACTGCAACGACCCTTGATCTCATAATTCTTAAAAATTTTGCAGAAGATTGTAATGTGTCAATCGCGGAAGGCATCGCTGATCATAAGTCAGTCCATATAAATTTAAACGCACATGGGAGCAAAGTACTGCCTTCTCTGAAAACGTTTCGTGATATTTCAGCTGGAGATGACGAATTGGTTCTTGATACCTTGCACTTTAATTTTCCCGAGTTTGAACACGGAGTCTTGCTCCTTCGGAACAGGTTCAAGACTATGGTCATGGAATGCATTAACAGATATATTCCTGTCCGGCGTAAGAAAACGAGGCATCACAGCCCTTGGATCAGCCGTGATATCATCCACCTGAAACGGCGCTTAGCATGGAAACGGAAATCAAAGGGTTGTGAGGCTAACCTGCATGCTCTCAAAAAGATCTGGTTTCCAAACTGCGAAATGCGCGCAAAATCTTCTATGAGAATACCCTTCATTTTTTTATGAAAGATTCTAATGGCAAATTTTGGCGCTTTCTGTCCGGTAATAAGCGGAGTGTCGATCTGCTACGTATTAATGGTAATGTTAATTCAGATTTTAAGGACATTGCTAATGAATTCAATAATACATTTCAAAGAGCATTAACTCAGATTTCTACCTCATCATATCGCCCCAGTGTTAACGCATTTCCTCCCTGTCTTAAGATGCCGAATTTAGTTCTAAGCCGCGATGGTATACATGCACTTTTATTAAATATAAAAACAAAAAAGTGAAATGGCGCCTATGGCATTCCTAATGCTTTTCTCCATCGGTACTCTGAGATCATTTCCTACTACCTTTACGTGGTTTTTAGTGCCTCATTTTATCAAAGTTGCCTGCCTAGTGACAAGTTAGTGGCAAGAATAGTGCCAGTCTTTAAGTCCGGTGAAAAGTTAAATGCTGAAAACGACCAGCCTATTTCACTTATATGCACGTGTTGCAAGTTGCTTGAGCACATAATAGCTCATCATATATCCAACTATCTTGAATCGGTCAACTTCATTGTCGAATTTCAGCATGGGTTCTGTAAAAACGGGTCCACTTCAACGCATTTATTATCCGTAATTTATGAATTTTTTCTGGCCATTGATAATCGCGATCAAATAGATGCAATTTTTCTGGATTTATCTTAAGCATTTGATTGTGTGCCGCACAACTTGCTTATTGAGAGGCTAAAAGAAATCGGGATGCCAGACATTCTTATCAGTTGGTTGCAAGCATACCTAAAGAATCACCGACAGTTTGTTGAATGTGGTGGAATGAGATGTGAGTGTCTGCATGTTCTGTCCGGTGTACCGCAGGGATGTGTGCTAGGACCGCTTTTGTTCCTCATATGTATTAATGATAGTGCTCAAAATGTTGATGAAGGTATCACTGTTAAATTGTTTGCCGATTATTGCAACATTTATTTTGTCACCAAGAATTCTTCCTGTCAGCAACTACTAAATACCAATTTATGTAAGCTCGCGGACTGGCGTGAACAAAGAGCGATGAAAATCGGTTTTTCTAAAAATGCGTCAATGACAATTACAAGTAAGAAACATCCCCTACAATACGATTACAAAAGTGGAGATTTATTGGATAAATGCAGTCACATCCATTAAATATCTAGGCCTGACAGTTACTCCTAACTTAAATGGGATATGCATCTCGATGATATATGCTCGAAATCATTCAGGAAGTTATGCTACCTGCGCAAGAAATTAAAAGGGTCCCCATCGAGCGTAAAACTTGTAGCATATCGCACTATGATTCGACCAGTGCTAGAGTGGGCTTCTATTGTGTGGAATCCGTATTATGTAAAAAAACATCGAGCAGGTGGAGCGCATCGAACGTCATGCAGCCAGGTTCATCTCATCCGATTACCGGAAACGTTCTTCCGTTACTAATATGCTGAGGCAGCATAATTTGGAGCCGCTCCAGACGCGCAGCCAGATTGCCAGGTTAAAATTTTTGCACTTACTATATCATAACTAAACTGGATTGCCACGTGATTCGTATTTACTTTGTGCACAACAAAGATCAAGGCTGAACCACACAAAAGTGATAAGGCCATACAATGCCAGGACTAAGCAGTTCCAGAAATCTTTTTTTCCTATGCACAATCGAACAATGGAATCGCCTGCCTGCTTCGGTTGTTGAATGTACTGACATTAATACCTTTGAGCGTTCTTTGCAAGCTTACCTTTTGTAACCCTCTCCTGCCTGGGCAGCACTGCTGCCTGCAGTATTGTGAAATAAATAAATAAATAAATAAATAAATAAATAAATAAATAAATAAATAAATAAATAAATAAATAAATAAATAAATAAATAAATAAAATAATTGATCCCGGTAGCGTAGTATTATTATGTCTTCCACTTGTTCATGCACCGAGGGTCAAGGTCTATTGAATTCAGCAAGCGACAAGCTCCGCCGTGGGTAGCCAACATGTGGAAATACATGACTCAAATAGCCTAACACGTATTTCCTTACACTTAAACGTAATGTAGCAGACGACTTTGAAAATAAAGACGCTAGGGGTGGTTATTTTCACTCCTCACACGAGGTAAGGATAGCGTAGAGGAAGGTGCGCTTACGGTCAATAAAACATATATTGCACCGTCTTTTCCCTGCACGAAAATGTGAATTAAATAATTAGTTCGCGTTAAGAAAGTTACATGCTTTGCTTTCCACTTCACAATTTTTAGCCTAAACGCGAGTGAGGGAAAACTCAGAAATCATTTGTGCCGGCTGACAAGTTCATTTCAAAAACTGGGTTCTGAGTTTAAAACTGCTTTTACAAACTGAAGACGGATATACAGCTGTTTCGACCTTGTCTGTTGTTGTACATGCAGGCTAAGTGCTCCTAACTGGAGGAAAGCCACTGCGCATACGGCGCCATCTTGTGTCCTATCTTGCGGCTGCCGTCGCTCAGAAGCCAGAATTCTCTCCGGCTAATGCGCCTCGCGACGTCTAGGTTGCCGTTTAAGCCGTAATCACAGTCCAGAAATAGCAAAGTAGAAATCACAGAGAGACTAGAACAATCATCTCTCCCTTACTGCAGCGTCTGTTGTACTACTTGGCTGGTAATCTGAGTGGCCTCGGCCTGTCGCGATAGGAAAAGGAGTCAACATATCAAGCGCTGCCGACCACGTGAAACGACGGTGACACGCAATGTGCCAGCGCTGGGAACGTACGCCATACACGCTTTGCTGCAGACAGCAATCATAAGATGGTGCACTCACTCCTGCTGTGCATGATGGATTTTATCTCTTTCTTCTTTTCTTACTGCTCTTCGCTAAATGAATTGGCTTTCAATGTCGATAAAGCAGGCACGTGGTATTGCGAAAGCCATCAGCTCGGAGACTAAGGTATGATAGCCAAGGCAATCAACGCACGATATAAAAAAAACACCATATGGTTGGATGGAGAGTAAACAGGTTTCCTCTCAAGGGGAATTCGGTAAGTGATGAGTCCTCGTTTATTCAGCCATATGCGTTTATATGTTGGTAAAAGAAATCGCAACCAAAGGACAAAGTAGATCGTGTGCGTGACCCTGTGGTGCGATCACGGTAATGCGATATTATCATCAACGCCCGTGGCGCGAAAATTAGACCTCAACCAATGTGGAGACCATTGCCGCGCATCCCACAGCATTTCTTTCTGTGCCGATTACAACCAGCACCGACCAGCTATCTCGTGACAAATTGGCATGATTCGTCGCCAAGTTTTCTGTCGTGATTTAAAAGTACGTTCGCGATATACATAGAACAGACCGCGTCTTGCCTATCGTTATTGTCATCTGGATTGCTTACAGTGCAGTGTTGATGTCACGAGAGATATAAACTAATCTTGGGTAAACGAGGCGTCTGCACATATTTGACCACGATACCTTTCACAGTAAATGAGCAGACAAGCGAAGGAAAACGAGCGTCTCGTTATACCATGCATATGAAGGATGCGGTCTGTCACCCAAACTAAGAAGCATTGGGGAATGTGTGGAATTTTATTCCTTTTTTTAATTTCGGATGTTCATGAATGAAAATTTATAATATAGGAATTTTAACGATGCAAGATAACGCGATGAATTCATAGTTACTGATTGGCGACGGGTCACGTTCCTACAATGCTGTGAATTTTGCTCCAATATATACGTATAGAGTTTTACGTTTAAAAAAATGGCTGTTTACTTCCTCTGCAAACTGAATTTAGTTAAAACATATTTATTGACAATGTATCAACTTTCTCTTTCCGGTGAACATTTCATTATAGACAATTTGAAGAATGTTTCTTTTCATTTTTATTTTTTGTGTTGTCAATAAAAAGCTGCTAGAAAATTATGAACAACGTTAAAACGTATCGTGCAGTATGTTTCCTAACTATGCAACTTAAAATAAGATTAAAACCGCTGCGGTCCACATAACATTCCTATCATAGGCACAGCAGCGCACAAAACACGGGGACATTATAGACTCTGTCCCTGTCTTTGTGCGCTGCTGTGCCTGGAATTATGTAAGAAGGCGCCCATTTCGCCACATTAAGCACTGCTATTCTTTTAACTGTGTATGTGCTTGAAAACTTGAAAATGACTTCTTTAAACACTTTGATGTCACCCCAACCAGAATTGCTACGTCTCCAGTAGCGCTAGTCGAGAAATAAACGTTTTAGTCCGGGATTTTTTTTTTTTACACGACTCGGTTAATTCTCGACTTCTGCCTAAAAACAGCCACCTGATAGTCATGAACTTTCAATCCAAATAGAAATAGAACCGAACTCGTCAGATTTAGCTGTGAGATGTACGACGCTGAAGGCGATGAACACACAGGGTATAATCGCTCCCAAGCAGGCTTTTGTTACCTGAGTGGGACCGAGATGATTTTCACACTGTTTAAGTCATTTCATGCTTGACTAGTTCCTTTCAGGGCGGCCTAAGAGGGATGTAGTAATAACTTATTGAATAACCGTCATCGCAAGCATGCCGCCGAAAACTCTTTGGGCTTGAAGAGCTAGAGTATTCTTCTTCGTTTTGCGTCTTCCAGACTACGCGTAATTTGAAAACGTTACCTTCGCATTTGAAATCGACTATAATATTGCCGCGAATTTTTGCAGTGTTTTTTTTATTCTTAAAAGCTGCCCGCACGCCGATTTTTCTATTTGTTTGCGATGCAAGGTGCGACCACATTTGTGTCAATTGATCTCATCCAGGCAGAGCAGACTCTACGTTGTTCCAGAATGTATAGAAACTTTGCACGCTTCATCTCGAAGGTTCGCTATCGGCTTTAAATTGAGCACCGCACCTCCGACAGCGGCGGGCATTATCTTCAACGACCGCCGAGCACGCTTGTTGCTACGCCGCCGCCGAGTGATTCTGTCCATTGCGCGCGCAAGTCAGCCCATATAAACAGTTTTGTTTACACGCGATTTTCCCTATCGTTCTGCTCCCCGGTTTGAAGTCACCACTTCGTGACATCTGGTGGAGGTGCTGGGTAGCCTTCCACCTTCCGAACGCCCCCTTGAAGTCGTGACACCAGCCCTCAGCGCATCGCACCCGAGGACGAGCCAGCAGTTAACCGAGCCAGCAGATGTCTTCAGGGAGAGAAGCCTGAGGTCGGGACCCTGCCGGACCGCACCCGACAATGAAAAGACGCTGAAAAAAACACCACAACCTCGCCAGAGATGTCTACCCTGATCATATTGCAACAACCGCAGGTGCCGCCAAATTTAGTGGTTCCCTAGGCGAAGACCACGAAGAATGATTGTACCGATTTGGGCGCCTGGTATCTATCAAGAAGTGGGATGATGCGCCAAAAATTGGACACGTATTTTTCTCAATGAAGGGCTTAGCATGTACGTGGCACCAAAACCACGAGTCGTCCTTAGCGACATGAGAGCTATTCAAGAAGGAACTTTGTAAGGTATTCACTAGTGTTGTGAGGAAAGAAAGAGCCGAACGACGGCTCAAGTCCAGAATCCAGCTTTCAAACGAGCCCGTCCGCGGTTACGTTGGAGAGATGAAGTGCCTCTTTCGCCGCGCTGACACCTAAATGAGCGAGGAAAAAAAAGATCAGTTTTTATTGCGCGGCGTAAAAGAACAAATCTTTGCCAGCCTCGTCCGCCAGCCGCCGACAACAGTCGATGAATTCATGCAAGAAGCCTGCACGATCGAGAAGACCCTCGACGTGCGGGCTCGGCAGTATAACCGCCCTTCTTCTGTCTGTGCAATCCGTCCTACACGACGACTACCACCAGTAATAACTTGCGGGAAGTTATCAGCAAAATCGTCCGAGAGGAGCTACGCCGATTACTGCCATCCTCTCCACAGCCCTAAGCAGCGACTCTCGTGGATGTGGTACGGGAAGAAGTGTAACAGGCACTTGGCAACGCGACGCCTAGAGAACCCCAGGTTATGAACTAAGCCTCCGCAGTACGCACTCCTCAGCTCCAGCGACAAACCCTACGTCCTCTCCGAGATGTGCCACTTGTTCCACAACGTCGCCTCCCTGCACCCGCCCACCCAGCTCACGAACGACGCTCTAGCCCCAGGAAATGCGACGCCGGGAGGACTTCCGACAACCGAGCGTTGTGCTTCCGTTGCGGTGAGGCCAGCCATATTCTTCGTCACTGTCCGTACCGATGTACCAGTCTTCGTGTATTGTGCCGTTGCCGCACCACGACCACGCTTCGGCTAACGTCCGCAAGAAATCTACGAGTACATGCGTAGAGAGGAGTAATCGCTGAACTGCCTGTCGCGCTCACCATCGCCGTCAACCTCGTGCTTTGCGTCGCCACGCCGCAGCTACGCAGCCGCCGTACGAGGAAGGTCTCCCAGCCTCCGTAGGGGAAACTAAAGGCACCAACCTCTGGAAGTGAAGTTGCTCACGACCGAAGCGCCGAAGATCCTCCGACGACCATGCCGCACGAAGATGCTGCCTCCGACACGCCGGCGCGGCATACAATGACAACCTCGACCACGACTCGAATCGCCTTCAAAACGACGCCGCTACGCAAGAGCCAGGACGTCCGACTCAGAAGTAGTTATCGAAGGCCGGAAAGTTACCGCTCTAGTCGACACAGGAGGCGATTACTCGGTGATGAATGGAACACTCCCTGTGCAGCTGAGGAAACTCGCGACCGCTTCGAACGGCCCATAAATTCGCTCCGTAGGGGGTCACCTCATTACACCATCAATACACCTATCCTGCGACCTCGTTGTGCAGCGGGAATGTTTGCGCGAAGTGACTTTCGGCAAAGATTTCGTTAATGAACATCAGGAGATCATCGACCTGCGATCCAAGCTGATCACGCTTTCGACGAACGAGGGCATGCCTTCGATGAGAACTATAGAAAATCACGTTCCCCTGGGTGTCCTGGAGGAAGAAGTGAGCGTCCCACCCCGTTCATGCGTTATCATGACCGTAGGCGCCACGAAAGCCACTAACACTGAAGCCATCATCGAGAGGAACATGCAGTTGTTTCTAGACCGGGGAATGAGTATCGCGAAAGGCATCACACATTTCAGCAAACGCCAGGCTAAAGTACTGCTGACTAAGTTCAGTGAAGAGTACCGGCACATTAGCAGAGGAACGATGATTGCTTTCTTTGAAGAAATGCCCGACGTACGAGACTCCTTCGTCCTCTCCGAGCTATCGGCGGAAGACTCGCCTGACCAAGAGAACTTAACCACTAACGACATCAACCCAGCCCTGCCCCGGAAAAGACAAGACCAGATTCGCAATCTGCTCCGAAGCTACAGCGAGTGTTTTTCGACTTCGCCGAAGGTCCGACAAACGCCAGTTGCTAAGCATCGCATTATAACGGACCAACGCGTCCGATCTCTCCGTCAAATCCCCTGCCATTTGTCGCCTCGAGAACGACAAGCCATCCGGGACAAAGTGGAAGAAATGCTTCGGGACGACATCATACAGCCTTCACACAGCCAGCCCATGGGAGGCACCGGATGTTTTAATGATAAAGAAAGACGGCACACTTTGATTCTGGGTTGATTACCCACTCTTGAACAACATAACAAAGGACGTCTGGCCCCTCCCCCTCATCGACGATAAACTGGACCGGTTCTGCAACGGCAAGTATTTCTCATCGATGGACCTCAAGAGCGGCTGCTGGCAAATTGAGGTCGATGAAAGAGATCGCGAGAAGACCGCATTCATCACTCCGGATGGAATCTTCGAGTTCAGGGTGATGCAAATTCGTCTCTGTTCCGCACCAGCGACGTTTCAGTGAGTAATGGATACAATGCTGGCAGGCCTGAAGTGACAAATTTATCTGCTGTATTTAAAACGCGTCGTTGTTTTCGCCTCGATCCTTAACGAGCACTTCATAAGGGATCGAATAGTACCAGACAGTATCAAGTCGTCCGGCATAAACTTGATAGCAGAGAAGTGCCACTTTGGCTATGAAGCGCTGCTGTTTCTAGGCCACATCGTTACCAAAGAAGGAGTACGCCCAGACCCGGAGAAAACAGCTGCTGTTGAACGGTTTCCACCGCCGGCCGATAAGAAAGCAGTGCGCAGATTCTTCGGAGTGTGCGCGTATTTCCGACTATTTTTGAAAAACTTTTCGCGCATCGCCGAGCCCCTGACCCAAGTCATGGAGACAGACGTGCCATTCATATAGGAAGCGCCGCAAGCAGAAGCCTTGAAAGAAATTGAGCGCCGTGTACAGCCCCCCCCCCCCCCCCGATCCTCGCGCATTTTGATAAAAAAGCAGATACTGGAGTTCATAACGACGCAAGCAGCGTGGACCTAGGCGACGTCCTCATTCAAAAAAGCGACGGGCTGGAAAAAGTCATCCCATTTGCTAGCCGTTCCCTTTCCAAGGCCAAGGCTAATTATTCGATATGCGTTGCCATCATCTGGGCTTCGTCGAAATTCCGCCACTACCTGTACGGACGACCGTTCAAGGTGGTCAGCGACCACCACGCGCTGTGCTGGCTTGCCAATTTCAAGGAGCCCTCTGGCCGCTTCGCTCGATGGAGTCTGTGCCTCCAGGAGTTTGACGTCACCGTCGCTTACAAGTCCTTACACAAGCACTCTGTCGCCCATTGCCTCTCACGAGTCCCTGTAGATGCACCGCCCCCGAACGGCGAAGAGGACGCCTTCCTGCGACCCATCAGCCCCAGCTCTTTTGCACAGCAGCAACGCTCGGACCCTGACCTAAAACGCCTCATCAAGTACTTGGCAGGCAAGGTTTATTCACCCCCGCTTCTTTGAAGCGAGCACTGTCTTCCTTTTGTGTACAGAATTATGTCCTCGTGAAGAACTTCGAAGCGAACAAAACAGCCTCCTTGTTGTACCTGCTTGTCTCCGCGAGGAAGTTCTACAGGCTTCACACGACGAGCTGACAGCTGGACATCTTGGGTTTTCTCGCACCCTCCGTCGCATTCTAGACAAGTATTACTGCCCCCATTGTCTGCCTATGCCGCACATTATGTGAAAACTTGCCAAGATCGTCAGTGACGAAAGGGCCCTCCCACCCGACCAGCACGATTTCTGACTCAGGCCTCACTGAACACCCTCAAGGCCCTCTCAGCAGATCGGCATGGACTTGCTTGGCCCTTTCCCAAAGTCAACGTCTGGAAATAAGTGGATCATGGTAGTGACCGACAACCTGACCTGCTAGGCCGAGGCAAAAGCCCTACCGAACAGAACAGCAGTAGAAGTCGCGAAATTTTTTGTGGAGTGCATTCTACTGCGACACGGAGACCCCGATGTGTTCATCACGGACAGAGGAACGGCATTCACTGTAGAACGAACGCAAGTCATTCTGCGTTACGGTTAAATCACCCACCGCAGGACCACTACATACCATCCGCAGACCAACGGACTGACCGAGCGCCTGAACAAAACCATCGCTGATATGCTCACCGTGTATGGCGATGCCTAACGCAAGACCTGGGACGTCTTCCTGTCTTATTTCGTGTTTACCTACAACACCGCAGTGCAGGAGACGACCCAGATGACACCTTTTAGGCTCGTCCATGGCAGGGAGGCCACGACCACGCTAGACGCTATGCTGCCGAACGTTACCGAAGAAAAGAACTTCGACGTCACCACCTACCTTCAACGCCATGTCACGAAGGCAACAACAACAACGTTGAACGCACAGAAGAAGCTCGAAGGCTTCCCCGATTACGGATCAAAAACCAGCAGTGGACCGACGCCCCACGCTACGGTACACAATGACGCAACGCGGAATACAAGCCAGGATACCAAGTCTCTCGTTGGATGCCCTTTCGTCGCCTTGGAATGAGTGAAAAGCTTTTGCGCCGCTATTTCGGCTCGTACAAGGTTCTTCGTCGGCTAGGTGAACTGGATTATGAAGTCATCTTTGACGCAATGACTGCATCCCAGCGATGCCGCGTACGACCAGAAGTTTTCCATGTCGTCCGTCTAAAGCCCTATTATGCGCGTTAAAGGACGCTGTGTTTAGAGTCTGCGTTTATTTTCGCAAGATTTGTTTCATTTGTTGCTAGTTGCAATATTTGTTTTTAAATCATCGGGTCGATCCCTCTGAGTAGGGAGAGATGACGCGAATATTTCCAGTGTTTGTTCATTTTTCAAAGCTGCCGCCACGCCGCTTTATCGCTTTGTGTGCGACGCAGGACGCGACCAGATTTCTCTCGATTGCTCGCATCCAGGCAGAGCTGATTCTTCGTTGTTCCAGAATGTTCCAGCAACTTTGCACGCTTTATCCGCAAAGTTCGCTATCAGCTTTAAATTGAGCACGGCCGACAGCGGCGGGCATTCTATTCGACGACCGCCGAGCACGCCTGCTGCTACGCCACCGCCGAGTTGTTCAGTCCATTGTGGGCGCAAGCCAGCCCAAATAAAGAGCTTTGTTTCGACGCCATTTTCTGTCTTTCTGCTCCCCGGATTGCTGTCACCACTTCGTGACAATTTTGCACAGTTCTCTACGCTCGTTGGTTCCAATTAATGCTGCTTTGTTAAAGCATGCGAGGGATCAGATGTTTGGTATTCAGTTTTGGTAGAAAAAATATGATAATGCATATTATAATGTACAGAGAATGTGAGAGGTCACACTAACTCACACTGGCGCAGGAAAATGAAGTTCCCAATGCCTTTCATCTTAACACATTGCGAAAAGCTTTTGAAAGTGCTTTTAAAATATTTTGCGGATAAATATGGCGCCTTTTCGACGGCAACGGTGGACTTAGAACGCAGGAAATGGGTTCCCGAAATGTCAACTAGAAACATACAAATGGTAAACAGATAAAAAGAAACTTTGGGCGTGTGGTCCTATCTGCAAGTATTCTTGAAAATACGCCACAAACAAACCAGTGCGTAAATGTGGAGGGTGCCGCTCACAGCTCCGACCGAGGGCTAGCAAGCTGCTTGTTGCTGTACCGCAGTTGCCAATACATATGCATGTTAATAAAATTGAATGAATCCTTGGTTCGAAAGCAAAACATAAGAGAAATGAGAAACCGTTCACTGCGTTCCCGTTTTAAGCGAAACTGACCGTAGCTCGCGATTGACACGCCGTGAAAACGGCGTATTTTGCTAAGCCTCTGCTTATCATAGGTTTTGCACATCGCGCCCTAAGATTCCTCATACGACGATTTATCACCACTTCAAAAAGGCTATCGTGCCGCCTGGAGTTCCACATTCCGCCTGTTAGTGAGAGATATTGGAGAACAAGAGCCCGCACGCTGGAAATATACTCTCCCTCTTGAACATGCAACCATCTAGGATGAAGTTGGCTACGCCGAATCGACATCCCAAATTCCTTTTAAAGAAGGAACGGAGGGCTTCATTAGCAGAAAGCGAGGAGGATATCTTGAGGCTGCTGTTTTCGGCCGAAGTCTTCCTCTCTAACTTGAAACTCGAAGAAATTGAACAGTTCTGAATGTCGACCGTGAACTATGGAACGTGTATCTGAGGCACGCACAAAATATACTTATCCGATGAGTTCCTCATTTCCACCAATACACCGAGTACGGATCACCTCCGTCGCGTGCAAATATAAACCAGTCGCCTCGACATCACCGCCCAATAAACGGCATGCCTGCAGGGGAATCCATAGAATCCCTTCTTCGCCGAACCGCGCAAGTTCGTTAATGCGGGCAGAGCCAGTTTTCCTGCGATATCTGTCGCCGTATGAGCTCAGCCGAGCAACCTGTTCTCGTGTTCCAGCAGCGTCAAGGCAGAGGTGGAAGAGCTTGTTCTTAGAGAGGTTGGCTATAGCACGTAATACATGTAGTGGCCTTAAAGGAGAGGCAGCTTTGTTATTAGCCCTAATATACATCACGAAACAGTGCTCGTGGCAACGAGTGCAAGCGACATCGTGCCGAAGTGGACGATGACACGAGACAACCACGGGATCCCTCAGCCGGGCGTATATTGCTACCGTAATATGTGAATAAGCTTCGTGACACTGCTAATAATAACGCGGCTGAGCACGGCCTGCAGGGGATTGAACCGATGAGGGTTACCTTTGTTGCGTCGCCAAAATGAGACACCCGAGCTGCGTAGGTGCATGCTCCAACGCAGACGCTGACTGTCTAAACTAATGAAATAAGAATTATTAGAACGAATGCACAATTATGCATGGAAAAACACGCACGCGAACGCGAACATAGCCAGTATAAATAAATTCGTTGAATGTTTTTAAAGAGCCTAATACGATGTGCGTGTCATTATAAGTTTCTTCATGGCGGTATACAATGTCTTAAACTTAAATCTGCCCAGAGAAAACCAAAATCTCTAGGTGTATTTTTGTCATGACAATCAAACAACCAAATAAAAGAAATGCTCATAGTGCTTCCTCGAATGGCTTGAAAGGAAAAAAGACACCCACAGATATCAGAAGGCATTCTCACGGGATTTAGAATATTCAAACAGACATCCAAGAAAACTGACTAAGTACATAGTAAAATCTGCCTCTAAGCCTGGTGCTGACTTAAAGTGAAGTTAATACGTAGTACTAGCTCTTTCTCATCCGTCAATAGCATATCATTTTAAGCGAAAACTTCATACAGATGGAGTCCCATGCGGAATTGGCAAGGCGGTTCCACTACGTAAATCTTATGACAAATATTCCCTTTTTAAATACCGGCCTGGTTTTCTAACTACTGCTCCATGCAAGATACTAGACCATGGTCTTATCCAACAATTATGACAAAAGCATTTTTGAACCAGAAGTAACTTATTATATATTTTTATGTATATTAAGATTCACTATAACAACTGATATAACCGCAGATCTCCAGCGGATAGGCTTGCATTTTTTGCTATTAATGTTTTCTGCTATCGTCAAAAGCCTCCTTTTTTGGTTTTCTACGGCATTTTTAATTGCTCGATGAGAGCGATAGCAGAAAATGTAATAAAGATTTTGCCACACTTCAGAAGAATGGAATTTTTCTTCAAAATTTTTTAACAGGATCCTGCAAGTTTTCAATAAAAAATTTTTCTCCAAGAATGTTGGTCATGTAACTTTCTTAAATCAAGCTCGTATTTTCACGATCACAACACAGCTTGGGCAAATCATTTTCACTTGAAACGAAATTTGTAATTCTTACTCATAAAGTAAATGTCATCAGAAGGTGAGGCTCCGCCAGGTGTATTTTAAATGCCTTTTCCTGGTTAAATGTCCTTCTTGTAATCTTTATTTTGCTTGTTCATGTGCAAAGTGAGTAATACAATACAAATTAAGAAGGTAACGAACGAATTGTTATTCTGGCAGGTAAAAGTTAATCTTCGACATGTGATACCAACTGGCCCACTATTCAGCTGTGCGTCATTCAGTAAGTATAAAGTGCCAGTTATGAAACATTTCCTAATGGATCCGTGATTTTGGCAGCAAACATGGTGAATTTAAGAGACAATGTACATAAGGGGTTTTCAGGCAGCTGGTGTTGCATTATGACGGAAGTTCCCAATAACGATTGTTTCCCCGCGCACGCCAGACATACTAAATTTTTTTTCTTTGGCAGCCAAGAGGCTACGTAAAGATGTCGCATTGTGAAGGGAGGGATTCACATCCGCATTACATCACGTTTCTCAACCGTTCTGTCCTGTGCCCTGTTCCGAGGAAGCAGTTTTTCAACCTTGTGGCCGAAATCGGGTTTTCCCGCTTGTGAAAATTTCAGCGGTGCGAAAGCAGAGCCTTTTTTGTTACATACTTCACTGACTGATTCCAATGGATTTCTTTTCGGTTATAGTGAGTTGCACCGCAGGGATGTGCGATCGGTGACATGTTCTGATGTGTCGTGCATTTGAAGACTTCATATTTTTCTGTTATAACTTCTTTCGCCGAATTCAGCTGAGGCAAGCTCTGTAACCTAATGACACAGCCGTTTCTGTCAGAGACATCTGGCTTCAGAGTGGCATGGGAAAGGCGTCAAACACAGGAACTCTTTCGGACATACTCTTATGTGAGCAATTTTTTTACTCTCACAAATATAACTTAATTGAAGGTACGGCTGTGTCCTAGCTGCTAAAAAGCCAAGGACAAAGTTGGAAATGACAGTAAAAAATGTGCTGTAGCTGAGAGCTTTGCACGTTTGTTTTTGTAAATAATGTTTTTTTCCTTGTGTTAGAAAAACGGAAGCAAGTCGAAATAAGTACGCATTGTATGTGAGGCTGACAGACTGCTCGAGCAGCTGAGTTTGTAGTGGTTACTAACTTCATTTTTGGTTCAACAACAGCTATTTCTTAGCCTCGTACAGGGCGTAGAATAATCGTCAGATTTCCAACTGTAGGACAATATGGCCGGGTGAAGAAGATACGCCCAACTAGGAATATCTCTTGGAACATCATAGGTGAAAAGGATGGCTGGAGCTTGAGAAAAAGATTCCTGTACGTCATTTGAAAGCATTAAATGACAGCGTGCGCTATGGCTTCATTATACGGAAGAAATTGCTTTGGATAATACACAACCCGCAATTCGCAGCCCCGTAAATTTGGCAACGTTTTAAGGCCTGTGCACAATATATTCTTAAGAAATAAATCTTCTTAAATATTCTATTTAGTCGGAACTATCTAATAAATAGTAGAAAGCACCATGCCCAACCGTATGAAGGAGTCATACAAGAAGACCGTGACATAGATGGGATACCATGATGTTTCTTACCAGCTGTAGGTTTTAATTTGCTTCACTATAGAGCCTTGCGGAAATATCAACCACAACAAAAAGCATTATTGGTTGAAATTTGAACTTAAACAATATAACAGGCTATCAGTGTTTGAGAAGCTATCATACCAACTGGTTTATGCATACGATCTCTCACTCTCTAGGCCACTCTGTTTAAGATTTGAACAGATAAATTAATTTCTAGCATTCGTGGTGATAGTTGTGGCATTTCTGGAAAACTATCCAACAACTCGGACCTCGACGAGGCGACGGCTCCATCCATTATGACTGACGTGATGCTGCACCCCTTGGCCAGTCAACTTCCAAGGTCCGACAGACGGCGCTTACCTAGCACCAAACTATAATTGCAGACGACCAAAGACCACTATGTTAGCGCCCTTATCAGGTGTCGTCTAAGGAACGTGCCGCCATTCACCGCCGAGTTACATAAATGCTCCAGGACGACGTCATGAAACCATCAAGGAGCCCCTGAGCATCGCCTGTTGTTCTCG
This sequence comes from Amblyomma americanum, assembly GCF_052857255.1. NCBI lineage: Eukaryota > Metazoa > Arthropoda > Arachnida > Ixodida > Ixodidae > Amblyomma > Amblyomma americanum. The sequence continues at coordinate 95,380,928 of NC_135499.1, read as the reverse complement.
TTTCGAACAAAGAAGGCACGCTAATGTTATGCGTGGATTACAGACGCCTCAATAACTTCACGAAAAAAGATGTGTACCCCCCCCCCTCCCCGCCCATTGCTGACTCTAGAGACCGCCTGCGTCATGCCACCTACTTTCCTTCACTCAATTTCCGCAGTGGATATTGGCAAATAGAGATCGACGGAAACGACCGAAAGAAGATCGCCTTTACGACACCTGACGGTTTGTATGGCTTTAAGGTACTCCCTTTTGGCCTGTGCTTGGCCCCTGCCATATTCCAACAAATGATGGACACCGTGCTGTCTGGCCTGAAGCAGCACTCGTGTCTCGTATATCTCAACGAAGTCGTGGTTTTCTGCGGCACGTTCGATTAGCACCTGAAACGTTAGCGCGGTGTTTCTGAGGCAATCGGTTTCTCCGTTATCTCTCTCTCAAGCCCGAAAAACGTCATATTTGGTTTAATTGGCTGAAGTTTCATAGCCATATTGTCCGCGCTCGAAGCGTTACCCGAGACTCATAATAGACGGCTGCCGGATCTGCATGCCCAGGCTGACAGATAAACGGATCCTTCGTCGTTTTCTGGGCTACTATCGCCGGTTTGTTCACAGCTCACTAAGCTAGCTTAGCCCCTGATCCGCCTTACGAAAAACGCTGAAACATTATTCGGGGGCCAGGAAAATGCATTCATGGGAGTGACCTCCTGTCTCAAATGTACGCCTATACTTACCACTTACACGAGGAAGCTTGCACGGAACTGCACACAGATGCAAGTAACGTTGGCCTCGGTGCGGTCCTTGTTTACTGGAAGGGTGGCATAGAACGCGTGGTTGCTTACGCCAACTGAATTTTTCCGGTTCCGAATCAATTACTCCCTCACGTAAAACAAGTGCCTCGCTGTGTTGTGGGCTGTCACGAAATTTCGTCCGTATTTACGTGGCCGGCCGTTTCGGGTTGTGAGTGGTCATCACTCGCTATTTTGGCTGGTGAACCTGAAAGGTCCATCGGCGGCTTACTCGATGGATCCTTCGGATACAAGAATTTTATGTTCATATCGTACACAAGCTCGGCCAGAAATACAGCTCTTCTGACTGTATGGGTTGTCCGGGGCCCATCCTCTTGGGAGCTGCAGCGACTCCCACGGCTGTGAGGGCCAGCCGAATCGTGAGGTCCGTTGTCTGTGCGGAGGCAGGCCTGGAGGCAGACCAGGTTGGACCCACGAAATCCGGTAGAAGGAATGTCAAAAGTCAAAAACCTCCGCTCACGGGAACGTGCACGGCTACTAATGCTCGGTTTCTGGCTACGAAGAGGTCAGGTCCGCGCGGTAGCGTGCCGACGCACGGTTTCTGGCTACATAGAGGCCAGGTCCGCGCGGGGGTTCCGACATCCCGAGCTCCTCGGAATCGATGTCCTCGGAGAAGCAGCCTCATTGCGGATCGCTTATGATGGGTGGCATATTGCAGACGCCGAGGCTGACCCGGTCTTGGGGACCACTGGGGACGCCGAGGTAGAGGGTGTGCAGTAGGACCAGTGCGAAAACCGTCGATGTGTGGAGTACCGGTGGAGCAGGCCCGGCTTATCTCACCCTATGCCCGATTCTTGGTTCGTGGTCCGGGCGCCCGGCCTTGAATACTCTCTCCTCAGTAGGCGTGGAGCAAGCAAGGGGGGAAATAAGTGCATGGTGGTTGGAAGGTAGCACAGGTGGGTCCCCCAGGGTTACCGGGTTATGGTGCCGAGGGCCAAGCGCCGATAGGCTGACGACCTGGGCCTCTGTTGGCCGGACCACACCACACACACTTCCGGAGTCTGAAAAACCGCGAAACACAGTCGACGGCTAGTAACCGGCCGGTCCGATCCAACCCTTAAAATCGTGGAGGAGCAGGTGGCTGCGGACCCCAAGTTAGGATTTTTTTTTTCTTTCTTTCCTGTCTCCGACGGTCGGAGCCAGTGGGTGGTCGTGCATCCCGTGGGGAAGCCGCACCATTGGAAAAGCTCGATGCCCTACCTGTCCTGGCCAGGCGGGCCAGAAATGGAGTCGATGTCAAACGAAGGATCAGAGCAAAATCTCGCTGTCCCCATTCCCATCCCAATTCCCATAACCCTTTCCCAATTCCAATTTCCCATACCCTACATCCCACCCCCTCCGCTACGTCCTAGGGGAGATCAGGGGAGTCTCCCCGGGCCCGTTCCCCCGGCGATAGCTCGCTTGTAGCATTTCCCCCCCTTTCTTTTATTTTTCCACCTACGGGTGGCAAAACGATGGATTGCCTTCGGGCCTTTTCATTTATTTTACGATTGGGTCAAGCCTGTTATACGTCAGTGGTGCAGGCAGGAGCTTATTGGTTTACATTCTTTTTATGGCAGCTCCACCATACTATATGTCTATCCCACACTCGCATTCCCTGCCACAGGGACGAGTCCACAGACGATTCTGCCTTACTTGTTGTTATCATCACGTCCGCCCCTGCCCGCCAACATAGGACCGTTTCCGAAGTGCTGCTTCTCATTGAACACCTCGATGGAACCGGTCAGTTTCCACCTCGACTGTTCAAGCGCGGACTGTCGTCGTTTTGCTTGCGAGACGGTGTCCTATACAGAAAGAACCACGGCCAAACATAAACTGTCTATCTCTTGAATTACCTACAATGCTTAAAGACGAAGTTCTGCGTGTGTGCCACGGCCCCCTTCCTTCCGGCCACCTAGGGTTTTTCCGCATGCTCGAACGGATACGCCAAAGCAGTACTCGGCCGCCTTGCTGCGGTTGTCCAACGCTACGTACGAACCTACCGTGAGTGGCCACGACGGAAAACTCCGCCGAATAAACCAGCCGAACCCCTGCCGTCTATCGACCTCCCAGCAACTCTCAGTTCAATAGGTAGGTATGGACTTACTCGACCCATTTCCAGGGTCCTCTGTAGTTAACCAGTGTATTGCGGTTGCCACTACTATCTCAGCTGCTACATGAGACCAGTGCCCTTCCGAGTGGTACCGCAGGTGATATACCACATTACTTCATTCACAACATTATGCCTCTTCACATTGCCCCAGCAGTCGCAATAACAGACAGGGGAATCGCGTTAACATCACAACTGATGAGCGAGGTGCTTTGACTTAGCGGCACAATCCATCGAAAGACAGCAGCTTACTACCAACAAGCAAACTGCATGACTGAGCGGCTTAAAAAGGAGATTGTCGATATGATTTCTATGAATGTTGACGATGGCCATAGAAAGTGGAACCGAATATTGCATCATGTTCGCGTACAACACTATGCTCCACGAAACGACGCGCAGCACTCGTTTCGAAAATTAAATTTTGTGTTTAGTCGAGAAGCCTTCTTCATGCTGGACGCCATGCTTCTTTTGCATCCTGCTCTCACCTCTCTTGTGGGCGCTGACCTATTTGTTCTTGACGCAGAAGATGATGGCCAGCATGCTCGACTGCGATTACGGCGCCAACACGACCACGCCGCCCTGTGCTACAGCCACCCCCATAGGGAGGCGATTTACACTCTCGGCGACCAAGTCGGGGTGTGGAGCCCTGTCTGTTTACGAGGGCGCAGTGAAAAGCTTCTTCGCCGTTTGCTTAGCTCATGCGAGGTGCTACGGTGTCTCAGCGAGGTTAGCTACGAGGTGTTCCCACAGGGAACTGTCCACTCCACTAAACAGCCCATGTCCAAAGTAGCCCACGCCGCGAGAATAAAGCCGCATTACACCCGTTAGCCCCTTAACAAGGCCCACCTCTGTGACCGAAGGCGCTCTCGCCGTAAAATTTGCCGCGCTTATTCATTGTTTTTCCTGTTCGTGCGACGTCGAGTTGATGCCTCTTGTAAGAGAGGGGTGCGATGCCACACTGCGGACACTCTTGGCGCCACTACTCGGCGCGTGGCCGAGCGACTTCTTCCTCTCGAATGACCGCGGCTGTTCAGCCAGCCTCGCCTCAGTAAACAGCTGTGCTTTCCTGTTTATTGCTACGTTTTTTCGGTGACGATATGATAAAGCACAAAAATGTCTCTTTTGGATAGATTGAGAAATAGATAGATAAAGAGGAGGAGGGAAAGGCAGGGATGTTAACCAGAAAAGGGTTCCGGTTGGCTACCCTGCACTGGGGAAGAGGGATTAGGGGACTAAAAGGAGGAAGAGAGAAGGGAAAAAAGGCATAACACACACACGCACAACGCTGTCACAATTTGTCACTCAATACAGTCGCTCTCAAGTAGGCAAAAAGTGCCTTGTATGCCTTGAGGGCAGTCGACTGCTGTGGCCACGGACCGAGGATCTTTTGCTCTGTTAATAGGCGAGGATCGAGGTGGTCCAGGGCACAACACAGTGTATGTCTTGCACTCGAAAATGCAGGGCACTCACAGAGAAGATGAGCGATGGTCTCATCACAACCACAGCTCTCACAGGCAGGGCTGTCAGCCATCCCCATCCGGAAAGCATAGTAATTGGTAAATGCAACACCGATCCATAAACGGTATAACAGTGTTGCGTCGCGACGTTCTAAGTTACGTGGAAGACGAAGGCGCAGTTCAGGGTCCAGTGCCTTGAGGCGGAGCTTGCGAAACTCTCCCGTGTTCCACCCTGAAAGTGTGAGCTCCAGCGCCAAAGGGCGAAGCCCACACGCAGCGCCGGGTCTCGATATTGGGATGCTCACTGGAAGTCCGTCGTTGTGAGCAGAACGCGCAGCCTCATCGGCCTGGTGATTACCGTTAATACCACTGTGTCCAGGCAGCCATTGAAAAATGATGTCATGACCTTTGGAAACGGCGCCGTGGTAAAGTAGACGGATCTCAGCAACAAGTTCCTCCTGCGACCCGCGGCGTAGCGCAGCTTGCAGGGCTGCTTTAGAGTCGGTGAAAACCGTCCAGTCATGTGGAGGTTCTTGACTGATGAACTATACCGCAGCCCGTAAGGCTGCGAGTTCCGCACCGGTTGAAGATGTTGGATAGGTCGTCTTTACTTTCATGAAGATGGATCTGGCCGGTATCACCTCCGACCCCGCAGAACTGGTCGAGTGAACTGATCCATCTGTGTAAATATGTATGAGGTGACTGTGGCAAGAATGCAGGTGATTCAATGTCAGTTGTTTGAGAGCGGGCAGTGATACACCAGCTTTCAGTGTAATGCCAGGAATATAGAGGTGAACCAGAGGTTCATGAAGACTCCATAAGGATGAGCTCGGTCTTGACGCAGGGGTGAACTGCGATGGAAGATATGCGCGATGGGGTTCAATGACTTTGGCGAATGCAGTACGCGGCCTAATTTTTGGGAGTGTTGCGGAGTGATGACAGGGAACCTGTGTGAGGTGCCGAATATGTGTTCTCATGGTGTCAACAGCAATGTATGTAGTAACAGGATGTTCCCGGGCAACAAGAACAGTTGCTGCTGTTGATGCACATTTAGGCAGTCCGTTTGGAAATTTAAAAGCTTAAATATTGAGCAATACTTGCACAGTTTAAGACATAGAAAAATAAACTTGCGTCTAAACTGGAGAAGGCTGAAGGCGTTACTTGATTGAAACGTTTCATGATGAATTCCCGCTACGTCCAAATGTAGCTTGGCGCAACTTCAGCTCCTTGTTGCATCGCGACATTCATGCAGACATTCTTCAAGCCCTTATCGATGAGGGAAACCTGTTCTCCAGTGCTTCACTCGCAGAGGGTTTCAACCGCTTCTTTATAGAGAAAAACTAAGGACATTGAACACAATGGCAGTATCTGCCGAAACTACACTCATTATGTACAAGCAAGCGATAGCACTCAGCCTGTTTTAAGCCCGAACTTTTTGCCTTAAGTTTTTGCTTGCTTAAAAATTATCAGAAATAACTTGTGGCACGACTCAAATGGTACGCGAATAATGTCCGTCAGGTGCCTTCTTGGCGAACAATGGCCTGTTATTTCCTATATTTATAACAGTTTTACGTGCACTAAAGTTTTTTCTACTGAAATGGAGATTTCCCGAATTATCGCAATATTATGCATGGAGATAAAAATACTTATTAGTGAACGACTTATTTCTTTAGTTTTTCTTCGTTCTTTCAAGGGCTTTCAAAACATAATATGTAATACATTTACTCCCTGTTTTATTACAATCATTTATTCCATAATTTTCAGCAGGATTTTTTGAAGCGTAGGTCTACTGAAACGGTACTTTTAACGCGCAAATCAATTTTAATGAAGGCATTCAGAGGAAATCAAAACAGCATAGCCATCGATAATCGTTTTACAAAGCCGTTCGATCTCATAAGCAATAATAGCCATATTTTAAGATGAAACTGGCATGTGTGCAACGCGTTGTTCCAGCTTAATTACATGACTACCGTCGACGCAGTCAAGTACGTAACGTAAGCATGGAAACTTCTTCTGCCCTCCCTTTAACATGCGGAGTGCCACAAGCAAACCCTATTTCAGCCGTTACTATAATTTATTTCAATACGTGATATCTGCTATAGCTCGAGTAGACCTCACGTTATTCAATTTTTACAGCGCGACGAAGGGGACATAGAAGAAGGAAACCTGAAGGGGACACAACACAACGTTGGTTCACAACTGAAATCTGTATTAGCCCACCAGCCGAAAAAAGTACCCAACTGGCGGCCAGAAATGAAAATTAATGCACAAAAATCAAGGAGCGGAAGCTAAAAACTATCCAAAAATTATAAAAATAGATCTGATACGCGTTAGCATTCGCAGTCATGGTAACGTTTTTCTATCTTGGGATGCGCTCACATATTCTTCCGGGAGCCTCGCTATCATGTGTGCTTCTATATTTTCGCTTGCCTTCGCAAGGGAAATTATAGAGACAGACACAGATGATCGCAAGGCTCCCGGCAGAATGTAATAGCCTACCTGTATATCACTGTCAGAAAAAGGAAAACGTCGACTGCGAATGCTGACACGTATAAGCTTTATTTTGGTAAGTTTGTGATAGTTTTCGAATTTCCCTGCTTGACTTGTGTGCATTACTTTCTATTTCCGGCCGCCAGCTGGGTATTTGCAACAAAAATAATTGTAGTGCAACCGAGACGAACACAAGAAAGAGGCACACAGAACTAGCGCCGTAGCACACAGAACTAGGTACCGTACCAGCAGCAGAGGCTACAGGGTTTTTAAAAGCAAATGCTAGGCCAGCTGGTTGTACACGCATCAATTCCCGACAGCACACACAAAACACACGGGCGGAAAGAAAAAACCACAAAAAGCTGAATACAACTATTTTTTGTTGGAGTGCGCTCTCTCCACATTCATAAAAATCAGCTCTTAGGCTGACGCAAGCAAGAAACCACAATAGATTATATGTCACATTTCCTCTTTGAAAGCGTGTCGAAATCTGTACCTCACACAATCTCGTCACTCAGAAAACACCAAAATTTTTCGCTCCATATCGACACAGCCGACCATGAAACGTGAACTGGCCCAGACTCAGCCATTATCGGATCACTATCCCTCAGAAAGGGCGCTCGTGGTCGCTTAACGGCGTGCTGAAGTAATTGTCTTCAAGCTTTGAAATTTTGCAAGCTTAAAATAAGTGCCACTTCGTCCAAAGCCGCTTCTCTACTAGCTAGTGAGCGCCGCCGGCGTTCCTTACAGCTTTTGGGGCTCTACGCAAGCTGCGTTAGGTGGCCATCTTTTTCGTGCTGGGATGCGTCTTCAGCGGTCCTTCCTGTGTTAAATCATGAGCAGCCGTAAGATATTCGTTCTTTTTCTGACTTATTGACGCGTTCGGGAGCCTTGGCCGCTTTTTCAACTTTGTGTGCGGGTACGTAATGCTAGCGTTGGTGACATAACCGACCTTTTTCTTCTGGACTCCAGCGTGTTTGCAGCCCTACTGCAGCTGGGCATTTGGAAGCGCAGAACAAACGAACGCAAGGTGATGATTATACCGGGTGGCTTTATTTAACCTTCACAGGTTTTTATTTTCAGTTTAGTGAGGGATACATCGGTTCGATCTCTGCAGGCGAACTGTACTGCATGTGGACATTAGGGACCTGATATAGCTCAATAATTAGACAATTTATTCTATAAAATTAACCAGTCAGTTTCTTTGTTTTACTCTTGAGAGCCAGACTGTATTTGAAAATTTCAGACAATCGACGCCAAGAGTGAGCGCAGTTTCTTGCTTTTCTTTACCGCAATGTGGTTCAAAACATCGCACATCATAAACACTCATTTGATTGCTATCCCGCGTTGCATATTCATAAAAAGCGTTGCTCGCATTTATAATCCAGCTTATTTCTAGATGTTGAAGCAGTTAACGTGGTTTCGTCAAAATCCTACGCGCAGTGTCCCATTTTAAAAATATGGGCGCAGGAAATAAAACTCAAGAAGTTTTTGAAATCCGTGATTTTGACGTTTGATTTTACGAGCAACAGTGCTTATAAATAGACCTTAAATACTTCGGTCGCCTTTGATTGTGAAGGCCTTCAATTTTGCAACATAAAATTGCCCCCAACGAAAAAATAGTAAGAAGAATAGTTATTCTTAGGTAATTATTTATAATGTATCATAATGAGCGTTATGACATACACAATATCCGCCTTGAACTACAGTCCACCTGCACTGATCGCACCAACTTATCTCTCTCAGTTTTTAGAATAAAAATTAGTAAACGTAGAAAAGGTACCAGAATATTTACTACAGTCAAATAAGTGCGAAAGCACAGATTTCTGCCACGTAGAGACGACAATGAGCGTGCAGTCCCGCGAAATAGAGCGCTCGGGCTAGGATAACTGAGGGGCGAACAAATAGCAAACAGACAACGGGCGATTTTTATTGTTCTAGATGCCCTTCCGATTAGTAGTTACGCTGTAAAAAATCACCCCGTGCACTCATCAGTAGATTCTATATACATATTAAAAAGCACGGAGCGAGACCATCCGAAGAACGTCAGTGAAGAAAGGGGCTTTTCACAGGAATACTTTTGAATGGTGAGGTTCACTCCGACAAAAATTTGCGGACGATTAAGCGTGGTTAGACTGAATGCGAATTAGGTGATCTAGCAGTTCGGTTTTGGTTCGATACTGACTTTTCAAAGTCAAGCAGGCTTGAGACACCTCTCTTGAATCACCGAAGCAAGCCTCCTGCGTTCTGTGCCGGCGTGGATGTGGCAGCCGATGGACGGAGGGTCCGTACTGCCGAAAGGCACACGTGGATAGCGTGTTTTAAGCCTCCGGTGTTTCGGGATGCCGTTGACGGGTCCTGGCTACGCTTTTCCTGCTGCTGCCGAGTTCTTCGGTCTGTTGACGGGAGACCACCGGCGTCTCCCTGTGTTCCCCTCCACTCCTACCACCACCTGGCTCCCTTCCGCCGCTTTCTTCGATGCAACGCCAGCGACGCGTCTCACTGCAACCACCCGCGTCCGCCCTGTCTGCAAGGCATCCCCACTTCACCTGGGACGCTCAATACCGAATGAACTCTTTCCTTTATTCCTGTAGTGTTGTACGCGTGTTGAGAGTGTGTTACTTGTTTTCGTTTCGTATCACCTCTTACCCTGTAAATTATCAATACGGATTCGTTTTGTTTTCTTTGATCTCTTTGTTCTCTTGGCTTGTTCTAACCAGCACACGATAGCGTTCCCCTTCGGAAAGTCGGGGACGCGCTGCCAATTCGCGACAAACATAAAACTCATTTCGTTTTCGTTTGTTTACTAGCTTATTTAATTCTGTGTACGCATCGGTGACCGTTAGAGAAACAGTGAAAGTGGGAAACAATCAATTACCGGTCGCAGATGCCCGCAAGTAACGGACAACGATGCAAACTATAAACTTTTTTTTTGCAGGCTGTAATATGTAGCTGCCAGTTACAGCAACTAAGACCATCTTATGCGCAAAAAAAAACAAAAAAAACGAAAAACGATTACTCGTGGTTGTGAAGTCTCGAGCATAAAATATACCCTGTTCGGCACGGTTAACACCTTGTCTGTGGCTAGAAACGCCATTTATACCGCTCCCACTGCACTTTAGGCCTAACCATAACTTATGGCAAGAGCATATGACAGCAAAATTGTCCCGCTTTGCAGCAATACTATACGTATATATATTTGAGAAAAGTGCGAATGGCATACCCAAGCACTTTGTGTGGTTCGTATGTCAGACTTTTTTTTTTCTCTTCAGGTCCCTCTAATGATATGTTGTTACTATTTTGCTCTGCTGCTGCTTTTTTTTGCTGTCAAAAGAAAATAAACAAAAGGTTCTGTAGGCCGATATCAACACTCGGTTCCCAATAAAGAGGTTACGAGATAGATTCCTGTGAAGAGTGGATTTTATGATCATATAAGTGACGCTCGGTGGAGCAATTGCCGGCAGAATAAGAAAGGCTAGTCTCACCTGTAGCACACAACAACCCAACTCACTCAACTTAATGAGAGGCCACATCGAGCAGCAGAGGCAGCAGTCATGGTGCAGCAGGACAGAACCGTCAGCCGGTGTTAGTTGCTTTAGTCCGAGATTCGCGTTGTTGCCACCAGCGTTGGCGATGATGCGCTGCAGTGATGAGTCCTCCTCATCTCCTTCTTACAATGACCCCGCCGGGCAGGAGTAGCTATCCTAGCGAATTACGCCGAACAGACCACCAGAGGGTTATAGTACGGCTTGAGACGGCTAGCGTGGACAACCTCGCGACCACGGCGGCAGTGGCTCGAGGAGGCGTAACTGACTCAATAAGGTAGTCGACGGGACACGGGCGTTGAATGACTCCGTAAGGGCCGTAGTACTTGGGAGAAAATTTGCTGTCAGCACGACCCCGAATCAAATGAGGAAGTAGGCTAGAACATTGCAGCAGGCTTGGCATTGCCGTGGAGGTCTTTGCGGTAGCCTCGGGTTTCGGTATTTAACATGGGGTCAGCTGATGGCAGTCCTAAGCTTTTTTGGCGATGTTTGAGACAGCTGTATACTGAGAAGGATCAGGACGGTAGGGTGATATGTCGAGAGTGCACCTGGTTCATTCATGTGCGTTTTTAGTGCGCTAGCACTTATAGGGACCATTCCGAGCATTTAGCCGTGATGTGTTTGCCGGCTTGTCTGTCTATCTGAAGCCGGTTTTGTGGCAGGCTGCTGACCAGTACGCCAAGCAGTGGAGAACTTGCTCACTGAGCTATATATATGTATATATATATATATATATATATATATATATATATATATATATATATATATATATATATATATATATATATATATATATATCCCCAGTGTCGCCGGGTACCCACCGGTGATACAATGGGTACAAGCTTCGCCTGGCCTGGTGCTCGGCTTATTTAGGGTGAAATGCTTGGGAAATGGATCTTCGACCCCACCTTGAGAATTTGAAAAAAAAGGACCACAAATGGGCTTCTACCGTACGAGGCGGATTTAACGTTGTTGACGGCGGAACTTATCGCTGATCCATCAGAGCAACTGTGAACTTCTCGAGCAACTTCGAAGTTGCTCGAGAAGAGCAACTTCGGTTGCACCCTAATACAGCAACCCAAGTCCCGCCGACAGCAGCACTTGCCATCGAACAGCAGTGGCGCATCTTAAAATATGTAAAGTGGCTTTTTGGGCTTGTTGGTCAGTGATCATGGTGAAATGCAGCGCGAAAAGACAAGGACAAACGGAAGAGTGGAGAGGACTGGCGCTGCATCTTAACCGCTGCACCACTGCGCCCGGAATGGTAGGAAGACCCCGCGTAATATATGAATGGAGAAAATTAACAATTCCGCATATATGAACATTAACTCACTATCGCCATCCGAACAACTGCCATCCGGGAACACTGGATATGAACACCAGGACCGAAACAAAAACCGAACAGCTAGCGCACTTAATTCGCATTTGGCCTAACTACTCAAATCTACCATCATTTTTATTTCCGTTTCCTTTATCATAATTTGAGCAGTAAGTGCTGTAAGGAACACCACTGGACTATTTATCTCCGTAATTTACGCTTCATTTTTTTTTCTTTTCATGCTGCTCCCCAGGGACTGGCTGTCGCAACGCTCTCCAAGGGGATGAACAACTAGACTATTCGCGGTTAGGCTGGAAAGGAACGAATGTCTGTGGCAGATCAGTTCATCTCCCGGAGCTCTTACCTCTCGCCCTTTTTGCAGCGAGCGCTACACTGGGCTACCAGTCGACCATTTCGCGGTGGCTGGGAGAGGCCAGTTGTGCGCATGCGCTGTTACCATGGCAACCGGAGACGAGCAGCAGATGCGGCGTGCGTTTCGCCGTCGCCACGGCCGTGCGCCACGCAAGCGGACATCCCCCTCCCCACATCCTCTTTCCCCATCCCCGCTCCAAGCTGTGCCCTCACGCAGCCACAAGAAGGGGGGGGGGGGAGATCTGTCGGAGCCGCGCGCTTTGTCGCCGCCTCGCCGCACGCCGCTCTACCACCAGAACGACGCGTCGCGTGCGCAGCATTGCGTATAAAAGGCGGAGATGCAATGGGTGGTTGTATCACAACTTTTCATATGTGTGCAGAGTAGGAGAGTCCAGCCTCAGCTAAATGGCAGTATAGACTAGGGAAGGTCAACTCTTCCGATCCTGGGGCTGTCGCCAGGTGGCACTTGGCTGCTCAACAAGGAGAGAATGAGAGTAAGAAGGCGAAGAGAGCAGCGGAGACGCCCGAACAGAGAGAGGAACGGCTCGCCAAACGGAGATGCCAGACTGCCGAGCGTAATAGACGGCGCACAGCCGCCGAGATGGAGCCCAATGTCCCTCATTGATAAACATACAGTGACCACAACAAGCTCACCCAAGGAAACGTACCTCTCGATACGTATATCCTGCAATAGACGAGCTAAGCCGCTGCCAAGTTTTTGATCATTTTTTCTTTATGTTGTGGAAATTGAGTTTAGTAACGTTTTCATCGATGCTAGCCAGAGCTGCCGCTCGCTCCCGGATTTGCAAATATCCTTACTATATTTATATCTGATTTTTGTACGTTTGCCTCATTGCCTTTGACAATTAGCTTGGTAAATGAAAAGTAAGCAGCGTCCAATTGGTCCAAGGTGTCCAGGAAGAGAGCTGTTCTATTTTCACCGGCATATAGTTCAGATTGCTTCTCGGATGCTAGTATACGGAAGTTTAGATCCGCTAGAATCAATTCGTAAGAAAAGGTTTAGGTAGTGCTGCATCAATTTCGACGTGAGTTTTTGGTTCAGTTTCGAGTAATTTTTATTTGAATTTATCCGCCGGCTTCATCATGGTGAGAGGACAATTTGTTTGATAAAACAGAAATTGAGAGGAGCTTGACAATTTATAAGGGCCGAACTGAATGCATGTCTCAGGTGCATACAAATGAAAGTGCAATCAGAATTACTCTAGGTAATATATAAAATCATTTGATAACAGTCTCGACTTCTAGTTTTGTAGAAAAAAGGGGTACCATGTTGTATGAATGACATTGTATAGAATTATCTTAAAAGTGATAGAAAACCGTACCTCAGGCATTTGGACACAAAAAAAAACACAACCTGCAACGAAGTTGAAGATTGCTTCAAAAAGCGTTAGGAGGCAGTTGGTTGATGGCAAACGCTCGAACGCTGAGCATTTTTTTTTTCATTTTTTCCCACCAAAACTGCACCTCGACTAGCTGTACATCCGCACTTCTAAAAACACACAACATACTTAAGAGACCTATTAGAGAAAGATGCAAACAAGCTGAATGGCTTGTTTGATAATTCGCTAGTAATAGACAAGCGAAAACATGGCACGTAGCTGCAGTTTTCTGTTTGCCAACACTTAAACTTGCGCAGGGACAAAATGTAGGACGCGTACAAACGATATGATTTGTTTCATGGGCGTAAGATGCCTTCTGGCATGTTTAAGTCTTTGGCGTTGAGGGCAACAAAAATAAATATGATTATAAATGCTGTCCAAGGAGCCCCTCAACATTCCCCTCCGCATCAAGTGACGTCAAGCTACGGTTGCCACGAATATTCAGTCGCCACCGAACCCAGTGGTTGTTCACAGGAACAACCAGTTGCCGGAGACGCTGGCATCATCAGAAATGCGCTAATCCTGTTGAGCTAGTCTATTGTGAGTGAATGTGGCTTCAGCGCTTACGCCGACCGAGACCGAAACTGCTGATTCAAAATTGTTTTTAATTTTTTAATAACGCTGCTCAGTGGCTCTTTGAGCTCATCTTAATTATTAGTGCGTTCTTCGGCCTCTTTCAGGGCTCAAATACGGACACCCCACACTTTCTGTCTTTACCCCTTTAAATCAAGTTGGAGATAAGGTTCCCAATGCTCTGCAAAGGGTTAAAAAGGCCGCCTTCATTAAAAAAAGTGCCGCCTGTTTGGAAGTAGGAGATACTAGAAAAAGAGATTACTCAGCTTACAGTAACACACTGCATAGTACGATTAGCAGGCTTTATTGCCCCGATTCAGGAAGTAAGTACTGAAGAACGTGTCAGTGGAGAGCTCGTATTAATTTCGGCTTCCTTTCGTTCTTTACAAGGCTGGAAATCCCATAGCATTAGGTTATTTTCATTTTTCGCCTTCGCAGGTATTTGGTCGCTACGGCTGGGATTCAATCTGGCTGACCTGAGCTCGACAGGAAGAGGCAAAGGCCTCATGGCCACTCTAGCGAGTCTCAAGAGGAATCATAGTTACGTCCAAGAAATACGCTGCACCAGTCGAAAAGGCGAAACGGTGGACCTCTCCGGGTTGAAAAAAAAAATGTCGGTGCAACTTAGGAGAGCAGAAAGTTGGGCTTATTGGTGATATGCTTACTGAAGAAGTTGGCGCAGAAAAGCTTTGGACAAGCGTAGACAAAGAAAGACGAGCGCTACTCACAACTGAAGGTGTATTCCAGACATATGCTCGAATAAATAGGAAAAGCAACATGAACAAAACAATAACGTCATGAACATCACATGTTACCCCGTGAATCACAATGATTTGGTCGAGAACAGATACTTCTTGTCAGAGAAGCGGACCAAAATTTTACTAACGCATTTATCTCCACTGATGCGCATAAAAAAGGCTTCCATGAACTCACGCGTGAGGTGACTCCTGTGCCTGAATAGTATGGGCGTTTTGTCGAAAACCGGTTTGCACTGTATTTTCTTTTTCTTGTCGTTCGTGCTACACGTGCGGTAATGTTTAGGGAGATTATCAAGGGAATCTCCCCCCGAGTAATCTTCGGTGTTCTCCTAATCTTTCGCTGACGCATCGCCCAGTTTGGCCGATATATAGTGCGCCACAAGATAACGAAAATTTGTACACAACCCCCCCCTAGCACAGGTAACAAACGGAGCTTTGTGTTTGATGCTGCATTCATTTTTTGTTCTTTCTCATGCCGTCCTTTCCTCTCATTCTTTCATCCGGCTGTGCACCTGTGAACAGATTGCTCCCAACTTTCGAGGGGCAGAAAACACAATCGGAATGTCGTAACGCCCTGCTGCATTTTTAAGTCCATGTGCAAATCTGAGCACATATTGCATGACGGTAAAATTTCGACGCTCTGTTTCCCGGAGTTGTCCGGAGTAAACCTACAGTTGTGAGTAGCGCTCCTCTTTGTCGACGCTTGTCCCCGTTTTTCCGCGCCAACTTCTTTAGGGTGCAACTTCATTTCCGTCAGCGAAAATGAGTTTAATCCGAAATGTTTTTCATTTTTTTATTCGTTCCTCACTTATAGCCTTTCCGGTTAGACGGAATTGCGGGCTGTGTTCTTGCCGAGAACTGAGGTTGAGACACCCCAAGCAAAAAGTTTTCGTTTTTGTTTTTAGGAACACGAATGAGCGAACAGCAATTTCAAACGCGACGGTAGCAAGAACCGTTCACAGCAGGAACTCGACAGGAAATAACACTGACATCTCTACGGCCGTCAGGAGACGGTGACAGCTGGCCGACTCTTCTTGCAGGCTTTCCTTTTCTTTGTAGCTCTTCATCCGCATTCGGCCATTCGGAATTTCGTTTTCAAAAAGACCAGTGGCCAGTCTGCACAGCTGGTAATCTTCCATCCGGTGTGTGCGCTGAGTGAAGCGATTCTAGTTTGATATTTTGTAGTTCTGTCGTAACAACAGTTCATTAAAAAGAATGTCGTGATCGTAGTACGCTCGTTGTTATTTTTTGCATTTTGTGTTCAGATTGAGCATGGAAAATCCAGGCTACGTCCGCTACTTCTCAGTAAGAACCATGCCTTTGTACGCGTTCCTCAGTGAAGCAGTACTTCTGCAACCAAATATAGTTTCTTCAATAGGTTCCCTCAATCTAAAGGCTTCTTTTGTGTGTGTTAGGAGAGTATTTATGCTTAACGGATTGATGAGGTGTTATAAAGTACAATGCAGAGCGCGCAACAAAAACTTTTTTTTTCCAATACGTGGCTTTGGATGACGTTGTGCAAGAATGGCTAGAGGGATAGGCGGAAAAAGGGTAGAAGGAAGGATAGTTGAAGCGTCTTGAATATGACGCGCACAATTCCTGTCGAACAATAAGACGGTAAAAGTTACTTCTGGTAGAATAACGCCCTCACTGGTGGTGGATGAAGACAACGGAAGGTAGAGGGCATGGAGTAAAGTTGAAATACGGTGATTATTAAATTATCTAGATCCGGGCTGCGGCTTTCAACAAATGGCCTCAGATCGACTTGTTTTGATATTTGATTTTGTGTTAAGAAATAAACGATAAAAATACATTTATTCGGCACTGCCGCGCTCCGATTGGGATGCTTTCTAGGAATATTATCTAATGTTATCCATGGTAATAACACCAGCGCTACTCCCTCAATTCAATCCAAGTAATTTTGGACAACGTTTGAGTTATTTGTCTTGGGAAGAAATTAAACAGACTCACGCAGGAAGAAATAATTCACACCTAAGACATTTACGAAACGCAATGAAACTACCTCATAATGTTGTTACACACCGCGTCTTTAACTTTCTCTTCGTAAAAGAGCGCTGCTTGTAATTACCTGTTGTCATTTAATAATATGTTAGCATTAGAACGTGTGTGCAAACGCAAGTGCGAACTGCCACCACGGGTGACGCCTGAAAAGGCGTGAACATTGACACGTCATTACAACCTGCCCACCGTGGCAGGCGGTACTAAAAGTAATGATTGGTCGCGAGAAGTAGCTAGGAAAGAGGAACCTGCGTCTCAAATGCCCCACTGCTAGCTGCGTTTGAAACAGCCACCTGCCGGGGCTGTGGCGCATCGCTTAACCGCCGCACTACTATGACAGGACTGGTGTACGGACTCCCAGCGATCTATGACTGTAAAGCAGAGAACGACCAGTTGCGCACATCTGGGCACTAACCCTTTGACGCTTTCGTGTCGTGCCCTTAGGCGGAACTGCGACAGATTCATAAGCGACTGAAAATAATAACGCATTTGAACGACCCAATGAGGATCACCTAAAATATTTGTATCCTGAAATCATTAAGGCACTAGATAAGAGTAGAAGGGCAGGTACCAGATTCATGTGTGTGAAAGAAGGCCGAAAAAAGAATTGGCAAAACTAGAGATGCTCTGTACTTCCAAAACCTTTTAAATCAACACCGTACAAGAAGGTCCTATCATCGAGTGGTGATGACGCTACAGTTCCGATTGAAGGAGGGCCTCGCAATACAGACCCCTGTGACTCCACCTCTCCAGCAAAACACTGAATGGGTGACATTTCACCGTGCAACCTATTAGAGGCACGAGAAATGATATCCAGCTGGTTACTTATGCCCGGACAGTTATTTCACTGTTCCGTTATCGCCAATGCGCAATGTAAGAGTACACCTCAATATTTTGTACTCAAACTACGTTCAGAGAGAGAGAGCCTCAGCGTATTTAATACAGAAAGAAAGTAGTCAGTACGTAAATTTCAAGATGCGAGCCATCTCTGAAATTCCAGCTTGGAGTGCTGCGCATACAGAAAAAAAAGTTAATTATGGGATCAATTAAAAAACATGAGAAAATCTCAAGCTCCGGCTTAAGGCTATGACACGATAGCGTGAATCGGTGCATTAGCGGCTGAGGGTCCTCTTTGCCTATCACTTCGCAAGCACGGGAGCTCCTCTTTCTCTAACCATCAAACGCTTAACGTACGCATATGACAATAATGATATATCATTAGTGACGCCTTCCGCGCAAATACCCATTCTCTGTCGCCTAGGTTCTGCCTATACACGTATATCTGCGGAATTGATCATTATCTTTTGTACGCCTACAAATCGAGGGAAGTCCCCAAGAAATTCCTAGCGCAGTAGAGCAGCGGGTAAACGATGCGGCACTAACCCGACAGGAGACTATCTCACACACAGGCATCATTCGGGCTAGTGAGATTCACGTTGCTCCTTGTGAGTAACCTATTGGGGTCAATCATTCATTCAACTGCCACTTTACACAGTGAGCAGTTTGCTCACAATCCGGTGAGCAGGTTGGCACCTGCCCTCATGTGCAAGTTGTGATGATCTCACAAGGTCATGTGAAATAGATGGCAGGCGGACCACCTGCTTTCCTCAACACGCCGACAACGCCGTGGTTGCCGCTGATTGAGCCCCGTAAAATTATCGCGTTCAAAGAAGTATACAAGATGCAGTGAAAGCGGTGGGCAACTTTTGTTTTTTAGTACTGGCACGCAGACACCCGTATATGAAGGATACACGCTACAAGTGGTTACCCTCATGATGCGATAAATTTGTACGAAGCGCACATAATGCAGCAAGGAATACAAGTTTGTGATTCACGTAAAAACCATTCGGCGGTCATCAGTACCGCGGTCACGAAAGCTCTTTTAATTAACTAGGTGCATGGTCTCATTTTTTATTCCTTTCGAGCGCGCAGTGCCAGTAGCGAGCGCATCCTCCCGCAAGCGAAAAACTGGAATCGCATACTCTTACGTCCCACGGTGTTTATGTTTGTTAGTTCGGCCTTCAGTCACAAACTCCGGAGATGACGTTTTACAGTGGACCGAAAAATAAGCACTGATACACACGCTTACTCAGCTTTTAATTTGCTTTGGCTTTCTCATTGCATATCTTAATTTTAATGAACAATGTTAAGGTTCAAAGTTCTCTCGAAATTTCTGCGCTCCGCCGAGACGTGGTACCTACTATTAATTTTTTCGTTACCTTAAGATTTTCCGTACGGAGCTATGTAATCAGTCATCCATTGCATCGCGGTTAACAGTTTTTACTGATGTTGTAAGAAACAACTGAGCAATAATAATGGCAGTTTTCACAGTGTTATTGGCTGAAACAACAAAGGCGCTCCATTTCATTATTCACGGCACGTTTTATTACCACTGGCGTCTGCGTCAGTCTGACGAGCTCCCAGAATTCCAGGCTGCAACGCCGCAAGAACTTTGTGGATGGGGGCTTCCACCGCACACATTACTGTACCCTGCTGACACTGCTGGTGGCACCTCTGCTGGTGGTCGACCAGAGCGTGGCCGAGCGTCGTCTTCGTCTCAAATGACAGCGGCTGTTCGGCGAGCCTCGCCCCAGTAAACGGCTGTGCTTCCCGCTTTCTACTACGTTTGACGGTGATATTTGGTGGAGGTGCTGGGTGAGCGGCGTTGAAGTTCACGTAAAACAGTCGCTGAAAGAATAGATGAGTCTTTCCACGCAGTGTTTCTCATTGGCCAAGACATACGGGTTTACGTTGATCGGAATGGCTATAGCCATCGCTCCGTCGAGGTCCGATGTGGTGGACAAAAAGTGAACTGGCTGATGCACACTGCGAACTCGTCAAAATAAGCGAAGACCGCTGTCTTCGTGAAAAGCTGCGGTTCACAGGTGACGTTTGTGACTAAGATGTACGGTGCGACCATTGACAAGTTCTGCCAGGCCTCGAGCTACACAAACCTACCGAGCGAGTAGCAGCGACATGTTCGCATCAGGGGTGCCAAGAGTGCCGGTGCTGTCATTACACTCGACAGTGAAGAACTTCCTGGCTCGCGGAGGGATCGTTATGTGGTTATCACATGCGCGCAACATCACTCTGCTGGGCACGGTGTTGGATTCAACGGATGACTGGGCGGAAAAAGGTGCCATAAATTCCCGAAGGCTGATGACCACACCACACTCTCCAAGTAAATCTACGCCGAGAATCAGATCTTTAGAGCAGTCAAGTTATACGGTAAAGGTGGCTGTGAAGGTAAGACCGCGGATCTGGATGCGGCAGGTGCAGACGCCGATCGGCCTCACTACATGGCCACCGGTGGTGCGGATCACGGGTGCACACCAAGGAGTCAGAACCTTACGAAGAGTAGTGGCGAGCTGACTGCTCATCACCGAAAAATTAGCACCGGTATCGACGAGTGCGCTCACTTTATAACATTCGGCGGTTGCTGAAATTTCAGCGGCAACCAGTCGTTCGCAGCACGTCGGCAAGGTCGTCGGATCGGGTCGTCGCCGCTCGTGCCTTCGCATGAAATTGTTGGCTGGCGGTTGTTCACTCTGTGCAATGTGGGGGCCCTATCCCCGGAGGACGCCCTCTTCAGTTTTCCCTGTGAGGGGACGGGACGCTGAATTGACCACAGTATGAGGGTCGACAGGGCGAAGCAAAGCGCCACGGCGCTGCTGCGATGTCGGGGCAGCAGCGCCGCAGCAGAGTTCCTGGAGCACTGTGGAGCTTTGCTTCGCCCAGTCGGCAGCATGTGAGCGGCTAGGTACTCTTCAATGTCCTGCGGTCTTTCACCATAGCGGGTTCGAGGCGCGTCCGGTGGGAATCCTCTCAAACCAATCCGGCGTTACGGGCAATTCTGCAGAATATGGCTGAGCTCCTCACAGTGGTAGCAGAGTGGACGATTGTTGGACGTGCGCCACGCGTGGTCTTTGTTGATAGGAGGCCACAAGTCCCGCTGCTGCTCGACGGGGCGCAGGTAACGATGGGGTGGTCGTGGTTCGGCAACGGGCGAAACGCTTGCGGCGCGGGGGAGGTCAGTGCAGGGCATCGCTGTAGGACTTGACGTCTGGTGTGCAGTATTGGTGATGGGGCTGGCTGCACCACTCGCCGGATTTCGTCACGGAGGACGTCCCCTGTAGAAGCTATGCTTGCCGACGGACCATCGAAATGGAGGTGTCGCAGTTCATCGAGGACAACGCTCCGCCCGCACAAACTTTAGCAGACCTCGTCCCCGGGGGCTGGAACGGACGCGCAGAAAAGAGTGACCGCTACATTTGCCTGGCGGCCGCATTGGGCACCCCGTCTGTGCAATGAAAGTTACATGCTCGTTCCTTCCTTGGCGAAAGCGGCGACTGTTCTCGGAGGTTCGCGATAAGGCCAGCAAACAGCTGTTCCTTCGCCCCAGGCATAAGTTGCCTTACCTTTGTAGCTTCGGGCTTGGCAGTGTCGGCCTGATTGAAAAGGCGTGTCATGTCTTCTATAAACATGGTCCCGCTCTCGTTGGACTCCTCTTACCTGGAGCGAACGGCAATTCTAGCATTTCCTTTCGCTTGCGCGAGCTGAATGTGGCGAGCAACTCACGGCGGAAAGCTGCCCAGATTGAGAAGGACGCCTCGTGGTGCTCAAACCATGTTTTTGCCGAGTCTTGCAGCGCGGCATACACAGTCATCAGCTTCCGCTCATCGTTTCATTGGTTGAATGCGAACACACGGTCAAAGCTGGATAACCAATCTTCTACACCCTGGAACCGGTCGCCATGAAAGGATGGCGATGACCGCGGTGTGAGAAAGACGAACGGCGGGGCACTGCCGGAGTCGTGACATGTCTGGCTGCCAGTGGTGGACGTCATAGCTCGCAGAGGCCTTGCGAGCACGGGATGGTACCCAGCACTTTGGCCCAAGTCAGGCGTTCCGCTGCCTTAGCGCGGTGAACTACGAGGTGGTCGCTCAATGAACTGTGCGGTACTCTAGACAGTCGACGTCCGAAGCAATCCATGTGGCGCGAATGAAGCCGTATTACTCCCGTTAGCCCCTCTCCACGGTTCACCTACGGGGCCGAAGACAGTCGCGCCGTTAACTTGCTGCCTTCCGTATATTTGTTTCCCCGCACGTGCGCCATCGAGTCGATGCCTCTTGGCAGCGAGGGAGGCAATGCCACACTGCTGACACTCTCCAGGCGCAACCTGGTGGCCGAACCTTATCTCCTAGCGCGTGACCGAGCGTCTTATTTGTCCAAAATGAGCGCGGCTGTTCGGCGAGCCTCGCCCCATTAACCAGCTATGCTTCCCGATTCTTGCTACGTTTGTTGTTGACAATACTAAAAAGGAAAAACAGCAATAACTAAATGTATACTACACGGTGCATGCAAGGATCTGAATATGCGACATGAAAGAATAAACGGAATCAGGAGAAATTTTCAGGAAACGAGCTTCTTACCTGAATATGAATGCCTGCAATGAAGTCAGAATGGCGAGATTAAAGCACGCCATTTGAAAGCATTTTTTTTTAAAGTGGAGCAGTGCTGCAGCCTCAATGATCAAGGCCTGCGCGCTTCCTGTATTGGCTCTCATTGACCCGTTTTTCTATTCTGATCACGCTTTCTATAACGAGCTCTGCGATCTTGTCTTCAGGTGTAGATTACGAATCCATAAAAGGGGTATTGGAGTGAGTTGATTGGGTCGGAAGAAGTCGCCACAGCACAGAATGTTGTTAAGAAGATGCATAGTGCGGCGCTGTACCGACTGATGACAGTTTGACAGAAAAAAAAATGAGTTTAAAGCGGCCGCAGCATGGCTGCTGCCTTCCGGCTATGTAATGCTACCAAATGAATTTTCCAAATACATTGTTTTCCATATACATTTGCCAGTGCCTCTTTTTTGCGGAAAAAATTTTGACGAAGACTGCTGCATACGTTTTAATGCCAAAACATCAAAAGCCTCATAAGAAAGAAAATGTGTCGTCTGTCATAAAATTCGCCAATTCCCTGGAGCCAAGGGATGTCCCCAGACTGGATAATTCCAATCGCGTGGGGGGAGTGATGTCACTAGAATGAAAATAACGACACTTCCAGTAAAAGCACCAATAGTGGCTACTACTATGACATTGTGAACACATAAGGTAATTAGGCGCGCTTGTGATACTTTTTAACCCCTCGAGCTGCAGGGAATCCGACCTATATTATTAGTCATGAATTGCCATGTGCTCAATTGGCTGCAGAGACTTTCTGATTATTGGTAAGTGCTCTGCCCGTCACTAGACTCCTTAAAAACCTTAACTTATAAAGTGTGGAATGTGGAAACACGAAGGAAAGTAAACTTCTTTATCGTGATCAAGTAGCTAGTAAAGAATGGAAATTTTTCACTTGCGTTTTTCTTCAGTCATGCTGTTCTCCCATTCTTTACCTGAATGCCTCGCTAAATATGTGAATAATTGCCCAATTAAAATCGAGTTGGAAGCTTTATAGTTCAATCACGAAGCTGTCATCTCAGAAACCGATTGCCTTTTACGGCGACGGGTATCTATTGAGTTTGTTCGACCAAAACGAGGTCAAAATATATAGCATCTTTCTACCTATTTATCGCCGACCCTTCCTTGAAAATGTGGCCTGGGTGTTGCTTCAGATGAGTGGATTTAGTATTTGAATACGTCGAGCAGTCGTGCCCTCGTTCCAGCTCTGCGCGTTCTGGGTGTCATTACGAACTGTACTGTTCGGTGTAAGGGCAGTAACTCGTATTTAGCACGCGCCAATAGGAGCAGGAAGACTACCAGGCAGACAGTTAATGCTGAAGTGGGATAGTAACAGAATTGTTTAGCACCGTCTATTTTTTTGCTTTAGGTTTACATAAAATTTTCAAACCTAATGGTCATTACCGATATTACTAAAGGCGATTTCGTATGGTCTTTATATTCCTAACTGTACGCGCCACTATTTTGACCACTTTTTTATTTATGCTTCAGTATTTAAAGCCTTCTATGGTTTGAATTGAGGGGGAGGAGGGTGTGAAGTGGGGAAGGTGAATCTCATCCAAGCATCATGGCTGCTAAAGAAGATAAAGCGATCGAGCTGAGAACCTCTCAAAAGAAAAAAAAAAGGCCAGCTCAGTAGGATGGAATCAGGGGCTATAGAGCATGGAGAGAAGGAATGACACATTTGGCGCTGACTGCGGAGAAAGCAGCAAACGGTTGTTTTCCCCTGCACATGGCAGCATTTATTTTTAGAAATGTTTCGTTCTAGTGGCAAGCTAATTTATATATCTCTGTTTTGAAAACGGTATGAAAACGAAAGACGCCACGTAAAACAAACCAAGGAAACCTCGGCGCAAATGCTAACTGAAATAAAAATAAGCCAAATCCTGCTGATTTACGGATAAAAGTGAGCCAAATCCTGAGGACTACAGACCAGTAGCAACACGGGCATGAAAGACGGACGCATCCACAGGCGCTGCGCCTGTGTCCGCGTCCGCTTTTTCTTGTCTGTGTTGCTACTGCGCTCAACTTCTCATCAAGGTGAACCAACAAGCAAGCCACTACGTATTGAGCCAAATCCACTCGCGAGAACCTTCTTCGTGAGCTCGAGGCTCATAGCTCGGACTGTTTCGAGCGTGGCTTTACTTATTCCTTCCCCAGAGATAGTCTCTCTTTGACTGCAAATGATAAGAAGAGATAGGCGGAATACCTACACCCAGGTGATGATGATCACGATGGGCTCATTAAGCCGGTGGTCGATGAAGCAAGTATTCGCCTCTTCACTGAACGTAAAGCGTTATTTGGTCGCCTTGCTGCCGGCTTTCTGAGTTTACAATTCAAGCGAGATAGCAGAAGCAGACGGGGCAAGACAGTGCTGGAATTTATCTTGTTTGGCGTACTGTCTGCGTTTGCCATTTCGCTAGTACTCATGAATTCTGGACGCTATAGTGGAGTAGGGTATATTATAGATTACAAACTCTTCAGGTACTTTGCTTTCGCGCTGGCGAAGTGTGAACAAAAGAAAAGAACGCTGTCATGCCAGTACTCAAAACAGAAATCTGCTATGCACTTTCACTTGTTTGAGATCATTGATCGCAGGACTGCGCCTGACGGCACACAGTAAACGTTGCAGTTGTTGTTCTTCTGAATTCAAAGCATAATCATTCTGAGCATTATTTTTGTTACCACTGCTTTAACTAAACTTGTAGAAATAAAATTCTCTGAACAAAACTAGACCAGCCTAATTGTTTCACATTGAAAAAGCGCCTAATCTGTAGTTAAATAGCGGGTATTGACCGAATTGTTTATAATATTTTTCAGTACATGGCTATGTAAAGTAGGTGCAACGATCATGCAAAGCATATCCTATAACAGCTGGAATAGCGTTACAGTTTCTGCGGATATACACTTTCGGATTTTTGTCAGAACCTTTTTATGTAGATATACCTCGCTTCGAAAAGAAAAACTCATTTTAAGCCCTTTCATTTCAATCTCTTATAAGAAGACACTACAAGAATTAGGCAGCAAAATTCAATAGGGAGTGAGATCCGCTGTTTACCATGGCAATGCATTTACCCGCGCGTACTTAATGCGGTAGAAGCCTATGCCATGAATGCGTTCCATGTGTTTCGAACAGGAAGCTCTGATGACCTATGTAAATCGTCAAGTGTAAAACAAGAGTTTTTCATGACTTGATTTCTAAGTACTCAGTAAATGCGGCTTTCCATATAGTTTCGCCGAACCTCCGCTCGGTCGCAGTATCCTCAACATATCTCAGAAATGCGGTCTGTGGTCACAGCTGCGATCTTCTT
Organism: Amblyomma americanum; assembly: GCF_052857255.1. NCBI lineage: Eukaryota > Metazoa > Arthropoda > Arachnida > Ixodida > Ixodidae > Amblyomma > Amblyomma americanum. Next base: position 95,355,332 of record NC_135499.1, on the reverse strand, counting down.
CCATTCGGCACCTAATTGCAAAAGCCTAGCTATATGGTAGCAAAACTAATTATTCATGCAAATATTCATGATTCTTTTCTCCGTGTAAAAGGACGTACCATGTCTGCCGGCTTTCTGTGCTTATATGACATTTTTCGGAAGGTGACACTTAGCAGGTCCCAAAAACTGCAATCGTACATCTTTGGTCGGTTCGCAAACGGTTCCCAAGCAAGCGATCAGTGCCAAAGGTGAGCAGCATTTGCCTTCTCTTTTTACATAACATGAACAACACATGGGAAAAATAGGAGTAAGTTACTGTGCTAAGTCTCGACCCCGATGTACAAAAGAATCCATCTAGTAGGCAGGTGCCGCTCCTGTTTCGAGCCAGCGGACGGAATTAATCACCAGAGTGCCTGTGCGTATGAAGGATATTTCTTTGGCGTGCAGTCCAAGCTAATGTCATTTTCTACTGAAACATCTGTTTTTCAAGGCACGATTCCTGTTTGTATTTAGTGTTGTGGATGGGTTATTGGAAATAACGCGGAAAAGGATAGTAATCGCGCATCGTGGTGAACCAGGTAAGCCTGTGCAAGTTTTTTTTTCGCTTCCATGCCAAGCGCCCAGTGATTACGTATGCGTGTCCAGTCCGTTAAGGCGTTATGACCCAAACAGGACCGTGCATTACTCAATGGCAATTAATATTCCCGCTACCTGCAGCTCAGCTTACAGCTCACCTGTCCTTCTTTGTATGCCCTAGACGTCGCTCTCAATCGATCGTCTGCGAGGCTGCCTTGTATGAGAGCGCGTGCTTGGTGTCACCGGATTATGTAAACAGGAGCGATTTGAGAAACCCCGCCGCGACGATAATTGCACCAATAGGTATCTGTATAAAACTGTATTTCTTTTTTGCTCATGAGTTGTGCCGAGAATCTTTTTCGTGTCATTTCCCGCACTTCCAAAAATTCATTGACGATTTAGCGTCGTTATGCTAAATGTGAATTACGCGTGCTCACACTTCTGTCTTCACTTCTGCTCCTTTTTCGATTCGGGGCTCGGTTTAAGAGGACAACTCGATAGCGGTGTGTTCTGGGTTTACTGTGCTTGGGTGGAAGTTGATGAAGACGACGACATACAAAGCACAGCGCACGAGACTGCCAGTTAAACACGTGGGGTGTTCGGCGGCGGCGATGATGCTGTGCTGCAATGCAGTGACCAGCGAAGCTGGTCTGTTCTCGCCGCACGGGTTCAAAAACCACTCGCGGCCATAGCGTGTTGCCATGAACTGTTTTGCGTAGATGGCCTTAAAGCTTGCTGGCAGGTTGACAGCATTTCAGTGGACAGGTTGCCACCTGCCTGCCGTGAGAGGTGAGCCGCCTGCCAGAGGCTTCGGACAGACATATATCGGCGAAATGCGAGATTGGGGCTTTTATTGCTAGCGCAAAATTGCAAATATCCCAGAATAAAACTGAAAATCGTGTCCACTCTTCATGCCTTTCGGCCCACTTTGATTGCGAAGCCAATAACGCGCAGCATTTTGTTTAGTAGCGCTAATTCCTGATTTAGCAAGAGAAGAAAGCTTCTGTCGCCTTTTACTTTCGAATGGAAGAGGCAGGAGCTGAGCCGTAGACTACCGACACTCAGTTGTTTCCCAACTTTTTGCAAAAAAGGAGAGATGATTTCACTCTGCCCGTACGCACTTCTTACTCCGTTTGTCTGTGCTTCCTCGCTAGAAGTAGAGATTGAGTCAAAGGAGCTTTGGAAGTATGCCTTCACAAAAGCTACCCGTTGCCTAAGCAAACAAAAATGAGGCGCGCATACCAGGGAAATAAAAGCGCAGCGTGTGTTTTTCACACTTGCATAGTGTTTTGAAGTCCTGACACAAAGAAGAGGCGCAACAAAGTCCTCGTGAACAACGTGAAAGAGGTCTGGCAAGACCTTGTCTGGCATTTTCTAGAGGACAGTATTTCACTTCATTTCATTTATTGAAACCTCAGGGCTAGATACAGGGCCAGTGGATACAAGAAAATGCATAGACAAGAAAATGAGTATTACAAGAAATTTCTGCAATTTATACAATGTTGGCTATTGCTTTGCGAAAATGCTGGTTATCACTGATTTTGATGAAAAGTGGTTCCATTCACTTGAAGCACGAGGCAAGAAGGCATGAAATGCTGATAAGGTGTGAAATGTTGAAATTCCAACCATGTGGCGATGATCGGTGCGGTTTGAAACGTTGTGGAGAGAAGCAATGAGTGCGCTCCGTAGAGTTGAATTATGGTAAAATTAATGAAAATGACTGAGACGAATTATTTTTACGCGGCTTGCTAAAAGCTGTAAAGCGAGGCAAGTTATCATGCTGGTTACGCTTGCGCCATGATTAAAGTTAGAGAAAACAAAATGCGCGCACTATTTTGGACCATGTCCAGCGAAGTTATTAGTTTTTCGTAGTGGGTATCCCATACAGCAGCTGCATATTCAGGTATTCAACGAATCAATGTTTTGCAACTCAATAATTTAAGAGAAGACAGGGTTTTCGTAAGTTTCGCCGAACGTAGCCCAATATGCAGTTAGCGTTGTTAATAATGTACTCGATGTGGTGCGACCAGGAGAGGTGTGCAGAAATGTGGACGCCCAAGAATTTATATGTAGTGACAGATTCTAAGGGGACGTTATTTAAGTAGTACCTGGAAGGAGTGCTAGCATGTCGGGGTATGCGCATAACTTTACAGTTTTCAGTGTTTAGGTCCATGAGCCAATCACTGCACCAAGTAGAAATAAAGGTAAGATCAGTCGAAAGAAGCTTAGCGTCTTGGGGTGATTTTAATTTGCGAAAAACATCGCAGTCATCAGCAAAGAGATGAATGTTAGATGCTACTTTGGAAGGAAGGTCTTTGATGTAAATCAAAACCAGAAGCGGTACAATGACTGACCCTTGAGCAATTTCCAGTATGAGACCATACTTTAGCCACACTTGAGATATCGAAAGTATTCCTTTTAGCCGTTTCACTCGCCCGTTTGCAGGTTGCATCAGGATTTAGATGGATATCTGTCACTCATAAGAGAGTTAAAATTCATGACAAACGCGCGCCTGTAATGAGCGTACAGGAAGAACACAGGCATAGACAAATCAAATGCGGTCGCACTTCTGCCTGCCTGGTAATATCACAACAATCTAGAATTATGCCTAAGCATGCGTAAACTCCAACCACAGAAACCACATCCGTCTACTTCTTACCGAAACACTTCATTACCACCGTCATCATGACCAGTTTCTGCGCAAACAACAAGCAGGAGCTTCTTCTCGAAGCATATTTAGACATTTTTTCTTTTTCTTTCGCCTTCGGAGCCACGGTATTTCGCTTCATATTAATGGCATACTTTTTCGTAATTCATTTGCCCGCGAAATTCATTACACGCAGGCAAAGCGTATCGCAGGCCTGGAGGCCAAATTAGCAGTACTGCGATGTGAGCGTGTTTTCTCACACTCTGTTGACATAATATTACCGCCCGCATTACACTCCGTATATATGATTAATTTATTATGTTTACCGAAGCTTCTATCGGGGCCTCTTTTCTGACGAAGACTGACAAAAACGGAATCTGCCTGCCCACATTGAAGGATAGGCGTTGGCTATCATACGCACTTATCTTATTTTTGGTGTTTTAATTTATGAACCATTATGAACCACATACTAGGCCCAATTCTCGCCACTTTGTTCACGCCTATTTTTGTGCAATTGCGTCATGAAGCTCCCGAAAACCCCGTGACAGCTGCTCTTTATCCAAAGAGCCAGAGTTTTAGAAGCGGCTCTTTAGATTCATCCTTATACTGCATTTCATTGTACGGAAATTAATTCACAATATTTTTGTGTTGCTTTGTATTGTACGGTAGTAAAGTTATTTCTTCAAGTCACCAGTTAACGTGCTAGAATTGGTTAAAACCGGCTTAGCCGTATTGACCAACCATTCCCTGACAATTTTTGCTAGCAGGTAGGCGATAGGCCAGGCTATCTTGGGTTGCTAGGTAAGCAAGCCGCAGCCTCTACGAACGCAGACCTGGCTCTGCGCTATACATTCAGCAGATGCAGATCGAGAACCAGCGCCAGAGGCTCTGAAGATGCAACATGCGGGATAGACCACAGCTGATTTCCCTTATGCATTACATGCTTCAGTCAAAATTAAAAACCGACACTGTCTCATATTTTTTGAACTCACAACGTTTTCAAGGTTGTGCACGAAAAAAAGAGCCTGAAAGAGGAAACATCTTATCGAATTCTGAAGCTTTTCGGCTGCAGTATTGAGCTTTGCGTGGCATATATAAGGGATATTAAGAAACGATCTCAATAGTACCTGCAGGTAATTTTTAAAAGCGCGCGTTGTTTATTCATTTTCGGTGGACATAAGCAAGGCCGCACCCTTAAACCCGTGCAGACTGCGACGTGTCAGGCATTCGAAGGGTTGCATATGCCCCGGGCGGATGCGTTCAGCACTTTTCGGGGCAAGTGGAAAGACCGGCGTCGATGCTGGAGCTGATTTGGATCTTCAACATCTATCCTCCAGCTTTGCAGTGATCGCCGTACCATGTAAGCAAAATTTGAGTTTTCACTTCCTATTGAAATCAAGTGTGCCGTTTGGAGAAATAGCTTGTGATATGAATAAGTCGCGCTACGTTTCGGGTATTAGTTCTGTATAACAATATCTATAGCCAGTCGAGCTGAATTACCGGTCAAAGTTAGCCTTTGGTGAGCCTCTGTGCATTCCTCGAACACACGGGCTTGACGTCCCGTCTGTTCTCCGTCAGGTAGTTACACGCAGTGACCGAACGCTCCGCGAGTTCTACCTTGAACGATTAATAACTGGACGCCCCACTCCAGTTGTAACCAACACAGTGCTGTGCGCGTGTGTGATTTAATTCCTCTAAAATGAACTAATCACGCGCACAACCTGGGCACATTTATTATTGTGTTAATAGTTTGTACATATTGCTTCTCCCCCTATCCTCTCTTCCTGTCCCCTCACCTCTTTCATTTCATTTCTCCATTCTTCCTGCTATCCTTTATTTCTGCTGCCCCAGCTCAGGTGCTTCAATATCGATGGCAGATGCCGGGGCTAGCAAAAATCTTTTCCTTCCTTTTTACTATTATTTTAACAAAACCACTACCACCACCACCACCACCACATAAGCAACCAGTCAAAGTAATCACTCGACATAAACAGAATGCTTTTTAAACAATTTGAGCTGCATCACGGACAGATTCTGTGCACTGAGAATTGCGTGTGGCACGGAATCTTAAGCATGCAGCTCGGCTCTTATGAGGTACCTTTGCAGGCGCCTTAATGCATTTTCCTTAAGCCGATAACGGACCACCCGCGTGCAAAACAAAAAAATGCCAAGAAATTCAGATTCCTGAAACGTTGTCATGTGTTCATATTTGCCAACTGAATGAATTGAAATGTTCCCAGTGACGTCGTTTAAGACGTAAATTTTTGATAAAAAGACCTCTATCCACAACAACTATTCGTTATCCGAACACCGAAAAAGAGAGGTATTTTTTTTTTACTCGCGTTAGTGATTTTGCAGTATATAAATCTCTCTTCCCGTTAAGCGGGTGTTACTATTCGCGAGTGCATACCGCAGAACTGCGAAAGGAAAAGAAAACCGCCCCTTCGCTTTTCACGTGTCATCGTCGTAAAGCATGGGAAAATTCTAGCACGTCGACGACCGAATTGAAGAATAAAAAACGCGCTGAGCAGATGGGCCGCACCATTTGCAATTCGATGCCGGCGCAATTCCGCGCAGGATGTTGGCATCTGTTTACCATCATCCGATTGGGGAAGGAAAGAACACGACCGCTCTGGCACTTGGCTTTTTTTTTGTTATATTTTAGAAAAGGGGCATGTTTGATTGCAGAGACTGTGCTTAATAATTGCTTCTCTGGTGGGACTCTCCATCAAAAAGGGGCAGAAAGCAAATTTTTCTACGGTTTTTTTTTCCTTTAAAGCTGCTCTTTCACCCTTAAAAGAATAAAATGACTAGCCGGTGACTGTTGATGGAGCAGTGCTGCATATTTCGTGGATTGTGCCTTGGGAAAGCTGAGTAAAAAAATAATATCCGAGAAAAATTGCAGCAGCATTATTGTTGTTTAGAAAAATAAACTTTCAACTTGAGCTAAAATATTTGGTTTTTCACGCATATTTTGTACAATGCGACATTTTAGTTCTTTAATTTTTTTTCTCGACCGCAATCCTAGCCTAAAAATTTAAGGGGCAATCATTGGAAATCCCGAGGACCTGTGAATGAGCACGACGTATAAAAAATGACATTTCATATATGTAACATTTGATTCTAGCCGAATTTTGATCAACCGTTTTTACTTTCCAGGCATATAATTTTGCGGAGACCTATACATTGATGAAGACAACATATATTATCCACATGTGGCAGCGTAATGAGAATTTCCATTGATTAGATATTCAAGTGTGGTTACAACTTTGCGTGATGTGCCAGTGCTTCGACCGCTCAAACAAGGCGAGTAAGGCTTGAAAAAGAGCCGAAAAAAACAGAAATCGCAAGCATTGCGGTAGTAGTGCCCACATGCATAAATTTCAAGTGCCTCAGACTCAGTCTGGAGGTCTGCTTGGATGGGGAAAGGTATCACCCAGGTGAGTTGCCTCATTGTCTCTGCTTTACGGATAGAGAGATGGTGCATTCCAGACAGTTATTCGATAATATATAATAAAACTTCTCGACACGACCGAACTTAATAGCGAAGCGATAGCTGGCGCAACTTGTATTAGCACCAATTATGTACACTGGGTAAATCCGCAAAGCGGACGCAATGCCTGAATTAAATATTTTGGACGCTTTAATTGACTTTATTAGGTCTCTTTTGTTTTTTTCCGACACCTCAGCAACACTATCAATAAATACAAATAAGTTGGAGCAGTACTTGGTGTAGGGCTTGTTGTTTAGTGCTATAAATTCGAACGACTCAAAGGGCACTGGAAATAGAGACTGAAAAGAAAGGCGCTCTTTCTATCCACCCTGTATTTCCTGTGTTCGTGGCATTGCGCTATTGAAATTTATAAACAAGCTGAATTCTTTGCAAAATACCTACCTTATTTATTAACCCGTTTTGTATAGGCTTAAACCCGACAACGAATGTGACCGCAACCCCGTAATTACGATTATATAAGAGCTCCTTGTATAAAACCCGACTGACCAATATTAGCACACCGAAAGGAAATCACCTGTATCGATGAACGGTCGTGCGGACGCCACTGACCCTTCTCCCTGAAGTAGGTCGGCTATTCTGCTCAGGAACGCCCCTTCCGTGCTCGGTAATCGATCATGGCCTACTTTACTTCCTCTATCCTTCTTCCAAGAGGCTTCTCCTCGCGTGCCCTTCTCTCATTCAGAACAAGCCAAAATTCTGCCAACTGCATAACAAAATCACGGCATTGAAAACTGCATTTCGTTCTCCACACGACGTTTAAGCGCGATTTTTTCATTGTTAGCCCTTCCTTAAAACGCTCGCTACGGTTCTTTTAAAGTTGTTGTTAAGGCAGGCAGCATTAATTTTTATCATGCCAGATTTTCCGCCAGCACTGTGCACGAATATTTTTTTTTTACGAAACTATACAACAGTTGCATCTTGCAGGTATTAAAATGTGTCCAGAAACATAGAGGCTAACGAAAAAGAGTTTAAAATAAGCTCAAGACAGCGCCATATTTGCAAATGAAAATGATTGGTGCAAATTTAAGAGACAAAGAGAGAGCAGGGTGAGTACGGACAAAAACGCGAAATCAAGATGACGAAATACGCATGAGAGAATCATGGGTTCAAAAAAAAGAGAATTTGGTTGCTAAGGGTCACGGAGTGGCTCCCAAAGAAAAACACACGTATCCTGGGGCCTCAAAGAATCACATAGACTGATGAGACTAGGAAGCCTGCGGGAATATGAAGGCAGCAGCTAGCGCTGGGCCGGCTTATCAGGCGATCAGAGGGGGAGGTCCTTGTCCGCCAGCGGACGTAGTTACGCTGGTCCTGATGATGATATAGACCTAATAGCCCGGTCTTTCATGTTCCCGCGAAAAACTGCTTCAGACATGTACTGAGTGGCCCTTTTATTTGATCGCCGTCTATAGCCACGCTATTTCTGACCTCGACGGTTACTAGGAGCCTGGGTCACTATCGCCACCACCATAATTTGTTTATATTTCAGGATTTTATTTTTGTGCACCGCTGACGTACGCGGCCCGGCTGGGACTAAAGGCATTTGAATGATTGACGGAGGCCCCAGCTCTTCGTGCACGAAATCGAAAGCAAACACTGAGAACTACAGAATTAACTCATTCGAAGCTAAACTGCCCATTGCAGAAACAAAATTCACTAAGATAGCTCTTACGTAATAAGTAACCATGTATATAACGCAGAAACCTTATACAGAATAAGCAGATACGACTAAAAATGAAAATAAATAAAACTAAAACACTTTGTATATGCAAAGCGGTTAGCATACTTCTCTTAAAATAAAACAAAAAACTGATAGTCCATAAAGCAGAATGAACTAAAGCAGAGCCAGCACTAAGAAAACAAACTTGAAAAGAGGGTGCAAGGTCTCGTCCAACAAGAGCAATTGCATCAAATAAATTACATCGAAATAAATAAAAAAGCATATGACTTTAATCTTGGAAACAAATATTTCCACTCAGAAAGGTTTATTTAAGCTGATATTGAACGCCTGCTTAGAACAAAGTTAATAATTTTTACGAATTTATTAAGTACATCGACTGATTGGAAGGCAGACACTTGTGTGCCATAATTAGTTCTAATTTTGGGTATGAATTGTTTGGTGTGTCTCAAGTTATACCCACCATTATTTCTATAATCCTTCTGCGCTTATATGTCATCTTTGTGTATGACACGAAAAAATCGAATGCAAGAAATTTGGTCAGCACGCAACACGGAATATTGTTGAAACTGCGGAGCTAGGCTCAAATTTTTATAAGTATCTGATTATTTGAGAACATACTCAGAACACACTTTTGCAAGAATAATGTCTTAGTATAATCAGATTTGCATGTTGCGCCCCATACCAAAGTTCTGTAACAAAGTTTCGAGAAAGCAAGAGTGTGGTATAGCTGTTTCTTTCTTTATCTACAGTGGAATCAAATGTGCTATTCTGTATATGATACCCATATTCCTAGAGAGTTCACAACAAAGATGAGTTATGTGTTTATTCCAAATTAATTCTTTCTGAAGACAGACGCCCAGAACATTCTGTTCTCTTGCTCTAATAATAATAAGGCCATTGTGGATTACAGCATTTTCTTTTTCAACTGTTTTATTAGGAGCTTCAATAGAATGTATGTAGTTTTATTTGTATTCAGCAGCGACTTATTTTCTTCCAACCACTGTAATAGTAAATTTAAGAAGCTATTTACACGAGAATCTAGGAGATTATTATCATGAAAAGCGAAGATACGTTGGTGTCGTCTGCACGCATTATTATTTCTTAAGAACCTTGCATGTTTACACCATTATTGAGGTATAGCAAGAAAACAAAATAACCTCGTGGGAGACCCTTCTGCAGCTGCATGGTTCGGAGAACACATCTTGGATTTGCACAGATTGGCTTCTACCACTTAGGTAGCTGCGTATTAGCTCACAAGGCATTCCACGTATACCATACCTTTGTCATTTTATGAGCGAAAAATTTTGTAATCTATACAGTCATATGCCTTTTTTAAACCTTAAAATAACCCGATTGTGCGCATGCGTTTCTCAATATATTCATTGATTTTATCCTTAATGCATACACGTGCTTGTTCGGTTGATCGATTTTCCTGGAAACCGTACCGACAAGAAGAGATTATTCCTTGCGTAACAACAGACGCTGACAGACTTTGATAAATCACTTCCTCAAACATGTTCAAGGAAACTGTCAAAACATATATCGGCCTGTAGTCCTTAATTTGATCTTCGCCACCACCTTTACATACGGGCGTCACAAGAGCAATCTTCAGTTTGCCGAAAAAAAAATCACCGGTGGAAAGTGTTAAGTTAATAATATATGCTAGCACTCTATACTGATCTCAGAAACGACGTGTTTGACAAGTCCCAGAGCAATGCGTCCCCACCTGCTGCTGCATGATTCTTAATTTAAAGGGCAATATAAGCGACCTCAGCCACACCCGTTGGTCAGAAAGAGATAGTGTTTGAAAGTAAGGAATTGACTGCTGCATCACAGATGCTGCTCTTTTCATCTTGTCGGATGTGCTGGAGCTTGCATTAAGTGTTCGTTCATTGTATTCACTAGTTATTTTTCTTGAATTTCGTTTCCATTTAACTTGGGTGCAGGCCCGTGAGAAGTTTTCTTTATGTTATCTTGTTCACAGTTTCCCATATCTTTTTCTAGGGGTCATTGCGTTTATAGTAGAATAGGCACTCATAGTAGAGTTTTTGGCCTTCCTAAGGAAGCTTTGTAGCTTATGTATTTTATTTCCTGAATGCGCCGAGCAGACTTTTGCTGCGGATGCGTTCAAAATTGTTGTACATAACATTTTCCACTTTTATGCGCACATACGAAGAGCAGTCTAGCCAAGGTTTTTGGACCCGTTTGTTCTTGCTGTGAACAACATGTTGTAGGAATGCTAAATGGTAACAAGCAAGTATATACTGTTAAAAAGGTTGTATTATTTGTTTGCGTCCTCAGTGCCGTAAATATCTTGTCAGTCTAAGATTGCAACTAAGCGCCGGAAGTGTTCTAGCGTGTGAACATTTATTCTGCGAGAAAACCGTGGTTCGTGATGGAGAGCTCTCTTTTCTACAGTGACAATTGCTAAAGAAAAGAACAGCTTATGATTATTGATGTCGTTAATAAGAATACCAGCTGTTATGTCGTCTTCAGTTAAGCTCGATACACAAATGTCTAAAAACGCAGCACTATAGTTGCTAACACCCTCCTTAGAAGTGTGATGTAGTTCCCACGGGCGTTACTTGACACTATATTACTTATTTCTTATTACCAAGCCTCACCTCACCTCGTATCTTCATTCACATCTCCCTTGCGTTTCGCGCACAGGAAAGCTCAGGTAGTTTTTCTAGAAGAGAGTTAAAAATTTGCAGATTGCCGTTTGAGGCCCCCTTAGACTACAGACGCTGCGAGTTTGCCTATTCTAATTGTTAAGCATTCTACGTCACAAGTTATCCCTGAAAATTCTTCAACAGTATGAGAAGAGATACATTCCCTTACATACATTGCAATGCCAATGCATATTTTGCTTTCACTCATATGGTGGAGCGAACGATAGGCGTTGAAAACCGGGGCATGTTCATTATTGGTCAGGCAGGTATCAGAGAAGAATACCGAATCAAACAGCACCTTTGCTGATTCCAGCAAAACACTTATTGCACCTACCTTATTTCTGATACTTATCGCATTTATGTGAATTACTGAAAGCATATTACTTTTGGAAATCTCAGAACTAAAACTCCGAATATCATGATATGGAAAGTAGATACAATAGCAGAGACAAAAACTACTAATCTAAGGATCGCGGTGATGCAGCAATTAGGGCTAGGTCATCAGAGGAAGCAATGCGAATGATATTCGAGCTTTCATTTTTTCGGGCTAGAATTTTTCCGCTCGCAGTCGACGCAAATTGCCACTTCGCCTACTTGATTATTTACTTGACAACCTCCACCTGCATCTTACCACAAGGCGTGAGGTGTTCTTTCACATAGGCTGGTTTGCTGTCCAGGGATTTTCCGGGATTCCTGTAATTTCCAGATTTTTGGATCTTTGATACTACTCAGGCTCGTCTTCGCTTTGTTGCAACTGCCATTTTCTGTTTTCAACGCAACGTTCATCTTGCTTAGCTCTTTTAATTCTCTCTTTAGTGCCACAATCTCTTTGCTATCGCCCGCGACTTCATCGGAGGATTCTGAACAGTATCTAAGGCAATCCTTTACCTCTCTAAGCTCCACTTTGATGTCTCGCTTAGAAGTCTCAAGGTGTCTTGTGAGTTTCTTTAAGGGCGCTGTAGCAAGCGCGAGTCGGTGCCAGTGTGCGCACCGTAAAAGAAGCGAAAAAGAACTCTCCTGGCCATTTCTAAAGGCGCGCCCGGCTGCAAGCGCATCACAGCACAGGGGCCAGGACCTCCACTCCCCGCGACTTGGCGAGGCGGGGTGCGCGGACATGTGTTCTAGATAATTCTAGCGCTCTCGAGGAATCGAGGGGAGGGAGACAGTTTGACGTGTGCTGCGACGCCTTCTATTTCTTCCAGCGCCCTCGCCCGTTTCTGGAAGTTTCGTACATGGTTATTTAAGAGCGCGTTGTGTCATGTTGTGCGGTTTTTTGATCAGGGTTCGCACACCGGAAGGTTACCAGCAGAGATTAGTAACTCTGCAAGCTACCGCACAGGCCGGAACTGACAAGACCCTTCTCGGTGCGCGTGGCGCCCTTCGCCGATCGAAATGCTCACGTGATGCAACGGTCTCGACATATATAGGCATCTGGCTGGATGGCGCTGCAGCCGGGGTTTTTGACGCTGCGGCGTTCGAAGGGCAAGCTGACACGCTGTCCGACGGGTCGAGTGGATCGGATCGCGCGTGCGAAGCGACTCAGGACGTGAATGTGAATGACCTGGTTGACACCGAGACAGCTCTAGTGGCAGAGAGCTACACACCCAGTGGGACATCTGAGCCAGTCCACAACACATCTCGCAGACCGGGCAGAAAACGGGACGTTGCTATGCTGGCTGAATTCCTCAAAGGCGCCGCAGAAGGCGTGGCAATAGAAATAGGTGAATGCGATGAGACCGCAGAGATATTCTCCAATCTTTTCATTGAAGGGAATTACTTGCGCGAGAGCACCACCCAGTCCAAAATAATGAACGGCGAGCTGAGTGCCATAGAAAAGACTAACGATACGAATCGGGACGTGTTGAGCAATTCGAATACCGCGGGTGAGGAGGCAGTACAGAATGGAGTCGTAAACGGGACGACAGGCTCCGTAACAAGTCAGACGGTGGAAGCCAAAACGTGTGACGAGGCCACCCATACTGGATGACTAAAGAAGTTCAGTGCTACGACCTCCGTATCTTTAGAAACCCAAACGTGTGATGTGATCGCTGAGATGCACCGCGTCACGCTGAGGGACCCAACCGATCACAAGTGCTCAGTAGCTAGCGGAAGCGCTAGGCAGGGCGACTCCCGCGATCAAGCGCACCTGTCTGACTCCAGCGACCAGTTTGCCGGAAATTGCCTCGAGCCTGAGTCATGCTACGTCGGCGGGCGTGAACGTTCTCGCTCGCCTTTGTTCTCCTGTGTATGTGCTCGAGTGCAGCGACTGGACTGCGAGGTGCCCCAGAGACACTGCAGGTAAAAGGACTTCCCCAACCGTGTTATGGTCAAGAACGCAGGAAGTTGGACTAGTGATGCATGCACGACTGCGGTAACTTGGACTTGCCGTGAAAGTAGTGTATGCCGCGGAAGGAAAATACACGAGAATGGTGGTCATGAACTTACGTTGTGTAAGAGGCATGTCACGGCCTTTTCTTTGTGTTTAGATTTTCTGGACAAAAATGGCCAGCAATCTTCTTATGGTATGCCGTGTAAAGCCGCTGTAGCGACCGCGAGTAGGTGTCAGCGTGCGCACCGAAAAAAAAAGAAAAGAAAAAGAAATATCCTGGGCATTTTTAAAGGCGCGCGCGGCTGCAAGCGCATCACAGCACAGGACATTCTCCCCCCGCGACCTTGGCGAAGCAGGGCGTCTGCGGACATGTGTTCTAGATGGTTCTAGCGCTCACGAGGAGCCGGGAGTAGTGAGACGTAGTTTAACATGTGATGCGACGCCTTCTCTCTCTTCCAGCGCCCTCGCCAGTTTCTAGAAGTTTCGAACTTGGTTATTTATGAGCGCGTTGCGCCATGTTGTGCGGGTTTTCGTCAGGCTTCGCGCAGCGGAGTAGGCAGGCGCCAGCTTTCGGCAAGCCGTAAAGAGCGCGCTTAGAGCTCGATCGGTAATTTGTGTCAGCTTTGGTAACTGAGCGTGCAGCCCCTGTTGTTTCTGTGTATAGTTGTTTGTGTAGAGTTTTTCAAGCTTTATAATAATGCCAGTTTCTTTGTTCGTCTGTGCGTCATTGATAGTCCATCGTCTGGCTGTCGGCTACAAGGCCAACGCCAAATAAGCGAACACCTCGAAGGAAGTGAGGTGCGAAGAGGGAAGAACCTTTGTAACATCTTTACTGTTGCCTCAAATCCTTCACGTGTACTCCACCTTTGGCATCGTTAAAATCCTTCCCACTCCCTTCGCTCATCGTTTTGTACAACAATCGCAATCATATCCGCACTTTGTTCCGCAGCAGTGTTTTGAAGAGAGCGAGTGGGATAATTAACTGATTTAGAAATCTGTACTCTCACCTGCAATTGCAAAAAGTTGCCGAGCACGAACTGTGCTCAATGCTGCACTGCTGTCGAATTGAACCTTACATATGTGCGTCGTTGAATTTAAGCATGCATGTAATCCTGCCTTTCAATCACGTGGCTGCATTCATTTGCCGCCACGATATTGGTCTAAGCTTTTAAGCCTCGCTGTCTCGACGATGCGATACTTGCCTTGGAAAGCTACGCTGCTGGCTTCTTACCGACGAGGTGGCCGTTGCCTGCCCCTGCAAACGGTTGCAAATCCCGAACGGGGCTCAACGCTGCACTGCTGCCGAACTCTCATCGTGAAGTCTCATCACTAATCTCACCGGCGGCGGTCGAACTTCGATGTAGGCGAAATTCTAGAGGCCCGTGTACTGTGCGATGTCAGTGCACCTTAAAGAAGCCCAGGTAGTCGAAATTTCCGGAGACCTTCACTACGGCGTCCCTCACAGCCTGAGTCGCTTTGGGACGTTAAACCCCCATAAACCAAAAAAACCAGGAACTAGCGGGAATTAAATGGGATGTGATAGGGCTTAGCGAAGTTAGGAGGACCGGTGAGGCGTATACAGTACTTAAGGACGGACACATACTGTGCTATCGCGGGTTAGAGGATAGACGAGAACTAGGTGTGGGTTTCCTCATTAATAAGGATATAGCTGGTAACGTAGAGGAGCTCTACAGTATTAACGAGAGGGTAGCAGCTATAGTAATTAGGCTGAATAGGAGGTACAAGCTGAAAGTGGTGCAGGCCTACGCACCCACATCCAGCCATGATGACCAGACCGTTGAAAGCTTCTATGAGGACGTAGAATCAGCAATGAATAAAGTAAAATCCCAGTACACTGTACTGATGGGCGACTTCAATGCGAAGGTGGGCAAGAAGCAGGCTGACGACCACGCAGTAGGTGACTATGGGATAGGCTCTAGAAATAGCAGGGGAGAGTTATTGGTCGAATTCGCGGATAGAAATAATTTACGGATCATGAATACCTTCTTCCGCAAACGAGAAAACAGGAAGTGGACCTGGAAGAGCCCCAATGGTGAGATTAAAAATGAAATCGACTTCATACTATGCGCTAAACCTGGCATCATTCAGGATGTGGCCGTCCTCGGAAGGGTGCGTTGCAGCGACCATAGAATGGTAAGGTCTAGAATTAGCTTAGACTTGAAGAGGGAACGGAAGAAGCTAGCGAAGAAGAAGACCATTAACGAGTTAGCCGTAAGAGGGAAAGCACAAGAGTTTAGGATAGCGCTGCAAAACAGATATTCGGCTTTAACTGAGGAAGATGATCTTGATGTTCATTCAATGCAGGATAACCTGACATCAATAATTACGGAGTGCGCAGTAGAAGTAGGCGGTAGGACAGTTCGAAAAGATACCGGGAAGCTATCTCAGGTGACGAAAGATCTGATTAAGAAGCGCCAAAACATGAAGGCATGTAACACTACCGATAGAATAGAGCTAACGGAGCTATCAAAGTTAATAAATAAGCGCAAGGTAGCCGACATAAGGAAGTTTAATATGGAGAGAATCGAGCATGCTATAAAGAACGGAGGTAGCCTAAAAACAGTGAAGAGGAAACTAGGCATAGGTAAAAACCAGATGTATGCATTAAGAGACAAGCAGGGCAATGTCATTAGCAATATGGATAAGATAGTTAACGTAGCCGAAGAGTTCTACACAGACCTGTACAGTAGCCAATGTAATCGGAGCGCTAATGAGAACAGCAGTGCACAGCAATGCGTCATCCCGCCAGTAACGAAAGATGAAGTAAAGAAAGCCTTAGAAGCAATGAAAAGGGGAAAAACAGCTGGGGAGGATCAGGTAACAGCAGATCTGTTGAAGGATGGAGGGGACATCGTGCTAGAAAAACTAGCCACCCTGTATACGCAATACCTTATGACCTCGACTGTACCAGAAGCTTGGAAGAATGCAAACATTATCTTAATTCATAAGAAGGGAGACGCCAAGGACTTGAAAAATTACAGGCCGATCAGCTTACTATCCGTTGCCTACAAAGTATTTACTAAGGTAATCGCTAATAGAGTCAGGGCAACGTTAGACTTTAATCAACCAAATGATCAGGCAGGCTTTCGTAAAGGATATTCCACAATAGATCATATTCACACTATCAATCAGGTGATAGAGAAATGCGCAGAATATAACCAACCTCTCTATATAGCTTTCATTGATTACGAGAAAGCATTCGACTCAGTGGAAACCTCAGCAGTCATACAGGCATTGCGTAATCAGGGGGTAGAAGAGCCTTATGTCAAAATACTGGAAGATATATATAGCAACTGCACAGCTACTATAGTCCTCCATAAAGTCAGCAATAAAATTCCAATAAGGAAGGGTGTCAGGCAAGGAGACACGATCTCGCCAATGCTGTTCACCGCATGTTTGCAGGAGGTTTTTCGAGGCCTGAATTGGGAACAGTTGGGAATAAGAATAAATGGAGAATACCTAAATAATCTGCGATTTGCTGATGACATTGCCTTGCTGAGTCACTCAGGAGGTGAACTGCAAATCATGATCAACGAGTTAGACAGGCAGAGCAGATCGATGGGTCTAAAAATTAACATGCAGAAAACCAAGGTAATGTTCAACAGCCTAGCAAGGGAACAACAGTTCACAGTTGGCAGGGAGAGCCTAGAAATTGTCCTGGAATACGTCTACTTAGGGCAGGTAGTGACAGCTGATCCGGATCATGAGAGTGAGATAACTAGAAGGATAAGAATGGGGTGGAGCGCATATGGCAAATTCTCGCAGATCATGAGTGGCAGTTTACCAATTTCCCTCAAGAGGAAAGTGTACAACAGCATAATCTTACCGGTACTCACCTACGGGGCAGAAACGTGGAGGCTAACGAAAAGAGTTCAGCTTAAGTTAAGGACAACGCAGCGAGCCATGGAAAGAAAAATGATAGGTGTAACGTTAAGAGATCGGAAGCGGGCAGAGTGGGTGAGGGAACAAACACGGGTTAATGACATCCTAGTCGAAATCAAGAGAAAGAAATGGGCTTGGGCAGGGCATGTAATGCGAAGGCAGGATAACCGCTGGTCTTTGAGGGTAACGGAGTGGGTTCCAAGAGAAAGTAAGCGTAGCAGGGGGCGGCAGAAGGTTAGGTGGGCGGATGAGATTAAGAAGTTTGCAGGCAAAGGGTGGACGCAGCTGACAAAGGATAGGGTTAATTGGAGAGACATGGGAGAGGCCTTTGCCCTGCAGTGGGTGTAGTAAGGCTGATGATGATGATGATGATGATGAAACCAAATCAAACCAAACTAATCACACTGAGAGCACAACTGCTGTGCGTAGCTAGGAGTTTGCCACCGAAAGAGTCGTCGTCTTCCTGCACCCCGCTGTCACCGCTAAGAGGCCCCTGTTGTCGATTGTGTGCGCTCATAGCCTTTGAGCACATGCCGATGCTATGCCAGAGCTTCAGCTTGAAACGCTCCGCCACAAACGAAACTTTAATACACAAGAAAAGCTAAAGGCTCCAGACGCAACGGCCGTGGTTCGGTGTCCGTCTTCCGTCCCTATAAACACGGAGAACCTGAAAGTATAACCACGCCTTCCTCTTCACCCCTCCCCCCTTTTCTTCTGTAGCACCGTCATGCAAGAACTCCGTCTTCTTGGCAACTTGCAATAATTGGTGCTGTGCAGTCGTGATCATGTGAGCAAGCTAGAAACAGACACTACATCTAAAAGCTTTCAAAGTGTTTATGGGATGGTTATGAACGGCGCAAATCGTTTTCTGTCCCTGAAAACAGCAAAAACCTAAGAGAGATTGGAAGTATACTTCGACTTATTATACAATTCATTTGTAGTGGTAGATGGCACTGTAGTGTGCTCTAACAAGAAGTAAGCACTCGAGTCCGGCATTCGCCTAAAGCTCCAAAAAGGTGGGTTCGCGCTCCTTCCTTATGCGTCACTGAGGGGAATTATGGAAGGTATAACAACAGCTTGAAACGGCTTGTAATTTTCAAGACTGAGTCTACATACTCCTTTGATGTATCAAACAAACTGAACTTCTTTACTATTCTTGCTTCCAACGTCGTCCATTAAATTGGGTCCTACGGTGGCCACAAGAAATAAATGACGAAACATGTTTTTGAGTGGAGTGCATTATCGGGTTGTTTTATTGTATGAGTGGCTTTATTTTTGAGTCCAATAACCCTTTTTTCGCAGATGTGCTATGCTGTAGTTCGAGCACACCCTGTCCATTATCTCGTGTCCGCGCAGTTTTTGTGGCCCCTTTTTCAATATTTCTGCGTTCATTGTAACTAAATCACGCTGTCTTCTGACTGCGGCGTATATAAACAAAAAGAAAGCTCGCATTTCGGGCAATTGGCCGGTATATTTAAGGTTAAAAAGCTACTTTACTCTCTACAAGGGCTGTTCTTTGTGTTTCACAAGCTTACAAAGTGCACTGTAAGAGCTATGGCTGCTGGGTTCAACTGTGCAGAGAATCTCCTATTACTAATGAAGCTTATTTCGTGCCGGCGCCCTTCGAAGCTCAAAGGAAGGCTGGTAAATTCTACTTCATATACCGCGCCCGAAAAAATGGCATCGGGGTGAAACAGCTCTTGCAAAAAACTGTTTTGCAAAGAAGCGGTCAAAAGCTCCTTCGTTGCGCTGCCCACTAAATTATAGGTTGGACGGGGAGGGCCCGCAAGGTATTAAAAAAATGAAATATGTGCAGAAACGATATCGAAACGAGTGTGCCGTCGAGCAGCTCAGATAAGTTAATGAGCTCTTGCTTAAATCCGATCAAAGTAATCTGATCGTATTACGTTGCGTCATTCTAGGGTTGATTGAGTTGCAATGTTTTATCTGAGAAGAAAAAATATAGCTGAATAAGGTAGACATCAGTAAAAATGACGCGGTTATGTTTCTCCCTGGCAGAATGAGAAATTAAAATTTTAGCCTATGTAGATGACGTCACCCTCTTTTGTTCAGGGAAAAAGTGTGTGGTTGAGGCATTACATTTGACTGAATAGTTTTGTGAGATAACAGGTTCGGCTCTTATTTCAGATAAATCCAAGGGGTGGCAAAGCCATTGGGGCACAACGGCAACTCATTTTGGTGGCGTAAGGTGGGGCTGCAGGGCCCTTCAGTACCAAGGATACCTTTCCAACAAATTCGCAACAGTGGAGCCTACTGGGATTCACAGATAATCTCTATTAGGTGACAAACCCAAGCTTGGATGGGTAGGGACCTTTCAGTGTTTGCTCGGGCTCAATTTTTTTATTCGCAAAATTTCCTTATGTGCTGCAGGTTCTCCTCTGTGCAAGAAAGAAAGTGCAGCTGATGCACAGAATATTTGCTACCTTCGTATGACGTTCCCAATGGGAACCCATGCGTCGCGATAAGGTAGTTCTTTTTCTAGAGTCTGGCGGAATAGGCTTTGTTTCCTTATTCGTGCATCAGCTTGTTTCCCATTTTTTTTCTTTTCAAAATAGGCAAACCACCATTTTTCAGATGTTGTGCTTATTAGGCGTCTCAGTGCTCATTTGCGTTTCTTATTCGCACCGAACTGACACACTCGTGAGGGGCATTTATTGGAATTCCTTAAGAAAGTTGCTGGCACCTTGAATTTTCTCACCGTGCGCTTTTGTTTAGACTGCCTGTATAGCCTTTCCAGAGGGCAGATGGCTCAGGCACTTACAGAGTATTTGTTTCCTGTACCGTTGTATCGGCAAACTTTTCTTAAGTTCCTTAACAGCAGTGTTTTAAAATGTGGTAGGCTAATGTAGATTTCTTTTGGTGCAAAAAACATTCTTCTTTAAACTCACCACATTCACGCTGCCTGTGAAGGCACGGCTTCATGCTAAGGAGATGCTTGCCCCGTGGACGGTGAATTGCCACCTGTGCAATACACCAGAGACTATTGACCATGGTTATATTCTTTTGCGTTGATGCTATGTTCTTCTGGTGCATATTACAACAAACAATTAGGAAGAAAATTTACAGCACACCCTACAGTATCCGTTTTTCGCTTGTCGAGAAAAAGTGTTGTGCCATACGATCTCTTTATGTTGATGGCACTATGCAGTCTCTGGAAAAGCCGCATGATGGACCACCACGCCGAATCACCACGCTCGTTGAAATCTTTGTTTTGTGAGCAATGCGCTTTGGTGCGGGGAGTATATGCTGCCCTGGAAGAGCCGCCTAGTTGGCTTTCCTATCTGCATCCATGTGTGTGACTCCCAGACTTTTGATGATTTGCAAGGAGGTGTCGTGCAGGGGGATGGTCACCTGGTGTTTTGTGGAGTAACAATGCTTAGATGTTTCTGTTCGGCACTATTTCCATCCACTAAAGAAAGAAAAGAGCCTTCGTAGCTTGTTCTGCGCGTTTCCGCCAAGGAATTGAAATATCTGGATTCGAACGTCCTATCTCGACAAGAATTGTTATTTGGAGGTTCTTGTGTTACAACGCCAGCAACGCCAATACCGGCTTTTCTTTGACAAGAGCTCCTGAGCGCTGTCCCATTAAAAGTGCCATGTGTCGTGTTCAGACACGATAGATTAGAAAATGACATTTTTCTTTATGCTTCTCTGCAATAAAGAATAAGGTGCAGCCCTTTCTCGTTCTGGCGAAAGATCAGATGCGAATCAAAGGTTGTGCTCATGTCTCTCCTTCGTGTGTTCCGCCTTCCCGCGCTGTTTCACTATGAATCAGTATCAAAAAAAAGGAGAAAATTTGCAGTGGCATAGGTCTGCTATGCCAGGATATACGTAGCGAAATCTAAGGCATAGCTTGGTTAGCGTTGGTTAATCTTGATTGCAAATCCAGGTTAGTCTGGTCGTCTCGCTTGTTGTTGTCACCTGATTCGTCACGCGGTTGGTCACGTGGTGCAGTGCGACCACGGTGGGAATGCACGGCGAGTTGGTGGCCAATGTAGCTTTCGCTTCAAAAATAAGTAACAGCTATACAATATTTGAATATGTGGAATGTATTTGCTTTGGTTTTATGGTTGTTAACATCCCAAAGCGACTCGAATAATTTCGACCACACAGAGACCTTTAACATGCACTGATATCGCACAGCACATCGGCCTCCAGTACTTTGCTGCAATCGAAGTGTGGCCGCCGCGGCCGGGATCGAACCCGCGTCTTTCGGGTCAGCAGTCCAGCACTACTACCACTGCGTTCCTCAGCGGCACTGTAAATTTCGGCGTAAGCCATTGCTTAGAAACCCGCCGCGGTGGCTCAGTGGTTAGGGCGCTCGACTACTGATCCGGAGTTCCCGGGTTCGAACCCGACCGCGGCGGCTGCGTTTTTATGGAGGAAAACGCTAAGGCGCCCATGTGCTGTGCGATGTCAGTGCACGTTAAAGGTCCCCAGGTGGTCGAAATTATTCCGCAGCCCTCCACTACGGCACCTAATTCTTCCTTTCTTCTTTCACTCCCTCTCTTATCCCTTCCCTTACGGCGCGGTTCAGGTGTCCAACGATATGTGAGACAGATACTGCGCCATTTCCTTTCCCTAAAAAGCAATTGTTATTATTATTATTGCTGAGAATAAGAAAACTGAAGAACAGGCTCAGAAATATGTTGAGCGGATCCGCTACAAGACAGTAAAGGCATACTTCCTAAACAGGCTTAAAAGGGAGAGGAGGTGGTAAGCTTGCAGTACAATTCTTTTGCGCATAGCGCGCCGGATATTCTCACACGTGTCAGCTGAAACGAATTTCAATAAATGTTTCGAAATAATCTGAAGAGCGTTATTATGGTTAAAACGGGTTCTCTCTCTAATGATAATAGCTCTTTTAGTGGACTCATATAGACAGCTACTCAAGTTTCGGGTTATTGGAGCACCGATTTCCATTTCTCTCTTCTTGTGCGCTTGTAGTCTGTGATCACGAGTAAACACCGTAGAATTTCGACAGAAATGAAAATCAAAAAGTGCGTGCCATTTTATTTTTCTCATTTCGGCTTGGAGCAGCAGCACCTACAACCAGAGCGGCGAAGAAAGTATATACGACGAATGAAGCCGATGGAGATATGCGCCGCAGCATTTGTAATTTGAAGCCGACGCAATCTTGTTCGGCTCGTTCTTATGTGCTTACACGACTCCCTGGCCGGAGGAAAAGACCAGGACTCGGCAGGCTTACTTTACACACACACATATATATATATATATATATATATATATATATATATATATATATATATATATATATATATATATATATATATATATATATATATATATATATATAGTATTGAAGATAAAGCCCTTTTAATGGCAAGAACCGGGCTTCATATTTGCTTGTCAGGGCAGACTGTATTTCCCCGGAAGGAGACGAAAGCCGAGACCGCATTTTAGTACGGCTGCTGTATTTACACCACACATGGCAAAATTACCTTTGAAAACTAAATAAATTACATTAAAAATTACAGTCCTAAAATCTAGCACAAGCAATTAAATCACATTACAATTTACTGGGCAAAAAATTAATGATATTACATTACAATTACTTGCCGTAGTTATGAAAGTTGATTTTAAATTAATTTTTAGTTTCGACGTAAGAATTTGGGCAGTGGTCATAGTTCCTGCAAGATTTTCAGATCTTTTTGTTTGCATCACCATTGACCTTAACAGTAGGTGTCGGATATTCTGCCGCTCTTTGAAGAAAACTAGCCCTAGTCGATTTAACAGCCGCTTTGCCGTTGAGGTCTCTCTCGCACCACTCGTCCATAGGAAGTGCTTCGTTCGATGCGTAATGCGGTGCCACGCACCTGATTTTGAAGAATTTGTCGTACTCGTTAGCAGCAGCAGTGCATCGACAGCTTGTTCACGCTCGTCGTCCCGGATGTACACCGAGGCGCAGAGAAACTGCGAATTCTGTAGTTCAATTGATTCGCACTTGAGGCAAGTTGGTGGAAATAAATTGCACGTCACGGTGACGTTGTTGCCTACGTTGTCCTTGAATTAAAGATTGGCTTCAAACCCTTCTACAAAAGCTAGTTTTCCCGAAAACTCACAACCAACTTTCTTAGACGACGTCAGTTTCGAATTCTTGTCTGTGCGGCGACGTGACAGTATATTATGGAGCTTTCAAGACTTGCTCAAGCACTCGCAGTGCATCTGCGCGAAGGGGCCCTATGGCATGCCATGGTCATCGAGCTGTTCTGGGGTCCCTGCGGTGCGTTTGTGAATGAGACCGTATGCAGTGCAGGAAGATGCGTAGTAGTCCTGTGAATTCTACGCAGACTCTTTGACGAGACAGTGCTGACGCCCTCGCGTACATCGCATCTCGCCCGCGTGCGCCGCTTCCCTGGAGTGTTGGCTATTGCTGGTTACACGTTTTCAAGACGAAAGTCTTATATGGACCATTAGCAATGATACCCGGCGTCGTTGTCGGCGCCCTGGAAAACTGGTCCACAACCCCGAGTGACGTCATCAGCTCAAAGAAAAGTTTCTTCCTAAGGTGCGATGAATTCAACTAAGGACCCTAAGATTTCGAGGCGAGCATGCAACGCATGAGCCACAAATTCGCTTTGCTTCTTTATGAATAATGGGTAATTTAATATATGCATTGCTTTAGGACTGTTTACTAACAAGAAGGTGTGTATTTAGAAAGGAAGGAAAATATAAATTAAAAAGTGAATGTCTTCGGCTTGAAAGCATGCAAGCAATCCTTATTTCCCTCCATATATTTATTCTTGTTTTGTAGACGCTCAGCCCCCAAAGGCGAGGTTAAAGCATGGCAGCTGCAAGGAGAAGCACGGACTCATTACTCAGCAAAAGTAATTTCGCTAGTAAGCAATTACTTTCGCCGTGAGATTACTACTCTAAATTAATGCATTGCATTACAAAATTACCAGCCCATAAAAGTAAGAAACTACATTAGAAATTACCGAGAAAAGTTATTTAATTACTGTAATTTAATTACAGTACGTTAATAACTGCCACGTCTGATTTACGCACAATTTTATTCGTTGCTGACTAAGTAAAGTGATCACATAGTCAAAGTCACTGCGCGAACAGTGCGTACTTCTCAACATGCAGCTACAGGACAAAACGCCGAATAACAAAACTCAGTCCCGGTCAAAAGTCTGGAAACACTATGGCGTTGTCTCAGCTTGTGCCCGGATACTGTTTTCGTCTTTCTTTTGTGATGTGCGATATTTGTGTTCCAAAGTACTCCTCTCGTTTTCCAGACACAGTCTCATTCAACACGTTTAGTTAAGAGGTAGGACCATGCGGATCAGTGCGTGGGATGAATGATGTCTGCATCAGTGTTAGCTAATCTCAATCCTGGTTTTCTCATTTATTTATTTCCTTTTACCATCGAGGCATACATACTATCATAGTCCTATAAAATTACGCTGAATAATTAGCAGGTAATAATGCACATTATGAAGCCTTCCTGAAGTTAGGATAGCATAGATATTCAAGGCTGGTTATACCTCTGAGAACAGTACTAGAGCTTCGGAAACCAAATGGTGGCGACCATGGCTTCATAAAATGGCAATTAGGTAATTGCAGGCCCCTGAACAGTAGCGATCTCATCCAAAATTTGTATGGGTCACTCTATCGCTGTGACATCATTGTTGAGAAAGCAGCAGTACCGCCTAGGAGCTGCGCCTCTGTGGCTGTGCTGTACGGAGAGACAGATGGTGCAATTGGAACAATTGTCTGATTGAAAGCTAGCACAGTTTTTAGTTCCTCCAAAATAAATAGCGATGATATCGTGGGGTCAACTCTAGCAATAATGGAGCACACTGCTCGGCAGAAAGAACGCCAGAACCTTCAGCAAATATGTCTTGATGTATCCCTGTCTCTTCCTGCGCTCTATCGTCGGCTTCTTGCGACAAATTCATAATACAAACAATTGGAATATGCTGTGTTATATTCGTGATATCGATTATATATTCTGATGAATTCTCGAGAAGTTTATTCACGACATAGAAACAGAACCATGTCCGTAATCAAGCTTGCGTACCGCTGCTTTATTGATCAGGTGACCACCCCACATAGCACACAGAAGGGCAGTGGCTGATTAGGGTCAAAGGTCATGCGGACGCTGCGACCCTTCTACGTAAAGTAGGCCGGTTATTCTCGCCAATAACGCCACTCCCGTGCCGTGTAATCCATGGCAGCCTACTTTACTTCCTCCATCTGTCTCCTTCAGCAATAAGGCATTGATCCCTACATCCGTTATTTGTGGTTTTCCTTGGAGGTTCATCCGATGTGTATTATTAGCCTCGGCAGAAAGCAATATTCTTCTAAATGTGTATATAACGTCCGTAGTGAAAGTGCATTTCTTCCCTCTCACGCTCTATTGCCGAACTTTGTTGCGTCTCGTAACATTAAGATGAACGCTAATAGAATAGGAAAGACTGAGCAAAAGAAGAATTAATTTCAGAACGCAGATCTTGGGCGCCCGCTCCTGGCTTCCAGATCGTAGTTGTCGTAGCCGTCAGTGTTGTGTACGTAACCGCTTGTCGAAGTTTAAGAGCGAGACGCCACCTGGAAGATGGCTGCCTCAGGAAGACCCCGGAGGTTGGCGAGCGGCGCGACAGGCCACTTGCCATCCAGCACTCGTCAGCGTACGGGCGTAACATGCCATCTAACGCGTCACAGGTCACCCTGCCACCTAACAGGTGACAGGTGGCATGCAGTAGCCGAGCGAAACGCCACCTGTCACGTCGAAAGCGGAGGAATGGACAGCAGGAAGGTGGCTGCCGCGGTAAGATCCCAGAGGGTGGCGCAACTAAAAGGCATGTAAATCTGCGCTCAAGTTCCGCATTACCGACTATAGTAATAGTCTGTAAATTTTCTATCATGCCAAAATTTCCTTCGATTTTTTATCATTTGAAACACTGGAGCTTCTACTACACTAGCTTTTTTTGAATGATGTGTACACCCATGAAAATATTTAAAATATCGAGAGGTCATCGAACTGCCCGCTTGTCAGCGCCTTGCTACGGCGTAGAACGGCGATAGAAGCTAGAACAAGCGCTTAAGGTTATAGGCACCCTTCAATATCCATGCTAACTAAAGGGCACAGGGTAAGCCCTATACTTCCCATGCATTTTAGGCCATGTTGAGGTACATGTTTCTCACTAACTAATAACAGTAGCCTAATAATACATATATCATTGTTTGCCAAATTTTGTGCTCTTTTTACTGAACTAGATTATTTGAAATGTGTTGAAAATTCGACTTTTAATAAAATTTTCTCTGGTAGTACACAAATCTGGCCTTTCTTTGCGCATTTCAAAATTCATAACAGAATAACTGCTCAGTGAAATTGCTTAATTCTAGTTGAGTAGTTGGCAACACTTATGTAGATGATTGCAAAAAAAATCAGCCGTCTGTCTTGAAAGGCATTGTAAATAATGGTACCTTTGTAAGAAAAAACACTGTTTTGAGATAATAGAGCGTAAAGAGAAAAAAGATGTGAAAAACCATTTTTTATTCGCAGAAACGCCTCCATAGTAATTGGTTTAATAGCCCCCTGGTTCGTAGTCACTGTCGCCGTCATTTTTTCGCTTTTCGGCTTGTCGTTTTGACTGTCGGGCCTCTTTTGTAAGCTGTCGTGTTGCTCGGTCCGCAAAGTACATGCGCTTATGATCAGCTTCCCTCAGCCACTTGATGGTGTTGCTCCCTGGGTTCAATCCACACGCCTTCAAAACGTTGGCCCGTGCGATGCTACCATCATTAAATGAAAGAACAGCATCCAGTGTTGCCATCCGTAGGGTCCGAAGCCTAACAAACACATTCTTTGGCGCGCGTTCCCAAACAACTTGGTTGAACGACTCATTTGCATTTTGAGTTCGCCCATGCAGGCACTTCTCTAGGAGCTCAGCCTTCGATAGCTCCCTATAAATGGGTTTGATAGCCTCCAAGACAGATGCAGGCAAACTCTCCTTGTGGAAAAATGGCTTGCCCTCTGACTGACTTCTGTTGAAGGCACACCACGTATCAGGTCCCTTTGGGCAAAGTCCATGGCATGGGTCATCGTCTGTGGCCGATAAGTGGAAGAAGGTTGCCCAAACGGCCTTTCGAATTTCATCCAGGTTTCCTACATTTCTTCTGATGGCCAAACCATAGTACGTCTGGAGCTTGTCTATTACTGCATCAGTCAGTCGGCCTCGGCCCGAGAGGCTCTTTCCATCAGAGAGTTTTCCTGCTTTGTTTCCTTTTTTTAGCCTTCGTAACCTTGTGCCCATCTTTTTTTGCACGTGCCCTATGCACTCAACCTTGGATATTTCAACGGAATCACCATATGGCATTTGTGCCTTCACAGCCATAAAAGCCTTGCTGTCACCATCCCCAAGGTATTTGACGTATCGAACGCCGTGAAGCTCCTCACTCCTGCCGAAAATTTTCAGTGCTCCTGCGACTTCCATTCCACCGCTGGTGCCTTGGTAGTTGCTTTGGCACACCTCTCTATGAAGGGGGTCACTGTTTGTACCCTTGATGCTGCACTTTGGACAACGTTTAGACAAAACCTCCACATCCAGCACTTTCCCAGAGTCTACACTGGTCGCAGAGACTATGCCGTTATTGGAAGTATGGCCTCGCTTCTCCAAGCTTCCATCAAGAGCAACTGCGATGTCTTTATCCCCCTCATTCAGCTGCACAGCTTCGTCAGCTACCCTTTTCATCGACTCCTGAGCAGCAGCTTCGATGTGACCTAGAACCTCTTGATTGTATTTCGCAAACTTTGTCGGCGGCTTAGGAAGGTTTAGCATAGCACAGAGTATATTTCCTGCAGCCATTCCTTTACCAATGAACCTCAAGGCATACACTAACCTGAGGTTGGCTTCATAGAGGCCAGAAGTAGTTTTCTTCGACGTCTCAAATCGTTGTGCGGCACTACACACTTCACAGTTCAAACTGTAAACGCTTGCAACACCTACCCGTTTTGTCACAATTTCGATGAGCTCAACACTTCCACCGCACTCTCTGCACACACAAATCTGTGTAATTGCGGCACAAATGCCGTCCATGTCCATGTGCTGCTCTGTAGCACATCCTCTTCCTGGAAGCACAGAGAAAATCTTGAAAGCTTCGATGTCGAGGAGCTGGCGCGTTCGGCGTTCGGGATCTCATTCGGTCGTGGACATCCTTTTGCTTTGTCACGATGAGCGTAGCGGTTGCCGTGAAATTTACGCCTGACGAAGGCCTTCTTTGCCCTGGGCATCTAAACTTATCAGCAGCCACCAACACCGGCACAATTTACAATACTGATCGAAAGGGATAGCACTCGGACGCAGCTGCATGAAGGTTGCAGAAACGTGGAAAAAACGTGCAAAGCGTCTCAGGATTGTCTTGGCTAAAAAGAGGAGCTGTGCAATAGTTGCCAGACAATTTTTTATATGTAGCTGATTTTAGACAAGTTTTGAAATCAGGTGGTGGACTTTTTGGTTGAAAAAATTGACGTTAATCCTGAAAGGGGGCGTGGCCGCTCACTACTTGGTTTCGGAAAAAGCGTTTTTCAGCCGTAAATATGGCTTTCTGAGGAAAGTGCGATCATGGAACATGTGTAGAAAGAATTGAACTTCTAAAATTCCAAAAGAAAAAAAAACAATTTTTTTCTAATTTTACCTTACCCTGTGCCCTTAACTTCAGGAATGCTTCCTAATATTCAATATTAAATGCACAGTAATTAACAGATTTTTAGCTGACTACGGTGATCTGTAAGCCTTGATGGTAAAATAAAATTAATAAATTAGATCACCAGGCTTGTGGTTAGTCACCAGTGGTGCAGACCAAATTAATTCTACGCTCTGATACTCATGGTACCACCTTGGACAGAAAAGTGTTGAATGAGAATGTGTCTGGTAAAAGGTATCAGTACTTCAAGAAGAAAATGTCACACACAATAAAAGGTTTGCAGGAATTTCGCCAGGGGGTGAGGTTTGTTACTAAGAATTTTGATCTGTAGCTGCCAGTTACCAAATATACACGAATCAAGCACTGACCTTCACCTCGTGGTAATTTTAATTTGTCAGCTACGGAATTAAACATATATGCAAATACAACCACCGCAACAAAATAGGGTTGCGACCTTCGCGTTCCACTGGAGAAGCAGTCTGCCCTGACAAGCAAATGTGCTGCCCCACTGCTGCCCTTAAGAAGGCTTCTCTTAAATACCTGAAATTCGTTGTGGTTTCGAAGAAAGATTTGCGCAGTAACTGTCTCACTTATTTCAGTGAACATGCGAACCGCGCCGTAAGGGAAGAGTTAAAGGAGGGAATGAAATATTAAAAAAGACTGGTACTCCAGTTCGAACCCGACCGCATCGGCAGCGTTTCGATGGAGGTGAAACACAAAAGGCGGCCGTGTGCTGTGCGATGTCAGACCACATTGAAGATCCCCAGGAGGTTTAAATTATTCTGGAAACCTCCACTACGCCACCTACCTCTTCCTTTCTACTTTCACTCTATCCTTTATCCCTTTTCTTACAACGCGATTCGGGTGTCCGTCGAGATGTGAGACAGATACTGCACCATTTACTTTCCTGAAAGCCAAAACCAATTTCAACTATTTAAAAGACGACTTCGTGAGGCCGCAATGAGGTTCTAAATTTGCTTGTCCGGGCAGACTGTCCACTAGAAGGCGAAGGTCGCCACACTATTTTGGTATGGTGGTTGTATTTACAAACATCTAAATAAATGAATCGAATGTGGTCTGTTTTTTCGTCACCCATCGAGAGTAATTTGAGAAGGTACGAACGTACCGGGCAAGAATGCGCCGGCTTCGGATTACAAATGCAGCGGCGCGTCTTTGCAGCAGCTCCTTTTTCTACTGAAAATTGCCATCGCCACGTTGGCTTTGCATCTTTCTTTGGAAAGCCCAAATGGGAATAGTAGGGTGGCGCATGCTTTGTTATTATCATTTCATTCGCAATGGCGCGGTGTTTACTCGTGATCGCGGACGACCACTGAACAAGGAGAGAGAAGAGGAAACCGGCACATCGCTAACGCGAAACTTGAGCAACGTTCTATTTGATGCCTCCACAGGAGCGATTATTATTCTACAGAGAAACTTGTTTTAACCAGAAGTACGTTCAAATTTTTTCGGAAAATACAGTGCAATTCGTTGCACCTGGCAGACATCACAATATCCGCCACCCCATGCGCAAAATCTTTATTATGCAAGCTGACCTCAAATTCACCCTGGTGTACCTGTGATGTTGGTCAGCATTTCCTCCTTATATCACAGCCGCTTTACATGATTATGAATCTGTTCAATTTTCATGTTGTAAGCGCTGGCTTACGACTATACCTACAATATCTTCATTGTAACGGCATATGTTCGACGTTTTCATCTGCACGAGTAGACCAATAAGCGACCTAAAGCAACTGCATCGAGCCGCCTGTAGACGCACCACACATTAGATGAACTACAAGCCGTTCCGTGACACGATGTGCTCAAAAGGCGCCTACAGTTAAACCCTCTTATAACTGCCGCCGTTATAAATAACGCTTGGTCATTACGAACGTACGCGGTGTTACTGTCAAAATATTCATCAGGGGAATGGCAATTCATCACAGATGCAACGAATAACTGTGGCCGCACAACTCACTTTAAGCGAACGAGGAGGCTTCGTAAACTCTGTCTCGAACTTCAAAACTCGCGCTTCCATCAAGCGCAGATACCAAGGAACATCTCTCAGCCTCACAGATACTAACCCGGAAAGAGAATACAAAAGCGGCGTTTAAAATGTCCGTTACTGCCGGCCAAGCACGCATCAATCGCCTAAAAGGCTAGTCACCGCCTTTATGTGCACAGGCGAATCATAGCATCCGAAGTGTAAGCGGAAGCTACTGCGCATGTTCGTTAAGCCAGCAGCGGGACCGATATGAGAAATTTTGTGTCTTAGAGGCTATGCTACGGTATTCGTCACCTGCCAGTCGGCTCCACCTTTTGTGCCGCTACCATAAGTAGGCAGCCGCAGGTGGTATAGATTGCGGGTGATACATTATATGCGCACGAGCGCTGCGCTGATTTCGTCGCTGCGTATGTTTAGTAGCGACAAATGATGCTGTCAACAACAGATGTCATCAGATTAATGCTTATTTCTGCCACTGAGTTTTTGTGCATAGCTGGCCGGCTACAATGAGGTAGCCGTTCTTCACTCTGTAGCCACTAAGAATCGATTATTGTGATCACTCTGCTACCATCTGCAGTGGGCGCTTGAATCGGGTTTAGTTATATCCCGTCCGTGAAGCAGATACCTGGCTGCAAGGCTTTGTTTGTGGGGCTTAACTTCCCAAAGCGACTCAGGCTATGAGGGACGCCGTAATAGATGGCTTCGGAATTCTTTCAACCACCTGGGGTTCTTTAACGAGCATTAACATCGCAGAGTACAAGGGCCTCTAGAATATCGCCTCCATCGAAATTGGACTGCCGCGGCCGGGATCGAACCCGCATATTTCGGGCCAGCAGCCGAGCGCGATAACCACTCAGCCATAGCGGCGGCCCACTGCAATGGCTCAGCGGCTTCGGCATTAGGCTGCTGATCCTAAGATCGTGCGTTAGATTCCAGCCGCCGCGGCCGTATTTTGATGAAGGTGAAATTCAAGAACGCCCCTCCTCTGTGGGAAATGGGAGCACGTTTAAAGGAGCCCCGGTGGTATAACGCAATTCCGGGACCCTTCAACGTAGCACTCCTTGCAGCCTACGCGCGGCTTCTGGGTGTTAAACCACACAATTCAAAATAATGTCGGGTTTTCAATACTAAGCTATTTTTAAGTTGTAAGCAATATTATATTAATCTCTGCGACACTTTGTGCCATTTCATTTATACTACTTTTGCACCACCGATGCTCTAGTCATCGTTTACTCGTCTGGACCACTGATGTGTTCATTTTAATTTCACTCTTTCTCGCCCACGTTGGTGGCGGACATTTCTCTGTGGCTCGCACATACGTTCTTACCCCCCTTTGTTTGAGTGCTGACACTCTCCTCCTGTCTTTCTGGCACTCGGATCCCATCTTCTTTCTCTCCCCTTCCTCCTGCAGCTCCTTTTACAGCGCATTTACAAACCACACCCGCTTGGCAACATCTCCTTCCCTTCTAGTATACTGTAAATCTAATCCACAAGGACGGAAAGTTGGGCGAGTCGGTAACGATGATGCATGATATGTAGCGCGAGCATGACGAAGGACAAAGAAAGAGGTACAGATAAAGACAGCGCGTCTGTTGTTTACCTCTTTCTTTCTCCTTCATTGTGTTCGGGCTACATATCATCCATGGATCATGATATATTGGACACTGTTTACGCACACTGGACAAAATCCTGTTTGCAAATCCTACTCGATTTCGAATTTGTCTCCGCTATTTTTTTCCACCTTCGCGCACCATGCACTAAATCTGTACCCATTGTTTCACCTTCTACATGAGATAACGTGGTCCATTTGAGCTACAAAATTATCAGGAAAGATCGACATTTTACCAGTGTTATTGGTTCTACTAAGCCCGCCGAGTCCACTAACCTCCCATGCTACGCACATATCAGCGCTGCTAGTCGAAATGTTGTGAGGTAAATGCCCTGCGGGAAAGTCAAGTTTTGCGCTAATAATGCTATCGCCACGGGCTGTCACCGCTTCAAGCCACGTGTTCACATCCAGTCTTTGTCAAAAGTGTACAGCCCAAGCTGTTAGGTCCCAAGTTGTGTAGCGGGAATCTTTAGCACAATTGCCAGTCCTACGCTTAGGAGGGTTGAGGGATTAGGTTCCTCCCGCCATCGTGAGATTAGGATCCTTGATTATGCGACAAGAGCGTCGCGCTGCAGGGCTCAGAAGCAAACCACTTGGGCAACATACTTTTGACAAAGACTGCACGTACAACACATGCTGATGGAAATCTCCCCACCGGAAACCTTGAGTTCCTATGCAAACACGTAAAGCATCTTGGTAATTATATTGGAGTTCTGTAACGCTCCAGATGTACTAAATATTAGAGAGACTGTCGCCTAGGTTTGAAATTCGTAGCTGCCGGTTTATCTATATCGGGCCGGGAAAGCATGGGGTGTGACGAAGATAAGAAGCTGTTTTTTTAACTCTGCAGCCAAGCCTATGTCCAGCTTTAAGTATATGCAAAAAAGTAGCTGGCGATTACGCTTCTCGGTAATTGATTTTTTTTTTGCGCAGCTGTGCGCTACCCTAATCGTATGCGACGTTTACAAACACACAGCGCCGGTCTAAGGCGGCTACGAGTTTCGACTTCTGCGTCGCGCGCATCGTTCCGCCTGCGATGAACCTCGCCTCGGGTAAATGGCCGGCGCATTTACAGCGCGCTATACTGGCGCCATCTCCGGCGAGCGATGCATACTTTACGAATGACGTCATCGAAGAGCAGACAACGGTGCGTGCTACATCGGTGGCATGGATCGCCCCCGCGAAACCTGACTTCACGCTACCGCCGTACTCCCTCCTACACTTTCCTCCTCACGCTCAGTTATGGCAATGACAGCGACGCACAGCGCTGAACCCGTGAAAGCGTGCCGAACAGCTGCGCTCTGACAAAAGCAAACTCTTCGATTGAGAAGTCACTCCTGATGCCCTTGTCGACGTGCTAAATGCGAAGAAATCCTGTCCACCAAGCTTTTTTCACCAAGCTACCCCAAAACGAGCCCTCACCGCACAAATGCCAACTAGCAACCAGTGGTGGTGCAGTTGTGCTACACCAGTACCTGCCAGTCACAGGTGACAAGATTTGAGAGATTCAGCTCTTTTTTTTGTATTTCTGTGAAAACCGCATCGCACTGCTCTCTGTACCTTGATTTGTATTAACTTTTCCTTTTCCTGAGTACGAACATATTCATTAAAAACCACGAATGTCTCCAATATATCTGGCAGTGAGAAACGGTTGCTCGTCTTAGCTTTGGAGCTTTTTGTTCTAAATATTTCTTTTGGAGATGCTTGCGCTACACGTCGTGAGCCCTGTCCACAACTGTAAAAGTGCTGTTGTCTTTCCAGCGATGCATGATAGCTTTAGACTCGCTGTCCTGTCATTTATAAGCGGCAACCAAAGCTTTAAATTTCCTTTCCTTCTGTGGGAGAGGATGACCGTTCTCAGTAAGATTCTCTTGCACTGTTCCTGTACAGTTTGCCCTCATTGGCAAATGCATTACTGCAATTTGAAAATATTTTCTGAGAAACACAAGGACACTGTACCAAATCACCGCATACAGCTTTGACATCACTTGTATGACGACAGTTTCTCCAAAGCGAAGCTTGTTCTTATCATCAACTTTTGCGGGAACTTTTTCTTGTAGGGAAAACAGACAGAAGGATAATCGTGCGCCGATGCATGTTTCAGCCAAAGCGAATAAACCCTTCTTTCATGAATGGTTCCAGCCATGCTTACCAAAAACACCCACATGCTTTCATCAATGCTATAGTTGTCTAGTAATGAAGCATACAAGAGAAAGCGGCAATTAAAATTTTACAGACGATTACGATAGTGGGTAATGCAAAATTTGAGGGGTGCTCTTCATACCCTACCTGCCACCATTGGCAGGTGGCAAGAATAAACGAAGAAAGCACTTCGTCTCACTCTTTTCATGTCACAGACTCTTCTGCTGCGCGTATCTGGTGTTGTCCGCGAATGTGGTGTTGAGATCACCATGGAAAATTGTTTCATATGCACAGGATGCAGACGGCAATCCTTCTGCACTATCTGCATGTGACTGGTGTAGGCAGTGAGAATGCTGGCGCTGATGTGCCGCTAAAGCCACTTTACACGTCGTTTTTGTCACATTACTGGTGGCTCAGAAATGCCTTCCTCATCTTGTCTATACATTGAAGCTGTGCCTGGGCCGAAGCGTGCTACCTGATGGGTGGTCCACGCAGGTGCTTTCTTCATTCCCGCTTGCCTAGGAAGTGACTGCTTTCGCTTGATTTTCAATAAGAAAAGGCCAGAATTGAGGGCACATAATCACGTGAGTTTGTTCGGTTGAATTTATCATTGCGCCATTTAGGATTTCTTCGTTCATAAAATGTTGTGAAAAGCGTTTCTTTCCCGCGTACTAAAACGAGATAGAATGATTACTGTAAGAAGGCAAACCAGTATTTCTTTTTTATGTTTAGCTGTCTAACGCCGCCTGCACCACAGACCCGTAAAACAGCCCTTAATATATCATGTGTCCTACATGTAGGACGAAGCTATCTGAAACGACAAAATCAACAATAGCAAATATGAAAATACCGTATCATACAAAAGTTGAGTTCCTTAAAAAATTATTACAGTAATCTCAGCAACACAGATGCTGGGCTGAGACTTCAATATTTGCATTTTCTGTCTTCGCATGGCTACCTCCTGAGCCGGAGCGTGCCGACGATGTCGCAGTGTTCACAACGTGTCGAATACTAAACGCACACAGTCCAAGGCTCGTACTAGAAACGCTTAGAGCTCGTTGAACCTACACCAGGGAGAACAAGCTTTAATACAAAAAACATTCAGAATTACTGGGAAAGAATACATTACCTGTTTGTAGGACACTAAGAATGTGTATGTAAGTGCTTATTCTTACTGTCCAGAAAACATTTCTATTTACATTGGCAACTAAGAAGCTTATACGAATTAGCAATGCTGTAATGAAGTGGTTTCGCGGCTACGATATGCCTTATGTCAAAAACACAGTGACATCTAATTCCATTATGTGTTGCAACAAGAAAGCACCCGAAGCTTTTCATTAGTTTGCCGCGAGTGATCTGCGGGGCTAGTAATAACCAGGTTGCTGGTCCTGAGCTCTTGCCGTACATTACCTGACATGGTACTCAGGGGAAGGTTTCGAATCTGGTGCTGTGATGTCACTTCCGGTGTGGTGACGTCACTTCCCGCCTGGCATTGATAACGCAGGAGGTTTTCTTTATGGGCAGCAAAACAGCCTTCTTCCTTATAATGTTCCTAGAAGCAAATTATACCCGAATCCACTTTTCGTACACAGCCATACATTTGTGCTCCACAGTCGTCCACACGATTGCCTAGAGCGCTCGAACGGCGAACTCTCTTGCCCATGTAGGACAATCGCTACTGCCTGACAGGCCTTATAATGCTTTTCAAGGTTTTTTTTTTAGAGACGACCCATGGTAATGTGCAGGCACAATAAGACACCGTTTCGAGCCCTAGTCAACTCGTGAGTAACCCAAGTGTGCTCCCCGGTGTTGCCTTCGTGAGCTATAGACAGGTATGCGGACGACTGCACACGGTTATCCAAATGCAAGATGGAATCAAAAAATTTCATAATTGGAAACCTATTCCACACTAAGAGGATGCGCTTTTTTCACAAATGGGAAGAAATTTGTGTATTTTTTCTCTAAAAATTATTTTACTCTAACAAGAATTACGTTTTCCACTGACCCATGGCATTTCATTCGCGTTATGAGTTCGTTGTGGACGCACAGTGCAATTTCTGAGTGAAAAATGTACATGTTGTGACAACAAAACTTGAAGTTCTTTAAAAAATTTTCATATTTTTCTCTGCTTATCTGTAAAAGCCGTATCGAGCTATAGTCAACAATTTACAAATGAGAAAATAATGATTTTTCTGGGACTTCTGTTAACTGTGTAAAAAAATGTGCCTCTACTACATCCGAGGCGCAAAGAAAATCATTTTGATTGATGGAAGAGGAAGTCATCACCACGGTAAACTTCCACAAATGAGTTACTGTCAGACTCCTGGGCTAGATTCTCATCATTCCTTTCGATGTGCAGCTACTTTTTTCACCATAAGGAAAAACAAAAAAAAGAAACTCCAAAGAAGGCAACGTGCACCGTTCTCGTCTACACTTGCAAATTTTTATCGCTAGTGATCTTTTTTTCCGCCTTCAATTTTCTAATTTCGGGGAAAGGCATGAATTCTCGCTTCGAGCCATCTTTGCGGTCCACAAGAGAAAAAAAAGGAAACGAATTCGCACGAGAAATCGCATGGCCTACAGTCTCCTCCATACAAATCTCAGGCCAGGTGTCTCAGACAGGACGCCGGCGCGCCTTGAACCGTCGGAACCGAATCCGCTTCAAATGCATCTAATCTTCCTTCCAATTTCTGCGCAACAAGTTAAAAAAATAAAATAAAAGTGGTGCAGATTGAGAACTCGTCATTTGTTACAGCAAAACGCACACCTTTTCTTTGGCGTTACCTACTACTGTCATGAAAAGGTCGGTGGAAAGAGGCTCTATAGTCGATCTTGCACTTAATTTGCCTGATCGCAATACTTCTGCCTGTCAATGTCAGGGCAGCCTAAGTTGGCCGCCTGACGGAAGACGTTTCTTTAGAACGTGACGAAGTAGAGAAATGGTGTCTCGCATCTGTGAAAGCACCGATGAATTTTGAATTTTTATGGTAGCGAGCCTGATAAGCTCCTGTTGTATTCTCTAATGACTATACTTTTAACTTTGCTTTTCAAAGTTGCTTTTCGAGCATGCTGCTTTCGAAGGTGGATCATAGGTGCTACAAGGCGGACTCCTCGAATCAGTTTTAATGTGATTTTAAGGTGGTTTGCCGTTGTGTTGGCGCACTGTTTTCTTTTTCGTTAGCGACAATTTCTGCTGTTCTGTCCCGTTCGCGTGTGGTTCTATGAAGAGCCGCAACCAAAAAGTCGAGCTCTTCTGTGCTCATGCGCGATGTTTGCTGGCTTCGATTCATCAAGCTCCATCACCCTGTGGAACTTTACTGTGGCCAGGAATTTGGAGACCAATGATTATATTACAAGTCTGAAGGCATACAAATGACGGTGATGGACAAAGGCCTTGCCCTTCGTGACAGAGCATTTCCTGTCATCCCCTGTGCCTTCACATACTGATTATCAGTGTCATTAGAAGAGCAGCACGCTTTATCAGTCGCATACTTCCGGGTCTAGCGGCCTATATAGCGCTATTCGTTCTGATTGTCTATTGTCTGGCAAGTGTGGTGCACCTACCCCTTATACGTCATAGAAACACACCTACCTTTTTTGCTACGATGGATGAGCATACTGTGGTGGCAGCGGAGGCGTATCAAAACTCTGTTTTGCGCACAGAACAGCTTGCATTACGACAGCACAACATTTCGTTGCGCATTATTTTCTTCAAATCAATAAAGTGAATCTTTTCATGACCAGGTCCCTCCATTGTCGGTTGAAATGGCTGCAGACTTAACCTTAACGCGGCGACTATTTTATCGCCTTCATTTACAAAGCTGTCGAATTGTTAGTTTTAAATATCACAAGGAGATCGTAACGTTAAAATTTATACGCATCACTGATGATATACAGAACGGACTCTTTCAACCTATGGCCGAAGCATGTAGGTAGTTGCAGAAAAAAGAGGCATAAGAAAGCTTAAGAGTCCATAAACTACAACTTCAGCCCAGTACAAAAATATCATCTGAACTAGGCAAAAAGCAATGATGGTGCTTTTGTAAACTTCTGACGGTACAAGCTTGCGACCGCCGTGGACAAAAACACCAGGCACAACCTCCAATGATTCTAATTGGCAGAAACCAATAATATCAAGTCTCCGTTGCGGATCATTGTAACACAAAGGAGCATTCGACATCTGGCACTCGGCTCCTATATTCAGAAGTGTCTTTCGGAGCTACCTGTCAAGGACAAATTCCCTGTACACAGCCCGAAAGACATGTCTTAATTGTTCCACGAGCGGGGCAGGGTAAAGTTAGCACCTTGTTTTTTTTTTGAAAAAAAAAAACATGGCGCTACAAGTACACGCACATAAAGAAAATGAGATGAAGGACAGGTCAACTCCTCGTCCTTTTTTGAGTGTCCTGGTAGCGCCTTGTCCTTTTTAAAAAAATTAAAATCAACTAGCTGGCAACAAACGCTTTTGAACTGCGTTGTCGGTCGACTTAAAGTGCACTGGGAAGAGTAATTGAGGTGTACGCCTTCACAAAGTACGAAAATCACAGCGGCATACGTGTGCACAGGATCTTCGAACTTTTGGGCCTATATTTGAACTCGACGGTCTTCCCGTTCAAGAGCGGCCAGCTCATCCAGAGTGAGGGCTTATGTATAAGTTCAGGCTTAGCGCCTTTTCTCACCGATTGCCTAGTACTATACATAAAATGAAGCATGCAAATGTTCTTATATGGATCATCAGGGGAGAAACAAATTTCACAGATATGAATTTAAAACAGGATGACCAAATTCTACTTTCAGGTTATTTTAATGTGCCCGGATTTGACGGGAATACACTCTCCCTTAGTGCAAAGGATATGCCTAGCTGTGAAGAACTAATTGACCTTAAATTTTGTTATACCGTAACTAAATTTTAGAAGGTTACACCAGAGTATGCGAAACAACATCATAACTTCTTGACGTTATCTTTGTATCCTCAGAACTGCTACCATATCTTTGTACCTGTGAACCCTACGAAGGCATATCTGATAACAAAGCAGTAATAATGGTTTTTGACATGGTGCCAGATCATTCGC
The DNA here is from genome assembly GCF_052857255.1 of Amblyomma americanum. Classification (NCBI taxonomy): domain Eukaryota; kingdom Metazoa; phylum Arthropoda; class Arachnida; order Ixodida; family Ixodidae; genus Amblyomma; species Amblyomma americanum. The sequence goes on along the minus strand of NC_135499.1, from coordinate 95,315,515 downwards.
ATATTTAACGTAAGGCGTTTCTAACCTTCGCACGCGCTTACGTTGTTGCTTTGTTGCAACGCCTCGAGGGTTCATTTGATGATTTTATGCATCTTGGTGATGGTGGTGCTACAATTGACAAACTATGGGCATACTTTTCAAACATGGTGGAACACTGTATCAAGAACTTTATTCCCCGGCGTTTAAAATGTACAAGAAAGAAGAATCCCTGGGTAACAAGAGAAACCATACATATGAAGCTGAAATTAAAACGAAAACGGAGGGCGAACTAGATCAAGTCCGTTCCTGGTGAGAGCAGTGTCATTAGTCAAATGAGTAAGGTACTCAAGCGTCTTGTCAAGGTGGCAAAGGACCAGGTCTACAATATAATACTGAAAAAAGTTTTAATTTGGGTGCCTAACAAATTTTGGCGCAATGTTATTCCTGCGAAGCCTCGAAGTAATGGAGATAAAAATAGCACAGAAAAAGCTGAAAACCTTAACTCGCTTTTTCATCCGTCTTCCCTTCTGAGGACGGCTTGTCACCAAAAGTAGCAGACGTGCCTGGCTGCCCTCTAATTCAAGACTTAGAAATCACATAGCAAAGAGTGCTTAACTTGCGGCTTCAATTGCCTGTAAAGAAAAATCCAGGCGCTGATGGAATCCCCAACGAATTCCTGTTCAGATATGCAGATTTGGTTGCCAAATACCTGACAAATTTTTTAAAAATATCTTTTACCAAAGGTTCTTTCCCGTCCGCTTGTAAATATATCAATGTTATTTCGATCGATAAGAGTGGTTCTACTTTGGTTGTCAATAATTTCCAACCAATTTCTCTCTCTCCTTTGCACATGTTCTAAGTTACTTGAACATATTGTTTTTAAAAACCTTACGGCTTATCTTGAATATATTAACATACTCCATCCTTCTCAATATGGGTTCTGAAACGGCTTTTGTACAATTACCCAGCTCATAAAAACTGCTCACGATCTTTCATGAGGAATGAACTGTCGTTGTCAAATTACCATATTATTCTTGGACTTTTCAAAAGCATTCTATAGGTTATCCCATCCAAAGTTGCTGCTAAGGATTAATGCTATATTCAGGAACTCTAAAATAAGAAGCTGGTTTTCTTTCTACCTCTTCTCTCGTGAACAGCTTGTATACCCCGAAGATTATCAATCGTCTTATTCACCGGTGGATTCAGGTGTTCCACAGGAAAGTGGCTTGGGCACCATTTTATTCCTGCTTTTCATAAATGATCTTCCAAAATTTATCACAGTTCCAATCACACTGTTCACTGATGATTGTATGGTATAAAAACAATTAAGACCCCAACAGATCAAGACGAACTGAGCGCTAATCTGCACGCAAAAGAAAATTGCTGTGCTAAGTGGCGAATGGTGCTTAACTCTGAAAAATTCTTAATTACGTCTGTTACTAAAAAGAAAAATATAATGAAATAGCCTTACTCCATTGCAGGTAAATCAATTAATAGAGTACAACAGCATGAGTATCTCGGCTCAACCTTCACTTCGGACCTATACTGGAATACACGCTTAAATAATGTATGTTCCAAGGGACACAAGGCAATTCGGTCACTACGACACAAAAACCATAATGCAAATTCCGATGCAAAAGCACTCACTTATAACACCCTCGTAAAGCCTGTAAGTGACTATGGGAAAATAATTTATTATCCGTACACCGCGTCTAACAAGATAAAAATAGAAAAAGTTCAGAGACTCGCTTCACGTTTCATCTTCAATAAATATCGCCAAACTGATTCACCGACCAAATTCTGTAAATTAGAAAACCTTAAAAGTCTTGAACACTGCACAAAGGTAAATAGGTTGAAGTTTTTTCACTTCTTAATTCATGGCCAATTTAATATCAGCACATCACACTATTTTGTAATACGCTCGCATGAAACATCAAGACATCGCCATAGCATGTACATTCTTATAATGATTGTTTTAAGTGCAGCTTGTTTCCTCGCGTTAATAAATATTGAAACATGCTGCCTGAGTTCATTGTAAATATTAATTCTCGCGATGCCTTCCTGGAATGCCTGAAATCATACCTGGAGCGTAATCCACCAATATAGTAGTTCTGCCTCAGCTCACGCGTTTTCATATCTACTGTTTTCTTTTCCTGTGTGTCTTTTGTGTCGATGTCGTATTTGGGAAATGTACCTTGTTTTGAATGTGTATTTATTAGATTTTCCACTTCTGTAATAGCCTGAGATAGGCTGAATGAATGAATGAATGAATGAATGAATGAATGAATGAATGAATGAATGAATGAATGGTAGAGGCCCATGTGCTATGGGATGTGAGTGCACGGCGGAGGAGGAGGGGAAAAAAATTATTTCTGCACTGTACTAAGTTCCGGATGGGAGATGGGGACGGACGATTGTTAGGCTGGTTGGCAGTCCCGGTTCCGAGACGCCATGTGCCACCGCCGCATCCCGTGCTCTCTGGCTCATGGCACGCTGGGCCTCCACGTCCGATCTGAACAAGGCCGCTTTCAGCCCTCCCTAGTTGGCTCCTATAACGGGTATATGTGTATTGCATTAGCAGGCCAACACCGTGTGGTGTAGGTCAGCATACTGTGCGCCGAATTTGCACCTGCCCGTGAATGTAATTTCCACGTCTTATAGTATGGCGGGATTTAAGAAAGACCCGGTTTGGAGTCGTCTAAGTTGGCACTCCTTGATTCTATCGAGACTCTTGGTGGGTCTCAGGAGTGCCCTCCTGCAAAGGCGTAGATGGTTTCTAATATCCGCGTAAGAGATTAGCGGGACTGGTATGATTGCCACGGCAGAACCGGGAGATTGAGTGGAACCCGGGAGAAGGAACGCTCGGGCAGCCGCGTGTGTGGCCTCAACCCCCTCAACCTTCTGGTGATCGGGCACTCATAATAGCTGTATTTTCCTAATCGCCGAATCCGAATTGCTCTGAAATTCTAACAGTATTTATCGGGTAAGTGTCGCTGCCCTACCTGGCACGTAATTTCCGCAGGCCTGCTGCGAGTCCTATATTATGTACGCTGCGTCGGTGTGGGTGGAGGCCAGTGAAATCGTGACTACTTCTAACATCAGCGCCTCGCTCGTTTTTACAGTGAGGCTGTTCACCTGGTTTCTCTCGTGCACCACCGCAATGGTGCAGACTTTCTCCTCGGTTGCACCCACTGCATCCACGTAGTATATGCCTGTCTTATTCCTGCAGTAATTATGAATAAATTTTGCCCTGGCCTCACTGCTCCCCTGATTATACTCCCAACTGGTATTTTTTGGAAGCGGCATAACTGTCAGAGCATTTTTCTATGCCTCCGGGATTTCGACTCTGCGTTCGGTGGTGGGCCGCAGCGCGTGATTGAGGTCCCTTAGGACTTGTGTGCTGGCGCTGGTCCTCGACGCCCTAGCAATTTGACTTGTTCTGTGGGCCTCAGTCAGCTCTTCCACTGAGTTGTGGACACCAAGTTGAAGCTGGCGTTCCGTAGACGCTTTTGCAGGGAGTCCTAGCGCCTTTTCAACCGCGACCCGAATCATCGCGTCGTGATTGCCGGGGTCGCTCTTCCTCATCTTGAGGTACGGCGCCACATACACCACGTGACTGACGATGAACGACTCAACCAGGCGAAAGGTGCCATTTTCATTTTCGAGGTCAACCGTGCTTGCCGGATATTCTGCCAGTCATTCTACTAATTTGTTGGCAGGTGAAGTTTATTTTTTTGCAAGGCCGTGGCATTGTTACCCTGGTTATTAATTTGTAGTCTGAACACCCGAAGCGTCTCCACCACTGGAATTTGGTGTCGTTAACATAAATTCGCACGTTCTCGCCTAGGTTTCAATCTTTTCTAATGTGTAAGAGATAGGATTTGTTCGAAGCGCACTTCATACCGCACTCTCGAACGTAATCTCGAACTACCGAGGCGACGTGCTGGGGGGCCCCCTCCATTTGCCTGACGCTGCTACGGGACGACCAGATAGTAATGTCGTTGCCTAGATGCTGTGGTGTACGCCATCTACGGCGTTGAGGCTCTTGGGGAGGCCCATGAGGGCAAAGTTAAAAAGCAGCAGAGAGATAACTACTCCTTGAGGTGTGCCTCGGGGTCCCAACTTGATGGGCCCGAAATTTTTCATTGCCAAATCTGATGTACTCTTTCCTATTTTCTAAAAAGCGTTTATATAACTGAATGTTTTCTCGCCGCAATTGGTGTCGTTAAAATTCTCCAGAATTTTACTATATTTAAATTTGTCAAAAGCCCCCTTTACGTCCAGGACCAAAATATCCCAGTCTGCCGGATTCCCGAAGGGGGGTCGGTAACTTTACTATTGATTTGGTGCAGCACGTCCTGCGCTGGTAAATCTGGCCGGAAGCCGAACATGGAGGGCGGCAGAAGGTAGCGCTTTTCCAAATAATTGGAGAGCCTCTGCCTCACTGCCGCCTCCATGAGCTTCCGGCGCAGGATGTGAGAGATATTGGTCTCAAATTTTCTCTGTTTATCTTTTTACCTGGTTTCGGATGTTTTCCAGTCGTTCGGTAGCTCCTCCAAGGCCCAGAATTCGTTGGTCTAGAGCATAAAATATTCTAGAGCTGATAGCGTCCATCGCCTCATCTTCATCGGTGCGGCTTTGATTTTCTCAACGATACATTTTGTGTCCAACTTTGAATTTTTCTCTTCTGATGTATGTCCTAATCACCCTCATCACCGTCTGCAGTCGTACATATTTAAAGAACACCAGCTGGTCGAAATTTCCAGAGCCTTTCTTTACGGCGGCATTTGTCGCTTCGGGACGTCAAACCCTGTAGACCCTAATATCCTCCGTGATATGTTGATTTCGCTGTGTTGATTATTTCATTGTTATATTTAAAAAAAGAAAAGACAGGAGCGCCGCAAATCAAGTCGATAATCCTTGTTCAAATCCAGTCGGCAGCCGTTTCAACTGTGATTGAAATTTCGTGATGAAGACGACGTCCGCATTCAGGTACACAGGTAAAAATGTGCTCCGGTGGGAAATGGATTTTCAACCGTACTCATCCTCCCACTAAAGTATCTTGAAATGATGCAGCGTAACAACCGTCTTGGAAAAAAATGAAAAATTGGTTTTTGAGGAAAGGAAATAACGCAGTTACTGTCTTAGATATCTCATGGGACATCCGAACTGCACCGTAAGTGAATTGACAAAGGAGGGAGTTAATGAAGAATCAAAGAGAGTGGGGGCCGTAGTGTAGGTCTCCAGAATAATTTCGACCACATGGGGATCTTTAACGTGTTCTGACAACTTGCATATCTAAATCATGCTTCTATAAATGCAACCTTGCGTGAGAAGCCACAAGGCTGGAAAAGGCCGGTTTTCCTCATTGCGTTACGTGGGGTGTGCTCCAGATGATGCTGGGCAATTTTAGAGCGCCATCGCCAAGCGTCGGCGGAAGCTACTGGAGTTTTGTACCGAGGACCCCATCCACAAAACGCTCCGGTGTCCTTTTTACAAATAAACATTTATTCTCGTTCTCTCTTTCTCTCTCTGGCCTTTACGTGGGGTTTTGGCAGCAAATGATTTAGTCTTAAAGGCAAGATTCCAAAAGTGTCGGAGAACAACTATTTGTTGATATAAACTTTCAAATGACAGAAGAGCAGGAAAATAAACAAGGCTATTTGAGACGGAAACAAATGCTCATAGGCAATAATTTTCTACGTGCTTTACAGAAGAGCATCTAGACTGTCATGCCACCTTTGCGAACCATGCGCAAAGTTTGTGATGCCAAACATTACAACACTCCATGTAAGTCCATGCATGAATGTCTTTTTCACCGATACAGGATTTGATTTGATTTATGGGTGTTTAATGTCCCAAAGCGACTCAGGCTATGAGAGACGCCGTAGTGAAGGACTCCGGGAATTTCTACCACCTGGGATTCTTTAACGTGCACTGACATCGTACATTACACAGGCCTCTAGAATTTCGCCTCCATCGAAATTCGACCGCCGCGGCCGGGATCGAACCCGCGTGTTTCGGGCCAGCAGCCGAGCGCCATAAGCACTCAGCCACCGTGGCGTCCTTACCGATACAGGCATAAGATATTTAATTGTAAGCAATAACAACGCAGTCCTACGTAATCTGCTATAAACATAAGCCAAATCACTGCCAATTGAATGATAACTTTATTTTATACAATGAACACTTTCAAATGTAGTTCATTGGCTACCTGTATCATTGTGGCAATGTAAAAAAACACATTCAGTCCGCACAGTTGTCTTCAACAAGTTTCTAACACATAATAATAATAATGTTATTGGTAATATTATTATGGGATAGAAAATTATTTTCGGTTACCTTTACAGTTTTTTTCCTTCTGAAGTTGAACACTTCAGTGCTTCTGAGTGGGACGGCAGAATCAGTGCATATAGCATGCACTAGACAGTGCAACGTGCCACAAATATAGCAATTTTGGTTCAGGAACTAAAGCTGTTCAGTACAAAGGAAAAAATAGAGGGAGAGAACATGTGCTTTCGGAACAACTTAAAACACTTTCACACTCATGCTGCTGAGTAACAATATAAATAAGCGTTAAAATGAAACATTACGAAGGTACTTTTTTTATTATTCGAGATTTTTCCGTTAGGCATGATGAAAAAGGGAGAGGTAGTTGCATGAAGGAGTGAAAACAAACCTCGCTTAAAAAATGGCAAAAGTTCACGATAAAACGATTATAAATAGTCCAGTAGCGATAATCGTCTTCAACGTCCCATCGCAAGCATAACTTCCTTAGGAAGCGTCGTCTCACGGAGGCTGTAGCCGGGCAAACCAACAAGTGTTTTGCGTCACGCAGTCCAGGCGCAGCACCAAAATGGAGACACTTGTCAGTCACTTGTAAACGTTTGTCACGCCACCGAGGACGCACAGAAGGTGTCAGAGCCGCTCCTGCACGAATCCGGTGCACGGATACGTGCGAATGCTCTACATGTGTGTACACTTTACAGAAGCGTTGGCAGTGAGCAAAAGAGCAGCGAAGAAATAAAATAACATAAATAAAAAAATAGAAATCGAATACAGTAGAGAATGAAAGGAGAAAATTTTCACCAGCACTTCCGCTTTTTTACTTAAGTATAAACACCGCCACACTCAAGGTATTGAGTAAAAAAATATTACTTATAGAAGTAGGACACCAGGAAAGTAGTTAAAAGGTTTCATTAGGACGACTCTATAGCAAGGGAAAGAAAAAATATGGCAGGCGGGTTAACAGTGCTTAGCAGGAAATACTGCGCGAAAGCACTTTTTGCAGCTGGATACTACAACCAGGTACCTGAAAGGGCGACTGAGGTGTCCACTGAACCACTGAGCAAGTAATGCGCGTCATCAGCTTTTCCATCATCAATGCCAATTTACCCAATGTACGCTCCCTATGCTCCAGGGCCGCACTTCTGCAGCAATGTTGTTAACTCCAACGCGTATTGCTCTAAACAGGTGTTACTGTTACAAAGTAGTCCACACAAACGCGTGCATCGCACATCTGTCTGTCACTGCCACCACATAGCTCAAAACGCGAATATTAGTTGGATACTATTATTAGTTGATGAAGAAGAGCCGTGTGCAATGTACAGCGTTAGAGTGTGTTGCAGAGTAACACGAAACGTGATCGGCTCCGGTGATGTCAAAGAGCTGCCGTGCAGTGGCCAACAAAGCAGATCTGTTGGAGCTGCTGGGGTTTAGAATCCGAGTCGTAGGAACATTTACTCTACTTTACTTTTTATTTATTGATAGTTTGGCCAAGGTCATATTCAAGGTCAAGCTTCCCAGAAACCGGTTCTCCGGTTTCTCCTCGTGAACTACTGTTTCGCATAAAAAAGGAAACAGTGCATCGTGAAAGTATCCAACTCATTAAAAGAAGGTTCTTTAATAACTATTGATATTCAGCACCTCTTCAGGGAAGTTGTTAAACAACAATGACACATAATACTTGCGAGTTCTTTTGCAACACTTTGTATGAACTCGTGCCATCATACACCTTACATTTTGACTCAACGCTCTCTCTTTGTTCACCGGTTCTTTGTATCTTATGCCACATAATTAGTTTTCAGAATCACACAATCATATTACTGTTTTGAAATAATTATACTGAGATCACTGTATTGAAGTATACTGAGATCATTTATGATATATTGTTTCACTATGGGGGAGTTGTGTTCCGTAAACAATATATCTTGCAGTTATGCGCAGACGTTTATTATTCTCTGTATGTCGGCCATTCAGAGCAGCTGCCGTGGATTGTTATGGCGTATCGTAGGATCCTTGCACATAAAGACTGAAGCACACTGTACCGCAAGTTCACAGTTTCTCCTTCACTCATATATATATATATATATATATATATATATATATATATATATATATATATATATATATATATATGAAGGGAGCCAACAGTCGCCTAAACCAAGGTGCATAAGGGAACGTTATTTTTTTTTATTAATATGTTATGCTTATCAGTGGGATAATAATACTTAGATTAATAAATCGCCTAAAGAAAATTACTTATAAAGCAGCAGAAAAACAACCATGCCGCCGGTGGGATCCGAACCCACGACCTCCGAATATCGCGTCCAGGGCTCTTACCAACTGAGCTACGGCGACGGCTGTCCAATCTGCTGCTCTCGTGGGTATTTATGTTTACTGGGTGTAAGCGAGCCTTGACAGTGTTCACCAGCGCCACCCTCGAGCATAGCGGCGGACGTAGCACGTCCTGTAATACCACGAGCGTGACGTAGAACGTCATCTAACGGTCAGATGACGTTCTACGTTCTACGTTATATGACGTTCTACGTCACGCTCGCTGTATTACAGGACGTGCTACGTCCGCCGCTATGGTCGAGGGTGGCGCTGGTGAACACTCTCAAGGCTCGCTTACACCCAGTAAACATTAATACCCACGAGAGCAGCAGATTGGACAGCCGTCGCCGTAGCTCAGTTGGTAAGAGCACCGGACGCGATATTCGGAGGTCGTGAGTTCGGATCCCACCGGCGGCATGGTTATTTTTCTGCTGCTTTATAAGTAATTTTCTTTAAGCGATTTATTAATCTAAGTATTATTATCCCACTGATAAGCATAACACATTAATAAAAAAAAATAACGTTCCCCTATGCACCTTGGTTTCGGGGACTGTTGGCAACCTCCATAAATTTGTCAAACGGCCCCCTCATTTCCTTTAACTTGTCTGCTAGTAGCTTAACGAGGGTCTCGGTTCTGGCAGTCTTGATGCCATAGGTAGCATAAGAGGGCTCACCCACAGTTTCCGCCCTCACCGTTAGATGACGTTCTACGTCACGCTAGCGGTATTACAGGACGTGCTACGTCCGCCGCTATGGTCGAGGGTGGCGCTGGCGAACACTCTCAAGGCTCGCTTACACCCAGTAAACATAAATTCCCACGAGAGCAGCAGATTCGACAGCCGTCGCCGTAGCTCAGTTGGTAAGAGCACCAGACGCGATATTCGGAGGTCGTGGGTTCGGATCCCACCGGCGGCATGGTTGTTTTTTCTGCTGCTTTATAAGTAATTTTCTTTAAGCGATTTATTAATCTTAGTAATATTATCCCACTCGTAAGCATAACACATTATTAAAAAAAATAACGTTCCCCTATGCATATTGGTTTCGGTGACTGTTGGCTCCCTTCATAAATTTGTCAAACGGGCCCCTCATTTCCTTTATATATATATATATATATATATATATATATATATATATATATATATATATATATATATATATATATATATATATATATATATATATATATATATATATATATATATATATATATATATATATATATATATATATATATGAATATATATATATATATAACGCCACTTGTCTAGCAAATGTTTGGATTTTGGTTTATGCCGCTTAAAGGCCCATAGCGACTCAGGCAGTGGCGTAGTGGGAGGCTCCGCAAACTTTACCCACCTTTGGTTAATTTACGTATATACTGAAACCGCGCAGTACACTGGCCTCTAGCATTTTGAATACATCTAAATGCCACCACCAAGGACGGACCCGCGTCTAGCGTCACCATCCAAGCACCATAACTACGGAGCCAACCCGGCAGCTAACAAATGTAAATAACGTGTTCTTAGGAGAAGTATTTCTCTACTAGCACACCCAAAAATGCAGCAGAGTGGATGTGAGGAACTGGGGAGCAACAAGAATTTTTGGAGCGCAATAGAAAAAGCCTTCGGTTGCTAAAACAAAAACATTGTCTTATCACGATATATATATATATATATATATATATATATATATATATATATATATATATATATATATATATATATATATATATATATATATATAAAATCACCAAAAATTGAAGAAAAATAACAGGATTTAATTCACGACGTTTCGGCTGGAGGACCAGCCTTTTTCGAGTGTAGTACAGCGTTTGAAACACGCAGTTTTTATAGAGAATGCGCGAGGTACCAAGTTTACAAGTTTACAGCAAAGCACGAGTTCAGAACACTAGGGGGGGAGGGAAGAAACCAGGAAGAACTTTTTTTTTTAACAAAGGAAGAGAGAATTGGTGCAGGTGTTCCGGAGGGGCCGAATTTTTTTCTAATAACAAAAGAACAATAAGCTTAAGATAATAAAAATATAAAAAAGGGAGATTATTTCCCACCACCTCAGGGCTGCCTTGAAAAGGCCCTCGAGGTGTCGCTCCTCTCAGGATTTTGGTGACAAGCGTGAAGGGCTCCACCCCTGTACAAGGAGGAAGCTACATTTCAGAGAAACTATTAGGGGTGGGGGAGGAAGGAGGGGTAGTAAAGAGGAATGCAAACGAAGCCTCTTATAAAGAAAGAAAGACGAAAAAAGAAAAAAAAGTAGTGAAAAAAGGAAAGAAGAGCCATTGTACAAGGCTTGGTAATATGCATTCAGAGAAAGGTGGGGGCAACACGAGAGAATACAAAATACGACATTAAAAAAATGAAAAAGAAAAAAAAAAGAAAAAAGGGGGATTCTTTTCCACCACCTCAGGGCTGCTTTGGAAAGGGGTGAAGGGCGTATTTTGGTGACAAGCGTAAAGGGCTTGACCCCTGTACATGCAGAAGGCAACATTCCAGAGGAACTGGTAGGGGGGAAGGGAGGGGGGTAAAGAGGAATGCCAACGAGGCCTCTAAAAAAAGAAGAGAAAAAAAGAAACAAAGACACAAAGACAAAAGGAATAAGAAAAAGAAAGAAAATTAGGGGAAAAAAGGACTGAAGAGCCATTGTACAAGACTTGGAAATATCCATTGAGACAAGGGTTGTGGCAACACGAGAGAAATCAAATAATACAAGTTCCTAATCAATCCTCAGAAGGGCACTCCGTACACACGCATACAGATACAGACAAAAGACAATGCTAACAATAAATCCAACACCAGAAACGAACTGCAATGAGTCGGAAGTACAATCTACCGCAAGACAAATGACCATTCAGAGTAAACAATTCATTAATGTATGAAGCGAAGACCGACATGACAGCAAAAAAATGATGGGGGATAACAGCAAATGGGTGACTATATAATACAATGCGCGACAATACAAGATTAGAATAATAATAAAAAGGGGAAAGAAAATAGCAGTAATTGTGGGACAATGCAAGTGAAAAAACTGGGGACAATGCAAGTGAAAAAAGGAAAACACGTCGGAAGCTATGCTTGTTATGCATGCTGCCGCCCGTTCTATGAGTATGGGATAATTATTTTTAATAGTCTGAGATATTTATTATTCTAGGAGTCTGGGTTAACTATTTGTTACATCTAATGAGTGTGTAAGCATGATAGCCGGCCTACTGTTTCGTTAATGCCGCTCGAGACGGTGTTAAATTTGTGAATTAGGTACGATTCACCGCTCTTGCGGTCATAATTTGTTTTGAACCCCGATTGGAGTACAATAGCTGTAAAGTTATCGAATGGGTGCCCAAGGTTGTTGATGTGTTTTGAAAGTGGGAGATTTGGCTGTGTCCGCACATGTGATCTGTGGTTGTTGATGCGAATTCTGAACGGTGTAACTGTCTGCCCTACGTACTGAGCTTTACAGGTGCCACATTCCAGGAGGTAGACAACATTAGCGCTGTCGCATGAAAAGTTACCTTTTATCTGAAATCAGAAGGATGACGCTGTGCTTTTAGCACTGGTTGTTGTTGTCATCATCGGACAGAGTTTGCACCAATGTTTATTGCATGGCGCGGATCCTCTGAAGCTGCGGTTGCCGATTGTAGACGATGTTATGATATCCCGGATGTTCCTTGCGCGCCTGTAAACAACACGTGGGGGATCAGGGATAACTTCTTTCATCTTTTCACTCTGTTGAAGGATGTTGTGGTGTTTTTTTAAGAATTGTGCTAACATTGGGCATTAAAGCCGAATGGGTAAGGACCAGATTGACTTGATACTCCGGGCGTGGCTGCTTTTTGCCATTTATGAGTTCACGCCGGTCATGCTTTGAAGCTTTCTTGACTGAATCGTCGATGACTGACAATGGGTGCCTCTGTCGTGCTAGGTCCACACGGAGTTGCTCGCAGTTTGATTCAAAGTCGCCTTCTTTAGAGCAAATCCTACGGAAACGTAGGGACTGACTGTAACCGATGGATGTTTTACAATGGCGAGTGTGACTGCTCTGGTAGTGTAGGTACTGGTGACGGTCGGTGGGTTTTCTGTAGACTGTTTTCTCAAGTTTGTTATTCGTGATGGTCACCTGGACGTCAAGAAAATTCATTGTCGAGGCTGAATGCGACGAGGAATACGAGATGTAAGGATGAGGTCTGTTGAAGTACGAAATAAACTTAGTGAGTTTTTCTTCACCATGTGTCCAGACCATAAATATGTCATCGATGAATCTTCTGTAAAATATAGGTTTAAAGAGAAAGTTGTTGAGGAATTTCGTCTCAAGCACAGCCATGAATATATTAGCGTAATTTGGTCCAATTTTGGTTCCCATTGACGTTCCACTTATTTGCACTCGTAGTGCTGGCCATTAAACTCGAAGTTATATAACTCAATATCAGTTTTAACATCTCTGCAAGTGTGCTGCCGTCAACCGGTTGTTCAGATTCTAAGCGCTCATAAGCATAGACAACTGCGTTGATGCCATCAGCATGCGGTATATTGGTGTACAGCGAAGCGACATCCAGGGTCACTAGTAGGGAATCATCTGGAATGACTAAGTCGAGAATTTCACTCAAAAATTGGGTGGTGTCCTTAACATATGAAGGATATAAGGAAGTGATATCCCTGATGAGGCTGTCGACATAACTCGAGATGTTTTCAGTAACGGTTCCAATTCCAGAGACAATTGGTCTTCCCGGATTATTTTTTTTATGAATCTTTGGAAGAAGATAAAAACGTCCTGGACTTGAATGTAACGAAATTAGAGCTTTTGCGATCTTGTCCTCAATTTTTTCTTTTTTTTGCCAAACCTAAAATAGATTCTGAAACTTTCTTATTATACTCTGGCGTAGGATCAGTAGGGAGAGCCTTGTAAAACGAGGAATCACTTAACTGCCTTTGGGCCTCATCAAGGTAATCCTTTTCATTCATAACTACGATGGCGCCACCTTTATCCGCTGGTTTTATTACGATGTCAGATCGTCTGCTTAGAGCCTGCAACGCGTTGCGTTTAAGCATTGTGAGATTAGGGCGATAAGAGCGTCGTTTTTGAAATTCGGAAAGGATATCCTTTTGCACTGCCTTTATGTATAAATCTAGACACTTATCGCGCTGCGGAGCTGGTGTCCAATGAGTAATAGATCGAAGTTTTGGACCAGGATCTCATGTTTGGAGGCGACCGTGGTAATATTCTCTCAGTCTAAGGCTTCGGGAGAAATTATGCAGATCTTTGTAAAGTTGAAGTTCATTAATTATACCGCTAGTGGGGCAAACGTTGAGGCCCTTGGACAGCACCATGCACTCATCGTGTGACAAAGTTACTGACGAGAAATTAACAACATTGTTTGGTGTAGGTTTGGTGACTTTTAAGGTTGATTGACATGCGCCTGAATTGGGTGAACTGATTCTTATATCTGATGCAGAGGTTGGACGACCGGTTGAAAGGAGCTGACAAATTTCTGATTCTGACGAATGGAGCTGCAGAGGAACCCCATCCCGAAGGAACTTCCTCTCTCTCTGAGTTAGGAGTGAACGCTGTTTCTTGTTTAGAAATAGCTCTAAAAGTGCAGTTTCCTTATCGGTCAGATGAACGTCTTTGCGTAGCTGAGCTTCCTTGAGCCTCAAAGCGTCCAGACAAGACTTATCATATTGGATTACAATATCCTTTAGTTCTCTTGATGCTTTCTGTAGTATGTCCTGCCAATGGGTTTTTAGAGGAAGCGATAAGTCAGATGTGGCTGGATTTAAATATATTCTCATGCCTTTCGAAATAATATTTGCATGCCTATACAGGTCTAAGGTTTTTGCATGCAAACTCTGTCCGATGATGACAACCACAACCAGTGATAAAAGCACAGCGTCATCCTTCTCATTTAAGATTAAAGGTAACTTTTCATGCGACAGCGCTAATGTTGTCTACCTCCTGCAATGTGGCGCCTGTAAAGCTCAGTACGTAGGGCAGACAGTTACACCATTCAGAATTCGCATCAACAACCAGAGATCACATGTGCGGACACAGCCAAATCTCCCACTTTCAAAACACATCAACAACCTTGGGCACCCATTCGATAACTTTACACCTATTGTACTCCAATCGGGGTTCAAAACAAATTATGACCGCGAGAGCTGTGAATCGTACCTGATTCACAAATTTAACACAGTCTCGAGAGGCATTAACGAAACAGTAGGCCGGCTATCATGCTTACACACTCAATAGATGTAACAAATATTTAACCCAGACTCCTAGAATAATAATTATCCCAGACTATCAAAAATAATTATCCCAGACTCATAGAACGAGCGGCAGCATGCATAACAAGCATAGCTTCCGACGTGTTTTCCTTTTTTCACTTGCATTGTCCCCAGTTTTTTCACTTGCATTGTCCCACAATTACTGCTATTTTCTTTCCCCTTTTTATTATTATTCTAATCCTGTATTGTCGCGCATTGTATTATATAGTCACCCATTTGCTGTTATCCCCCATCATTTTTTTGCTGTCATGTCGGTCTTCGCTTCATACATTGATGAATTGTTTACTCTGAATGGTCATTTGTCTTGCGGTAGATTGTACTTCCGACTCATTGCAGTTCGTTTCTGGTGTTGGATTTATTGTTAGCCTTGTATTTTGTCTGTATCTGTATGCGTGTGTACGGAGTGCCCTTCTGAGGATTGATTAGGAACTTGTATTATTTGATTTCTCTCGTGTTGCCACAACCCTTGTCTTAATGGATATTTCTGTCTTGTACAATGGCCCTTCTTTCCTTTTTTCCCCCATTTTTCTTTCTTTTTCTTATATTTTTGTTTTTGTGTTTTGTTTCTTTTTTTCTCTTCTTTTTTTAGAGGCCTCGTTGGCATTCCTCTTTACCCCTCTCCCTTCCTACCTACCAGTTCCTCTGGAATGTTGCCTTCTGCATGTACAGGGGTCAAGCCCTTTACGCTTGTCACCAAAATACGCCCTTCACCCCTTTCCAAAGCAGCCCTGAGGTGGTGGAAAAGAATCCCCCTTTTTTCTTTTTTTTCTTTTTTCATTTTTTAATGTCCTATTTTGTATTCTCTCGTGTTGCCCCCATCCTTCTCTGAACGCATATTACCAAGCCTTGTACAATGGCTCTTCTTTCCTTTTTTCACTACTTTTTTTTCTTTTTTTCGTCTTTTTTTTCTTTACAAGAGGCTTCGATTGCATTCCTCTTTACTACCCCTCCTTCCTCCCCCACCCCTAATAGTTTCTCTGAAATGTAGCTTCCTCCTTGTACAGGGGTGGAGCCCTTCACGCTTGTCACCAAAACCCTGAGAGGAGCGACACCTCGAGGGCCTTTTCAAGGCAGCCCTGAGGTGGTGGGAAATAATCTCCCTTTTTTATATTTTTATTATCTTAATCTTATTGTTCTTTTGATATTAAAAAAAAAATTCGGCCTCTCCGGAACACCTGCACCAATTCTCTCTTCCTTTGTTAAAAAAAAGTTCTTCCTGGTTTCTTCTCTCCCCACCAAGTGTTCTGAATTCGTGCTTTGCTGTAAACATGTAAACTTTGTACCTCGCGCATTCTATATAAAAACTGCGTGTTTCAAACGCTGTACTACCCTCGAAAAAGACTGGTCCTTCAGCCGAAACGTCGTGAAATAAATCCTGTTATGTTTCTTCAATTTTTGGTGATTTTTTGGTGATATATATATATATATATATATTTATATATATATATATATATATATATATATATATATATATATATATATATATATGCATATAACGCCACTTGTCTAGCAAATGTTTGGATTTTGGTTTATGCCGCTTAAAGGCCCATAGCGACTCAGGCAGTGGCGTAGTGGGAGGCTCCGCAAACTTTAACCACCTTTGGTTAATTTACGTATATACTGAAACCGCGCAGTACACTGGCCTCTAGCATTTTGAATACATCTAAATGCCACCACCATGAACGGACCCGCGTCTAGCGTCACCATCCAAGCACCATAACTACTGAGCCAACCCGGCAGCTAACAAATGTAAATAACGTGTTCTTAGGAGAAATATCTCTCTACTAGCACACCCAAAAATGTAGCAGAGTGGATGTGAGGAACTGGGGAGCAACAAGAATTTTTAGAGCGCAATAGAAAAAGCCTTCGGTTACTAAAACAACAACATTGTCTTATCACGATATATATATATATATATATATATATATATAACACTTTTTGATATCCAATTCATTACTCTCTGGACATCTCCTTGTACCACACTAAGGCATATTCACAATATAAATGGCTGAGTACCAGGGCTGTATTGTGGGCGCACAGAAATATTTAAATATTTGCGATAAAGGATCTATAGAATTTAAGTTATTTATATAAATGTTTGAAAGAAGGGGCCCATTTGTTCAGCCTTGAGGAACTTCATACTCGATTAACTTTTTATTCCTAATTCGACTTTCTAAAGTACTACTTGGTATCCCCTGGCCAGAGAGTCTTTAATAAATGCAGTAAGCATGCTTGTGTCTTAAATCACATAAAATTTAGTTTCTCAATCAATTTTCTGTGATCAATAGTATCAAAAGGCTTAGTCATGTTTAGAAACAATATAATTGTTATTTCATGGCTATCCACAGCTGCACAAAGTAAATCATTGCGGTTTTTTAGTAACGTTGTGGTAGTTCAGTTTTTCCTAAATCCGAATTGACTCTTAAATAACAGCGAGTGTCACATAAACCCATCATAACGCCATGAATAAATTATGTACGCTAGTACAGGGACTGTGGTAATTGCTATCTTATTGCTTATTCCTCTGATTTTCTCTTGTTCAGGCGCATGTCCGATAATTACACCATAAGCATCCCATTTAGAATAGGTAGCTGCACGTTAGCGAATTTGATGATAATGAAGATCAGTTCACGTGGCTTTATTTTATCGAATACAGCTGGCTTGTTAAATGGTATTGTGCATCTAATATGAAGCAAAACCAAGGTTCTCACTTCCGTTATGTAAGCAGGAAATGTAATAATTCTACTAGAAAATTGTTAAGATCTTCTGGGCACATTTTATTGCACAGCAATGCAGGCAAACGTAACAAGTAATTGTTCAAATTTTCCAAAGTACAAAAGAAACATTAGTGTCGCGAAACGCTTTTAAGAAGCATGATGGAAGGATTTTTTGTGTCTTCTGTTGGAAACTATGAATTCACAAAGAAAGGATGTCTTGGAGACAGCGTGTTCTCATCTCGTCAGAAGCCCAAGATGAGACGCAGTATGCATGGTAGCCATAGGAAACTACCACGCCTCATTGTCTGTTTGGTAATGTTTATCCCTGGTTTACTATTTGCGGGTGAGTCAGCTACGGTACGGGGGGGTACTAGGCTTGCTTGGACTAAAATGCGCCTTTTCTCACCTGAATGAAAATCGCGGCGTTATGACACCACGACGCGAATGGCCTATCAGTACAATGAAAATATGCTACTCAACAATGTGCATACCGCAGGTTTGCAACAAATTGCAGCCATCTCCTTGTGACACCATTACCGCATTAGCAACTCAGCACAAGACGTGAATGGGTAGCGCTGCATTCTCTCTTCTTCCTTTTTTACGAGCACATATATTTAGGTCAAATAAAAAAGAAGTCGGCGATTATTTTAGCGAATTTGTCAGGATATAATTGCCACGTGTAGTTTGAAATCGCTACATGAGACGCACCGTAATGTATACTATACTTGTTTATGAGCACCTTTCCTCCGCGGGCCTCTATCAAGGGATTGGTGGCGCCTCGATGCGACAAACGAGCTCAGGGGCGCGACGTGAGCTACAGCGGTCCCGGCAGAGATTCCTTGCGCGTCCAAACCGTTGCATATTGCTACACGATCCAGAACCCACTTTTCACCGGATACATGTGCCGGCAAAGCTCCACAGACTTTAGCCGCATCGCCTGTTGATCGTAGCCTGGCCAACTTTTCTTTCCAGTAATTGACTTATGCAGGAATGCTTCCTGCTTCGTGAGATTGGATGTGAATGCCGTTAGCGAAGTGCAAGAAAAAAAGAAAAAGAACCGGCTCCTGTGTGACTCTGAGGGGAGGAACTGGAAGCTTGCTGTGTGCGGCATCCTCCGCCAATCATCCTCCCTTCAACAGCTATGGCGCTTGCCACGTCAGTGTCAGTGCGAGGTAGGCAGCTTGATATGTTGCGTGCCTTTCCAATCGTGTCAGGTAGAGGCTGCGCCAGTTCGCAGCGAAAAAGGTTGAGAGCTGCACTAAGAACAAGATGATAGTTCTAGTCTCGATGCGCTTTCTTTTTCTTTGTTTCTTCGGGATTGAGGAGTAGCACTGGAGCGGAAACGCAGACGTCGCGTGCCGCATTAGGCTGATCAGGGCTCGCTGTCTGACTGACGTCAGTTGGGACCCAACGGAGCCACACTAATCTATTTACGAAGTCCCTTTCAGTAAATCAGGGGCTTTCAGCTCGCAGAGAAATGCACAAGGTCACCGCAGTCAAATAAGCTTGCTCAGTTGGTTGTGTTTGTGAACCCACGCCTTCTTACACGCCGCGAGGCATTATAAGTGTTTTCTTAGTTAATGCATTGAATTAGATTTTTAGGCAAATATTTTCGCAGCTCTGTCTCTATTCTTTAGCTACAGTTCGCTACTGGCATCAAGAAGCAGCACACTATATTTAATAAGTGTGCTCGGCCTCATTAACTGAGTCTATATATCAGAACGAAAAATAGATGCGCATACAGAAAGGCTCATCTCCGTTGTACGTCCATCTAAGATTTTTCATCGCATTTCTTTTTTGTGCAGTTAGAAACGAGTAAACGAGTGAACACCAAAAAAGAATCTAAATTTACAGCCTGAGTTCAGTTGAGGAGAACCCCTCAGTGGCCGATATATTACCAAGAAAGCGTAGAATGAAAACACATACGAGTACGATTTGGCAGTTCTTATTTGAAATAATACATCATCCTTTGCAAACGTGGGCATTGGTTGTGGTGATTTTTTGGGTGTAACCTTTGTCCGCTTAAAAAAATTCTCAATAATCAGTGGTTTAAAATCCAAGAATAACATTAACTGCTTAGCCGCAGGGATGGCTCAATAGCTTTTGCACTCGGTAGCTGATCCCAGAGTAGCGGGCACGATGCCGTCAGAGGAGGCTGTATTTCGATGCTGGCTTATCCTGGCAACATTTGCGTCATTTTACTTTGCCGAAGCATTAGCTCATACATGTTGTTTTGCCTATAGAGAGCAGAAGGAAGCAAGTGGGAGTATTTTTACTACACTACTGCGGTAAAGACATCACATTACACTTCAAATTTTGTATTTAGCTACCTGGACTCACCGCGCTTCTAACTGCTGTTCTATATATCAGTCAACAATAACCTCGAAGATGCACTTTATTCCGTAGATCTAACGAAGTTCTGCTAAGCCGTTTAACAGCGTCATGTCATAAAGATCGCGATGAGTTGGTTGCAGAGATGAGGCGTGTTCATTATCATGTGTTGGTCAAAAAAAATAAATGTTCACAGCATCAATGTAATCGTGGCAGTGCCGGTAAGGACTTTGCTGGAACAGCTGCTCGATGGGCCCGTAGGAGAGCATAAGTTGTCTTTATTCGAAGAGCAGACAGTGCAATCAAACTTCGAGTGCTTGCCCACGTCACGAATTTGGCAACACAATGCACTGCATGAATATTGGGCTCCTTTGCGCGAACTTGAGACCTATACAGCACCTCCTGTTACCACCCACCATCATCCTCTGTGAACTTTTGCTGCTTTGTCTCTCTGGTAGAAAGCTGCCTGTATAAATGGTTATTCCTGTGTAAGATAAATTCCCGACAACTGCTTGTAAACAATGCAGGAATAGACTACATACCTGCTTTGCACCCGCTTCCGGCTTGGCATTCAGCGAGTGTCCCGTGATGCAGCACTGCGCCGTTATAGTGCACAGCCTCTAGCCGAGGCCAGAGTTCTGAGGCCATATGGACTTCGCTCCCTTGAGCATAAAAGTGATGAATGCGCTGTAAAGAGCCACGGAGCTCAAATCCTGCGCATTTATACTCGGCGCACGTTTACTGCTGTTCTTGACTGCAACGGAGCGAGAACAACGATCCTGTTCCAAAAAGGCAAGGCTAAGATTTTTTAGTACGAAAAGGCCGTCTTTACCTGGGGTCAGATAACGGAAGAGCACCGTGCCACAGTTGACAGGTGGCAAAATAGTGAGATGGAAGTCTCCGATTTCGTCTTCTAGGGGAGAGGTGGGGGAGTCACAAGAGTCAGATATAACGGGAAACTCGGATACAACGAAAGTATTTGATCTGCTCCTGTTGCTTGCTTAAGCGGATTAAAAAGGTCACAAGCTTTGCGTTTGGTCCCCGTCAGTAATATTGATCGCCCTAAATTTAACCCTCCGCTAACCCCGGCAGTACAATCACCGAGATTAACAAGGATTCACAAAGTCAAGCAAAGTGGCTGTGCAAATTCGCCAATGTTGCTATTAGTTTAACGAAGGAAATCTATTGGTAATTTTTTTCTCGGTCCTTCCTCTTTCACTACTCTTCTTACAACTCTCATGTGCAGTGCACCTGACCGGTCATACGCCACGTTGAATTCCCCGTCATTATTCTTCCAATTCTTGCTTACAATCTCCAAGTATGCTTTCATTTCTTCAGGCAGAACCATGTGGCCATTGTTACACTTTTCGGCAAAGCCCGTAAATTTAACTGTGTTCCATTCACCTCGTTATTCTACGAGCCCAAAACTTATTTTATGCTTCAAGTAGATATAATTTTATTATTGTATAAGGTCCTAGCAGGTAATTGAAATGAAGATGGAAACAATTTTTCGTCTCCGCCAAGCACAGGAAGGTGCAAGAGCAGTGCAGTAACTGTAAACATGTTTTAGACCGATATATGTGTAGCACGCTGAGGACATGCGTAGTACTAGTTCATTTTACTTTCAAAGACAATGTTACATACAGACGGCGATAACTTCCAACCTTCGGCATTTCAGCTTGCAGATAAATGGAGAAATAATAGATCTTGAAATGATGCACGATCGAAGTGCGGTACCCATGGCCCAGGAGAGTGAACCACTCAGCTAGTGCTGAGCGGCCGAAAGTTATAACCACGTCGCCTACGCAGAACGCGCTTTGGTGGAAGCTTGATAGCTATCATTTACCGCGAGACGCTTGCGTTTTCCCGTCCACCCGTATCGTGTATGCATTTTACAAAAGCGGTACGCTTGTTCAACACATACCCGCTAGTCTTAACTCAGACCTAGCTGGGCCGGCAGACAAATAATCGATGGCTACAGGCGCGGACATTTCCTTGCTACGGCTCTAATTACCGGTCCCGCGTAGTGCTGTCAGTGAGGCGACTTCGTTAGCGAGTTCGCTGTCGCAGCAAACAGCAACGACAGAATTCACGCGAAAAGTATCGACACGCACCCTGCACCACTTTCTTCACATAGGCGGTGCTTTTTCACTGTGCAAAAAAAAGAACAGCAAAATATGCCGGCCGATCAAGCCTTAAAGAATGTTTACGAATTATTGCAAGTGATGGGTTGTCGAGAAATTCGTGCTCCTATGAAGTTACAGAGTAATTCGCTGCTTAGTTGTGAACGCCTTTATTCGATCGTGCAGAAACGAGAGCGAAAAATAAAATGAATGTCAGGGTTGCAGCTTGAGCCTTATTGGTTGTTGTGAAGTAAATACGAACTCCCTCTGAATTTTCCATTTTATCGGCAGTTAGCGCCGTTGCTTAAAAACGATTTTAAAAATCGACAGCCCAGTTTCTCTGGCCAGACTGCTACTACTTCGACATGCATAACATTATGTTTTTTTTGAAGTAAACAATCAGTCACACTCATTACAAGTATACACCCGCTTCGATTATGTAAGGAAACGTTAGTCTTTTATTAGAAAAAAATGACTTGCCTAAGAATGAGACTCGACAGTGCATGAGCGCATGTCATGGGCCTACTCCATTCTTTGTTTGTGCAAGCTCGTTCATTCTTTTTTATAAATAAAGTTCCGTGCTCATAGCTGCGATGAGCTATTCTGTTCAAAATTACAATTGGGTAGAGTATTTCGGAAGAAATGTATCAGACGAGTGCTCACATGCCAAACGCATGGCGTTAACAGAGAGAAAATGATCTGAACGACGTATGCGCAACTCCACAAAAATCGTAAAGCACGTGAATTGTCTAAAGCTTGCACAATATATTCACTGCAACTTGTTAGCGCTGCATTTCGTCCCCGGCTTATGGTCTGAAGAGAACATGCCCACTTGCTACAGTTTGAGGAAATTATTGGCAAAACTGAGACATACATGCGAGCTGGTGGTCATGAGGCGCTGGCTTTTACAGGGCACACAAATTCTGTGGGCGCGTTATGCTAGCCCAAAAATGCGGCCTTGAGACGCTCACACACGGCCACAGGGCAATTCCAAAATGACACAGTTCTGAGAGGGAGCGAATTTGCACAAAACATTGCCTCGTTTGCTATTACACGCGAAGCACCTCGTCCGCGTGTGCTTGCTGGTCACAGACGCCACCATTTTATCTAATAGTTGGCCGACGCAGGCAGAGGAAACGCCGCAACGGCGAAGGAACTGCCTTCGCTCAGTGGGTACACGACTTTTGGCTCAAGGTAAGTTAGAAGCATTTCTTGTTCCGACACCAGTATGTTGTTCGGAAACGCATGCAACCCGTGCATAACATATTTGTTTTTCAATTTATAACAATTATGAAGAAACCGAATAGTCTTAAGCCTCGAACTAGACAAATTACAAATGACCACGAGGGCGTGCAAGAATTAATTGCAGTCGGAAGAATTTTTAAACGCAACCGCTCTTTAGCACGCTGACACGGTTTTCACCTCTGAGTGATAGTAGTAGTACTAGCAGCAGTAATTGTAGTAGTAATAGTAGTAGTAGTAGTGGGAGTAGTAGTAGTAGTAGTAGTAGCAGCAGCAGTAGCAGTAGTAGTAGTATTAGCAGCAGCAGTGGTAGTAGTAGTAGTTGTAGTAGTCGACGTAACCAGTGGGTGGTTACCTTCGAAACCATCGTTAGGGTGGTTACCATTGAAGCAGTAGGAGGAAATAGGGGAGTAATTACTCATCGGCATCCACCCAAGTGCAGCTGTACAGCTTTCTCAGAAAATTCGTAGTTAAAGAAAAATTCGCCCTGGTCCGGGGCTTGAACCCGGGACCACAGCTTCATCGCAGCAGTCGCACTACCAACAGAGCTCTTTTTCTTGGAACCAGGAGGTTATTGCGAGAGTCGGGAATGCACTTCGGGTGGTATGCTCCGGGTGGCTACCGTTTAAGGAGGAAGGTATCGCAAAAGCGTAAGAATGCGCGACCGGAGAGGGGTGGTGGCCACGGGAACCACCTGGAGTGTGGTTGCCGTGGAAAGAGAGTATGGCGAGAGCAGAATGGCGTAACCGGAAGCTTGCTACTGCAGAAATTATGCGGAAGGTGGTAAAAATGGAAAGAGTACAGCATGGTGGGAGCGGAGAAATGTACACCCAGAGGCTGGTTGTCACGGGAAGAACTGTAAGAATGGTTGCCGTGGAAGGAAGACGAAGAGCAACACCTCAATTTCCTGGGCTGAATCTCACTTCACGCAGTGGTTACTGTGCTGTGGGTTTTAGAGTGTTTAGCTCTTATTATCCTGTTCCTGAATTTCGCGTCGCGGTCGGCTGCGTCAGCAAAGCCAGAAGACACTGTCTCAATTAGCAGATAGAGAAAAAAAGAAGGAAATTCGCATTTTCAATTTTGGGGAACATAAGGGTGAGGGACAATGGAGGGGGAAAATGTAGACAGGATGGTTGCCGAGTAGTGGCAAAATGAAGAGAGGAAAATCTCCCTCTGCATTTAGCAGACAGGAGAGAGTGGAAAATGTGAAGAGAGAGAGAGAGAGCCGACGGCAGCTGGCGTGCCTAGCGGCTTGGGCATTGACTTCGGCTACGGGAGTTGGTTGGTTCTAAACACCCACCGAATCCTACCAAGACCAACTGTAGAGTATCTCTGCTACCTGCATTGACAGAAAGAAAAAAGACAAGACCTGTTTTTGAAAATTCTTTCCTGTCTTGTCAATGCAAAACTCAAACATTTGCATTGCTCAGTGGTGCGTCCTATGATTTTTTTAATTCATTCCTTTTATTTCCTGCAGTCCGCGCTTTTCTGGAGACGCAAATCTTGCAGTTGCAGAGATAAACTTTCGGCGTGGTGCGTCGAATTGCGCGATTGAGCTGGAAATGGCTCAGCCTTCGTCTGCTCGTGTTACCATCCGTCAGATTTGTCAGGTCGCAGATAATAAAGAAGCAGTTACTATCACCTGGCAGCAAAGCTTCACTAATGTCATGTTGCCACACCATACTTGTGAATCGATAGTTCTGCTACAGTGTCGAATGGCTTGTCCGGCAATTATGCTATTGGCGCTTCTGTGTGAGCTACAGCTGCTGATAGCAGGCCCTGACCACGGTGTCGCCAGCTGAGTTTAGCGCCGCTGCAATCATAAAGCAGACCTAATAAGAGGAATTCAAAGTCCTGCATTTCATGTGATTAACTTATCAATAAAATCATTGATTGCAGGTAAAATACCTCTCATTTTTTGCCTGCGCCCTAGAGAATATGTCGGAAACGCCATGGCATTCACTCGAGTGCAAAACTGAGAGATGGTCAACTTCCCTCTTTCAAAACTGCCTCCTCCACTAGTCATCACTCCGCGGCTATGTGGGCTGCAAAAAATTACAGCGACCTCGCGAGTATTCTTACGGCAATACACGCGTTGACTTGCCGATGACATATAAGACGACATTAGCACTTACAACCCGTCCTTGCAGTATTGCAGGCTATACCTTCGCATCTGAAGCCTCTGCTACTCATTCAGAGAAGACTTTCGCAAAATCGGGCGAAGATAGAAACTACTGCCTGCTTTGTTCAATATATAAAATTTTTTATATCAGTTCTAGCACAGTGCACCACATCGCACAATCTCTATAAAAAATCATTGCAGAGTGAACTAGCTGGTTTCCCGAAGTGATACTCTACTTAATTTTCTACAAATACTTTATATTAAAGAGGGTTAATGTCTTCTGTTATCTGGTTTTCCCAACTATTCACGAATTCTGTCCTTGCGCGTTGGTCGTATCTGCGCGTGTGTGTGTGTACTTTGTATGCGCTTTTGTTGGTGCGTTCGTGAGGGGTAGGGAAAACGCCTGTCTACCACAGCTTGCGCAAAAACGAACACCACCTGCTTGTAGCATTTTACGCGACCAACGTTCGCAGTATACAGTTATTTAAGAAATAAATAAAATAAAGTAACACACCATTGAAAAAGAACTATAATGACTCAACAATACCAACGATAGCTAAGGACTGAAACAAAAAAAAATTCACGATAGGAATAACGGAGTATTGTTTTGTTGGCATTAGCAAGACCTTAAGAGGATAAGATAAATTGAGAATTTCTTAACTTTGAACGTGGTTAAAAGTAGGCTAAGTAGCAAAAAGATGCTTACGAGGTATTGTGTGCGACTTTCTCATTGTGCCAACTAAAACGCAGCCACGTGCGCTCAGTTCTCTTTCCCTTGCAAGAAAACTGCTCGTTTTAACACAAACTATCCAATGAATCCATCCACAATATCAACTGAACAAATTATGGCTGTGTTAAACCTGGATTTCGTAATTGAAAACAATATAATGCAACATTTTTAACCTATATTTTTTAGGTACTGAAGGTGTTCTAGAGAAAATCTGAAGAAAATCACAGGGGCTGGGTGGGGAGTGGGGGGGTTAAACCACCGTCAAACTTACACTTTTTTTGAATATTTCGAGTTTTGGATGATTTCCATGCCTAATTAAAAATCATCTGTCAGTTCTAGAAGTACAAACTTTTTCCGGCGATAGTAAAACACTTGAAGGACGCTTAAGCTTAGCCTTTAAGAGTAAAACGTGAGAGAGTCTCAGCGCTGCCAGGCAGTCCACAGGCGCCACCGGCTGTTCGGCGCGACGTCTTGCCCGTTGGAAACTCCGTTGAACACATCTTTATTTTTTGAGCGTTAAAATAATTCATTGAGCAATTACTTACTTTAAGTTTTTAATTGCCATCATCAAGCAATGGCTTTTTCATTATAAGAATTTTAACACCTCTGAACCCTTTTTGTCTCTTTTATCATTTTTGGCACCTTTTTGATATTTCAGTTAATTACAATGAAAAACTTGTCGTCATCTATCACAGGCGAATCAATCGTAAATCATTAGAAGCACCAATTATCATGATATAATTTTTTAAATCAGCCGCTGATTATTTCTGACAAGCGTTGCCGACTACTACTACCCTGACGGCTTTTCCACCGAACGAGCTGTATACGCTGTAGCTCAAAAGAATGCATTAATACCGAAAAAAACTTTCAGTATTAAATTTCTAACCCTTCTTGTCGCAATATTGTACTAACTGATCTTATTGCAATGCCTTTATTTTCAGCAGTTTTTGCGATTTTTTGGTAGACAATACTAGGAGCGAAAAATAATTTTTATTGCTTTCAACAGAAACGTTTCTGTATAATTACTGAAAAAAATAATCAAAGTTCCACAAAATTTAATTTTAATGTTTTCAGGAATCCAAAGTAACGATTTTACGAAGCATCGGCGTTGTGAGCGAAAATTCCCGAGAATGGCGCTGGCAGGTGGTCCCCAGAGAACAACCTAGAAGGCAGGAGGGCCACCTAGGTCACGGGACCTCACGACGTCCTCACAACCTGCCCACCGGTCTCTGAGCAAACTGCCCACCGTGGGCGGTGGTGGTTAAATTAATGACTTGTTGCTTGGGAACAGCAACCTGGGTCTCACAAGGCCGACAGCTTGGAGCACCTGCTATCGCAGGGCTGTGCAGTGCTTAACCGCTGCACCAATACTCCAGGAGGAGAATGGAGGCTTCCAGGGATTGATGAATGTAAAGTAGGGAATGACCTTTTGTATATAGGAGATTTATTGCGTTACGCAATGTGTCTTACCCATAAGGCGAAGCTTAAATGTCCCGTCCTATTTTTTGTTAATGTATACAAATGTACTTTGCGTTCTGTTACTGGTACTATAGAGTTTGATCATCAAACTCTAAGTGTTTTTAGAGCCTGTAAAAGAGCACGCAATATAAAATGTTTTCACAAACCTAAAAAGTAGTAAAGCAGAGGCAAATCAGGTCTTCAAATCATACCTTTCAAGTTCAAGATTAATGTACTCGCACCGGTGAAGGCAGGCATTTGCAATCTGGTTCTTTCAAATAGAAATTCGCCGGAATAAATCATAATTGCAAAGCTTGTTGTCTTCATAATGGCGCCGCGAAAACATTATTATCCAATTATACACCAATTTGAGTTCTTCTTAGGCTGTCCAATAGCTTAGCAAAAGTTATGGATAGGAGAAGAACCAAATTTTTCAAAACACTCACTTTTGTCTGACTTGCAGTAGGAATTCATGCAAGGAAGGTGAGCAGAAGTCGTTCTTGATAAAAAAAAAGAGCCGAGTATTATTCTTTTGAGGAATGAAAATTTGTGCTCGGAATTTATTTTGAGTTTACAAAGGAATTTGATTTAGTCCACCATTATCACCTATTTATTTATTTATTATAGATACCTCAAGGGCGCTTGAGGGCCTTCAAAAATGACACGCAAATGGTAATGAACACATTTCATCAAAAAATACAACCGGCTTTTTTTTGGAGTATTGCAGGGAAAATTATTACCGCCTTTACTTTTAATATCTATGTAAGCGATATATTTTACACATCTTCACCAGTGACTTTATTAGGTTACGCCGATGATCTCAAAATTCCCTTACTGGTGATGATAAAAAATATTATTCAATTGCATGGTAACCAATTTTCAGAATATTTGGGAGAGTTGTCGAAAAAAACTGCACAATTGTAAACGCTAAGGAAAATATTGCAATCATTTTCCATTCAAAGAACAAGTCCTTCTCTACGAATCTTGAACTCATGCTGGGTGACACTAGAATTGAAGTCATATCGACTATAAAATGCCTAGGTGTGGTGTTCTTGACAATTCGTAGTTGAAACAAACGTATAGACGCTATCCGCATGAATAGGAGCCGGATAAATGGTGTCCAGCGTCGACATAAATATGCACTGGGTTCTGGGTTTCATTCCCCGTCGCCGGGTACCCACTGAGTTTCTAAAGGATACCAGAATTCCTCTGGTCTGGTGCTCGACTTTTCAGGATGATATGCTTGGGAAAAGGGTCTTGGGTCAAACCGATCCTTTGACGGGTCAGTGATTCATTCCAACGTCATGCAACCCGGAATAAGCTTCGTGCGGTAAAAGCCCACTTATGACCGTTTTCTAGTTTGCTCTAGGTGGAGTCAAAGGCCCATTGTCTAAGTATTTCACCCTAATTAAGCCGAGAACCAGGCCAGGGGAAGTCGTACCCGTATCACCGGTGAGTGCCCAGCGGCACTGGGGAACGAACCGCGCACCTCACGCATGCAAGGCGGATGCTCAGCCACTAGACCACCTGTGGGTGTCGGGCGGTAGGTTTTGAACCAACCACCTCCCGCAGCCGAAGCGGACGCCCAGACCACTAGGCCACGTTCGATCCCCAGTGCCTCCAGGCACCCACCGGTTTCCTAATGCGTACAAAATTTTCCCCGGCCAGGTACTCGGCTCTTCCGGAGTGAGGTGCTTGGGAAAGGGTCTTAGGACAAATGTGGAAATATTTATTGTGAATCTTTAGGAATATTTATTCCCAAAAATTACCTACTTTATGAAAGTTGGGTACAACAATAAAACATAAGACAAGTTAGTTGTTGCGCAGAAACGCGCAATCAGATTGGTGCAAACACCATGGCATCCCCCTTCGTTTCCGCAGTTTAAGCAATATGGTATATTGTGTGTATTTATATTTTGCAACCGTTAAAATTGTTGTGTACGCCATGGAATGCAATTAAAACAAATAATGAACTCATGGTGGCAGCCTTCAATCTTAATCAGTACGCAGCAGTGTGCAGTAAACGGTGTCACTTGCCCTTGCTTCTACCTTTTTGTCACACCTCATACCGTAAGCACTCTTAATCTTATAACATACAAGGTGTGTCCGGAAAGTAACGCAGTTTTATCCTTTTGCGAGCGGCTCTGCCATGCACTGTATACATACTGGAAGGCGTCGACGGGAACCTCACGTTGAGCCTTTGTCACCGCTGGTTGAGCGCTTCGATAGTCCCAAAGGGCGCTTTGATTCTCGGAAACAGGAAAAAGTCTGCTGGATCCAGTTCAGGACTATATAGCTTTGTTCGGAAAACACAAAATTTAGCTATGATGTTTTCCTGCCGATATGCTACTCTGTGCAGGCGAGCGGGATGCAGAACACGGCACCGAAAGCCTCATTTGGGGTCTGTAATGATTTATGCCGAGTTTTCCGAGGCAGGAAGTGCGTAACTTGATCATAGTACAGCCTGTGACACAACGTTTGATGACGGGATCGCATATTAATGCATCAAAAGTAAGTCACGAAGTTAGAAAGCAAATTGGAGCTGCTGCCTTTATTGCAATAAACTAGAATTCAATGATCAAGACAAAGCGAATCATTAAAGAAATGGACGCAACGGAAATATTTTTTCTGCATGGTTAATAGGGTGTGAGATTGCACGTGCTATAGGTGAACGCCAATCTGTGGTGGAAGTCGCAGTAAGCAGCTGGTGACGCATTCGGACACCCGGAGTCCACTACCGTACTAGGCAATCTCAGTTCAAGGAAATTTGCTTATATCGCCTTCATGGCCGGGTCGCCGCCACAGCCAGGATAGAACACACCAACTCGGCCTCCTTAAGAATAACAGAAGGGATGTTATAATGTCCTCATCAACATACGATAACTCTCTATACAAGATATAAGCACAATTTAAGATGGTGGGTAGAGTGAAGACACCCTGACGTGCGGAATTTGTTCAAGATCAGGATTACGTAAATTGAGGACGTTTAGAGCAAGATTCTGACCTTCAGCGTTGACCACAAATGCTCTTACGCGAAAAACTGTCTACTTGTTTCTGACAGAGTTTGTAACATGCATATAAGTACTGTGAACTATCGCTTATACCAACGACAGCTGTACACAATACTACAGCTATTACTTTACTCACGTTGATTTTGTCTCAATCCGACGTCTCCAAGTTTTTTTTGCCTCTGGGAAGTTTTTCTATTGCGTTTCACAGGTTTTAAAATAAAAGAAGAAAATAAACCCATTGGCAGAGTGTTGAAGCAGATACAATTAGGTTACATTATAAAACCTCATAAATTGTTTCGAAATCGCATTTTGTTTTTACCTTACCATGCAAACTTAACAATTGAGTAGAAAACTGTATTTACTCCAGCTCTTGATTTGTAATGGCAGCAATAAGTTGCATTCTATTTTTTCTCTCAGCCTTTCAAAAATACAGTCAGTACGTATAGGTTGCGAAAAAGTGAAGTTTAAGTTACTTTACCGGACTCGAATTCCATCATATTTTCCCGACTCATCCATGCCTTCTGGACTTGAGATCTGCGTATACATATCGTCCTTCCCGGTGATGGTCTGTGTCCAGTTTTCCGGCTGGAAATAGACAGTAGGAACATCGACAACTGCGTTGTTGTCGATGGCTGAAGAAGCAAGACAGAATATTGCAAGCAACTCAACGCCATGCAGTGCACTGGCTAAAACAGTGACAGGGGAACCAGTACCCTTCCAAAACAAAAACCTCGAATGGAAGACTGCCCTAAATCTGGTATTAAAGGATTCGAGAACCTTTTAGCGCTTATAGCGGAAGGATTACATATCAGATTTATACTACCAGAAAGTAGAGCGGGCAAGCAGAGCTCGCGAAGCTACCAATGTCCTCAGGCTTCAACACGCATGCCAATAACCATGTGTCAGCAGTGCTGTCCAGGCAAAGCATAGGGGATTATAGCCGGGTATCCGCCCACGGCTCGTGATATCCACCTGCTTTTTGGCATTTATTGGCCTGTTTCGCTATTATAAATAGAACTATCGTGAAAATATCAGCTTAACACACCAATATATCCGGGCCACCGCACCCAGATGGCGCCAAGTAAAATGAGGAAGTGAAGCTCTGTGGAGCGCTTTCTAGTAGGCGACTTATGGCAAACTGAAGACGCAGTCTTGACATAATCCTGACGGTGTCATATAGGCTGCAATATTTGTACTCGTGGCGGATGAATACGACCGATTTTGCTGTTACCTGACAAGACATGGAAGCACAGCGGCGGCAAGCGTATTGTCATTGCCGTGTTACGGCATATACATGCATTTTTGTCTATCTGGCGCGTTATGCTTGATTATCGTTACAAGCCACTCTGGTTACAAGCCACTCATATCAGCGTCACTACTGCATCGGTTGACGTTATCGCTGAGCATGGCCATAATTTTGCCAAATCGAGAGTCTGAAATTAGGTTCTGTACAATACAAAGTATTGAGGACAAGAGGATAGGCTATAGAGTTCTAATCAAACGCCAGCGTCTTGATTCTTAAAGCTACTCCTCATGAAGTGATTTTTAAGCTCACTGGTACCGAAGGTTACTTTATAGTTGCAGCATATAGTGCGCGCGCTAGTAATTTCTCAGGAATGATGCCGTACACTAATTGTGGCTGCCAAAGGTTTAACCAGAGAATAACTGTCTGCTGGATTCATGTAAGTCTATGTCAGCGATAATACAGATGAAGGTTTAGGTTTAAGCGCCTCCTTAAATAGTATAATTTGGTCAATTTAAATTCTAGATATTTAGTTTTAACCGAAAAATGTCATCATCATGCCAAAGACACAACATGTGGCTGGCTATATCAAATGAGCAAATTAACGAAGCGCGAAAGCCAGCGAAATGAAGAAACGATGCACAGTTTTATTAAGAGAGCGGCTGTGCGTGTTGAGACATTCCTTCGCTAACTTATATTCCTTTACAGACTAAGCGGCTCAGACTCGTCGCGAAGAGTCTTATCATAGCGTAGCGCCTTGCGCTGCTGTCTTGCGCTTAGGTCAGTTACTCCGCTGCATGTTACTCCGCAGCAGGTTTCTCCGCTGCATGTAAGGGCACTCGAAGCTAAGAGTAAGCATCTCAAAAAGATTTGCATTTATTTATTTATTTATTTATTTATCCTCAATACACCAAAAACCTCCTAGGGCGGTTGGGGTTACATGAGGCGTGTGTTCGATATGAAATAACAGAAAAGTTGTTCGATGGCAGTTATCAAGTGGATCGGGTTAGAGTTAAGGATTACGTCTGGCTACAACAAGTTAAGCGGCAGTTCCATCGCTATCATTAATACGCATACCATCTCATGCCTCGTAACCTCGCTCAACGCAGCACAACAACTGAGCGATAACATAAACATGAATAATTGAAAAATTAACTTCATATTGGGCTTTTGCATAAAAGTCGCATCATTTCACTTCTTCCAAGTTCCTTATTCACAACAGCCTTTCCTTCTATAAGAACACCTTTCTGCAAGAACAGCCTTCTGTAAGTACTTCGCCAGTAATTAACGAGCCTTTGTATTATAAGAACTGTTAATGTACTCCTTAAGCTAACACAAAAGTTAAGTTGAGCTGTTAGTGATTTTTGACCGCGCGATATTGGGACAATATATCATCGAAGAAAGCCGGTAATTCATTCAAAGGCACTAATAACCGCCGAAAAATATATTGTGCTGTGAAATAAAAACCGGAAAAAAGAACGCAAAACCATCTGAATATAAAAGGGGGAATTCTCGACCCCTCCATAAAATTCATACTGTAAGGTCCTCATGGCCGCTTTAGGAAAGCATAACCGGACTGTGTACTAAGAAACAAGGCAAAGAGGTAGGCGGAAAAGAAAGCCTTCACCCAATGTCATCTTTTTAAGGAGCAGTGTGAACTGTACTGTAATAATGATCATAAGAACGGAATAATATACCAATCAGACATATTTCTGTGGCGCCGAAGACTGCCAAGTAAGTCGGTTCATACCATCTAACAGCAGGAAACTGCGTAAGTTAAGGCTACACTGGATTTTACGGGGTTGAATCTTTATTGGACAAAAGCACGGGTAAAAATGCAGCAATCGTCTATAGCTCCTCATATTTTGTACGAGGAATCTCTTTTACGCCATTTCTTTTATTCCAGGCGAGTAATAAGGTTAGAAAAAATTTGCAGGACTGAAGCGTAAGCGTCGGGTAGAGAGTTCGACTTGCTTATATGAAAACTCGCTCAAAGAAAATGGCAGGGCCAAGAAGCACATTACATGGACGCCGTGTATGTGTTCCTTTTCATATCCCTGTCTTTTTCCACTGCGCTAGTTATAGTTGAAGCATTTTAAGGGTAGGATGTGGAGGACTTAATTCCATATGTCATAGACACCCGCATGAACAACTTTGGAGACGAAAATTGACCATAACTTTCCGAGCTACGTCGGTTTTATTGCAAGGCATGGAGGCTGAGATGCGAAAATACTAATCGATAAGTGTTCTATTCTTTGATTTTTGGCAGCAGTCTAGGGGAGCTTCCAGTAACTGGGGAAATGAGGAAACGGTGTCGCGAGTCCCAGCGGACACTGTCACGCCGAGAAAACGTCTGCTGCAGTTCAAATGTCCTTACGATTGAGAACACAACCCTAACTACACCTAAGGGCTTTCGTACAGTGGGGAGAAATGCCGAGGGGATGAACGAATAGATTTCTGCTTGTGTGTTCACTACTGTCACAATAGAGTGCGTCGATTAAAACGCAAAGAGAGTTGGTCTTGATACACAGTGGGAGACAGAAAGAGAGCTTATCATAATTTACAAGTGTACATTTTTACAGTGGCACTGAAGGTGCAAATGGTTGGCTCATATTGGCACACTATAAAGCAAAAGAAAAGCCAAAAGTTGCACTGTGCTAAATCAAGTGTAAGAAAAGGGCGAGACCTAGACATAGCATTGTCTCCAAATAAAATATTTGGTGTATGAACTGGTCCAATTTGTGCTTTGCTTGTTTGCGCAAAAGGATGTGCAACCTAAATAGGATAAGCCATTATTGAATTAAGGCATTTCTCTGTGCTTTTTATACAAATCCGGCTTCCCTCTCACGCATATTCCTTATTAGTCGACAAAGGTCACGTGACATCATGACGTCATCATACCCTGCCCTGATGGACAACCCTGATTGGTCGCGTTGGGTAACATGACCTTGTGACATCAACATAACCTGCCCATCGTGGAAGGTGACACCCTTGCCTCCGGTTTGTGGGCGCCTACCACTTGCCTAAATATCCAAAATTCCGAAAAAATCCCAAAAGAACCCCCAGAATATGAGGAGTAGGGCCATCCCAGAAAGCGATCTTGGAGAATTAATGGGTATTATTGGGTGGACTAAGGTGGTCTAGTGTGTGGGACTAGTATAATCCCACATGATGTTTCAATGGAAGATACTAGAAAATTATAGATAACACATGCATAGAATTTAAGGGAAATAGAACCGGTTCTAACTCAAGTTTTGTGCAGAAAATCACAAGAACGTTAGACCCTTATTGTAGATATCTATTCCGGCAATCTTAATGATATAGAATTTTTTCATTAAGGTTGTGAACAAGTCGGCCCCCAGGTTTATTTCATATTTCTATTGATTGATCGAAGCACGATGGTCATCTAATACCCTTCAGATGCACTTTGTTCGAAGCACGTTTGGGGCCGTGTGGCTTCAAATTTGTCCCGGTGGCCCAGGCGGTGCTGATTCGTTGACCGCCGACTGTCGTAAAGAATGTTGCTCGAGCCTTCTACAACAAATTTCCCGACCCTAACCCGGAACAGAGCGATGGCCGTGCTGTCGTGTGTTGCTCGAAGACCCCAGTCGCTCTACGTGGCCGGGAGGATCGCAACAGGAATTTCTGTGCACTTCGTTCTGCGTTGCTTCGAATTGCCTTGACAATCCTAGACGATGTGCGTGCCTGTAATCGAGCTTGGCAGAGATGGTAGATTCCTTCGCCGGGGTCACCGTTGAAAAACTTGTTTTCTAAGGCCGCGGATAGTCCAATACTTGTTGCGAGGCGGCGGATTCGAGTAAGCGTGCCCGCCAGTAACTCCTCCGGCATATTCGGAATAGGGCGCGCCTATTACTCAGAGTGTTCCTCTCGATCATCGCAGGTGTGCTGAAGGATGATGGGGCGCCGGTTCCTCGCGATTTCTGTGAAGACTCACGAATGCAGCGGGCAGGTGTATGTACCAGCTTGGCTGGTATGCGCATCAGCGCAATTGCCATCTTGTATGCTTATCTCTACGTCAGAGTAACGCTATAGCCAGCCAATCACGTAACCATTAAACCGACGTGGTGGATTACTTACGTGCAGTTGTGCGAACATTGAGGACCATGGCGGATAGTTTAAGTGACAACCGAGAAAAGCTGGCAGTTTTGTCGCGCTGAGTTTCACCTGCAGTAACCTGAAGCATGCTTGGCGCAAGTAGACAGGTTTCAAGGTATGCTTTCGCTCAAGCGGTGAAACCAACTTGAAACCTGGTTTTTACTACATTTCTAAATGAGATTTTTGGAATCGAATCAAATATCTTATCTCACGGGCGCCTCAAAACCTGCTGAACTAAAGGAATGAGATTATATCAGTAGAGTCTCATATTAGATGATGGAAAATCTATGTTACATAATCTGTAAGGAGCTCTTCATACGTGCCACCAGGGTCCCATCAGGCGCTGGTCATTTAATGTTCACAGAAATAAAAGATGTCTTTCACCAGCAGGAAAACACTTTTGTGCAGCTTCCGGCCGGAAAGAGCGGAATGACGGTGACTTGAATGGCAAATAAACGAAACATAACATGCAACTCACTTTTGAAACAGAAAAGAGCTGGCTATTTTCCGCGATGAAGGTGTTATAGGGCGGGTGGCACAGACAGTTCGTGAACCGCATTCTTTCGCGTTCCGAGTCTGTTCGCAAAACCACCAGCGAAGAGTATGGAGCGAGAGGCCCGGCAACATCGACCTTCAAATGCCAGCACTTTATTCAGCAAAATTATTCATTCCTAGCACATGTTCATTCGTCTTCACTAAGGTGCTCTCGAGAGTCAGTTTAGTCGCGGGCTTGAATTATCATCCCGTCCCTGCATCACCACCTGTCCGGGGTGATCTGCGCCTGTGCACCTCTACGCTCACTGCAAGAAATGCTTGGTTGAGAAGCTCTTTCTATTCGTGACACTGTCAGTCCGACAAGAATTTTGGAACAGCGCGCCGTGGGAATGTTTATCGCGAATACAGTGTGCGTACACGTTCGCCAATGAAATCGCGGTTAAGTAAACAACTCAAAATTAATAAAGCGTTAATAAACACATATACAATACGACGTATCGAATGTCTACAAGAAATAAACCCATAAATTTACAAAGAACCGCTCGGACTGAACAAGAACAACAAAAATTTCGGCCGCGGATTGTTGCCTCGAGTGCCTGGGTATAGCGCGTTTTACAGTCGTCTGCACCAATATTGACAAAATGAGCTCAGAACTTGACTTAGTACAGAAAAAGAAAGCGCTTATTGCTGCTAAAGGCGCAGTTTCAATCTTATCGCAAACACTTCATTAATAGCGCATACTTGCTGCCAGCGAGAGTATTCCCTTGAACGCTGAAAGGATAACGGCGAACTGCCTTCGCTAAGAAATCCTCTGAACTCCGCTTACATTAAGGGCTGTCCTATGACAGCCCTTACATCTCCCTCAGATAAGGAGCGCCTTATATTAAGGGAGTGCTACTTGTCCGTGTCACACGGGTTTAACGCAGTTTCACCGGAAGTTGCGAATAGAGATCCAAAATGGTCTACGGCGCGAGTTACATGGGCGCTTTAACTATCGTTCTTGAGCGAAATTAATTTCGTTTAGTCTTTATTTTCTTTTTTATTCAAAAAGAAGAAAGTGGGACTTGAAGCGTTGAAACCTGCTTGGCAAGTATACCGGCCTGTTTTAAAATGGCAATGCATCGGGCCGGATGCAATGCGTACGATATTGCAAATGGGAAAGGAAGTGCACCGAATGTAAGTAAAATTTGCTGAGAAAGTATGGGTGGGGTTTTGTGCAATATTAAAACAGGGCCAATTTAAGTAAATACGTTTCAAGGCACAAGACGTCCGTGCTTTATATTGCAACAGGCACAAATTCACGCAAACGGTGGGTGCAGTGTGCAGAATTCGATGAAGTGTGCCAGTAAAAAAAGACAATATATGCCTATAAAGAGAGGAAATGTAATATCGGTTGTGCTTTTTCATGCAGAGTAAGCGAGATAGGAGATAGATTCCATCAATACATTTTCATTTTGGGCAACATTACACGTACTTCAGTAGTGTTTGTTACGTTGAGAGTGATGAGTTTGCTGCCCCATACCTAATTTTGAAACATACCATAATATCCGCCGTTTGCTCGGGTGACAGACAAGGCATGTTTTCTCAATCACATCTAGGGGACTACATTATCTTCACTCTGATCCAAGGGGCCAGTCCTGTAATTTTTTTTGGTTTCCTGAAGTTCAAAGTACCAAAGCGACTCAGGGTATGATGCATGGCGTAGCGGAGGGCTCTGGATAATTTCGACCACCTGGGGCTTAACGTGACCTGACATCGCGCAGTACAGAGGTGTCTAGCATTTTGCCTCCATCGCTATGACACTGTTGCAGCCGGGATCGAAGCCGCGTCTTTTAGTTTAGCAACCGAGCAACATAACCACTAAGCCACCACAGCGGTAGTCCTCTGATTTAGTTAGCCCTGGGCTAGTTCTGGTAATTTTCATCAGATATATGCTATGCACGTTGATCTAAGTCCTCATTGCAAGGCGTTGAGAACGGGAACATTTTTAATGTTCTAGTCTTCGATATTCTCCTTATAAGGCGCACCTATCACCATTACTTCATGATTAATGAGCAGAACCCTCTTTCAAGAGTTACAGTCTGGAATTTAACAGGTTGCTACGTGTTCACGCTTCGCAATCCCAAATAGTGTTTGATCCCTCTGTGCAAGCAAGATGCTTTGGTGCGTTTTTATTTTATCAATGAGTGATCGCATCGGTACGTCGTGAGGACGTGAATGAGTCACCGTGCTTTTGCTAAGCTTTTCTTCTAAGTGCAAGAATATTTGAGGCTCCAACGCTGATCGCCACGTTCTGTAACTGAGAGGACTCATATAAACTGTGTCCGTAGCAGCAAGAAACCTAATATATATTTTAACATGTCAACTTGACTTCGGCTGAAATTTTGAGGGCAGGCTCCAGCCCCACCCTCAAGGCAAGCGTTAAAGCGTCGTTAAGTCAGTCAGTCAGTCAGTCAGTCAGTCAGTCAGTCAGTCAGTCAGTCAGTCAGTCAGTCAGTCAGTCAGTCAGTCAGTCAGTCAGTCAGTCAGTCAGTCAGTCAGTCAGTCAGTCAGTCAGTCAGTCAGTCAGTCAGTCAGTCAGTCAGTCAGTCAGTCAGTCAGTCAGTCAGTCAGTCAGTCAGTCAGTCAGTCAGTCAGTCAGTCAGTCAGTCGGTCGGTCGGTCGGTCGGTCGGTCGGTCGGTCGGTCGGTCGGTCGGTCGGTCGGTCGGTCGGTCGGTCGGTCGGTCGGTCGGTCGGTCGGTCGGTCGGTCGGTCGGTCAGTCAGTCAGTCAGTCAGTCAGTCAGTCAGTTTATATTTGCATGAAAATCACATCATCCCGTGGGTGGCACAGACTAAAGGCTTGGTTGTCTGACGAGGTCTCTGCCCCAGTAACAAAAGGAGCAACCTACAGCAGTACAGCATAGAGCTGGTACAAAAAAAGAGAAGCATTGTTACAGTTAGTACACGCATACATCCTATACAACATGGCTGTACTTAAGCTCTATGGACAGTTTTTTTAAAGTCACATTGAAGATTCGCCAAAGTATCACAAAAACACTTAAAAAGAAGTCAACAATTGAAAGCAAAGTTTACATATATATTTGTTACCTAACAATCTCAACGGAAAACAACATTGCCCGCAGTTCACGTTTGAACCTTTTTCTAGGAAGGCAGAAATCTAAAATAGAAGCAGAGTTGTAGAACACCTCATAGAACAGGGAGTACTATACTTATTGCTTTAGCAACAGAGGAACAAGAGAAGCTATTTTTCTAATACATCCAACAGACTTCGCGAGTTCGGAGAGCAAATGATTAACATGAGGGGTCCAAGACAAATGTTCACTAAACCATACCCCAAGGAACTTTTGCGCACTTATTTGTTCTAAGATGTCTCCTCCGTACTGTAAGTTAATTATTTTTTATGCTTATTGACTGGCCTAAATTCCGTGTACGTCGTTTTTATTGCATTCAACTGATGTTTGTTGTGTTGCAACCATGCGGATAAATAATTTAAATACAGATTTGCCGATTGCTCATTATCGTGCAGTGTTCTACCTGAAAAGATTAAACTAGTGTCGTCTGCAATCATGGTTATTTTGGGTGCTTTTTGTAGCTCCGTTATGCCATTCACATAGACGGTAGTGTGCGTGGTATATTTCTCACGTATTATTCTAATGTTTGCGACCTTTTTCTCCGAGTTTATTAGGGTTATAGAGTGTCAATGGCACCATTGCAGTCAGAATTCCGTACTATCTTCATTGAATTAGAAATATGGCTTAATAGACCTTCTTTCTTTTTAAAGCGAGAGCAGTAAAATCACCCATATCCGATTTAGCCGGTGTTTTTTTTGTACCAAGCTTCTTTTCGTGACCTTGAGATCGTACAGGAAGGACAACCTGGGCCTCACAAGCACCACTGCTGGCAGCACCTGCCATTGCAGGGCATCGGCGCATCGCTTAACCACTGCACCACTGCGCTAGGAGTGGTGTGAGGACTCCCAGCGATCTTTCAATGCACAGTAGAAGGTGATCATTTCCGCATATAGGGGCATTAACCTGTTGTAGCTATCGCGTCGCAGAGCTCAAGTCGGATTTCACCAATCCCTGTCTCAAGTCTGCTTGACCTGGAAAACCAAGCCTCGAACCGGAAACGACGTTAAAAACCCAAGTGCCGCTGCACCTAATTTGAATCTGACCTAACCACTCAAAATCAAACGTCATCCTTCCAGTTCTCATGTTAGAATTTGCAATGAACATTGTTAAACGAAATTCTGTCGATAAAATTTTAAATTGCCAGTTCAGTACACTGTCCCTCGAGTTTGTAAGGTACTGGTCAAAAATACCGTTTCTCACTCTTGTGGTTCCAAAGAAAAAAGGTGAGACGTCGCAAAAAGTTGTGTTCTGATAACTGGCTTTCATGAGAAAAATTGTGTTTCATTACAACATTCCGCAAATAAATTCACGTTGAAATTTTATTTCATTAGCCCTTAGCTATGTACTCATCTCAACAATGATTAATATTCTTGTCTATTAGGTACGTAGTTTTCAAGGCCTCTTTTTGATGATCGGTATAGGCCTTTCCGCAAATTGAAGTCACAGCCGCCAGCCTCAAAAAACCATTGCACCTTGTATCATCCTGGCGGAACTTCATGATAATGTCACATTGGGAAATGCAGTCATCATTTAATTTAGCGACATAATACATACTGGATATTTAAGCGTCTCAATGGCATTGGGCGCATACTCTCCAGGACACTCGCCAACAATATATTATATTCATTTGAGTTTTGTTTCTCCCTATAGAGAAACTTTTTCTTTCTGTGCCAGTGCATAGCCGCATTAAAATTCTCCTTTCTCATTTTTACCTAGCAATTGTTTGCTTCGAACAACGGGAGTTTTGCAGAATAATAATCGTGGCTGACGCTAGCTATTATACAGACGCGGAGCCCTGCGTTGGGCGGCGTTGCCAGGATTCATTAGGCTGATTAGCGTAGAGTCAGTGTCCAGAACAAATTTTTTGACATCAGTTATTTCATGAAATGGTAAACTTGAGGCTTAGGTCGAAAACAAATCAATATTGCTCGTGAAATTGCACTGAAGCCGGGCGAAAAAAGTAAAAAACACGCATGAAGCAAATCGCGAAGCGTAGTGGGCCACATTTGGTTAAAATCGAAATGCTAGGAAGCTTTTCGTTGTTGCTAAATAAGCCCTACTAATCCCTCTAAGCCCCCGTAAAAATCAGTGTACCTATTTTGTTATTTTTTTTATTCCAACGCAGGAGAGCTACACATTGTTCATAGGTATAAAAAAGGGGGTGGTTGGGTTGCGTACCAGCGAAGATACTAAAACTCGCTTTTCGCAATAAAGAAACTGCTTGCGCGCAAGCGAGACATTGAATCTTGTTCAGAAATAAAAAGGAAGCTTCATATCACGAAAAAAAGGAATCATTGTCTTATAGGCTACCCAGTTTATCTGCTGCAGCTTACTTTCTACTGGAATACAGTCATTACGCCACGCATTGCACTAATTGGTTGGCAAAATATAGCATGTAATAAAGGAACCAATACAGACATACTGCTGAAAATCTAGTAGTATTGAGCACATGACATTTTATCTTGCCCCTTTCGCTTCCCTTTCACTTTTCATTGTTGGCTGAGAGTGGTTCAAGACTGGAAATGGCGGCTTTTCTTATGAACGCAGCTATTTGCTTCTAACTCCATGCTTGTGTTTCCATAACTTCTAAAAATGTATTAGAAGAACTGGCCTCTCTTTCAAAGTGAACGTTACTCTATGAGGGCGATGAACCATGCTACTTTGTGCTAATACGTCGTTCGTGAAAGCGATGCAATCAAAGCGGAGACAGAGAGAGCGAGAGAAGAACGAGCGGAATTTCCAAATGATTTGTTATATGAAAACCGCATGCGCCTTATGCGAATCCTACAGCTCAGGAACGGCAGCAGCGGCAAGAGTCTCAAGGTAAAGATTACTAAAAAATATAAAACGCAAGCACTTGTGTAATAAAATTGGCGGTGAACTGACGTAGTTACATATAAGTGAAACTATTTTTGCGCTTCAATGATCTCTCGAGGTAATTGACCTAGACTTATACAGTTGACATTGGACTGATTTAGAAACACAACACAGCCGCGGCACTTTCTGGAGTGAAAAGCCGGGAAGGTCCGAGACGAAATTTTTACATTCTTGCGGTGCTTGCGCAGCCAGTCAACGACCGGCTTCGAGTCACGTGCAGTTAACTTCGTCACTTCACTGCGAATTTCATTATCAACAAAAGGGCTTCCGTTTCTCAGTATTGCTTTGAAATTTTTCGCATATGCTCTTGCTGCGGCTGATAATCCTTTGCTTGAGCACTCACATAAAGCACGCCCGGTTTCCCCTGAATAAAT
The DNA here is from genome assembly GCF_052857255.1 of Amblyomma americanum. Taxonomy (NCBI): domain Eukaryota; kingdom Metazoa; phylum Arthropoda; class Arachnida; order Ixodida; family Ixodidae; genus Amblyomma; species Amblyomma americanum. The sequence continues at coordinate 95,272,661 of NC_135499.1, read as the reverse complement.
CAGGTGGAAGCAGACCTCTTCCATGCCTGTCTCTCTCTATGTCCGTGTTGATTGGAATCCTTCCGAAAATGACGTTATTGTAGAACCCGTCCATATGATAATTTCAAGTGGCTCTTGTAATACCCTCCTTTGCAGGGGATCTTGAGTGCAGCGATACGCTTCATTTGAGCTCCTTCTTTACATATTATAATAGGCCCTGGCTTAAGACTGCTTCCCAACACACGAGGCAATACACTCCGGCATTCTATACAAGTTCGCCCAAAGGGAAAATTGAGAAGTAGCACACTTGGGTGATACAAATAGGAATTTGCGCCTCACTGCGGAATAAGAAAAGCTCATAGGGCCGTGAGCCAAATGGAATAAGGGCTACTTAGCTGCCACTCATGAGACATTTCTGCATTTTGTGCTCGTTCGAGAAGAAAAGTTTACTCAAGGGTAGAAGCATACCACTTTAATTAATATAATTTGTTCTCATTGCTTTACTTTAGCTGGGAATATCGCGGCTGTCTAAAGCCGTCACGTGGTACGAACATCAAGACAGTGTCCTCTGCTCATTTCGTGAACTCGGAGACCGAGAACCCGTTTATGAATATGAGCTGCCGTAAGGCAATTCAGTTCTGAAGACGCCAACGACACCTACGTAAACCAGAGAATTTCACAGAATACCTTAAAGGTGGCCGTGGCTTAAAAAACAAGATGAACGTGAAAATTCTCTCCTATGCTTTCAATCGCAAGTAATAATCATCGCTATGCTGGAGATCACCTACACACAACGTAAGCTCCACCCGCTCCGAAGTGTGAGGTGTCTGGTCTCGCCAAGCAGAGCCTTATCTCTGCCACTCTGATTGGACGTGTAATGTCTCAGATATTGGTCGGCAACGATGCACTTCCAGAGTCAATAATGTCCTAGCTGCTTGTATAGAATAAGCGGAATATATATCTTAAAAGGGGAATTTTTTTAAAATCTGCCGGTGCTTATTTTGCAATGCTTATGCGAAGAAAATTGCCAGTTCAAAACATATGCCCATCCGACATTATTCTCATTGGTACTTTGTAATAAACCCGCTGTGCCTATGGCAGTGTGCGCAAGGCACATTTATTCTTGTTTCTTTTTAGTTTTAGGAACCCAACGTTTTATTTCTCATTGCACTCGATCTTTTCTCTCCCTCCTCCGCTATCGTGTAGCTGATTGGTTTTAAGCGTGCTTACTGGCGCTTCTTGGCATCTTTATTTCGGAGAACATTTCTTGGTTATTAAGTTCTTGAAATGAAAATAACGTTTAATTTTTGCCTAATCTAAGGACCTGAATTTCATAATGCAGTTACTGCTGGGAGTTTCTCTTCGCAGGGAGGAATATAGCGAAGTTAATTCGTAAGAAGAATGGCCTCGATGCTACCGAAAAGAACGTTCACCGCACTGTGCTTTCCATGAGTACAGTGCGCTTTCATTCATTCATTCATTCATTCATTCATTCATTCATTCATTCATTCATTCATTCATTCATTCATTCATTCATTCATTCATTCATTCGGGTTCATTAACAAACAATTTCAGGTGGCCAATGGACGGCCGGTTCCCAGCTTGTGATGTTTTTGGACTTCCATAATTATTACCGAGTTGATGGTACAATGTAATGAGAGGAATACAGAAATTCGGTCGATTGCATTTTGAAGAATACAATACACAATAGTTTTTGTCATCACAGAGTAAGTTAATAACAAACAGCACAACGTTTTGCAGTCGTGAATAAATAATGTACTACCCGCGGATATATGATTACACGACTACACATCAGGCGCACACTCCGGTTAAAGCTTTCTGATGCAATTGACAACGCAATAAACAGCATCTTGCAGTTGTACCCTAGTGCACTATTTACCAGGTAATCTTGTAACATTTTTTTCTCGTGAGAAATTGAGTCCGGCAGGCTACACAACCAGAACAGATTTTAGTCGTGAAATATGGTACATTCAACGAGTCAACGGTAGTTCATGCCATATCCAACTTGTAAAGGTACAAGCGCGTAAGTAGTGTTCTCTAGGCACTTTCCTGTTACTCCCCGCCCCCGAATGTTTTTTACGGCCCAGGCACCGATGACGTACGCGGCCACTGTCGGCTGCAGGCGTCAGAAACTGACTCCCCCCACCAACAGCAGCAAGGCTGTGATTTGAGTAATTAAAGGACAGGCTGCATTCCGAGACAATAAAAAAAGATACCTCGTTTCAGCAGTCTTACTTCATCATGTAAATATCGAGAGCAGAACTTATGGTTTAAGCAGAAGGAAAAGGTTGGTATTTTAAGTTGATATGAAAAAGTACATCTTTGCGTACGGTAGCGCCATGCTGAGTTACAGCGTGATGCATTCGTGTGTTTTGAAGGTTGCGTGCATATGACTGATCTTTTGCGTCGTTAGGAACTAGTCGGCTGTTCTCCCGAACCACTTTATAAACCAGATTCCCGCAAGGAGTAAGTGTTCGTGAAACATACCGGACGCAAAATATTCAATTTTCTCAGTGTTACAATCGAAAATATCGCCATTGACTAACGCATTGTTCACGACCCGCCGCAGAGAGATGAAGCTTGTTGGTGACGTTCAGGAAAGCTGCACTTCAATACTGGTTTGGTTGGTTTATTGGGGTTTAACGTCACAAAGCGACTAGGCTACGAGAGACGCAGTAGTGAAGGGCTCCGGAAATTTCGGCTACCTGAGGTTCTTTAACGCGCACTGACATCGCACAGCACACGGGCCTCTTGAATTTCGAATCCATCGAAATTCGACCGCCGCGGCCGGGATCGAACTCGCGTCTTTCGCGCCAGCAGCCGAGCGCCATAACCACTCAACCACCGCGGCGGCCCCTGGACTTCAATACTCTAAGCACGTTCACTACAAGTTACATCATGGCATGTAGGCTCCACCTACATGAAAAGAGTATAACAGCCAACATGCATTTTTTTTCCAACGTTGCTGAAATACAAATATTTTTTTAGAATCCGTAGTTGCAGAGTAGGCAGATGGTACGCATTTTCTGGGGTTAACCTTTCTGGGGACAAGGAACTTCATGTCCTTCTTTCCCTCTCTGTTATACTAACCTTTCTAAAACTTTAATTATCTCTCGTTTCACAGAAAGCTTATATACGTTAAAACTGGAAGTCCTCGTGTTTTACCTATTTTCTCCTCCCCTACCCACCAGCGCAAAAGAAAGAAAAACAAAAACGAGAACGAAATGAGGAACCAAGCATTAGTCTTCCGCACCTGTAAAGGGACTGCTGTGTTATAGCCAAGATGCAAAGCAAGTGCCGAGCTGGCAGGATGGTCGGGAGCCGTGGTCTGAATGCTCGAACTGAATGTACACCATGATGCTCCTGCATAAAGCTTTTTCGAGCATGCACTTTGCCTATAGAGAGGACATGTCGAAACGGAGCATGAATGAAGATGGAGTCAACGCACCTGCTTGACGAACCCATCCACCCGTGCTGCTGACATGCTGTTGGAATAATGCGGGCACCCATGCGAGGAGTCTCTGTGTGTCTTTGTGCGAACATGCATTTTTGTACGATGCAGGTACCAAAGCACTAAGGAGACAAATTCTGCAAGGGTCTATTATTCATTTTCAATATAGGATCCATTTGTTCCTCTGGCATTGGCCACCGTTTTCAGGTGATGTATCCGCGGAATTCCAAGCGTTGCGAGAAGCAACCGCACCACTAGCTGGTTGGTGGGATGTTAACAACGTTGCCTACGTATCGCAGCCAGTGGTGAACTAGTTCGTGCCGCAAGTGGCGCTTGGGAACCCGCTACGCTGTGATTCCTGTGACTGGCGGCGTGCTGCTTTCGTCTGACGCTCCCGTCACGCTGATGTCACACCAAGTGACATGATATAAGGATTATCAGTTCTTACAGAATATGGTCCAAGAACAACTGTATAAGCATAGTTTGAAGAATGGGAGTAACGCACATGTCATAGCTACTACCACTATGCCATGGCGACGGGCGTGATTCTTTTTTTTTGTTTTTGAGGAAAAAATGGTGCAGTAATTTTCTCATATATTAGTGGACACTCGAACCACGCCGTAAGAAAAGGGAGGAAGGCGGAAGAGAAAGAATAAAAAGAGAAAGCGGTGCCGTAGTGGAGGCATCCAGGAATAATTTCGACCACCTGGGGATCTCATTGACTGATCGTTGGGCCTTTCATGCGTCATAGAGAGAGACACGAATTGGCCAAATAAACCTGAAACAGGCAACGGTCAGTCAATCAGAATTCTTGATCTCAGCCTCCGATTTTCCGATAACCATATCTGCTGATCTTACCAACCAAGAGGCAATGAGCCACTTCTGCGGTTCGCGTCAGCCAACAGAAAAATTGTCAAGCCGAGCATAGTGAAACTAGGCTTCCAAAACACGCTGCAAAATCATGTCAGCATTTCTTCCTGGACAGCTTCAATAACCAGACTAATCGCCCTTTACCAGCAGGCTACCCTTTATATCTGCTAATATCCGTAGCTGGCTTCATGATCAAGAAATCCCAGCAGCACGTCGGACCTGCTGCTTCAAACAATAAGCGCACGAATGTTGCGGTAATTCCCTATCCCCCCACAATCAGCCATCGTCTCAAAAAAGTCACACAGCGCGCTGGCGTGGACGTCGTCTGCACAGCTAATAATAATAATAATAATAATAATAATAATAATAATAATAATAATAATAATAATAATAATAATAATAATAATAATAATAATAATAATAATAATAATAATAATAATAGGTTTTGGGGGGAAAGGAAATGGCGCAGTATCTGTCTCATAAATTGTTGGGCACCTGAACCGCGCCGTAAGAAAAGGTATAAAGGAGGAATTGAAAGAAGGAAGGCAGAAAGAGGTGCTCTAGTGGAGTGCTCCGGAGTTATTTCAACCGTACGGCTCCCGACAAGCCTTCTGCACTCTCTTCTAAAGGAAATAACCCTCTGGGACCACTAGACTGTAGGGTGACACACTCGGACCGATATGTCCCCAGTAATTCAGGATTAGTTTACTCTATTCCGGTGTCATTTGGAAGAAGGTATATCGGTAAAACGAGAAGGCGTGTCAATATATGACTCCAAGAACATCAAAATAATGTTAAAAGTATAGCCACTTCAGGGCGCCTGGCTAATCACTGCAAGAAGCGCTAAATCAAGAAAAACAGCCCTGAACGAATCAACACGACTGACTTTAATCGCTGTGCCACTATCGGCCGAGAACGAGGTAGGCGGAAGAGGGAAGTCGTCAAGGCCGTAAAAATGTACTGTGCCGGCGAACAATGCATGAGCATTCCATCCTTCTCCTTGTCAAAATATGAGCTGGATTTTCTGGGTGGCATGAAAAACATCCAATGTCTCTTCTCTATCACTCACAGTGGAATAATGGACTGATGCCTCGTTGGTACTGGCTTTATCTTGTTTCATCCTCCGCAGCGTCTTACAAACTTTTAACGCTTTTAGTTCCAATTTTGGGCACATTTTAAAAGCTCTTACCTTCTTCATGTTTTTATGCGTTCACTCGTATAATCTCCTATGAGTACTTCATGGTTTTAACGCGTTCCCCACGCTTTTGGGCAATTTTTATTGTTGCTTTTTATGTTACCTACCTGACCACCTTTTCGCGACCCTTTGCACAGTCTTTTTATCGCTAACTTTTCTTTTGCTCCCTTTTTTTGTCATCTTGTGACGACACCACACTGATTGCCAGTTTTCGCTGCGGCAACCCTATCACCCACCCTCTCATGTTTTCTATATAAACGTCTTTCCATAAGAATAAAAATTCACATATGAGTCAGCTCTCGTGTGCGTCGTTTCTTCGTGTGTCCGTGTTTCATCGCGCTGTTTCTACCTTTTAAACCATATTTAAGTTGAGCTAGATTCACTAAACTGCCTTTCTATTTTCACAACTTGCTTCCGATTTGTGAAATGGTTTCTAAATCAAGCTTCTTAAGGACCACTATATCCCGTTCTCTCAAGATTGAATATAATATTTTCTTGGTGAAGGCTTTGAATACTTGTGCAAGAACCGACAGCACTGTGACAACTATATCGTTTTGAACACTTTTTCAGCTAACAAGGTCGAAAAAACCTTTGCATACAGTGCTAATACTTTTTCTCTTTTTGAAGCCATTATCATTGATGGAAGCCATTATCATTCGATAAACGTTTATAAACGTTTATTGAAGAGGATGGTGGCTGGAGCTCTGTGGGTCCGCCCTCAGTCCAGGGCTCCAGACTGACCCAGCGCATCCCACATGAATGGTTTGAAACTCTGTGACTCGGGACACGTGTCCTGATCTCACACTTTCCAAACACATCCAACACGTGGAATGGAACAACACGGAAGAGACAGTAGGCAGTGACCACTGCATCATTAACACATTTATTCACACGCAGCCCCTAAAAAGCCCCTCACACAAGCTCGACTCCCAGACTGGCAGGCTTTCAGAAAGTCCCTGCCCTCAGCCAACCTGATTAAAGATGGATACGATCAGTGGGCCCAAACACTTATGACAACACTCAAGCAACACGAAACACAGATACAGACCACGGAAGACTGCCCGGCAGTAGACAACGATCTATTACACATCTGGGAAGCCCGCCGCAGCCTAACGAAACGTTGGAAAAGACAGAAACTTAACAGAATACTCAAGAAGCGCATCCTAAATCTCACTCACAAAGCAGCTCAGTATGCCTCGCAGCTTGCTGACGCCAACTGCATAGATCGCTGTAATACGGCTGCCAGACAGATGTCCGGCAAGAACACTTGGAGGCTTTTCCGCAGCCTTATAGACCCCGCGCAGACCCGGGGTGAAACACAGCGCCAATTACAACGAGCACTCCATAATTTCAAGGGCAGCAAAACACAACTTGCAGAGACACTCAGGGACAAGTATCTCTGCTGCAAACAGGACCCTCGCGGTCAGGAGTATCTTTACGCAGGCAAAAATAATCCGAAGTTGGACCAACCGTTCCAATTATTTGATCTCAAGGCAGCCCTGACCAAAATGAGGAGAGGCACTGCGCCTGGACGGGACAGGGTCACAGTTAAACTGCTGGCCAATCTCCCTGACCAGGCGTATGAGGCCCTTCTGAAATACATCAACACTATATGGAAGGGTGAGAACCCGCTCCCCCTTTATTGGAAAACAGCCCTAGTAACCTTCATCCCCAAGGCGGGCAAGGAAATCAACACAGACAACTTGAGGCCTATCTCGCTCACCTCGTGTGTGGGCCAGCTGATGGAAACCATGGTGCGGGATAGGCTCTCCGAATACTTGGAGCAACGAAACACATTTCCAGACACTATGTTCGGCTTTCGCCCACATAAGTCGGCACAGGACGTACTCCTCCAGCTCAACAGAGACATAATACAACCAGTCGAACGCCTACACAATGACAAGGTCGTCCTGGCCTTGGACTTGAAAGGAGCCTTCGACAACATCAAACACAGCGTCATACTGAGACACCTCTATGAAACCAACTGCAGCCGGAACACTTTCAACTATATCAAAACTTCCTGACCGATCGAGCCGCACTAATCAGAATCCAAGAGGAAGAATTTGGTCCGTATCAAATGGGTACGCGGGGGATACCACAAGGCGCGGTGCTATCCCCCCTACTCTTTAATTTGGCGATGCTGCATCTCCCAGACAAGTTGAATGGTATCGAAGGCATACGGCATGCGCTGTATGCCGATGATATCACAATCTGGGCCACAGAGGGAAACTTAGGGCGCATGGAGGAATGCCTGCAAACAGCCGCTTACGCAGCGGATCGGTACGCAGGGCACTGTGGTCTTCAATGCGCACCCAACAAGTCTGAATTTGTGCACCTTAGGGCATCCGCTAAGGACACTATCCAAATACATCTCTCCTTAACAAGTGGCCCCATACACGAGGCCAAATAGATTCGAATACTCGGGCTCTTCATCCATAACGAAAGAGTAGACACAACATTGCACAAACTCCGCAAAGTTGGAGACCAAGTAGGCCGTATGGTCTGGCGCGTCTCCAACAAGAGAGGGGGTTTGCGAAGCAAGGATGCTGTGCGGCTGGCCCATGCTTTCCTAATCAGCCGAATCCTTTATTCGGTCCCTTATCTACCCTTGCGGAAACACGACGAAGACAAAGTTGAGGTAATACTCCGCAAAATGATGCAGAGGGCACTTGACCTTCCTGTGTCCACCTCCAATGCGAGACGTCTTGCATTGGGAGTGGTGAACACTTTTCAGGAACTCAAGGAAGCCCATCTCACAAATCAATACACGAGGCTAGCCCAAACGAAGTCGGGTCGGCACTTGCTAGCCCGCCTTCACATCCAACATGATTTTCACATTCAGGAGCGGGTCCGAGTGCCCGAACTCTGGAGATGCGCCGTCAGAGTTCGACCCCTTTCCACTAAGATGGACAAGGAGGATCATAGTGGTCGTCGCCAGGCTAGGGCGGAAGCCTTAGCGCACCACTATGGCAACAAAAATGGTGTCTTTTACGTAGATGTAGCTGGGCCTACCCACGGGGGGTGGTACACGGCCGCGGTCATACATCAAGAAATACAGGAGGATGGGCTTTCCTTTCGAGCCCCAGGCACAACACAAGCTGAAGAGGTTGCCATCGCCCTAGCTGATTCTGATTCAAAATCCAAACACATAATAACAGACTCACGTTCGGCATGTCGCAATTATGAGGCTGGCTGGATAACTCCACTGGCTGAACGAATACTAAGGAACTGCAGCCGGGATACCGATACTACACCCCGCTGCCTGGTTTGGACTCCGGGTCATCAGGGCCTAGCAGGAAACGAAGCTGCAGACGCGGCGGCCCGAGCACTCATTCACCGGGCGTTCCCATTGGCTCCTGAGCACCTGGAACCTGAAGGTAGCTACTTACTCTCCTTCAAATCTATCACATCCTATTATAAGGATAGGCATCGCCTCTACCCGGCCCCTGCAAGGGACTGGGGAAAGCAAACGAACGCGTTCTACTCCGATTATTCACGAACACAATGCTGTGCCCGGCAGTACTAAAACACTTCGATCCCGCGTTCACTGGCAGGTGCAAACACTGTGGGGAGGTGCCTGGCACCTACCACATGGTTTGGGCTTGCCAGCGCAGCTCAGCTCTCTCCCCCCACCCCAACCCTACCAGAGAGGAATGGGAGGCGGCCCTGCTTGGCTGTTCGGACCTTCAGTCCCAAAAGGCTTCGGTCAAGAGGGCTAAGCTTGCGGCTTCGACCAATGGGGTCCCGGAATAAGGACTCCACCCATTACGGGGCTGTTTAAAGAGCCTCACCTCTTTCATTAAATAAAGGCTTTTCAGCACCACCACCAGAGGTGTCTGCCGACCTTTTGGCGATAAGAAAAAGCTCTACTTGATCGTCTAGGCGTCCGCTTGTCAGATGCAACCCAAACTTTTCCAGGGCAGCAGTACGAGGCTTTATCTGGTGGGATTTTTGGGACATGTGCATGCGATATTGCCGCGAGCCTTCCCAGCGTTTGTTTGTTCATTGTTTAAAGCTGCCGGCACGCCGGGTTATCGCTTTGTTTGCGATGCAAGACGCGACTATAATTATCTCGATTGATCGCAGACAGGCAGAGCTGATTCTACGTTGTTCTAGAATGTTCTAGCGACTTTGCACGCTATATCTCGAAAGTTCGCTGTCTGCTTTAAACTGAGAACGGCCAACAGCGCCGGGAATTCTGTTCGACGACCGCCGAGCACGTTTGTTGCTATGCCGCCGCGGAATGATTCAGTCCATTGCGGGATCAGGTCAGGCCAAATAAAGTTTTGTATACACGCCATCTTCGCTATCGTTCTGCTCCTTGGATTGCAGTCACCACTTAGTGACATCTGGTGGAGGTGCTGGTTGGCCTTCCATGTTCCGGACGCCTTTAAGTCGTGACGCCAGCCCTCTGCGCTCGGCACCTGAGGGCGGGCCAGCCGACGTCGGAGAGGAGCCTGAGTTCGGGACCCTGCCGGACCTCACCAGACAACGAAATGGCGCTGGTACGAGCACAGCAACCTGTCTGACGCTGCTACGAGCACCGCAACCTGTCGACACCGATCATACTGCAAAGATGTCGGCACCGATCATACTGCAGGAGCCGCCGGTGACGCCAACTTTTAATGAATCCCTTGGTTAAGACCCCGAAGAATGGTTGGACCAATTTCAACGTGTGGTATCATTCAATAAGTTTGATGATGCGCCAAAAATTGGACACGTATTTTTGTCAATGGAGGGCTAAGCACGTACGTAGTACGAAAACCACGAGTCGTTCGTTACGACATGGGAGCTATTCAAGAGGGAACTTTGAACGTATTCACCAGTGTCCTGAGGAAAGAAAGAGCCGAACGACTAATCGAGTCCATGATTCAGCTTCCAAATGAGCCCGTCCGCGGTTAAGTGGAAAAAATGAAGAGCCCCTTTTGCCGAGCCAACCCCCAGATGACCGAGGAAAAGAAAGTTCAGTTTTTAATGCACCGGGCAAAAGAACAGCTGTTTGGCAGCGTCGTACGCCAGCCATCAAAAACAGTCGAAGAATTTATGCAAAAAGCATGCACGATCAAGAAGACCCTGACTTCCGGATTCAGCAGTACAAATGCGCTTCCTCTGTCTCAGCAGTCTGTACATACACGATGACCACCACCAGGGACAGGTTGCGGGAAGTTATCCGCAAAGTCGTCCGAGAGGAGCTACGCCGATTACTACCATCCTCCCCACAGGCGCAAGCAGCGACTCTCTTAGATGTGGTGCGGGAAGAAGTGCAACAGGCACTTGGCACCCCGACGGCCAAGGAACCCCAAGCCATGACCTACAACATTCACTGCGCAGCTGAGGAAAGTCACGACCGCTTTGGACGGCCCACTAATTCGCACAACAGGGGGCCACCTCATTATGTCATCAGGATGATCCACAGCGTCAGTGACTGTCAAAGGACATACCTATCCTGCGACCTTCGTTGTGCTACCGCAATGTTACCGCGAAGTGATCTTGGGCATGAATTTTTTAATGAGAATCAGGCGATTATCGACCTGCGATCAAAGCTGATCACGCTTTCGACGTACGAGGCAATCCCTTCTGTGAGAACTCTGGAAAGTCACGTTTTCCTGACTGTCCTGGAGGAAGAAGTGAGCGTCCCACCCCGTTCAAGCGTTATCGTGACCGTTGTCGCCACGAAACCCATCAACCCTGAAGTTATCATGGAGGGAAACATTAAGTTGCTTCTAGACTGATGAATCAGCACCGCAAGAGGAATCGCACATATCCGCAAAGACCCGGCCGAAGTACTGCTGACTAACTTCAGCGAAGAATACCGGCACATTAACAGAGGAACGACGATACCGGACATACGAGATTTCTTCGCCTTCTCCGACCCATCCGCAGAAAATTCGCCTCACCAAGAGAACTCGTCCACTTTCAATATCAACCCAGCCCTGTCCTGGAAGAGACAAGACCAGATCCGCAATCTGCTTCGAAGCTACAGCGAGTGTTTTTCCTCATCGTCGAAGGTCGGACAAACGCCAATTGCCAAGAATCACATTATAAACGACCAGCACGCCCGACCTCTCCGTCAAAGCCCCTACCGTGTGTCGCCGCGAGAACAACAAGCCATCCACGACTAAGTGGAAGAAATGATTCGCGACGACGTCATCCAGCCTTCAAACAGCCCATGGGCGGCACCGGTTGTTCTAGTGAGAAGGAACGACGGCACGCTTCAGTTCTGCGTTGATTAGTGGAGCTTGAACAACATAACAAAGAACGACGTCTACCCCCTCCCTCGCATCGAGGACAGACTGGAACGGCTCTGCAACGCTAAGTGTTTCTCATCGATGGACCTCTAGAGACACTTCTGACAAATTGAGTTCCATGAACGTGATCGCAAGAAGACCGCATTCATCACTCCCGATGGGCTTTTTGAGTTCAAGGTGATGCCATTTGGTCTGTGTTTCGCACAAGCGACGTTTCAGCGAGGAATGAATACAGTGCTGGCAGCCTTGAAGTGGTGAATTTGTCTGGTATATTGAGATGACGCTGTTTTCTTCACCTCGATATTTGAAGAACACATCAAAACTTCGAAGAGTACTAGACGCCATCAAGTTGACTGGCCTAACGATGAAAGCAGAGAATTGCCACTCTGGCTATGAAAAGCTGTTGTATCTAGGCCACATCGTTAGCAACGAGGGAGTACGCGCAAACCCATAAAAAACAGCTGCTATTGAACAGTTTCCACCACCGGGCGATAAGAGAGCAGTGTGCAGATTCCTCGGACTGTGCGTATATTACCGACGACTTGTGAAAAACTTTTCGGGCATCGCCGAGCCTCTGACCCAACGGACGAAGGCAGACGTGCCATTTAATTGGGAAGCGCACCAAGCGGAAGCCTTCAAAGAACTTCAGCGTCATTTATAGTCGCCACCGATCCTTGCGCATTTTGATGAAAACGCAGATACTGAAGTTCATACTTTCGCAAGCAGCGTGGGCCTAGGCGCCGTCCTCGTTCAAAAAAGCGACGGGCTGGAGACAGTCATCGCATTCGCTAGCCGTTCCCTTTCCAAGACCGAGGCTAACTATTAGACAACTGAAAAGGATAGCCTTGCCATCGTCGGTGCTGCGTCGAAATTCCGCCCGTACCTGTACGGAGGACCGTTCAAGGTGGTCAGCGCTAACCACGCGCTGCGCTGGCTTGCCAATTTGAAGGACCCTTCTGGCCGCCTCGCTTAGTAGAGTCTGTGCCTCCAGGAGTTTTACGTCACTGTCGTTAAAGAGTCCGGACGCCAGCACTCTGACGCCGATTGCCCCTCATACGAGCCCCTGTAGATGCACCGCCGCCGGACAACGATGAAGATGCCTTCCTTGGACCCATCAGCCCCAGCTGTTTTGCTCAGCAGCAACGCTCCGTCCTCTTCCTAATACGCCTCATCAATTACATCGATGGCTTGGTGTTTTTTCACCACTCGCCTCATTCACGCAAGGACTCTATTCCTTCTGTGTATAAAATGATGTCCTCGTGAAGAAGAACTTCCCAGCGAGCAAAACAGCCTACCTCCTTCTTGTACCTGCTTGTCTCCACGAAGAGGTTCTACACGCTTCGCACGACTAGCCGACAGCTTGACACCTCGGGTTCACTCGCACCCTCCGCCGCATTCACACAAGTATTACTGGCCCCGACTGTCTGCCGATGTCGCACATTATGTGAAAATCTGCCGTGATTGTCAGCGACGAAAGACCACTCCCACCCGAACAGCAGGAGTTCTGAACCCCATTGAACACCCCCCCCCCCTCAAGGCCCTCTCAGCTAATCGGCATGGACTTGCTTGACCCCTTCCGAAAGTCAGCGTCTGGAAATACGAATGAATGAATGAATGAAAAACTTTATTGTATAAGGGTTATTTCTCGCAGCGTAGGTGGAGACCTCAGTCCAGGGCCCCAGCGGCCTTTGCAGTCTTGCGAGCCCTGTCGATCAGCTTGAGCTGATCTTCAGGCTTCGAGCTGGACAGCGTAGCCTCCCACTGCTCCGGTGTAGGTGTGTTGTTTATCGGCGCTGCCTGCATTTTCTGACAGGCCCATGTAACGTGGTAAAGCGTTGCGTGTTCACCGCATAGCGGGCATTTGTTTTCATAAGTGGATGGATAGATTTTGCTGAGTAAACTCAGATTGGGGTATGTATTAGTCTGTAGTTGTCTCCAGGCAACCGACTGCTGTTTACTAAGGTCTTTGTGGGGAGGCGGGTAGGTCCTCCGGAAGGCTCGTTGGTGTTCTAAGATGGCTCCATACAGTCTAGTGACTGCGTCCAGTTCCCCTTCGGTGCGCGCCTCCCGGTTGGCGTATGCTCGGGCATTGGCGTCCGCACATTGGTTCCCTTTGACAGCCTCATGGCCTGGTGTCCACGTGATGAAGCATCTCGTAAAAGTGATTGTCCTCGCCTTGAGTATGTGAATGGCTGCAGTGGATATGCGTCCACTGCTGTATCTTCTGCACGCCTCTTGCGAGTCTGTAATGATGTGTGCATGGGGCTCGTCACTCTGCTGGGTGATGGCGAGTGCAATTGCTGCTTCCTCAGCCTCGAGTATGTTGTTGGTTTTTATCGAAGCGCAGTTGATTTCCCTGAGCTGGTGATCCACCACGCTGGCTACCGAGCCATATCGGTGTCTGTATGTTGTTGCGTCAACATATAATACGTCTTTTGCCCCGGCGAAGCTTCTTTCATGGAATTCAGATCTTGCCTTTCTTCTCGCCTTATGTATATCTGGATGCATGTTTTTTGGAATCGGACTGATCTCAATGATCCTCCTGATTTCATTTGGAACGCTCGCTGTGCTATTGATTTCTTTCAAAGCGTCCCTCATGCCCAGCAACCGCAGCGTGTTTCTGCCTGTTGCGGACAGCATCAGTCTTGTTTTCTGCGCGATAAGGTGCGCCTCGATATGTTCTTGTACTGTGTTGTTTATGCCCAGTTTAAGGAATTTCTCCGTCGAAGTGCTGACCGGCAGTCCGAGAGCGCATTTGTATGCTTTTCTAAGAATTGCCTCCAACTGCTCCTTTTCTTGCTCGAGCGGTGTTTGGTAGGGGACGCCGTATAAGATCCTACTGACCACAAGGGCCTGTACTAGCCTACATGGGTCTTCCTCCTTCATACCTCTTCTTCTGTTGGAAATTCTTGCAATCATCCTGGTGATCTGTGCTGTGGTATTTGCTAGCTGTCTGATCATGTGATCAATACGACGGTTGCTTTGGACCCACATGCCGAGGATCCTAACTTTCCATACTTCTGGAACCTTCGTTTCCCCTATGTAGATATCTATGTAGTTTTGCAGATCATACCCTTGTCTGTAGACTCTGAGCACCTCGGATTTTTCAGGGGAGCATGCAAGTCCACAGTGTCGGGCGAATGCATTGACCGTGTCTGCCGCTCGCTGAAGAAGCTCTTGTTTTTCGCCTAAGGATCCCCTTGTCACCCAGATTGTGATATCATCTGCGTAGATGGCATGCCTGATTCCTTCAATTTCTTCGAGCGCCCTTGCTAAACCAATCATTGCAATATTAAAAAGCATAGGTGATAGCACAGAGCCTTGTGGTGTTCCTTTTTCTGGGGTGTTGAAGGTGTCAGTCCTGATGCCTCCTATTCCAATTGTAGCGGTTCGGTTAGTCAGAAAGGCTTTCACATAGTTGAATATTCTCTGCCCACAACCCAGTTTGCTGAGCCCGTCCAGCACAGCCCTGTGACTGACGTTGTCGAAGGCCGCTTGAAGATCGAGAGCGAGCAAGATGTTTTCTCCATATTTTGGAACGGAAGTAAGCACCTCCTCCTTGAACTGCAGGAGAACGTCCTGTGTCGATAGGCATTTTCTAAATCCAAAAATAGTGTGCGGCATGAGTTCGTTGTCCTCAAGGTGGGTCTGCAACCTGTGATGCACAACTCTCTCGTACACTTTTCCCAAGCATGATGTTAAGGAAATGGGTCTAAGATTGTCCAGGTTTGGAGTCTTTCCGGACTTCGGAATCATTACTATTTCCGCATGTTTCCAGTCGTCCGGGAGGGTCCCCTGTTTCCAGTGTTTATTGATGAACTCCGTGAATCTTTTGATTGAAATGTCATCCAGATTCCTTATCATGGCATTGGTGATGCCATCCCTCCCTGGTGTTGTGTTCTTTGTGGCGGACATCACAGCGTGTCTGACTTCTTCTATGGTAAGGGGTTCGTCCAGAGCGGGATTCGTTTCGCCCGTGTATGCCAAGCTGCTGTCGGCGTATGTTGCATTGCCGATGTAACGCTGCTTGATGTTCTGTAGCATTTCCTCGTCAGTGCCTTGGAACTGGTGCGCGATCCTTTGGGTCGTCTTACGGGTTTCGGATTTTGTGGTGGTTGAGTCTATGAGAGCCCTTAGCAAGGCCCATGTCTTGGCCCAACCTAGAGTCCCCTGAAGTTCGTTGCACTTTTGGTTCCAGTCGCGCCTCGAGAGCTCCGTCGCATATTCTTCAGCTTGTCTGGTGACCTCAGCGATCTTACGCTTGAGCCGCCTATTATGCTTTTGCTTTTTCCACCTTTTTAGTAGGCCCCGTCTGGCGTCCCAAAGGTGTAAGAGATGTTTGTCCACCTCGGGTGTGTTGGTAGTGAGGGTGACCTTTCGGGTTAGTTTTCGCCAGTCTGTCTTGATTCTTGCGACCCAGCCTTCTATGTCGGTGATCTCAGCGTCTTCATGCTGTGCCCTGGATTTCCTATAGGCTTCCCAGTTTGTCAGTCTAGCCTGGCCATGTTGTCGCCTGATCGGGAGGGTTTCTATATGGATGCGCAGGATGCAGTGGTCACTGCCTAGAGTTTCGCCGTCGTTTTCCCATCTTGCGTGCCTTACCCCTTTGACAAACGATAAGTCTGGGCACGAATCTCGGTTGATGCTGTTCCCCACTCGCGTGGGTTGGGTGTGGTCAGTGATGAGGGTGAGCCTTCTACGATCAGCTTCCCTGGCTAGATCTCTGCCTTTCGGGGTTTCCCGAACGTAGCCCCAACTTTTATGCCAGGCATTAAAGTCCCCCAGAATAAATATTACGTTCTTGCCTGCTGCTTCTTCTGCTTTGCCTAGCAGGTAGCTGAAATTGGCTTTCCTCTGGCTTGGCGGGCTGTACACGTTAAGTAGGAAGGTGCTTTCTTGGCTTCTCTTTTGGGTAATGATTTCTATAAGGACGTGGTCAATGTCCGTTCCGTCGATGTCGTGTCTGATTGCGGTGACTGCTTTTGCAACCAGCGTGGCGACCTTGCTTTGCCCCTGCCCCTCGTAGACGGAGTACCCCGCGAGAGTGAGTGAGCAGCCGGTTTCCTGTACGGCGATTATGTCTGGCGGAGAGGTGCAATTTGTGATGTGTTGTTTAAGAAGACCCTGCTTTCGGCGGATCCCACGGCAGTTCCACTGCCATATTTCAAGGGTTTCCAACTTGACCAAGCGTTTACGGTTGCTCGCCATACTGGGATGGCCTGTTATAGGGTTTTCCTCTGGATTTCATGGCTGTGAATTGTACTAGACGCTCTCTATCCTTGCGCGTCTCGTCTTGGATGTTGGAGATGAGGTTGCTAAGATTTGCCAGTGCATTGTTAACAGCAACCATGGCAGTTGTAAATTCCTGGCGCCCTATAGTTGTCGCCTGAGCTTCGTCTGTTTGCGGGTTAGTGCTGTTCTGCCTTGTTCTTTGGGCCTTTAGTTCGTCTATCAGATCGTTTAGTTTCTGTCTCAGCTCAGCGTTTTCTGCCCTGAGCGTCTGAATTATTTTTCTTAGCTCTTGAACGTCCTCGTTAGCTTCCCCATTAGCGTTGTTACCTATCACTGTTTTCTGTGTGTTTGTGTTTTTTGGAGCAGTGGGAGAGGTGGGGAAAAGATGCTCTTTCCAGCTCACCCTGGTTGCTTCCTCCTTTTTTGGTGCGGTCTTCTTTTGCTCCTGCTTCTTTTTGGTTTCTGGATCCTCCCGGGTCCTGGACGCCGATCTCGACTTTGGTCCGGATCTCGATGCCGATCTGGACTTGGATCTCGAACTGGAGTCCTCGCTGAACCAGCGTTTCCGGGCCCGGCCGCGTCCGCCGTTGTCTCTGCCGCCTGGTTCCTCTTTTTTTCTCGTCCGTGGTCTCGGTTTCCTGAGGCGTTCCTTGCACTCCTTTGCCCCCGTAGGATGCGCTTCCGTGCATAGCCCACACCTGGGCTCGCAGGAGTGTCCGTCCTCGATCACTGGCTCGGTGCATTTAGAGCAGACGACAAGGTCAGGTGTCAGGCATACGTCCGCCCTATGTCCGGCCTTTAAGCATGTATAACACACTTGCCGCGATGATCGATAGAGGTAGCAACGTATCTCGCTGCCGTAGTAATAGACGTAGCGCGGAACGATCTTTCCCTCGAAGGTGATGACCGCGCTTTGGGATTTGCCAAGCATTCTTGCATAAAGTATTTTGACTCCTTGGGTACGTACCCGGAGATGCGATAGTAGTTCAGTTGGCGTGGTCCCGGCGTCCACTCCATGAATGACACCTTTGCACGAATTGTCCGGCGCGGCCACGTAAGCTGTCACTGCATAGTTCTTTGCAGCAAAGCGTAGACTTGAAATACACTGCACAACACTGGCAGTCTCTATGCTTGGCGTGCTGAGTATAGCGATGTTGGATCCGTTGTGCAGCCGTATAAGGAAGCTGCCTTCGTTGCAGATGCTTTGGTTATAGCCCGGGCCATCTGATACGTGCTCAGTTCGCTGATGTTGAGTTCATTCTTCGGTCTAAGGATGACTTTGAAGTCGTTTTTTGGCAAAGGAGGTAGCTTCTGTCGCCGAACGGGATTCCACTTGAGTTTGGGTTGGCTCAGCGCTGAATTGTCCGCCGCGTCTGTCCCGGCCTCTGGAACGGCAATCAGTCTCGAGTTCTGGTATTTGGCAGTGAACCATCCCCCGTTGTCGATTGTTCTCTTCTGCGAGAGGTCCGTAGCGTTGTCGGTAGCGTGGTCGGTAGCGTTGTCGGTAGCTTTGTTGGTAGCGTTGTCGTCGCTGTGAAGATTCTCTTCGAGCGGTGTCGTGGCTCCCGCCGACGCCGCCGCGTCAGCGTCCGCCATCCTCACGGGTGCGGCGTGAGCTGTAGCAGCGTTCCTTCGGGCCGACGGATCGACGCCGCCTAGGCTTAGCGCGGCGTTCTCTGCCTTGGATTTTCCGACGGGCAGAAAATGGCGAAATCTGGACTCACGGATGTAAAGCGGGTATCCACGGATTCCGCTTGATCAGTAGAAAGCGATGGAGTACTCCATTTTCTACTGCGTTGATGTTTGCCGGGTGTAAGGAGGCGTCGAGGCAGGAGCACTTGCGAAGGAGTTCTCTTCGTCTGACCCCCTAACGGCCTTTTTGGAAATACGAGGATCATCATAGCAACCGACTACCTGACCCGCTACGCCGGGGCAAAAGCTCTACCGAATGGAACAGCAGCAGAATTCCCCAAATATTTTGTGGAGTGCTTTCTTCTGCGACATGGCGCCCCCGATGTCCCCATCACGGACAGAGGAACGGCATTCACGGCGGTACTAATGCAAGCCAACCTGCGTTATAGCCAAACCAGCCACCGAAAGACAACTGCATACCATCCCCAGAGCAACTGACTGACCGAGCGCCTGAACAAAACAATCGCCGATATGCTTCCTATGTATGTCGATGCCGAACTCAAGACCTGGGACATCATCCAGCCTTACCTCGTCTTTGCCTACAACACCGCAGAGCAAGAAACCACCCAGATTACCTCTTTTAGGCTCGTCCATGGCAGGGAGGCCACGACCACGCTAGACGCCATGCTGCCCAACGTTGCCTAAGAAGATAACGTCGACGTCGCCGCCTACCTTAAAGGCGCAGAAGCCCAAAGACTTTCCCGATTAACGATCAAAGACCAGCAGTGGACCGACGCCAGGCGCTAGAACCTACGAAGACGTAACGCGGAATACGAGCCAGGAGACCAAGACTGGGTTTTCACGCCCATTCGCTGCCGTGGATTGAGTGAAAAGCCTTTGCGCTGCTATTTCGGCCCGTAAAAGGTTCTTCATCGGCTACGTGAACGGGATTATGAAGGCATCCCCGACGCATTGACTTCATCCCATCGACGCCGCGTACGACCAGAAGTAGTCCATGTCGTCCGTCTAAAGCCCTATTATGCGCGCTAAATAACGCTGTGTTTCCACACTGTTTAATTTGAGTATTCGTTTTTATTTTTTTGCTACTCGCCTTAATTAAATGCATCGGGTCGATGCTTCTTTGCGAGAGGAGTAAGGCCGCGAGCCTTTGCAGTGTTTGTTCATTCTACAAAGCTGCCGGCACGCCGCTTTATCGCTTTGTTTGCGATGCAAGACGCGACTAGATTTATCTCGATTGGTAGCAGCCAGGCAGTGCTGATTCAACGTTGTTCCAGAATTTCTAGTAACTTTGCATGCTTTATATCGACACGGCCGACAGCTGCGGGCATCCTCTTCAACGACCGCCGAGCACGCTTGTTGCTACGCAGCCGCCGAGTGATTCAGTCCATTATGGGCGCAAGTCAGCCAAAATAAATTTAGTAGAAAGATGACTGACGCCAACCACGTTAATTTATGACAAACACGACGTTTAGGGACCGGCTAGGTTCCTTCTTCACGGTGTGACTACGCGCAAGGCGCAGCTTGGCTTTTTAAGCCCTCGTGTTGAGTACCTCCGGGCAATGACCGCAAATCATGGATGTAAGACGATGAAAGTGTCCCCAGGGCGCGATTAACATTCCTTCGTGTCTGTTGTATGTGCCACGACTCCAACAGAAGCCTCCTGCGCTGGTTAGCTTCGGTTTCCTTGGAAACCGAAGCTACAACCAGTGCAGGAGGCTTCTGCTGGAGTCGTGGCACATACCACAAACACTAAGGAATGTTAGCTTTGGTTTCCAAGGAAACCGAAGTTAACCAGCGCTGGAGGCTTCTGCTGTAGTCGTGACACATACAACAGACACTAAGGAATGTTAATCGCTCCCTGGAGATACTTCCTTCGTCTTAAATCTATGGTTTCCGGCGATTGACCCGGAGGTATTCAACACGAGGGCTTAAAAAGCCAAGCTGCGCCTCGTCCGTAGTCACAGCGTGAAGAAGGCACCAAGCCGGTCCCGAACAGTCGTGTTTTTCAAAAATTAACCTGGTTGGCGTCAGTCAACTTTCTATTAAATTAATTTGAGAGGCTTCTTTCAAATGTTTTTTTTCTAGCCCCAATAAAGTTTTGTTTAGACGGTATCTTCTAACTCGTTCTGCTCCTCGGATTGCAGTCACCGCTTCGTGACAATATGTGTCAGGTTTAGGGTCTCGCCGCACCATGGACATTTGTTTGGTTTACGGGCTTATGGGCGTTTAACGTCCCAAAGCGACTCAGGCTTTGAGAGACGCCGTAGTGAAGGGCTGCGGAAATTTCGACCACCTTGGGTTCTTTAACGTGCACTGACATCGCACAGCACACGGGCCTCTAGAATTTCGCCTCCATCGAAATTCGACCGCCGCGGCTGGGATCGAACCCGCATCTTTCGGACCAGCAGCCGAGCGCCATAACCACTCAGCCACCGCGGCGGGCCTCATGAACATTTGTGTTCGTAAAGTGTGCGTGTAGACGATGTTTGTGGTGTAGGTGAGTGTAGGCGTTTGTGTAAAGACGCAGTAGGTGGCATAATTCTGCAGAGGGGAGGAAGGAACGACGGAGAGGGTAAAGACGTCTTTTAAGGCGTTGTATTTTGAGTCGGGTGCCGAAACGGGAGGACATGGGGCATAGGGCAGGAGGGTATGGCCCCACTCGGGGAGTATATTTTCGATCTAGGGCGTCCTCTGTAACGTTGCCATCGTGGTGCTCGTAGCCGGGCACCCAAGTAATGACGTGGTCTTGATGAAGAGTGTGTCCGAAGATGCGTAGCGCTTGTCCCAGGACACGGACTATTGAATACGCTCGGCAGGCGGCTTGAGAGTCGGTGGATTTATGACCGGTTGGACTGGGGGCACTCATTTTATGGCGTGGGCGACGGGGATTGCTTCAGCGGCTAATGGATCTGGGGCTCGGTCAGAAGCTGCCAGAAGTGGAATGTTGCTGCGGTCTATGACAGCACAGGCGAATGTTTGTGGTTGGGCGTAGGAGGCGATATCGATGTAGAGAGCGGTAGAATCTTGCCCGTGTTGTCTTCGCAGACGCCGGAGTCGGGCTTGTCTCCTTGCCCTTTGGAGTTCTTGCTCCTTGTATCTCGGGATAGGGATTCCGTTAAGGTGGGTGCGGATGGTGGGAGGATGTATTCCTGTGAGGGTGGGTACCTGAGTTGCTCGGGGATCCCTGATGTGTTTGAGGGTTTCTCGTGTGGAGGGTGTTGTGAATAAGGGCGTGCGTTGGCAGGAGAGGACCGTATTAGGGATTTGATCGAAGGTGTTCTGGATGCCAGAGTGACCAGTCGAGTTGTGGACGTGAACATGGCAAATCCGAGAGCGATTTTGAAAAGATTGCGGGTAGGGACTTCAACCTTGTATTGGTTGTTTTTGATGAGGTGCAGATTTGGAAGTCTTTACTGAATGCGGCTGACAGCAAATGACTTGTCGAGTCGGGGAGTGTCTCTTCGTGCATCCCATTTCTGTGCTAAGCTATGCGGCGGATCATGCGGGTGATACTGGCAACCCTGTTGCGGAGGGTTTACGTGGTGTGGGCGGGTTTGCTCTCGTGCTCAACCCAGAGGCTGATGGCTTGAATAGGCAAACATTCCCCATTGAGACGGTCATGGATTTGTAGGTATATAGCACCAGATCACTTGTAGCGGCGGCCTTGGTTGGTCGGCAAAAGGTTATGTTTTTCGCTAAATGCAGTGATCAGCTTTGTTATGTACTTTCCTGTATTATGTATTTCTGCATATGTGATTCAAGAGAGAGAGAGGGTTTATTGATAGGAAGGGCAGAGAGGTTGGCCTGAAAAATAAATATCTGGCCTGCTACTCTGCTCTGGGAGACGGGAAGAGGAGATAAAAGAAGGTCACGATGGGGGACGATGTTGATGGAAGGAGGCAGATGAAAAAATACTTAAAAAATAAAAATAAAAAATAAAACTAAATAAAAAGGCACACTTTCTGACATCACAAACGCGAGACAAGGTCCGTGTCGCTCAAAAAGCGTGAGAGCGCTTGCGTTGCCTTTACAGTTCTAAAACTATCTGGCCAAGCGCCGAGGTTGAAATTCTCAGAGAGGAGCGATGTGTCCTTAGGCTTCAGAGCAGATGCGAGTATTAGTCTTTCACGTGCATACCCTGGACACGCCACTAAAACATGTTCTATAGTCTCTAGCACGCCACATGTGGTACATTCCGGGGAGTCTGCTTGTCCTATTAGGTGCAAGTATTTGAGCGTGAATGCCACGTTTAAACGTAGTCTACGGATAACGCATGCAATAGGGCGAGGTATTCCGCGAGGAACTGAGAAGGTCATCGTCGGATCTAGCCGTTTAAGGCGGATATGGCGGGTGTCTGGCAGGGCCCAGTACCTAGCCGTCGCCCTCCTCATCAATTCCAAAAGGAGACAAGTTGTGTCCACTGTAGAGAACAGTACAGCTGTACGCAGGCCACTGCTGAAGGCGCTCCTTGCTTCAGCGTCGGCGGTCTCATTTCCATCGAGTCCGCAGTGTCCGGGGATCCACTGAAACACTATGCGGTGGCCGTTTCCCTGAGCAAATGATACGAGACTAATGATATCAAGAGCCAGAGCTTGGTAGGCTGTGTGGCATAGGAAGCATCCTAAAATGTGTAGCGCAGGTTTACAGTCGGTGAAAATGCACCACTCCTGAGGCGGTTCTCCGCAGATGTGGCGAATCGATACCCGAAGGCCCACAAGCTCTGCAGCGCTTGAAGTAGACTTGTGTCCCAAAATGAACCTGCGGGTCGTCTGTTGTGCAGGGATTGCGAAAGCTGCTGTTGATGCATTTGGAGACGCAGATCCATCCGTGTAGACGTGCACACATTTGTTGTATTCTGACCAGATGTAGGCAAGTGCGAGTTGCTTCAGTCCGCTAACCGGCATCGCAGACTTCTTTATTATGACAGGGACATGCAGGCAGACTGAAGGCTGAGCCCTTACCCATGGGGGCTGCAAGGAATGATGCGGCAGGGCATAGTCTGATGGCAATTCGGAGCGATGGAAGCGCAGTACGCGTGCAAAACTGCTGTCCGGTCGCTCATTAAAAACCTTCGTCAGCGGGTGACAGCGGTGCCGTGTAAGCGAACGTAAATATACACGAAGTGGTTCGTGTGACAGGTAGAACGATATTGGGCACGCACGAGATTCCTCAATCGTGCCTTTGTTCGAGGCACAACGTGGTAATCCGAGGCATATCTTGAGCGCCTGTGCTTGGACACACTCTAATGTCCGCAAGCAGGAAATACTCATGTTAGAGAGTACAGGAAGGCTGTAACGAATGTAGCCAATAAAGAGGGCATAGTAAAGTCGAAGCAAGGAGCGCTCCGTTGGGCTCCATTTAATGCCTGCCACAAAGCGAAGCACATGGCAAAAAAGAGTGTCTTTTCTTTAGCATGTTTATATGCCTCGACCATGACAGATCGCGGTCAATGATAATGTCCAAAAATCTGTGGTGGGAGACGTATGGTATTGCAACCCCTTGAAGAGTTACCGGGTAGTGGCAGACAGATTTGCGCGTGAATGCGACCACAGCACATTTTTCAGCTGCCAAGTGCAAACCCTGACGCCGTAGGTACCTTGAAGTAGATGACACGGCACGTTGTAATCTCGCACGCATTTGCGGACGTGTCGAACCCGACGCCCAGATGCAGATATCATCAGCATAGGCACTGATGTGAATGTTAGTGGGAAGTTCATTCACCAGTTCAATTAATGCCACGTTAAATAGGGTTGGGCTAAGAACTCCTCCCTGAGGAACTCCACGGCAAACCTGATGACGGGTAGTCTCCCCATCAGGCGTAGGCAGGTAAACAGACCGGCCGCTGAGGTAGCTCCCAATCCACGAATACATCCGGCCGCCAACGCCAATGTCGTCAAGGGCATCAAGAATGGCGTCATGAAGTATATTATCGTAGGCCCCTTTGATGTCCAAGAAGACAGCAGCGACGAGTCGGCGACTACGTTTTTCATGTTCCACTGTCGATATGAGGTCGATTACGCTGTCAATCGAAGAACGTCCCCTCCGGAACCCGGTCATCATATCCGGATAGAGAGCATTCTGCTCTAAAAACCATTCGAGCCGCGCCAGCGCCATTCACTCCATAACTTTGACGACGCAGCTCTCTAGTGCAACTGGCCGGTATGACGTAAGCTCATAAGGAGGTTTTCCAGGCTTCAAAAGTGCAACCAGGCGGCTGATCTTCCAGTGTTCTGGAACGATTCCGGAAACCCAAGTATCATTGTAGTAACTGAGCAGCACAGTTCGGCCTTCCATGCCAAGGTGAGAGAGGGACGCGTACGAAATCCCATCAGGACCAGGTGCAGAGGGACGCCTACACGAGGAAAGAGCAGCTTCTAGTTCAGGCATCGTGAATAGCATGTCGTAGTGGTCATCTGGTGAAGGTGGTACAAAAGCCTCCAAACTGGTTGATGGTACTATAGGTGTGCCCACAACCATTTTGCAGAATTTTTCTGCTACCTCTACATTATTACGGTGTTGGTAAACAGACAGGGCATGGAAAGGATAGCGTTCCTGCGGGGGTGAACGCAAGCTCCTGGCTACATGCCAAATACGCGACAGTGGTTTGCGAGGGTCCAGCGATGAACAGAACTGCCTCCAACGTTGTCTCCCTAGTCTCGCTAGGTGGCGCTTTATTTGTCGTTGAGCTGGGCGACAAAGGGCAAGATCATACTTGTATTTGGTTCTTCTGTATTTCCTTTCGGCGCGCCGACGGACTGCGCGTAGTCTTTCGAATTCTACGTCAATAGTAGACCCTGGCGTAGGCGCACATATATACCGCGTGGCCTCACTGAGAGAGGACTTGATCAGGCCTTCTATTTTAGATGGTGTTGAGAGGTCCACACAGGAAATCTCCACGGACGACCTAAAGGCAGGCCAGTCTGCATATCGCACGCGAGACGGAGTAGTAGGTGCGTACCACTTGACGCAAACATAAGTTAGAATGTGGTCACTCTCATGTGTTTCCACGTCACTGCACCAGCTGACGTAAAACTGGAGACTTCCTGAAACAAACGCCAGATCCAAGCAGCTGCTGTACGTCGTGCCACGCAGAAACGTAGGTGAACCATCGTTGATATTGATGAAGTTCTGGGAGTGCATAAAGTCAAACAGGTTCCTGCCTCGGTT
Organism: Amblyomma americanum; assembly: GCF_052857255.1. Classification (NCBI taxonomy): domain Eukaryota; kingdom Metazoa; phylum Arthropoda; class Arachnida; order Ixodida; family Ixodidae; genus Amblyomma; species Amblyomma americanum. Next base: position 95,246,845 of record NC_135499.1, on the reverse strand, counting down.
ATTCATAACAGCACTGCCCACTGAGGGTGATGAGCATTAAAATCGCCCACTATGATATGAGGAGCTGGACAACTCTGGATGGCTGAATATAGGTACGAAGTATCAATGGCATCTCTAGGTGGAATGTAGGCACCGATTATCGAAAAGACCCGTCATTTTAGCGTGACTGTCAAACAGATGTAATGGTTTGTGTTGTGTAGCTGTAGAACTTGGTGGACGTGCGCTATGTCTTGGCGTATGCAAACTAACACTTTGCTAGTTTCGTCTTCTGTGCGAGACCACAGCAGCACGTATCCAGAAAGGCGGAAAGGCGATGGCATGTTGGGCTCAAATATATCCAGCACAGGGAAGCGGTACTTGTGGACGCGTTGCCAGAAGTCACTCAGACGACCTCGTAGGCCTCGGGCATTCCAGTGCACCACTACACTACGGCGCACATGCATTGGCACAGATGAGGTGGGTTTTGGTTGTGCCATAATGAATAACTGCAACGCCGCCAAGAGCGGCGCAAGTGCATCCAAAAACTGCACAACAATCTTTGCTGTTGGCGTGTTAATGCCTGAAAGCAGCACGCGCATTGAACACACAAGCTTTTTTAACATTATGCTCACATCCTGACCTTCGGGCTTGTCAACAGTGTCAGCTGGAGGGGCAACCGGTCTTGGTCTTGTCATGGTGATCTCCTGGGATGGCAGAGCAGGCCATTCAGCATCAGAGGAAGAAGGTAACACAAACGCATCAGACTGAGCTACTGCGGTAACATGGAACACGGCCGCAGACGTCTTGTTATCGTTGTTAGGCTCATGCTGCTGTGCCGGCTGAGCTGATACTTCCTGCGACTGTGGTGCAGGTGGACTAGAATTGTGTGGAACCGAACGACGCCGCCGGGAACGATGTTTGCGGCGACGAATACGCGCCGCCGCTTCTTGGTGGGTCGAATTGTCCTTCATTTTTTTCAGGATGAGTCTTTCGTTTAGCAGCTTAGGGCAGTCCTTAGCTGTGGCTTTATGGGCACCCGAGCAGTTGGCGCACTTTATAGTCTCCGTCGTGCAGGCGTCATGCTGGTGCATCCCGCCGCATCGACGGCAGGATACCTCATTCTGGCAAACAGCACTCACATGACCTATCTTGTTGCACTGGTGGCACTGAACAGGCTTGGGAACATACAGGCGGACAGGATGCCTCACATAGCACACCTTGACGTGGGACGGCAGAGCGTCAGTTTCAAAAACTAGTTTGACACACTTGGAGCGCACGAAACGATTAATGTCAAAAATCCGGGCCGTAGATTTAATCAGCGACCAGAGGTCCTTGTCAGCTATCTCCGGGTCAACATCAGTGATAACTCCAGTGGTTGTCCGCTTCCCGTTAGCAACGTAGGAGCGGACCGCCATGCCACCGAGGACACTAATTTATTTCAGTTGTCTACTGATGCCTGAGGTGTAACATCTACTGTCAGGACATTCTTCCATGCATTATTTCTGACTTCACAGACTTGTCCCGGAACAACCCGGTCGAAAAACTGGATTAGCCACTGTCTGTTAATGGTGTTCAGATTAGCCGTCTGCGTTGTAGGAACGAAGGCCACTGATAAGACACCTGGCTGGTCAACATTCCTCGTAGGCAACTCACCCGCTGTCGATGTCCGGCGCAACTTCCTTTTCAGGCGGCGTGACTCAAGAAGCGTAAAGCTGCTGCTGTCAGAATCCATCGCTGTCACCGTGGATTCATCAGACGAACCTGGAAGCTCCACATCAGCACGAGAGTTGCCACCTGGTAGAGCCGCAGTCCTGTCAACGGCGACCACGGGAGGACGCAGGAGTTGTACTCCCGCCATCCCGAAGACTGACGAGGATACAGTTCACGCACAAAAGCAAAAAACTGCAGAAAAGTGGAAGAGCTCAAACAAAGAACGTTCGGCACCACCACTTCTCTTCTTCTTCTCCCCATGTGATTCAAATATATCAAACTCACCGTCAGAGATCGGAGCCAGAAACTGATACCTAGCACAAAGACACTCTAGCCGCAATTCGAGAGCGGCTGGCTCACTGTATATTCTTCGGAATAGCAGCCGCTGCATGTTAATGAAAACTAAGCATGTAATAATTTACACTGTATAGATAAAAAAGTTAATATTTGCGTTTACGTTTTCTTTTGCACTATTAGAATCGCCCTTAACGTGGCTGCAATTCGCAACCTATTCAGAAGATCGGAAAATATTCATTTACAGGTATTCTTGTTCTACTCTCTTTTAAAAAGGGATATCTTCTGGCGGTTGGCATAATTGACGGCATATTGAATCAACGATAGCAACAACCGAAACAGGCGCCTTTGGAATATTCACGGACAATACTAAGAGCACGCCTCAAATGGGACATTTTAAGATCTTCTAAACACATTGTGGACATTTCGCCACGCCAAAGCGGGATCTAATATTGATGTCAAGAACCAAAGAGCTATAACGAGTTTACAAACGAGTAGTTCGACATTACTCTGTAATCCTCTTGATTTAGACTAGGGTGCCATTAACCCACGTCTGTTCCCTCACCCACACTGCTTGCTTACGGTCTCTTTACGTTACACCTACCAGTTTTTGTTCCAGGGTCGCTGCGTTGTCCTTAAATTAAACTGAACCCTTTTCGTTGGACTCCACGTTTCTGCCGCGTAGGTGAGTACCGGTAAGATACTGCTGCTCTACACTTTTCGTTTGAGGGATATTGGCAGCCTGCCCTTCAAGATCTGAGAGAACCTGCCATATGCGCTCCACCCCAATCTTATCCCTCTAGTTATTTCCCACTCACCATCCTGCTCAGCTGTCACTAGCTGCCATAAGTAGACGTATTCCTTTACCACTTCCAGCACCCCGCTGCCAAATTTTCCAAATGTTCACTGCGAAACTGGTGTTCTTTTGCTAGACTGTTGAACATTACTTCGATTTTGTGCGTGTTACTTTTTGGACACACCGTTCTGCTCTGCGTGTCTAACTCATTGTTCATTATTTGCAGTTCACCTCCTGACTGACTCAGCAAGGCAATGTCATCAGCGAATCACAGATTATTTATGTATTCTCCGTTAACTTTTATTCTCATCTCTTCCCAATTCAGGCTTCGCAATGACCCCTGTAAATAGGCGGTGAATAGCATTGGCGAAATCGCGTTTGCTTGCCTGACACCCTTGATTGTTGGAATTTTATTGCTGACATTATGGATGACTATGCTAGCTGTGCAGTTGCTATTTATACCTGCATCTTCCAGTATTTTGACATTAGGCCCTTCTACACTTTGACTGCGCAATGCCTGTATGACTGCTGAGGTTTCCTCTGACAAATGCTCTCGTAATCAATGAAGGCTATATGTTGGGGTTGGTCATATTCTGCGCATTTCTCTGTCACCTGAATGGTAGTGTGAATATGATCTATTGTGGAATATTCTTTACAAAAGCCTGGCTGATCATTTGGTTGATTAAAGTATAAGGTTGCCCTGACTCTATTATGGGTAATTTATTATATACCTTGGGCAGGGCATCTAATGCGAAGGCAAGATAACCGCTGGTCCTTAAGGTTGATTTAGGCCGGCTGACCGTATCGCGGATGATCCGGGCGCGCCAGTGCTGTCCGCGTGCCAAGTGACGTGAATGTCACTGTACTGAGGGACCCTGAGCGGGCGGCGCAGTGCTTTCCCTGGCCCGGACCGCGGATTGGATATGAAAGGCAAGCGCCTTATTCAGTCCGCGGGCTTGGCGCGGACCGAGATTGTTTGTGCTCTTTTTTGTGCATCTAGATCTGTCAACGCTGGCTCGAGCACTCATCTGGCTAGCTATCAGGAATGAAGTCAACTTTGCTCTATGCTGGCGCCTTTTTTTTTTTGGTGCGCTTTTCGCCGTATTTGCAGCTCGAGTGCAGCCTTGTGTGCCCTCATTTTCGTGCTTCGTTCACTCTGTTGTTCACTCCCTTTAGAGAAAGCTAATGTGTTTGGAATATACTTGGGGATATTTATAAAGTATTTTAAACATATTTTGCATTCATGAATGCACTAAATATATGCCGGAAATAGGTTCCTGAAATTTTATGCTTGGTATTTGAAAAGTATTCTTAAAATTTTCCAAAATTACGTCACTTAAATCATGATTCGAGCACGTTTCAAATGCATTAAAAAAATATGAACACGGTTTTAGCATCTTGTCCACATATAAATATGTACTTTCGTAAATACGAAATAAATTCATTCCAAGTATACGTCACTTAAACGATGTTTCGAGCACGTTTCAAATACGTGAAAAAATATGAATCAGGTTTCAGCATCTGGTCACTGTATTAAAGGTGTTCTTTCGTAAATCTGAAATTAATTCGTCTGAAGCATAGGTCACTTAAAGCTGGTTTTGAGCATGTATCAAACACGTCAACAAATATCTATGCGGCTTTTAGCATCTTTTCAATGCCTTAAACGTGTGCTTTCGTAAGTATGAAATCAATTCATTCGAAGTATACGTCACGTAATCATGTTTCGGCCACGTTTCAAACACGTGAAAAAAAAATGAATGTGGTTTTAGCCTCCTGTCAGTATATTAAACGTGTACTTTTGTAAATAAGAAATTTATTCGTCTGAAGTGTACGTCACTTAAAGCACGTTTCGAGCACGTTTCAAGCACGCGAAAAAGTATGTATGCGGTTTTAGCTTTTTGTCAATCTATTAGAAGTGTACTTTCGTAAATCTCGCATTAATTCGTCGGAAGTATACGTCACTTAAAGCATGTTTCGAACACGTTTCAAACACGTGAAACAATATGTGTGCGGTTTTAGCATCTTGTCCATGTATTAAATGTGTACTTTTGGAAATATGAAATTAATGAGTCTGAAGTTTACTGCAAATTTAACAAACGGGCATTCATTTTGATCATATTTGAAGCACACTTTTAGCAACCGTAAAACAATCTAGTGATCGAAATCGCGTTTCGTGTAAGGTCCTTTGCATGTTGGCCATGTATTGAACTGGTACTTTCGCAAATACGACATTAATTCATCCAAAGTATACTTCAATTCTAACGAATGAGCTGTCTGCGTAAACGCATTTGCAGCGCACTTCAATCTGCCTTTGAAAAGTAAGTGCTCGAAATAGCGTTTCGGGATATGACATGATGGCAATGCATTTAAAGTGTGCTTTCGTAAATACGAAATTAATTCCTTCGTAGTATACTTAAACTCTAACAAATGGGTAGCCCGTGTGAGCATATTTGCAGCACACATCAAGGTGCCATGGAACAACCTAGTACTTGAAATCACGTTTCCGGGAACTGTGAAAACTATCCCTTTTCCGTCGTTCATTCGCATATGTTAACTTCTAACAGAACGTCAATCACCACTCATTTAAATTACGTGTGGACAGCGCGATAGCATTATACCGGCAATGGCGCCAGGCGCGTCTCCGTGCCCGAACATGCCAGCGAAAAGGACCCCGATTGGCAAAGCCGACCGGCTCCCATAGACGCCCATGTATTTGTTGGTTGACAGTTCGACTCCTGACCGATGCCTAACGCAATAGCTCAGTAAGGCATGTTGCTGGGCTAGTTGGTTTAGCATTTTTTGAAGCTTGGAAAAAATCCACCTTGGCGCATGTAAATTGACACAGAAAAAAACAAAAGAATCAAGGAGACAACGGACAGACACCAACTTCCAACTGTTTATTTCAGAAGCAAGACCACATAAATTATAGCCTAAGGATAGGCCCACTTTTTTCACTCCACGCGCCTTATCACAGCCGTAACTTATCACCTCGCATTATCAGTTTTGCACAGAATCCCGTATTCCGCCGCATATAAATTGACAGAAGTATCACTCTCACACAAAGCTGCCTTTTTCTTTATGTGAAAGGCTTCTAATAAAAGCCTTATTGGAATAAGGTCTTATTTTGTTTAAATGGCCTTATTAAGGCCACATAAATAAAAAGGCAGCTTTGTGTGAGAGTGATACTTCTGTCAATTTGTATGCGGCGGAGTACTATTTTCTGTGCAAAACTGATAATGCGAGGTGATAAGGTACGGCTGCGATAAGGTACTTGAAGGGAAAAAAATGGGCCTATGCATAGGCTATAAATCTATGTGACTTTGTTTCTTCAATAAACAGTTGGAAGTTGACGCCTGTCCGTTGTCTTCTTGTTTCTTTTGTTTTGTCTGTTTGAATTTATTTGCGACAAGGTGGATTTTTTTCCAAGCTTCATAAAATGCCGGACGCAAGTTACGACTAACAATTCGCTTATAAATAGACCACAGATTTGAACGCGACCACTCCGACCCTTGTGCGCCAATTTGGGGGCCCACCGTCTTTGCGGAAAAAGCCCCACACCGGGCAAGATAATGTCCCCTCACGGGATGTATATACAAGCCAAGCCAAGTATCCGGCTTGTCGGATCAGTTCCTGTTTGCTGACGTCACTTTCCGTCGGCATTTTCTGCGTGGCGACATATTTTCCGCTCAGGCCCTGTCACATGGCCTTGCACTGGCATAGCCTTCTTGATGACAACGCGCTTTCTCTTGGATTGTCAGTGTCCAGATGCTTATAACCAGTTCAGTCATTAGTTCAACTGTTGACAACAATTATCAGTATTACTTGGTGAATCCGACTAGCACACCATTTGTAAGCCAAGCCGAAGTGAATATATTTTTAAGGTATGAACTGTATATCTTTAGTGTATTTTTATTATAGTGAAATGTGTTTAATATACATTCTTAGTATAAATTTGTGTATTAGTAGTTTATTTTTAGTTTGCTTTAATTGTATCATAAATATACTAAGCGGAGAAAAAATGCATTTTTGATGCATTTGTGTGAGAATGTTCAACATAGTACTCCTTGCATATATAGAAAGAATTCATATGGCAATTTAAGAATAGGGACCGAAAATGCAGAATTAATATGAACTTATTACAACGTATTCGAAATGCATTTTTGTCACAGCTTTTTTTTGCTAAGGGTCCGTAGTGCCCCACTGCGTTGTTACTGTGTGTCTGAGCGTGAGCGCGTGCTTGCGTGCCCACTTTGCTTTGTCGTTTCTGCAAATATGAGTAATGTTGGAAAGAATGCGCTCAGTCATGAAGCGAGCGTCGCGTTTATTTTTTGCGCTCGTTGAGAGCTGCTAACCTTTATGGAATATTTAACACGCTGATTACCTCAACTTGACGCTAAGGAATAAATTGTGGCAAAAGGTTTGGTTAGTTTCTGGGGGTATAACGTCCCAAAGTGGCTCAGGCTATGAGAGACGCCGCAGTGAAGGCCTCCGGAAATTTCGACCACCTGGGTTTCTTTAACGTGTACTGACATCGCACAGTACACGGACCTCTAGAATTTCGCCTCCATCGAAATTCGACCGCCGCAGCCGGGATCGAACCCACGTCTTCCGAGGCAGCAGCTGAGCGCCGTAATCACTCAGTCAACGCGGCGGCTAAATTGAGGCAAAACATTGCCGCGGAACTCAATGGGCAACATACCGAGTCGGCATCGTACACGGGCGGTACGTAATTTTTATTTTATTTATTTTCTTGCTGAAATTTTCGAGCTAAGTGGGCTGTCGAAATTGCGTTTGCGATGCATTTTACTGTGTTACGATTCCCTACGCATGATTCTCGAAGGCACTGTTTGGAAATAAGCGCCAGACGTTTCGAAAAGAACGTAAAAAATTGAGAGCGACAAAGAGCAGCCAGGGCACCAACGAAGATTGCGTTGGCGAGTGGCCGATTTACTCGTGCTATTTTACAACCATGGCTTCGTCCAACATAAACACTTTCTAAACACTTCAATGACTACAGCCAGTGCAGCGACAGGACCTTTGCCCTTGGCGTCCATGTCGAAACTCTTGGTAGCAGAGTTCTCGGAGCCGCGCAAACAGCGCAAGCACGCTGGGGAAGAGGACGCGCGGATTGTCCGCTGTATTCGTGTGAATGATCGACGTCCGGACCGACTCGCTGATTCTTGGTCACGTGTCACGATAACCACGCTGACGCGCGCTGACCATCCGCGATCCGGTCCGTTCGTCTAAACCCACCTTCACGGTTAACGGAGTGGATTCCAAGAACACGTAAGCGTAGCAGGGGCGGCAGAAGGTTAGGTGGGCGGATGATATTAAGTAGTTCGCAGGCGTAGGGTGGCCGCAGCTGACAAAGAACAGGGTTAATTGAAGAGACATGGGAGAGGCCTTTGCTCTGCAGTGTGGGTGTAGCCAGGCTTATGATGATGCTGTTGGTGACTCTGTAAACACTACATTCACAAATGTTGTCCGTCGAAGTGAGCTCTTTGCGTCCCTTTTGCCCACCGCTGTGTTGTTTGTTGAAATGGCGCAGAGAGGCTTGAAAGACTTTGCATGACTTTGCTTTCCAATCTGGCGCCTTTGTCTTTCTCACAGACTCTCAGCCATGGCTTCACACTACGTGGGCCTTCGGAGGTAAGACTGCGAAATGAGAATAAATAACAAAGGCTTTTAAAGATTTGAATCGTTATGGAATTGTTGAACATATTTCTATTGTAGCGATCCATGACTGCCACGCCTGATGCCGCCTAGGCAGATCACTGACGAAGCGCCGGTGAAGGCGAAGCGCCAATGGAAGACGAAGCCTATTTCTCCCCGCGCAAATACCGCATTCGGATTATCTACTGAGCCTTGGCCAATCCCCCTGCGTGGGTATGTGCCATGCTAACTAAGGAGAAGAAGAAGAAGAAGAAGCGCCATCGCACTGCACAAGATTGATTTAGTTGGACTGGCCGTCTTCTGCGCTGCCCGCCGTTCTGCTCGCCGTCTTGTGTCGCCCGCTGTGAATTCCACCCGCCGCTTTACTTGTGCACAAACCCCCTTTCACGTGGTGGATGCCCTGCTGAGCTTCAACTGGGACGCTACCCAGGCCTTCACTGGTCGCTACCTTTTCCCTGGCCACTTGCTCCGACTGGCCAAGGGATTCGCCAGTCCCCAGCGCACGTCATAAACAGAGGAGCGGCGCGGCATGACTGCGCAGCCTGAGGCTCCCCGCAAAGATTTCCAGTGCCCACCGCGACCGTCCGTCGAAGGCCCCTCTCAAACGTACTCAGGTGAGCTACTGTCCTTGCTTCGCCGAGCAGATACCGCACCCTGGCGCTTCTCAGCTTCGAGCCGGCCGTCTCAAGCAGCTCACCAGAAATAACTCATCTGCAAAGCCCGATCCCTCCGCACCATGGGTAGCGACGAGCCTGGAAGTTCAACGAAAGGCCCGAAGCGAGTTCAGAACGCAACCGAGAGACACACCAACGGGTCCGAGCAAAGGCGAGCACGCAAGACGCTGAATGTGGCTCCAGTCGAGGTCGGCTCATCGGCTGACAAACCGGGAACAGCACGCGTTTGTCGTGCCTCTCGGTCGACCGGAGAAAGCAATAGAGGAATTCACTGCTAGGCCTAAACGCGGGTCTCCATTGAAGAAGGTAGTCTCCGTTTCCCAGAGCCGTTTGGCAAAAAAGGCTGCGGACTCGTCAGGCAGCAACAGGCTGGGCCTTCGACCAGCGAAGGGAAGAACAGTGCTGCGCCCCGCAAGGCACGTGCTCCTTCCTGGCCGCTTGTTATATTTCGCTACACTATATGCAATCATTTTGCTTATGATGCTTTCTAACAGTAAAAAAACAATATTTCTGGATATTTGTGCTGAATGTGGAAGCAAAAAGAGGGCATAGAGTCAGCCCTTTGGGATCGGCAAAGAAGCAGAGAAAAAACAGGTGTGAAGGTGATGGAGCGTACACAGACAAAAAAAACAACATCTGTATTCGGAATACAAGACATGCAGAATACATTTCTTGCAATATAATTCAATTGACAACGCCTCCTCTGTTTCTGCCGTGTTCATAGGTCGCGACGGATGTGGTAGTGTTATGCGGAGACATTGCAGTCTCTCTTCGCACCCCTGTTACCATTCAAAAACAATTATTTTGTATCAGTTGTAGAGCAACCAGCAAAATATGTGTTGCCAATCGTTTTGTTGCCCAAAAAGGCAATCATCTGAATTTATTTTGCTGTTCACGACAAAATGTGTTTTGTTTGGTTTACACATCGGTGTCGGTCTTGCATATTTCGGACCTCTCAATGGTAAAACACCGCAACTTCCGGTTTCATCCCTCAGCATTTCTTCCAACATTTTCAACAGCGGTTTTGGCTTAAACGCACCTCAAAAAGCAACCTCTAAAGAAACACACATTCAAGGAAGACAGTATATAATTGACGAGGTTTTAATTTTCCGCAATATCATTCTCTCAAATTTCAGTCGCCTACAACTCACATCTCAGAGCTTCATAAAGCAGGAGTTCTAGAAAATATCATGACGAATTGCAGCCTAAAAGGTAGCACACACCCACGGAAGATGTCGAATTACCTGCATGCACTTTTTGTTTCCAAAGTGGAAAGATTATTTTAGTAAGGGAGTTCAACTACCCCCTTCTCATTTTAAAAATGCAGTGCGAATCTTTTGTGCCACGAAATAGATGAGAAAGAGTGCTTTAGATATAAGCGATCTGATTAGATCTATTTTATTTGCCTCAAGGCAATGCATAGCCGAACGCTGAGAGACCGAACCGTTGAGAGAACGGAATCATGTGTCGGCGTTTTCAGCAGCATAGAACATGGTGAATATATAATGCTATGACCCTCGACTCATTGGTCAAATCGGGATGTAATTTTAAGTTTGGAACACTCTTACTATGTGAACGTACTCTGGGGTGCCTTCTTGCCGGAGGATCACAATACCCTTTCTGAATCATTATTATATTTTATAGGCCTACTCTAAACACATCTCTCAAACAAAATGGAAACAGGCGCAGGAATGAAAATCATCGTAGTGAAGATGAGTATACAGCTAAACGAAAACTAAAAGTTGTTTATCTTTCATTACGACTCGCCTCGGAAAGAGGGTAATAGAGCGGGAATTTTGCTTTAACCGACAGATTAAATTACCACATTAATGAGAAATAATGTAATGACTGCGCAAAGCAGTTTTGCTCCATTATGTTAGATGCGATATGCTATTCCACAAAATCGCAGCACAAAAATATGCATAACTAAAATCGCCATGGACATCAATATTATTTATGGCTCACAATAAAAATCTGTGCCAGTAATGCAACACCAACTCTTTCATGAGAATAGTATAGCAAGCGCCTTCAAGACTAATCTAGGTAAGGAATCGCCAATTCCGCCTTTAAGATTACATCATAGTCATCATCGGCGTGCCTACAATCATTGCAGAGCAAAGGCCTCTCTTATGACTCTCCAATTAACCCTGTCCTTTGCCAGCTCCTGAATTTGAGTTGAGGTGAGTAGGTGTGTGCCAGCTGCGTCCACCGAATGCCTGAAAACTTCTAAATCTCATCCGCTCACCTAACCTTCTGTCGCCCTCTGCTACGCTTAACTTTCGTTACAATCCACTCCGTTACCACTTAAGTCCATCGGTTGCCTTGCCTTCGCACTACAGGCTCTGTCCAAGCCCATTTCTTCCTCTTGATTTCGACTAAAATTTTATTTACTCGCGTTTGTTACCTCACCCACTATTCCCGCTTCCGGTCTCTTAACGTTACACCTTTCATTTTTCTTTGCATGCTCGCTGCGCTGTCATTAACTATAAGCTGAACCCTTTTCGTTATGCCTCCACGATCCTGCCACGTAGGTGAGTACCGGTAAGATAAAGCTGTCGTACACTTTTGTATTATAGGGTATTGGCAACCTGCCCTTCCTGATCTGAGAGAACCTGCCGTCTTCATGATCTGAGAGAACCTGCACGGCCTTATGTCTCTTGCTTCGCGCAAGAGACGAGAGGGCACGGCCCCTGGACAATCGGCAACATGTCTAAGCCTCCGATCCTGCTGTTACCGGTTCTGCCGTGGATTGTTGCCGCAAGCATTTCCACCTGTGGAACGGATGAAACACCATTTTTCTACGCGACCCATCACGACAGCGATATCAGCGATAACCTGTTCAAGGGGCGTCTTCCGTCGATGACAGTGACGTCACCAGTGGCTAGCCTACAAAAGGAACTGCGCGACGCCGGAGCAATCAGAGGGCACGGCACCTGGACAATCGGCAACATGTCTAAGCCTCCGATCCTGCTGTTACAGGTTCGTTATTTGACTAATATTGGAAGTGTTAGGAGTGACAACCGCTTTCTGTTAGTTCTGCCCTGCCCTGGAAGATTGTTGACTGCTTTGACTGTTTTGAGTGACACTTGGTCTATGTTATTGTCTTTGTTGGTTTCTGGTGATATTGAGGAAAACCCGGGGCCAAAGACTGCTGAAATGTTGCAGTTAATTCTAGAAAACCAGGCCACGTCGGATGCTAAAATAGATAAACTGAGAACAGAAATGACCGAACTTAATGCAAAATGCGATAGGATGACTGCTGGATTTCTTGATATTATCGAAGAAATGAACAAACGAATGCAAACTTTAGAGACCCTTGTTCGTCAGCAGGCAGATAAGTTGACTGAATACGAGAACAGGAGCAGACGTAATAATCTTTTGGTTTTTGGTGTCAAAGAAGCAAAAGACGAATCAGATTCCGATCTGAGGGAAGCTGTGGTTCAGAAGATATTTAATGAAAAATTGGGCGTTCAGGCGAAAACTATGGACAGAATTCATCGTATAGGCAAGAAAAAAACTGGTACCCATAGACCTGTCATTACGCACTTTTTCGACTTTAGAGAAAGAGAGTTGGTATTTAAGAATTGCGGGAAGTTGAAAGGCGGCCCGATAAGTGTAAGCCCAGACTATGCGAAGGAAACAGTAGCAGTACTGCAAATAGTAAAGGATTTTACAAGGGTTACATCGGGGTCCCAGTCATTGTTGGACTTGGTTTTCTTATCCCCTAAAGTGGCAGACCACACTATATCTGTCAAGCCGGGATTATCTGACCACAAGATGATCTGTTTGAATGTGCGGTTGAACACACAAGTTCGCAAAAAATCGCATGTTTTAATACGGGTCAAAGATTACAGCCGGGCAGACGATACGTCTATCTTAGACGTCTTAGAAGAAAACTTGAATCAGTTTGGAACTGCATCACACCATGAAAGTGTCAAGGAATTGTGGCAACGTTTTAAGGGCACACTAAAATATTGTATTGATAGGTTTGTTCCCACTCGCTCAAAGAAATCGAAGCAGCTAAATCCTTGGATCACTAGAGAGATCATTCAGTTAAAGCGCAAGGTAAAAAGGCTACGAAAGCAAAAAATTAGAGCGACAGAACTTTCAAACATCAAAAAGAAGCTGAAAACAGTGTTATTAGATTCGAAAAAAACTTGCTTCAATACAACACTGACTAATTTTCTCACAAGCTCACCACAAAAGTTCTGGCGATATTTTTCAGCGAAAAAGAACGCAATCACACAGGTAATGGATGGGGACGATGAGGTGACCGATAAAAACGATATTGCAAATCTGTTTAATGATTTCTTCCAGTCGGTCTTTAGTAGGGATGACAATGATATTGAGAGTGATCATACAATAATTTACCCGTTGCCATACTCAATGCACGAGATTCGCATCAATAGGGAGGGCATCTGTGAGCAGCTGCTGTCTCTGGACCCGAAGAAATCGAGCGGTCCCGATGAAATACCGACGGAATTCCTTAAACGGTATGCTGAGTGGTTATCATATTATTTGGAAATTTTATTTAAAAAGTCATTGCGGGATCATTCTTTACCTCGTGACTGGCGCAGCGCAATAGTAGTTCCGGTATTTAAAGGCAGTAATCGACTTCTTGTAAAAACCTACAGGCCAGTTTCACTCACTTCCGTATGTTGCAAGGTTTTTGAACACATAATAGCTAAACACATCCTTCATTTTTTGGAAATAAATGACCTATTGTATCCATTTCAGCATAGTTTTCGGACCGGCCTTTCGACAGTAACGCAGTTAATTGAAACAGTGAACGACTTTTGCAAGACTATAGATGAACGTCAGCAGGTAGATGTGGTCTGTGTAGACTTCTCGAAGGCTTTCGATAAAGTTCCGCATCATAAGCTTCTTTTTAAACTACGCAGATTAGGAATCGCTGAAAATATAGTACTGTGGATTCAGGCCTATCTAAGTAACCGCTGTCAAGTCGTCAAAATAGAAAGTGCAGTATCGGATAGGCGTGAAGTTCTGTCGGGGGTGCCACAGGGCTCCGTTTTAGGTCCGCTTTTGTTTTTATTGTATATAAATGATATTTCTGCTATCGTCGAATCGCCTGTCAGAATGAAACTTTTTGCCGATGATTGTTTGATTTACTCTTTTGTGGCTTCCCCGGCAGATCAGATGAACATAAATAGGTGTCTTCAGTCGTTAAACTCGTGGTGCCTGAAATGGGGTATGGAAATAAACTACCAAAAATCTAATTACATGCAAGTAACAAGGAAGCAGAATGTTATGATGTTTCGATACAATATCGATGAAAATTCCTTAGATCAAGTAAAGTGTCTCAAGTACTTGGGAGTGACATTAACAAATAATCTTGACTGGCGCACCCATATTGAAAATGTCTATTTAAAAGCCTACCAGAAGGTCTGTTTCCTGAGGAGGAAGTTGCCGAATGCGACTAGAGAAATTAAATTGATTGCGTACAAGACGTTCGTGCGGCCAATCATAGAGTACGCAAGTGCAGTGTGGAGTCCTCATCAGAAGGGTTTAAAACAGCAACTGGAAAGATTGCAAAGGATGTCAGCACGTTTTATATGCTCTAAATACCGCCGCACTGATTCAGTCACAGCAATGCTAAAAGAGTGTCAGTTAGAATCACTAGAAGTAAGAAGAACAAAGCAGAAATAGAAACTTTTTTTCTGATAATGAATGATAAAGTCAAAGTTAATAAACATCACTATGTTACACCTCCCCTGAAGCGTTGCCCTCGGAACAATCACATTAAGGTATTACAACCTATTATTACACGTACTGATGTCTATCGCTACTCCTTTTTTCCCCGATGCTGTAAAATTTGGAATCAACTACCAAGTGACGTTGTGGACCAAACAGATGTAGAAAAATTTGTGATAGGTGTGAACGCGTTCCTGGAAGATTGCTGTGCAAATCTGTAATTCTGTGCATTTGAGTGTTTCTTTTTTTAGAGAAGTGAATTGCACTTGTGTCTGTATATATGTTTCCCTCCCTGTAATGACCCTCATGCAGAGGGTTAACAGTATGAATAAATAAAAAAATAACAATGCAGACGAGGTAGGCACACGAAGCTAAGCGCTTTGTCCTGTGTCTCTCCCCGTTGAACAGTGTTCTATGTTGTGCTAAAGGCCGAGTCACATTGCGGACACAGTCTGCAGAGTCCATTTGCCAAGATGACCTTTCCTAACTGTTTCCGACCCTGGCACCCCGAATCAGCCCAATCTCATTGGAAACACGTCCATTTCGTCTATCAACACGTGTCGTAAACTTGTGTGACAACTGTTGGCGAATTCCTTTAACACAACGGACGAACAATTTGGGCTACGCTTATCCGCCGCCTCTTTCCGTGTATATCCGCGGAAACCGGAGACACCTTGTGTTGCCGAACCGCTTGTGCGTATGGCAGTAAAGATGTAGAACGAATAACTACCATGTGCGGCTGATGTAGGAGTAGTTATGCTCATGTTTTGCGTCGTTATTTTGGGTCGGAGAACGCCTGCATATGACTGGAAAAGCGCCAATACATTACGCCTGCTCACTTCCGAACCGAGTGTGGTACGAACTGAAATGCGAAACATGCCCCATCGAAGAATTTCGGAGAAACGACGCAGCACCGCTAGCTACTTTCGGTTTTCAAGGCTCGTGCTCATCTGTAAAATCGAATCTGAATTTTGTAGCGATCTGTTCTAATGACCTATCATCGAGCTCACTCCGATGGTACCTCCTCCTTTACGTCCCGCAGGAATTGTCTCGCGTCGACCATCGCGATAGCTCACTTCCTTGGGCGAACACGAAAGCGACATATTTGCACGAGCACTTCGGAGACTCGTCTGCCGGCACTCGCACAGAGTCGTTGCCGGCTGTCGCTCTCAGCCCTGTGCCGGCGCCTTCGAAACCGCAAAGAACAGGACCGTCGCTCCAGGTGGAGAGAGGCCGCGCCAAAGAAAGGGGATTTGTGAACAGCCGCGCTCGCCAGGAGTGTACGCTAATTTGCACTAAAGAATGGGACGCGGACAAGACGGCGCACCGCAGCGGCTCCAGCGGAGCGGGGGCAGGGGCGGGTTGCAGACAGGGCAGTCGCAAGCCAGTCTGCTGTGTAGATCACGGTATCATGTCCGCTGGAATTTGTACACCTGCAAGAATCTGCACCATGCTAGACAGCAACTAGACGACAAGAGGTCTTTTGCAAGCGATGTTTGTGATCAGGAAAGGCCATAAAGTAGTCACTCGATAGGCAATTCGCCCAGCCGGCGAACATGCTAAACAGAGTCGACGAACGCTATTTGTTTCTAGTTCTGGTTCCGGAAAGCGGTCGTACAGAGACAACCGCAGTAGCCCGTCTTTTTTTTTTCTGCTGTTCGTGCAGTGTGAACACATATTCGTGAACAAGTTGGTTCTGCAAATTGTTGACAGCTCGCCGGCAAACGTGCTTGGTTGATGTGACTGTTGTGTTGCCACAGCGTTACACGCTCTTAACCTGTTTCCTACAAGGACATGGAACGTTTGCCTATAACACAACCCTTGCAGCAAATGGCCTCCTGTATTTGAAGAGGCTTTTTCGCAGAATCCAGTCTTTAAACTTAATTGGAATTAGGTAGTGCCCGCAGGGCGTTAATTTTTTGCTAGTTAATGGGAACCAGAGATTCTGGTGGAACTGGTTCTACGCTTTACACGTTGTCTGCGTTTAAATGTACACAAAAATTATTATATCTAAGTTTTCCACATTAGAGCATTAACCAGGAAAAGCTGATTGACATTAGCAACCTACAGGTTTGAAGCGGCATCCCCACTTTGAAGTTTCACAGAGGAATGCCTTGGTGGGGTCTCACAAGCCTGCTTTGGCGTCAGTATGCTCAGTACATATTTGCCTTCGTGCACAAGCAGTATTCGGTTCGATCGCGTTCCCGGCGCACTTTACGACTTCATGGCCTGCTTTATCGAAGAAAATATTCTAGCTACCAGTGTTATTATATTCTCAGTCTGAACTCTCAATTATTTTTGACGAAAGGGAAGACGCATAACTGCCTCACTGGGTCGGTAGACACATCAACCGCGCTTTGAGGTAAATAGTTGTGGTGGCCACCAACAAAAACGTACTATGAGGAACGCATCACATGGTTTCCATTGTACCCTCTAAATTTCTCGTACTAAATGGTTTGAAAACAGCTGTGACAGATTTCGACATATAAGAAGGAGGAAATGAAATAGGGTCAAGAGTTTTGAAAGTTTGTTTGTCAGCATATTGCTTGCGAACAGAACACTCTATAAAGTTATTCCTCAAATAAACTTTCGCCACTAGTTAGCACGTGTTCCCGCAAGTAGGAACACCGGGCACTACGAAAATCGGACGCTGTGTACCTTGGCGAGCGCTGGGCCCGTGAGAAAGGCTTATAAATTCAGCAAATATATTTAATGTCGTCCAGGATTTATGATGTGGTTATCATTGTACTGACATATATTTGCGTTGACTTACAAGGAAGATTTGATATAAATTTTAACTCCACAACATTTTTTCCTTCATTTTTTGGCACAGCGACTTGCATGCAATGAACGTGCCAATCTTCACTGTCAGTGCGCTTTCAATTGCAGCATGATTTCTTTCAGCCATATTAATACTGCGCAAAAGGTGGATGACTAAGCAGAGACTACTTCCATTGACTGAGTGCTTGACGGGGCTACACATTTTGACAATTTTATTATTCAGTCCTTACGCTTTTGCTCCTCGTTTTTTACTAATATGTAAAATATCACGCAAGATACTTCGGCGCCACAAAGAGGCAGATATCATCATAGACATATGCGTGCATGAATCAACACCGCAAAAATTGCACCTTGCGCAGAACTAAAATATTTTAAATCCGATTTGAGATCTATGCCATCGTTTCAAATGAAGCTATAAATGCTATCATCAGACAATCCTGTTTCTTTCAGTGAGCGTGTGTGTTAGTTTTTTTGTGCTCCCAAGAGCGCGCGTGCATGCGCTTGTACGCGTGTGTGTCTCTGCAGATATTTTTACTGGCGCGCGTGTGCATGCGCGTGTACGCGTGTGTGTCTCTGCAGATATTTTTACTGCATCTGCATATTGCACTAGCGTACAATTATTTTTGTTTTGCCATGTTCTGGGCTTCTTCCTCATTTAGACGACACGCTGTATGTAACCTCGTCTTGTTATTTTGCTAGCTTCACCTGATGCTGTAGATTTTTGTAACTAACATTGCACTCAAGGTTCTGATGATGAGCTCTAAAAATATTTTAGTAATTGTAACTAAGAATAAGCAATTATTCTTTTCTCCTTTTCGTTCATTTTCGTTCCTTTCTTTACATCTGCCGTGACAAGCACAATATTCGAGCAACAGTGTGAGTATTCTAATATATTAATAATAATCACAACAATTTATTGTGCCAAATATATAAAAAAATGTGCGAACAGCCGGCCGTCCAAAGCCTCATAGCGCTTCAGCGCCACAGCCCGAAAGGCAGCGGAACTACGCCTGCATATACACAATACAGGGCATGATACGACAAATTAAACATGTCAAAGCTTCAAAATAGTTGAGTGAGCTCTTCCATGTCTGTCTCTTTCTTTATGTCCGTGTTGATTGGAACCCTTCCGAAAAAGACGTTATTGTGGCACCCGCCGATATGAAAATTTCAAGTGGCTCTTGTAACACCCTCCTTTTTATGGGGACCGGGAGTGCAGTGAGGCGCTTTATTTGCGCTGCTTCTTTTCATATTATAATGGGCACAGGCTTAAGACTGTTTCCCAACACGCGAAGCAATAGACTCCGCCGTTCTGCATGAGTTCACCCAATGGGAAAATTGAGAAGTAGCGCACGTGGGTGAGACAGAGCGGAATATGCGCCTCACTGCGTAATAAGAAGAGCTCATAGAGCCGTAAACCAAATGTAATAAGGGCCACTTGAGTGCCACTCATGAGATATTACTGTATTCTGTGCTCGTCTGAGAAGAAAAGTCTATTCAAAGGTAAAAGTATAACACTTTATTTCAAAATGAATCATTTGTTCTTATTGCTTCACTTTGGCACAGAATATCGCGGCTGACTAGAGTCGTTGCCTAGTACAAATGTTAAGACAGTGTGCCCTGCTCATTTCGTGAACTGGGAGACGGAGACATCGTTTTAGAATATGAGCTGCCGGAAGGGAATTCAGTTCTGAAAACGCCATCGACACCTATACTCCGTTTCATACTTAGCTGTCTACGCAGCCAAGGCTACGGTGCCTGTTTGCGATCCTCGTCCGCATCATAATATAGTGCGTCAAAAATAAAATTAGAAATGAATTGACAAGCAAAGTGAACAGTAGTTGATATTATAGTAGACCGATGGAAGTGTTTTATTTTGCAAATAGATTGATTTTTCTTTTATGTTTTCCAGAACCGAGTGACGCAGATTTTTCGTTTTCTCAGGCGCCGGCTGTATCAGGTTTTCGCAGCTGAGCCGGCAGGTCTGTTTGTGAAAATGGCGTCGCTGTCACCTGCTCGCTTGTTTTCTTCCCCCGCTTCGACTTCGAAAACATCTCCTGTTCGCCTCTTTTCCAAGGTGAAGTCTCCAAAGTTTTCTAAAGACTGCAAGGCGGTGATAGTTAATGTCTACGCAAGCATAAGGAAGCTCCACCCCGAGAAGACTGTGCGTGACGTTCTCGCAATTGTGGGCGAGATGACCGGAGTGAGCCCTCGGACAGTTGTGAGGTTTAAGAAAGAAGGTCTTTCTGGCGGAGTAAAATAATTGAAGCCACACTGAATTCTATCACCCCACAATTAATGATTCATTGTGTGCAGCATGCGAAAAAATCCGTGAACACCAAAAAACAGCGCCTCTCAGCACGTCCGTTGCGAACTCTCACTTCACTTTCGTTTCCCTGCGGAAAAAGTTAACAGCACGCTTCTTATTAAAGAAGTCATTTCATTTTGATAACAAAAAAGGCCACTTATATATGGCTCGCATTTAGACTTTCTATCTAGAGATTCGCCGAAAAAAGATAAAAAAAAAGAACAAACCTACGCTGAGGATCGAGCCTGGGCCCCCTCACAAAATGAACAAACATGCCCGCGCTTCGTACCACTCAGCCACGACGCGAGGCGGAGTAACACATTTTGTTAGTTTTTTTTTGACGGACTACTTCCGTACCTTTGGCTGTGTAGACAGCTATGTATGAAACGGAGTATAAGCAAAGCAGAGAATTTCATAGAATACCTTGAAGGTGGCCATGACGTGAAAAACAAATTGCACGTGAAAACTCTTTTCTAAGCTTTAAATCGCAAGTAATAATCATCACGATGCTGCAGTTCACCCAGAGAACCTAAGCTACACTAGCCACGAAGTCAGATGTCTGGTCTTGCCAAGCAGAGCCTTATCTCTGCCCCTCTTTGATTGGGCGCGTAGTGTTTCAGAGAGTGGCCGGCAACACATATCTTTCAGAAGCAATAATGTCTTAGTTTGTTTTATAGAATCAGCGAAATAAATATCTTAAAAAGGGAATTTTTTTTACTATCTACCGGTGCGCACGTTGAAATGCTCATACCAAGAAAAAATTGTATTGAAACATGTGCCCCACAGGCATTGTTCTGATGGTTACTTTATATTAAACCCGCTGTGCATTTGGCTCTGCTCGAAAGGCATTTTTATTCTTCTTTCTTTTTAGTTTTGGGAACCCAAAGTTCTATTTCTCATTACACTCGATCTTTTCTGTGCTTCCTCCACTATGGCGTAGCCGATTGGTTTTAAGCGTGCTTACTGGCGCTTGCTTAATGGCAGCAGTTTTTTTGCCGTTACCGAATAAGTTAAGAACAAACAGTACAACGCTTTGCAGACTTCAATAACTGATGCACTTCCTAGCGTGTTCTTTAGGTACTTTCCTGTGATCCACCCCCCTCCCCCCTCTCACCCGCAGATTTTTTACGGCCTAGGCGCCGAAGACATAAGTGGCCCAGTTGGTGGCAGGCGACTCAAACTCATTCCCCACCACCACCACTAGCAGCACAGATGTGAATTGAGTACTTAAAGCGAAGTCCGCACTCCGAGACAAAAATAAAAGAATACTTTGTTTTAGAAGTCTTACCCTATCATGTAAACATCGAGGGCAGAACTCACGGTTTAGGCAGGAGAAAGGAATTGGATTTTAAAGTGGCATAGAAAGACATCTTTGCCTGTAGTAGCGTCAGGCTATATTTCAGCGTGACGCATTCATTTATTTTGAAGTTTGCGTCCATATGACTTAATTTTTGTGCCGTTTGGAAGTAGTTGGCTGTTCTCCTGAATCACTTCATAAACCAGATTTTCAAAAAGTAGGAAATGTTCATGAAGCATAACAAGCGCAAAATATGCAAATTTCATAGCTCTTGCAATCAACATATCGAAACTGAATACCTCATTGTTCGCTACAAGCCGCACACAGATGGCGCTTGTTGATCACGTTCAGGAAAGCTGGACTTGAATCCTCTAAGCACGTTCACTAGAAGCCTCCTTATGACATGTAGGCTCCACCTACTTCGAAAGAGTACAACAGCCAGCATGGATTTTCTTGTCCAACATCGCTGAAATAACCAGATTTTTTAGAATCCGTACTTGCAGAGTAAGGAGACGAAACACCCCTCTTGATGTTAACCTTTCTGAGGACGGGGAAATTAGAGTTCGTTTTCTCTCTGTTATACCATCCTACCTAAAAGGTAAATGGGGCGAAGGAGAGGGCGTGCTTAATATGTCTCGTTTCACAAAAAGGTTATATACGTTAAAACTGGAAGTCCTCTTATTTAACCTATTTTCACATCCTCTATTCACCATCAGAAAAGAAAGAAAAACAAAAACGAGAAAGAAATGCAGAGCCCAGCATTCTTCGTCCGCACTCGTAATGGGACGGCTGGGCCATATCCAAGATGCAAAGCAAGTGCCGAGCTGGCAGGATGGTCGGGAGCCGTGGTCGGAATGCTAGAACTGAATGTACACCATGATGCTCCTGCATAAGAT
The DNA here is from genome assembly GCF_052857255.1 of Amblyomma americanum. NCBI lineage: Eukaryota > Metazoa > Arthropoda > Arachnida > Ixodida > Ixodidae > Amblyomma > Amblyomma americanum. Next base: position 95,224,725 of record NC_135499.1, on the reverse strand, counting down.
TTTTCGAGCATGCACTTTGCCTATAGAGAGGATATGTCCAAACAGAGCTTGAATGCAGATGGAATCAACAGACCTGTTTGACGATCCCATCCGCCCATGCTGCTGACATGCTGCTGGAATAATGCGGGCACCAATGCGAGGAGTCTCTGTGTGTCTTTGTGCGAATATACATTTTTCTTTGAATGCAAGTACCAAATGATTAAGGAGCCGCATTCTGCAATGGTCAATTATTCATTTTCTATATAGGATCCATTTGTTCTTCTGTCATTGGTCGCCGTTTTGAGGTGATGCAGCCGCGGCATTCCAGCGTCGTGAAAAGCGACCGCACCACTAGCTTGTTGGCGGCCTGTTGAAGATGCTCCCCACGTATCGCATCCAAAAGTGAGCCAGTTCGTGCCGCGATTGGCGCTTGGGGACCCGCTACGCTGTGATTTTTATGACTGGCCGCTTGCTGCTTTCATTTGACGCTCCCGTCACGCTGACGTCACGCCAAGTGACATGAAATACGCATTATGGATTCTTACTGAATACGGTCCGAGAACAACTGTCTAAGCGGGGTTCGTGAACAAATGGTGTCCCGGAATAAAGACTGCAGCCATTACGTGGATTTTTAAAGAGCCTCACCTCTTTTATCTATAAAAGCTCTTCACCACCAGTACAATGATTTCGGCCACCTGGCATCCTTACGTGCACTGACATCGCACAGCACACGGGCGCCTTTGCGTGAATGGCCTTTCAGAGTTTCGTATCCGTGAGTCGGATTAGATTGTTTCTCCCGTAAAGCGCTTGTTTGCTCGCGGACGGCGCGATAAATGCACACTGTACAAGTATTCATCTTTTTGATTAGATACCCATGATTACAACAGATGTATTCACAGCACTCTATTCGGTCAGTTGCGTTCGGTCTCTAAGGAAGATCATTATCTATCTTTTATTTCGTGTTTCCTGAGAACCGTGGACAGATCATGAGTGGTGATATGTACTATCTATATATAAAGTGTAAGGCTAAAGAAGAAGATGCGTCTGATGATTTGAAAAGACGAAGACGAGGTGACAGTGTTCTCGAGAGTTTTTGCCAGCGCTACGCTTGTGTGTCTTTTGCCGATCTGATCCCAGACTGCTGCCGTTGCCGTTCCCGTCGCCCCAGTACCTCGTAACAAACCCCCCGTTACATTTGGTGGAGGTGCGGGGTAAAAACATCGGCCCTGGAGCTCCGTAGTCGTGCTCTCCCGGCGCGCACGATGCCTGAGGACGTCCAACACCAGGCCGTACAAGTGGGCCAGGCTGTCATCTGTGCCGGCTCTCTTCGTCAACGGGACCCGACCATTTTCAGCGGGACTGACGAGAACGATGTGGAAGATTGGCTCACATCGTACGAGCGGGTGAGCGTATACAACAAATGGGACGATGTGACGAAGCTAAACAACGTCATCTTTTATCTCGCCGGTGTGGCTAACCTCTGGTATCGCAACCATGAGGCAGATATTCAAACCTGGTCCATTTTTAAGACTAAATTTGCAGACGTATTTGGTCGACCGGCTGTCAGGCAACTCCGAGCCGAACAGCGATTGCGTGAACGATCTCAGCAGGCTAGTGAAAGCTTCACTAGCTACATTGAAGATGTCGTCGACTTGTGCAAGCGGGTCAACGCTCGTATGTCGGAAGCCGACAAGATCCAACACATCTTGAAAGGCATCGATGACGACGCTTTTCAGATGCTTCTAGCGCGCGACTTGCGTACCGTTGCTGAAGTCGTCACGCTGTGTCAAAGCTTTGAGCAGTTGCGCAAGCAGCGGATTCTGACACGCCAGCGGCCACAGCAGGTTGAGTCGCTCGCTGGGCTCACGCCTGCTCCTGACCCCTCGCTGCTACAGCAGATTAAAGACTTCGTGCGGGAAGAAGTGGCACGTCAACTTTCCTTTCTGCCGAGCGCTCACGACCGACCATCATATCTGACTCCAGCGCTCCGACATACAATTCAAGAGCAAGTTGCTGAGGCTCTTCCACCGGCTCATCCGTCACCACCTGTCACGGTTCCGCTGACATACGCTGACGTTGTCGCCAGACCACAACCTGTGGCGGCTCCGCTCACATATGCCGAAGCCGTCGCGAGACCGCCTCCTGTCGCGGCTCCAGTGACATATGCCGATGTCGTAGCAAGACCGCAGCCGCCAATCTATAGTGCGCCTCCGGCGCATTTGCGAGGGCCAGTGGCTTACCGACGACCTACTCCAAGGGTCAGCGATTCCTGGCGCACAACGGACAATCGGCCGATTTGCTTCTTTTGTGGTCTCCCAGGTCATGTAGCTCGGCATTGCCGCCGTCGTCTCCCGGACGCGGAAATTCCTCCCCAAGCTCCTGGGTACTGGCCCCCACCGAGTCAGTACTCTGTACCAGCTGCGCCGTCGCAAAGTCGTACTTCCTCGCCGGACCGTTCTACCCTCTCCAGCCGCCGGCCCTCTTCTCCACGACGCCGGTCTATTTCGCCTATGCGACGTCGCCCCACCGCTAACCAGGAGGAAAACTAGGCGCCGCAGTTCCTGAGGCGAGAACTGCGTCCACAACGAACTTCGAAAGGCCTCATCCGTCAGCCGCTAACCTCATTGAAATTTCCGTCGACGGCGTTTCTGTCATGGCGCTTGTCGACAATGGTGCTGCCGTTTCCGTCATGGACGCAAAGCTGTGTAGTTCTTTCAGAAAACTAAGGACGCCAATTGCTGGACTCTCACTGCGCACCGCCAGCGCTCAGAACATCCAGCCGTCAGCAGCGTGTACCGCTCGCGTTGTAATCCAGGGGACCATTTATGCCGTCGAATTCGTCGTACTGCCCTGCTGTTCTCATGCTGTTATCCTGGGCTGGGATTTCCTATCGTGCCATGCTGCTATCATCGATTGTGCTCGGGCTGAAGTCGAGTTCTCTCACCTGCCCGAAGCTGTCTTGGACACTGCCCCTCCTGGTGCCTGTGTTAAGGCCCTAGTTGCCGAAGACATTGACCTGCCTCCCTGCTCTTCAGTCCTCGTACCCCTCTCTTGCGGCCCTCTTCGCGACGACCCTGTCCTCTTCACTCCGTCCCCTATCTTTATGCACCGCAAGTGTCTGCCTCTGCCATACGCTGTACTGACTATATCCGCTGGCCTCTCCGTACTGTTCGTGTCTAACCCATTCTCGTTCCCCAACGCCTTGCGCCTAGGTGAATGTCTCGGCACTGTACAACCATTCGCGTCTCTGCTCATCCGCGAAGAGACGGACGACGCGCCGCACCTCTCCATAGCCGCACTCAGCCCACCTACTGCTGCGCCCGATCCCTCCTCAACCGAAGCATTCCTTCGCTCCATCGACGACAACCTTCCAGCGCCGCAAAGGGCACAGCTTCTCACTTTACTTAATCAGTTTCGCTCATCATTTGACTCACATCAAAGTTCCTTGGGCCAAACTTCCACTGTCACCCATGCCATCGACACAGGTGACCACGCACCGCTGCGACAACGTCCCTATCGTATGTCTGTCGCCGAGCGCCAAGTTATTGAAGACCAAGTCGACAAGATGCTCCAGAGCGGCGTCATTCAGCCCTCAAGCAGCCCATGGGCGTCGCCTGTGGTGCTCGTCAAAAAGAAGGATGGCTCCATACGCTTCTGTGTAGATTACCGCCGCCTTAATAAGATTACGCGCAAAGATGTCTATCCCCTCCCGCGCATAGACGACGCTCTGGACTCTTTGCAAGGGGCCGAACTCTTTTCATCTCTTGATTTGCGTTCCGGGTACTGGCAAGTTCCTATGAAAGAAGCCGATCGCCCCAAAACCGCCTTTTTGACACCGGATGGCTTGTATGAATTTACGGTGATGCCCTTCGGGCTTTGTAACGCCCCCGCGACTTTTGAGAGGATGATGGACACCATTTTGCGCGGACTTAAGTGCAAAACATGCCTTTGCTACCTCGACGACATTGTGGTCTTTTCCCCGGACTTTGACACCCACCTCTCCCGTTTGAAGCACGTCTTGACCTGCCTCTCTGACGCCGGCCTGCAGCTGAACTTAAAAAAATGCCGTTTTGCCGCTCGTCAATTAACCATCTTAGGTCATGTTGTCTCTAAGCAGGGCGTCAGTCCCGACCCAGCGAAACTTCGTGCTGTGGTTGACTTTCCCAAACCTACCTCCATCAAAGACCTGCGCAGCTTCCTGGGTTTGTGCTCATATTTCCGCCGGTTTATTCGCAACTTTGCGTCCATTGCTGCGCCTTTGACTCAACTGCTGTCTGGAAGTGCGGATTTATCACTGTGGTCTCCAGCGTTCGACGACGCATACACCACCTTGCGCCGTCTCCTCACGGCGCCGCCCATTCTGCGCCATTTCGACTCGGCCGCTCCTACCGAAGTGCACACGGACGCCCGCGGTGTTGGCCTCGGCGCTGTCCTCGCCCAACGAAAACCTGGCTTTGACGAATACGTCGTTGCTTATGCTAGCCGCACACTCACACCAGCAGAACGCAACTACTCCGTAACTGAAAAAGAGTGTTTGGCGATTGTATGGGCCCTCGCGAAGTTTCGACCGTACATTTATGGGCGCCCTTTTGACGTTGTGACCGACCACCATGCGCTCTGTTGGCTTTGCAACCTGAAAGACCCCTCCGGCCGCCTCGCTAGGTGGGCCCTTCGCTTGCAAGAATATGATATCCGCGTCGTGTATCGCACCGGCCGCAAGCATCAAGACGCCGATGCACTGTCACGCTGCCCCCTTCCATCCGAGATCGCCAGCCTTTCCACCTCCGACGCTTCTCTGCCCTTGCTTCGCCTCAGCGACATGCCTTCAGCGCAACGCATGGATCCCTGGATCGCTTCCCTTCTCGACTTTCTCGCCAACCCGACGGCTGCTTCACCGTCACGTGCGCTCCGCCGCCAAGCTGCCCATTTTGCGATCCGTGACACCCTACTTTATCGCCGTAACTACAACTCCGAAGGTCGCAAGTGGCTGCTCGTTATTCCACGTCACTTACGCTCGGAGATATGCGCATACTTCCATGCTGCCCCCCACAGCGGTCACGCGGGCGTTTTCAAGACCTACACCCGCATACGGCTGCGCTACTACTGGCGCGGAATGTACACCTTTATCATGAAGTACGTGCGCGCATGCATTCCCTGCCAACGTCGCAAGACACCTCCCCATCGTTCTGCTGCTGAGCTGCAGCCGTTACCATGCCCTCCACGCCCGTTCGACCGCGTTGGCATTGATTTATACGGTCCGCTTCCATACACTGCAGACGGCAACCGTTGGGCTATAGTAGCGGTGGATCACCTTACACGATATGCCGAAACTGCTGCCCTTCCGGCTGCCACAGCGACGGACGTCGCCTCCTTCATTTTGCACCGATTCATCCTTCGCCACGGTGCACCTCGTGAACTGCTCAGTGACCGAGGCCGCGTGTTCTTATCTGAGGTGGTGAAGGCGCTTCTCAAAGAGTGCAACACGATTCACCGAACTACCACCGCCTATCATCCGCAGACCAATGGCCTCACTGAGCGATTTAACCGCACACTCGGAGACATGCTCTCCAAGTACGTCGCTTCTGACCACACGAATTGGGATCTCGTCCTTCCGTACGTTACTTATGCGTACAATACGGCTACGCAGTCTACCACCGGATTCTCTCCTTTCTTCCTACTTTACGACCGCCAACCCTCTGCTACTATCGACACTATCCTCCCTTACCGCCCTGATGAATCCGAATATCGGCCTGTTTCCGACGCCGCGCAACACGCCGAAGCCTGCCGCCAAATTGCCCGGTCACTCACCACTGACACCCAGCATCGCCAGCGCTCCCGCCTCGACCAGGACCAAACCCCACCGAACTACACTTCTGGTGCACTTGTGTGGCTCTGGATCCCTTCAGGAACTCCCGGTCTCTCCTCAAAATTTCTTGCGGAGTACCATGGTCCCTACCGTGTGCTGGAGCGCACCTCTCCGGTTAATTATATCGTGGAACCCCTCACGCCATCTCCTGATCTCCGCCGCCGAGGACGGGAGACCGTTCATGTCCAGCGCCTCAAGCCCTACTACGACCCCGCCGTCTTGCCATCATCCTAAGTCGCCAGGATGGCTCCTCTTGTCCCCGGGGTGATTGTAAGGCTAAAGAAGAAGATGCGTCTGATGATTTGAAAAGACGAAGACGAGGTGACAGTGTTCTCGAGAGTTATTGCCAGCGCTACGCTTGTGTGTCTTTTGCCGATCTGATCCCAGACTGCTGCCGTTGCCGTTCCCGTCGCCCCAGTACCTCGTAACAAACCCCCCGTTACAAAAGCAATATATATGCTCTTATAGAGCTAGAAGCCGCAACCGTCGCTTACTTTACGAGCGTCCAGAATTTTGAACCTTTCCAGGCTCTTAAAGGATGCAGACAAGAACTTTTTTTCTTTCATTCGGCAGCATTAGAACAGTTATTCCTCAGTCCAAATTTCCATCTGCACTTCCAGATTATTTAGCAGCAGTGTATTTATGTATATAATATCAAGAAGTTTTCGTTCTTTGCATGTCGTTGATTTTTCGCAGGTCCAGAGCCTTGCTAAGCCGAGAGCAGGAGGAAATGCTTCTTGAAAGCACTGAGGCTGAGTTGAGAGAAGTTTAATTACAAAATCATGAACCTGAAAGAAGACATCCAAGAAGCATTGAGACAACGAGAGGAAGAGAGAGGCCGTCGTGTGAGGTGCACGCAAGCTGAGCAGGGCGGCGAGGCACGATGCTTTTCGCCCATCATCGCACGGTCGTGCAAAGTTACAGCACAACGCTCAGGAGCAGGGAGCGAAGAGGTGCCGCTGCATTATCTTTCTCAGCCCAAATCGCGGGGTACGTGTCCCCGCCTACTGCTTTACCAGCTTGCCTAGAGCACTACACTCGCTCTCCATGCAGTTCAATCATGATGCAAACCGCGCTGAAAAATCACCATGTGGAGCGACAGACAGGTGTGCAAATTTAAAAACTCTGAATGAATAAAAACAGAAGAAAGCAACAAAACATCAGTGCTAAAAACACTTTGGACGTAGACATGGGAAGCAATCAACAGATTTGTATACTCGTGCAAAAACGTTATTTGATTTGATCTCCACCTCGATTTGTGCTATAATAGGCAGAGCAGTTTCGAAAACACGCTGCGTCATCTCACAACGCTACGGAGCTTGAAACCCAAGAAAGTGGAAATTATTTTGGAATCATACCGTATCATGACATATAGTAGCCCAATAATAGCTGTGGTAGAGTACTACCCATGGATCATGCAGGGAAAGTTTAGGTTTATGTGGATAAATGACAAACCTGCACTGATCCTCTATGTTGCGCGCAACAATAGAACAATAGAAGGATTTTGTGGCGTTTAATCATTTTGAGTTATTTAAATGCGCTGTGATCGTCCAACGGCGTTTATGTTTTTGTTGTTTATTCACGCATGTCACACACATACATTTAAGGGTCGCTTGAGCATTCTGTACTTGTATGCAGTCCAAGCTAGCAGTCAGTCAATACACAGCGCATGTAACGTGTTTATAAACTTGGGCATCAACACTACATTCTTGACAGGACACCAACTAATGTATACAAAGTAACAGCGAAATTCAATACGGTATTCACTCATGACTGGAAAATTAGCGCAAAAAGGACGAAAGTTGGGAAGCCTACAGAATATGAATTGTTCATCATCACTTCAATTCTTTACCTTCGTATTCCTTATTATGTTTTTGTTGCCTGTTTCCAGAATATATTTTTATACTGTTCCCAATTAAAATCAAGATGTGAAAAAGCGCTCGTGTGTTTCCCCTTCCTTCCGTCGTCGTTTTTTTGCGCTAATTTTCCAACATGCAACAACTCCAACTCTCCCAGCTTGGGGTCCTTATGCTTTTTCGCACCTGACAATGGATTTCAACAAATAAACAAAGAAACAAAGGGAGAAAAAGCTTGCAGGCGCAAGCAAATTACTCTTCCACATATACTCATTGGGACGCCAAGAAGGTGACTATTCATCCGTACGGTTTATAACACACAAGAACTTCATAAAGCACACCCTAAAAACCAAACTGACTTGGCCCTTTCTCACAAATGTAACCACGCAAAGAGAGAAAATAAGAAAAACAAAGACAAGTTGGTATAAGTGACACATAAAGTTTTCGTTAAAAAACTACAAGACAGATAGGATTACTCACGATAAAAACATATTTTTTATTATCTCTCGCACTATTTTTGCTGACTATGTTCACAGTACATCAGATGTCATGTCATTAAACTGAGAGGAAATGTAATAGATTCTGCATCTTTTCCATAGTTCATGTGTATTCCAAGGACAACCTAAGTTTAATTCCATGTATGGTAAATTTGCTTTACTGTTTTAGCAATTTACAACACAGATCATAGTAATGTCTTGTGTAGATCTCGTAACCGCGTAGCTTTTCAAACGGTAACATGTTTAACCCTGTAGTTAGTGTTTGTTTAATCAGTTGTATGATATCCATACCGTAGCTAGTACTTCTGAGACACCGATATATAACACTGTTTACTTTAAATATTAGTGTAATAGAAAAGAAGCCGTATAAAGTCATTACGTATCAAAATTAGGATCCTCCTAGGGCTGGTAAATTATTTTTAACAACTGCACAGGTGTATAGACATTTGTATTATGTGGTTGCAAAGCTAAAGCACACAACATCCTGGAGGTATGCCCCATGTGGCTATTTGCAGTTTTTGCAATTTTGCTGTATTTCAGTATTCGTAGGTGGCCTAAAACACAGCCTCCGCGCAGAACTTTTTACCGTGGACGTAAAGTTGAGAATGACCATTTATGCATGTAGATGAGCATTACCTCATGGATGCTAATGCGTCATACCCTTAAGTCGGAGCTTAAGTGTCCCCTCCAGTTTCTGTGTTCTCGTAAAGAAGGCAGTCTGCTAAGTGTTCGAGCCTGGGGATGCGCTATAACTAACTCAGTATCATCAGCAAACTGAAATAAATTGCTTTAAATTCTACTTTCTAAGATAATTTTTATACAACTGCTATAAAAAGGGGGCAAGGGAAGAGCCTTGCTGCACACCATATTTACGCTGGAATAAGTTCGCTCCACCACTTTCCTATTTTCACATCTTCCTTCAAATTTCTGATATTGATTCGAAACCAAGTTGCATAAGAATCTCATTATATCCGCTTCTGTCAAGTTTGAATAACATATTTTCTCAGTCAAGGATATCAAACCCCTTGTAAGAACCGACAGCGCTGTGACTACTATTGATTTTCATCAATTTTCTAGTTGACAGAGTCAGAAAAACCTTAGAATAACGTGTTAATAATGTTCCCCTTTTTGAAGCTATGTTGATAGGTTGATTAATCATTTATTGAAGAGGGTGGTGGCTGCAGTTCTGCGTATGGGCCTCAGTCAAGGGCTGCGGAGGCTTCTGCAGACCTACTATCAATCAGAGGGAGCGTTGCCTGGTCGTCAAGGCGTGCGCTCGCCAGCTTCACCGCCCACAGCTCCAGGGTCGCATCACGCGGCTTGAGGTGGTGGGGTTTTAGGGACATGTACATTTGATATGTGTCATGGTTAGTGTCACCACACCATGGACATTTATCTTCGTAAAGTGGTGGGTGTAGGCGATGTAAGTCCTGTAGGTGAAGGTAGGAGTTTGTGTAAAGACGCCGTAGGAGGCAAAATTCTGCCGAGCGGAGGGAGGAACGAGGAGAGGGTAGAGGTGTCTATTAAGGAGCTGTGTTTTGAGCCGAGTGCCAAAGTGGGAGGATGGGGGCATAGTTCAGGAGGGGATGGCCTCCCTCGGTGGGTATATTCTCGAGCTAGCGCGTCCGCCCTGACGTTGCCATCGCGGCCCTCGTGGCCGGGCACCCAAGTAATGACGTGGTCTTGATGGCACTCAATATGCGTAGCGCTTGTCGCAAAGCACGGCCTCAGGAATACGCTCGGCCGGCGGCTTGAAAGTCGGTGAGTTTATGACGGGTTGGACTGGGGGCACTCATTTTATGGAGTGGGCGACGGGGATTGTTTCAGCGTCTAATGGGCCTGGGGATCGGAGAGAGGCTGTCAGAAGTGGAATATTGCTGCGGTCTATGACAGCACAGGCGAATGTCTGTGAGTGGGCGTAGGAGGCGATGTCGATGTAGACAGCGGTAGAATCTTGCCCGTGTTGTCTTCGCAGACGCCGGAGTCGGGCTTGTCTCCTTGCCCTTTGGAGTTCATGCTCCTTGTATCTTGAGATAGGGATTCGGTTAAGGTGGGTGCGGATGGTGGGAGGATGTATTCCTGTGAGGGTGGGCACCTGCGTTGCTTGGGGATCCCTGGGAAGACGAAGACACCGAGCTGTGTGGACGTATTCTACATGGGCTCTCGCTTCACAGCCACCTTTGGCGGAAATACTGCATTCTCTGAGCTCCCGTTTTTGGGAATTCTTCGGAGCATTGCCCCGTACCCGCGAACAGCAGTTCTGGCAAGTCAACGCTCTTTTCTGTGTGCCTCACGGACTTCTCTACACGCTGCCGTGCCCTCAGGGCCCTGGGCCCTGCGCTCGCTTGTTCGAGCCAGCCGGCCGCTCACACGACCTCAACTATGAACTACACCGTCGTGGGGGATGACATTTCGCCCGCGGAGCTGGCGTCCGGAGAATGGGAAACCGTTCTTCGCCTGCAAGACCGCGCCCGGCGCCTGCAGCAAGACGCCGCCAACGATGACTCCGGCGTTCCTGCCAAGAAGAAACGGAAGCCGCCCGCTATCAAAAGGCAAGTGCCGCTACCGCAACTCCCAAAGAGCGACTACAAAATAATCTGCCGTCCGCGAGGCTTGAACTTAAACGACTTTGCGCCACGCCAACTCGAACTCACCATGTGCGCGGCAGCCAATGTTCCTCTTCAGGCCGCACTAACTGAAGACACCATGCGTGTTAATTCTAATAACAACACGCTCACTCTAAGCACCCCGGCACGCCAGCGAGCTGCAATGTACTCCGAAGTCAAAGCGTTCCAGCTTGGAGATCACACCTATAAAGTGGCGACGTATGTAGCAGCGCCAGACGACTCAGTCAGAGGTGTCATTTATCAAGCCTACGACGGAAGCTCGCCGGAGGAAGTCCGACAAGGCTTCATTAATCGCAACCCGGGTGTCGTGATCCTCGACGCTCGTCAGCTGGGTCGTTCAAAAACGATCCAGATAACATTCCAAGGGAACAAAGTTCCGAGCCAGATCTACTATTGGGGATCCGTATTCCATGTGCACCCTTACCGGGAACAAGTCGAAAGCTGCTACAACTGCAGGAGAGTCGGACATAGAGCCGACGTCTGCTACAGACCCAAAGCCAACCTGTGCCACCGATGTGGCGAGAACCATCCTGCACCGCCTGATGGGGAGCCACTCACATGTAAACCCGATTGCATCGTGTGCCATGGGGCACACCACACCGGGAGCCGGAATTACAAGCACCGCCGCGTGGTCCGGAGACAACAATCACATAGGCTTAACGAGGGTGCGGCCCAGCATCACGTGGAAGGTGTGGCCCAACATCACGTGGAGCATCACCCGAGATCCAGGCACCGATCTTCGAGCCAGGGGAGGAACCAAACATGGAACCAGGGCCGAGATAGATCCAGTTCCTTCCCGCCGCTGAGTGGGGCGGCTGATGGAGAGAAGAGCACAAGTTCAGACCGAGGCAGAAGCAGCAGCCGAACCAACAAAAAGGTGAGCTGGCCAAATCCGGCCTCCCAACAGATGAGTGCTCGGGAGAAGGAACATATAGAACAATTCCACAAATAGTTTAAGGGATGTGACGAGAGTAGTGAAAAAGCCAAAGTAGAGTCTATGATTAGAAAAGCATACAAGGTAGCATTAGGGCTACCGAACTGTACCTCCACCGGAAGGTTTCTGGGCTTGGGAGTACACAACACCTTATATGAGCTTACAGAGGCACACTTAACAATGCATAGAGGCCGGCTTTCCCGCACCAAAGCAGGAAGAACCATACTTGATCGTTTAGGACTAGGCATACAGTTGCCACCCCAAGATACCAAAACACAGATACCTAAACGCATCGCTAATGTAATAAGAGTTAAGCCACTAGCTAAGAATATGCATCCTGCTCACCACGAGGGGAGAAGAAGGGCTAGGGCAAAAGCTCTACACAACATATACAACCAAGATGAACATGCAGTATATGTAGATGCCGCAGAATATCCCCAGAAACAAGCGTTCGCACTAGCGGCGGTGGACACGCAAGGTAGACTGATAGTCTCCGGCACTACCATAACGAAATCCTCGGAAACGGCAGAAGAGGCGACAATCGCCCTTGCTATCGTTAACACAGAAGCTACTACCATACTCAGCGACTCTAAATTTGCCATACGCAATTATGCGAGGGGCAGAATTTCTCAGGCAGCAATGAGCATATTGGGTCAAACCAAAGACTTAGACAGAATTATTGCATTGATATGGGTCCCGGCTCACTCGGGGAACCCTGGTAACGAAGCGGCCCACATAACAGCTCGAGGATTCGTCAGCCGAGCAGGGGACGCTGTCGTTGCTGAGAGTTTTTCGAAGGACGGCCTATCATCTTTTCACGATATTACTAATCATTTTAAACTTGAAAGGAGGATATTCCCTCCTCCAGACATAGCCTTTATAAGGAGCAGGAGACCACTTGGAGGCGACTCCAGACGCGATCCTTCATGACGCCTTACCTGTTGTCAAAATTCTACCCCGGTGAATACGACCCTGCATGTACATTATGTGGTGATTTAGCCACGTATGATCACCTATTGTGGAATTGTAAAGAGGAGCCGCCCCCGAAATCTCTAATACAGGTTCCTACTCTCGAGCAGTGGGAGGCCGTGTTGGTCAGCTCAGACTTGGGAGTTCAAACCCCGGTCATTGAATGGGCTAGCCAGGTCGCTGTCAGCCGTGGACTGATAGCCATCTAGCACGGATCGTCTGCATTCTGCTTTTTCTGACGAATTAAATGTTTTCCAATCCAAATGGGGATCCCTGATGTGTTGGAGGGTAGCTCGTGTGGAGGGTGTTGTGAAAAAGCGCGTGCGTTGGCAGGAGAGGACCGTATTACGGATTTGATCGAAGGTGTTCTGGATGCCAGAGTTACCAGTCGAGTTGTGGACGTTCGCATCGCAAATCCCAGAGCGGTTTTGAAAATATTTCGGGTGGGGACTTTAGCCTTGTATTGGTTGTTTTTGATGAGGGGCAGATTGAGAAGTCTTTACTGAATGCGGCTAACAGCAAGGGCCTTGTCGAGTCGGGGAGTGTCCCCTTCGTGCATTCTCTTTCTGTGCCACGCTATGCGGCGGATCTTGCGGAGGGTTTACATGGTGTGGGCGGGTTTGCTGGCGTGCTGAACCCAGAGGCTGATAGCTTGAATAGGCAGACGTTTCCAACTGAGACGGTCATGGATTTGGAGGTATACAGCGCCAGATGACTTGCAGCGGTGGCCGTGGTTGGTCGCCAACAGGTGATGTTTTTCACTAAATGAAATGATCAGCTTTGCTATGTACTTTCCTATAGTATGTATTTCTGCATATGTGATTCAAAGATATCAAACTCACCGTCTGAAATCGGAGCCAGAAACTGATACCTAGCACAAAGACACTCTAGCCGCAATTCGAGTGCGGCAGACTACTGTATATTCTTCGGAACAGCAGCCGCTGCGTGTTAATGAAAACTAAGCATATAATAATTTAAACTCTATAGATAAAAACTTTATAATTTGCGTTTACGTTTTTCTTGCTCTATTAGCACCACCCTTAACGTCGCCACAATTTGCAAGCTATTCAGAAGATCGGAAAATATTCAATTATAGGTGTTCTTGTTCTACTCACTTTTAAAAAGGGACCTCTTCTGGCGGTTGGTATGAATGATGACATTTTGATTGAACGGTAGCAACAGCCGGAAGACGCGCCTTTGGAATATTCACAGACAATACTAAGAGCACGTCCCTAATTGGACATTTTAAGATCTAAACACCTTGTCGACATTTCGCCACGCCAAAGCGGGAGATAATATTGATGTCAAGAACCAAAGAGGTATAACGAGTTTACAAACGAGTAGTTCGACATTACTCTGTAATCCTCTTGATTTAGACTAGGGAGCCATTAACCCACGTTTGTTCCCTCACCCACACTGCTTGCTTTCGGTCTCTTTACTTTACACCTACCATTTTTCCTTCCAGGGTCGCTGCGTTGTCCTTAAATTAAACTGAACCCTTATCGTTAGCCTCCACGTTTCTGCACCGTCGGTGAGTACCGGTAAGATGCAGCTGTTGTACACTTTTCTTTTGACGGAAATTAGCAACCTGCCCTTCACGATCTGAGAGAACCTGCCATATGCGCTCCACCCCAATCTTATCCCTCTAGTTATTTCCCACTCACGATCCTGCTCAGCTGTCACTACCTGCCATAAGTAGACGTATTCGTTTACCACTTCCAGCACCCCGCTGCCTAATGTTCCAAATGTCCACTGCGAAACTGGTGTTCTCTTGCTAGACTGCTGAACATTACTTCGATTTTCTGCGTGTTACTTTTTAGACCCACTGTTCTGCTCTGCGTGTCTAACTCATTGTTCATGATTTGCAGTTCACCACCTGAGTTACTCAGCAAGGCAATGTCATCAGCGAATCACAAATTATTTATATATTCTCCGTTAACTTTTATCCTTATCTCTTCCCAATTCAGGCTTCGCAATGACCCCTGTAAACAGGCGGTGAATAGCACTGGTGAAATCGCGTTTGCTTGCCTGACGCCCTTGATTGTTGGAATTTTATTGCTGACATTATGGAGGACTATGCTAGCTGTGCAGTTGCTATTTATACCTGTATCTTCCAGTATTTTGACATTAGGCCCTTCTACGCTGTGATTGCGCAATGCCTGTATGACTGCGCATTTCTCTGTCACCTGAATGGTAGTGTGAATATGATCTATTGTGGAATATCCTTTACAAAAGCCCGCCTGATCAGTTGGTTGATTAAAGTATAAGGTTGCCCTGACTCTATTAGTGGTTAATTTAGTAAATACCTTGGGCAAGGCATCTAATGCGAAGGAAAGATAACCGCTGGTCCTTAAGGTTGATTTAGACCAGCTGACCGGATCGCGGATGATCCGGGTGCGCCAGCGCTGTCCGCGTGCCAAGTGACGTGAATATCACTGTACTGAAGGACCTTGAGCGGGCGTTCTGGTGTTTTCCGAGCCCTGACCGCGGACCGGATTTCAAAAGCAAGTGCCTTATTCAGTCCGCGGGCTTAGCGCGGACTGAGATTGTTTTTGTTCTTTTTATACATCTATATCTGTCAACGTTAGCTTCAGCACTCATTTGACTAGCTATCAGGAATGAAGTCGGCTTTGCTCTATGCTGGCGCCTTTCTTTTTGGCGCGCTTTTCGCCGTATTTGGAGCTCGGGTGCAGCATTGTGTGCCCTCATTTTCGTGTTTCGTTCACTCTGTTGCTCACACCCTTTAGAGAAATCTGATGCGTTTGGCATATACTTGGGAATATTTAAAATGTACTTTAAACATATTTTGTATTTATGAATGCACTAAAAATATGCCGGAAGTTGGTTCCTGAAATTTTGTCCTTGGTATTCGAAATATATTCTTCAAATTTGCCAAAAATACGTCACTTAAATTATGCCTCGAGCACGTTTCAAATACAGGAAAAAATATGAATACGGTTTTAGCATCTTTTCAATATATAGAATTGTACTTTCGTAGGAATGAAATTAATTCATTCGATGTATACGTCACTAAAAAGCATGTTTCGAGCACGTTTCAAACACGTGAAAAAATATGAATCTGATTTTAGCATCTTGTCAGTATGTTAAAAGTGTTCTTTCGCAAATATGAAATAATTCGTCTGAAGTATACGTCACCTAAACATGTTTCGAGCACGTTTCAAACACGTGAAAAAATATGAATGTGGTTTTAGCGCCTTGTTAGTATATTATAAAAGTTTACTTTTGTAAATATGAAATTAATTCGTCTGAAGTGTACATCACTTAAAGCATGTTTAGAGCACGTTTAAAACACGTGAAAAGGTATGTATGCAGTTTTAGCTTCTTGTCAATGTATTAGAAGTGTACTTTCTTAAATATCAAATTAAGTCGTCGGAAGTATACGTCACTTAAAGCATGTGTCGAACATGTTTCAAACACGTGAAAAAATACGTGTGCGGTTTTAGCATCTTGTCAATGTATTAAAGTGTACTTTTCGAAATATGAAAATAATCTGTCTGAAGTATACCGCAATTTTCACAAACTGGCATTTCTGTTGATCATATTTGAAGCACACTTTTAGCTGCCGTAGAACAATCTAGTGATCAAAATCGCGTTTCGTGTAGTGGCCTTTGCATTTTGGCCATGTATTGAATGGGTACTTTCGCAAATACGACAATAATTCATCCAAAGTATACTTGAAATCTAACGAATGAGCTTTCCGCGTAAACGTATTTGCAGCGCACTTAAAACTGCCTTTGAACAGTTATTGCTCAAAATCGCGTTTCGGGTTATGACATGATGGCAATGCACTTAAAGTGTACTTTCGTAAATGCGAAATTAATTCGTGCGTATTATACTTCAATTCTAACAAATGGGTAGTCCGCATAAGCATATTTCCAGCACACTTCAAGCTGCCGCGGAAACGCCTATCAAGCTGCCGTGGAACCGACATCTTTTCCGCTCAGGCCCTGTCACGCGACCTTGCACTGGCATAGCCTTCTTGATAACGACGCATTTTCTCTGTGATTTTCTGTCTCCAGATGCTGATAACCAGTTCAGTCATTAGCTCAACTGTTGGCAACATTTATCAGTATTATCCTGTGAATCCGACGAGCACACCTTTTGTAAGCCGAGCCGAAGTGAATATATTTTTAATGTTTGAATTGTATATTTTTAGCGTATATTTAATGTAGTGTAATGTAGTTTAATTAAGGTAGTGTAATGCGTATTTAAAGTACATTTTTACTATATTTTAGTGTATCAGTAGTATATTTTTAGTGTATTTTAATTTTATAATAAATTTACTAAGCGGACAGAAAATGCATTTTTGATGCATTTGTGGGAATGCTAAATACAGTACTCCTAGCGTATTTAGAAAGCATTCGTATGGCAATTTAAGAATAGGGACAAAAAATGCAGAATTAATATCAACTTAATACAACGTATGCGAAATGCATTTTTATCGCAGCCTTTTTTCGCTAAGGGTCCGTATTGCTGCACTGCATCGTTACTGTGTGTCTGAGCGTGAGCGTCTGCGTGTGTGCCCGCTTTGTTTTGTCGTTTCTGCAAATATAAGTAATGTTGGAAAGAAGGCGCACAGTCATGAAGCGAGCGTCGCGTTTTTTTGCGCTCGTTGAGAGCTGCCAACCACTATGGAATATTTAAACACGCTGATTACCTCAACATGACTCTAAGGAGTAAATTGTGGCAAAAGGTTTGGTTAGTTTCTGGGGGTTTAACGTCCCAAAGCGGATCAAGCTATGAGAGACGCCGCAGTGAAGGCCTCCGGAAATTTCGACCACCTCGGGTTCCTTAAAGTGCACTGACATCGCACAGTACACGGGCCTCTAGAATTTCGCCTCCATCGAAATTCGACCGCCGCGGCTGGGATCGAACCCGCGTCTTTCGGCCCAGCAGCTGAGCGCCGTAATCACTCAGCCACCCCGGCGGCCAAATTGAGGCAAAAAATTGCCCCGGAACTGGATGGGCAACATACCGAGTCGGCCTCGTAGACGGTCGGTAGGTAATGTTTATTTTATTTATTTTCTTGCTGAAATTTTCGAGCTAAGTGGGATCTCGAACTTGCGTTTGCGATGCATTTTACTGTGTTACGATTTCCTACGCAGGATTCTCGAACGCACTGTTTGGAAATAAGCGCCAGACGTTTCGAAATGAACGTAAAAAATTGAGAGCGTCAAAGAGCGGCCAGGGCACCGACGTAGTTTGCGATGGCGAGTGGCCGTTTTGCTCGTGCTATTTTCCAATCATTGCTTCGTCCAACATAAACACTTTTTATACACTTCAATGAGTACAGCCAGTGCAGCTCACGACGTTTTCCCTCGGCGTCCATGTCGAAACTCTTGGAAGCAGAGTTCTCGGAGCCGGGCAAACAGCGCAAGCACGCTGGAGAAGTGGACGCGCGGATTGTCCGCTGTATTCGTGTGAATGCTCGACGTCCGGAACGACTCGCTGATGCTTGGTCACGTATCACGATAACCTCGCTGACGCGCGCGGACCATCCGCGATGCGGTCCGCTTGTCTAAACCCACCTTTAAGGTTAACGGAGTGGATTCCAAGAAAAGGCAAGCGTAGCAGGGGGCGGCAGAAGGTTAGGTGGGCGGATGACATTAAGTAGTTCACAAGCGTAGAGTAGCCGCAGCTGACAAAGAACAGGGTTAATTGGAGACACGTGGGAGAGGCCTTTGCTCTGCAGGGTGGGTGTAGCCAGGCTTATGATGATGCTGATGGTGACTCTGTAAACACTATACTCACAAATGCTGTCTGTCGAAGTGAGCTCTTTGCGTCCCTTTCGCCCGCCGCTGTGTTGTTTGTTGAAATGGCGCAGAGAGGCTTGAAAGACTTTGCATGACTTTGCTTTTTAATCTGGCGCCTTTGTCTTTCTCACAGACTCTCAGCCATGGCTTCACACTACGTGGGCCTTCGGAGGTAAGACTGCTAAATGTGAATAAATAACAAAGGCTTTTAAAGCTTTGAATCGTTATGGAATTGTTGAACATATTTCTTTTGTAGCGATCCATGACTGCCACGCCGGATGCCGCCTAGGCAGATCACTGACGAAGCGCCGGTGAAGACGAAGCGCCAATTGAAGACGAAGCTGTCTGTTATTTAACTGTCAATATTGTTCTCTTGTTTTTATTCATTGATTTTTCAATTCACGATTGGTGCTACATTTTTGTCATCATCTTCCATGGAAACTTCTTTGTTTATTCAACTACACCTTGGCCAATCCCCCCGCGTGGGTATGTGCCATATACCTGGGGTGAAGAAGAAGAAGACGAAGCCTATTTTCCCCGCGCAAATACCACATTTTAATTATCTACTGCGCCTTGGCCAATCTCCCTGCGTGGGTATGTGCCATGCTAACTAAGGAGAAGAAGAAGAAGACGAAGCGCCGCCGCACTGCACAAGTTGGCTTTGGTTGGACTGGCCGTCTTCTGCGCTGCCCGCCGTTCTTCTCGCCGTCTTGTCTCACCCGCTGTGAACTCCACTCCCCACTTTACTTGTGCACAAACCCCCTTTCACTTGGTGGAGGCCCTGCTGGGCCTCAGCTGGAATGCTCCCCAGGCCTGCACTGGTCGCTACCTTTTCCCTGGCCACTTGCGCCGACTGGCCAAGGGATTCGCCAGTCCTCAGCGCGCGTCATTAACAGCGGAGCGGCGTGGCATGACTGCGAAGCCTGAGGCTTCCCGCAAAGATTTCCAGTGCCCACCGCGACCGTCCGTTTGAAGGCCCCGCTGAAACGTACTCGGGTGAGCTACTGTCCTTGCTTCGCCGAGACGATACCGCACCCAGGCTCTCCTCAGCTTCGAGCCGGCCGTCTCAAGCATCTCACCAGAAATGACTCATCTGCAAAGCCTGATCTCACCGCACCATGGGTACCGACCGGCCTGGAAGTTCAAGGAAAGGCACAAAGCGAGTTCAGAACGCAACAGAGAGACACACCAACGGGTCCGAGCAAAGGCGAGCACGCAAGACGCCGAATGTGGCTCCAGTCGAGGTCGGCTCATCGACTGAGGAACTGGGAACAGCACGCGGCGTGCCTCTCGGTCGACCGGAGAAAGCAATGAAGGAACTCGCTGCTAGGCCTAAACGCGGGTCTCCTTTGAAGAAGGGAGCCCCCGTTTCCCAGAGCCGTTTGGAAAAAAAGGCTGCGGGCTCGCCAGGCAGCAACGAGGCTGGGCCTTCGACCAGTGAAGGGAAGAACAGTGCTGCGACCCGCAAGGCACATGCTCCTTCCTTGCCGCTTGTCATATTTCGCTACACTATATGCAATTGTTTTGCGTATGATGCTTTCTAACAGCATAAAAACAATATTTCTAGATATTTGTGCGGAAGGTGGACGCAAAAAGAGAGCGCAGAGTCAGCCCTGTGGGATCGGCAAAGAAGCAGAGAAAAAACAGGTGTGAAGGTTAAGGAGCGTACACAGACATAAAAAACAGCATCTGTATGCGGAATACAAGACATACAGAATACATTCCTGGAAATATCAAACAATCGACAACACCTCCTCTGTTTCTGCCGTGTTCAGAGTGCGCGACGGAAGTGGTAGTGTCCTGCGAAGACATTGCGGTCTATATTCGCACCCCTGCTACCATTGAAAAACAATTTATTTTGTATCAGTTGTTGAGCAACCACAAAAATATTTGTTGCCAATCGTTTTGTTACCCAAAAAAGGCAATCTGAATATATTTTGCTTTTCACCACAAAATGTGTTTTGTTTGTTTTACACATCAGTGTCGGCCTTGCATATTTCCGACCTCTCAATTGTAAAACACCTCAACTTCCGGTTTCATCCCTCAGCATTTCTGACAACATTTTAAAGTGCGGTTTTGGCTCAAACGCACCTCAAAAGGCAACCTCTGAAGAAACACACATTCAAGGAAGACAGTATATAATGGACGAGGTTTTAATTTTCCGCAATATCATTCTCTCAAAGTTCAGTCGCCTACAACTCACAGCTCACAGCTTCACAAACCACGAATTCCAGAAAATATCATGAAGAATTGCAGCCTAAAAGGTAAAACACACATGCGGAAGATGAAGAATCACCTGCATGCTCTTCTTGTTTCCAAAGGGGAAAAATATTTTAGTAAGGGGGTTCAACTACTCCCTTTCTCATTTAAACATGCAGCGCGAATCTGTTGTGACACGAAACAGATGAGAAAGTGCTTTGGATATAAGCGGTCTGATTAGATTTATTTTATTTGCCTCAAGGCCGCAATGCATAGCCGGACGCTGAGACACTGCACCATGTAGAGAACGGAATCATGTGTCGACGTTTTCAGTAGCATAGAACATGCTGAATATTTAAGGCTATGACCCTCAATTCATTAGCCAAATCGAGATGTAATTTTAAGTTTGGAACACTCAATATTGTGAACGTATTCTGGGGTGCCTTCTTGCCAGAGGATCACAATACCCTTTCTGAATCATTACTTTAATGTATAGGCATACACTAAACTCAACCCTCAAACAAAATGGAACCGGGCGCAGGAATGAAAATCATCGTAGTGAAGATCAGCATACAGTTAAAAGAAGAGCAAAAGTTGTTTCTCTCTCATTACGACTTGCCTCAGAAAGAGGGCAATAGAGTAGGAATTTTACTTTAACTCACGGATTAAATTATCACATTAATGAGAAATAATGTAATGAGTGCGCACATCAGTTTTGCTCCATTATGATAGGTGCGATAGGCTATTCCACAAAATCGCAGCACAAAAATAAGCATAACTGAAATCGCCATGAACATCAATATTATTTATGGCTCACAATAAAAAACTGTGCCTGTAACGCAACATCAACTCTTTCATGAGCATAGTATAGCAAGCGCCTTCAGCACTAATCTAGGAAATGAATCGTGAATTCCGCCTTTAGGATTACATCATCGTCATAATCGGCGTGCCAAAAAACCATTGCAGGGCAAAGGCCTCTGTTATGACTCTCCAATTAACCCTGTCCTTTGCCAGCTCCTGGAGTTGGGTTGAGTTGAGGAGTTGTATGCCAGCTGCGTGCACTGAATGCCTGCAAACTTCTTAATCTCATCCGCTCACCTAACCTTCTGTCGCCCTCTGCTACGCTTACCTTTAATTGCAATCCACTCCGTTACACTTAAAGACCAGCGGTTATCTTGCCTTCGCATTACAGGCTCTGCCCAAGCCCATTTCTTCTTTTTGATTTCGACTAAAATCTTATTAACTAGAGTTTGTTACCTCACCCACTATTCCCGCTTCCGGTATGTTAGCGTTACATCTTTCATTTTTCTTTGCATGGCTCGCTGCGCTGTCATTAACATAAGCTGAACCCTTTTCGCTATGCCTCCACGATCCTGCCACGTAGGTGAGTACCGGTAAGATAAAGCAGTCGTAAACTTTTCTCTTGAGAGATATTGGCAACCTGTCCTTCATGACTTGAGAGAACCTGCCATATGCGCTCCACCCCATTCTTATTCTGATGATTTTTACTTCTCATGATCCGAATCAGCTGTCATTAGATGCCCGTAGTAGACGTATTCCGTTACCACTTCCAGCTCCTCGCTACCAAATGTGAAATGCTGCTCCCTTGCTAGACAGTGTAACATTGCTTTGGTTTTCCGCATGCTAGTTGTTAGGCCCACCGTCCTGCTCTGCCTGTCGAACTCAATGATCATGATTTGCAGTTCACCTTTTGAGTGATTCAGCAAGGTTACATACGGTCATCACAAATGGTGCCGCTCTGAGATGCAGGCAGAACACTACAGGTTAATGCGCAAATACACCGCAGCTCCGCAGAGACAGCATTCTTGAATGCGATTGCCTCTTGGACCAATGGGAAACTACTGACAGCCACCTGGTACCCAAGAAAGGGCGTAAGTCCAAGTTACGAATCTTTTTTTATATTAGGACTCATTAAAATGCAGCCGCATAATCTGAAAAACCGCTGCCTATTCTCATCATTGCGCTGTATAATTGTCGATGAAATACAAAGCGAAGCACCCCGTACTTGCCATTCAGTATGTCGTGACGCCTTGGAAAGTAGTCGATATTCATCACACGTGCAGCTCACTAATACGCAAACAAAGGAATCACCTGTAGTCCTCAATATGTAATCGGCGGCATGTACTACAGTACCGTGCAACATGGTAAAGAATGCTCCGTATTTTGTCAATCATTCTTCCGCGAAAATGCGCGCATCGTTTTTCCTGCCCTTGAAAAAAATAATTCTAGGCGCAGGCCAGCGCAAGACTTGTGCGAGAGTAGATATTTCTTTAGAATTTTTATTTGTAATATTTACTCTTCTTGATAAGGACTGAATGATGGTGAGAAATGTGACACCGGCTCATGCATCAGTTGAAAATGAGGCAACATGGTTTTCATTCTTTTTAATTAGTCGTGAACATTTGAGGCAGAATAACTCTAGAAGTTTATGAAGTTGAGTTTTCTCTGGCTTTTGACAAGAACACAGGCAGCAAAGGGCTATTTTTATATACAGTAAAAATCGAAATCTTTCTTCCTGAATTCTTATACTACTTGAGCCCACATGTCTGTGGTGTTATTCGTCAGTAATTAGAGCCTTTTTTCTGACAAATCGCGGCTCTATTAACAAAAACGTTGTTAGTTTACGGTTTGAGACCGCAATTTCTGTAAGCCGAGACGCGCGTTATATCAGAGAACATCTCGGGAACATATGCAGGGATATTTGGCAGGGAGACGTACCCACTGAAAGAGGCAGTATAATGAGTGGCACTCAACGGCTGCTCCTAGCAACCTTTTAGTCCATTACCTTTCAAAACTCAGCAGGCCCCGACAGCCAAGACATAACAGATATGCCTTTGACAGCGCTAATTTGAGAGCCTGAGAGCCAAGGGCGTAAGTCCAAGATACGAACCTTTTTATATTAGGACTCACTAAAATGCAGCCGCGTAATCAGAACAACCACTGCCTATTTTCATCATTGCGTTGTATAATTGTAGACGAAATATAAAGAGAAGCCCTCGGTTCTTGCCATTCAGAATTTCGTGATGCCTTGGAACGTAACCGACAGTCCTCACACGTGCAGCTTATTAATACGCAAACAGCGGAGTCACCCGTAGCCCGCACTCTATAATCTGCGGCATGTACTACAAAACCGTACAACCGTACAACATGCTAAAGAATGCCCCGCATCTTGTCTATTATTCTTCCGGAAAAAATGCGCACATTTTTCTGGCTTCCCTAGGAGAAATAATTCTAGCCTCAGGCTAGCGCGTGGTTTGTGCGAGAGTAGGCATTTCCTTACGCTTTTTATTTGAATTATTTACTCTTTTGAATAGAACTCAGTGATGGTGAGAAATATATCGTGGACTGATGCGTCAGTGGAAAGGGAGGTGCAGCGCCCCTCGCGCCGCGCCCATTTCACAGGCCATGGCACGAGGCGCCGGACAAAAAGAGTAAGTTGGGCTAATCCACCGCAGCGCCAGAAGCGCACTAAACAAAAAACAGTTCGAACCTCAACGCTCTCATAGCTGGTTCTTCCTAGCCTTAGGTTCGAAACGGGAACATGGTTTTCCTTCGTTTGAATTAGTGATCAGCACTTGAGGCAGAATGATTGTAGGAGTTTATGAAGCTGAGTGTCGTCAAGCTCTTTGCGAGAACGGAGGCAGTAAAGGCCTATTTTTGAAATACAGTAAAAAATCTATGCAGTATAGGCGACAAAAATCTGTCGTCCTGCATTGTTTTCCTTTCCTACCTAAGCCCACATGACCATGTTTTTATCTGCAAGGAAGTAGCGCCTTTTTCCACACTTATCGTAGCTTCATTATCAAAAAAGTTGTTCGTTTACGATTTGAGACCGGAATTGTACTAAGGCGAAACACACGTTATATCAGGGAACGCCTCGCAGAAACAGCTGCATGATTGTTGGGCGAGAGACGTACCCATTAAAAGAATCTTAACATTAAGTGGCACTCAACGGCTGCTCGAAGAAAACTTTTGGTACAGACTCTTTCAAAATTCAGCAAGGCCCCAACAGCCAGGCATAATGGACAGGCCTTTCACAGCAATATTCTCAGAGCCAAGGGATCCTACACACCGGCATACACACAAACCTTTCCGTCACGAACAGAGCTAACCTGTGAAAAAGCTCTGCGCAAGAGACGGAAGGCATTGCCACTTCCATTTCGCCCAAAATAATCTTTTAAGCGCTGACCCCTAGCTCGAGCTCCAAGCGATTCTGCTTGCCGCTCGAGAAGTGAATGCCACTGTCCTGCGCGGTTCGTTACGCATCATTACACGCGAGGCTAAGTGATTCGTGAGTGAGGTGCCGTTCTTATCAGCCGTCGAACGAAGCACCTTGAGAGTACATGTTTCCATGCGGTCCGCGGAAATATTCGTATTACCTGCATGCTCGGCTTGTTGGCGATGGACTATGATGGGAAACGAGGTATTGCAACATATAACAATATAACTTTTGGCGAATTCCTTTACCACAACGTACAATCAATTTGTTCCACGTTTATCCCCCGCCTCTTTCGGTGTATAGCCGCGGAAACCGCCGACACCTTGCGCTGCCGAGCGGCTTGTGCGTTTGGAAGTAAAGATGAAGGCCGAATAACTACTCTGTGCGGCCGCTGTAGGAGTAGATATGCTCATGTTTTGCGTCGTAATTTTGGGTCGGAGAACGCCTACATATGAGAGGGAATGCGCCTATACATTACGCCTTCTCACTTCCGAATCGAGAGTGGTAAGAACTGAAATGCCTACACGAAACATGACCAATCGAAGAATTTCGGAGAAACGACGCAGCACACCTAGTTATTTTCGGTATTTAAGGCTCGTGCCCATCTGTGAAATCAAGTCCCATCTTTGTAGTGATCTGTTCTAATGATCTCTCCTCGAGCTCACTCCGGTGGTACCTCCTCATTTACGTCCCGCAGGAATTGCCTCGCGTCAACCATCGCGATAGCTCACTTCCTTAGGCGAACACGAAAACGGCATGTTTGCACGAGCACTTCGGAGACTCGTCTGCCGGCAACCGCGCAGAGTCGTTGCCGACTGTCGCTCTCAGCCCTGTGCCGGCGCCTTCGAAACCGCAAAGGACAGGACCGTCGCTCCAGGTCGAGAGGGGCCGCGCCAGAGAAGGGGGATTTGTGAACAGCCGCGCTCGCCAGGAGTGTACGCTAATTTTCACAAAAGAAAGGGACGGGGACCGGACGGCGCTCCGCAGCGGCTCCAGAGGGGGCACGGGCGGGTTCCAGGCACGGCAGCCGCAAGCCAGTCTGCGGTGTTGATCACAGTATCATGCCCGCTGGAATTTGCACACCTGCAAGAAGCTGCACCATGCTAGACAAGAACGCGACAAGAGGCGTTTTGCAAGTCACGTTTGTAATCAGGAATGGCACGAAAGTAGGCAATCGATAGGAAATTTGCCCAGCCGGCGAACAGGCTAAACCGTGTCGACGAACGCTATTTGTTTCTAATTCTGGTTCCCGAAAGCTGTCATACCGACACAACCGCAGTAGCCCGTCTTTTTTCTCTGCTGTTCGTGCAGTTTGACAACATATTCGTGAACGGGTAGGCTCGGCAACTTGTTGACACCTCGCCGGCGAACGTCTCTGGTTGATGTCACTGTTGTGTTGCCACAGCGTGATACGGGCTTAACCTGTTTCCTACGAATACATGGAACGCCTGCCTAGAACGCAACCCTTGCTGCGAATGGCCTCCTGTAATTGAAGAGAATTTTTCACAGAATCCAGTCTTTATACTTAGTTGGAAGTAGGTAGTGCCCGCAAGGCATTAATTTTTAGCTAGTTAATGGAAACCCGAGATTCTGGTGGAACTGCTTCTGGGCTTTACACGTTGTCTGCATTTAAATGTACACAAAAATTATTAGATCTAAGCTTTCCACATTAGAGCATTAACCAGCAAAAGCTGATTGACATTAGCGAACTACAGGTTTGAAGTGGCATCCCCATTTTGACGTTTCACAGAGGAATGCCTTGGGGAGGGGGGGGGGGGATCTCACAGGCCTGTTTTGGCGTCAGTGCGCTCAGGTACATATTTGGCCTTCGAGCGCTAGCGGTATTCGGTTCGATAGCGTTCCAGGCGCACTTTACGAACTACATGGCCTGCTTTAACGAAGAAAATATTCTAGCTACCAGTGTTGTCATATTCGCAGTCTGAACCCTCAATTATTTTTGAGGAAAGGAAAGACGCATAACTGCCTCACTGGGTCGGTAGACACATCAACCGCGGGTAGTGCCTACCATCAAAAAGCGTACTATGAGGGACGCATCGCATGGCTTCCGCTGTACCTTCTAAATTTCTTCTACTACATAGTTCGAACACAGCTGTGACAGAGTTTGAAGTATAAGAAGGCGTAAATGAAATAGGGACAAGAGTTTTCAAAGTTTGTCAGCATATTGCTTGCGAACAATCCACTCTATAAAGTTATTCCTCAAATACTCTGTCGCCACTAGTGAGCACGTTACCGCATGTAGGAATACCGGGAACTTCGAAAATTGGACGCTGTGTACCTTGGCGAGCGCTGTGCCTGATAGAAAAGCTTAAAAAGTCAGCAATTATATTTAATGTAGTCCAGGATTTGTGATGTGGTTATCGTTCTGCTGACATATATTTGCGTTTGACTGACAAGGAACAATTGATATGAATTTTCACTCCACAACATCTTTTTCCTTCATTTTTTGGCACAGCGCCTTGCACGCAATGAACGTACCAATCCGGATTGTCAATGCGCTTTCAATTGCGGCATGATATCTTTCAGCCATATTAATACTGCGCAAAAGGTGAATGACTAAGCAGAGACTACTTCCACTGACGGAGCTAAAAATTTTGAAAATTTTATTATTCAGTCCTTACGCTCCTCCTCTTAACTTTTAACTAGTACCATGTAAAATATCACGCAAGAGACTTCTGCGCCACAAAGAGGCAGACATGACCACAGTTTTATGCGTGCATGAATCAACACTGCAAAACTTGCACCTTGTGCAGAACTGAAAATTTTAAAGCCAATTTTAGATCCATGTCATCGTTTAAAAAGAAGCCATAAATGCTATTAGAGAATTGTTTCTTTCAGTGAGCGTGTCTGTTAGTTTCTTTGTGCTCCCAAGCGCGCGCGTGCATGCGCGTGTACGCGTGTGTGTCTCTGCGGATATTTTTACTTCATCTGAATATTGCACTAGCGCAAAATTATTTTTGTTCCGAGCAGGGCAGTCAAATGCTCCGGAGCTCCGCCTACAGGCTTGCGAGGGGGGATACGCAGAGACCTTGGACTTTCATATGGGAGGTAGAATTAGATATCCACCACCACACAAAGCCCTAACAAAGGTGGAAGCGACCGGCTGGCGCAGATTACAGACCAACTCCTTTCCTAACCTAGACATACTTAATAAGATGCTCCCAACACAATAAGGAGCCACCTGCCCTTGGTGCGATGTCACACCTACACTTTACCATATCGCGTGGGAGTGCGAACGCAACAAAGCATTCCACCAACACGAACACCCGAGTGCGGAGCAATGGGAGAGTCGGCTCACCAGCGGCGAGCTCACGACCCAAAGGGCCTTAGTGCAGCACGCGAATGATGCAGCACGACTCAGTGGAGCCTTGGAATAAGGGCCCACCCTTGCTGACGACAAGTCTCAAGTCGCCAGCGCCAGAGATAACGACGGAGACTTCATAACCGCTAAACCCTTGAAAGATCCAATAAAGTTTTCACTCACTCATTCACTCTGCCATGTTCTGGGCTTCTTCCTCATTTAGACGACACGCTGTATGTAATCTCGTCTTGTTATTTTGCTAGCTTCATCTGATGCTGTAGATTTTTGTTACTAACATTGCACTCAAGGTTTTGATGATAAGCTCTAAAAATATTTTAGTAATTGTAACTAAGAATAAGCAATTATTCTTTTCTTCTTTTCGTTCAATTTCGTTTCTTTCTTTACATCTGCCGTGACAAGCACAAAATTAGAGCAACAGTGCGAGTAGTAAAATATATAAATAATAATCACAACAATTTATTGCGCCAAATATTAAAAAAATGTGCGAACATCCGGCCCTCCAAAGCGTCATAGGGATTCAGCGCAACAGCCCGTCAGGCAGCGGAACTACCGCTATGTGTACACGCTGCAGGACATGATACAAATTAAACATGTCAAAGCACCAAAATATTTGAGTGAGCTCTTCCATGTCTGTCTTTTTCTTTATGTCCGTTTTGATTGGAACCCTTTCGAAAAAGACGTTATTGTGGAACCCGCCGATTTAAAAATTTCAATTGGCTCTTGTAATACCCTCCTTAGCTGGGGACCAGGAGTGCAGTTAGACGCTTTATTTGCGCTGCTTCTTTTCATATTATAATGGGCACAGGCTTAACACTGTTTCCCAACACGCGTGGCAATAGACTAACGCCATTCTGCCTGAGTTCACCCAACGGAAAAATTGAGAAGTAGCGCACGTGGGTGAGACAGAGAGGAATATGCGCCTCACTGCGTAATAAGAAAAGCTCATAAAGCCGTAAACCAAATATAATAAGGGCTACTTTGGGGCCACTCATGAGATATTACTGTATTCTGTGCTCGTCTGAGAAGAAAAGTCTATTCAAGGGTAAAAGAATATCACTTTATTTTAAAATGAATCATTTGTTCTTATTGCTTTACTTTGGCACAGAATATCGCGGCTGACTAGAGCCGTTGCCTAGTACGAGTGTCAAGACAGTGTGCCCTGCTCCTTTCGTGAACTGGGAGACGGGGACACCGTTTTTGAATATGAGCTGCCGGAAGGGAATTCAGTTCTGAAGACGCCATCGACACCTAAGCAAACCAGAAAATTTTATGGAATACCTTGAAGGAGGCCATGGCGTGAAAAACAAATTGCACGTGAAAACTCTCTCCTAAGCTTAAAATCGCAAGTAATAATCATTGCAATGCTGCAGACCACCTAGAGAACCTAACCTCCACTAGCAACGAAGACTAAGGTGTCTTGTCTTGCCAAGCAGAGCCTTATCTCTGCCCCTCTTTGATTTGGCGCGTAGTGTTTAAGAGAGTGGTCGGCAAAACATCTCTTTTAGAAGCAATAATGTAGTTTCTATTATATGATCAGCGAAATATATATCTTAAAAGAGGAATTTTTTTACTATCTACCGGTGCGCACATTGCAATGCTCATGCCAGGAAAAAAGTACATTCAAACATGTGCCCCATCGGCATTGTTCTGATTGTTACTTTATAGTAAACACACTATGCTTTTGGCTCTGCTCGAAAGGCACTTTTATTCTAGTTTCTTTTTATTTATAGGAACCCAAAGTTCTATTTCTCATTACACTCGATCTTTTCTGTGCTTCCTCCACTATGGCTTAGCTGATTGGTTTTAAGCGTGCTTACTGGCGGCTGCTTAATGGCAACAGTTTTTTGTCGTTACAGAATAAGTTAGGAACAAACAGTACCACGCTTTGCAGACTTCAATAACTGATGCACTTCCTAGCGTACATACCATTAGATGAGTAGGCATCTATCACAAACTCCGGTTAATGTTTTCCGTAACAATTGACAACGCAATAAACATTGTCCTGCAATTGTGGCCTTGCGCCCTATATAGCAGGTGAGGTTAATCTTGTATTTTTTTTCTCGGGATAAATTGAGTCAGGAGGACTACACAACCAGTACAGACTTTAGTCGTGAAATACGGTACATTCAACGAATCAAGCGCGGTTAATGGAATATCCAACTTATAGAGGTACAAGAGCGTAAGGAGTGTTCTGTAAATACTTTCCTGTTACCCCCCCCCCGCCCTCACCCGCAGATTTTTTATGGCGCAGGCGCCGAAGACGTAATTGGCGCAGTTGGCAGCAGGCGACTCAAACTCACTCCCCCCCACCACCACTAACAGCTCAGGTGTGAATTGAGTACTTAAAGCGACAGTCTGCATTCCGAGACAAAATAAAAAAAATACCATGTTTTAGTAGTCTTACCCTATCATGTAAACATCGAGGGCAGAACTCACGGTCTAGGCGGAAGGAAGGAATGGGATTTTAAAGTGGCATAGAAAAAGACATCTTTGCGTGTGGTAGCGTCAGGCTATATTTCAGCGTGACGCATTCATTTATTTTGAAGTTTGCGTCCATATGACGTAATTTTTGTACCGTTTGGAAGTAGTTGGCTGTTCTCTTAAATCACTTCATAAACCAGATTTTCAAAAAGTAGGAAATGTTCATGAAGCATAAAAAGCGCAAAATATGCACATTTCATAGCTCTTGCAATCAGGATATCGAAACTGAATACCTCATTGCTCGCTACAAGCCGCACACAGATGGCGCTTGTTGGTGACGTTCAGGAAAGCTGGACTTGAATCCTCTAAGCACGTTCACTAGAAGCCATATTATGGCATGTAGGCTCCACCTACTTAGAAAAAGTACAACAGCCGCCATGGATTTTCTTGTCCAACGTCGCTGAAATACCCAGATTTTTTAGAATCCGTTCTTGCAGAGTAGGGAGACGGAACACCCCTCTTGAGGTTAACCTTTCTGAGGACGGGGAAATTCGAGTTCTTCTTGCTCCCTCTATTATATCATCCTACCTGAAAGGCTACATGGGGCTACAGAGAGGACGCGCCTTTAATCTCTCGTTTCACAAAAAGATTATATGCGTTAAAACTGGAAGTCCTCTTATTTAACCTATTTTCACATCCTCTACTCACCAGCACAAAAGAAAGAAAAACAAAAACGAGAAAGAAATGCAGAGTCCAGCATTCTTCGTCCGCATTCGTAATGGGACGGCTAGGCCATAGCTAAGATGCAAAGCAAGTGCCGAGCTGGCAGGATGCTCGGGATCCGTGGTCCGAATGCTCATACTGAATGTACACCATGATGCTCCTGCATAAAGCTTTTTCGAGCGTGCACTTTGCCTATAGAGAGGACATGTCCAAACAGAGCTTGAATGCAGATCGAATCAACAGACCTGCTTGACGATCCCACCCGCCCGTGCTGCTGACATGCTGCTGGAATAATGCGGGCACCCATGCGAGGAATATCTATATGTCTTTGTGCGAACATAAATTTTTGCACAATTCAGGTACCAGAGGACTAAGCAGCCGCATTCTGCAAGGGTCTATTATTCACTTTTTATATAGGATCCATTTGTTTCTCTGGCATTGGTCGCCGTTTTCAGTTGATGTAGCCGCGGCATACCAGCGTTGCGAGAAGCGACTGCACCACTAGCTTGTTGGCGGCCTGTTAGCAACGTTGCCCACGTATCACATCCAATGGTGAGCCAGTTCTTGCCGCGAGTTGCGCTTGGGGACCCGCCACGCTGTGATTTCTGTGACTGGCCGCTTGCTGCTTTCGTCTGATGCTCCCGTCACGCTCACGTCACGCCAAGTGACATTAAATGCGCATTATGAATTCTTACAGAATACGGTCCGAGAACAACTGTCTGAGTGGGGTTCGTGAACTAATAGTGTCCCGGAATAAAGACTGCAGCCATTGCGTGGATTTTTAAAGAGCCTCACCTCTTTTATCCGTAAAGGCTCTTCACCACCACTAGAATGATTTCAGCCACCTGGGGATCCTCAACGTGCACTGACATCGCACAGCACACGGGCGCCTTTTGCGTGAATGGCCTTTCAGAGTTCCGTATCCGCGAATCGAATGAGATTGTTTCACTCTTACAGCATTTAATTGCTCGTGGACGTCGCAATAAATGCACACTGTACAAGTATTCATCTTTTTCATTAGGTACCCAAAATTACAACTGATGTATTCACAGCACTCTATTCGGTCAGTTGCCTTCGGTCTTTAAGGGAGATCATCATCTATCTTTTATTTCGTGTTTTCCGAGACCCCGTGGCCAGATCATCAGTGGTGATATGTACCATCTGTACACAAAGCAATATATGTACTCTTATAGAGGTAGAAGCCGCACCCGTCGCTTATCATACAAACGTCCAGAATTTTAAACCTTTCCAGGCTCTGAAAGGATGCAGACAAGAACCTTTTTTCTTTCATTCTACAGAATTAGAACAGTTATTCCTCCGTAAAAATTTCTATTCCCACTAGCACCTTATTTAGCAGCAGTGTATTTATGTATAAAATATAAAGAAATTTTCGTTCTCTGCATGTTGTTGACTTTTCGCAGGTATAAAGCCTAGCTAAGCCGAGAGCCGGAGGAAATGCGTCTTGAATGCCCTGGGGCCGAGTGTAGACAAGTTTAATTAGAAAATCATGAACCTGAAAGAAGATAACCAAGTAGCATTGAGAAAACGAGAGGAAGAGAGTGGCCGTCGTGTGAGGTGCATGCCGGCTGAGCAGGGCTGCGAGGCACGACGCATTTCGCCCATCATAGCATGGTCGTGCAAAAGCCCAGCACAACCCTCAAGAGCAGGGAGCGAAGACGCGGCCGCTGCATTATCTTCCTCAGCCCAAATCGCAGGGAACGTGTCCCCACCTACTGCACTGGCCAGCTTGTCTAGAGGACTACATTCGCTTGCCAAGCAGTTCATTCATGATGCAAACCTCGGTGACAAATCGCCATGTGGAGCGACAGGAAGATGTGCAAACTTAAACACTCTGAATTAATAGAAGCAGAAGAAAGCAACAAAAATCTGTGCTAAAAACACTTTGGGCGTAGAAACAGTATGCAGTTAACAGATTTGTATACTCGTGCAAAAGCGTCATTTGCTTTGATCTTCACCGCGATTTATGCTATATTAGACAGAGCAGTTTCAAAAACACGCGGCGTCATCGCACAACGGTACGGTTCATCAAACCCAAGAGAGTGGAAACTATTTTGGAATCATACGATATCATGCCATACAGTAGCCCTCTAATATCTCTGGGAGCACATTAACCATGAACCATGCAGGGAAGGTTTAGGTTTATGTGGATAAATGACACTTTAGTGAATGGTAGTATTTATTTGCGGCCGCTTACATGAAAAACCTGAACAGCTCTTCTACGTTGCGGCCAACAACAGAAGGATTTGGTGGCGCTTAATCATTTTGGTTATTTAAATACACTGTGATCGTCCAACGGCGTTTGTGTTTTCGTTGTTTATTCTTGCATGTCACAAACATACATTCAAGGGTCGCTTGAGCATTTTTGTGCTTCTATGCAGTCCAAGCAATAAGTCAATGCACAGCACGCGTAACATGTTTATAGACTTGGGCATCGACACTGCAATCTTAACAGGACACCAACTAATGTATACAAAAATACAGCGAAAAAAATACGGTATTCACACGTGACTGTAAAATCAGGCCAAAAAAGACGAAAGTTGGCAAGCCTACTGAATATGAATTGTTCATCGTCAATTCATTTTTATACCTTCGTATTCCTTATTATGTTTTTGTTGTCTGTTTCCAGAATATATAATCTGTAGCCTTCCTAATAAAAATTAAGTTGTGAGAAAGCGCTCGTGTGTTTCCCCTTCCTTCCGCCGTCATCTTTTTTGCGCTAATTTTGAAACATGCAACAAGTCCAACTCGAACAGCTTGGCATTCTTGTGCTTGTTCACACATGACATTGGATTACAGAAAATAAACAAAAAAACAGCTGGAGAAAAAGCTCACAGGCGCAAGCAGAGTACTCTTCCATATATATTCGTTGTGGTGCCAAGAAGGTGGCTGTTCACCCGTACGATTTATAACACACAAGCACTTCATAAAACACCCCCGAAAAACCAAACTGACTTGGGCCTTTGTCACAAATGTAACCACACAAAGAGAGAAAATAAAAAAAACACAGACAAGTTGACACGAGTGACACGTAGAGTTTTTGTTAAAAAACCACGAGACCGATGGGATTACTCACGTTAAAAACATATATTTTTAATTAACTCTTGTACTATTTTTGCAGACTATATTCGCAGAACATCAGATGTCATGCCATTAAAAAGAGAGGAAATGTAATAGGCTCTCCATCGTTTCCATAGCTCGTGTGTATTATAATTACAACTTAAGTTTAGTTCCATGTAAGACAAATTTGCTTTACTGTTTTAGCAATTAACAGCACAGATCATAGTTATGTCGTGTGTATATCTCGCAACCGCGTAGCTTTTCAAACGGTAGCGTTTTTAATCTGGTGGTTAGTGTTTTTATCAGCTTTATATATTCATACCGTAGCTAGTAATTTTGAGACACCGATATGAAGCACTGTTTACATTATATAATTGTGTAGTAGAACAGAAGCCGTATAAAGCCATTCCGTACCTTAATTAGGATTCTGAAAGGACTGGTAAATTATTTGTATCAACTGTACAGGTGTAAAGAATTACCTATTATGTGGTTGCACAGCTAAAGCACACAACATCTTGCAAGTATAGCGCATATGTGGCTCTTTGAAGTTTTTTGCAGTTTTGCTGTACCTGGAACACAGCCTCCGCGGAGAACTTTTCACCATGGATGTAAAGCTAAGAATGAGCCTTTATGCATGTACAGTACTCACGGATTGAAATAGGACATTCGGAGCGCTAGCCTTGCAGTGCCACGCAGGCATGTGGTAAGCCACAGGCCGGCTCATTGGCTACTGGAAGGAACAATTCTGCTTTGTAGATGTTCTCCCTCTCGCGCCATACCACAATGCACCACCTTGGTTCCATGAGCGTCTACGGGCGGCGCTCCATGAAGCGACGGCCACGCGCTCCGAATGTCCTATTTCAATCCGTGAGTACTGTACATGAGCATTACCTCATGGACGCTATTGCGTCATACCCTTAAGTCGGATCTTAAGTGTCCTCGCCAGTTTTTTTTTGTTCTCGTAATGAAGGCAATCTGCTGAGTGTCGAAGCCTGGGGATGCGCTATAACTGACTCAGTATCATCAGCAAACTGATATAAATTGCTTTAAATTCTTCTTTCCAAGATCATTTTTATACAAATGCTATAACAAGGGGACAAGAGAAGACCCTTGCTGCACACCGTATTTACGCTGGGTTAAGTTCACTCCACCAAATTCCTGTTTTCACAGCTTTCTTCTAATTTCTGAAATAGATTCGAAACCAAGTTGCATATGGACCTCTTATATGCGCTTCTGTAAAGTTTGAATAACGTATTTTTTCGGTCAAGGATATCAAACTCCTTGAAAGATCCGACAGAGCTTTGACTACTATTTGTTTTCATCAATTTCTGAGTGGACAGTCAGAAAAACCTTAGACTAACGTGCTAATGCTTTTTACCTTTTTGAATCTAAGTTGATTGGTTCAGTAATCTTTTATTTAAGAGAATGGCGGCTGCAGTTCTGTGGATGGGCCTCAGTCCAGTACTGCGGAGGCTCCTGCAGATCTACTATCGATCAAAAAGAACGCTGCCTGCCCTCGAGGCGTGTGTTGGTCAGCTTCCCCACCCACAGCTCCACGGCCGCATTACGCGGATTTAGATGGTGTGGTTTTATGGACATGTAGATTTGATATCTGTCATGGTGGATGCCACCACACCATGGACATTTGTCTTCGTAAAGTCGTGAGTGTATGCGATGTAAGTCCTGTAGGTGAAAGTAGGAGTTTGACTAAAGACGCCATAGGAGTCAAAATTCTGTCGAGGGGTTGGAGGAACGAGGGAGAACGTAGAGGCGTCTATTAAGGAGCTGTGTTTTGAGCTGAGTGCCGAAGTGGGAGGATGGGAGCATAGTGCAGGAGGGGATGGCCCCCCTCGGTGGGTATATTCTCGGGCTAGGGCGTCCGCCCTGACGTTGCCATCGCGGCCCTCGTGGCCTGGGCGCCAAAGTAATGACGTGGTCTTGATGGCACTCAGTATGCGTAGCGCTTGTCGCAGGACACGGCCTCTGGAATACGCACGGCAGGCGACTTGAAAGTCGGTGAATTTATCACCGCTTGGACTGGGGGCACTCGTTTTATGGAGTGGGCGACGGGAATTGCTTCAGCGGCTAATGGGCCTGGGGATCGGAGAGAGGCTGCCAGAAATGGAATGTTGCTTCGGTCTATGACAGCACAGGCGAATGTTTGTGGGTGGGCGTAGGAGGCGATATCGATGTAGACAGCGGTAGAATCTTGGCCGTGCTGTCTTCTCAGACGCCGGAGTCGGGCTTGTCTCCTTGCCCTTTGGAGTTCATGCTCCTTGTGTCTGGGGAGAGGGATTCGGTTAAGGTGGGTGCGGATGGTGGGAGGATGTATTACTGTGAGCTTGGGTACCTGAGTTGCTTGGGGATCCCTGATGTGATGGAGGGTTGCTCGTGTGGAGGGTGTTGTGAATAAGCGCGTGCGTTGGCAGGAGAGGACCGTATTACGGATTTGATCGAAGGTGTTCTGGATGCCAGAGTGACCAGTCGAGTTGTGGACGCGCGCATGGCAAATCCGAGAGCTGTTTTGAAAAGATTGCGGGTGGGGACTTCAACCTTGTATTGGTTGTTTTTCATGAGGTGCAGATTGGGAAGTCTACTGAATGCGGCTGACAGCAAGGGACTTGTCGAGTCGGGGAGTGTCTATTCGTGCATCCCATTTCTGTGCCAAGCTATGCGGCGGATCATGCGAGTGATAATGGGAACCAGTTGCGGAGGGTTTACGTGGTGTGGGCGGGTTTGCTCTCGTGCTGAACCCAGAGGCTGATGGCTTGAATAGGCAGATGTTCTTCATTGAGATGGTCATGGATTTGGAGGCATACAGCGCGTGGTTGACAATGGTTGATCGGCAACAGGTGTTGTTTTTCACTAAACGTATTGATCAGCTTTGCTTTGCACCTTCCTATATTATGAAGTTCTTCATATGTGATTCAAATATATCAAACTCATCTTATGAATTGGAGCCAAAAACTTACACCCAGTACAAAGGCTCTCTAGCCACAATTCAAGCGCGGAAGGTTCACTGTTTATTCTTCCGAACAGCAGCCGCTGCGTGTTGATAAAACCAAGCATGTAATAATTTACAATCTATAAATCACCAATTTATTACTTGCGTTGCGTTTTTTTTTTCGCGCTATTAGCACCTCACTTAACGTGGCGCAATATCCGCAAGCTATTCAGAAGAACTGAAAATGTCCAGTTAGAGGCGTTCTTGTTCTAGTGACTGTAAATAAAGGCCCACTTGCGCCGGTTGGCATCACTAATCCCATTTTCAATCAAAGATAGCAACAGCCGGAAGAGGCGCCTTTGCAATATCCACAGACAATGGAACGAGCACGCCTCTACTTGGGCTTTTTACGATCTTCTGAATAGCTTGTGGATATTTTGCCACTTAAAAGGGGGTGCTAATATTGACGTCAAGAACCTAAACAGTATTACGAGATTACAAACGATCAGATCGAGATCGATCTGTAATCCTCTTGAATTAGACCAAGATATCATTAATCCGCGTTTGTTCCCTCATCTTTACTGGCCGCTTCCGGTATCTTAAAGTTACACCCATCATTTTTTGTTCCATGGCTCACTGCCTTGTCCTTAACTTAAGCTGAACCCTTTTCGTTAGCCTCCACGTTTCTGCACCGTAGGCGAGTACCGGTAGTATACAGCTGTCGTACACTTTTCTCTTGAGGGAAAATGGCAACCTGCCCTTCATGATCTGAGAGAACCTGCCGTATGCGTTCCACCTTTGTTCTTATCCGTTTAGTTATTTTCCTCTCATGATCCTAATCAGCCGTCACTAACTGCCTAAGTAGACGTATTCGTTTAGCACTTGCGGCACCTTGCTTCCAATGTGAACTGCTGTTTCTTTGCTAGGCTTTTGAGCATTACTTTGGTTTTCTGCAGGTTAATTTTTAGAGCCACCGTTCCGCTTTGCCTGTCTAACTCATTGATTATGATTTTCAGTTCACCTCCTGAGTGACTAAACAAGGAAAGGTCATCAGCGAATCACCGATTATATAGGTATTCTTCATTAACTCTTATTCTTAGCTCTTCTCAATTCAGGCTCCGCAATACCCCCTGTAAACAGGCGGCGAATAGCATTGGCAAAATCGTGCCTTCTTGCCTGACGCCCTTGCTTATTGGAGTTTTATTGCTGACTTTATGGAGGGCTATGGTAGCTGTGCAGTTGCTATATAGGTTTATCTTCCAGTATTTTCACATATGGCACTTCTACTGCCTGATTCCGCAATGCCTGTATGAGTGTTGAGTTTTCCACTGAATCTAATTGTTGGTTTGGTTTATGGGGGTTTAACTTCGCAAAGTGACTCAGGCTAAGCGGGACGCCGTAGTGAAGGGCTCCGAAAATTTCGACAACCTGGGGTTCATTAGCGTGCACTGACATCCCACAGTACACGGGCCTCTAGAATTTCGCCTCCATCGAGTTTCGACCACCGCAGCTGGGATCGAACCCGAGTCTTTCGGGTCGGTAGCCGAGTGCTATAACAGCTAAGCCAACGCGGCGGCTCTGAATCAAATGCTTTCTCGTGATCAATGAAGGCTGTAGGCTATATTCTGCGCATTTATCTATCGCCTAATTGATAGTGTGAACATTATGTATTGGGAAATATCCTTTACGAAAGCCTGCCTGATCATTTGGTTGAATAAAGTCTAAGGTTGCCCTCACTATATTAGCGATTACTTTAGTAAATACCTTGGGCTTGAGCAGGGCATGTAATGGGAAAGCAAGATAACCACTTGTCCTTAAGGGTAACGGATTGAATTCCAAGAGAACGCAAGCGTATCAAGGGGGCGGCAGAAGGTTAGGGAGTTTGCAGGCATACAGTGGGCGCAGCTGGCAAAGAACAGCATTAATTCGAGAGACATGGGAGAGGCCTTTGCCCTGCAGTGAATGTAGCCAGGCTGACGATGATTATGATGCCTCTGTAATCACTACATTCACAAATGTTATCTGTCGAAGTGGGCTGTTTGCGTCACTGTTGCCCGGCGCTGTGTTGCTAGCTAAAATGGCACAGAGAGGCTTGAGAGGGATGTCAGTTTCATTCTGGCGAGTCCTTTCTCTTCCTCGGAGACCCTCAGCCATTGCTCCACACTACGGGGGCCATTAAAGGTAAGACTGCTAAATTGGTAAGAAATAACAAAGGCCTATAAAGCGTTGAATCGATATGAAATAAAGGAAAATATTTCTATTGTAGCGAACCATGACGGCTGCGCCTGATGCCGCCTAGCCAGATTACTGACGAAGCGCCGATGAAGACGAAGCACCGACGAAAGATGAAGCGCCGCCGCGCTGCACGAGATCAATTCGTTTGGACTGGCCGTCTTCTGCGCTGCCTGCCGTTCTGCACGCCGTTTTTGTCGCCTCCGTGAATTGCGTCCACTCGTTCATCGGTGCAAAAACCTCATTTCACTTGGCGAAGGCCCTGCTAGGCCTCGGCTGGAACGCTTCCCGGGCCTTCGCTGATCGCTCCCTTTTCCCTGGTGACTTGCGCCGACCGGCCAAGGTATTCGCCAGTCCCCAGCACGCGTCTTCAACAGAAGAGCGGCACGGCATTAATACGAAGCCTGAGGCTCCCCGCAAAGATTTCCAGCGCTCACGGCTACTATCCTTTGGAACGCCCCTCTGAAACTTACTCGGGTGAGCTACTGTCCTTGCTTCGCCGAGCAGATACCGCACCCTGGCGCTGCTTAGCTTCGAGCCGGCCGTCTCAGGCAGCTCAACAGGAATAACTCATCTGCAAAGCCTGATCTCACCGCACCATGGGTACCAACCGGCCTGGAAGTTCAAGGAAAGGCACAAAGCGAGTTCAGAACGCAACCGAGAGACACACCAACTGGTCCGAGCAAAGGCGAGCACGCAAGACGCCGAATGTGGCTCCAGTCGAGGTCGACTCATCGACTGAGGAACCGGGAACAGCACGCGGCGTGCCTCTCGGTCGACCGGAGAAAGCAATAGAGGAAGTCACTGCTAGGCCTAAACGCGGGTCTCCATTGAAGAAGGGAGTCCCCGTTTCCCAGAGCCGTTTGGCAAAAAAGGATGTGGGCTCGCCAGGCAGCAACGAGGCTGGGCCTTCAACCAGTGAAGGGAAGAACAGTGCTGCGCACCGCAAGGCACGTGCTCCTTCCTGGATCCCTCGTCATGGTTGGCTACGCTATAAGCAATCGTTTTGCTTATGATGCCTTCTACTATAAAAAAACTATATTCCTGGATATTTGTGCCGAATAGTGAAGCAAAAAGAGGGCACAGATTCAGCCCTGTGTGATCAGGAAAGAAGCAGAGAAAAAACAGGCGTGAAGGTGAAGGAGGGTATACAGACAAAAAACAGCATGAGTATTAGGAAGAGAAGACATACAGACTGCATTCATTGCAATATAAGTCAATCGCCTACACCTCCTCGGTTTCCGCCGTTGGGATCAGTGGTCACGACGGAAGTGGTGTCCTGCAGAGACATGTCGGCATATCTTTGCCCCCTCTGCTATCGCTGAAAAACGTTCTCTTTTCTATCAGTTATTGTGCAACCAGCAATATATTTGTTGCCAATCGTTTAGTTACCCAAAAATGCACTAATCTGCTTGTATTTTGTTCTTCCCCACAAAACTGTTTTATTGGGTTTACACATTAGTGTCGGCCTGGGGTAATTCCGATCACTGTAAGGTAAAGCACCCCAGCGTCTGGGTTTATTCCCCAGTAGTTCTGCTAACATTTTAAACTGCTATATAGCTCAAAAGAACGTCAAAAGGTAACCTATAAGTAAACACGCATCGAAGGAATATTGTATATTATTGACGAGGTTTTAATTTTCCGACAATATCATTCTCTCAAAGTTCAGTGGCCTATATCTCACGGCTCGTCTCACAGGTTCATAACCACGAATTGCACAAAATATCATGAATGATAGCAGATTAAATAGTAGCACACACCCACGGAAGATGACGAATCACCTGCATGTTCATCTTTTTTTCCAATGTGGAAACATTAATTTAATAGGAACTCCAATTACTGTCTTTCTCGTTTTCAAATGCAGCGTGAATCCATAGTGCCACCAAACAGATGAGAAGAAATGCTATGAATATAAACGGCCTGATAACTATTCTTTTATTGGCCGCAAGGTGGCGGCGCTTAGCCGATAGCTATGACACTGCACCGTTGAAAAAACGGAATCATGTGTCGCAATGTGGAGGAGCATGGAACATGATTAATATATATCGTTACGACTCTTAATTCATTGGACAACTCGAGAAGAAATTTCAAGTTCGGAACACTGTCACTATGGTGAACATATTGTGGGGTGCTTCTTGCCAGATGGTAACAATATCCATTTTAAATTATTATTATATTGCATAGGCATACGCAAAATCACGT
Source organism: Amblyomma americanum (assembly GCF_052857255.1). NCBI lineage: Eukaryota > Metazoa > Arthropoda > Arachnida > Ixodida > Ixodidae > Amblyomma > Amblyomma americanum. The sequence goes on along the minus strand of NC_135499.1, from coordinate 95,182,844 downwards.
TTCCAACAAAATTGAAACGCGCGCAGGGAAGAATATCAATAATTAATAATTGGTTTTTGGGGAAAAGAAAATGGTGCAGTATCTGTCTCATATATCGTTGGACACCTGAACCGTGCCGTAAGGGAAGGTATAAAGGAAGGAGTGAAAGAAGAAAAGAAAAAAGGGGTGCCGTAGTGGAGGGCTCCGGAATAATTTCAACCACCTGGGGATCTTTAACGTGCACTGACATCGCACAGCACACGGGCGCCTTAGAGTTTTGCCTCCATCAAAACGCAGCCGCCGCGGTCGGGTTCAAACCGGGGAGTGCGGATCAGTAGTCCAGCGCCCTAACCACTGAGCCACCGCGGCGGGTAAGGAAGAATACCATCGTAGTGAAGATGAGTATACAATGTACTATATCCATCAAAGCATTGGTGTGTAACCGTCGCCGCGTTTTTTTTGTGAGCCCCAAAAAATATTGATGTCCTTGCTGATTTCAGTAATGCTTATTTTTATCTGCGACTTTGTGAAATAGCTTATCGCACCTAACTTAGAATAGCAAAACAGCTGTGATCAGTCTTTACATTATTCCTCATCAATCTTATAATTCGATCCGTGAGTTGAAGTAAAATTCCTGCTCTCTTACCTGCACCCTCTTGCTGAGACGAGTCGTAATGAAAGAGAAACAACTTTTAGTCCTCTTTTCATTGGAAGAATATCATCGTAGTGAAGTTGAGTATACAATGAAAAGAGGACTAAAAGTTGTTTCCCTTTCATTACGACTCGTCTCAGCAAGAGGGTGCAGGTAAGAGAGCAGGAATTTTACTTCACTATCAGATTAATGAGGAATAATTTAAAGAGCGATCACAGCTGTTTTGCTCCACTATGTTAGGTGCGATAAGCTATTTCAGAAAATCGCAGATAAAAATAAGCATGACTGAAATCACCACGGACATCAATATTATTTAGGGCTTACAAAAAAACGCGGTGACTGTTACACACCAATGCTTTAAAGGATATAGTACAGCAAGAGCCTTCAGAATTAATCTAGGAGAGAAATCGTCGATGCCGTCTTTAAGGATACATATGGGCTTCAGAAATGGTTGCCCCTACGGGATTAAGACAGAACACTACAGGTTTATACGCATATACACCGAAGCTGCACAGCGGCAGCATTCTTGAAGCGATTGCCTCTTAGACAAATGGGAAACTACTGAGAGGCACCCGGTTCACAAGAAAGGGCGTAAGTCCAAGTTACGAATCTTTTTTTTATATTAGGACTCTCTAAAATGCAGCCGCATAATCTGAAAAACCGCTGACTATTCTCATCATTGCGCTGTATAATTGTAGAAGAAATATAAAGCGAAGCACCCCGTACTTGCCATTCAGAATGTCGTGACGCCTTGGAATGTAATCGATAGTCCTCACACGTGCAGCTCACTAATACGCAAACAAAGAAATCACCTGTAGTCCTCATTATATAATCGGTGGCATGTACTACAGTACCGTGCAACATGATAAAGAATGCTCCGTATTTTGTCAATCATTCTTCCGCGAAAATGCGCGCATCGTTTTTCCTGCCCTTGAAAAAATAATTCTAGGCCCAGGCTAGCGCATGACTTGCGCGAGAGCAGATATTTCTTTACGCTTTTTATTTGTAATATTTACTCTTCCTGATAAGGACTGAATGATGGTGAGAAATGTGACACGGGCTCATGCATCAGTGGAAAATGAGACAACGTTGTTTTCCATTCTTTTTAATTATTCGGGAACATTTGAGGCAGAATAATTCTATAAGTTTATGAAGTTGAGTTTTCTCTGGCTTTTGATAAGAACGGAGGAAGCAAAGGGCTATTTTAATATACAGTAAAAATCGAAGCAGTAAAGGCGACAAAAATTTTTCTTCCTGAATTGTTGTACTACCTGAGCCCACATGTCTGTGGTGTTATCCATCAGGAATTAGAGCCTTTTTCTTGACTAAACGCGGCTCTATTAACAAAAACGATGTTTGTTTACGGTTTGACACCGCAATTTTTGTAAGGCGAGACGCGCGTTATATCAGATTACATCTCGGGAACATATGCCGGGATATTTGGCCGGGGGACGTACCGACTGAAAGGAACAGTATAATGAGTGGCACTCAACGGCTGTTCCTAGCAACCTTTTAGTCCATTCTTTTTTCAAAATTCAGCAGGCCCCGAAAGCCAAGACATAACAGATATGCTATTGACAGCGCTAATTTGAGAGCCTGAGAACCAAGGGATTCTACACACCAGCATACACACAAACCATTAAAGCACGAATAGAGCTAACCTGCGACAAAGCTCTGCGCAAGACGCGGCTGGCCGTGCTACTTCCATTTCACATCCTTTTAAGCGCTGACCTCTAGCTCGAAGTCAAAGCGGCTCTGCTTGGAGCTCGGGAAGTGAACAGAACTGTCCTGCGCGGTTCGCTACGCTTCATTACACGCGAGGCTAAGTGATTCGTGAGTGAGGTGCTCTCCATATCAGCCGTAGAACGCAGCATCACCAGAGTACATGTTTCCATGCGGTCTGCAGAATAATTCGCATTACCTGCATGCTCGCCTATTTGGCGATGTATGATCATGGGAAACGAGCTATTGCAACTTACATCAATGCAGACGAGTGAGGCATACTGTGCAAAGCGGTTTGTCCTGTGTCTCTCCCCGTTGAACATTGTCCTATGTTGCTCTGAGGGCCGGGTCACATCGAAGAGAGAGTCTGCGAATTCCATTTGCCAACACGACCTTTGCTAACTGTTTCCGACCCTGACACCCCGGATCAATACGAACTCATTGGAAACACATGCCTTTCGTCTATCAACACGTGTCATAAACTGCAGCGCACAAATGTTGACGAACTTCTTGTCACAACGGACGAACAATTTGGGGTTCGCTTATCCGCCGAATCTTTCCGTGTATAGCCGCGGAAACCGGAGACACATTGCGCTGCCGAGCGGCTTGTGCGTTTCGCAGTAAAGATGTAGGACGAATAAATACCGTGTGCGGCTGCTGTAGGAGCAGTTATGCTGATGTTTTGCGTCGTGTTTTTGGGTCGCACAACGCCTACATATGACAGTAAATGCGCCACCAAATTACGCCTTCTCACATCTGAATCGAGTACGATAGAAACTTAAATGCCTACGCGAAACATGCCCCGTCGAAGAATTTCGGAGAAACGACTCATGACCGCTAGCTACTTTCGGTTTTGAAGGCTCGTGCTCATCTGTGAAATCGAAATCCAACTTTTTAGCGATCTGTTCTATTGATATAACCTTCACCTCGCACCGATGCTGCCTCCTCCTTTAAGTTCCACAAGAATTACTTAGCGTCGACCATCGCGATAGCTCACTTTCTTTGGCGATAACCACAGCGGCATATTTGCACGAGCACCTAGCAGATTCCTCTGCCGGCACTCACACAGAGTTGTTGCCGGCTGCCACTCTCAGCCCCGCGAGTATCCTGGACAGCGCCGTAGAAACCGCAGAAGACAGAACCACCGTCGCTGCAGGCAGTGAGATCCGCGCCAGAGAAAGGGGATTTTTGGAAAGCCGCGCTCGTCAGGCGTGTACGCCAATTTGCACACAAGAATGGGACGGGGACCGGACGGCGCATCACGGCGGCTCCAGCGGAGGCGAGGGCGTGTTCGAGGCACTGCAGCCGCAAGACAGCCGGTGGTGTCGATCGCAGTATCCTGCCCTCTTATATTCGCATACCTGCAAGATGCTGCACCGTTGCAGACAACAATACGACGAAAGGAAACATTATATAGACGATGTTCGTAATCAGAAAAGGCACGAAAGTGGTCATTCACCAGAAAATTCGCCCAGCCGACGAACAGGCCAAACCGTGTCGACGAACGCTGTTTGTTTTTAGTTCTGGTTCCTGAAAGCTATCATACCGAGGCGGATCAGCAGCCAGTTATGTTTATTTGCCCTTCGTGCAGTGTGGCAATATATTGGTGAACGAGCAGGTTCGCCAATTTGTTGACAGCTCGCTGGCGAACGTGTTTGCTTGATGTCACTGTTGTGTTGCCGCAGTGCGACACGGGCTTAACTTTTTTCCTAGGAGTAAATGGAGTGCTTGTTATAATATATTCCTTGCTTTTCTGCAGATTTCTGTCTTTAAACATAGTGGGAAGAAGGTAGTGGTCCGCAAGGCGATAATTTTTTTTATTTATTTATTTTTATTTATGGGTGTTTAATGTCCCAAAGCAACTCAGGCTAGGGGGGACGCCGTAGTGAAGGGCTCTGGAAATTTCGACTACCTAGGGTTCTTTAACGTGCACTGACATCGCACAGTACACGGGCCTCTAGAATGTCGCCTCCATCGAAATTCGACCGCCGCGGCCGGGATCGAACCCGCGTCTTTCAGGCCAGCAGCCGAGCGCCATAACCACTCAGCCATCGCGGCGGCTCCTAAGGCGATAATTTGTAGGTAGTGAATAGAAACACGTGATTCGGGAGGAAATGGTTCTTCGCTTTGCATGTTGTCCGCATTTAAAAAGTACACAAAAATTTTTAGATCTAAGCTTACCACCTTAGGGCATTAACCAGCAAAAACTGGTTGGCATTAGCGACCGACAGGTTTAGAGTAGTATCCCCAATTTGATTGTTTCCGTGACGAATGCCCAGTTTAGCACCTTACAGATACGTTTTTCGCGTCTATACACTCACGTGGATACTCGGACTCCTTCCACTAGCGGTATTCGGTTCGATCGCTTTCCCGGTACACTTCACGCTCTTCATGGCCCGCTTGCAAATAGTCTAGCTACCAGTGTCGTCTCATTCGCTGTCTAAACCCTCTTTTGTTTTTGGGAATAGGAAAGGCGCATAACTGGCTGACTGTGTCAGTAGACACATCAATCGCGCTTTCAGGTAAATCGCAGTGGTGCCCGCCAACAAAAACGTGTTACGCGCAACGCTTTGCACGTTATAATTTAATGGCGCGAAAACGACACACACACACACACCCACGAGAGAAGAGAACGGGACAGAGCGCCTACAAACAGAAAGGTTCACTGCATTAGAAATATAGCTTAGGATTAATGACCAATTACAAACTAGCCCAACAAGAAGTTCTCTTAAGCTCTGCACGTCCTCCGTTGTACCCCCTAAATTGTTTCTGCTATATGACTTGACCTAAGCTGTGACAACTTTCACTGTAAGTGAAGGCGGAAATGAAATAGGGACACAAGGAGAGCTCTTTCAATATTTTCTACAGGCTTAGGCGCAACAAAATAGAAAAGGACGGCACGCGACACATGCAGTTGTCTCGGGGATTAACGCCTCGTATTCTTCCGGGCCATGTGAACACGTGAAACGGTCGCACAGAAGTGCTGAGTGCGCTGCTATGTTTAACTCTGCCTTTTCACCTGCATTTACGAAAGAAAGTGGCATACCGCCATCCTTTTCAGCCACACCCTCAATGGTAAATTATGCTATGGCACCAGTTGTCTTCACGTCGTCTGGCATTTCGTCCCTAATTGAGACCATGAAAATTTCATCTTCATCCGGTATTGACAATATTAACTCAAAACTTTTGAAAAATAACAAGGATATTTGTGCACGAGTTTTTTGCTTACTTTTTTCGCAGACACTGATATCAGGTGAACTACCACGCGATTGGAAAAGTGGTAAGTTCGTTACAGTCTTTAAATCGGGTAAAAAAAAAATCACCGCTTAACTGCCGTCCCATTTCCCTTACCAGCGTACCCTGCAAACTCATGGAATACGTCATCTACTCCAATTTCATGAGCTTCCTCGACTGTCACAACTTTTTCTATCCTGCGCACTACAGTTTTCGAAAAGGGCTTCTCATGCGAAACATAGCTGGCCACTTTTACTCATGAACTGCATGCTAATCTTGACTCTAAGCTACAGACCGATGCTATTTTTCTGGACTATGCAAAAGCGTCCGGCAAGGTTCTTCTCAAACGCTTACTACTAAAACTTTCATATTTGAACCTCCCCTCTAATACCTTTAAATGGATAAAAGAATTTTTGACTAACCGCTCACAGTACGTCACCGTTAACAAACACAACTCTAATCCTGTCTCAGTAACATCAGATGTCCCGCAAGGGTCTGTCCTCGGTCCACTTCGGTTTCTAATTTATATTACCAATTTACCAACACATGTATCTAGTAATATTCGGATGTTCGCCGATGATTGTGTAATTTACGGCAAGGTTAATAACGCTTCCGACCAAACATCTCTTCAACACGACCTTAACAGCATTCAGGAATTGTGTGCCCATTGGTAAATGAAACAACCCTCAAAAATGTAAATTCTTGTCCTTCACGTGTCGCCGCAACCCACTTAATTTCCCATACGTGATAGCTAACGTCCCTGTACACCCGGTTCTATCATACATGTACATAGGCATTACCTTGTGTATCGACTTGTCCTGGAGCACACACGTTACGAACATCATTTCATCCACTAATAAAACACTTGGGTTTTTAAGACGTCATCTCCGCCAAGCCCCTAAACATGTGAAGTTATTAGCGTACAAATCCCTTGTCAGACCAAAATTAGAATATGCGTCACCCATTCGTAACCCGCACCAAGCTTACCTTATAAATAAACTCGAATCAGTCCAAAACCGAGCAGCCAGATTCATTCATTCATCACATTCTTACGACATCAGTGTGTCAGCGTTAAAAGCTGAATCCGACTTAATGCCCTTATATCGTCGCCGCATTGCCAGCCTTTGCTTTTTTCATAAATTTTTAAATAGTTCACTCGGCCGCGCATCTTACATCATCCCTCCTTTTCAAGTTTCCCGACCTCGTGCCCGAACTACCACCTTTGCCACATCATTTCTTTCCCGTACTGCAGCAGACTGGAACGACCTACCCAACGACATCGCAGCCATCACGTGCTCATCCAACTTTGCCAATAATGTTACCAATCATGTTTTGTTGTGTTAACACTTGCTTACCAAAATATATGTACCCATTCCTTATGTAATACCCTTCGTGGGTCTTTAAGGTAATAAATTGAAATGAAATGAAATGATTCTTTCCCCCAGAAAGTACCCGTGGCTTGTTTTACACAGGTGCGGGGGGCGAAAAAAGAGAGCTCTTTCAAAAACCAATCGAACCAATCATGCGTCTTTAGCGTTGGGCTGACGCGCGCAGTTTCTTTATTTGTTGAGAGTATCTAAGAGATAATTTTATATATAAAAACCTGCAGACTATCTATTCCGTTCGTCAGGTGACACACCAAGCGCGCTTCAAGAAGAATGAACGACTCTCATTCGCCTTTTCCGCTGAATCTTTGGCGGGCAAAATAAGCCTAATGTGTTCTTTGTTCAGAATGAAAAAAGCTGAATACCAGAGTGCTGAGCTTGTTAAAAAGCGGTCGCTGCTTCTGAACGCTGAGGCAAAAAAAAAAGCCAATTCATAGAAAATCAATGCTAATAAAATTTGTGAATAAACCAATGGAGATCTAAATGAGTTATGGTGTGAACTTTATTGGCAACAGTTTGAAACTTGAATACCGTTTCGCATGCAGTGCTTTAAGCTCGTTTATAAAATTCGTGTTTCGAGCCATTAAAACCTATGGGTAAAACAAATCAAGTTTTAGCGAAGCACTTTCCAGGCCTGCAATTCGCGCCAAGCCTCTCTCAAAAATGACCATATGCGTACCATCTAGGAAAACGCACCATGCGGCCTCTTTTTCGTCTGTTATTAATATTTCCACCTCTAAGGCTTCTTTATTGGTAAATATGTATTTCATGTCCTGTTCATTTCCTCCTCCGCCGTTCCTCCCTACAACCATGGCGCAGGCCACGGGAGAAGGCGTCACGCTTGTCGTGACAGCAACACGCCCATAATGCCACATAAAGGCGATCCGCACACATGTCCTACTGGCGATACGGTGCCGCCGCCGACAAGTGACGGAGCACGACGACGCTTGTGACACGCCTGAGAAGCTTCATTGGTGCTATTACAGTCTCGGCAAAGAAAGCAGGCATCGGTTGTGCAACGAACTGGCGCAGCCATGTCCGTGTGGCTCGGCAGGATTGGGTGCGGCAACACGAGGTGGACAGCGGTGCCGCCGCGACCAGACCATCCGGCTTTGTGATTGGTGATTTGCTTCACAGCCTGTTTGTGTCACCACGATTTCCTGACCACCAAATTATGTTCCAAGTTATGTTCGCGTGCCCAGTTGCACGCAGTGAAGAACAATATAGGAGGTCTTGCACATCATTGTAAGAACTGTAAAGCAGTTGTCTAACCAAGTTATGTTCGTGTGCCCAGTCGCACGCAGTGAAGATCAATATGGGAGGTCATCTGGCACATCACTGTAAGAACTGTAACGCAGTTGTCTAACGAAGTTATGTTCGCGTTCCCAGTTCCACGCAGTGAAGAACAATGTGGGAGGTCATCCGGCACATCACTGTAAGAACTGGAAAGCAGTTGTCTACACAAGTTATGTTCGTGTACCCAGTGGCACGCAGTGAAGAACAATATGGAGGGGTCACATGGCACATCATTGTAAGAACTGTAAAGGGAAGAGTAAAGGCAAGAAAATAGTGCCTTGCAACGCAGTTTTGCGCAACACTCCCTTTTTCCTTAAAATCAAGCGATGAGACGGAAAAGGAGGTGGTCGAAGCCTATCACATAGTAAAAAAATTGTGAAAAATGTGTCAGCACTCCGTCGATTTCCCTTTCACTGAATGAAATCACGTTTTTAGAAGGCCCGCTATAATTGCATCGCTTCTGTTCTAATTGTTTTCTTAAGATGTATGTACCTCAAGGCCGGAAATGTAGATTTATCTGGTTCTAGGCTCAACTTTACACTTGGTCTTTTTTTCCATACCTCATTCCAAACTTTTTCCAAGTTATAACTTTCACCTTTACTCGTGTTTTTTTTTGTTGTTTCCTAGCTCTCAATCCGGTTTTTCCATATGTCACACCAAGATTTTATCGCGTTTTCATAGTTTTCTTTTACTCTTGTTGTCTGTTGGGTCCCCTGCATTGTCACTTCGCGTATTTTTCACCCCCTTTACAAAGGTTCATTGTTAGGTTCCTTACTTCTTTTTAATCATTTTTTGACGTGGGGTTCTGGGGACATGCTGGCTGAGAGTTCTGTGGTTTATCGGCCCTTCTGCAACGTACAAATTTGATCAATGTTGTCAAGATTTTAATCAAGTGTAGTGTGAATGACAGGAATGGTTATGCGCCTGGGTTCATCCCTTATATAGCGTTTACCTTTCGGTCTCGAATAAACAGTTAGAAGTCTGCGCCTGTGTTGCCGTTTTTGTTCCTGTTCTCCTCTCGTGTCTTATTCGCGCAGTACTGAACTTTTTTCTGCAATGAACTAACTAGCCCGCAAGAATGTTCTACTTCTTCACATTTTCCAGGACGTCATTCCAATCATGGAGAACCCACATTGAATATGTGATAGGCAAAGCATCCAGAATGTTGAATTTCTTCCAGCGTAATTTCCAAAAAGCCCCAACAAATATAAAAGAATAGTACCTCACACACATTAGACATATTCTTGAGTATGCTGGTGCGGTGTGGGATCCATGTTACATTAGACACTTTTAGCAGGGCGTACGCAGCAGCTCTGTGGGCAACGACTGCGCATGCGCAGAACGCTACGTATCTCTCAGCGTAACACGGGCGTACGCACGCTACAAACCATAGCCTGCGCATGCAACGGGCACGTCACGGGATGCCTTGCAAGATGGCCGAGCCCTGCTCGCCCGCTTCGAAATAAATACATGTCGCCGCTCGATTCTTCGACGCAGTAGCTCGCTCAAATGGTAGCGGTTTATTTCGCACACTCTCGCCCACACGTAGCGGTATAATCAATAACTAGCCCCTCTTTTTCAGATAATTTCGCGATTTTCCAGCTCTTAGGCCTAACTAAATGTAAAGTGTTTTTCTCGTAGCAACGACACCTGGCGAAGCAGTTGTCTAGCTTTTAGTTAAGTTTTACATTTTCTTCGGTTTGCATAGTTTTTCTTCTTGGAACAAAACGGGCTCTCAATGCTCCCACCATAGTTATCAGCAATCATGAGTGAAAATTTCTTCAACACAGCATTGATGCGCTTTGACATCTTGTCACTAGATGCCGCTACTGTTTACGCGCGTCCCTGATGGCTACTATGGCATGGCCAACTAAAAGTGTCCTGTTTACGCTATTTACAGAGTACGCAACGCAGTAAGTGATGCGTATGCAAATTTACTGCGTACGCCCAGCTAAAAGTGTCTATTATTTCGTTAGAACGCGTACAAAACCATGCAATCCGTTATGTCACCAATGATTACGACTTTAAACGCAGTGTTTAGCAATAAAGGAATCTTTTGGCTGGCAACTTCTCAGTAATGGGCGCCTACGCAGTAAACTAGAAATCTTCTATCGCATCTATTTAAAACTTTTTATGTTCAGCTGCCACATTTTCTATCTGCACGTTGTGATCATACTTTCAGGGTGCGTGAAATCAAATGTCCAACTAACGTTTGTCAGAACTCTTTCTTTCCGCATGTCACATCTGTTTGGAACAAACTCCCCAAAAAATGTTGTCGACTGCTCATGTGTGGAAGCGCTTTGTGCTTTTATTCATAGAATCAATTAAGCTTAACTGTGTATCATTAATGTACGCGCTTAATGATTTTTGCTGTATTTTATGGCTCCTCCGCGTGTTGTTTGAATGTCTCATACACTTACTATACCACTCGTAATACTTGATTTTGTTGTACGCCCCACCCCCTCTGCAATAATGACTTCAGGCGCTGCAGGTATCTGTGAATAAATAAATTAAATGAATAAACATTCCGATGGCAATCAGTAGCAGATGTTGGGATTACAGATAATTTCTTTCTATTCAAGTACGCCGCTCGGAGGCCTAATTTCTAGAATAAGGCTAAAGAGCAGCAAAGGATGTAGTGGCATGATAGCTTTCGCTTTCCGACGATAGCAGATTCGAGTGCGAAGTTCTGAGCTCCTATATTAAAGTGGTCAATGCATGAAATCAGTTGTCCCGCGATAATTTTTCTCGCGTTGTTTTCAGATAGTTGGCTGCATTCCCCATTCTGGTAACATAGCAAGATATTCTGCGATCAGAGCCAAAGAAGTCTAGGTTAACACCGCCTATTTCACATATATATTCTTTATGCGTGTGAGACGACAGAGAGTAATGAAGTGCGGTTAAAAATATCCTTCCAATGAAGCAAGGAGGTCGGAATACCGTAAAGAGGATCACCGGAAACGGGCGTGGTCAGGGGTAACGCTGTAACTTCTGCCCGAAGGAAGTTTAGCGCTGTGACAGCTCAACTGGTTCAGAAAAACTGCCGAACTGCATTCTTTTTTGCAGGAAGTCTACATGGAATTTCTCGGTAACCAGGTGCTCCATATTGTGCAAAAGTTCCCGCTGTGGTTTTAACCTTTGTCCGTATGAATATCTTAAATGTAGAAAGAATAAGTGGTGTTAATGCTATGAACTCTTCCAAGTGCTTTCGAATACTACTTTGAATATTAATGTGCTCTGCGCTGAAAACATTTTCTGCGCTGTTTCGGAAGAAAATGACCGCCCATTTGCGAACAGAGCCCAAATGCGAATTAAGTGTGCTGGTACTTCGGTTTTCACTTCTGTTCCGGTGTTCTGATTCTTTGTTCACTGATGGTAGTTGCTCGGAGGGTGACAATGAATTAATTCCGATATATGCCAAAATGGTCATTCTATACAATCACAGGTCAGTGGAAGTACCCACACCAACCCTGCGCAGTGCGCCACAGCCGTGCGACGGCAGGTACTGGCACCTGCAACGGTGGGCAGTTGGCTCACAATCCGGTGGGCAGGTCTCAAGTGTGTATACAGGGTGTTTCACCTAAGACTTTCTGCAATTTTTGAAAAAATAGGCTTCTTTCGGCATTGCATCGAAAATGGTGTAATGCATCAGAGTACGACTAAGACGTGCTAATTAGCAGAGTGGTTAACTAATATTGAGTAGTTAACACTTCAACTATAATTGCTAGGCTCCGTAATTATTTCAGGTGTGTATACTCCACCATAAGCATATCTATATCATCATTGTGCTGATCTTTTTTACTCGCGACTATACGTCGCTTATGACATCGTGGCTAGAATTAGGTTGTCCTTATTTTTTTTAATTTTTATGTTTACACAATGTCATACCAACTAGCCCCCACCACACTCTTCTGGTTCTCATTAAGCTCGCTCTTTACACTCTACGATACGCTGTTGCTGGTGGTGATGGCGTGGTCGTCATTGTAGTATGACAGAGCGGTGCCTCAGCTACGGCTCCTGCATACCTTCTATCGGCGTCACATCTGCCTAGTGTGGTCGAATCCTACTACACCAACGAAAACCTGTGTCTCAATTATCGCTTTTGCGGCGCCAGTCACTAATGTATGAGGGATGACTGCTACATCAATCGCCCACGAAACAACAGGGAACAAGGGACCTACTTGCACGAACACAGCCGCGATAGAAGATGACGCTGCTCCGTCTATGCCCGTGTGACGTCACGCGAGCAATCAATATGGCGGTCGCTGCCGGTGGGAGAAGTTCCCGGTCTCAATTTTAATGGCGTTTTTTTTTAAATATAAAGCGTGTCCCGGAAACAAATTTTGTGAATTTAATAATAGGCTCCTGTATTATTTACTGAAGAACAAAACTGCAATATTAAATGGACAGTGAGTAGAACTCCATCAATTTTTTTTGTTAGCAAAATCTGATAGTTCCGCATCATGGCTTTGTTGCCGCTTGTCCGGGAGCGAAACATGCATTTATTTCAAAGAGATTTGGATTCGAAGTAGAAAAATTTGTTCCCGCCCTCCGATTCAAACTCGGCGCACTCTTATGGCGTCATAGGACGAAGTGACGTGAAACGTGACGTAAACGCGGACTCCGTAATTTCTGGCGGCTAGCGGAGCGGTATAGCAGCTGCCGAAATGAAAGCTACCACCGCCGCACGTTGAAGGCATCTATTGGGGGTCGCTGTCGTCGCTTCGTTTACGTTTGCGCCGCCGTCTTGCTAGCATTACGATGGATCCCGTTCCTGAACCCGCCAACGAAGTTCTTGCGAAAACTCCAGGCTGCATTTCAGCGACCTCAGCCCCACATAGCGTGCGATGCTTCTGAAAAAGAACGGTTAGGTTAGGCGCCGGCGGGACGTTGCCCCCTTCCTCAGTGGGCAGCCGTTGCTAATAAATATCTTAACCCCAGTGCGGGGAATCGCTAGGGGCGAGGACAAGGTTGGCACGTCGCGCCCATCGGAGGCTGGCCGAGGCTTTGGTGCAAATGGATTGTGATCCCTTGAAAGGCGCTGCTGCACGGTGCAGCAGTCGGCGCCAGGAATTTTCTCAGGGTTGCAAGGGACAGGTTATTTTTTTTTTGCCACAAAAACAGATGGATGCTAAAGGGTGCTCGCGTTTAAAGTTGGCTGCTTGAAAGTAAAACCAACGCACAACACTTCAACGGGTTAGGAAGTTTCCGGAGGTACGGGGTCCACTGGATCGGGTTCTCTCGCCCACTTGCATGTACCTTCAGATGTGTACTGTGAATGGATTAAATTAGCCGAGAGCTCGAAAAGAACACCTCCGCCCAACTGCCGAAGCTATTGAATGAAGCCGCAAACGAGTTGGAGGAGAGCAGAGTCACAGTCTCTGCAAGTTTGCAATCTCTTTTAAAGCGAAAGCTTTATTGGCAGCGAACTTGAGATTTTGCCGTGGTGGTGCTCCGAGGAAGCACATGACGTCACAACGCGCGCATCGCCGCGGAGCCGAACCGGTCTGGCCGGGCCGGCGGAGGTTGGCGCACTCAGTGCAAAATAGAGACGTGCTCCAAGTCTCTGTCAATGCGGTCAGAGTGCGCCGAACGCGTCGGCGATCAAGCGGAGTTGGAGTATAGAGGGCTTTGGCCGACGTGGCGTCGCCGTGCAGCGCGCGCGTGCGCGTGACGCCGGAGTATAAACGCGCCTTAACAGAGCATGCGTTTAACCGCCCCTAACAAACGTGTTCGGTGGCGGTATATATGGGAGCCACAGAAACCCCCCGCTCACTCACTGAAAAAAAAGCCTCTGCCGAGGCTCGAAACCGAGCCAGGTCCTTTGGCGTTTGAGGCTGAGTCGCTACCACTCCGCCATCTATGAATTAACTATGAACATCGGTGCATGTAGTGAATGCACTTCTCAGATGCAGAAGTCTCTGCGCTTTCGCTGCATATATCCTGGCCTATCAGAGCTAGGCCACCAGCAATTTTTTTTCTTAACAGCCTTGTATCTTGTCTCCCGTCCCTAATAAACGATTTCCATTAAGTAGTTCGAAGTTGACTGCCAAAGCCGGAAACGTTTTGCCGGGCAAGCGTACAAAGACACAAGTTCTCTTTATACTGCTAACTGCCTTGTACGACCACCGGCCATCGTGCCATCATAGTTTTTCATCGACCGCGGCGATCATCTGACCAGCTTTAACAGGCTCCTTCAAAGGTTCACTAGCAGCAGAAGCGGCACTTGCAGTTCCTGTGTTGTTCGGCGCTTGTAAATCGAGGCACGTCAAAAATAAAACCACGGGGCACGCAAATCTTATAGACGCGAAGCGCCATAACAAACCGAAACTCTCCTGGCTGCCTGTGGCGCCACCAAGCATCGATTTCCGTTGCTTCCAACTTTCAGGTTGTCTTTTGTCTGTGTTCTTTGTGTGATAAATGTGCACCATGGGTTTCAAAATAAGACTTACTTCAATATTGAACCGCGCTACCTTCCTTTGTCAGCCTCAGATTTTCGTGGTACAGGATGCAGATGCATCTATTCTCTTTCTCTCTTGTTCTTTAGCACAAGTTTCTCGACGAAAAATAGATCTGCGGTCTAGCGCTGGCGGGGCGGTGCGCTGATCTTCAAACGGAATCATTCGAGCGCACACAACTTGGCAGGACAGCTGTGTCAAAGCCGTCAAATACTCTTCTTTTCGGTTTAGCAGCCACGCTGTCCCAGCGCAGCGTAACCCTGCGGTCTGTCTAGGAAGTTCGTTCCTCATGCCCGTAGTGACACAGCGAACAAATATTCAGAGAAAGTCAAGTCCGAAGATTTGAAAGCACCGGGCACAAACTTTAATATAACATCACCATGCCGTGTACAGCCGAAGGAAGGTTGGGCATGCAGGCTAGCGATGCAGGTAGCAAGAAGGGCCGGTATGGACATTCAGCGCAAGCCGTGATGCGCTAATGGCGGCGCTTTTCCGTCAAGGCGGGCCTGCAGTGAAAATAAGGGCTCAGTATAGAAAGCGACATAAACCGAAAACTCCAGAGATTGCATCGGGCACTGCAATAAATGCAGCGTGGCCGTACGCTACTTTGCAGGTGTGAACTGTCGTCTCCGTAGTGCAGGTAAGAAATATACGTAAAAACACAATTACACAGTAGTGTCTAGCGAAGGGCGTTCTCGCTAGCTTACTCAGGCACGACCTGCAGTTTCTGCATAAAACACAAGCTTTCTGCAATTCCGGACTGTATTTGGAAGGACTGCTTTTCTCATGTGTGTCCGAAAAGAATAATTGAACCACAGACTCGTTCTTTGCTGGCGTTACTACGCAATAGAGCACATTTTATCAGATTTGAAGATAGAACTGCATTTTGTAGTGTGTCATATCTTTTCGTGCCTTTTGCACGCTCGCATTCCATGCCCCCCCCCCCCCCCTTCCTGCCCGCACCGTCCTATTTCATTGAGCCCTGTACAAGACGCCACGTCACCTGCTTCGCTTTGAACACCCAAGCATATAGCGCCATCAATTAAAAGGATTTGGTCTGTCCTTCCCAATTCAGTACTTATGCTGTATTTTTCTAGCGCCAACTAGTAGCACTAGACCAACGAGGTGGCTACTTTCGCGCGGCGAGGTGCTCTAACAACAACGACCATCAACGGCAGGAATGCTGAAATAATGAGCACACAAAAACAAAACTAGATTGCGAACATCAGAATACTATAGAAAAGATGACAAAAAAAGGATACGCGTGAGAAGACAAAAAGGGAGTCTCCCGGCAACGAGATAACAAGTGGCTCCTCCCGGCACGTTCGTCTTTTGCGGGAGGCATTTGCGGAATATATCACTTTTCACATAACGACCGCATTATGCTTAGCGAGGCGGTGAACAGGAAAAAGTAGTGGGGAGGAACCAGGAAATGCAGGGGCTTGTCACGCAAGGAAACTCCAGCGCACCTTGCAACCATGGTTGGTAGGTCGCAGAGCACGCCTGTAATTTGCCGCTCGCTGAGTGGAGCCACTTACCTCGCCGGAGGGCGAATGGCACGGCGGAACTTTTTGATAGGAGTGGAATGAATGCAGGATAGGAAGAAAGATGAAGATTGGTGGCTGCGATAACAGACGGGGTTCGTGATGAAAGAGCGAAGTGCAAGCTTGAACCAACAAATATTTCGGGTTTTCAGCATGTCTGCATAATTTCTTGCCTGCTTGCAACAAATGAGTAACTGTCTTCTTGACTCATATCCAAAGCAGAAATCTGGTAGAGCACTTTGAACATGTCTAGGTACTCTACGCTTAGTGAACACGCTCAGAATGTTTGCTTGTTCCCATCATAAAACCGCAGCGCTTTGCGTAACTATGAAAGCTGCAACCGGCGTTTTGTGAGAAGAACCACGGCAGATTAATTCCCACAAGATGAAAACACACACCAATCAAAGAACAGACAGAAGAAGGGCGTTATTTCTAGTTGGTTTTCGTCCTGAAGTAACCAGACTAGAGCGGCTCCATGCACAGTAAGCACCAACTAGACCCAGTTCTTACCTTGCTAAAGCGTGTTGGGCGACCGATGCGTGCTAATTTAGCGAACAAATATAGACGAAGTTAAGCACCCACCTTAACCTAGTCGTTACACCTGAGATTCTTGCAGAAACCAAGCAGGTGTCGCAGAGTGCCTCGTTGCCGATACAAAATGTACCATCTGCGCAGTGTAACAATTGGTGCACAGCGAGAAGGGCTTTTAAGGGCACGGTGTCCGGCACCTGGAGATGGAACGCAACACCTTATAAATGTGCGATATCTGATGCGCCACAGGTACCATGAATTCGCATCTAAAGAGTATCGTCACTCACCTTAGGAGATGGGACAACGCTGAACGTGTTCATGAGGCGATCAGGGAACTCTTCAAGGATCTTAGCCAGGAGCAAAGTACCCATGCCAGATCGCGTGCAACCCCCGAAGGAGTGCGTAATCTGGAAGCCCTGCCTGCCTCCGCTTTTTTGCGGACCACGTCCAGCACGGACTGCACCAGTTCGGATCTCTTAGTGTAGTGTCCCTTGGCCCAATTCTTGCCTGAACCACATTGGCCTGAATATGCAAACAGTGAAAGGTGAATGTTTTAAAGAAAAAGAAAAGAAATAAACGCCAAAGAAAAATTTGTTACTGGAAAATGCACAAAGGAAAAGACACGCATTCAACATATTGCTTCAAAGGTGCCCTAGATGAAGGCATGCTGCCTGAATGCTGCAGCGAGTACAGCGATTAACAGGAGGCAACACAGCTGGAGTTCCCGGTTTGGACATTCTGTGATGCCAACGCGTTTACACTCCTGAAATCTCAGAATACGGAATTTTATGTAAAACGCTTCGGCAGCAGAAGAGGTGTGCGAATGTTAGAAAATTTTGAGCAGTGCATCAAATATCCTCCGCTTCGACTAGCTGAACGAATTGAATAATATTCGTTTAAAATTATTCGATACGAGTCGAATATAATTTACTTTTTCGAATAATTTTCAAGTGATTTACTCGAAGTTCTAATCAGGCATGCGATAGTGTTCTTCTACGGCCGTTTAAAAAAAAACGCCCATTCGGATGGCGCACAGCATCCTGCTGCTGTCGGTCTGCGAAGTTTGTAGGGTTCCGCGCCGCCACTATTCATTTTCATTCATGTCGCAGTGTGCATAATGCTCGTATATGAGCTCTAAGACTGGGCTGCTCGAGACGGACTCAGGTAGGTTCAGCAGAGCCTGCTGTTATGCGCGCTCACAAAAAACATGACTCAATTGCAGCTCTCGCTCCTCACCTACTGAAATATGGCGCAAGATTAACGGGGTCGTCATGAGTACCAAAAGATAATTGTCCTATTAGTTTGGCATGACGGTCGTACAACTAATATTCTGACTTCACGTACCGCCAGTCGAGATAAGTGTTGGCTCATTTGACAGCACTCTCTATAGCTCCATAAGGCATACCTCCATATCGCACAGTGTCGCCGTTAGCGCTTCCCTGTTTGACACTTTTTTGTACGAATATTCACTCAAGCAGCGAAAAATCGCAAACATATTCGAATCGTAATCAATTCGGTTTTCATCATTAATCGATAGTATTTGATCGGAATTTTAGCGGTACTATTATTATTCGATTTGATAATAAACCTACGCGATTAGTATTTGATTTGGTTTTAAAAAGTGCTATTCGCACACCCCTAGGCCACAAAAAACGTATCGACAACGAAGCAAGAGCTGTAGTAGCGTAAGCCTATGTGAGTGTGCCACAGGTGCGAGGGTCTTAACGCAGCTAACCAGCCTATTAGATTCCCGACTCGCTTTGTGTAAAACTAAATGCAAATGTAAAACTACGCAAGACGAACAGATTGTTCCTCGCGAACACTAACAACGTTTTTCTGCGCAGTCGTTGCGACTTCTGCGTCAAGGAATTGCGTCCTGTGGGCTATAAGAGAAAACAAATAAGGGTAGCTATAGCTGCACAGAATAAACCAACTACACATTTTTGTTACTGGCGACAAACTTACCTCTTAATTAAAAGACGCTAGCGACATTGTGAGCTTCACAGTTTCTTAATATTTCCTAGAAGGAAAGATGGAGCTGCGATCGCCCATCCGCGATGGAGATCTAGGCGCAGCAATACCCGGAAGATGAGGTTTCGTATTTTCGTGGCTATTAATTGCCCATTGTTTGGAATAAAACGTGAATTCGCCCGTATGATTATTACTCTTTTCGAGATAAACCACGAACAAATGCTCCTAAAGTTCGCATACCAGCCTAACACTTGCGTTATATTCCTTAAAGAAATGAAATGCGCACTGTTAAAATAAAGAAAGTGCAACTTTTACTCACGTGTTTGTTGTAAACATTGTTAGTTTATTGACTCCTCCCTACATAATACACGCAAGGGTCCTTAGGTTATGTAAATAAATAGATAAATAAAAACATAAATAAATAAACTCAATATGTGTGCAGAGGGGAGCATAACGGCGCGGCTACTGATTCAGAGATAGATTCCACGTTCACGGACCAACTATGCTTAGCCGAATATGAAACCTCCTTTTCCTGGCATTCCCGTGGGGGAAGAAGTGCTCTTTAAAAAAGCTCCCATAGATGGGGGGGCCACTTCTACCAATAGGTAATACTGACTGTGTTAACTATAATGTGGAGGAGATGATTTCTTTTTATCGATTCCTCATAATTTTGTAATTAAAAGGGCAAAAAGATAGAATACTATCGACTCTCATTTAATGGGCACCGTTATGGAGCACAGAGTTAAAGAACGGGAGCGCTGAAGGCATAAATGGGCTTGTGTGACGACTTCCGGAAGCCGCAATCATCTTCGCGATACATCAGCTACGCCTTACGCAAAACAACAAGAAGGCTCGTTGCTGTCCTGCCAACACGTGTTCTGCCACTTACAATTAATGGAAAGCTATTGATCACCCTAAAGTTGCGGAAATAGACGCCACTGTCATCATCATCATCATTAGACATTGTCCACTGTAGGACAAAGTCCTTTCCATATCCGTCCAATTAACTCCGTCCTGTGGCAGCTTCGGTCACCATATCCCCATAAAGTTCCAAATTCTAGACTGCCGACCAGACTTCTGCCGCCCCCTACTGCCCTTGCCTTCTCTTGGATCCCTTCCGGCATTGACGGCCCATCGGTTATCTTGATTTCGCATTATATTGTGACGAAGAAGACGAAGTTGGCAGTGGCCCGAGACGAAGCGCTCGCGCTAGGCAGTGGCCATGAAACCTTCTCATTGCCATCAGTCATCTCGTCTCATTCTTCGGCTGGCCGTCATGTAACATTTGGTGGAGGTGCTGGGTATCGATCCCAGTACCTCTCGCCCACTGCTCGACCACTGCCCCCACGATGTGATCCTCGGCATCGACTTTTTAACAACCCACGCGGCGCTAATTGATTGCTCCACTGGCCTTCTTCGTTTGGACCTGCCGCTCTACTCTGAAAGCGCCGATTCCAAGCCGTCCCGCTTACGTGCCGCTTAATTTATTCGGCTGCCGCGCGATTCTGCAGTCTATGTTCCAATGTCCCCGGTTCACCCCGTTCCTGATGGTGCCTACGTCACTTGCCCAATCAGTCATCTCGTTCCATTCTTCGGCTGGCCGTCACGAAAGAATATGTCCTGCCAATTATTTCAACTATAACGTTTGCTCGTGAATGTTCCCTGAATTGCTCTGCTCTTTCCTTCATTTTCTCTTGCACAGCTCACTACGCTGTCCTCAACTTAATTTTGAGCCTTTTCGTTATGCTCCAACTCTCCACTCCGCAGGTGACTACTATCAAGATGCGACTTTTGTATACTTTCTTCTTGAGGTATAGTGGTACGCTCCTATTCATAACCCGAGAGTGCCTGCAAAATGCGCCCCGCCCTTGTCTTTTTCTGCTTGTTTTTTCGTTGCCGGGGTCAGAATCACGCAGTGCTATAGCCTTGATGAACGAAGAACGTTTTTTCTAGTACCGATCCCGACAGGCTTAAAAAATTCTCAGGCAATGACTCCGATTGCTGCGGTGGGGTGTGCGCTGGCAGTGACTTCCCTTTGCACTTGCTACCCCTTATCCTTACCTCCTTTCCACTTTAATCCTCTCCACTATTTCCTCATATTCTCTATCCTTCTCTCCACTTTCTCCGAGGCTCTAAAATTGACAACATCGGCGACCTTTAGCAACGTATTACTAAAGGCTGATCCACTTGGAGCGATTTTCCCGAGAAAAACTAGCAAACAACCGCCTGGAAGCGTCCACCAGGCGGCCGTCGGCGGTTCGCCGTCGATCATGTCGAGCTGGATATGTTCGCCGGGCGCTCAGCCGATCGCCGGAAGCGGCCAATGCGGGCTGCCTGCACGGACCAATGAGGGTGCGCCCGCGTCTGACTTCCGCCCGCCGCATTTCAATATTTATCCAGGTAAGGTTAACATGTTGACACAAGCTGTGCGCATCGTGATCTAAAATAAATTGAGCGCAGCCGTTAGATGGAAGCAATACTTTTCTGGAAGACAAAGGAGCTAACACAACCCGCACAGCCACACCCCGCGGGTAGACCCGATCACAGTTACAACTGCATATTGTGGGCAGCCCGTGCTGCTAGCCTCATTACTGAGGTTGGAATCACGCTGTTCCTAGTGACATTGAAATGGCGGCAGCGGCCACCTCTTATTCGCCGCATGTGCGCAGCACCACGAAAGCACGCCGGCGTTCTGCCGCGCTAGTGCTGGCCGCACGAAGTTCGCCGTGAATTTTCTCTCCGTGTGGGCCGGCCTTCACTCAGCTAGAGCAGTAAATTATGTCACATCATGGTGAAAAAAGCTCAGTGTCACGTGACAGAGTGCAGTGATTGAGCAAAAGGGTTGCATTATGGGGGTCTCTTGTTATGCTCGGAAAACTGCTTCGTTTGACATTCATTTTGACAAGGTTGAAAAGATGCCATGACATGTTGCTACAGGACGTCAATTGACACGACAAAAGTGACTCATCGAGCCGGGTTTTTCACAAAGACGACATTATATTTACTTGCAGAACTGGTTCATTACATGAGAACGATTATTTAATGAGCAACTCAATGGTGCAATCCACATACCACCGGTGGTGGCAAAATCAGGCCACTCTGTAATGCCTGCCGTGTTTGTAAAGCAGCCTTCTGACAGACGTGCGTATAATGAAATAAAAAAAAAACAGAAAAGGCTGCACATAGTCAGGGGCGCCCAAGCAACAATCAATCCATATGAACCACTCACATGGAATTGCGATAACATTCAGTCCATATGGTATAGAAAAAGAAATAGAAATGTATATTCTCTCTATGTGTCCTTTCTAAGGAGCCCATAAACTTTCCATATCGAATGCACGTGATTTTAATGTGGTTTTGAAAAGTAAAAAGAACCGCGGCAAGAACAGGACGTAGGAGGAGAAGCGGAGAGGACGAGCGTCCTACGTCGTGTTCTTGTCCCGGGTCTTTTCAGCATTGCACATGTCGGACAAACTGGACCAGAACTTGGCCGTAATGTGTTGAGAATGGCGTCATACGGAGTCTGCATGTTTGCGTATGCGCTGTCTGTTAGTCTATATCTATACCGTATGTTTCATATCGACTCCATATGAACCATATGGAAAGCATGTGGAAATATAGGAATCGTAATATTTAATGTTTCAGCAGTGAGATTTATGTAAAATTGCTTCTGGAAGCGATCTTGTTTGGTCAACGCATTTTTTTTAGTTTCTTTGTCAAAAAAAATCTTTTTAATGATTTTTCCGAGAATATATATCGCTGAGGAAAGGAGGTTCTTCCGCTCATATTCTTGCCTAAAATTTAGTGTCACCTGACCATACTTATATCATTTATAAGTTTGCAACTTTTGGTTCGCGGCAAATGTCTGCTCTAGACTGGTACGGTGGATTAGGACGAAACTGGCACGCAATTCGAAACATTTCTCCAATAGTGCTCACGTTAAACACTGCAGTTTTAGGACTAATTAAGAAGAAAAAAGTAGTGTTCGGGCCGGTGTGTTTGTAAGTGTAGCCATTTATTTGCATTAAAAGTGTAATTGAAGCTGCGCGCTCATTTCGGCATGCGATTCAGTCCTGTTTTGGGGCGTCTTAAAATATAGGATGACAGGAGCACAGACAGTGAAGAGCAGCCGCTTGCCAAACACGAAGTTGTCTGGACGAAACAACGCCCCGAAGCCACCCGAGCGCACGGCGTCCATGGTACCTGGCTCGAGGTCAACGAGGATCGAGCGAGGCACGTACTTACCGCTTGAAGCAAAAAGGGAATCTCACTCAGTGCCAGAAAAGATGTTTGCCAACTACGAATGCCTGCATCACCTCGCTGGAATAATTTCCAGAGAGTGGTACAGAAGAAAACGCGACAGAAATGGGCAACTAAGCAAGCAAAAACAACAAGCATGAGAAAATGTGCAACAAAACAAGTGAAAGCAAGTCAAAGCAGGAGTAACAGACCTAAATATTACCTTTATAAGTTCTTATTAGACTGGGTGAGGAGTAATAAACAAGCTGATTGCAGTGCTGATAGTTAAATGTGCAAAAAATTATAACCTAAATTAAAGTGACAACTGTACCCCGAAATGTATCGTTGCAATCCCGCCATTCTGGTAAGAAGTAATGTTAAAACTAAATAATTAATTGAAAAACTTGGCAATAAAGAAATAAAAAATTGAAACTCGTATGGCGCACAGGGCAACGGGACAAAACTTTTCATGCAATGAGAAAAATAGTTTAATTTTGACGCCAAACGA
Source organism: Amblyomma americanum (assembly GCF_052857255.1). NCBI lineage: Eukaryota > Metazoa > Arthropoda > Arachnida > Ixodida > Ixodidae > Amblyomma > Amblyomma americanum. The sequence goes on along the minus strand of NC_135499.1, from coordinate 95,159,325 downwards.
CGCAGTACAAGGCGCAGTCGTGAAGGGCCCTAAATGTGAGCTTTGTGGGACTGCAAAAAATGCGGCTAGAAACGGTGCAATAATACAAAATTCTTCAGGTGCAAAAGCTGAGACACGCTACATTTCGACTGCCCCAAAATCATGCACGAAAAGAACGTAAAGCTCGAACAACAAGAGCATGCCACCGACTGCTCCACTGTGAAGTCAGGCGTCATTTTAACTGCTTGAAACAGTAGCAGGGCGCGCTGAACAAGACGCGAGAAATATGCAGTAAAAGTAACTGAGCAATGTGAAAGGCACACACTGCCGGCATCGCTGTTGAATACGTTTATCCTTTCCAGCTTCTGATCGGACGTTCCGGAGTGCACCCCATTGGCCTCTATGGAATGTCCGTTCGATAACGCCTCCCAGAACTGCAAAGGGGTAAAGAAATCGCAAATCAGCATGCCGTCACATCAAGAGCCGACCACCATCAAAGCACGTTCAGCGCCAAAAAATCGCGCGAAACACGAAATGATGTCAATCTTCACACAAAAAAACCTACAGCTACCGGTTCCCTTTTATTGGAGCAGTCGGGTTCGCGGTCTCAGGTCCTTCAGCTCGCTGGTCGTGGTATCTACGCAAAGTTACTTCAATCCTTTAGATCGAGTTACGAGTGAGAGCCAGACGATGAACAAAACATTTATCAACTAATCCCCTCGGCCCCTTCTTGGCAGGTAATGGATAAAAATTGCCAGCAGGCTTCGCAATAAGCCACCCACCTGCAATACCGAATACCTCAGCAAAATGTAAATAAATCTCAGATAACGGCTGAGGTCGCGCTCACGCAGTGCAAGCAGTCGTTAAAACGGAAATATGAAAGCATGGCTCTCAAAACGCAAAATTTTTGCGCGCTGGAGGAGAACATTCTGGCACAGAAAATTCTGGCGCACTGTGGCTGCAAGCAGCCGCAACTTGTCAATAACTCGGTTTACGCTCGTAGCCTGAAACGAGGTTCTTGAATATGGTGTTAACTACCCGACGTGAATTTGCAAATAAAACTCACTGGAACAGACTCTGAGACAAAAATAAACCCGCATACGCTTGAGCCGCGAAATCACAGAAGTCTGAATAGGTGACTTACCTTAGCCACGGTCTGGTTTCCGCACTAGCCTGCCCGGATGTGCACAATCTCGCGGAGCTAGAAAGACTCCCTCTATAAAGCCCTCAAAAGGGCTGACACACAAGTGTCCGGGTATTTGTAAGCCTCTTTGCGCTGTAACACTTCCTCGACCGTGTTCCTAATGCCACGACGGAGAGCTCAGTAGCGGCTAAGAAAACGATGCGGCTTATTGCTGCCAAGTTAAATGCGGCTGCGAGCTTGGATGTAGTCGCGGATTGGTAGCGCGTCCCCGACTACCGAAGGGAAACGCTGTCGCGTGCAGGTTCTAACAAGAGAACAAACAAATCAAACAAAACATAACGAATAAGTATTTATAATTTAACAAAACACAGTCAATAAGGAACGAAAACACCAATAAAACACACAGTCAACCCGCGTACAACACTACAGATTAAAGGAAAACGTTCACCGGATATTGAGCGTCCCAGGTGAAGTGGGGATGCCTTGCAGACAGGATGGAACGCGAGTTGATGAAGTGCGACACATCGCTGGCTTTGCGTCGACGGAAGCGGCGAAAAAGACCCAGGTGGTGACAGGAGCGGAGAGGACTGCAGGAAGACGCCGGTGGACGCCCGTCAGCAGCCTGAAGAACTTGGCATCAGCAGGAGAAGCGTAGCCAGGAGTCGTCGACGACGTTCCTAAACGCCGGAGGCTTAAACCAGGCTATACAAAGGTGGCTTTTGGCAGCACGGGCCCTCAGTTCATTAGCTGCCACCTCCACGCTGGCAAGGAACCCAGGAGGCTTGCGTCGGTGTTCCAAGGGAGGCCCACGGCAACACGGACCCAACGTCCGATGGCTGCCACCTCCACGCTTGAATGACCCGATCTGCGCTGCGCTGTATACCTTGGCTCCTCGGGTTTCTGACACGGGAGCTCTCCGCTCCTTGTGCTCGCCACGCTCTTTGTCGCCGTCGACTCGCGCACAAGCGCAACGCTGGGCTGGCACGCGCAGCGCTCTGTCGTCCGACGCACCCCGTTCGAAAATCCCCCGACGATTTCGTGTGGTCATCACTGGTGTGTAATCATCAGCTCACGCAACTCATCCAACGTAAAAGATATGCGTAATCAAATAGGACCTATTTCTCGTTTCGGAAAGCGTGAGGGCCTCACGTGTGGCCGCAGTGGTGAACGCGTCACGTGCACGCTTCTTCTTTTTCTTCCTATTAAAACACGGGGAATTGGCCAAGGTGTAGTGGCATAAACAAAAAAATTTCCATAGAAGATTACAACAAAATTTTTACACCAAGCGTGAATTTTGAAAAATGTATCAATAAATAACGACAGAAAATAATAATAATAATTGGTTTTTGGGAAATTAAATGGCACAGTATCTTTCTCACGTATCGTGGGACACCTGAACCGCGCCGTAAGGCAAGGGGAAACGAGGGAGTGAAAGAAGAAAGGAAGTGAGAGGTACCGTAGTGGAGGGCTTCGGAATAATTTTGACCACCTGGGGTCTTTAATGTGCACTGACATTGCACAGCACACGGGCGCCCTAGTTTGCCTCCATAAAAACGCAGCCACCGCGGTCGAGAAAATATTTAAACTAACAGACCGGCACGCTTCATGCCTTTCTTGCGCTTTCTTTCTTTCTTGCTCGTGGTGCTAATTCTTCAGCCTAATTTTTTTGTATTGCTTCATTGAATCGAAAAATTTTAATGAAAATTGCTTTTTGGGGGAAAGGAAATGACGCAGTATCTGTCTCACATATCGGTGGACACCTAAGCCGCGCCGTAAGGGAAGAGATAAAAGAGGGCATGAAAGAAGAAAGGAAGAAAGAGGTGCCCTAGTGGAAGGCTCCGGAATAATTTCGACCTTCTGTGCATGTTTAGTGCCCGTTAAAGATCCTCAGGTGGTCCAAATTATTCCAGAGCCCCCTACTACGGCACTTCTCCCTTCTTTTCTTTCACTCTCTCCTTGATCCCTTCTCTTACGGCGTGGTTCAAGCGTCCAACGATATATGAGAAGACAAATACTGCGCCATTTACTTTCCCAAAAAATCAATTATTATTATTATTATTTAGCGTGCACTGACATCGCAGAGCACACGAGCGCTTTAGCGTCTCGCCTCCATCGAAATGCAGCCGCCACGGTTGGTTTCAAACCCGGGATCTTCGGATCAGTAGCCGAGCGCCCTAACTACTGAGCCACAGCGGTGGGGCATTTAATCGATGCACTGCGTTAAATTTCAGAATTTGGACTTGCTTAATGGCCTTGTGTACAGTACTCACGGATTGAAATAGGACATTCGGAGCGCGTGGCCGTCGCTTCATGGAGCGCCGCCCGTAGACGCTCATGGAACCAAGGTGGTGCATTGTGGTATGGCGTGAGAGGGAGAACATCTACAATGCAGAATTGTTCCTTCCAGTAGCCAATGAGCCGGCCTGTGGTTTACCACATGCCTGCGTGGCACTGCAAGGCTAGCGCTCCGAATGTCCTATTTCAATCCGTGAGTACTGTACCTGCCTTCAAGCTTCGACTCCTTTTCCTTTTTGGAGCGGGAAGCACTTTGGTCGAGCCTATAGAGCAGCCCAAATTTGTGATAATTAACTTGTGATAACTTTAAAGTGCTTGTTCCAGTACACTTAAGTTCGTTTCAGTTTCCAATGTGCGGATATAACTCACGCGAGAAAAATTGTGCTTCCACCGATCCCAACTCAGTTTCCTTGCCAGCCCTGCCTTATGTACATCGGTCTCGTTTTAACCCCTCACATATTATTTACGTACAAGCACTGCGGGGTCCTTTAAATGTGCAGATGTGTAATACCCTTCGTACGCTCAGCAGTGAGGCATCTGTTGAAAGTATATCTTGTAGAGCGCTCTCTCCTCAATGCCCCGTTTGCCGTGAACCACAATCAACGGAGGGTTCTTGGCTGTTTTGCTGCCGCTTTTCCTATACGAATCAGGGGCTTCGAAAAATCGCGGGGATTATTAAAAGTGCATCTTCCCCGCATCGTTTCTAAATATACGAGTAGCGTTCCAACACCTTCCAGAAATTTACTCTATACGTAGGTTTTCTTTGACACATCTGACTTCAGAAAACACATGTAAGCTGCAAGCCAATTCTAGAAGTGGCTACAAAGAGTACGCATTTGTATTACGTCCTATTTGTCGGCGACTTGTAATCACAATTCATTCGGTTACGCAACCACGCGAATCTCATGCATATGGGCTAGTCTACACAGATAGAGCTAATTCATTTCGTGCAAGGGGGCGCTAATCGCGTCAAGGTAAATACAATGGGTGCCCAAGACTCCACCCCCATATTTATGTGCGGAAAGAACACGTCAATGGAAAGAAACAGTTAACCACGCTTGCACTTTACGTCACTGAAATAGGGAAGGCGCAACGATTGCAGCCGGCACTTAAAATGCATAAACACTGTGATCCTTGTAAGATTGTGCCGCTTTCTCCTAGCAGTTGATGATATCAAGTGAATTCTAGTCGCACATTCGCTAAACACGAAGTCATGAGTATTTTGCCCTAAAGGTGCGATTTCGAGTAGTAGGGATGAGAATTTTCTTATCGCAATTCATCTCCTCTATTGCTTATCAGAACGCACAGGGTTGCGGAAAGCAGGATCTTCTTGAAAGATTGGTTTTGAAAAGCAGGTGGAAAGAAAAAGCCAACTCTCAGAAGAGCTTGATAATCGCGGCAACATGCCGTGGGTTTTCATCGCGTGGTGAGCTGGGTGCCGCGGAACCACTCTCAGTCTGTTGCTCATCGCGTCGCTCAACATCTGGCTTTGTAACAAATTTCGCTCATCGCCGGCAAGCAAATAGCAAGACTAGCCAATAGCAGAAGGCTTTGCAGGTGTAACTTCCGATCTAGCTTTTTCGCGACTGGAGTTTGTTTTTGTAGCGCGGTTTCAGCGAAGGAGCTGCCGACTCTCGTTTCGTGTGAGCCAAGGATCGAAATTATTAGTTCACTGAAAGCTGTGCGGGTATAATAGAGCTAGAAAGGTTGTTGTTGCGTATATATTCTATTTAATGTCGAAAATTATTGGAGACGATGATAGCGATAGCGAACTTTTATGACGCAAGGGACGGACGAACACATGGATGGATGGATATGGATAGATGGATAAGGCTAACCCTTTAAATCGTGCGGTGGTTCAAGCCATGGGGTTGGATGAAACACCCATTTCCCAGGCATTCCACCCTGAATAAGCTGAGCACCAGGCCGGGGGAAGCTTGTACCAAATCTATCACCAGAGGGTACCCGGTGGCACTGGGTACCGACTCGCTCCTCCCGCAACCCCGCATCCCCCGCATGCGAGGCGGATGCTCAACCACTAGGCCGCAGTTGCGGTTAAATTATTGGAGAGAAACTTTATGCAAGTGTCGGCATCGCGATATGTAGATTCACACTACTGCACTGTGCCTCACAGAAAGGCAGTGTATTGCCTAGAGGATTACAGGCCGTGGTGGCTCAGAGGTTAGGGCGCTCGACTGATCCGGAGTTCCCAGGTTCAAACCCGACCGCGCCGGCTTCGTTTTTATGGAGGCAAAACGCTAAGGCGCCCGTGTGCTGTGCGATGTCAGTGCACGTTAAGGACCCCAGGTGGTCGAAATTATTTCGAAGCCCTCCACTACTGCCCCTCTTTTTTCCTTTCTTCTTTCACTCCCTCCTTTATCTCTCACCCTACGGCGTGGTTCAGGTGTCCAACGGTATATAAGACAGATACTGCGCCATTTCCTTTCCCCCAAAACCAAGTATTATTATTATTATGCCTAGAGAATTTATATCAGAGCTTTTTTTCGTGTTTTCTTCGGTTTAATCTCAAAAATGGACTACAATCTTCGTTATACCTCTCTGTTGCCACGATGTAATTGAACGGTAGTTGGGGAGGCGGGGGGCGGGGGGGGGGGGGGCAGCGGCAACAGAACTGCACTGAAAACGAACCAAAATTGTACCAATTCTCATAGCGGCAGTGGTAGGCGACGGCCGTCGCCATTGAACGCTGCGTCGCCAGAAAGGTCGCTTCATAGGGCTTGAGCCTAAATTAGCAAATCTTCGATAATTCTCCGCATTTCGAGGGAAATAAAAACGCTAAAATCCTTTGTGGTGCCCTAATGCACGCGGCAAAATAATAATTGCTTTAAGTGGGAGGAAATAGAACATACGGGGACTTAGTTAACCGAGAAAGTTGATATAAGTGAGGCACGTTCGTAGCCTTTCTTAACAACACTGCATAACACACGCAACCTTTCGGAAATTGTCACTGATGTCGAAACAACAGCCTCCGTCTTATAGTGTCGCCACGCTAGTGCAAGATTGAATTTCTCGTGCGTGCGCTGAAACTAACTTTACGCGTAAGCTCTTCAGTTTTTATGCGGCTATCAGATTAGAATTCCTTGGCATTGTCTCCGGAACATAGCAGCGTCGCTACTCTAATAGCCTCGTAAAATATTTACTACGTGAGGATGCTTTCTTTTGGAAATACGTCCAATTTTGTTGTTGTTATGGAACTCTAATTACAGTTTCTTTTTGATATCGTGGTTTCTATTCCACATGTGTCTCTTAGCAACAGATGCTGCCCTACGCAGGCAGTTGTTAACGCGACAGCGTTAAGGACCCATACAAAAATGCCCTATGGCAGGCTATAGATTTTTGGCCCAAATAGATATAGATCTTTCCTATTTCTGTCTATAGCTGTATATACAGGCTGATGTATTTTTCTATAGAGAGCTTAAAGGGACACTGAGGAGAAATTGAAGTTGGCTTGTATCCATAGAATAGCAGCTCCTGATCACAAAAGCGCCACTCTTCCTGAAAACAAAGCTCTTGTAATGTAGAAATTAGCAAGAACCAAAATACAGGTATCGCCGCCACAGGCCAATCTCGCAAGTACAAGCGTGATGACTTTCTAGGACAAGAGGCGCCACCTTGGAGGAATTTTCTTTTCTTCAGGGACGTCACGAATCTCTGAGGCTTGCAAAGAAAGGTTGCACACCGCACCGCTAGCAGTCAGAAATCATGGAGTCTGCGTTACGTCACGAATCACGTCACTCCGTGCTGTGACGTCATAAGAGTTGCCGTGGCGTCATAAGAGTTCCCTGAGTTTGAATCAGAGGGGCGGGAAAAACTTTTTCAACTTCGAATCCAAATTTCTTTGAAATAAATGCATCTTTCGCGCCCGGAGAAGCGGCAACAAAACCATAAAATGCCGAACTATCAGATTTTGCTAACAAAAAAAATTCATAGAGTTCTCCTCAGTGTCCCTTTAAGACAGTTGTATGGTTCCTAAGCTACAGCTTTAGTGGCATAGATTTTTCAATAGCTGGCAATAAGCACCTCTGTGGGTGCTTATAGACGTTCATAAGAGGCCATAGACGGGCATAGCTTTTTCCGCAGACGACCATAGGACATTTTTGTATGGGGAGCTCGTGTAGCAGAAAAGCCGGTGTCGTCGGCGTCTTTGGCCGTGAGCGAAAAATGGCGCAACTCGTCGGACACCAGAACCGCGCCGTAAGGGAAGGGGTTTTCCTTCTCTTACGGCACCGTACTGGTGTCCAGCGAGAATTATGAGACACGTGTCATTCCCTTTCCTTACAACCAATTTTCATTTCAATTTCCTTTCCTCACGGCCCGGTTCGGGTGTCCACCGAGACATGTGAGACAGGCGTCGTTTCCTTAAATTGTCCAACGGGCCACGCGTCGCGCCGAACGGGCGTGGATTCGGACCCCGTTGAGTATCTGTTACGGGTCCAATTGGACTTATTTTTGGAAATGTGGCGGAGAGTTTGAAGGATGCTTCACTCCCGCCACCGGTTGGTCCGGTATTGCACTGCCTCCGGGATCGGCCTTTTTAGCGCGTCTTTACTATCCTGTCTTTCTATCCCATCTTTGAACTCTCGTACTATCTGCACGTGGTAGCGATTGTGGCTCGGCTTGAGCCAGTGGGCAGGCCTGTGCACTTTCCTTTTCTTTCTTCCTGGCAACAACAGACAGACAGACAGACGGGAGTGGGCGTTCAGTGGTCTCCTTGGCAGCGCTGTAACACGCTTTCGCGTCTCACTCTTAAAGACGAAGCTTAAGCGTCCAAAATTTTTTTTCCCACTTTGTTGTCGTCGGCTGCTTCGCCTCGGGCACCCTGTAACCAACCCTTATTAAAATTGATGTGCGCTCATCATTTTCGGCAGTAGCTCTCTAATGGGCTTCCCCTTCGAAGGTGTGTAACCTGAACCAGGACTCCGTTCAAACTGCAACTAATGCTATCATCGTGCTATCACCACACCCCCATGCAAACATCCACTTATCGCATGCGAACGTAGGGCATGGATGGAAAGGATGAATTTTTGGCATGCTCGCCAATCAAGGTCAAGAGCTTGACTCTGGCTTCGAAATGAGAATGGCGATAATGAATTTTTATGGCCCTGGGCAGTTTAAGCCTAACAACGTCATGGAATTAGGTGTTCCCAAAGCGCATAAACAACCGTACTTGCAAAAGTTAGTACTTGTGGTGTCGACTTTGTTCTGCCCGTGTTTTTCGAGCGCTGTAAGCTTTGTCTTCATGTTGTTGATCAATACGCGTCCTAGAGCGTTCAGCATGCTACGCTAGACTACTCGGTGCGGCGGATGCTTGCGCTAATCTTTCGGTCAGGGATGACAGAAAGCCAAGTGGGCTGCTAAGTGAAGGCAAGCAATCTTCTGGGGCCTCTGATTATCTGGCGCTCTACGCAGTTGTTAAATTCGTATGTATGGACCCAGCTAAATTCAAGCCAAGTTTGAATAGCGCCAAGCTTCTTTTCACAGGGAAGCTGTATATCATTACCATCCAACGAAATTTTCGTGTCGTTAGAGAAAGCCTAAAAGTAGAAAAATATCGAGATATGTGACAGGCGTCGCCTCCTTTACCTAAAATAAGTTTTCAGTTCATAATATTTTCCTTACGGCGCGGTTTGGGTGTCCACCAAGATATGTGCGACAGGCGTTATTTCGTTTCATTGAAAACTCGTGTTTAAGGAAGCTGTTTCTTACATCCTGCGCCGAACCGCCGGCCGTTGGGTTATCTTCACCGATTCAAAAGCATCTCTGCAGATCCTGGCCAACCTGCTGAAGAAAACGAATTACCAGCCAGTTTCCCTGGACATTGGGTATATCCATCATTTGGCTATTGCCGCAGGCCACTGCATAACATTTCAGTGGGTACCTGCTCACTGTGGCATTATGGCTGATGAAAAAGCAGATGAAGCGGCCTGTAAGGGCCATCAACATCAGAGATACATTCGAAGATTTCTCACGAAATCTGATGCGTCCCAAATGGCTAAAAGTTTTGCGTACGAAGAAACGTATCGGCTTTGGAGTTTGCCGACACATCAGTACCAATTTCTTCACTCAATCGACCCACATCATAGATCAAGACTCACCCAGAATTCCTCGACAACTCGAAACACTTTATCACCGACTTCGTCTGAATGCTGCATATACAAATGGCTTGCGATACCGTTTTGGACAAATGAACAGTCCGCATTGTGACAACTGTGCTACGATAGAAACTGTGGAACATATCCTGCTTGAGTGCCCTGCGTATGCTAACGAGCGTGCATACTATGAACATTGCATGCAGAAGCTCTGCCCAGTTCCCCTAACAATGGACAAAGTTTTAGGCCCCTTAGCCTGCTTCAGGCAACAGAGACTTGCAATGAACTTTCTTTTTACATATTGAAAAGACATTGGACATCTCGATAAGCTCTAAATTCACTTGCAGGTTACCTTCATGCATTCTTCTTGCAGTGAACTTCGTCAGCCCATTCGTCGGACTATGCACTCCATCATTCCATAGGTTACATCAATACTCGCCACTGCATCCTTAGTACCCATTTCATGGCTGCATTTTATCTTCGTTTTTTTTTCACCTCTTCCACGCTGCTCGCCTTCAGTCTTTATCTGCCAAATTCCCCTCCCTACGCAGAGTAGCATGCCAGCGATATTGAAACGCCGGCTAAATTCTCTGTTTCATCATTAAAGAGTCTCTCTCTCTCTCGTGTTTGAGGAAAGGAAAAGGCGCAGTATCTGTCTCATGAATGTCGTGCATTGACCAGAGCCGGAGCGAACGGCATCTGGGAGGATATTGGCAAATATGTTAAGTAGCCTATACAATGCAGAGTAAAGCGTGGCTAGACCACCCATGCCGTCCCTTGATATACCAATATACCCCTACTTTTACTTTTCTTAGCAACCCAATTTCGTAACAAATAGCCTTCAGCTTCCCTTTCTAAATAAACAGCTCATTCATTTTTTCTCACATCTCGGCGGACACCTGAGCCGGTCCGTAAGGAAAAGAATAAAGCAGCGACTAAGAAATGAAGAAAGAGGTGCCGTAGTGGAAGTCTCTGGAATAATTTCAACCACCTGGGGTTCTTTACGGAGCCACCGCGGCGGGTATTTACTTTACTTAAATGGTCCAACGGGCCAGGCGCCGCGCCGAACAGACGATTGCGTTCCGTGGGCTCCTTCGCAATGCTTGAACACACTGCCGCGGCCCGCCCTTAAAGACGAATCATAAAGGAGTCGTAATGTGAAAAAATAATGAGTGTAAAAAATAAAAAGTAAATAAAAATAAAATGTAAATAAACAATATTCAAATAAAAAACAGCAAACAGCTAGGAACTTTTAAAAGCAGCTCCGTATTTAATAGCGCGACGCGACTGCTCGTTCCAGCGTTTCCAAGGGGCCCAGGGAACGGCCTCGTCTGTTGGGCGCGACGCGAGGCCCATAGGACAATTTAAGGAAAGGAAATGACGCCTGTCGCACGTATCTTGGTGGACACAGAAACAGCGCCGTAAGGGAAGGACAATGAAATGAAAATTTGTTTTGCGGAAAGGAAGTGAGGCCTGACTTACATATCTCAGTGGACATACAAACCGCGGAGTAAGTGAACGAATATTTCCGAAGTGCAGTACCGACAATTATAACTACGTGTTCCGGTAAACATTATGTTTGGAGCTGCTTCGAAAGGGGTTTACGTCATTTGAAACCCTCTTTTGAAGTGCAAACCGCATAATGTATGATAACGGCACCTGCAAACAATGCGAAGCACGTTCCTTCACCTCGCCTGTGTTGCCCGGTAAAGATTACAGTTGCGATTTCGTGTGGTTGTAAGCAAAAAACGCCAGGCTAAAAATTGAATGAAAACAGCATAGCTTCGCGGTCCAACCACCTATGAAGCCTGGACTGGAGCGACAATTTTTTCGCATCGTCCATTTCCCTGCGTAGTACTAGTAGCAAGGCACATAATCATTCCTCAGGCCAGCCTCCCTCCGTAAGTAAGCCGCTTCATCCCTCTCTCGTCGAGATCAACGGAGTTCTAATCTGTGCTAAATACTTGCATTCTATACACCATCGTAAGCTTAAAATTCACTCTCCGGCTCCGAGTTTAATTTTTTGCAGCAAGATTTTCGCCAGAAAATCCAGGAGATACTAAACGGCTGTGAGAGTACAAGGAAACTATGAGCGCTCAAGGCGCGCTTTACAGAACGAAGCTTTCTCAATGTCGCAACAGCGCTGTCGATTGAAGTTTCGGGGAATTCCTGAGTTTCAACCTTTTGACTTTCCAAGTTTGACTTTCTACCAGCCGCTTTTGGGCCCTGAATTATAGTCAGTGGTCAGACACGGTGCTCTTTCAGTATAGAGTCTGCCATTTTGCCAGGAAAACAGCCCTAAACGATCTAGCTTCAGTCGTAACACTATATAGTCTATTTATTAAGCTGCTGCCATTTGCCGAATTCTGGTAATTTTTCTCATCACCACACGATTTCCATGAGCTTAAAGCTATGACGTGCATGTTGCGCAACTCGGCCACATTTCAGCGAGCGCTGTAATTCTGAAGTTTGCAGCCCTCTTCCGCAACTATCGAGCCGTTAATTTCCGGTGTCACCATCAGCTTCGAGCTGTAAAACGAAAGCAAGAACTGAAAAGAAATTCAGCAGGATGCGCTTTGCAGAAGAGGCCGTAAGCGGGAACTGCGAAATTTCGGCACCGCTCGAGAGAGTGGTGACAGCTGGGCTCTCACTTCCCACTGTTATTCGCTTTCACGTTTGTTGCTGGTTATTCACTTTATAGTTACTCTAGGATAGAATAAGCGAACGACAGAACGCTCTGCCATGGTGCTCAGCGCTGCTTCCTAAAACTTTTCCTTGCAACAGTCATACTGCTGCTTCCTCATCGAAAAGAGAATGGTACTGGAGTGAAAGTTTCGGCTTCTGTTTTTTTTATGTCTCTCTTTTCTAACTGATGTGATAACAATTTTTAATAATTCACCCACACAAACTTCCAGCGTTTTCGATATTATTGTCTTTGCACTAGCACGTAGTGGCCTTGTTCGAAAAAAATTTAGCAGGGAAATTGTGCCTCATGATGTTTCGCAGCCGTTACAGAAAGTCAATGCGAATGATGCGGCTACTATAGCAAAATAGGTGCTAATAAAACCTTCAGAGGTCTGCTAAGGACAACAAACAACAAAACCACAATGAAAGCGGTACTTTATATAAGAACAAAACAATATACGCCAACTCCTGCGTTAAGGTGCTTCGCATTAGAAATAAACTATAGCTTGTCATTCTTAAATTTTCTCCGGCGAGCGATAGGAAAACGGGGAAGTAGTTTTCGCTCGGCTTTTGTTACGCACCGTGCTTTGCAGTGTCGGTGATATACTTGTACACATATACAGTAATGTGATTCCAGTAACAGTGGCACTTGGCGAAAGTTCTGGCATTGTCTGCGTGAAACATTGGTGAATGAAGCTTCCACCCCCCTTTGCACCACTCACCAGCCAACTTCGCACAGCACTCCCCTGGATAAGAGTATACTCAACAATATTCCAATGCAACATTCAATCCACTTCCTCGCACTTCCCTGGCCACTACCAATTCACCTTACTCTGCCCCCCATAATCCCCACTCACCACCAATTCCGCAAGACCTCCAACCACTAGAAGCCCACGCAGCAGCGGAACAGCGTGATCGAATTAAAAAACGCAGTGCGAAAGCCAGCTGCCTTCAAGAAGCACCACACCAAAGCCGCCCCACCTCGCTAACTTTGGGTCGGCCTTTTTCATCCATCCACTGCCACCATCGATCCGCCTGTCCGCTCCACTTTCGCCAACTTTTACCCTGCAAAAGCGCCATCCACCAACCGCACAGCTACCAAAATGTACCCCCGAATAGCCGCATCCAACATCTACACCTACCTTCCACAAGGTCCCACCTAGCAGAAGTGCACACAGCTGCGGCGTGAGGAAAAAAAAACTAGTAACGTTTAAGTCACTTTAAGGTTAGAATGCGTTATCCGTACATTCTATGTTTGTCGCAGCTTTTGTTGAAATTTGTTTGCGAGTTTGAGTCAGTTACTTTTCAGTTGTCTGTCCATTAACCACCATTTTCAGACTGCTAGCTGTAGTAGAAGTTATCCGCTATGGTGTGATTGTGCTGACAGGTGCATATGTTACAATTTTTACTTTATATTGTTTTCGATTTTCTATACAGGTTGCAGTATAGAAACTAGGTTGCTCACAACCCGGTGGGAAGGTTACGACGAAGTAGTATGGTGGCGCTACCCCTGTTAATCAATCAGCGAATTTCGTGACAACAGAAATCAGGCTGGTGGGCCGGGTGCTCACAATTCGGCGCCAGGTCAACACTTGTCACGATGAGCAAGCTGTGATGATGTCAAAAGGTCACGTGACGTCTCTCGAGCAACGAGCTGATTTCAAGCACCTGGCATCTGTAGGGTTTTGGTGTAGCAAAAACTCTAATGCTATAGCATAAAAAGGGACGGGTAAATCGAATTCATCGATGCAGAAGGAAAGACAACTCTCCAGAAGCACCACCCACCAACTACCCACCTATCTAGGAGGGTGCCCGCCGAACCACTGCTACTTTTCGACCCATCTCCACCCTACAGAACGCCTGCCCCCTCTGTTGGGTGTTTAAAGCCTAGGCTACGAGTCAAAGCAATGATGAGGGTAAAGAGAAAAAAAATTATCGCGAGCAGCCCAAGTCCAACTGCGATCGCAGTTGGACTGGGCTACTCTTGACTGCACCACGTTCAGAACTGTTCTGGTCATTTTTTTTACTTTCAATGAATTGCGCTTTTCCTACATGGTAGAAAGCGCGCCGGATTTATGTGGCCAATCGATAATAGAAAACATCTTTATTGTCACAAGTGAACTCTATACAAGTATTAGGTGTCCACTTACATGTGGATCTTGGTGACATATATGTGAAAATGAAATCCTCTGCCAAAAACAAACTCCCTCCGGTAGCTCTACCTGTGAGTTGTAACGTGACATCTAGCTCACATGTTATAATTCATGTTCGCCGCTTGCGGCGTATATACATTATGTCCGTGAGGAAGCAATAAAATGAATGCTTTAAATTAGCCTATGTCGAAGATATAAGTTCAGCGCGGTTACCACTTTCTGCACTCTTCTCAGCGGTAGTGGAAGAAGCTAGACTTTCCTACTTCTGGCCACGTTGTGAAGGGCCACCTTCCGTTTGAGTAATCGGTAGAAATAAGCAAAACGAACAACTTCTTGATGCTGTTCTATACGGATGGTGGGGTTAAATGAAGTTGATGACGTGGTAATTCATTTCCGTGGAGATCTCAATCTAAAAAGAAAACCAAGGCGCTTGCCAAACATTGCCGCTTAAGTTTTAGTTTAGTATGCAGGTTTGGTTTTCAGTTCTGCTGCAGGCACTGAAAATCTGCATCCGTCGTGTTTAAGACTCCCTAAGTGGTTGAAAGGCTCAAACTTAAAACTTTCTATACTGTATTGCAGTTTTATGTCAAGCCCAAGGCACTGTGACCGCTTTTATCATTGAAAACGAGAAGGGCTCAAAGCACGTGTCATTATTCAGTTTCCGTAGATGAGTATAAGGAGAACTTGAAATACGCTCCCATTAAGGGCGGTGCCAAGGTTGGTAGGCAAATCCCTATATGTCACGCGATCTTAACGACTCCTGTCGCGAACAACGAATGACAAGGAATATTTGACAAAAATTTGCAGACACGACGGCTCCTTACATAGTCTTTAGACTTCATTAAAAGAAAGCTGGACATTTGTTTTAGTTCTAATGTGATCAGGCTAAACTAAACGACCACATTAGCATACAGTGATGTTAACGAGTATTTGGTGGCAGGCGGATCCCGATGTACGACGCGCATATAGAGATGTCAGTGAAAAAAAAAAAATTGGAACCCATTAAGTAACACACATCAAAGTCTTCTCAAATTGAGGGCGTTTTGTAGGTATTAAAAAGAATAGCTGGCGGCTTAGCATTGCCAAGCACGAAATATTGTGCGAAAGAACAGTTTCTTGAAAATGCTCACCACCGCCACGTACCTGAAAGCGCGATTAAAGTGTCCACTGACTCAGTGAGCCCGTTATACGCGTCTTGAACTTTTTCCTCTTCAGTGACAGTTAAGCTAATCGATGCCGGAGGCCTATTCTCCAGTGCCGCGTTTCTGCAGCCCTATTGTCAACGCCAACGCGTGTTGCTCAGGTGCTGTGTATCTGCCACGACACTCTCCAAGCCAGAGTATGCAGCGCACATCTTTCTGTCACAAGTGCCGCATAGCTGAAATTGTGAATATTAGTTTCCTAGTAGTATTAGTAGATGAAGAAGACGATGTGCAGTGCACAGCGCGAGAGTGCGTTGCATTTCATCACGAAGCGTTTTCGGTTGGGGCGATAGCCTAGTGCTCTCTTGCAGCGGCATCCGAAGGTGATCTGTTCGCTGCGCCGTCGTGGATCCCAGTCGTAAATATTTACTTTGCTTATTTGAATCTATTACTTTCACTTGGCACAAACTCAAAAACACCGCGAGGATAAAAACACCGCAAGGCCTTGCTCGCGCTTGACACATCGGGGTAGTGCTCTCGCACTAAAAGACCTCGAACCAGTTCCAATGCATTCGCGAGCATTGCACACTGTGCGCCAGACTTTTCACGTTGCTAGACTTTGCAAGCAGTGAATGCTCTCTACTTTTGTCTACAAGTCTTTTTTTTAGGCGAGATTTATTTCCTAAGGACATCAATGATGGGTGAAGGTGTGATGAATGATTTAGTAATGATTTAATTAACGATAAAGACTAGCTGATTTTATGAAGTCCAGTAGAGAGCGTGGTACCTGCTTCACGTGCCGGATCCTTGTAGGCTTGAGAGCAGAATACTTACAGGTCTAGTTACGCGCAACTTTTCACTGTTTCCTTGCAAAATGAAGACTCGCCCCATTTTCTATAAATACTGCCTGAGCCAAGTACCTACAGGAAATGAGTTCCCGCTAAGAGCCAGGGTGCAACTTTGCGCCAAACACGGGAAGTTAAAATTCTTTTGCGGGCTACTCTTCTGTTTCTACTCGCTACAAACTTTATTTTTTATGCTAAGGGTTGAGCATTGAATATGTTTTTTTTTTCAAGCGCATCAAAAAAGACAGAAGTTGTTGTCGAAAGCAGTGACTGTCCTAGATTGGGAAAGAACACGCTATTTATCACATCTCTCGTTAGCTCTGCAAAGTTGCGGTGTATTACGGTTATGCTCTTACAGAAGACATCTTTAATGCGGGCACAGCTGGTGTTCTTACGTAAATTTGTTTAAGCAGTCTGTAAACTTCCAACGCACTTCTGCGAAATTATCTCGCTATGCTTTTATAGACAAATCTTGAAGAAAGTCTATAGGCAGTGCATTTTCTGTAGACATTCCAATATTCATTATGTATAGACAGTGGATATCATCATCGCAATGCACTTTTTTAGAACTTTTCTCTGGCGTGTGAATTTTCAAAAGAAAATGGATTATCGAAGGAAATAGAATCTTTAACAAGTGTTTTGAAATCTACAGGCCACTTCTTCAAGGGATGTTTTTCGTGTAGAACACACCAGAATCGGGAACCCCTCTTGTTTAATCAGCTGCAGACCACTTCGAAACGGTTTTCTTATTTTAAAGACCTTCATAATCAATGGTTTCTACAAGCGCACTCCAACGTTTTCTTATAAAACCAAAAAGCGCTGCATGTATATGTTAAATCTGTGCTGAGAGAGCTATAAAAAAATACACGATTTCTGTAAGCAATAAACACAGTTGCGTTCGGAAAGCATGCAGAACTTGAATTCTAAATCACGCTCTTTATATATTGGGATGTCAGCTCACTGAATTCCCGCAATATTTTATTGAAATGATTCTCCAGAATAAAGTCAACTCTCGTTTTCCGTTCGTGATCTGCTTTCGACACATCTTGCATGCATACATATGAAACAGCTACCTTCTTGAAATAGTAAGCTGAAGGGATGGTGACATTAAATTTGGAATACCCTGAATTCTTCACTTTCACGCATTTGCTGTATTAATTGAAAAGCCTGCATAAACATTCAATTCGACTGACAGCCAATAATTACTCTTAAATACAGTAAGAGTTTTTTTATTAGCTATGCGGCTGCCGGGCACCTGATTCCTCCGCTCCACTGTATTTAGACACAAGCCACTGGAATAAATCTCCTAATCAAAGTGACATAATTAGATCATGTTTAAAAAATGAGGCCTATTCGTAAATGACCTTTTGTGCATCTACAAGTTACGAAAATCGAAAATGGAGTTACTGTTTGTAAGCATAATCGTTGCCGTTTAGTTATTACAGGCTTGGCCGCCTTCAAGGCAATAAATATGCTGTTCCAAAGACGCACGTGGCGTCATGGCATTCGCACCGCTGTTCCCTGCAAGTACATGCACCTTTAGGAAGAAGGGAAGGTTATATGTTTCCCTAAAGCGTTCCTTAACGCATTAGGGCATTGCCGCATATAGCCTTTTTTTAGCAGAGACCAAATGGTAAAAAATAAGCAAGGCTGACTGGCGTACCATTAGCGCAGAAGTGATTCTTTAGCCTACGCCTGTTTAGCCCATCTAAAAATTAACACCCGTCCTCCAGTTTGTGACCTTGTCATGGTCTCTGCAGCTAACCGGGAATGCCGATGGGAGAAATAGCAGTAATAATATCTTCAGCCAGTTCTTGATTCAAAAAACTTCCATTTACAGAGTCATACCCTCTAGCCGAGGCCAGTTAACCGCAGCTATGAGTCCCTTGCATAAGGGCTTCCCTGTAATAAGAGTGCTTCAGCATAAACTGCACTGAGGTGTATGGGCGAGGATAAATTATTAGGAAAGAAAGCATAACTGCGCATTTGGGGAGGTGTTTAGATGTAATGCGGTAAACAGACTTTTCCATGATGATAATAATAATAATAATAATTGGTTTTTGGGGAAAGGAAATGGCGCAGTATCTGTCTCATATATCTTTGGACACCTGAACCGCGCCGTAAGGGAAAGGATAAAGGAGGGAGTGAAAGAAAGGAAGAATAGGTGCCGTAGTGGAGGGCTCCGGAATAATTTCGACCACCTGGGGATCCTTAACGTGCATTGACATCGCACAGCACACGGGCGCCTTAGCGTTTTTCCTCCATAAAAACGCAGCCGCCGCGGTCGGGTTCGAACCCGGGTAGTCCGGATCAGTAGTCGAGCGCCCTAACCACA
Source organism: Amblyomma americanum (assembly GCF_052857255.1). Classification (NCBI taxonomy): domain Eukaryota; kingdom Metazoa; phylum Arthropoda; class Arachnida; order Ixodida; family Ixodidae; genus Amblyomma; species Amblyomma americanum. Next base: position 95,140,637 of record NC_135499.1, on the reverse strand, counting down.
GATCCACCGCGGCGGGCACTTTCTATGTTTGCTGCACTAGAGGATTCTGAAGTACTTGCGGTGCAGAGGCTTCGGCGGGATAACGGCTTCTTCGTTAACTTTTTTGAAAGAAGCGTGCGTTGTGATTGTCAGAAGAAAAGACACACGCAGGCAAATTATAAAAACAGAATCCAAAAGTGGGCACAGGCACACTTTTAAAACGGCTTTCTCGCCACACATTGGATACTTGGACACCATTTTTCGCCCGGCTTCATTCCCCGATGGGACCTTGAACCTTGCGGGCGCCACGGAAGCGACCAGGGCCGATCGTTACTCTGATGTTTTGACGCTTAACAGAGCGTTGGCGCTTTTTGCGGCGGTGGATGTGTGAGGTTGATGGCTGCCATTTGACGATTATCAAATACGTCGGCCGAGCTTTAAAAGAAGCCGAACTTTGTTTCTGCCACCCTTGTATACTAGTATGAGCCGCCGTTTCTCCTACGAAATTCCTAGCGACATGGTATGTTTTATGACAGTATGTCAAAGTTGTGCTAAAGTACAACAGCACTGAATGCAAGCAAATCTCCTTTTAATGAGTGTAGCTTTAACTAGTTTATATCCCGTAAACGCGAAAGGAAATCCTAAAAAGGTCACAAGGACGCCTGTTTATAATGTATGTTGCCAATGCAATAGTGTAAGAATCTGTTTATTGCTTTACCGGAAGTGACGTCAGTACCTGACTGCTGATGTGACTTCTCCGAGCCAATCAGCCATTTTAGCTTCCTGCGACACAAGCATTTCTTTCCCGATGAGCCTTAGATTGCTATCGCATTTAGACTTCCAGCAACGTGGCAGTCGTATGCCGGCTGCTGTGCTTTACATGAGAGCTGCTTAATTTTTTATTGCAGCCGCTTGCTTCGTCTGAAATGTCTGAACAGGGCTATACTGCACGGGCTGATCTCCCTGCCAATCACATTTCCTCACCAAGGTCATTGTTCATGTTAGAGGCTTTACGGTGAAACACAAACATTCATATACTTCTCTTATCTTTAACATTGTTATATGTTCATCGAACCTGTACAACAAAAAAGGCTACACCATCCACTTCGCTGGCTGCCTATGAAGTGCGAGAGCATTCGGCATGGTCCGACTAACTCAAATTTAACACAACGGCGCACTGAGAGAATCTAGGGATGCGGCTCTTGGAGACGCGCGTGATGGGACGTAAACCATGTTTTATTGCACAGGCTGCAAGGCCCCACATTGGTCTTGCATGAAGTTCTTCACAAGGTAGGCATCGGCACCGGCAGTAAGGGGTTTCTCTGCCCTACGACGACGATAACTTCACGCATGTTTGCGAGCTTCGCTTGTTGTTCCTCAGCTGCTAGGAGGGCACGGCTTTGTCGGGCAGCTTCCCGCATTTCTTGAGGGTGCTGTTGCTTCTTGGCGTGTTGAGGGCGCATGGCACCTGCAGGTGGGCGGTTTCTTTCTGTGAGCTCCTCTTCTGTGAGCGTTAGTCGGCTGCGAGGCCCGTCTTGTCTGACGCGATGATTGTTTCTCGTTCGGTAAGGCAGCAGTGCACGGACCGGCCTTCGTCTCGGCGTGCGAGCGCCGACGGAAGGCGATCTGACCGGCCACATCACCGCATGTGGGGCACGTGGTGCTCCTATTGGTTCAGGTGCAGCCAGCGCGCGGCGCAGCGACGGGCCGCGCGCTGGGCCTAGTAGCGCCATTAGAAGGCAGATTGCTTCACGAAATCAGGCTGAGGTAACCAAAGTATGTTTTGCATTAAAAATATCTTGTTTGGTTACATTTCACCGTGTAGTAATTTTGCCAAAAGCGTAAGTTTCCCCTGCGATAGGAAGTATGGTGAGAACTGAGATAAACATAAGCAAAAAATCATGCTATTTTAGATTGTTGCACTGAAGCTGAAATGGCATAATTGACCGTAGACTACTTTATGCAGCAGTGCTTCTGCTTCTTGCTCTGTAAACTCTGGCTTTTTATCTAACCAAACAAGCAACCAACATTTATAGCCATCTAGAGCTTGAAACTGCAAGAAGTGCTCAAGAACACTTCACAGCACAGTCAGGTGTTTTAAATAGTCGACCGGAACTGTACAAAATAAACAAACCAAAAAAAGAAAACAAACACTACAGGCTGTGATGTGCGTTCTATATGTCTTAGTTCCGTGTCTACTTCACGCTGTTCTTATTAATTGTGCTGCCAAGTACAGAACAATCCCCATTTGCAAGAATGAGTAAAAACGTAACTAAAAGTTTTTACACGAACACGAGGGTTGTACATTTGCCAAGCGAAACCTGTGTTCCCTTTCGTCTTTAACTGAACAAACCGTGCGATGATCTCAGAGGCGCCCCATTCTGCGTTCTCTCTAGCGAGCTTACCGGCTACGCAAACTGAAACCTTAGTGCAGCAGCCAGTAAACATCCTCTCGAAGACACAGGAATTCTCAAAATGGCATCCGTGCCAGATACATACTATATTCAAGCGCAGTGTTACGGCCATTTTTTTTAATCTCTCAATGAACACGCCCTCATGGCTTTGAACAGGTTGCTGGCTTTGTGATGTCTCATAGAATTTTCCATGTGATTTTACTCTTACTGCCCTACAAGGAAACGTTTGAAAAAATATTTGTAATATTTCTGCAAGGCAAAATATGAAGTTTCGAGGAGCGGCGTTAATGATATTAGTGAGACATTTCGGTTGTTAACAAGCACTGATAAGAAGTATAAACACAGATCCATCATCATCGTCGTCATCAACAAGAGCAGTAGCATGACTATGCCTACTGCACAAACACATAAAAAAAATGGCTGTACGATGTACATAGGATCCTTGGATCCTATGTACAAGAACTGTTCGTCTGAGCATTCCTCCTCCTCCTTGAGTGCCTGTGCGGGTTTTCCTTGCTCGACACTAGGAGCAGCGACGATGTCGGTCCAAAAGAAATGAGTTCATGTAACGCGGCCGGGTAGGTCTCAGTAAGCCACACGTCTGGCACGACCAAACTTGAGCCGCTAGCTTGGGGCTTATGCAACCGAGGCAATAGTGTGGCCCTATCGCAGTGAGGATAAGTGTGATGCACCGCACGTACAAGGCTATGGAAATGCAACCGTGTATTCTGGAGAGAGAATCCGCTGCTTATTTGTTCACAAACGACTGTTCGCGCGTCAATAGGTGGCATGTTTGGCGGGTAAGTGCTGTAACGACAAATAACGTTTATTTTCTGCTCGATAAACTCTCTCTCTCCTGCCCAGCCAACCTTTCTGCTAATTATAGCTTTAAACGGCTACAAGGACGCCACAAGGCGCAGTTATAAAGTTGTCAAGGTCCACTGCACTGTTCAATTAACTTAACAAAGCTTTTTTTGATGCACTTTCTTTGCGCATTTAACAAAGTCCGCACTGGCCCTGAGGCCCAGCTTGATGCAAGCTCTCGAGCTCTTTCATCGCCTGTGCCAAGTTGGGGTCCCACCGCAGCAGCTAATTAATTTGTACCCCAGGCCACGTGACTTCAAAAGCAAGCGCCAATGCCGCAGACACTGGGATTATTAACTGCAGTTACACGAAGTTTTTTTCCGCTCGGAATAAACCTGCCTGTATAAAGCTGGCGCTATTCATGGACTCGTACCGTGAAGCTCTTCATTTGATTGTTATCTTGTCTAACAGCGTCTCAATGTTAAAATCTATTTACTTTTTTCACGTTGACCTGTTTATAATGCAATCTACACTTATTTCTGACAGGACTAAATATCAGCCAATTTGTGTAATTGTTGCAAAATCTACCCCACTTTTTCTTGCATTAGTGAATGTTGTGAAAAACAATGTGATTATCAACAAATATTGGTCCTTATTTTCAACCGTACAAATATCGGCAGCCGTTCCAAATTCCACAGTGGTTCAAGCTTAAAGTGTTCATAAGGGGATGCATGCACACAAGATGGAAAGCAGTTGAGTACGTTTCTGTAGCCTATGAATTTATGTTGAACTGCTTTATTCTCATCTTGGGCGTTAAAAGCTAGGAATTTTAACAGGAGGGAACTAATTAATTAATATGGTACTTCGACTGTGCGAAACATATACTGGTTATGCGATCAAACTTCAATAAAACCGAACCTTCATTATTTGGTGCAGTTTTTTACAGTTCTGTTTACCTCAGTTTTTTTGTTTCTGCATCTGTTTCCAGCGGTGAGTTTCACGTTGATTCAATTATCTTCCTTCGGACCAGCATATTCTTGAGAACCGCGCTTTGTGCGCGCTTCTACGCTCCTTAGTAGCACTTCTTTCATTTCTGTCAGCTCCCTGAACGCAGTGCACCCAGGCCTGAGTGAGTGTTTCCACTGTCCCGTTCCATCTTGAAAAAAAAAGCAATTTTCTGCCCTCTGTACGCATGAGCGAGAAGTATATTATGTAAGTTCATTCCAGTGAATTGTCGACTCCATCCATAAGCAGCTAACATGGCAGGCCTCGAGCCATAAAGCGGCTTCGTGATCACGTTCATGTGACCAAAACCAACAGTGAATCACTGCCTAATGTGAGTTAACATTAAACTTCTCAAGACGAAGTGGTACAAGCCATAGCGAACCCACGCTGCGCCATGGAAGGCTAGGAATACTAAACACGCTTCATTGCGTTGAAGCCACTCAAGTAGCACACTATGGGGCTGCCAAGTAGCCTATCTCGGGCTGTCCACACCAAATCGCTGTATCACATAGGCCGTGGCGGGACTGGGGTATGGGGGTGCGCAACTGCAGCCCACATCGGTCCCTTGTGGGCTAAATGAGGGCAGATGCAGTGTCAATGTTCGCTTTAGATTGAAAACACCACTGCTACCTCAAGAGAACTTCTTGTTGGGCTAGTTGGTAATTATTTATTGTACTTTAAAATCATTGTACTTTAAAGAAAGATGTCGCGCCGGTATTATGTAACATCTTTATTTCACAAATTAACCAAGTCCTTCATCAGGTTTTACCATCCAAAAAAGTGTACCATCTAACAAAGTGTTTAAAGTTTTTAGATGCGTGGACGATTATTTCATTTTTTTAACCAAGGACGCAAGCTTGAACTTTGCTGAAGCTGCACACGATGTTTATCCCTGTTTAGGCAACATGGAAAAGGCTTGAATTTTACATATGAACTGCCTGTGGACAATTTTTTACACTTTTTAGATCTTAAGATTGAGTTCTGTACGGATCATGTGTGCTGTGCTTACGCTCCGCGAGCAAAAAAAGGGCTTCTGCCTTTTGGTTCTTCGCATTCTAAGTTAGAGAAAAGAAGCATTGCTTCACTGTGTCTTTAGTCTGCGCTAAGGTAGTCATGCGTTCACAAGTTGCTACCGAGTTTTGACAACCGATTGGCCAGGCTGGCTTCAGCCGGATTCCCTGGTTCGCTCGTGACAGTGGTCGCCGAAAAGCTTTTTGCAGAAGATGAAGTCTAGGGCAGTAAGAGCTGGGGAAGAGGTCCCTCGAGAAGAGGTGAGACTTGTGGCGGTGCCGTATGTGCACAAGTTGGCCCACATCCTAAAGCAAGTGGCGAGCAGGCTTGGTGTCCCGCTCGTTTTTCCAGGCCCCCTTAAGTTCGGAAGCGTTTGCCCCCTAGTGGAAAAAAGAAAGCAGAAAGAAAAAGAAAGAGGCTGTGGAACCAAGCTTAGGCGACCATTCGATGAGATGTGCCGAAGAGGTAGTTTATGAAATTCCCCTCTCGTGCGGTCGGTCCTATATAGGATAAACCGGGCGTTGTGAAAATGAGCGAATCAGGGAACACGAAAGAAACGTGGGACAAAACAAAGAGGGTCCAGATTTACCTACGCATATTAGATCCTTCCCTTCACGCTCTTGTGAGCCATGTTTTTCAAAGGTGCGCATCCTTTCCAGGAGTAGCAACGTAAGAGCCAGAGAACTGATGGGAGCGTTCTATAACCGCAAGAAAGGCGGTTTGTGCGTCAGCGAAATATAAATATCCTTGTACAAGGCAGAAAAAGTTTTTGAGCGATGCTTATCGTGTACGACTTGATGTGCGAATATGCGCCTTGCGCAGGCGCTGGCTGACTAAATATATGCATGTATGTGGTTTCAAAAAATAACTAAAAAGTGTTCTGTCCTGTTCTCTTCTCTCGTGCGAGTGTGTGTGTGTGGTTTTGGCGCCTTAAAAGTACTCTTCTAGCTCATATGGGGCTACCCACACGAAACTGCATAAGGTACCACATAGGCCGTAACGGCGCTGGGAAACGGGCGTGCGCAACAGCTGCACACATCGGTCTTTTGTAGGGTACATGAGGGCAAGTGCAACGTCAAGTGGGCTTCAGAGTGAAAGAACCTTTGCTAGTCTATATGAGGCTGCCCAGACGAAACTTCTTTAGGTACCACTTAGGCCGCGGCGGGGTTTAGAAACTAGACTGCGCAACTGCTGCCCACATCGGTCCCTTGTAGGGTACGTGAGCGCAGATGCAGCGCCAATGTGGGCTTTAGGATGAAAAATATTTCCGCTAGCACATATAGGGCTGCCCACACGAAACCACTGCAGTTCCGACGTAGGCCGTGGTGGGGCTCGAAAAAGGGCGCGCGCACATGCTCCCTACATTGGTCTCTTGTAAATTACTTGAGGGCAGGTGGAACCTAAATGTGGGGTCTATGCGGGAAAAACCTCGTTAAGCTTGAGTGGGGCTGCATACACAAAACTTTTGGGATCTCGCATCAGCCGTGCTGGAGCTGTAAAGTGCGTGTGCTCACAAGTTGCCCCCATTGGTCCCTTTTCGGGTCTTTTGGGCCGATGAAACGTCAATGTGTGGGCTCTGCGATAAAAAAACGCGGCCAGCCCAAATGGCGCAGCCGATTCATTGCTGCAGCGATCCTAAATTGACTGCATCAGGGTTTAAGCCACCTGTGTCGCTCCATCGAGTTATGCATTTCTTTTGATAATAATAATAATTGGTTTTTAGGGAAAGGAAATGGCGCAGTATCTGTCTCATGTATCGTTGGACACTTGAACCGCGCCGTAAGGGAAGGGATAAAGGATAGAGTGAAAGAAGGAAGGAAGAGAGAGGTGTCATATTTGAGGGCTCCGGCATAATTTCGACCACCTAGGGATCTTTAATGTGTACTGACATCGCACAGCACAAGGGCGCCTTAGCGTTTTTCCTCCATAAAAACGCTTTCGCCGCGGTCGGGTTCGAACCCGGGAACTCCGGACCAGTAGTCGAGCGCCCTAATCACTGAGCCACCACGGCGGGTAAAATCACAAATTTCCATTACTAGTGCCACAACTTACTGTTATAGATAATTTCCAATACACTTGGCAGCATCTTTACTCGATCACTTCAAATTACATGCTTTGGACTCTCGCTCTCAAAAAATTGTGCAAAATAATCAGGTCATGCATATGAATGACTGTGCCCACTCACCAGTATGCACAGGGCTCCCAGAGACTCTCCGGACGTCACTATAGTTCGGGACAGGAACATGGGCTGGCCGCGCAACGCCGAACAATAAGGTGCGCTGACTGCACAGTGTGAAACACGGGCTCATTGTGGGCAGTCCATATAGCCCATTTGCCCCCGTGTTTGCAGAGCAAATTTCAGTGAATGCATAGGACAGAGTGACATTGAAAAATTTGTGCGTGATACTATGTCTTGAGGATACAAAGGAGGCTTTTGGGGTGGGTCTGTGCCTAAAACATCTGCATCGGCCCCTGTGGGGACCATGTAAGCTGGCAGCAATTGGGCTTGCTCTTTTAGTACCAGCATCAGTCCTATATCTATTTCGGAGGGGCTAACTGATATGAAAACCTAATGTTTGTCCTCAGGGGCTACCCACATCTCACCAAAATAGGTCTGATGGGGGAGCTCGGTGGGCTACTGGCATGACGCAATGCTGGCCAAATGTGGGCAGCCCCACAAGGGCTACCTAGATCTGTCCGAAATGGGACAAATTGGAGCGTATGTGAGCAGCCCACTCGGTGCCAGCTAGTCTCGCGTTGCAAACCCCACATTGGTCTCACCAGGGCTCACATGGGCTACCCATTAGGCGGCCTCGCTTCCTAGCCCTCTTTTCGCTACATAGGCAAGCACTGTTTCGCACAGTTTCTAGGGGGCTCACTTCAAGCAGCACAGGTAATCGGCCCAATATTGGAATTTTATTGCCAAAGGTCGGCCCTAAAAGAACCAGGATGGGCCCATCCTGTTGCATTATTGAACCGATTACCTGTGCTGCTTCGCTCTAACTGTATAAAAGTGCTTGTCTCGCACAGGCAATTCGGAATTCCATTGTGTACTTCTACGCATAGCCACAGTACAAACAGCCCTAAATCCGTTTCTTATTCACGTTTCTTCATTATTTAATAAATAGCCCCGGTAGGGTGAAGTCGTAGCGAACGCGCACCTTGTCAGCGTTAACCTAATGAAATGAGTGTAGGTCAGAAGTACAAGGCACCTCGCTCGCCGCCATGCCATCTGCGTTAGCGGAAATGTTGGATCTTGAGTCCCCACATAGAACTGCGGTGCACGCAGATGTCATGTGGTATCCGCGGTGATTTTGTGTTACCACTGAGAGGGACTCTCAAGACATTAGTCGCTTACAAGTGCCTATGGTGGCACCCACTCATAGAAAAGCAGACCTGAACATGGAGTCTTAATCAGAAACCAACTGCACTGTAAAAGCGACCTGATGAAACGACTCAGGTGCATTGAGCAGCCGGTAAGTGTACACCGGCAAAAAAAAAACATCCTCCGAAACAGAAACAATAGCGTTTCTTTGTTCACAAGAACAACAAAACAAGCAAAATGCAAGATCAATCATAGTGCAGACGCTGCAAGGTATGTTAGCCTTCACCGAGCCCTTCAATTTAGGAGTCGCAGCTGTGGTAGAAACGAATAACGCTTGTGACGTTCGCGTGAATTCTTTGTTACTCTAGGGATTTTCATTTTCTAATGTTCTTTTGGGAATCTCCAAAGCTAGAGTAAATTTTTGGAAACTGAGGGATTACTGAATAGTATCCATCGAATTTCAGCCATACCGCTAAATATAAGTGTACGGCTTTCCGAGAAACTATGTGGCTGAAGAATAATTCTTCATTGTCTGAAAACAAATTTTCTGGTTTCGGGATTTTTATCAATTCGGCCTCGTGTCGCCATTTGCTAGTCGCATTGGTCAGCTTAGTTACTATGCGACTTACACGCCCCGGCATTAATCCCATGTTCAATACGAGAACCAAGAATTTCAGATAAGCAGTTTGTACCCAAGCTGCGCAGCTTTTCTGTGTAGCCGTATAGCTGCTCTTTCGTGGAAGCTAATATGCTTTTTTTATATAATGCAGGAGATTATAGGCAGATGCGCATCATGAGTCCCGCAATTCGGTTTGACTGCATCAGCGGATATCGAATGGCGTAAAGCTCTTTGCATAACGTCCAACGACACTGTCTCCTCTGCCCGTTCGGCATGCGCCTTGCATCCAGTACCTGACCTTCAGTGGAACTTAAAACGTGGGAAGTTCCATGTGGCTAATGCGACTATAGCAGGGGAAGCAAAAGGCAACGTTTGTTCAAGAAAGATGTTGCGCCGCACAAGTTCGTACATCAGCTTTTACCCTAAGTGACCGGTCGGGCTGTCATTTTCATCATTTCATGCCTAGTTTGTTGTTGTTGTTGTTGCCTCAAAAACGATGGCACATACCCACGGTTGGGGATCGGCCAAGGTTTGGCGCAGATCCAAACAAGAAAAAACTCATCCATGTTTATGTAGAGCGGCTCATAAGCTAGTTTTCTTCTTCTTCATCTCCTTATTAAGCATGGCACATACCCACGCGGAGGGATTGGCCAAGATTCAGTAGATAATCCCAATGAGGTATTTGCGCTGGGAAAAATAGACGTGAGAATACTAAATCAATATAAAAATTGGAACAGTGAAATGAATTAAAGAAATATGAATTACCAGGAATAGAACCGAGCATTTTTGGACATGCGACAAAATTTTGCATGCAGCTAACAAGGTAATAAATCAGTCGCACTTATGTAATCATGAAGGTAGCCGCACACACTGCTTAACCGGAATCCATTTGCGCTCGCACCAAACGAAAGAATAACTGGAAGAGACAGTGGGAGTCCTAATCTTGAAAGAGTCACCTCGACATACTGGTTTCTCTGAACTGCGAACCGCCGGCAAGAGAGGAGAAAATGATCTATTGTTTCAACTTGCCCACATGATACACAACAGTTTGTCGCAGCGAACCCACATCTTCATAAGTACAAATTTAAGTGAGGGATTCTGCATCGCAGAAGCGTCATTAACACCTAACAAAGCCTTGATTTACACCAACGGATATTCCATGGGAACTTTAAGTGGCGAAAATCCACAGAATTGAGCAATGGATCACTCAGGTTGGCTGAAATATGTTGGATGCACTGGAAACGTGAAGTTTCTAACAGAATGACGTGAGGGACGGGATAGATTACAGGAGTGCTGAGAGCTGACCTTGCCAATAAATCAGCCACCTCGTTAAAAAAGACGCCCGAATGCCCAGGTACCCAGACAAAGCGGATCTCACGCACTGTGCGCGGAACAAAAAACCTAAGCGAACGATTCAATAAAGAATTTCCCGAATTTTGGAGAGAGATTAGAACTGAAAGGCAGTCTGCAAGAATAAGAACCTGTGCTACATGCCTAGGAAGTTTGAGAAGAGCCAAACCAATGGCCAGAAACTCTGCAAAGAATACAGGAGTATAATCTGGGATACGAACGGAATAGCTCGAAGCCAGCTCCTGCGAATATATCCCAACCGCCGCCCTCTCACAGCTGCCGGAGGCATCAGTGGAGATAACAAAATGAAGAGGAAAATTCTGTAGGTGTTCAGAAAGGAGAGCATTTAGGATATTTGCGGGCATATGTTTCGCATGGGACGGGAAAATATGGTCGTAATAGAAGACGGGGTCAGCCTGCGTATCTGCAACTTGATGCAAAGAGATCAGATTAACCTGAAGATTAGCGGAAGCTTATAGCGTGGCCAATGATTAGTGAAAAACAGGTGCGGTTGGGATAGAAAAATGGGACTACGAACGCCGGGGGCCGGGTCAAAGGACCTGAGGAAACTACGCACTGTTAGAAGTTGGAAGCGGGAAAAGAGATCGGGGATACAGGCTTCCAGATAAAGGACAGCGTTTGAAGCTGATTTTGGGAGCCCGAGGCACAGCCGTAAGGCACGCCTTTCCAGTAAAGCTAATGGCTGCAGCTTGTAGTTTGCGCTACCAGAGAACAAGACACAACCAAATTCCAGAATCGGTCTCATATAAGCCTTATAGAGCAACAGTAACGTGTCACGACGCATGCCAAACTTTTTAATGCCAACTCGTGTCAACCGGTCCAGAGCACATTCCCATGTAATAACATTGTTCTTAATATAGTGTCGCCAGTCCAAGCTCTTATAATAAGTAACGCCTAGGTATTGACCGACTCCACCTGCGGAATAGGAGTGGCGCGGTATACTAGCGAGATGTACAAAGGAGTGTCGGGCGGAAATACCAGCACGCTACATTTGCTGACATTAAGTGATAAATTAAATTTGTTCAAATAGACTTCAATAGCATTCAGGTAGGTCTGCAAACACTCGTATAGGGCATGCATATCTCTTGCTGATGCGAAAAAAGCTATATCATCTACGTATACATAAACTGCAATATTTGGATGAATGGGTATGTCCCGAGCCAATATGTTGAAAAGCAGAGGAGACAAAACAGATCCTTGCGGCACACCTCTTGATTGAACATAGGTATTAGAACAGAAAGATCCGTCTGTAACGAAGAAAAATCTCTTAAAAATTCACAAATCCAAGCATGGATGTAGTGCGGTGGATGTAGCTGAGCAAGGTTGTTAATAAGGACCATGTGTTCAACGCTGTCATAGGCTTTAGCAACATCAAGTGTCACCAAGGCCGCTACTTCTCTCTTGCTCATTGAGAGTCGAATTCAGCTCTCGAGATCCACATGCGCGGACTGTATGGAACAACCGCGACGAAAGCCAATCTGTGCGGAGCTGAGGTCGTTAACGTGATGAACATGCTCTGTGAGGCGACTGTGTACTACTCTTTCTATTAGCGTTACTAAGTTTGAGGTTAAAGCAATCGGCCGAATATTGTCTAAATGAAATCCATTCTCTGCATTTTTCTAAAGAAAAATTATTTTCGCAATTTTCCAACTGTGAAAATTCAAAGAGTCTTCCAATGACGCATTTACAATATCCAGAAGGTGAGTTGGGAAGTCTTGCGCTAAAATCTTTAACATTCCCACAGTAACCCCGTCAGATCCCGGGGCAGCAGACTGCATCGAGGAAACAATTGGGAGGAGTTCCGACACGTCCACCTCGGGATAGTCTGAGCTGGGGGTGAGAGTGTGCAAAGGTTCCGTTTTCTGCACTTGGAAACGTAAAGCCAGCCCCTGAGCGATACGTTCAAGGTGTCGCTTAGCTTCCTGCGGAGACAATACCATTGACTTTATGCGGTTGGAGGCCGGAGAGTTGTTATTCATCTTAGCTCTTTCCCCTTCTTTATTTTCGTCTGCTTCTTTGCCTCTTTCATCCAAGTTCTATATTCCACTGTTTTTGTTTTCTTCCTTTTTTTTCTTTCTTTATTTCCTTCATGTTTTGCTTCTTTTTGTCTTCTCTTCTTTCTTTTTTTTCTCTTTGCATGGCCCCTTGTATGTGTTTTCGCACCCAGAATTTTATTAGAGTTGTAAGTTAGGCTTTTTATAGATTTTTGATTCTCTTATTTACACACAATTCTAAGGGCGTTCATGTCGATACTGCCGTTCATGCAGTCGCTGCACGCTTGCTGTGCGCCCGTAATAAGAAGGAGGGCTTGAATGGCCCGCCCCCAGCGTTCCACATATTTTAGTTAGTTGGTGTGCCTCAAGCAATGCTGGCACATACCCACTGGGGGGAGTGGCCTAGACACAGGCGGTTAATTGCTGGATGCAGGAGCGTTTTGACAGGTAAAGTAGTAGTAATAGTATATAGGCTTATAGATTAGTAGACGCAAGGACAGGGGCCCTGTTAACTTAGAGATCGAAGACGGGACGGTGGCTTAATGCGCATAATAGTATACAATGCCTGTAATGTTTCAATTTTATACTGACTCAGAGCGCGAAAAAGAAATTAGAATGGGAGTTGCTGCGTTTCGTGAAGAAAACTTTGCACAGCAAAACGCACACTCTTGTCGAGTCGTCCAAGCAAGGAAGCGCCTAATGGAAAGGAAAACCGTAGAAGACACCGCCAAACCCAGTCGATGAAGCGGAATTTGCAAAAGACGCTTCCACAAATGATGAGATAAAAAGACCTGCAGGAAGAGGGTGGGTACTGTTAGAGATGGGGGAGCCCTTGAGTAGGCTGACTCGTTAGCACCGCAGGTCCCGTCCCCGAATGACGTTGTCGGACGTCGTTAAGAAGGAAGCTGTACAGTTGGTTTATTTACATTTCTACAGGAGTAATGATCACAATGGAGGATGCCGTCGGGTCCACATCGACTGCGGAGAGTGATGTTCTCTGGCCAGCAGAAAGTTCCCACGCGCTGCTGACACCTGTTCTTTAGATGACCGCCGACGCACCGGGCAAGACCGCACTGTCGGGACGAGAAGCCGAAAGGGGTCGTTTCGTCATTTGAGATGTTTGCGAAGATAGCGGACGATGACCGCTAGCTCACCGCCGCACTCACATGCTCTCCGTCTTGCACCGGAAACGAGGCTCCATTGTTCCCCAACATAGCCACGACCCTTGGGGAGTATAACCGCCGCTCGTCCGCAGCTGCGGCGTCTTTCGCCCCTGGTCCTCTGGTGGGAAGCGTGGGAGCGACCACTATCGCGTGGCTCGGAACCATCCCGAAGAAGCAGAAGTGTCAGCTGCCAGCAGGCGAGACTTCCTGTCGCCGTGGCTAATCCAGACGGGATATCGCCGTCAGTAACAGCTCCTCCGCAGCCCAAAAAATCTCGAATGGCCAGCGTTGACGACCGCTGGGCAGGAAGAGATGAGGCTGGAACCGTGCTGAAGAGTTCGCTCCCAGAAATGACGTAAGAACTCGAACATTCAATTAAGGAAGGCGTCAGTGGACTGCTCCCCGCGACAGGGCGCCACCACACAAGCATGCGCTCAGAATTCGCCAAAGAATCACCGGGCCTCTCCCATTGACAAGATAGTTTTCAAAATGCGTTTAAATTTGGGTTAATTTTATGCCGACAGAGCGCGAAACATCCCCTTTTGAAATCGCCATAGCCGGACTGCTTGGAACAAAGATTAAAAAAATACACACACAGGAGGAGATCCCACTAAGTTCTCCCGCTTACATCAATCTCTACAAGCCATCAGCATTTCCGTGTAGTTTCCCGTTCTTTTAACGCACCGAGAAATTGTACTCTTGAAGAGCTAGAATCCATCTCAGCAAACGACCACTTTTGGTCGACATCTGTCGCAACCACGTGAAATGGCAAGGGTCAGTCTCAAAGAGAAACTTTGCTCTGTTCAGGTAACACGACATCGGTGCCGCCCAAACTGAACACGTGCACTCTTTCGGAAGCGCTGTACGCTTCCTCTCTACAGGTCAGCTTGAGGCTGATGCACAGAATCGGGTGTTCTACATGGCCGTTGCCAGCTTGGCTTAAAGCAGCACCCAGTCCTCTATCACTGGCGTCACACTAAACTATAAACTCCTTCCCATAGTGACGGCTGCTGAGCAAGGGTCGCGACACGAGTGCTTCCTTCAGGCTCTAGAAGGAGTTTTATTTCAGGTCATCCCAACTTACGTCAGTAGGTGCTACCTTTCGCAAGGTGTCAGTTAAGTGACTAGCCCTCTGTGAGTAGCTGAGAATATATTGCTGGTAGTACCCAACTAATCCCAAAAAGGAGCGAATCTCCGTCTTCGTCCGTGGCTGCGAGAATGCTGCGATCGGGGCAATTTTTAACTCGGACGGGCTCCTATTTACCTGGCCTACAACGTGGCCCAAGTACGTAGCATGAGCTCAAACAAACCTACACTTTTCTGCTATCAATGTCAATCTGGCCTGTCGAAAACTAGAAAAACACGGTCTTTTGGTGCTCTAGGTGCTCTTTCCAGGTTTCCGACCAAATAGCGCATCGTCTAAATAAGGAAGTGCAGAGCACTGCATATCCTTCAGTACGATGTCCATGAGTTTCGAGAAGCTGAAAGGGGCATTCTTCATCCCATTAAGGGTCGAAAGGTGCCTGCTGGGGAGATGAAAGCGGCGTACGGGCCCGCGCTTTCCGAGAGGTGAACTTTCCAATATCCCCGTACGAGATTGAGGGTGGAAATGAATTTCGCGCCGCTCACCCTTTCTATCCTTTCCTCTATGTTGGGAATCGGGTATACCTGATCCCTGGTAATTGAATTCAGCTTTCTATAATCCACGCACTGATGAGGATTTTTTCGTGGGGCCTCAACAAGAAGTAGCGGTGAGGTTTCTCACTTTCCGCTGGCTCTATAATCCCTAACGCCAACATGCGCTGAAATCCATTGTCTCTTTTTGCCGCGGTGATTACCCTATAGGGTTTCGACCGTACCGGCTCATCAGACGGGAGCTCGATTTCGTCCGTCAGGAGGTGTGTCTTCCCTGGGCGGCTGCTAAATACGCCAGCGAATTCGCTCAACAACTGCTTTCGCATGTCGACCTGGGTCAAGCTTAAGAAATCTGCCTTCACGCAGAGAGCCAAAATGTTACCCATGTTGCCACTAGTGTCCGCACCTCCTTTCCAACACTGACTCTCGCTTTCGAGCTCTTCTGGTTCATTTAGAGTCAGATTGACGATCCCGCTGCGTTCCACTAACCGCTTCATCAGATTGCAGTGACAGATTCTCACGTGCTTTCCCACGCCTGGAACACTGAGCGCGTAATTCGTCTCCGAAAGTTTTTGCAAAACATCTACTAGGTCATAACAGTGAACTTTCAACTCGGTTTTCCTCGATGGCCGCAGGTTCATAACGCGATCGCCCGCCGTGAAACCTCGAAGGCGGTCGTCTTTGTCATAATAGACCTTGGAGGCCTCCTGGGCAGCTTTCATATTTCGGTTTACTAATTCCCTCGCAATGCTAAGGCGGTCCAGTAGCTGAAACACGTGTTCAGCCACTGTCTGGTTCTTCTCTGTCCCCTCCCACATTTCTATCAGCAATCTGAGGGGAGAGCGGAGGGTTCTTCCGTACACAAGTTCTTCTGGTGTAAACCCCGTAGCTTCGTGGGGGACTGTTCGTAAAGCGAACAGTGTGGCCGGCAGACCATCCTTCCAGTCTGCTTTGCGCTCATAACAAAGAGCGCGTACCACCCGCTTCAGCACCGAATGCCATTTTTCTACACTGTTAGACTGCGGATGATACACCGAGCTGTGTAACAGTTTTACTCCGCATCTTTCTAGAAACGTGGTCGTCAAGGCGCTGGTAAAGACAGTTGCATGATCGGCTTGGATTGCTGCAGGAAATTTTATTCGCGTGAACACTGACAAAAGGGCGTCAACTATTTCTGTGGAGCTCACGTCTTTCAATGGAACTGTTTCGGGGAATTTTGTGGCGGGACACTGCATAGTAAGCAGGTACTTACAGCCAGATTTCGTTTTAGGCAAAGGGCCTACTGTGGCTATTACAAGCCAGTGGAAGTGTTCCGAGATCAATGGCACGATTTTCAATGAAGCCTTCTATGTCTCTCGGGTTGCCCACGCGCTGGCACGCATCGCATGATTTCACGTAGCGTTCTGCATCTTTGAGCCATCCCGGCCAGTAATATTCAATTAATAGCCGCTCCTTTGTTTTACCTTTCAGACACGATGAACTGATCAAGTGTTTTGCTTTTTTTGTCCTTGTAGTGTCGGTACAGTAAGCCTCCTTTCTCATGCAACATTATATTTTGTCTCGCGATGCCCTCTTTGGCTGTAAGGTGCAGTATTTACAAAGTGGGATCCTGCTTCTGTTCTTTCATTAGACACTCCCTTTTCACCTGCAGATGGCGATCAAAACTACGCGAAGCTGGAGATAAAACTGATCCTTCAGCGTTCTCTGCCTCCTTTACTGACTCAGTGGTTTAAGTCCCTAGTCGCTTATCAGTTTTGTCACCCGTCTGCCTTTCATACAACATTGGCTCTTTCCCTTCCTCATTAGTTTCCAACGATATGCTGGCTGGTGCATCTCTGGATACCTGAGGTTCCAGAATCTGACTTAATTGAGATGCGAGCTGGCGAGTTTTCAACCTTGTAAAAGCTTGTACCACTCCGCTTCCGAGTTTTTAGCCTTTCTTGCGTAGCAATTGATTTGATCGATTCGAGAAGAGGTACGGGAATTGAAGTGACACGGCCTTCAAAACTGAGGCCTCAGTGATCAGGTCTCCAAACGGCCCATGAATCCTCACTCTAGGCATTGGTAGGCATAGACAGTGTTCTTTTACTGCATTTTTTATCTAAGAGACTTGCTCCGTAAAATCGTCCGCTGTAACGTAAGACGAATGAACAACGTACATCGTCGCGGCGCTATCACGAGGCACTCTGCAAGCTCTCGCGTTAACGTGCAGCTCGTGCAAGAATGGCTTAAGGAGCTCTAGATTCTCGCCATTATCATCGACGCACGAGAACACCAAACGCTGCTTTGTACATTTCGCTGAAAGGTGTCAGACACCATTCCAATTGAAGCAACGAAATGGCCTACCAGCCTCACACTTTCCGTGGCTTTGTCTACACCCTGTCTCTTTGATTGTTATTCACGCTTTACTGGCGCTGCCTTTGTTGCATCCGATTCCTCAGAACTTCCAGCACTTCGCTTCTTTCTGCTAGGCCCTATATCTCGCATCGCGTTTCGAGCGCGTGACGCCCGCTCTTCAGTGCTAAACCTTCTGCGCAAAATGTACTCCTCTGCGAGCTCAGCGGCCATTTCAACTGTCTCGACCTATTCCCTGTCTTGATCCCAAATTTCACCGCTTGGGGAATGCTTCGGTAAAATTGCTCAAGGCAAAAGCACTCGATGATTTTGTCCCGGCTTTCGTAAACCCCTGCTCCTTTTAGTCACTCTTGCAGATTAGTCTTAAGGCCATACGCGAAATCCGGATAGCCCTCACTATCATTTTTAATTGTGCTCCTGAAGCGCTGGCGGAAAGCTTCGGCTGAAAGCCGGTATCTTTTAAACAGGCTGGCTATGACTTTCTTGCAATCAGCTGCGTCTTTTGTGCTAACTCTGGCTATGACTTCAGCTACTTCACATGACAAGAGCGTCAGAAGCCGCTGCGGCCGTGTACTGCGAGCAAAGTTCTCTCTTTAACAGGTTCTCTCAAAGTTGCCCAGGTACATTGCTATGTCCCGTCCACTTTCATAGGACTGCATGAATTTGTTCATTCGATAAGATTCTGCATCGCTCGCTCTTTCCGGAGTTTCGGCTCTCGTACTACCGCCTACTTTTTGTTTTTTCGTTGTCAAACTGCAATCGCTTTAGATCCCTTTCCTCTTTTTCAGCTTCCCACTTTTGCCGTTCCCTCTCTTTTTGCTCTTCAGGTTCCTTTTGTGATTTTCCCTCCAGGTCGGCTTTCTCTTTACGTGCTTTTTCCTCCTGTACCATGTTCCACGTATCTACCAGCTGATCGTTCTCTACGTGATTTTGAATTGTCTTGCATATTTCAGGATTTGATATTTTGCTCTGTACTTCAACTGATAGTCCCTCGCATAACAAGAGCAAATCCGACTTCGACAAACTCATAAGGTCCATGACAACGCTTTCTCCGCTTTGGCTGTGCTATCTTCAAAATGTCGTGAGATTAACCCTTCTCAATTGGCATACGCTTCCCAGTGATTCAAGATTATTCTCTCAAAATCAGAAGCTTGGCGAATCCTATAGCAAAAGCCGAAACGCTTACCAGTCGAGAAAGCACGATGTCGCACTGTCTATCACAGCTGCTGCCATCGAATTGTTAGAGATGGAGGGCCGTTGAGTAGGCGGACTCGTTCAGCACCGCAGGTCCCGTCCCCGAATGACGTTGTCGGACTTCGTTAAGAAGGAAACTGTACAGTGGGTTCCCTTAAATTTTAACAGCAGTAATGATCACAATGGAGGATGCCGCCGTGTCCACGTCGACTGCGGAGGATGATGTTCTCTGGCCAGCCGAAAGTTCCCACGCGCTGCTGGCATCTGATCTTAATATGCCAGCCGACGTGCCAGGCAAGGTCGCACGGTCGAGTGGATAAGCCGAAAGGGGTCGCTTCGGCCTTTGACATGAGTCCTTCTCGAACCTCCGAGGAGAGCGGTCGCGTTTCTCTGTGCTCGCGCTGAACAGGCCCCCCGTCTCGGCGGCAGTCGCCTTCCAGCATCCGGCCTGAGCGGCCGCGCGCGCGCACCGCTTCCTGGATTACAAGCGCGCTGTGCCAACGACGTCTCATCCTGTGTCCACGCTCACTCGCGGTGGCGCGCGCGTGAATGCTCCAGCGTGGAGGTGCAGGTGCAGGGCGAGACTCTTCACTACCGCGACTATGACACAAGGAACTAGACTCACGTCCTTAGTGTGCCTGGCCTCGACAAGGACCTCTGTACATCAACCCAAAGCCAGGAAATCGCAGCGTCTGCAAGTGGTGCCCCCATGTCACCTGCTGCATGCCTTGACAAGTCGAACCTGCAAGCAAAGCGCGCAGCTGCGCAGCGTTCGCGGCAGCAGCCGCAGCTCCCGGCTGCTGACTACAAGATCGTCTTCAGGTCTCGAGGCGGGCTGCAGCTAGACCTGCTTCCGCCCCGACTGCTACAGGAAACCATCCTCCAAGCGGCGTCCCAGCTTCAGGAACCAACGCGTACCCAAATCAGGGTTCACCCACTCTACAACACATGCACAGCAAGCACGCCCCTACAAGCTGACGCACTCGCGTTGGTTCACGTAACCCAGCTCCAATACCAAGCCAAGGACTTCGCAGTCGCAGCTTACATAGAGCCACCGGACGGAGCGGTACGCAGAGTCATCTTCAATGCGTACTGGAATAAGACCCCGACAGCTCTCCTTCCGGACCTCATCACCAGCAACCCGGAAGCCCCCATCGTGGACGATCGCCGAATGGGTGCCACGCGTTCCGTTCTTGTCACCCCCTGTGCTGGACCTGTTCCACGCGCCATTCTTTATGGAGGGGCCCTCCACAGGTGCACACCGTACCGAAGGGATATAGATGCCTGCACGAACTGTCACGCCCTAAGCCACCGGGCGGATGCGTCGTTTCCAAGATCTAATAATAGATCTTGGGGGCCACCCAAGATAATAAATGTCCCCGCTGAGGGAAACCCCATCCCAAAGAAGATGTGCCCTCATGTACCCCCGGCTATATACTCAGTAGAAGGAAGCTTATGACCGGAACTGGGAACTGCAAAGCACGGGGGCCGTAAACTAGCATCCCCGAGGAACGCTCTCTCTCCTCTGTCTAAATCGCGGCTGTCTCGCAGTGATCAACAAAGCACAGCCAAAGGACGCAGCTCGACGGCTTCCCGGTTTACTTGCAGAAACCGAGAGAACAGGAGCAAAAACTCCTCGCGTCCCGCTTGGACAGACCGCGTTTTCGGCAACGCCCCCCGTCATCCTCCGCCATCCCAGTCCTCCCAAGAAATTTCGAGAGACCAGGAACTGCGGACCTTGCGCGACGAGCTATGCCGTCTCTTCTCCCTTTTAAGCACCCCCACCCATTCTATGCCTACTCAACGCGCACCCCCTCTCATCAACCCGACCTCCTCATCCGCAGACACTTCGGGCACCCTCTTGCGAAGAAAGAGTGCTCTTCAGATCCCACTCCGCCTCCCGTACCCCCGAAATAGGCGCCAAATTCGCTGCACTCGCTGCCAAATTTGACCACAAACTAAAAGGGTTAGACGCCCGCATTGAGGCCAGATTCAATCACCTTGCCGCCACCCTCCCGGAGAAGCTTGATCAGCGCATTAACGCTATGCTTACCAAGATGATGGAGCTCATGGACCATAACCTTACCCATCGCTTCACCCAATTTCATACCACTTCCACTCCTCCCAGCCTACCTACGTAAGCACCAACCCCTTTGCTGAACAACACATATGAATTGACACCCGTCTCACTCCCCTCCTCAACCCTCCGACTCTTCAATATGGTGGGGCGGAACACTAATTCTCTCCCCATTTCAACTTGGAACTGCCGCGGTTTCCGGGCCAAGCGTGCACCTCTGCAACTTTTCCTTCCCACCCTCACGTCCACTCCCCATATACTTATTCTCCAGGAGACGGCACACCGGGCAACCGTCCCCAGCTACACATCTACACACAGAGACGCCACTAGCACACCCAGGGCGTCCACACTCATCCACCGCAGCCTCATCTATGAAACTCATCACGTCACGTCTGAGACGCCCTGCGTGATCACTGAACTTATACATTACACACATACAATTGCTTCAATCTGTATAGTAAATATATACTACCCCCCGCCCCAGCCGATGGCCTCATTGAATCACTTCTGCAAGAGCTACACTACCTAGCAGGGAAACATCCTCTACTAATTTGTGGGGACTAAAAAGTTAGCATACTGACTGGGGATACACAGCCATGACACATCGAGGTCGCAGCCTGTTGTTGCTCCTGCAGAACATCCTCCTCACTGTTCACGACACGTTTCAAATACCCACACTGATCGGCAACCGTGTCAGCATGGACACCAGTCCGGACCTTGCGCTGAGCCGCTGCATCCGCGGTGTTACCTGGAACAGAACTCAACATACATTTGGCAGTGATCATAACATTATAGAAATCCCTGTCCCGTACAAACCACCCCGTCACTCCTCTACAATACATAAACTGGTTAACTGGGTTGCACTTCGCGCTGCACGCATCGCTCACCCAGACACTCCCATCACAGACATCGACGCCTGGGTGCAATCACTCAAGCATGACGTTCACCACAACACGCAACACATTGAAACGAGCACCGAAACCTTTACCCTAGACACACGCCTAGCCCACCTCTGGGATGTTTATCACAGCGTCCTGGAACCCTGCAAAAGCAATAAATATAACACGACACTTAAAAACCGGCTGGCCGCGCTGCAGACACAAATTCAAGAACACTCGGCGGAGTTCTGCCGATCCGACTACCAGACTCCATAAAGACGCTACTGTGGCCGCAGGGCAGTGCGCGCACTCGTGAGCGAACTTTGGTGATCATCTGTACATTCTTCGAACACACGGGCTTGATGTCCCGTCTGTTCTCCGTCAGGTAGTTGCACGCAGTGACCGAACGCTCCGCGAGCTCTACCTTGAACGACTAATAACTGGACGCCCGACTCCAGTTGTAGCCAACACAGCGCTGTGCGCGTGTGTTTCAATTCATAAAATGAACTAATCACGCGCACAACCTGGACACATTTCTTATTGTGTAAATGGTTTGTATATATTAGTTCTTCCCCTATACTTTCTTCCTGTCCCCTCACCTCTTTCATTTAATGTCTCCAATAATTCTGCCTGCTATCCTTTATTTCCGCTGTCACAGCTCAGGTGCTTCAGTATCGATGGCAGATGCCGGGGCTAGCAAAACCTTTTCCTTCCTTTTTACTATTCTTTTAATAAAAAAACCACTACCACCACCATGACTCCGGGAGCTCCTAGACCATGTTATGATAGCGAGACTCAGAACGCACATGGCGGACAACAATCTATACCCGCATAGCATGGTGGGATTCAGCCCCTATTTGTGCACACAGGACGCCATGCCGAATCTCACACATGACATTTTTGACCCGCTTCTGCCTGGTCACACAAAGGCAGTCAGCTTTGGGCCTCTCCAGAGCTTTTGATCGCATCGAACCTCAGGCGATCAAAAATGCCCTATCTCCATCTAATGTGGGTGCGCGCACGTGCACCTACATTCTAGCATTCCTCACTTGCCGCACGGCTGTGGTACATTTTAACCCCCTCTCTTCCCCCTCGCCTGAAAATTGGCAACTATTCTCTACCCTAAGAACACTCTTCATCCCGACGACATAACACTGTGGATTACCTACGGCTGTGACGGCGACGTAGAGACAACCTTTCACGAAGCAGTCACCCTCACCCAAATTTATGTACAGAACTTCGGACCGTCTTATTCCCCAGATTATTCCGAACTGCTCCTCATCCGGCCTAAGAACCACCGCTCCCCCCCCCCCCCCCCCCAACTCCCTCATTGCCATCGTACTGAGTGGGGCCCGGTACCGGAGGTTGACACCCTCAGCGTATTGGCCCTGCATGTCCAGAACGATTGCAAAAACACCACCACTCTCAAGAAACTCAAGCAGGTTGCAGGCGCAGTATCGCACCTCATGCGCAGAGTTTTGGGCCATCATAGAGGCATGAAGGAGCGCGACCTTTGCGCCTCATTTCATGCCTTCGTCCTCAGCCGTGTGCTCTACACTACCACATAACTAAAACTATCCAAGCACGACGTAAATGCTTTGGATGCCTTCATCCGCAAGGTATTCAAAGTCGCACTTTATCTTCCCCTCAACACCCCCACAGACAGATTACTAGGCCTGGTTCTCCACAACACGATCGCGGAACTCGTAGAGGCCCATCGAAAGGCCCAATACATAAGGCGCACACAAACCTCCACAGGCCGGTATATCCTGGACTCCCTCGAAATCAGAATACCGGCCAACGATCCAACCCTCTTCCCCATTCCACGACCCCTTCGCCGAGAGCTGGTCATCTCGCCACTGAAAAAAAATATGCACCCCTTCCAACATGAGCAGAGCCGCAGAGCCCGTGCGAAGGCACTCCACGAAGTGTACGGCTCCGAGTCCGACGCCGTATGGGTGGACGCTGCCTGCACGGGTGACAAAGCAACCGCAGCCGTAGTGGAGTTCTCTTCATCCGCCCTCCTAACACTGCCCCTCCCACCGTACACCGCCCCAGAGGCTGCAGGGTATGCCGCCATAGCAATTGCCATCACCCGCATGGAGGCCAGCTACATTTTAAGACTCTAAAACTGCAATTCTAAGTTTTGTGCGAGGCTGAGTCCACGTCCCTGCTTTTGGCACACTGGGCTCGCCCGATGCACCCCCGCCCCGCCATGTTGACCTTATATGGGTTTCTGCGCACTCCGGGAATCCAGGAAACGAGACCACGAAACATTTAGCCCCAGGTTCTTTAAACGGGCTCAGGTGGCCTCGGATCAGGGATTCGCGAGGGAGCGAATGCACTCGTTCAGCGAAATTACGCAGGCCTACCGAGCCTCGCGCCAGCTCTTCCCCCTGCCCCACCCCTCCCTAGATAACAAGCACGCAACACTCTGGCGCAAACTACCGACACACACCCCTCACCCTGTACCCTGGCCCGCTATCAACCCTCCTTCCCCACTCCTGCCTGCACTTTGTGCCCAGAACCCTTCGCCTCTTACCTCCACAGCCTCTCCCTCTGTCCGGCGGAAACTCCCCCGCGCGGCCTAGAGGACCTCAAGACCTGGGAGGACTGGGAGACCCGGCTGCACTCGGAGGACCCGGCCGTGCAGACCATCGCCACCGGCCGGGCTGCCAGTATTATGGACCTTAGGGACATAAACACTTGAGTGTGGTGGGGTCGTGCGGGCACCCATAAATTGCTCTCCACCAATAAAGTTTCTCTCGCTCTCTCCTTTGGGACGTTTGCAAAGATTGCGGACGATGACTGATAGCCCGCCCCCGTACTCCCATGCTCTCTGTCTTGCACTGGAAACGAGGCCTCCATTGTTCCCCCAACATAGCCACGACCATTGGGGAAGATAACCGCCACTTTTCCGCTGCGGCGGCGCCTGGCATTCTATCACTTTCTGAACATCCACTACCCTAACCTACTGCACTGTAGTCTATCTGTTCTCAGCTACGTTTGTACAGGGAGATAAATAGCCGGCTTCACTACGAGCATTCTGCTTTTCTGTAGTAGGTAAAAAGGATATGTGTTCTGCTGCGTTCGGGCTCAGTGAATAACAGACCAATGTAGAGAAAAATTGTTCTTCAACCCCGCCCTTATCTGTCATCGCAGAAAAAAATTGGCGGTGGTGAAGCTCTGGTTAAACCTGGAGTGACGCGATAGCCACAGATGGCCGAGTGGAACTTGCTCAATGAAATTGCAAAGTCAGTCGTTGTTGTTGTTGTTCTTGACCTCACACAATGGCACATACCCACAAGGGAGATTGGCCATAACCAGGCGGTGACTATTTAAATGACCAGTTGCATGTGGCAAGCATGGGATGACCTACCAAAATATGGATCGCACATTTTTCGTAGCCTAGGTGGTTGCAGGAGGTTAGGGGGGTCATACAAACTAAAATTTAGGCAAAGAAGTGGTAGGGATTACTATAAGTGGTTGTAAAAACCGAAATACAGAAGCTGATAATGGGATGGGCAGGACGAAAGCTCATGAAGGTAGACGTTTTGATTCTAGTAGATAATTTTGAACGGCAGAGCAAACATTCCCATTGGTATGGCCAAGCATAGAAGCGCCAAGAGACAGAACAACCGCAGAAGACAGGCGCAAACTGAGATTCTGTATTGCAACTTCTAATAGTCGCCTTTTAATCGATGAGTAGCGACGGCAAAAAAGAAGAAAGTGCTCTATTGTTTCCGGCTCCGCACAATACGGGCACAATGGGGAGATCGCCAGACCAGGCCTGTATAGGTAAAAATTTAGTTGCGGCACTCGGCAACGAAGCCTCGTGAAGGAAACTTCAAGATTGCGCGATCGCCAGACTGAGCTTCTCCATGGGAACAGTAGGTGCTGGAAGTCGTCCAAGGAAGTAAGCGCTGATGCACCCAATTCGTTCATTACAGTGTACCGTCGAAAGCGTGCCGCCGTGATGCAAGCAGTTGTTGGAAGCGGGTCAACAATCGGTCCACTCAGGGCTGCCTTCGCTAAAGCATCAGCTAATTCATTTAATAGAAGACCCCTGTGCCCAGGAACCCAAAGAAATCGAATTGATGTGATGTGTGGAGGGATCAGGAATTTTAGAATCCGAAAGAGCTGCGATTCAGTGGACGCCGAGAGGGAAGTGCATAAAGATAACGAGTCCGTAATTATTATTACTGCTGATAAAGAAATCGGTACCTTGCGCAGAGCGAGAACCACTGCTAGAAACTCAGCCAGATAGATAGGAGTGAAATCTTGGAGTCGGAGAGAAAAAGACCAGTCAAGGGACTGAGAGTAAATACCTACACCTGCCTTTTCTGCACACACCGAGCCATCAGTCGCAATTGCAACATGTGAGCTGAAGGTCGACAAATAATCCTGCAACATATCATTTAACCATGAGAAAGGCAGTAATTTTGCATTACCTGGATAAATGCCATCGTAGATGATAGACACATTTGCAGGGATGGACCGCACCGGAACAATTTCAGGTATTCGCACGTTGAGTGGGCCCAGCAAAGATTCAACGAAACAGATTTGGGGAGTTTGAAGGCGAGACCATCCGACACCCAAGAACTCCGCTCGCTGCCCTAGGAAGATCAACTCGGATGCATGCTGCTCCGAGTCGCAAAACTTTAAAAACGTTTGTACTGTCAAAAGGCGAAACCTTGCAGTAAGAGACGGCACCCGCGCTTCCAGATACAAAACATTGTTTGCCACGTATTTAGGGAGACCCAAACACAGGCGCAGAGCTTCTCGCTCTAAGAGCAGAAGTGGGCGCAGTTTGTATGCAGCTGCTCCAGAAAACAAAACGCAACCGAATTCTAAGATTGGCCGGATATACATTTTATAAATCAGCAGCAGAGCATGTCTGCGCATACCGCAGCGAGGGCTACTCATCCTTCGCAGAAGGCCTACCGCCCGAATCCCTTTCGCAGCAACCTGATCTATATGTGACCGCCAAGAGAGAGAGGAGTCATAAGTTACCCCGAAATACTTTAGGGAACATACCTGAGGAATGACATGATGAAGATAAGACAATGAAATGTGTACCTGTTGAGTAACCGGAAAAGGTAACAAAGCGCACCTGTTTACATTAAGACTTAAGTGTAATTCAGATAACCATCGGTCAAGGGAATTTAAATATGACTGTAAAACCATATACACAGAATGTAAATCACTCGCAGCAGCAAAGAAAGCTATATCGTCTGCATACACGTACGTAGTCACGTCAGGGGAAGTCGGAATCGAACTGAGTAAGAGGTTGAATAGAACAGGGGAGAGAACTGCACCTTGAGGCACACCTCTAGATTGATGAAATTTCCTTGTAGAAACTCCGCGTTGACAACAATAAAATACTCTGTAAGCCAGGAAAGCTGACACCCATTCCACAAAATAACTTGGCAAGCCCAGAGCACGTAGTCTGTACATCAGAGGCCCATGTTCGACACTGTCATATGCTTTCGAGATGTCTAGAGTTACCAGCGCAGCATACTGTCGACGCCGGCGCGCTAGTCGGACACGGCTTTCGAGGTCAGTATGCGCACACCATATAGAGCACCCAGGCCTGAAACCAATCTGACAGGGGTTAAGTAGTCCCTTTTCAGTAATAGTGGGCATGATTCGTCCATACAGCACGCGTTCAACTAATTTCACCAGATTCGATGTCAATGAAATTGGTCGAATGTTGTCTAAGTCTTTCGCCGCTCCGTTTTGTTTGGCGTTTCTTCTTCATCTTCGTCTCACCTGACACGGCCCATGCGCAGAGCTGTGGCAGCTCGGTTTCGCCAGTGCACCGCACCGCCGGGCAGCAGCAGCTCCGCACCACATGTCTGGTCACGTGATCAACCAGGTGACGAACCACGTGATCAGCCACAGCGCCGAACCGCCGACAGCTTCTCCGCACCACGTGACCAACCACGCGACAGCGTGGCGGCGCAGCCACAGGATGGCGGCGCGGCCACGCTGATGACTCGAAATGCTACCTTAATGCAGCTATCGCTACAAATGGTGTCGGAATCGCTGCTGCTGGGCTGTCTGTGGGCAGCTAGCAGGCCAAGCATACTCCGACAAAACAGTGTAACTCCCTTAAAATGTCCGTGTTCTTACTTGTCTCCCATTTTTGTATACGATATCGCCACCAGCCGACAGAAAGGAGGCCCACCTACTCAGAAGACGTGGTTCGTCAGCAGCGAGATCCTGGCTTCAGCCAACGTCGCGACTTTGTTCGCCAGGACTCTTATGGCGGTCGCTGGCGCTCTCAACCTTTGTGCTACCGGTGTGGCATTGCAGGGCATATCGCTAGATATTGCCGCCGTCGTTTCCCAACTTCTCAAGACTGCCAACCCCCGGCGAATACTTACGGGCAACTGCACACCGCGCAGCAGAGACCCCCAACGTCCGCTTGGGACCCGTACCGTCCGAGCAATTTGCGGAGTTCATCACCCGCATCTGACCGCAGTGTGACGCCGCCACCTCAGCGCCAACGGCGGTCACCTTCTCCTCGACGTCGTGCATCCCCTCCGCCTCCGGGAAACTAGGAGGCGCGGCCGATGGAGGTGAGGCCGCCGGCGAGTCGATGACGTCCAATCTACCTCTGCCCGTGTTTATGTTGAAGAACAAACTGGAAGTGTTTATTGATGGTGTGAAAACAATGGTTCTTGTGGACACTGGTGCTACCGTATCCGTTATGAGTTTGAGGTTTAAGAATCGTTTAGGTAGGAAAGTGATGTTTAGTGGTGACCGTGCAGCGTTATTCCGTGGTGTCGGTGGTGAACCTTTGGTTCCATTTGGTGTGTGTGCTTCGGATGTTGTTATTGGTGGTCTAACGTTTAGAACAGAATTCGCAGTGCTACCACGGTCAACGCATGATGTGATTCTTGGGATTGATTTTCTGCAAGAGTGTGGTGCAACTTTAGACTGTCGTACGGGAGAAGTTGCTTTGAATTCTTCGTTACTTTCAGCTCTTGTGGATAACTCGACACCGGATTTTGGAGCATTTGCGGTGGAAGAAGATACTATTGTACCAGCTTTCTCTGCAGCATTCGTGCGGGTTTCCTCTATTCACAATCAGTGCGAATCTTTTGAAGCTGTGGTAGAGCCTACGACACTCGCCTGCTCTAAGAAGAGTATCGTCGTGCCTCGTTGCGTCGTTCCCGTGGTGAGAGGCCGTACCGAGCTGTGGACAGTGAACCACTCTGAAGAGCCAGCTGTGTTGCCCCGGGGCCTCAAACTCGCCCGTTTCGAGGAAGGTGTGTCAGGTTTCGTCGCGGCGTTAACCAACTCTGTCAGTGAGCAGCACGTGAAAAGAGATATGGAGACCCAAGTTAAGGCTATGATTAATCAGGCTCTTTCCCCAACCGAGCGTCGCACTCTAGTGGAACTCCTTCTGAAACACGTGTTCGTGTTCGACTTTGCCAAAGACGATTCAACACCACCGCCTACCAGTCGTATTCATCACACGATCAACACCGGCTCCGCACCTCCTATACGCCAGAAGCCCTATCGAGTCTCAGCCACTGAACGTAAGTTAATAGATGACCAAGTTCAAGAGATGCTAAAGCGAGGCATAATTCGAGAATCCTCCAGTCCTTGGGCGGCTCCAGTTATCCTTGTTAAGAAAAAAGATGGCACATGGAGGTTCTGTGTTGACTACCGTCGCTTAAATACGGCCACGAAGAAGAACGTCTACCCGCTTCCACGTATAGATGACGCAATTGATTGTCTGCACTCCGCTTCATACTTTTCTTCTATTGATTTGAGATCCGGCTACTGGCAAATTCCCGTGCACGCTGCAGATAGGGAAAAAACGGCATTCATTACACCAGACGGACTTTACGAGTTCAACGTTATGCCTTTCGGATTATGTAATGCACCTGCAACAATCGAGCGGTTCATGGATACAATCCTGCGTGGCCTCAAGTGGCAAATTTGTTTATGTTATCTGGACGACGTTGTAATTTTTGGCAAAACGTTTAGTGAGCACAACCGCCGTCTGGATATTGTGCTTGATTGCATGGAACGAGCTGGCCTTATCCTCAATTCCAAGAAATGTCATTTTGGGAACCGTGAAACAATTGTTCTTGGTCATTTAGTTGATAAAGAAGGTGTTCGACCAGATCCAAAGAAAATTGAAGCTGTCAAAAGTTTTACGGTGCCTCAATCAGTGAAAGAACTGCAGAGTTTTTTAGGGCTCTGCTCGTACTTTCGACGCTTTATAGCTAGGTTTGCGGACATCGCTTACCCACTCACGTGTTTGCTGCATAAAGATGCACCGTTCAATTGGACCAGCGAATGTGACGCAGCTTTCCGGCATCTGAAATTTCTTTTGACCTCGGGCCCCATCCTACGCCACTTCTGCCCATCTGCACCAATTGAAGGGCACACTGATGCAAGTGGTATCGGTATCGGTGCTGTACTTATACAACGCCATGGTCACGATCAGCACGTGGTAGCATATGCCAGCCGTTCGTTGAGTAAGAGCGAAAGAAATTACACGGTTACTGAGCAAGAATGTCTCGCCGTTGTTTTCGCTGTCAGCGCTTCCGCTCCTATCTGTACGGGAATGCTTTCACCGTCGTGACCGACCACCACTCGCTTTGCTGGCTAGTGAGTCTTCGTGACCCCTGTGGCCGGCTTGCTCGATGGGCTTTGCGCCTACAAGAATTTAATTTCACTGTTGTGCATAAAAGCGGCCGTAAACACTCAGATGCCGATTGTCTTTCCCGTTTGCCGCTTCTAACGACTGAGGACGACGCAGACAACTTTGATGAATATTTGTCGTCACTTTCACAAGCCTTCCCCGATCTTCAAGTTTTTCGAACTGAGCAACGCAAGGACCAAACATTAACCTCTTTGTTTGATGCCGCTCAAGATTCTGTAAAGAAAACTTTTTGCATTCGCGACGGTTTGCTTTATAAGAAGAATTTCGCTTCTGGAGGAGCACGCATGCTTCTTGTCGTACCCGAAAGCCTACGCATCACAGTTCTTGAAATGATGCACGACGACGCCACGTCTGGGCACTTGGGAGTGACACGCACACTCCACCGCACACAACAACGATTTTACTGGCCTAACATGCGTTCAACCATCCAGCACTATGTAGCCAGCTGTGTGCAATGCCAGCGCTTTAAGCTGCCGACTTCAAGTCCACCGGGCAAATTGCGGCCAATCACACCTCCAACAGCCCCGTTTGAGCAAGTTGGCATTGACCTCCTTGGACCTTTCCCACGATCCTCTAAAGGAAATCGATGGATTCTTGTGTGCGTAGACCACTTAACCCGTTATTGTGAGACAGCCGCGATACCAGTTGCTACTGCGTCTGAAGTATCTAACTTCTTACTTCGATTCGTCATTCTTCGGCACGGCCCTCCTGCAGTTCTCATTAGCGACCGTGGACGTCAATTTACAGCGGACGTTGTTGAAGAACTTCTCCGCCTCAGCAGCTGCAGTTTTCGCCACTCCACGCCATATCATCCCCAAACGAACGGTGTGGTAGAACGCACTAATCGTACGCTCACCACCATGCTTGCCATGTACGTCGCTGCAGATCATAAGGACTGGGATGGCGTACTCCCGTTCATCACTCATGCGTACAACACCGCGCAACATGAGACAACTGGCTACAGCCCCTTTTACCTGCTCTATGCTCGCTCGCCTCGCTGCGGCCTTGACACCATGCTACCATTTTTCATCCACGATGAACCTTCTCTTGCGACCACACTCTGCAGAGCTGAAGAAGCTCGCCAGCTTGCCCGCGTTCGAATTTTATCTTCGCAAGAGCGTTCCAAGAACCGCTACGACGTCCAACACCAAGAAGTTTCTTATGTTCCTGGTGACATTGTGTGGTTGTGGACCCCTCTACGCAAGCGTGGTCTGTGTCAGAAACTGCTATCCCACTACACTGGACCATTTGTTGTGTTGGAGTGCATAAGTGACGTTAATTACGTTATAGCACGACTAACTGCTAGTGGTCGACGGTCACGCCAATCTCAGGTGGTGCATGTAGCCCGCCTCAAGCGATTCTATCCCAGACGGTCTGTTTAACTCGCCCGACGGGCATCGTCTGCGAGGAGGGAAATGTAACGTGCTTCCACAGAACCTCGACGGAAGAAGCAGAAGATGAAGGACTGACCCGCGGAGAAAGAGGAAGAAAAAGAGAGAGCTGAAGGACGCTGCTAGGCTTCCTGCTTCCATCCTGCTTCGACCGGTCCCCTCTTTGAATAAACCCCCGTGCGCGCAAAGCACGTAACAATATGTTTCTTCATAATAACAGTCGGTTTGCGTTCTTTTTTTGCCGAATGCAAGGCAGCAATATGGTTAACTTTAACCGTGCACCTCCTGCGATTCCATCTCTCTCTTTCTCTGTATCTTCTCCCTGGCCTAAAGACGCAACGATGGGGCTTTAGCAGTTTACACCCCAGTTTTCAGTTTCTATTCACTGACAGACAAAGCTCCTGCAATGAAACACATAACTCTAGACTGGGGTGCGCATAAGTTAAAAAGGTAGTTCCTGTGATTTTTTTTGTGAGTAGTCAGTTTGTGCCACTCTAATCGAAGGGTCATGCTTATATCAGCGAAGACCTGATTTTCGCGGACAGCTTTTCTGTCATTTTTGTTTCGTACAAGGAAATTGCGCAGCACATTAGCAAGGACAAAATACGTTGTTAAAAATCTCGTTCTCTCCGAAACAAGTACACCCGTATAATCATCAACAGCCAGTGCTTAACTCTGCCTATGAAGAAAGCCGAAGGCACTCATTCCTATGTGAAATGTATTGGAGAAGAATAACAAACGTCAATATATTTTGCGCTTTTTACTTCTACTTGGACTGAATTTTTTGTTTATAGAGTGTTCTTTTTAGGCATACAAAAGGGGGCTTGGTTTCTTTAGCTCAAAAACAGACTCTATGCAGGATTACAGAAATCACAAAAATGAATTAATCATCACAAACTAAGCCAATAAACAAATCCCAGATCATTATCGCCGCTCCATCATTATGCTCACTGCATACTGGCGATGTACTGATGCGAATTGTTTGCATGAATTTTAAACGATTACCGTGCAGCTGGACAGACAAGCATAAGATGAAGAAACAAAATTAAGAAACCGGGAAGCGGAACACCATGCCATGAGGGAAGAAACTTGACCAGACTGCAGGCCGAGTGGTTTGCAAGTGCAGCGTGCGCCATGTAGACAGTCTAATCAGCTTAATATGCGTACTGCTTATGTATGTTAACTATTCTTTCACATGCTGCTTTCTTATATATTCTGATAGCAGAGAAAAAAATGGTCATTGCGGGCGCGTTCAAAGTCAGGGCCCAAATGCAATAAAATCATGCTAAAACTAGAAGCTAGTTAACTAACGCCATAATTAGCCTTCTAAGCATGACAGTTATGATAGATTATCCACTAAAAAACGGCGTAAGTGCAAACGGGGATCAACACAGGGTGTTTCCCCGAAGGTGGCCCAAAGTTTTGAAAAATAGACTAGTTTAAATATGTGGATGTTTGTAAGTAAAACACTTGCTTGCGGCTAGTTGGTTAATGCGTGAAGATGTAATGAAAACTGAGCTACGAACCAGGACAAAATTAGAACACACAATTCAGGACCACAGCCTTCACTTGATTTCAAATGCAGTGTGGGGCGCCGGTCCTGTGGTGTGTGTTCTACTTTTGTCCTCGTTCGTCGCTCAGTTTTCATTACATCCTTTTAGATGGTTTCTACTGCATTGTATTTCCAGTGCTGGCGGACATCATAAAGCAGGTGAATCATGCTGCATAGTAAGCATAATAATTGAATTTTAATATATAACAATTTAACGATTGCATTTTCTCAGCCCGCCGCAATAAAAGATTTGTACCTTCTCATACTAATAGCCAATGTTTTTTTGCAATTTGAAAGCGGGACTTCTCTCATTACTGTGCCTAAACAAATTCTGCTCGTTGCACGATCATTTAAAAGAACAAGGACCAGTGCCTATGGCGCGCGTGCTGCAACGCCGAGTGTATGTTCATTGGTGGCGCGCGTGTCACGTGGCCTCCACTCTGTCGCTTGCTCTGGAGCATCCAGCAGCGGCTACCACAGTTGCGCGGCCGGGAAATACAAACTCATGTGGCACGTGAGCCTTTGTGTTACAAAGAACACAGCTTTTTTATTACATGCAGTTTCGGCAAGCGCGCTGCATTGTCGAGCCCATTTTTTGGCGATTTTTAGAGATTCGCCGACTGATTGTTTAACAATAACCACGCTGGTTCAGAACGTGCGGCAGCAAACAAGCCGTGCCTATTCCGAAAGGACTCCACGCTTCCAATTCTTTGGCTTCAGTCAGGCTGTCGTACATTATTCCGGCAGAAAGACTTCCAAGACGTCATGCACAAACGCGTCCAACGTCTGCAGTGCATACCGGCTGCCTCCGCTCCGCAAGAGCGTGGTGTTAGACCGTCATTCCAAAAGCTCGAACGGAAGAGCGCCTCGCAAAAGCTTCCTGTTTTTTGCTCGTGGTTCTTTAATACATGCCTCCGGGCGAAAGATCGATAAGGCGATGCGGTTGCTCCCTCTCGGTCAAATATACGCATTTAACAAAATGCAAAACAGGCGACTGCCGCCAAAACCTTTTCTCGTTCCGTTCGGTGCGCTCCCTGATTCGGATTCCCTGTTCGGCGGCGTGTATTGTGGAGGCGGCTGTTACCGTATTACCAATCTTTTCTTAGTCTCGCTCCCACTATGGCTCCTTCAGTCAGCGGTGTACTTTTTCAGTCGTTTGTATGGTTTGCTCCTTTGTTCATTGGTCCTTGATATTTCGTTGCATCGTATCTTGGAAGCGTTGGTCAAAAACAAGAGTTTTACAGCTTTTCGGTCCCTGCGTACCCTTTGAACACAAAAATTCATTCTCTAAACCTTTTCAAGGCCTACCTGTTCCACCCGTTTTCCATCCTTTTTTGCCCAACAGTTGTCTCCCTTTATGCACTCGTCTTTCAAGGGCTGATAATCAATTAAAGCTAAAGATAATTAAAGATAATCAATTAAACAAAGAAAAGGCAATAACAGGCAACGTTCCAACGTGCTAAGCGCCCCGCCCGCTTTGCGGAAAATCTTAACGTGATGTGGATTTCCTCACACTACAAGGCTGTTAGAAGCGGAAATGTCTTTATGGTGTTTTTTCTTTGTGGGAAACAGAAGTGCTAGACGAGAAGGGTAGTTCTTGCTCTTATAGCAGCTGGGCGTATCAGTTACGCGGTAGC
Organism: Amblyomma americanum; assembly: GCF_052857255.1. Classification (NCBI taxonomy): domain Eukaryota; kingdom Metazoa; phylum Arthropoda; class Arachnida; order Ixodida; family Ixodidae; genus Amblyomma; species Amblyomma americanum. The sequence continues at coordinate 95,105,544 of NC_135499.1, read as the reverse complement.
CTTTGCTGTGTATACTATGCAAACCGCGATTACCGCAAGTTTTTAAATTTTTTTTAATAGTACACTATGCGCTTCGCGTCTGCTCTAAATATCTGCATGAACGGTGTGCAATGGTACAAACACGGTACGGTCTGCCAATTCGGGACTCACCACGGGTATTATATTAAGCAATGGTCCGACTCTAACAATACTTGGAACAAACTATTAAGAAGTTTTTAAGGCAATGCCGGAATTTCGCTCCTGCTGATCAGTATTGGAGTTTAATGCTGCTAGGGTAAGTTGTGCAAAAAGCGCCACTGATAATTTATTCAAGCTAATGTATTAGCGGGGATGATTATTATAACAGCTTCTGCGCGCAGTAATAAGACTGAAGTCCTTCGGGCGATTGGGGAATTAGCCGTTTTCTCACGGCCTCTGTGCATTCATGGTGGGTGAACAGCGCAACAGAGGCGAGACAAAGGCAAGACAAGCGCTGACTAGCAGCTGAGTTTATTGAAAAACGAAACGTGGTAATATATATAGTGAACGTGAACAATAAAATATAAAAAACAGAAAAAACGATAAAAGGGGGTAAACAACCTGTGTCATGTCGTTTTTTTTCTGTTTTTTTTATATTTTATTATTCACGTTCACTATATTACCACTTTTTGTTCTTCAATAAACTCTGTGGCTAGTCAGCGCTTGTCTTGCCATTGTCCCGACTTTGTTGCGCTGTTCACTCACCATGAATGCTTACCTACTCGCCCAATTTTCGGCCTCTGTGCACATGTCCGCCTCTCCTACTCTGCCCTCTCCTGAGCTCCACTAGTTGAGAAGAAACCGCCAGCTTTCAGTACGCATGCGCCGGCCACGATGCTGACAGGTGCAAAGTAGAGGGCAGTGTCCAAGCACACAACTGCAACTTCGCATGCGCGTTTGACGCATTGGTGAAGAGCGTATCGATGCTGCATCAACCACGTGCATTTATTTTCAGTCAGTCTTCAGTATAGGAGCTGAATTTTCTGTGGACTCACCGGAGGGCGTCACATCTTGTAAAAAAAACAGTGGTCAAGCAGATGGGTCAAAATTGGTACAACAGTACTGTCGCAACTGCATCACGTTTGCCTCTGTTCAAGGGCAGGAGGGGTGCGTTCCTTAATTAACTGATTAGCAGTTTGCAGCAAGGAAACACAAACGCGCGTGTCCACGCTGGGCTAACCTCCAAAGACGCGCTACAGAGAACACCGCAGTGGCAAGTTGTGACCATTGGCGGAAACCGCATCTCCAAGTTGAAAAATCACTCCTGAGAACGCGACGCTCCTCTGGAAACAGTGATCGCCAGCAACAGTATGGTCAAAGCTTCCTTTCTTGCCTAATCTGGACGAGCTCTTCTCCCTAAGGGTCACATTCCGGCGACAACTTCTCTTACTGCATAAGAAGACAGCGGAAGTCTGTTCGCTGACATTTGATGTGGCTGGTGTCTAAGAAAGCGTCCACCTTAGCAGTGAGCACTGTTCACGCAGCAATATATCCCAACTAAGGGTTTGACGTTTACCTACACCTTACACAGGGCTTTATTTCCTGTTTTGGACTGTTTCTGTACTCTATTGCAAATATGCAGAACAAACTCCTTTAGTAGAGCTCTCCATGAAGCCCTTCAGCTTTTATAGTTCAACACCACCTTTCCAAGCCGGAACCTGCAAACCTCAACTAAGCAGCGAATAAATCCAGTAGCCCCACTTCAAACAATGATCAGGAATCTAAAACCTGTAATAGTGGAGATAAGAAGATTCACTGAGAGTAATTGCTTGCCCAGTAACCTCTACTCGTGTACTGTGCGATGTCAGTGCACGTTGAAGAACCCCAGGTGGTCGAAATTTCCGGAGCCCTTCACTACGGCGTCTCTCATAACCTGAGTCAGTTTGGGACGTTAAACCCCCATAATCCAAACCAAACCAGTAACCTCTACACCCCTCACTATCGCTAAGAGACTGAGGCTCTGTCATTTGCGCATTTTTGAGGGCACAACTATTTTAACGATCGCATGTTACATCAAAATAAAAACTATTAGCGGCGACACGTGGTACAAAGTGAAACGTTGGCGTCATGTAACACGGATAAAACATGAACAGCCATAGTTATTGGTTGATTGCCTAGTATGTAGACTGTAACTGAGAGTGATAAGTGTGCGTATCTCAGAAATGATGATTTCTACTATTTCCTTGTACATTAATAGCCGTGTCGTTCGCTTTCTTGTCTTTTGTGCTCGTCTTTGTTCGCGCTGTTTGTTCAAGATTTTCCTTTCGACACTCCAGCCTACTCTCAGCCTGCTGTGCATCTCATGTTTGTACCTTTTTCTTTTCAATTTTTTGTCTGCCTGTGTGTTATTTAAACAGTGCAGTTTATTTCCCTTTCTTCCTGCCACTCGGCTTAGCACTGTATCCAAAGCGGAAAGTGCTCTTTTTCCTTAGAGATGTTCGAGATGGCGGGGGAAGATGCCCACTGCCCGCCGCGGTGCTCGGCACACCGAAGAGCCACGAGAAACAAGGCCCTTTTGTTCCTTACATAGCCACGGCGATTGGGGAAGATATCGTCCGCTTACTCGCCATGGTGGCGGCGGAGACTTCTGAAAGGGGGTCCGTTTGTGCTTAAACTTCAGCCCTTCGTTCTTTCGGGTCCCGCACTACAACCGGAGAAAGCTCGGTAATTTGAACCAGCTGACATGTCCCTGATTTCAGGCCTGGGAGCGATCATTATCGAGCAGCTCGGAGCCACCCAGTAGAAACAGATGTGCTGGCTGCCAACAAGCGACACTTGCTTTCGCCGTTGCTAATAACTTGACTTGCTGTCGCGTTTCTTAACAATAGTCATCAGCATACGACATGTCTTTAAAATACGCTAATTTAGCTTGCTTAAGACGTGTTTAATGTTATAGTAGCAAGGGTGACACTTTTATTAAATATAACAAAACCATCCCCTTGAAACAGCACGTATTGTTCTCACTGTACAAAAGTAAGTGCGTTTTATGTGAGTTAGTTTTCCAGTTATTAATGTAGTAACCTAGGTTACTACCTAGGTGTGGGTAGCCTAGGTTACGTGACCTTGTGGGGTCTTCACAACGTACCCACCGCATGGTGAGCAACCTAACTACTCTTACGGACTGAGTTCAATTAATGGTTGATCGCGATAGGTTGCTTGGGAGGAGCCACTTTGGTCGCAAAATACACACCGGTGGCGGCGCCTGCCACAGCAGGGCTGTGGCGCTTCCCGTAACGGCTCCGCCATTGCGCAAAAAATGATATTAGGACTCCCACGGACATATGAATGTAAAGTTGAGAATGACCAATTCCGCGTATATGATCATTACCTCAAGAACTTCATCGCTTCATATCCTTAAGGTGGAGTTTAGGTGTCCCGTCTAATTTCTTTTTTTTTCGTATCCTGGGCTTCAGTTGCTTAAAAAGTGTATGTAAGCGCTTGGAGTAGCCTAGCAAGCAAAGTTAACTACAGCACAAATGTGCAGCTCTTTCTAACTTTAATTTCGTTCTTGCCACTGATATACATTTTTTGCCCTACATATGTATATGTGTGTGTTTTTTTGTTTCTGAGAGGTAACAGCCACCAACCAGAAGTGCTTTTTCTCCAAGCACTAAAACTACAGTGGCCGTTTAGAGCTGAGTATCGTGCAAAACATTAAAGAAAATCATGAAGAGAACAAGGAAAGCCCTAAAGGCCGTTTTCTATAAAAACATGTCGCATTTTCTCTAATGATCCGAAGAGTTTACAGCTCGGTCACGCTGCTTCTGACGCAGGCATCTAAAAACGCGGCCCTAATGAACCTTAAGAAGCCACCATGTCTATTGCTCACATCCTCAAATAACATGCTACAATTAGGGTCTTCGGGTGATCTCACTGTCGTCTAATGTTGCCAGAAGTACACCGCTAGGGACCCGCCACTTGGCAACTTTATGTGTCCATTGTCTGTACAGGGCCGCTATTATAGCAACTGTGTCGCCGTTTCCGCGAGAACTATCGTTTTTGCAGACAGGGCGCTTCCGCCAAGCCCAATTCTTGTTCTTTCTTGCTCGCTGCAAGTGATATGCGGTGACATCGACGGTGGGAGCGAACCATTAGAGCTTATTCGAGCCTGGAAAACTACGGCCGTTTCCCGACAATACGAATTGGGGCGATCAACGCATCCGCTGTCCGCTCCGATTGTTCCGCCTTTTTTTTTTCCGGCCGCCGCACAACATCGGCTATCGGCCGGAAATGACCAGCACGTAGATGGGGCCGCACTGTTAAGTCCATCAGTATTCGATCGGGAATAATAAAAAGAGAAATTAAAATTGGTCAGCTAACTCGGCACTCTGATAAACATATTATTAATCAAGATTCCTGACATTCAGCTGCTCCGCGCTTTGAAGATAGGCGTAAAAAAATCGGCGGTGGTTTAGCTCTGGTTAAACCTGGAGTGACGCGATAGCTACAGCTGGCCGAGCGGAACTTGGTCACGTGGCCAACAACGTGACGAACAAGATGATCAGCCACGGCACCGCGCCGCCGCCAGCTGCTTCGCACCACTTGACCAACCACGTGACAGCGTGGCGGCGCAGCCACTGGGTGGTGCGTAGCCACAGGATGGCGGCGCCGCCACAGGGTTCCACGACGCCACGCTGAAAGCTCGAAATGCTACCGTAATGTAGCTATCGCTACAAAAGAGCTCAATTTCTGGCCATGATCCGTGTTTAAGAAGTGCGCGAAAGTAATGAACGGACTCCACAGAGTATCCTAGTATATAAAGCATAGGATAGGTTTAGAAACGCTGACACGTAGAAGGGTGGACGCACTCTGGACCGCCCTGGTGCCGGCTGCGCATGCGCAGAAGAACATGCAAGTGCCGCCTGGCCGCAGCCCATAACCAGCAGGGTTATGCATAACCAGCGCGTAACCGGTATTTTGCTGCTGCAGAGAAACGCGCTTGCTTATGAAAAAGTCACTGCTTGGTAAAAAAAAATGAAACGACTGCGCATCAGTGGGGGTCGATAAAGTGTGAAGATTTGGCTTTTACTTAAGTACTTTGGGTCTCAATTTCAAAGCGAATATCTTTTGCACTGGCCATGCCCAATAAAGGGACTGAATTTGTCAGTCAGTCAGTCAGTCAGTCAGTCAGTCAGTCAGTCAGTCAGTCAGTCAGTCAGTCAGTCAGTCAGTCAGTCAGTCAGTCAGTCAGTCAGTCAGTCAGTCAGTCAGTCAGTCAGTCAGTCAGTCAGTCAGTCAGTCAGTCAGTCAGTCAGTCAGTCAGTCAGTCAGTCAGTCAGTCAGTCAGTCAGTCAGTCAGTCAGTCAGTCAGTCAGTCAGTCAGTCAGTCAGTCAGTCAGTCAGTCAGTCAGTCAGTCAGTCAGTCAGTCAGTCAGTCAGTCAGTCAGTCAGTCAGTCAGTCAGTCAGTCAGTCAGTCAGTCAACTTTATTTAGCCAAAGGGCGGCAGCTTACTCCCCCGTGGTCCTCAGCCTAAGCCGAGGGCCCGGGGTTTGGGCTACCGGGCCGGCGACGGTGCCGTTGGTCGGTCATTGCCTCGGCCCATAGGCTGTTTGGTTGGTTTTGGAGGGAAAGGAAATGGCGCAGTATCTGTATCACATATCGGCGGACACCTGAACGGCGCCGTAAGGGAAGGGATAAAGGAGGGAGTGAATGAAGGAATGAAGAAAGAGGTGCTGTAGTGGAGACCCGGAATAATTTCGACCACCTAGGGGCCTTTAGCGTGCGCTGACACCGCACAGCAAACGGGAGCCTCAGCGTTTCGCCTCCATCGAAACGCAGCCGCCGCGGTCTGTTTCGCACCCGGTAACTGCGGATCGGTAGCCGAGCGGTCTAACCACTAAGCCACCGTGGCGGGTTCGGCCAGGCTGAAGAGTTTTTTTGTGCGTGGCGGGATCCTCGCTTCTCAGGATATCGTCCGAGGCTGTTTCATGATTGAACTCCGCGGCCTCTGAGGAGCTGCCACATTCTATAGTTATCTGTGCCAAAGTACCTTTAGCTCCACAGTATTTGCAAACCCTGTCCGCTACCTTGTGTTGAATGTATACACCTAAGGTTTCTGCGGAAAATGTAATTACCATCCCCAGACAAATCGCTTTCACTAAGGGAAGTAGTGGTTTGGAAGAAGATACAAGCGGACTGAATTTGTTTCGCATCATTGGTGACGTAGCCTTTATTGTGTGCCTTCTATTTGTTTTTTGTAATTAATAAAGGTGTATGTTGTCACAACAGGTTAAAATAATACACTCAATTTTCAGTACCTGTTTCCAAAACAGGCTGACATATCTAACTAAATACTCGACGCTAAAAAACAACAAATCATAAGAAACGATAAAAATGCGCTTAATATCATATATAGTAGTGCAATTGCCGTCAAGAGTATTGCTCTTCCTGACGACGCCTAGCACATCGCAGTTAAGAAGTGAGGGATTATGAGGAAAAGAAAATGAACTTATTTCGTTTGAAATATATGCTGCACACTCCTCCTGACGAGTAAAAACTGTTATTTTAGATCACACTGACATTGGAACAAGGTCTGTTCGGTGTGATTTAAAACGACATCCAACAGTTCTCGGTCACTAGTGGGCTTCATGCATGATGGCCTTAGTTGCCTATGCTCCATAAAGCATAAAACAACACAAACGCGTTCACATACTAAGAAAGGGGATGTCTATTCGTGAGACACTGTGCTAAATCGATACTACCATGGCTCCGAAAAAAAGAAATTTTGATGGATGAAAGCTATTGAAAAAGATTCGCGTCGTAAGGCTATAGGGAAAACTTGACTGCAGAAGTGCCTATTATAAAACTGGTCGTAACAAAAACAATTCCAGGTTTTGTCTGAATTCACTGTGCCGCGCGCATAGGCTCACAAAGGTGATGTCAATGTTCGTGAAGCCAACTATGACTGCACTGCCTGCAAAACTGCCTAATGTCCTTGTTTTGCAATGGCACCTCATTTTGCCCCAAGTAGTGTCTTACAAAATTCCGCGGTCTGGCACAAAATAGGACATTGGAATGTTTTTATTAACATTTAGTTGTATGTTGCTGCCCTTGCGCTGACCTTCTTTATGTTGTGAGTGATGTGAGGATGGTTATAAATAATCTGGCATTATTTTTTTGTTCATACCAATGAAAAAACAACTATAGGGCGATGATTTACAACATTCTGTCGCATTTTTCTCGTCTCTCCCCTACGTTTTCAATGAACTTTAAAAGCTGGAAGAGAAATCAGAGCAGAGAAATAATGGAACCTTTTAAACAACACACAGCTGACACCAAACGCATGCATTCGAAGAGTGATAAAAGGCAGCCTTTTCGATAAGCAAGCCCTTTACAGAGACTTTTTTGTACTGGCGAACCCCGAAATATAGCAACATAAGATATAGCGGCTGCCCAACGGTGCCTCCGGCTTACTGCGCCGCTTCGCCTCGCCACGTGGCCCGGGATCCGCTTCCGGTTGCAATGGATGAACTGTGCAACAAATACCGCCGGCACGCGCCATGTTTTTTTTTCTCGTTTTATTAGGGAAACAGCTTTAGTTATTTACATAGGTCGTTGATTGCGTGGACTGAGTCCTATCACTGACACCCAACTGGGCCGTGGATTACTTTCGCAGTCGGGCGCTTCCTGCCATAGACTGGTAGTGTCGCCCTTCTCTCCGCCTATTACTTGGCCTTGGCCTTGCAGCAGTTGATTACATGGCGTATTCCTTTACTCTGTACGGGCTCCATATACATGCTAGCTTTTTTCTTACATCCTGTGTGAGTCCAATAAGCGTAGGGTAAATAGAGAACCTGTCTTGCTTGGCAGTCAGCTGTACAGAGTAAACGGCAGCTAATTAATGCTGCTTACACGACGAAATGACGAACATGCAAAATGAAGCAAGCGGGCTGTTGTACCAAAATATTGTTTATTCATTGTGCTACTTTGCTAAAACAAATTATTTTGTGTTTTACAATAGCAAAAAGAAAAACATCGGTCTCATTTATATCCATTTATTCAACCCTTAGGACCAAAAGCTTTAAAAGTGGAGTGGTTAAAAGACCAAAATACATCAACAGATGGAATGCCTGTTACAAGACTAAGTATTTTAATCCTCCTTTTATATAACATTAGCTATTGCAATAGGAAAATGCTGGTTATCACTAATGTCGACGATATCGGGGGGAAGGCGGTTCCATTCACATAATGTACGAGGCAAGAAAAACTGAAATGCCGTTATAGTGTTATATGTTTCAATGTCCACTTTGTGACGATGATCAGTGTGGTTTGACACTTATCTGGGGAGCAAAATGAGGGCACAGCGTAGAATGGGATGATACAGTTTATGAAAAATGCTCAGACAAATTATCTCCCAGCTGGATCCTAAAAGAGGTAAAAAAAGATTAGCTTTCATGCGTGTTACCCTAGGAGTACGGTTAAAATTGAACAAGATAAAACGAGCAGCCTTATTTTGGAATCGCTCAAGCAAAGTAATTAGTTTTTCATGAAGTGGATCCGATATATCGGCGACGTATTCCAGTTTACAATGCTTTAGTGTTTCTTAAAGTAATAATTTCCAGGAGTTACCCCTTCTAAAGGAGCGTCGTTTAGGTAGTACACAGGCGGAGTGTTGGCACATCTTGATATTCGCATAATTTTACACTTACGAGTGTTAAGTTTTATAAGGCATTCTTTACACCAAAGTGAAATGTTAGACCACACTGAAGAAGGTTAGCATCGTCGGGGGATTTTATTTCGCAAAAAAAACGCTGACGCTATCATCAGCAAAAAAAAAAAAAAACATCGTTAGGTGATACAACGGAACGGAGATCATTGATGTACAACCTTTTTCCGTACAGTTTCGGCACTGATTTATTTTCTTCTCTAGAAATTACTCCCCAAAACAAATGTTGGTACGTATGTATGGCGCTATCTTTTTGGGCTAGCCTGAGATATATATGTTAATTGCTGTTGCAGCCGCTAGATGGCACTACATGTAAAAAATACGTTGTCACTAGTCGCCAGCGCATTCTACTGTGGGTGAATGCGGAGAGATGGACGTCCACCTCGAACAGCGTGTAAACATAAAATTCTGTGTGAAGCATGGCAAGACAGCCACACAGACGTATGAGCTCCTTCTTGACGCTCATGGCAACGAGACATTATCGTGGGTGCGATTTTTTGAGTGGAATAAGAGGTTCGTTTCGGTGAGAACGTCGGTGGAAGACGACACAAAGCAGGGACGCCCTTCAACCTCACGGAATGGAAACAACGCGGCTCAGATCAAGGAAATTATACAGCAATACCGCATTATTACAGTCCCCATGCTATCTGATGCTCTCGACATTAGTAAGACAACAGGCCACCAAATTTTGCGTGAGAACTTCGAGAAACGAAAGCTGAATGCCAGACTTGTGCCGCACTCTCTCACACAAGACGAGAAGAACAAGCGGGCATCAGTGAGCGTTGATTTGCTCTCCGAGGCAAAGAAGGATGCTGCATTCGTCGACAGCATCATTGCTGAAGACGAAACATTGTGTTTTCAATACGATCCTCAAACAACGAGGCAGAGCACTGAATGACGGTCCACAAGCTCTCCGGCGTAGAGGGAAGCTGCGGCGACAGAAGACCAAAACCAAGACTATGCTTATAGTTTTTTCGATGCCAGAGGTATCATACACCACGAGTTTGTTCCACAAGGGCAGACGGCCAATCAAGAGCTTCATATCCGTGTGCCCCAACACATGCTTGATGCATTGCGACGCCGTCGCCATGACTTATGGGCATCTGGACAATGGAGCCTTCTCCACGGTAACGCAAGGCCGCACACTGCTCTCAGCGTGACAAAATTTCTGGCCTAGCACGGCATTACTGTTCCTCCCCATCCGCTATACTCGCCTGACCTCTCCCCATGCAATTTTTCCTCTTTCCTCGTGTGAAGAGAGCCCTAAAGGCCGCTGGATGGGGAGCGTGGAAGCCATTCAAGACGCCACGACAAAGGAGCTGACAGCCATGCCAAAAGAAGCGTTTTCTAACTGTTTCCACGACCTCAAGAAGCGTTGGAAGTTGTGTATAGACTGCAAGGGAGACTATTTCGAAGGGGTGCTGCACAAATGATTTCAATGTAAAACGCAATTTTTTAATGAACTTAGTCTCGGAACTTTACGGAGAAACGTTGTAAATAAAAGATAAAAAGGCTTAAAGCACTGATATTTGTGTCACGCCCGAGTAAACTGCGCTAAAAGCAGTTAAAACTGTTAGCCGAAAGAAACTACGACTGATAAAGAAAAAAAACATTCGATTCATATCAGTACGTTGTAGTTGATATTCAGTTGGGTCACCTTTAAACATATTAAGCGGTGACATACCTTGTCATATGCTTTAGAGTAACCAAGGAAAATGCAGTCAACTTCTGACGCTTGATCTAAAATATGTTGGAGTTTGATAGTGAAGCTGGCAAGTTGGTGTTCGCAAGGAAATAACCCCCGAAAGCCACGCTGTGCGGGAGTAAAAAAGAATCAGACTCAAAGATTTCTAAGTTAGCATAGTTAACGAAGAATACTTGATTTAATAATTTGCAGCAAGTACTAGTGAGCGAGAAAGGGCGATAATTTGTTGGGGAGAAATAGCTAAGCTCTTTCCAGATTTTCCTTTGTGCTGGCAGAATGCAACAATTGAGTTTTATGAAAAATCTTGGCCAATATTAAAGAGCTGCAGGTGATTACGTTTGTTTTCAATTTAGCATCAATGTAGACCAAAACGGGCGATGACTGAAATTTTAGGGCATCGATAAGTTTACCAGCGCAAGATGAATCGATGAAAATTTCACGCATAGATGGGTAAATTTGAGTGGAACAGGATCTGTGGTGTTTGATGCACGGAAGACGTTCTGAACAAAGGTTTCGTTAAGTGTTCATGAATATAAATGAGCCTGAATAGGGTTCCCTGGTTTCTGGAAGAAGTTTTTTCAGCGCTACATAAACGACAACGGCACAAAAAGAAGTCAACAGGACGGGAGCTGACTCCAAATATCTTTCTATATATCTATGAAGCAGAGACATTCTACATTTATACACAATGATGGACCAGAGCGCATGCGGGTGGGAAATTTACGATAGATATGGAAGAGCATACTACATGATATCGTCTATTTAATAATCTAGATTCGCTGTCTCGCATGGAGACTGATGTCAGCGAGACAGCTGGAGTGAGCGCACGTTGCGTGTACTTTTTCCTGTATCGTCGTTTATGTAGCACTGAAAAAACTTCGAGGAACCATGCTTGACCAACTAGCCACATAACGTGCTTTGTTTAAAAGAACTTTTTGGGCTAGTTGGTAATTGATCATTGTACATTTAGGGCGCCAAAACCACACACACACACACACACACACACACACACACACACACACACACACACACACACACACACACACACACACACACACACACACACACACACACACACACACACACACACACACACACACACACACACACACACACACACACACACACACACACACACACACACACACACACACACACACACACACACCACACACCACACACACACACACACACACACACACACGCACGCACGCACGCACACACGCGCACACACACACACACACACACACGCACGCACGCACGCGCACGCACGCGCACACACACACACACACACACACACACACGCACGCACGCACGCACACACACACACACACACACACACACACACACACACGTACGCACGAAAAGATTGAAGACAGAAGAGTACGGGTATTTTGTTAAGATAGGGTTCTCTGCCGCGTCAGTTAAGAGACGCCTCAGTCTGTGCGTTGATGACGCGCCATAATTTTCTAATGTTGGTATAGATAGCATGCATGATAAATTTTTAGAAAGGAACTTATCTTTTGCTTGTTTAGACGCACTTATATAGGCATCAGTGGCGGCCTGGTATGCATCCCAAATGTCGTTTCATGCCGATAGCCAATATGCAGGATATCGTCATGTTTTTCCTGTTATATAGACATCTTATATATGCGGAGTTAGTTCCAGAACTTTGGTCGTGAACATATACTAGTTAATTTGCACAAAGGAATTGTCAAAATTTGTGAAGAAGTTTTACTTAAACATTGAAAATCATTCGTAATTCTATCGAAGTTTGCTCTAATGTAATCGAGTATGGTCGCTTTCTTTTTTGCATATTTAGGACAGGCATTTTTATTGTTGAAAAAGAGGTGAGCAATCACTTATTTTAGGTAAATAGGTGATGACGTAAGCAAAGCCGGCTCAATAGGTTAGGGTAAAATCTAAAGTGTTGGCTAAATTGACAGAGATTCTGGTAGCATTAGTTACTAACTGGGTAAGTGAACTAACGCAGCATAATTCAAGAAAGTCACTGACATCGGAAGAAAATGGTGATAGGCTGGGAGGCTGGGTGTTCCAAGTAATATTGGGAAAGTTAAAATCATCGATTAAAAAACAAGGTAGCTGATAAAAAGCTGGAGTTTATTATGTTAAGTTCGTCTTGAAAGTCAGTAAACGAGCGTAGAGAAGAAGGAGTGATATCATACCCCAAATAATATTTTCTAGCGGTCGAAGAATTACTGATGCTCAGACAGTTTCCAAGAAGCCTTTAATGTAGACGCATGTTGTCGGAATGTCTCGAAATAGCGAAGAGAACACCGCCTCTCGCTGATTTTTTTTGTCAGTACGATATATTGAGAAGCGGTGTGCGTTGTGAAAGATTTCGCTATCGTGAATTTGAAATGATAACTCAGTTTCAATAAATGAGGTGATATGCGCCGGACAAATGTCTAACGCAGATGAAAGAGATGTTCTCTTATTCAAGATACTTCTGATGTTAGGGTACAGAACCGCAACATCAGACGGTGATGAATGTCCACTACCCCTCTCGCGCCCCTAGAACGCAACATGTGGCGAAGCGTCTGGTCCTTGGAGCGCATGTTCGGATGGCAGCTCGATTTCATAGATTGTTTCTTTCTTTCGTGGGGGTTTAACGTCCGAAAGTGACTCAGACTATGAGGAACGCACATTGATTGTTTTGTGCATGAAGCATTTGCCGCGTTTGAATGGCTTATTCTAGCGCAAAGGCGATATTTAAGTGATCCCGGGTGGCTGGTTCCGAATTCGGTGAGTTTCATTCTCGCAATCGAATGGCGGAGGAAAAACACTCGCTTATTGAAATTACGATGCAGTAGAAAAGTACGAACGAGGCATTTGTGGCCGAGGATGCGAAAATGCACGAAACCTCACTCCAAATAGTACCGACGGCCTTAGAAAATGTATGCATAACCACAAAGAAACGCTGTGAAAAACATTCGTGGTATTTACAATGACATGAGGACGATAATACAATACAAACTGTTTCCTAGCGTTGAAGGTATTCGACAGATGTTGAAAGACGTCGTACTCTACACAGAAGAAAAGAAAATCAACATAACGTGCTCACTAGGTTCCCCAAACTACCTAACTCAGTCCCATGGTTAGGAGTGCACAGCCAAGGAACCAATAGTTTCCGCGTTACTTCAAGTTTTTCTGCTGAAGCTTTCCTTCCAGTTTTCCTTTTAAAATTGGTATAGTCTTGTGATTTTCTTCATATGAATATTTTTATTTGTGGCGGCATTCGGTACTTGTGGTTTAACATCGCGATGCGACGCATGAAGAAAGGGGGACATCGCAGTAGAGGGTTCCGGATTAATTTTGCCTTTGTTTTTTTACGTGTGCTGACATCGCACACCAACAGGAAGCTTTTTATTTCCTCTCTCGCGACCTTGGAGACAACAGAAGAACTCAAAAGCCCCATTGCAAAACGGTGCGTGTTTCAATTTTGTACTTGAACTTAACACTTGCGGTTGAATTTGCCCCGGGGTGCTTCTCGCGGTTTTTCATTGCGATAGCCAGAAAATATGGAGAAAGTAGACACCGTAAATGCTCAAGTGAAAAAAATAATGTGAACGAGCATCCGCTATGGATGAGCACGAGAATTGCAATTTGCTACACGTGCAAGAAATATGGGGATGGAAACGTAGAGGGGGACAAAAAGAAACGTACACAGAAATCTTTCTGGTTTTTGATTTCTTGTTCTATATACGTCTTTGTCAGCATTGCTTATTCTTTCAAAGTGTAAAGCGAAGAGAAAATAGGGAAGCGTTGGTTGATTGAACAAGGGCGTTCATTAGTAATTGATCGTCATTAAGCGTTAAAAAATTTTGCCCTCCAAGACTGGCCTTCAGCTTTGGCATCTTCAGAAGCTGGCGCTTAACGAAGAAGACGACGAGAAGTGCCGAACACTCGTGATCTTGACTTACCGCTGCCTCTGGTGTGTACCTGTACTGTACCGCTGGTTGTTCGCTTTGCAAGACGTTCCTTATTACAAGTTGTGGAGGCGCCAACCATCCCCTTGATACGGAGCTTCGCACCCGCGCATTGCCTACCGCCTCTGCAATGCTTGAGACCGTCACCCAAATCGCTTCACGGCTTCCGTCGGCTGTCTTCTGTTCCGGCGCCGCGCCGCAGCGTGAACCGGCTATCTTCACCGGCACAGATGACACGGATGTGGAGGATTGGTTGGCCTCCTATAAGCGCGTAAGCGCATACAATAAGTGGGACGATAGCGTCAAGCTCACCAACGTTATCTTTAATTTGAGCGACGTAGCCAATCTCTGGTTTCGAACCCATGAGGCTGACATCTCCAACTGGTCAGCTCTAAACACCAGTCTGACAGAAGTCTTTGGCCGTCCCGCAGTACGAAAGCTTCGCGCCGAGCAACGCTTGCGAAGTCGGGCCCAGCAAACCGGTGAAAACTTCACCAGTTATATAGAAGATGTCGTCGACCTCTGCAAGCGTCTCAACCCTTCTATGAGCGAGGCCGACAAGATCAGGCATAATATGAAAGGCTTTGAGGATGATGCCTTCGAGATGCTCGTCGCTTGTACGTGTGGAATTCGCACGCCAGCTATCTTTGTTAACTGCCCGCCTACGCCTGCGCCGTCGCTCACTCCCAACCTACAGCGTGTCATCGAGGAGCAGGTCGCTGAAGTCCTGCTGCCTCTTCAGCCACCCCTGATCGCGGCTCCTCTGACGTACCCCGATGCCGTGGTGTGGTCGCGGCCCTCACCTGCGGCCCCTGTTAGAACAAGGCAGTTAGAACACCAGCGACCTGCAACCCCACCTTACCGTCTGGTTGCCCGCCCCCATCACAGCCGCAGCCACTCAACCCCAGGCGCACACAGGACAACGGGCCTATTTGCTACGCCTGTGGCGTCGCTGGCCACGGGGCTCGTTTGTGTCGCAGTCTTAACAACCGTCCCTACGATTATGGGCGTGAGCCGACGTACGACCTTCCGCCGTCGTCCTCGCCTGCGTCACACCAGCCGGCTCCGGATTATTCTCCTAGTTACCATCCCCGCTCCCACCGCTCGCCGTCTCCTAGCCGCCGTTCCCGTTCTCCGTTACTCCGCCGCCAAACCGCCGTCCACGCGGAAAACTAACGGCCGCAGTTCCGGAGGCAAGAACTGCGTAACCAGCGGCTCACTCAAGACCTGTTTCTGTGCCTGCCAATATTATTACCGTGTTCGTTGAGGGAGTGGCCGTCCAAGCACTTGTTGAGACTGGCGCAGCCGTTTCCGTTCACTGTCACACCCTCTGTCTGAGACTGAAAAAAGTGACGACGCCCCTTCCTGTCGTTTCTGTCCGAACCGCCAGCGCTCAGGACATTCGACCGTTAGCCGCCAGCACCGCCTGCCTGCTCATCGAGAACGTTCCCTACACAATCGAGTTCATCATCCTCGCTCACGACGTCATCCTTGGTTGGGACTTCTCCTCACATCACACCGTTAATGACTGCGCCCGTGCTCAGCTTGTCACCCTACAGTGACGCTCCCTTGGATGTACCCGGTGCTACTGCCGCTACTGTGCTCGTCTCAGAGGACACAGACGTTCCGCCATTCTCTTCAGTGCTGGTGCCTCTTTCTTGCGGTGCTCTCTCAGATGCAACTGTCACTTATACCCCCTCTCTAAGATGCGCTGACCAGAAGTCTGTTTTGCTGCCTCATGCCGTGCTGACAATTGTTTGTGGCTCCAGTGCTTTTTATGTGGCCAACCCGTTCTCCGTGGCCAATCGCTTGGTAGTGTTGCTTTTCTCGATCCCGCCTCAGCATACCCCCTCGTCGATAGCACGGCCGGCCTTCACGCCAGCGCCGCTACACGTGCTCCCATCACAAATGTCTTTTGTCGATATTTTTCACCGTTACGTCGACGCCACCCTGATGTCTATCCAAAGAGACCAGCTTGTGGCTGTTATGCACCGTTTTCAAGCTTTGTTTGACTACCAGCAACATTCCTTGGGCCGGACCACCGTTTTTACCCACTATATTCACATTCGAACCCATGCCACTTTGCGCCAGTGTCCGTACCGCGTGTGAGCCGCTGAGCGCCGCATCATTGACGAGCAGGTGACCGACATGCTCAATCGCCATGTGGTACAGCTGTCGAACAGCCCGTGGGCATCGCCAGTGGTCCTCGTCAAGAAAAAAGACTGTTCCATCCGGTTCTGCGTGGACTACCGTCGTCTGAACAAGATTACACACAAGGACGTTTACCCTCCCCCCCTTTTCGTCGACGCCCTCGACCGTCTGCAGGGCGCCGAGTTCTTTTCTTCATTGGACTTGCGCTCCGGTTACTGGCAGGTGCCGAAGGCATAGGCCGATCGACCAAAAACTGCATTCGTCACACCCGACGGGCTCTATGAATTTAATGTCTTGCCCTTCGGCCTCTGCAATGCGCCCGCTACATTCGAGCGCGTGATGGACAATATACTCCGAGCGCTTAAATGGCACACGTCCCTTTGGTACCTAGACGACTTTGTAAACTTTTCCCCGGACTTTCCGTCTCACCTCCAGCGCCTTGAGACTGTTCTTCGCTATCTGGCCAACGCTGGCCTCCAACTCAATTTAAAAAAGTGCCGCTTCGGAGCACGGCAGCTCACCATTCTTGGACATGTGTCGAAGGATGGCGTTCTCCCGGACCCGGCAAAGTTGCGAGCTGTGGCGGAATTTCCTAAGCCCACTTCTGTAAAAGAACTCCGCAGTTTCGTCGGCCTCGGTTCGTATTCCGCCGCTTTGTCCACAATTTCGCCACTACCATCGACCCCCTGACCAAGCTCTTTTCCGGCCATGACCTTTCGGCCTGGTCGCCAGCCTGTAATGATGCATTTACGACACTCCGTCGCCTTCTGACCACTCCATCAATTCTGCGTCACGTTGACCCTCGTTCTCCAAAGGAACTCCACACCGATGCCAGCGGCGTCGGCCTCGGTACAGTACTCGCTCAGCGCAAGCAAGGCTTTGACGAATACGTTGTCGCTTGCGGTGGCCGGACACTCACAAAAGCAGGAGCCAACTATTCTGTCAACGAGAAGGAGTGTTTAGCCATCTTTTGAAGATCGTCAAATTTCGCCCCTACCTACAAGGGCACCATTTAGGCGTCATCACCAATCACCTTGCCCTCTGCTGGTTGTCCTCTTTGAAACATCCCTCTGGTAGACTGGCGCTCTGGGCTCTGCGAAGCCGAGTACGACGTTCGCGTTATTTATCATTCCGGCCGCAGACAGGGCGATGCTGATGCCCTCTCACGTTCCCCTGTGCCATCTTAGGCAGTGTCTTGCATATCCACTCTGCATTCTTTCCACTGATATGACTTCCACTGATACTGAGTTCACTGATGTGGCTTCAGAACAACGCAAACACCCATGGATCACTTGCCTCTTAGATCTCTTATCTGGCCAGTTGTCTCGACCTCCTTCTCGTGCTCGCCATCGTCAGTCCCACCATTTCGCCATCCGAGACGAGCTTTTTTACCTCCGCAGCTTCCTCTCGGATGGACGCATGTGACTTCTCGCCATTCCGACACATCTGCGCTCCTTGATTTGCTCTTCCTACCAAGATGATCCTCAGTGTGCCCATGCCGGATTCTTGAAGACCTTCACCTGTCTATGACGGCGGTAATACTGGTATGGGATGGCCTGTTATGTCCGCCAGTTCGTTCAGTCCTGCACCAAATGCCAGCGCCAAAAACATCCGCCTCGCCAACCCGCCGGCCGCTTCTGTGCAGCCGCAGCCTTGCTCAGCGTAGCCCTTCGAGCGTGTTGGCATTGACCTCTAATACCCTTTTCCTAGCACATCTAACGAGAACCGCTGGATCATCATTGCCATCGACCACCTTACACGCTATGCTGAAACGTCGCCTTTACCATCCGGTACAGCCCACGACATTGCATCCTTCATTCTCCATCGCATCATTCTTCGCCATGGTGGGCCCAATGAGCTGCTCAGTGATAGACATCTGGCCTTCCTCTCTGAAGTTGTAGAGGCTCTCCTGCATGAATGCAACATCGTTCACCGCACCAGCTCCGACTACCATCAACAGACAAATAGCATGGTTGAGCGTATTAACAGCACCCTCGGCGACATGCTGGCCATGTATGTTGCTTCCGATCATTGTAACTGGGACCGCGTTCTGCCTTTTATCACATGCGCTTATAACTCCGCAGCTCAAGCCACCACCGCATTCTGTCCGTACTTTCTCCTGTACAGCCATGAGCCTTCTTGTACAATGGACACCATTCTACCTTAACGCACTGATGCTGCCGAAGTTACGACTCTGTCTCAAGCCGCAACTTATGCCGAAGAATGCCGACAGCTTGCCCGGTCCTTCACTTCTCATGCCCAGCAGCAGCAGAAAAGAACCCGTGATCCCTTTGTACTTCCTCCCGCTTACCTTCCGTACTCTTTGGTCACGCTCTGGGCACCCTCCACAGGTCCCGGCCTTTCCTCCAAACTTCTTAGCAAGTACCAGAGACCCTACTGTATTCTTCAGCAGACATCCATTGTCAATTACCTCATCGAACCCTCTAAGCCATCCCCTGATCATCGTCACCGAGGCCGTGCCATTGTCCACACGACCCGCCTCCAACCATACTAAGACCACGCCGTCGACAGATCGCCTTAGGCCGCCAGGATGGCACCTTTTCGCCCTGGGGAAATTGTAAGACTGGCCTTCGGTTTTGGAATCTTCAGAGGCTGGCGCTTAACGAAGAAGACGACGAGAAGCGCCGAACGCTCGGTCCCTCGTGCGTGCTATGGACTGACCGCTGCCTCTGGTCTGTACCTAGACGGCATCACTGGTTGTTCGCGACGCAGTGCTTTGCAAGGCGTTCCTTATTACAGCCTCATGGTTGATACAGTAAACGAGAGTAGTTTTGTAGGTTTGTAGCAAGAGGTTTCACGCTGGGATTGACAACTGACGGAGAGCTGTGCCCTCGACAGAGGATCCGCGTTTCGAACAACAGGCGAGGAAGTGCGAGGTCTTCCAACCCCTGCTTGGAAACCGCTTGACATTACTGCGCAACGTGGGCGCATTCCTGTGTGACGTGGGCAAATTCCTGTGTCACGTGGGCGAATTACGGACCCACGTGCGCGCCCACGTGGAAGCTGTGTTGACATCAACCTGACTGTCTTGTGCACCTTCCATCGACGAGATGAGAGAACATCAGCACCGCCCCTGCCGTGGGCGGTAGCATCAGTGTCAGCATCTGCACGCTTGATTGGACATCATTCTTAGATCTGTATACCCCAGTCCGGAATCTGGGGAATACGAAGAGTATTTAACGAGCTGCTGGCTTGTTGCCAAGCAGACTCCTTTTAAAAGAGACCTCTTTGATGGGAAAGACTCTGATTGCGGAGAGACGCCTGTCTCCTAAGACTCCATTTTTTCTGAGAAGCACTCTCAGTCACTCTTGCACACACTGTAACTAGTATGTGTAAAGTTTTTCTTGCCTTTCCCTTCTTAACCTCGTCTCCGGCCTCCTCGTGCCTTCTCCGGCTTGACCACCCTGCCTGAGACCCAACACTACACCCGAAAATCATCGGACATTGTTGGTAAGGCATCGTGAAGCGAAAGTCAGATCTAAGCAGCTGCTATACGTCACCCATCTAATATGCGTCGAGGTTTCGTCATTAAGGCACTGGAGGTCCTGGTCAGATGCAAAGGACACGAGTTTCCTTCCACTAAGGTTTATCCTACAGTCTCCCCCCATGTTGTGGTGAGCATTGAAGTCACCTATAATCACCCATGGACCGGAGGTGGCTCGCATCAAATCACTCAATCTTTTGTCGTCAAAGCTGCTTCATGGTGTCATGTACCCAGCCACAAGCGTGAACGTGAAGTCACGGCTCTTCACTGTGAGGCAAACGTACTGGATGTCGTTGTGTGGGGGAACCAAATGGAGCGCATATGTAATTTCACGTCGAAGGTAGACGACGAGTTTGCTGGTTCTGTTTCACGTTGGGGAGGCAAATGCTTCATAACGGGGTAATCGTAAAATTTTGGGTAGATTCGGTTCACAGATGACAAAAATGAGGAAGCGGTTTTCATAAACGTAGTGTCGAATATCTGAAATCCGGGACTGGAGTCCGCGGAAAGTCCATTTAAAAAAATAAAAGCTTGCTTGTCTTTCGTCGGAAAGAATAGTTCCGGGGGAGTCATGGTGTCTTCTAATGTAGAGCTGCAAGAACTAGATGTTATACGTCCAGTGCTTGCAAAACGTTGTGTGCTGCTGGCGTGCGCAAGCTGGAAAGCAGAGCATGCATTACATTCATCAGCTACGTGAGCATTGCAGCCACTTGTATATTTTATTCATGGTTCGAATCGTGCCTTTTTCCCGGATCAGTTGTAGGTGTTGCCGGTAGGGGGTGTGGCAACGTACCTGATGCAGTGAGCGCTGTAGGCTTTGATAGTAGTAGCCACGTTGTCTCTGTGGCGGCAGGTCGTGTGTCACCAGACGACGGGCTTTCCCAATTTAGTGCGGTTGTGGAGGCGGACAAACTGCAGTGCTGCTTGGGGTCTTCATTTCAAAGCTGACTGCTTCCTTCAGCGACCTTCGGAGGCGCGAAAGACGTCGTCGCACCTTTCCAGCGACTTCCCTGTGGGTGTAATGATCTCGCACGGTTTGCTTCTGTACCACCCTCTGAGTCTTTAGGCGATGGCAGTCCTTCGATGAAGAGTCGTGAGGGCCGCGACAGTTGGCGCACTTCTAGGCAGTTGCGCGGCAACTGCCGCCGTTGTGTGGATCGGAGCATCTTAGGCACACGATGAAATTATGAGAGACGCCACTCATGTGACCAATCATCATGCATTTCCTGCACTCTAGCGGCTTAGGTACGAATTGACTAACTGGGTGACGAAAGTGCCCCACCTTCACGTATAGTGTAATGCAGTCACCCTTGAACGTCAGCTTGATGTATGTAGACTTTTCAAGGCGCTAAACTTGAATTACGGAAATGCTGTTGGTTGCCGGCTTGATTAAGATAGGCAAGTCGACATCAGAGATGGCGATGTCGACATTGTAAATTACGACATCCGTGGTTCCGCTATCTTGTAGAATAAGAGGGCGTACACTAATATTGCCGAGTTTGGCGACGGTGGCCAAACTATCCAGGTCGCTTCGCTTCATGACATCAAGGGCAGTGATGTTCTTGGGGGGGGGGGGGTTACTCTAACGTCTTCAATGCCTCCTGGTACAAGGAATTCAAAAAACACAATGATGACTTGCCTGTTCAGGCGGCTAAATTTGTCCGTTGGCTCCAATGGCACGAACAAGGCTGCATGTGCCTCGCCAAATCGCGCCGCGAAGATCGTGTCCATGCTTGAGAATGTAATTGACGTTGACTCACCTTGTCTGTGCAATCTGCGTTGGCCTCCTTACTAAAGACGGGTACAAACCCATCGTCGGTCGAGGACCCATCACTTCGTGAACTCCAGGAGTCATCACAGTACAAAAAAAAAATGTCCTCGCTGCTTGAGTCACTCGGGGCTTACAGGCGCTTCCTCCGGGCGGCCGCTGCCGACCCACCGGGTTCCACAGAAGGCGCAGCAGCCTCCACTTCCATCGCTGTGACAAAAAAGGGAGGGGCGCGTCCCTAATTATGGCAGAAAATATTGAAATTCTTCACATGGTCGATGGCTGGGCCATTCTTCATCTGTGCTTCGCATAGAGCTGCCGCTTCGCCTCCGCACGTTGACAATTTAAACTCGACTACCTCACTACATTGAGCTAACTCGTTTCGCCGGAGCCATCGTGTGCAGGTATTGTTCGATATGTGCAGCACTTGTTTATATTGTTACAGGTTCTATTTACAAATAATATTTACAAGGCAGGTCGAGAGGAGCCTGGTGCGCCGGCGGCAGGATCCTTGACTTCCTCTTCTACTTCCAGCCGCCGCACGTCTTTATTGCTCAGAGCCCATGCGCAGCACGTGACATTTCCCCGTTCGCAGACGAAGCCCTCTGGGCCAGTCAATCAATCGGGGTCCCGAGAGTGGAATGGCTTCAGCCGTGCGACATGCACGACCTGGGTTGACCTTGAGCGGCGTCCTTGCGTTGATTGGGGAGAGATAACATAGTTGAGGTCATTGAGGCGAGCAACAACGATGAACGGGCCTGTGTAGTGGGATAGCAGCTTTTCTGATAAGCCACGCTTGCGTAGGGGCGTGCACAACCATACAACGTCACCGGGCAGGTAGGAGACATCCTTGCGCCGGCGGTCATAACGCTGCTTAGAGCGATGCTGTGATGCCAAGGTGCGTATCCGGGCAATCCGACGGGCTTCTTCAGCGCGACATAGAGTGTTGGCAATAGAAGGCTCGGTGTCGAGAGAGAAAGGAAAGATGCTGTCGAGGGAGCTTCGAGGCGGACGGGCATAAAGAAGGAAGAATGGGCTGTAACCAGTTATTTCATGCCTCGACGTGTTATAGGCGTATGTAATGAAGGGAAGCACGTCGTCCCAGTTCTTATGGCGGGAATCGACATACATGGCCAGCATGGTCGTGAGTGTCCGATTGGTACGTTCAACCAGTCCATTAGTCTGGGGGTGGTACGGCGTCGAGTGGCGAAAATCGCATGAACTAAGACGCAGAAGCTCTTCCACAACATCTGCCGTAAACTGGCGACCGCGGTCACTAATAACAACTCGAGGAGGTCCATGCCGGAGGATGACAGCACGAAGAAGGAAGAGCGAGACCTCAGCAGCGGTGGCGCAAGGTAGAGCGGCGGTCTCACAGTAACGGGTGTGGTGATCAACGCACACTATAATCCAGCGGTTACCGTTGGACGAGCGTGGAAACGGACCGAGCAGATCGAGTCCAATTTGTTCATATGGCGTGCTTGGAGGTGGCAAAGGATGCAGGCGTCCAGGCGGAGAAGTCGTGGGAAGCTTGAACCGCTGACACTGCACGCAGGTGGCCACGTAGCGCTGAACCATGTGACGCATTTTTGGCCAGTAAGACGTTCCTTGATGCGGTTAAGGGTCCTGGCAAACCCCAAGTGCCCAGCCGTGACGTCATCGTGCATTGCCTGCAGAACAGAGAAGTACAGAGTAGCCGGAACGACGAGGAGAAAGCGCGCACCTCCAGGCGAGTAATTCGTTCTGTAGAGTAAACCGTCGCGAACGCAGAAAGGGCTTGCGGATGTCGGGTCACGGGCTTCGGCAAAAAGCGGCGCCAAGTGCTGATCCTTGCGTTGTTCCATCTGGAAAGTGCCAAGATCTGGAAACTCTTGGGAAACGGCAGCGAGATAGTCATCGAAGTTTTCATCATCGGAAGTAGTAACCGGGAGCGGTAGCCGCGAGAGGCAATCTGCGTCGGCGTGTTGGCGGCCACTTTTGTAATACACTTTGAAGTTAAACTCTTGGAGGCGTAACGCCCAGCGGGCCATCCGACCGCAGGGGTCGCGTAGATTGACCAGCCAGCACAGAGAGTGATGGTCTGTGACGACTGTAAAAGCACGTCCATAAAGGTACGAACGAAACCGTTGTACGCCGAAAACAACGGCGAGACACTCTTGCTCTGTTACAGTGTAATTGCGTTCCGACTTGCTGAGGGTGCGACTTGCATAAGCGATAACGTGTTGATTGCCCTCATGGCGTTGGATAAGCACAGCACCCAAGCCGATGCCGCTGGCGTCAGTGTGGAGTTCAGTCGGTGCTGTCGGGCAGAAATGACGCAATATTGGCCGCGAGGTGAGAAACTTGAGCTGCCGAAGCGCGGAGTCGCATTCGGGAGTCCAGTGGAAAGGGGTGTCTTTCTGCAGGAGACTTGTAAGCGGGTAGGATAAATCAGAAAACTTGGGAACGAAACGCCGAAAATATGAGCAAAGTCCTAGGAAACTCCTGAGCTCTTTCACTGATTTGGGTTCTTTGACACTGCTTACAGCTTCAACCTTCTGCGGGTCGGGTCTGAGGCCATCCTTGTCAACGAGATGACCCAGCACAGTAATTTGGCGTTCACCGAAGCGACACTTCTTCGAGTTCAGCACAAGGCCCGCTCTCTCTATGCAGTCTAGGACAATGGCTAAGCGGCTGTTATGTTCGGCGAAGGTCCTACCAAAAATAACAACATCGTCCAGATAACACATGCAAACTTGCCACTTCAGGCCACGTAAAAGCGTATCCATAAATCATTCAAAAGTGGCAGGAGCATTGCAAAGGCCGAAAGGCATAACATTAAATTCATACAACCCGTCAGGTGGCACGAATGCTGTCTTCTCTTTGTCTTGCGGGTGCATCGGGATCTGCCAGTACCCGGACCGTAGATCCACCGAGGAAAAGTAGGAGGCTGAGTGGAGGCAGTCAATGGCATCATCAACGCGCGGGAGCGGGTAAACATCCTTCTTTGTGACAGTGTTAAGCCGGCGGTAGTCGACACAAAATCGCCAAGTGCCATCTTTCTTTTTGACAAGGATCACTGGAGCAGCCCACGGGCTTGAAGATTCCTGAATGATGCCGCGGTGCAACATGTCACGGACTTCTTCATCGATTATCTGACGTTCGGAAGGCGAGACGCAGTATGGCTTCTGGCGAATCGGCTGTGCAGATCCAGTATTGATCATGTGATGGGTACGGGAAGCTGGAATCGGCGGTGGTTGGTCGCGAGCAAAGTCAAACACGTCCGCATGCTTCATAAGAACGGCCACTAGTACCTGGCGGTCGCTAGTGGGTAGAATTTGTTGACCATGGCTAGGAATTGAGAGTCGCTCAGATCGCGGCGTCTAGTTGGACGAGACACGTTGTCAGTGATCGCGGCAACTGGTACAGAAAAACGTTCTTCAAAGCCAGCAAGTTTTAAACCACATGGCAATACTGCAGGTTCGTTGGAATGATTGACAGTCCAAAGAGTGGCATGGCCCTTGGTCACATGGACGACGCTGCGGGGTACTAGCACACTTTTCTTTGCACAGTTAAGGGAACAAGGTTCCACCACAGCATCGAGGGCATCAGAAATCGTGCTCGAGGACACAACGGGAACGAATATGGCAGACATTGCTGGAACGACGGTATCTGCAGGGACAGAAAACACTTGGGCAACCACTGGCGAGTCTTCTATGAGAGCTGACCGAAGGCCAGGACATAACGATATGCCACCACTGCGGAAGTCGAGAGTAGCGCCGCACTGGTGCAAAAAGTCAATACCGAGGATGATGTCATGCGTAGAACGAGGGAGCACCGTGAATTCAGTTCGCAACATGTGGCCAGCGATCACTACATTCACAAAACAAATACCAATCGGAACCAATGATTCTCCCCCTACACCCCGGAATATAACAGCACGATCCCAAGCGAACATTATTTTACGACCCAGACGGTTCTTGAAAGTTGAACTCATTACTGACACCGTGGCACCAGTGTCCACTAAGGCCATGACGCAAATACCGTCCACTAAAACTTCAAGGCGGTTCCTTAACATAACAATGGGCAGAGGAATTGGCACTATCGATGATCCCGCGACCGCACCTCCATCGGCCGCACACGCTAGTTTCCCGGGGACGGGGGGGAACGACGTTGGGGGGAAGGCGAGCGGCGAGAGCGGTGCGAAGGTGGAGTCAGACTTCGGTCAGAGGCAGGGGAGTCGTTCCGTGGTGGCGCGTAACTGGATGGGCGCTGAGACGATGTGAAGACACGGTCATGAACAGGCGCACTGAAACTCAGGCGAGGGTTCGACCATTGGCGCTGGGAGCGGGAAAACTGGCCCCGGCGACGGCAGAATCTAGAGATGTGACCGATCATACCACAGCGGTAACAAAGTGGTGGGTCAGGGGGGCACTCGGGATAACACTCCTCGTAGCCAGTGTCGAAACGACCATCGTACTCCGGCTGCCGCAGGTGGCGTTGCGGATGAGCTGGCGGCCTGGGGCCGGGGCGGGTGATCCGGGGAGCGTCGCTGTAATCAATGCGAGTAGCACTGGTAGGGGCCTGGGCAGACAAACTCCAAGGGGAGGAGCGGTAGGCGGGAGCCGCCTGCAGAGAACAGCTCCCATACGGGACCTCACTGCGGCGCGCAAGATCTTGATGCCGGGAGAGTTCGTCACGCACGATTTGACGAATGACGTCAGGGAGAGTCGCCGCATTCACAGGCTCGTGGAAATCCACGCTGGCGACGGTGGTGACGTTAGGCAGGCGACCGAACTTGGGAGTAATTCGACGCAGTTTTAGAGCTTCGAAGGTGCGGCAGTGCTTGATGATATCCGTGGGCGAGTCTAAATTTTCTTTACTAATAAGAAAGCTGTAGACGTCCTCTGCGATGCCCTTGACGAGATGACCAACGCGATCTTCGTCGGACATACTGGGATTAACGACGTTGCACAGCTTCAAGACCTCTTCTATGTAAGTCGTGCAGGGCTCACCAGGCACTTGCGCTCTGTGAAGCAAAGACTGCTCAGCGCATTTTCGTTTGGCAACAGTATCCCCGAAGCAGCTGCGGAGCTCTTCCATGAAGCGGTCCCAACTTGTTATTGATGCCTCATGGTTTTCGAACCAAGTTAGCGCGGTGCCATCGAGAAAGAAGACGACATTGGCCAGCTGAAGAGTGGCATCCCAGCCGTTGTATTTGCTCACCCGCTTGTAATTGGTGAGCCAATCATCCACGTCTTCGCCAGCCTTCCCAGAAAACGTCCGCGGCTCACGGTAGTGGTGCCAAGCGGGCGTTGCGGCGCCGGTCGGTCGTGCGTCGGCTTCCTTGGGCATTTGCACGGGCAACGGTGGCAATCCGGCGATTCTTCGGCTGCAGCGGTTGCGAGAGGGATCCGTGGTGATCGACTCAGCACCTCCACCACACTGTTACAGGTTCTATTTACAAATAATATTTACAAGGCAGGTCGAGAGGAGCCTGGTGCGCCGGCGGCAGGATCCTTGACTTCCTCTTCTACTTCCAGCCGCCGCACGTCTTCTTTATTGCTCAGAGCCCATGCGCAGCACGTGACAATATTATGTCGGTGCCCATATCCTTGAACGGGTCTCGGCCCACTCTACAGTTTTACTATTTCGTTGTTATTCTGGGGCAATGGCCAGTGCCCGTTCCATCTTCGAGTGAGAGAAACTTAGTCTTCTATTGAAATTTAAGTACAGTTTAAGTTGGTCGCTCCGGCAACAGTTAATTCTTGTTGTAGGTATGATTAAGCAAGTCACGCCCATTATTTCAGATTATCATTCATAATATGCTCATATTTCCTTCTGGAGGTATCAAGAAGAAAATAACAATTACAGATCATTATCAGTCCATACAGTAAACGCAATTAAATCATCTACAATAATTGGAAATACAAAGAAATATACACATGCTTCCTGTTGTGCTTTTGTAGTAAAGTTCTTTCTATACATTGATTTTTCTCGCGCCCGTGTGTACATGTGCTTCATTTAGGCTATCAGCGTACAATCCCCTCACCATGCCTAATCTTGTTGGACTACGGCAGCCAGCTTGAATGTTGCAATTTTTTCGTGACGTCAACCGCAAAGTGCGCCCTGCACACCAGGAAGCTAAGCGGAATCGTCTTAGAAACGCAACAAAAACATCTGTGGCGCGTTTGCGTTGTCAAGTGTTTAAATAGGTTATTACGCTCTGTTGTTGGCCTCGTTAACATTGCGCCAACAATCTACGCCCCGACTAGGACTCCCACTGTCGCCATGTATCGCTCTTCGGTTCGTAACAATCTGGCGGGCGCAGACCGCCCCGAGTACGTTTTTTTCTTATACATAGTTGTGTTATTTAGGACGCTTTCTCTCGTTGGCGGTTGCCACAAGAGTTATGCGGTGCAGAAAATGTGCCCATAAGCGAGCATAAGCATTGCGGGAACGCGAAGGTGGAGTGCTCTGCAGAGTGTTTATGGTCATCAGGCCCCCAGATATATTGGCTGCGCTGACTTTAACACGCTACTGTGAAGCCGTAGCCAGGGTGTGACGCAGTTTTTTTTTTTTTTGCCGTGGTGTCCGCTGTAGGCGCCAAAGTAAGCACAGCGCATGAGCATACTTTCACGCATCTCAGATTCTCGTATTAATTCATCTTTGGCATTCATCACTATTTCTTGTCGTTAAAGGGCAACTGAAGAGATCATAGAATTCGATGATTTTAAAAGGGCCTAATGTGTGAAACATGGAGGTAAAGCCTGCAAACTCGTTTTGCTCTAGCATTTGAAATAGCGATGTCATAGGCGAATAAAGCGGCGTCGTCGTTGACGCTTTTCTGCAGGGCACATGGACAAGAAGATGCCCCATTATTGACGCTATATACAAGAGAAATACGTTTCCAGCGAATAAAGACTTGTCTCGTGGAAGAAAACCAAACGCATTGAAGGTGCATCTCACACAGCATTGTTTCGCGGTATCGGACGACACATAGCAGCATTCAGGCGTAAGGAGCGTACATCTTAAGGTTCGGGAATAATGACGTCAGAGCGTGTTTCCTCGCACTTCCCTATTGCAGTGAGGAGAAGCGTGAGCATCGTCGCGCTTTGAAACGATGATTACGTCACCATTTTAAACGCTAGTGCGAAAATACTTTGTATGCTATACCTAGAATCTCCGTAGACTTGAGACTTGAATTCTTCAATAACCTCGAATTCTCAGATAAACATTTTAGCTTCCCTTTGGGTTTTTCAGCTTGACACGTAAAATTTTCTTGCCGGAAATGACTCTCGTGTAAGAAACCCTGCGCGGCTTTTCAGGATACCTATCCGCTTCATTTCTTAAGGAAAAACCAGAAGAAGAAACGATGCGCCTCTAACAGAAAGAGCTGCACGAGACGGTGCTGTACGGAGTTCAGTTGAGTAGAAGTGTTAAATGCTACAAGTGGGGTTAGCCTTGCTTATTCTGCCGGTAATTGCTCCACCGTAGCGTCCCTTCTATATTAATAATGTCGTAAAGCCTGTCACATCTACCCCGCTCTGCGCACAGTCACTTATATAATAGCACATATTCCACTTCCGCAGTCACCATCTATGCACACATTCTCTCCACACAGTCCACATCACAGTCCACTCCAGAAGTCACCATCTATGCACATATTCAGTTACAGTAGAACATAGGACATTGCAGTGCCACAATCCATACACACATTCACCCACAGTATAACGTAGTCCACTCCGGAAGACACCATCTACGCACACAATCACAGTAGGCCATAGTTCGTTCCTGCTGTCACCATTTAGAAACAAGATCCGTGTCCTGCAGAAATGTTAAAAGGTGTGCAGCCTCCCTTCTGTATGTCTGGTTTCCACTCGGGTAGACAATCTCCTGAACTGTACTGTGACGGCTTCCTGTCTTCTTGAAGGAAGCGAACATCACATACCTTTCCGCGTTGTACTCTGGGCAGTACATAATATAATGTTCAATATTCCCGTACACACCACATAAAGAACAGCGCGGAGACGATGCTATGCCAGTCTTAAGCATCCAGGCAGGAGTGCGAGCAGAGGCCGTGCGAATCCGATGTAGTAGAATCGCCTGGGACCTTCTCAGTCCTTTGGTCATACTTGGCTTGTGGGGCGCACTCCACATGGTACTGAAATGATCGAGCACCATTTTCCTGTAGAGATTTTTACATCTTGAGGTACTGTTTTGATGAAATCCTTGAGAGAGCTTCATGGGCGAGATTGTCTGTCACCTCATTACCGTTGACTCCTATGTGAGAGCGCATCCATTGGAAATATGGACTAACGCCTCTGCTGTGCAGATTCTGCACCAAGAGCAGAGAGCTAATAGACAAGGCATCAGTAGGGAATCCGCGCTCTAACCTTTGAAGGGCAGATTTTGAATCAGTTAGGATGACAACAGGTTTAGCCGGACAAGACCCTAACTTCCGTAAAGCCGCCTCAATAGCAACACTATCAGTTGTTGTGGAGGATACGACAGCATAAAGCGTATGGACCACTTACAGTCCAAAGAAGGAATGTAAAAAGCCGCTGCGCTAGATTGGTTGATCTTGTCCACAGAACCAACCATGAAAATTTGAAGATGGCGGGCATAATCTGCTTCCAAATGTTCAAGTACAAGGGAACGAGTTGCTGCCAAAGAAGAGCTGCGCTTTGCGCTCACATGGGGAATTGTGACCTTACAGTCGAGGGTCGGAAAAGACCAGAGGCGTTTCAACCGTTTCCTTTGCCTTTGGACATTAAGGCCTAAAGAACTAAGAGTATTGAGTGCCAAGTAAGTCTTCGACTCATATCTCTTGCAGAGCGGCTGGAGAAGGGATTGCCCAGCTACCGTCTCTTCTAGGCGGCCAAGATGCATTACTAGTCCCTGAGAACGGTGAACGGAGTTTTCTGTGCAGTACCGCCGCGTCTGTATCTGATCTGTTGTTGTTGTTGTTAGCCTATCAAAAGATGGCACATACCCACACTGGGGGATCGGCCAAGAATCGGGTGGCTATTCACCTGAACGCAGTTAATAAAAAGGAAAAAGCACGTGGGAGCGCAACACCGGTGAATTCTTCTTCATGAGCAGAAAAGGGATGAGAGTTTTGATTTCAGAATTGTAAGAACAATAATAAAGAGAGAAATTAAATAATAATGATTAAGTCAAAATGTAATAATTGATAGAAAAGAAAATTTTGGAACACTTAGCAAGGAAGTCGGTGAGATTCTATCAGGAAATTTAGAACAGCGGTACAAACAGATCTGTGGCTGAACCCGAATGTGGTGGCGCCAAATGATAGCAAGAGCGGGCTGCTCAAACTCAGGCCAAGATGCTGCAAGGGCTCCTCCAGCAACCTTTTTCTCAGAGAGTTGAATCGGCGAGAATACAGCCAAAAATGTTCTATAGATTCAGGCTCACGGCAAAATACGCAAAGAGGAGAGAGTGCCAAATCCGACTTGTGTAAATAGAAATTTATAGGGGGGATGCGGCAGCGAAGCCTCGTCAGTGATACTTCAAGCTGCCGAGAGCAACAAATTTTCCTGTACCAATATTATTTAAGGTGCTCATAATCCGCAGAGGTTAAAAGTGTTGTGTCTTGCGTGCTTAAAAACGTACGTCGCCGAAATCTAGATGCTGTAATGTAGGCTGTAGCCGGTATGATTGGCAACACGGGGCCGCTGAGGGAAGCCTTTGCGAGATTGTCAGCAATCTCATTTACTGCCACACTGCTGTGACCGGGAACCCATACTAAATGAACAAGGCTCAAATGCGAAGGCAGTAGGGATACGAAAGTTGTTAAAATGGGACCGACAACATGTGCAGCGAGGGACGAACACAAAGATAAAGAATCAGTAATTACTGCAACTGCTGTAATAGAGGGGTCTAGCTTACGTAGAGCAAGTACAACTGCTGGAAGCTCTGGTTGAAAAATGGGGGTAAATTTGGAAGGCGCAGTCAGAAGGACCAGTCTAAATGGGAGCAAAATATTCCCACACCTGCTTTTTCAATGCATTGCGATGCGTCAGTGGCTATTGCTATATCTGCTGGTAGGGTCCTCAGATGATCTTCTAGTAGACCATTTAGAATACTTGGTGGCAAAAGTTTTGCATTTTTTGGTAATATGTCGTGGAAAACATTTTGGATATCGGGCCCATTGCGAAGCGCAGGATGGATATCATAAATGTTTACATCTAAAGGCTGAAGTAATCTTTGCACAAACACTACCTGAGGGGAATTGAAACGAGACCAGGGGACACCAAAAAAGGAGGTCGGCTGACAACAAAAAATGCTTTGGGAACGGTGGAAATGGGATTCATAGATCCTGAGGTAAGTATGCACAGTTAAAAATTGAAGTCGTGATTAGAGAGGCGGAATGCGGGCTTCAAGGTACAGCACATTGGTAGCCACAAATTTTGGAAGGCCGAGGCACATGCGAAGTGCTTCCCTCTCTAAAAGGACGAGAGGACGAAGTTTATATGCCGCCAAGCCTGAAAACAACACTGATCTAAATTCTAAAATTGGCATGACATATATTATGTAGATCATTAATAGCACATCTCTGCGCATGCCGTACCGGTGATAACATGATCTCCGTAACATACCCACGGCACGAGCCCCTTTCGCCGCGACATGGTCAATGTGAGGTCGCCAAGTGAGTTTGTTGTCATAAATGACCCCTAGGTATTTTAGGGATTGAACCTGCGGTATTATTTTAAACTGGCAAGTAAGAGAGACCACTACAGAAGTATATAGATGGAAAACAAGGGTGGCGCACTTGCCAACATTTAACTTCAGGTGTAATGCGCTCAACCAGTGCTCAAGTGTATTCAAATATGACTGCAACAGACCATACAGGGAATGGATATCCGGCGCAGCAGCGAAAAACTCAATGTCGTTCGCATAGACGTAAGTGCGTACATGGTGGTGGAAAGGAATTGAGCTCAACAGAATATTAAAGAGCACAGGAGAAAGAACAGCTCCCTGCGGTACACCTCGCGTTTGTCTGCACCTCTCTGAATGAACACCATTAAGGACGCAAAAGAATTTTCTGTTATAAAGAAATGCAGATATTCATGCAACTATGTAACCTGGAAATTGAAGAGACTGTAGCCTATGTATCAGGATGGAGTGTTCTACACTGTCGTAAGCTTTGGCGACGTCTAACGTAACCAAAGCCGCGACCAGGCGTTGACGACGAGCAAGGAGAATTCTGCTCTCAAGATCAGCATGTACATTCCATATCGAACACCGTGGCCGGAAACCGAGTTGGCACGGGCTGA
The DNA here is from genome assembly GCF_052857255.1 of Amblyomma americanum. Taxonomy (NCBI): domain Eukaryota; kingdom Metazoa; phylum Arthropoda; class Arachnida; order Ixodida; family Ixodidae; genus Amblyomma; species Amblyomma americanum. The sequence continues at coordinate 95,072,505 of NC_135499.1, read as the reverse complement.
GTATAGTTTTGCGGTCCACAATGGCTGACACCCGAATTAGTAACACCCTTTCTATCAAGATTACCACGTTTGATGCTAAAGAATTTGGCCTAATATTATCCAATTCATAGCCTCCACCCTGATCTTTAAGTAAAGGGATCACCTTGGACAGCTTCCACTCAGAAGGTATCCAAGCGTGTTTGAGAGAGTAGTTTTTTAGGTGCAATAAGGAGTTGGGAGACTCTTCAAAGAGAATCTTGAGCATCTTTGTAGTAACACCATCACGATCAGGAGCAGCAGCTGGCAATCTCTGGACAATTTGTGAAAGCTCTGATAGATGACTAGTGAGGCATTATCATTTGGCACGACTGGTGCAAACAACATTAGGCGCAAAGGTAGTAAATACGAGAACCGCTTTTGCAGGCCTGTGGCAATTAATTCAACCGCCTGAATAGCTTCTTCAGGTGACATAACTAATGACTGAAAATTATGAGAGGACACGAGCTGTTTCCTAGACCGTAGAAAAACGAATAGTGCACTTCGGTTGCCCGCCTTTGAAAGATAATCGAAGTGTTCTGAGTCATATTTTTCCTTCGCGTGAGAAACTGTGCGTTTAAACGTGGCTGCAATAAATTTATAATCACTCTAGTTATTCGGGCATTGGTTTTGAAGAAACTTTTTCCATGCTGCCTTCCTCCGCCTGTAATCTCTTGTACAGTCCGCATTCCACCAGTTAGAAGAATTTCCTTTTGTTGGCCTCACCAGGAACTCCGACTTTTTATGGCTTTCCTCTATAGCCAGACATGTGCTTGCTGACTGGTGGGCCTCGGCGATGTTAGACGCTGAAGCAAGGGCAGAGCGCAACGCCGTCTGAAATCTGTCATAATTTACATGTGACCGCAAATGAGAAGACGCCCGAGTTACACGACATATGATATAAAATGAATAGGTATATGGTCACTTGAGGTGCTACTATGAACAGTCGACCAATTCGTTACGCTAATTCCAGGACTAATGAACGTGAGATCTAAAACAGATTCAGTGTGTGAGCGAAGATAAGTGGCCGATCCTGAATTTAAGCACATCAGGTTGTGATCAGAAACCCAGTCCCAAAAGCGCTTGCCGCATGTATTAGTCCTAAAACCCCACGACACATGGTGATAATTGAAGTCTACAGCCACGAGAACTGGGTTTTTACAGTTAGCGAGTAACAAGTCCACAGGTCTAACATCCTGGACTCTATTGGGGAGATAACAATTTGCTATTGAAAATGGAGAGCACCAAGGAAGTACAAAGTCTAGAGCCGAAATATCATAGTCAGGAGACATTTGTTGAAAAGATACCATAGCCCTGTGGCAAAATTTTGAAGAGACCAAAATTAGTAAACCCCCTCCTTTAGACTGGCGATCTAGGCGAAATGAACGATAATTTTTTATATGAAAATGTTTGTCGGTTGAAAGCCACGTTTCTTGCAGAACTATGACATCCGGATTAAGCTGGGTAGAAATACAGTGTAAATCTGTGGAAGCTGAAATAATAGAGCGACATTTCCACTGCAGAACTAGCAACGACGCTATGGTTGCGAAAGCCTAGCAGCAGCAACTGCCTGCTCCAAAATGGTATACTTGGGTTTGGTGCCAAGCTGCTGCTTCTTTGATTTGGGCTGAGTGCACAGAGAAGACAACGAATGAGACATGGGGGACCCGCTGCGCTTAAGAAGCCGCGCATCCGGCTCCTCCATCTCGGAATCATAGATTATACCAACATCCCTCGAAGTACCCGAGGTAGGAACAGCGGAAGGGGCAGAATTTTGTTCCTTGGGCTGTGATGCTACTGGAATTGTAGACCGGATAAGAGAAGAGGGAATTGGTGTCGAAAGAGGTGCCAAACCGGCCTGCACGGCATGTGTAAGCTGAGTCGCTAGAACGTCTGTAAGGCACTCCGACACACTTGCGACAATCTTTTCTACCATTTTAGACATGGAAGCCTCCAAAGCAGCCGCAATTGCCTGGGACAGTGTTGAGTCTAACATGACACCTTGCCGAGCGGTCACACCGGCAAAAGCGTGGGCACGTTCTTTGACCTCTGAAGCAGCGTCACGGCGCGAACAGCGTTTTCTGTCAATCATCTCCAGAATTTGGATTTCCTGAGCTCGAGAGGGACAATTTGAGTAGTTTGCAGTGTGGGCACCACCGCAAAGGCAACACTTCTCATTCTTCTCAGTGCAGGTGCTTGTTGAATGACCATCTCCACAGTTGCAACACCTCAAGTTGTATTTGCAACCGCCGGCGCTATGTCCATAGCGCCAGCAGTTGTTACACTGCAGAGGCCGAGATGATAACGGGTCTACCCGAAAAATTAGAGGCCATGCCTTGATTTAAGAAGGGCAGGAAGTGCCGGGAAAGGTAGCAATCACAGATTCATTCGGCATCCGCACGTTATTTACATCCCGGCTACAGCAGCGCACAGCAACAACACCTGCAGCCGACAGAAGCTCAAGAGTCTCTGCCGGAGACAGGGAAGAGTCTACGCCTTGTACAATACCTTTCGTGCACGCCAGATGTGAAGGGATGAAGGAACTTACCCGAAGGGAGGCAAAGGATGAGGAGTTTAGCCAATCTCTTACACAAGCGAGGTCTGGCGATCTGCACAGAATCCCGTCGCGTCCAAACTGGCGTACCTCTGACATCGACCCATAATGAGAAGTCGCCGACTGGAGAGCAGCCCCAACAGCACCAGGGTTGTTCATCTTTGTTGCACCACCATCCTTAGGCACCAGCGCAACAGGGATACTGCCGACACCACTGCGCAAAAAAGCTTCCAACGGCAGGAGGTCAGGGGACAGAGAAGCCGACCAGAGGGAGCTCCCCTGGCCGGGAGACTGGGTCGACATAGCCCGCGTTTACTGCCTTATTGCGCAAAGACGCAGAGAGAAAAGGCCACAACCAGGCACCCGAAACTTAGCCGATCGTTCCCAGTAGAGCAGAGTTCTTCTTCTTCTTCTTCTTCTTCTTCTTCTTCTTCTTCTTCTTCTTCTTCTTCTTCTTCTTCTTCTTCTTCTTCTTCTTCTTCTTCTTCTTCTTCTTCTTCTTCTTCTTCTTCTTCTTCTTCTTCTTCTTCTTCTTCTTCTTCTTCTTCTTCTTCTTCTTCTTCTTCTTCTTCTTCTTCTTCTTCTTCTTCTTCTTCTTCTTCTTCTTCTTCTTCTTCTTCTTCTTCTTCTTCTTCTTCTTCTTCTTCTTCTTCTTCTTCTTCTTCTTCTTCTTCTTCTCAAGTTCCAGGAAGTTCTTCTTCTTCTTCTGATCTTGATCTGGGTGCACGCTTGGTCTTTTCTGCTTCCTTTTTCTCATTAACGTGAAAGACAGCACAGTCTGTCCACATACCCTGCTCGCTTGAACTTCGGCTGGCATTGGAATGTGGAATGGGCGAAGGCGCTTTCATCTTTGATCCATATATTTTCCGTGCGACACCAAATAATAATATTTGTGGTACTTCTTTTCTTGCACGAGGTGAAATACGGGCGCTGTGGGAATGCAAACGTCGTGAAAATCGGACAACGAACGCTTGGTGCGCCATGCTCATTCGATGGGTGGGGATAAGAGACATGGCTGCGTTAGAAATTATCAACGAGCGTGTCCCGTATCTCTCTCGCCTGAGTCCATGTTAGTGAGAGCTTGCTCAGATGGTTCTTTATAATCAGAATGTGAACAAGGGAAGGAAAATCTCAGAGTACTTGCCTGAGGACGTTTTTTTATTTTTTAATTGCCTGCAAAAGGAGGAGCAACATGAGCGTAGCTGCTAACAGACTTTTTTTTCGAGGCTGTAAACTCCTCGACAAACCCTGAAGCAGTGCCACCTATTTCACGTCCTTTATGGAATTTTTTTCCGGAACAACCAAGCATCAAGTTCAATTTCTTCGTTATTTGCTCTTTCTTTTTATTAAATATTGAGCTGCTTTATTTCTTTCAGGTTCACTGTAAGAGTTCGGAACATCACATTTCTTGGGTCAACATTCTGAAAGCAGTTTGGAAAAGGTGCTCTTACAGCGGCCCCGTGACAACCACGTGGAAGTGTGCTTCTAAGTGCGTACGTGGGCTAAATGAACATATTTTCTACATACCACGCAAACGTTTGTGGCATGTTTCGGCATGTTTGGATAATACATAACACGAAACAGCTGGTTACTTGCGCCGCTAACAAAACCTTGTTTGGTTTCGAACCATGCCGCACGCTCAGAACAGAGGTATATAATGTTATTGGAGCTACGAAACTATATAACTTCAATTGCATGCCACTGTTAAAAAACTAGCAGAAAATAAGGCGCGCAGTACGCGTGGAGCCAACGATTTATTAAGCCAATCATTCTCTAGGCACTTAATAACTAAACGTTTAAATGCCTTTTACGTACGCAGCCGTGCCCAGGAGGCACTTCGTAATCATCGCCTTACGACCCAATGACGACTAGAGCCGCATTGTTTCAGGCAAGAACTGTAAGATTGCGTCCTGTGAGGTACACTGTCTTGAGGGAGAGAGGAATGCGTCTTTCTAACAGCAAGTAAAGTTTTCTTTTCGGCTGCTATACTGCGCCGGGTCAAATTTCGTAGACAATGGAGGCCACGATGTGTGACAGGCAACGTCGTTGCATTTACCGCTATATAGTTCTGTGTCCTAGTGAGCCTGCTGCAGTACTGACACGAGTATAAAGATATTGTCAGGCTACAATAAAACTTCTGTCCCTAGTGTCAAAATCGCGCTACTCAAACGTGGTGGCACGGGCTGCCTTTGAATAACTACGTAAAACGTTCGTCTCTCCATTAGGATGAAAAATCTTTTAGGAAATGCTTACAAGGAAGTTTTTCTGCCAGTATAATAAAACCAGCAGCAGGGTATGTGAAATTGACAGCCTGCGAGGGCATGTTTGACGCATGACGCGATACTGCCAGGAGATAATTAGCGCCAGTGAATTGCAGCGGGCACGGAAACAAAGGTTCATGGAATGGGCAGCAATGCAATTTGTACGTGTTTACGAGCAATGTTCCTCCCACTGGCTGCCATCGGGCTTCTCGCTGTTATTCGACCTGACAGCGGGGTTAAAAGAGTGATCGATTTGGCCATGGCCTAGATTTTCTGGGCATAAAAAAAAACGCGTATAGGTGCATGAACCAGACCCCTCTCCAGACCGAATTCCTCGGCTACGAAAGCTCCACGGATTTTAGCGCGCATGATGTTGATCTTGAGAGCCCTCATACCTTTCCTTGTCCAGTAAACGACTTATGCACGACCGCGTTCCTGCTTCGTCGAGATCGTGAGCAGACGCAGTTAACGAAGAGCGAGGGGAAAAATAAAAGCAACCGGTTTGCTGTGTGACCGCGAGTGGTGCACCCCGATGATCTCTGCGTGCAGGCACAGAGTATGCTGCCTACCCGCTCTCTCTAAAGCGCTGCCGTCGTTCCTGCCAGTGTCAGTGGACATGGTCGGCAGCGCTTGATATGTAGCCTTCTTTTCCGAGCGAGGCAGGTCGAGGTCGCGCCGACTCCCTGCGAACCATGCTGAGAGCTGCACTAAGAATGAGATGACTCTTCTATAGCAGTCCTGTGGTTTCTCCGCCTTTGGTCTTTTCCGGCCTGCGACGGCGGCTGGAGCGGAAACGTATACGTCACGTGCCGCATTACCTTGATGTATGTTCGGCCTCACAGTGACGTCGGACGTAAGTTATGACAGGAGATTAACGATTTTAAAAAGGGTCCATCGCTGAATTAGGAACGCCGTAACCTGCATGTACATCAATATGAAAGGTCACAGCAGCCGTATTACCTTCCTGGCTTCAGTTTGTTGATAAAGATTTCTCTTCGTTTTAGAGAGAAAGGAAATCAGTAGAATTTTAGGGGCACACTGTAGAGCTTGTTTCCGTAGAATTTTTACAATTTCTGTCGCACCTGAGTCTACTTCATTAGGACTAGTTGCTAGGCTACCTGGTTCGTTTTTGATAAAGGAAAAGTTCCACGACTCTAAGAAAACACGTGGATACAGATAGGCAACAGCACCCGTCCTCTGCATTGTCTATCTTTGTGCACGTCATTCTGCAGCACTTCTCTTTTATTAAATACATTTCGTTGAGCCATAAATGGTAGCTGCTGAGGAAAAAAACGAGCTAAATAGCTGCACAGATCCGTAAATGCATTTAGTCTGGCGAGATGGTATTCATTTCCTGAGTTAATCTTTTCGAGCGAACTTACACTAGCGTGCGCGCACGCACGCACGCACGCACGCACGCACACGCACACACACACACACACACACACACACACACACACACACACACACACACACACACACACACACACACACACACACACACACACACACACACACACACACACACACACACACACACACACACACACACACGCACGCACGCACGCACGCACGCACGCACGCACGCACACGCACTCACACGTACAAACACGCAACGCACAAACGAACACGCGCATACATACAGTACTACAAACATCACCTAACAAACCAGGGCACTGGCTGGCTATTATACACCACACAAAGCAAGAACAATTAGCGAGCGTCCTGTCTTCTTCTGTGTAGTTTGTCGGTGTGTCCCTAGCCTCAGTTCGCCAGAAAAGATTAATATAGGAAGCTTCATTAAGATTAGTCTGGTCTGTTGAATCATTGAAGTGCTTGGTTTGGTGTGCAAAAAAAAAACAAAGCAAAACGGAACATTAAGTCGACAACGAAAGAAAGATGCATGCACAACAGTTGTGTCTCTACTGTATGTGCATGCGTCTTCCTTTCTCTTGGATCGTTTAGTTCGAATCGGGCAGAAGAGTAAACAAAGAATAGAATCTTAACAAAATGCGGTTCCGGGGTAAGTTCAGAATTTTCTCCTGAATCTCTATAGGCTTCCGAGAAAGCCTACAGTGCGAACACACAAAACGCTCTGTGCTGCTATGCCGGCTTCAGTTGTACAATTGGAATTTGATGCAAGACACCTTCCTTAATAAAAGCAGGTATTGATTGTGCACATTTTCAGGATTTCTTCTTTAGTCAGTCTCAAATAGTTATTGTAATTCTCTTTAAAATTGTATTGTTATGCTTGTTTTCTTCATTTAATGAGAATTTTGCAATATCGCCGCAAAAACACATTGCACAAACCTCTAACATTCAGCTTGGCGAGGTCAGCCGGGTAAGAATGCACCCTCTACATAGAACTCATCATCCTATCAGACAGCAGTCATCTCAAATAAGGATTGCTAATCTGATATTCAACGTGCTCTGCTGATTCCGAACAGCACCAGGGCAAGAAAATTGCGGCCACTCGCTCGCAGAGACCAGGCGTGTCCACTGCTGCGCATATTAAGAAGGTCGCAGCATTAGTAGGTGCTAATTTACATTGTAATTGTCGATATGTGCCATGCTGAAACTGTTGTTTGATCGGTATATTCCAAAACTTGGCTGCATTTCATTTGGAGAAGCCGACGCCGAAAACAAAATCCTTCGGTTTGCAGGTGGCATGAATTTTACATCATAGAGCGCCACGAATAATTCGGGCAGTCGTGCGCTCAAATTTGATCATTCACTGCAAATCCTGTTACCACCCGACCTTTCCAGTTTTGATGCAACCTCGTTGTGATGGGGAATGGCGCTTTTAAATGGTAGAAGAGGGCGGAGCACCTGCTTCCCTGCTTCGTACGCCATGACACTTGGCGAGTGTCTCCCAAGGGAGCATTGCGCCACTTGGGCACACAGCACCTAGCAGAGGCCAGAATTTTAGGTCCATGGCCTCCACTTTTCATTGGCACAGGACGTCATCAAAGCCCTGCATAGGTATTTCGAGCGACATGCTAGAGTGGCCACGCAAATACAAACTTTGAACATTCATGTTGTTTCTTAAACCCAAGCTGACCCATGACTATTATCAGGTTATGGTAGAATGGGGGGGGGGGGGGGGGGGGCATATAGTTCTTGGTAATCAAAGGGCGCGAACAAGGGAGGGGAAAGCCTCAGGGTGCTTGCGAACGTTTCGACAACAGGACTTGTCTTCGTCCTCTTGTTGAAACGTTGGAAAGCACCCTGAGGCTTTCCCCTCCCTTGTTCTCTTTGTTAATATTGTCGGCTGAGACAAGCGCGAAGAGATCTCCTTTCCTTCTGCCCGCTTCCTCTCTTTCACTTCACTTATAGCCTCCCCATGTGTGTGCTGCCTGGTCAGTGTCTTATCCATCATTCAATGTTGTGAATGTTGGTTAACTTTATCATTTAAAGCCACAAGATATATTGTGTCCACATTCTGCATGTTATTTATTGTGCCTCACACAACTTTTTATATTGAGAATAAGTATTCGACAAATATTAAAGGAACCTAGTAGAGAATGAGACCGTAAGCCAGACAAATATTCCTACCCTGTCTCAGGTAAGAATGCGCAGTACGGAGAAAGTAATGGCCATCTAGTTCTGAATCATTAAACGTATAAGGCACTGATTACCTCTTGCGAAGCCCATGAACAGGTTCCGTTCATTTTGACGCTCCACAGACGCTGTACTCGAGACCAACTTTTCCCATCAGGAGCTTTTCGATGCGCGCTATGATAGAAATGCACACAAATATTTTCCGCTTCACCTCCGGTAAGAGAGAGGATGTGAAGTGTGTGTCATTCTGTTAAAGAGCGCTTGTAAAGCGTTAAATGCATTGTGCGCCTCCAACCTAGTGCGGTCGCCACAGTTCGCAGTAGGAGCCGTTTAACCAGTGCTGAGCAGCACAAAGCCATAAGCAGTCACACTACACAGAGCAGGTGATTTACTAGGCGCCGAGTGCGAGTGTGACTGCCTATAATTATCCTGTTCAGTTAACGGTTTCCGTGCCACACTTATTGCTGGAGATTCGATCGGCACGGTGACAACGAGGTAACGACAAAAAGCACGAATAGCTCCACGATACGCCTCTCATTACCGGCCCTGATTGATGCTTCCAGCAAGCCGAGTTCATTAATGAGTTCACCTTAGCAACAAAAGGATAGAAGGGAATTCGCGTGACACCTTTCGTCACCCACTCTACATCGTTTGCTTCTAGAAGGCGCGGCTGTTTTGTTGTAGGAAAAAACTGTGCCGACCGACAAAGCCTTAATGACCTGTTATTAGCGACCCGTGCAACAGTTTCCCGCCCTCACGTGAAGGGTGGGCTAATGAACAGTCGCTAGGCTTCAAGCCGACTTTCTGATCTTACTCGGGATACCTTGGTTGTTACATACTGAACTGTTACTTCTAATTCGTTCTTTTAGGGTTGTTAATAAAAGATAATATTGCAACAAAGTACTGTTTCTGTCTACTTTGTAATTTTTTTATGTTTAGGAATAAATAGGCTGCACGATGTGTATTGCTGTTCCAAATGAAGCTTTAACTGCTCCTTTTATGTGCTTTTTATGGGCTGTATTGAACCAAGATTCTTTTGTACGAACAACTTCTCCGCCATATCAACGCGCGCAAGTATTAGGTGCAGCGAGGTTTAGGTGAAAAGATGATGCAAAAGCTGAATCAAAGTAAGACAAAGCAAAAATTAAATATTTCGAAACGTTGCTGCTACGTGTAATAGGTTACTGCTTTTTGATTTGGGGAACCATAATATTTTCAGACGTTAGCAAATTTTACAAACTACAAAAAAGAGCTTTGAAAATAATCGTCAACATTTCCCGAGACGTTCCCACAGAAGCCATTCTTCACAAACTGAATATAATTCTTATCACGCAGCTATGCAAACATAACTTATTAGGGCGCTACAGGACTACAGCCCTAAATGCGGTCATATTCTTCAAGGAAATGCACACGCTTAAACACGAGTCTCACAATTACAGCACGCGAACAAAAATCATTTCATCAATCCGCAAACCGGAACCAATTACGGAAAACAGAGTGTTAATTACTACTTGCCGCTTCTTCTAAGCACCATTCATTATTAAGACTGCACAGATTATTTAATTTTGTAACCTTATGGAACTGTCTGTTTCTGTAATAATGTTTTCCACACTGCGTTATGCTTTTGGTTCCTTGCAGCAATTGTGGTTTATTCAACATTATATGTTAGTGCCGTGTTGTCCTGTTGGTTCAATAAAAAATAATAATTCTGTGTGCTTCTTTCGTCAAAGCTAGCAAGTTTTGTATGGGGGCGCAGCCCCTCGTCAAGCCTTCAATATGGTTTTTGGCTGCGCCCCTAACATCTCTGCGATGTTGAACTAAGATGACTTGACGTAACTATACTTTTACGCGATGAGGTTTTCACAAAAATGCTTGGAAAGACATGTGACTTCTTTTCAGAGCGATAAATTTTAATAGCAAATAAACTCATACTGAAAAATGATTTTAAAAACTCAAACAACAATGTTTCGGGGCCCGTACGGGTTCCTTGCTCACAAACACAAACTTTGCAACCACCTATCTTGATTCCTGGACAAACTGGTTGACCACCTAAAATCTCTGCAGCCAACCGTACAATTCACCATAAAAAAAATGGCGCCATTCCCTTCCTGGATGTGCTTGTTCAAAGAACAACTACCGGAATTTCATCGTCATTGCACCAGTTGCTGACTAACGCTGATCAGTATCCGAGTTTTCTTTCGGCAAACCCAGTCGGGCTTAAACTCTTCGACCCGTTTGCACTTGCCACTCACGCACTCCGCCTGTGCTCAAGCCCGAAGAAACTGAGCGCAATGCAGCGGATTGTGAGGCAGGTGTTTAGTACGACGAGTACCCAGAGCAAGCGCTAGAGATGACACTGCCCCGCAGCTCACACCAAAACTCCGAAAAGACGGTCACCAATAAAAGTAAGTGGACAAGCTTATCATATGGTCCAGGAGTCATAGAGGCCCTAGCTATAGGGTTCCCAAGGACAATACCGCTCTTATCGACCACGTGACATGAAGTAAACTTTAGCAGAAACTGCTTAAATGAAGATAGAAAGCTGCATATATATCGGAGTTTTCTATAAATTGTGTTCAATGACTGCAGTGCTCCATACCGGGAGTTTCACATCAGGTGTTTTGAAATCTCAAAAATGCTTTTTTGTCAGCACAGCATTGTCGGCGGTGTAGCGCATCACAATCCAGCTCAGAGATGTTAACTAGCGGGTCGATCAACTAATAATGAATAGTTAACCTTTTAACGCGTTTATTGAGAGGCGTGTAGCGCATCGTAAGCACTGATATCAGTTTTCAGATTTTTCAACAAGCAGTTACCCTTTGTGCTGTGGCCCAGCAAATTTTGTCTCTTTCGAGGAGTTCCGTGCAATAGGGGCTTGCTTTGCTTGCATGCTTTTAAGACGCGTGTATTTCGCCGCGATATGAGCAAAGTTGTTAGAGCACAGCGGCAAGGATAACTGCGTTCTCGAAATTCTAAAACTGGTACGGTTATTACTTCTTGCGGCCTACAGGCTCTTTAATAAATAGGGAGATTAAAAGTAATAGTTAAAAGTTACATATTCAGTGTTAGTTTGCCACTCTACTAGTCATCATGTCTCAGCTCTATTATGATGTACTACAACGGTGGCAATGATATGCCGAAAAAAGCGCTATTCTGTCTCAAAAAGCTTATTTTTAAAAATGTCAGAACATCTTACCCGAAAGACCCGGTATATCGGCTTATCAGGAAATTTGATCGGGCGTTTGAAGGAATATTAAATGACGTCTCCAACCGGACACAGAAAAGAAAACGTCTTGGCTGAATACAGCTACACCACGGAACATGACATGGATTGAGGCAACGCCTCAGTCATCGGGATAGAAAAGTACCTTGATCACGGCTACTTGAAAAATTATTGCGATTTCACAAAATGACACGTGACTTAAACATGGGGCCATATTCCTTAGATATATGCACGCTCATTACGCCGTCTACGCCGTACATAAGTCGCCACCTTCGTCCATCGGCTGGCCTTGTGGACAAGGAATCAGTACGTGCCCCTAAAAAGCAATTTCCTAGTTATTTTTCCAATTGACCAACGGGTTCATAGGCTCTCCTTGTGAACAAGGAACCAGTACGTGCCGCTAAAAAGCAATTTCCTAGTTATTGTTCCAATTGTCCAACTGGTCCATCGGCTGTCTTTCAGTTCAGTTTATTTATTTCTTGCTACAGAGAGCAGTGGGCCTCGGGAAAAAAAGCCGTAGCTTGACAAGCTCCCGAGGCCCACAACATCCATCAACAGTGGCGCCATTGGTCACGTGCAAACAAGAAAGGCATACATCAACCTAATGCATGATTCACAATCTGTGAATGAACAGCGGAAACACAAACTAAGCGCACAATATAACATAAAGAACAAGTAATATATAAAACTCAAAGCATGCACTGAAAGCATTATTTAAACATTCTATATGCGCAGAGATTATAGCACTTAATTTCGCAGCAGTGAACACATCGACAACGCATAAAAGAACAACTTTCAACATACATGAATGAAGACAGCATGACATTGGCGTGCTGACGGGTTACGATAAGCATTCAACGAGCCTGCATATTTGTACGGTATACGTAAGAACATCAAACCATAAAAAAAGAGAATTATTTAGTGAAAGAACGCCCGGAGGTCAGCATTGCTGCATTTATTAATGTCAATGCCTGCATCAAAGAGACGATTGAGCAGTGCGGGAAGATAATATCCAAGCATGTGTATCCCGTAGTTAGTTCGTGGCGTGTTAAGGGTGTAGTGCCGCAGACGGCGTAGCGAGTATGTAGGCACAAGGAGCTCAAGGTTAGCAATTTGAGATATTGTTGAAATTTTGTCCCGTGTTTCCTGTTTGTAGCGCAAGGACAGACGTATATCATAGAGATTAAATATTATCGGCACGTTACTATTGTGAAAAAGGGCTGCGGAAGGATAATCGTAAGGTTGGTTAAAAATAATTCTTAAGGCCTTCTTTTGAAGGAGGTAAATATTTTGAAGAGTGGTCTTTGTAACAGCTCTTCAAACTAGGTTGCAGTAATGCAAATGTGACATGAAGAGGGTTTTAAACAGAAGCTGTTTAATTGAGATAGAGAAAAAATGGCGATGACGTGATAGTACGCCAACTACACGAGCAACCTTCAGGCCTATATGATCAATATGTGTATCCCAGAGCAGTTTTTCTGTAAATCAGATTCGTAATGTTTTAAAGGTGTTAACAATTTCTGTACTACTCGAGGCACAGCAGAGTTGTCTGGAGAAACTTTATATTTTTTCTTTCGGACGAAAGAACATTGCTTTCATTTTAGAAACATTTATCTGTAGAGCATTACAGTTTACCCAGTAGACAAGCGCTGAAAGCGTCCTATTTACAAGGATAATGAGATCATCGGGGCTGTAACCACTTAAGAATATGCTTGTGTCGTCCGCGTATATTATAAAGTATGCATTCGTATTATAGTGGTAGTATCATTGATCTATAAATTAAACAGAAGTGGACCAAGGACCTAGTGAACAAGGAACCAGTACGTTCCCCTAAAAAGCAATTTCATAGTTATTTTTCCAATTGACCAACTGGTCCATCGGCTGTCCTTGGGAACAAGGAACCAGTATGTGCCCCTAAATAGGAATTTCCTAGTTATTTTTCCAATTCACCAACTGTTTTTCCCCCTCTCCAGACGAAATTATGTCAACAACTCAATTACGATAATTTTTTTGGCACATTTCTGAGCAACAGGAGATGCTATAGCCAGCCGTAAAAATCAGTGAAATAACTTATCCGCCCCCTTTCTCGGGTAAATTTACCGGTTCTTGCTATAAAATGTTTTATTAAATAAACATCTTCATGTTTTGTTTGCGGTTCCACGAAAACCGCATCGTTTTATTCTCCTTACTTTTGGAGTTATTGAATTTCCTCTTTTTCGCTGGCTTTTGATCCCCCTGTACAACTCCTCTTCGTAACAGAACCGACTAAAGTAGATAAAAGCTCTTTAGTGACCCCCGTTAGATCGTTTGAAGTGTTGATCATTTGGCGGTGATGGTATGCATAGGTTCGCAATAGCCGAGTTCGATTCAGTAAAGTTCATTATATCGGAAGTGGTGCTCTTAAGTTTGTTGTGCTGTGGTCACCACACAAAGTTCACTATGTAGCGATAGCTACATAACGGTAGCATTTCGAGCCTGCAGGGTGGCGGCGCCACCCTGTGGCTGCGCCGCCACGCTGTCACGCGGTTGGTCACGTGGTGCGGAGCAGCTGCCGGCAGCACGGTGCAGTGGCTGGTCACGTGATGCAGAGCAGCTGCTGCTGCCGGCGGCGCGGCGCGCCGGCGAAGCCCAGCTGCAACAGCTGTGCGCATACGCCGTGTCAAGTGGGACAAAGATGAAAAATGAACGCGCAGAGAAACGGAGCGGCGAAAGACTGGGCTTGCAATTCAACTGATCAAGTTCCACGCGGCCAGCTGTAGCTATCGCGTCACCCCAGGTTTAACCAGAGCTAAACCACCGCCAATTGCTTATTCAACGTCTACATACGAAACTTCGTTATATCTGAGGTGTCATATTTCATCATCATCATTATCATCACCAACACTAACATGACTACGCCCACTGCAGGGCAAATGCCTCTCCCATCTTTCTCCAATTAACACTGTCATTTGCCAGCTGCGTCCACCGTATGCCCGCAAACTACTTATTCTCATCCGCCCGCCTAACTTTCTTCCGCCCCATGCTACGCTTGCCTTCTCTTGGAATCCACTCCGTTACCCTCCTTATGTTACGTTCTGCCGCTACTGTGGCATGCAGAATGTCTTTTAAGCTGGCTTAACTTTCTTGAAGGGACCTGTCAACGAAATTACCTACTTTTTTTCTTTTCTTCTTCTGAATGCATTTCATATATAGTTATCATAAATAGATTAGATTTGCTTTGTTTCAAATCCTGACTACAGTAACTCTGGTGTTCACGTCAGTTAACGATAGGCTATACAACGAAAGAAGATTCGGCACCGAAAGCTCAAGCAACACCCCCAACGAACTATCCTGGCTGGACAAAACCAATTAAAGATTTGGCAGTGAAACTGTAGAGGCTTCAAAAAGAAACGAGGACTCCTGCAGCACTTCATTTGTACACAGGGAACGCCGCAAGATTTAATCCTACTGCAAGAAATCAAAACTACACCGGCACTCAAGGGTTACACCTGCCAAGAGAACGGCAGAATGGCAAGCCCCATTAATAACAAGCTAATTGCAATAGATCACAGAGAGATTCCAGACAAAAAATCGAACACATGATAACAGATGTAATGCCGAAACGCAAGCTGAAAGCAAAGAGCACCTTCGTCGTCAACTTATACAGCCCCCTAAGGCAGAAGGATGGAGATTTCAGCAAACTCTTTAAAGGAATAAGCAAGATGGCTAAGGATAACCTCCTCATCATAGCTGGAGACCTCAATGCGAGGGATCCAAAGTGGGGGTACCAAATTAGAGAAAGTAAAGGTGTAAGAGTAAACGAAGCAGCGGAGCTCATAGGGTGCACCCTCCTCACAGACGAAAATCAACCCACCCGCATCGGAAATAGTGTCAGTGTAGACACATGCCCAGACTTGACCTTCGTCCGAGGAACCCAGGCAGCGTGGACAAATCTCTTAGAGAACCTGGGCAGCGATCACCACATAATCGAGACCATGATAGAGGCCAAGCATGTCAAAAGAAAAATTGGCGCGGCCAAAATTACGGATTGGCATAATTTCAGCACGAAATGTAAACAGATCAAATGGGAGATCAGATCATTCGAGGAATGAACCCAACAGCTAAGTCAAGCGCAAGAGCTGTATACACAGGAAATAGATAGATCAGAGACTACACCAGAGGTAGATTCGAGACTAATTAAGGTGTTGGAGGCAAGACGAGGCCTCATGAGAAGATGGAAAAAGCAAAAGTGGAATAGGAAGTTAAAGAAGAGGATCGCCGAAATTACAGCAATGGCGGAGGAATTCGCGATGCAGCTAGCAAGACAAATTTGGGAGCAATTCAGCAACTCACATAACGGCACGTTGAGCACGGCTAAAACGTGGAGGATGCTAAAGAGCCTTATGGATCCCACCAAAACAAATCCGGAATGCAGCAAACGCATTCACCACCTTGTCTACTAGCACGAAGGAACAGATGAAGAGCTGCTTAAAGCAGTCA
Organism: Amblyomma americanum; assembly: GCF_052857255.1. Taxonomy (NCBI): domain Eukaryota; kingdom Metazoa; phylum Arthropoda; class Arachnida; order Ixodida; family Ixodidae; genus Amblyomma; species Amblyomma americanum. The sequence continues at coordinate 95,056,412 of NC_135499.1, read as the reverse complement.
GCACCAAGTGCCATGGTCAAGACAAACCCGCGGCCTATCAAGAGAGCTATAAGGGCAGAGAAACCCCGGAGCTAGACAGGCCAATCACCAGAGAAGAGGTCTACGCTGCAATTAGGTCCATCAAAAGAAACACGGCAGCTGGAGAAGACAACATTTAGAACTCTCTAATCCGCAACCTTGGTGATGAGGCAAGCGAGCAGCTCACTACCTACCTAAACAAGCAGTGGGAGGCAGGACTGGTGCCCAAGGAATGGGAGCACTCTATGGTTGTAATGATTCCCAAGCCTGGGAAGAAATTACACATAGAGAACCCGAGGCCCATCTCACTCTCATCTTGCCTCGGAAAGCTCTACGAAAGAATTTGGACCAAAATAATTCAAGACTATCTAGAGGATAACGAGCTGTATCCTCATAGCATGTTTGGGTTCAGGGCAAACATGTCAACGCAGGACATCCTGCTACAACTCAAACACAAGGTCATTGACAACGCCCCGCAACAAAGAGAAAATCTAATTATGACACTCGGCATCAAAGGGGCTTTCGACAATGTCAGCCATGCGGCTATAATGGAAGGCATCAACAACACCAACTCGGGAGTCCACGACTACGTAAGATCTTTCGTGACAGAAAGAACGGCCACCGTGGGCTTGGGAGATATAAGAAGCGAGACCATAGACACTCCAAACAAAGGCACGTCGCAGGGTTCGGTCATATCGCCAATCCTTTTCAACCTAACCATGATTGGCCTGGCAAGAAAATTGGAAAGCATCCCAGGCATAAGACATGCCATATATGCGGACGACATAACTCTATCGTCGAACCAGGGATCTCTGGGGCAGCTAGAAAAACAAATGCAAAAAGCAGCGACTTGTGTTGAGCAATACATCGAGAAAAGGGCTTTAGCCTGCTCAACTGAAAAATCGGAAATCCTTAGGATAGGAAAGGAGCTGACGGATGCAAAAATCGAGATAAAGCTCGAGGGTAAGATCATCCCGGAAAGGGAGATCATTCGAGTTTTAGGCATGTGGCTACAGAGCAACAGCAAATGCAACCACACGATTGTCCTCCTTAAAATGTCAACATAACAAGTTTGCCGTATGATAACCAGAGTATCATCCAGAAGATACGGCATGAAGGAAGGCGACACGCTAAAGCTGGTGAACAGCCTAGTCATCAGCAGAATAAATTACTCACTTCTTTATCACAGCATGCTGAAATGTTAAAGAAAATCAGGCAGAGGTCCTAATCAAAGGAGCCTACAAGACAGCTTTGGGCTTACCCAGAAACACGTCGAACGACAAGCTGGCAGAACTGGGGCTGCACAACACGTTCGACAAGTTAAGCCGGGCACAAGTCATGTCACAGATACAAAGGCTAAGGAACTCGGCAATAGGGAGGGCCCTCCTAAGAAGGCTGAATTATGAGGGGGTCCTGGACATAGAGGATAGATCGGTAAACACACGAGACAAGATACGTCTAACCTACCAGGTTAGCCCTATACCCAGGAATATGGATCCAAATCTACACGCAGCCAGAAGACAGGCAAGGGCTGAATATGTAGAGGCGAAGATAGCCACAGAAGACCAGGTAGTCTACACTGACGCCACTCTGTACCCGTGGACTCGTAGCCAAAGCATCAATAAAACGGTATCGGTTGTCACAACAAAGGAGGGTGGCCTCATCAGCGGCGCATCCACGAGTGGTGGGACGATAACTCAGGCAGAGGAGATCACCGTAGCTCTAGCGGAAGCCGAGGGTTATAGAACCAAAAATTCTCTCATAATCATAACAGATTCCCAAGAAGCATGTTGGCGCTACATGATAGGAAGAATCAACAAGAAAGCACTAAGTATTCTCTTGAAAACGTAGCGAACCAACGAAAAGATCCAACGTAGGATCTATTGTGTACCGGGACACGCCGGAGTCGAAGGCAATCTGAAGGCGGACAAGCTAGCTCGCGAGCTCACTATTCGAGCTGGTGCGTCAAACGCCTCGGATGGCCCGGAGATAGCGGTAGAGCTCACGTACGCAGCTATCCTGAACCTCATGAAAGACAGAAGACGCAAATATCCCCAGCCACATCCTATGCTAACACAATATGAAGCGACATGTTGGAGAAGTCTCCAAACAGGAGCCTTCCACAACCTTCACATTCTACATAAGATGTAACCGGAGCGGTAGAGGGATACATGTCCGTGGTGTGGGGCAACCCCTACGCTTTATCATATCACATGGGAATGCACACACAATGTAGCTTTCCGAGGTAACAAAGAGCCACTTGCGGAGCATTGGGAGGACCGGCTAACCAGCAGCCAGCTCAAGGTCCAAAGAGACCTAGTGAGCCACGCATGCCGGATGGTCAGGGACAGTGGTGCCTTGAACTAGGGGCGCCAACCAGGCTCAGCCTAGAAGACATCGGCAATCTTCGGGCAAGCAGCAAGACTCCTTTATTAGAGCGATAAAGTTTATTCAATCACTAACTCACGTCAGTATAAGCAAGGTGCTGCTTCCAATAAGACTACAATCTTATGGTAAGCATTCAAGAACTTACAGGAAATATAAAATATTTGGCCTGTTCTTGCTGGCATTACAGCATAGATAACATGCAGCAATCTCCTTTCATCAAAAAAGGCCTACTGATGGCGTAGTTCTGAGAAGCCAAAAGGATGTAGTAGCATGAGGACACAGCTTACCTGAATGAGGCTTTTACATCAGTGGATATTTCTGAAGATTGCTTAACACAGATTAACAAGCCTTGTGCAAGCTATTCTTCATGCGGGCTAGTAATAGGTACTATCAGCACAAGAAATCTGCACTGAAGTTTCCAGTTCTGGCAGCACCCTAGCAAGCAGACCAAGCAGCATTGAAGAGTGCGCTGTGTGAGTTAGTGGTGCCATCGGTTGTCATTGAGCTTCAGGTACGAGAGTGAGAGTGTGATATTTAGGTTCGTTATATTGGAGTTGCATATTCTACCGTTGACTTCCTTCCAAAGACGCACGCAACCAAAAACACACGAAACGCACTCGGCATACTCAAAACTTGTATTCGAACACTGCGACAGTATTACAATATTGCCAATGAATGTTCAATATGCACTGGATGATCAATAGCATAGCAGTTTTACAAAACGCAAACTTGTCAAAATATGTAGATAAGCTTGTGCAGGACGCTCGATGGCAAAGTAATATATGCTCTCTGGCAGTTGGCAGCACTCGATGTGGCTGGCGTGGTGTAAGGTACCTTCTAACTTTGTTTAAGAAAGTGGGGCTCCCAAGGCCCTGCTTAGTCTCGAATAGATACTAGTGAAATGAGATATTAGAAAACAGAAGTTAATATGTTTTGGCGATGTGGTTTGCCTAATATTACGTGCAATTATGCTGCTAGACTCTGTTTGCGTTTGTGTACGTGTGCTTATGTCTAAGCCCATGTCCTTTCGCGTGTTTTTACGAGGAAATAAAGCTTAACATCCTAGCATATAAAAAGAGGTCGCTTCATAATGGTATTGAGGGCGAGCTGCTTTCACAGCCCCTGGATGCTGTCCGTGAGTGACATGACATCTGAGGTGAATTTATTCTGCACTAATCTTTAAAACCCACGCAGTCAGAGTTTCAACACTCTCCTTTACCTTCATACATACAGACAGTGCCAATAATGAAGAGAAAAACAGGTCGGAAAAGTATATAACTCGAAAGAACCACCACAAAAATGGTTTTATCTCACCGAAATGCCTGCGTAGAAGTGCAGGAACAGCAATTTTAAATTGCGCCTCCTACTCTTGACTCAAAATAAAAGACATCGAGGGATGCACAGGTCTCTGGAAATAAAATATGCTGTTCAATGCCGACCAGATAACATTCAGAAATTTGTCTCTTCCGAAATCTCACTCCGCGCAAGAAAAGCAAATGGTTTTCACATGTCAAAGCCAAGATTGAGTTACAAGGTGGCCCGCAGTAAAGCGGTCGAACAGTTTTGAGTTCGTAAACGTGCACCCGAAGGTCCGTAAGATGAGAGTTCTGGATTTCGCTCGTATTAAATATCACCGCCACAGCCGCCAGCCAATTTAAGACGTCGTGGCAAACATATGAAAGCTATAACATTCGTTTTGCGGTCGAGGAAAGAATCGATTCTAGAAGGCGAGGTATTGACACCTACCGAGCGCTCTTTTTCCTTTTTTTCTTGCCTACTGTCTTTCTTCTCTTTCCTACTTTCCTTCTTTTTTTATTTCGTTGTTCCTTTCATTCTTTTTATCTTCCTCTCTTTCTTCATTCTTTCCTTCTTTCTTGGGGTAGAAATGAATTTGTGAGTGCTGTCGGCCAGACAGGGCAGTCACTCCGGGACAAAAGCTTATTGTTCTCTTGCTCCCTTTTTCTCTACAAAGATGCGAAACACCGCGTGCTGCTCTTGTATGCGCGCAGGCATGCCGTGAACGCTTGGAGCGAAAACTGGAAGCTGAAACAATAGGTGGTAATGCAGACGTGCAGGCGTTTTCCTTCGCTGCTGTAAGGCAGCTGCCATGATACGCCCGTAAGAGAGAGGAACCTTACCGCGGTCACAGCGTTATTTAGCGGACGCCCTGCAACACAGTGCGTTTGCCCTTGTGACCGAGTGATGTTTCGTGATGCACTTGTTTGCAATCAACCCTTTGTTGTGTAACGACAGAAGCCAAAGAATAAATTATTGCAGCTGCATGCACACAAATAAAAATGACGTTGCTCCGAAGTCTGCGCAGCGGAAAAAAAACGTGCGCCTATGGAACACTGATCAAGCAGAAAACACTGATTTTATTTATTTGCGTTTTCTAGAATTTATAACGAGTAGTATTAGAAGTGCACGCTAAAATTGGTTTCACTGCGGCTCTGCGATACACATATTTCTACCAGTATATAGGTGTTAAATTTACCTTTGTATTGCAGGGTGCCATGTCCTCTTGAGCACAGTGCGAATACTGCTGATTCCTTTATAAATGTGCAATTCACGATTGCGCTACTACAAAAGTAATAAACATACGACGTTTGTCGCCGAGTGAGTATGATACAAAGAGAGTTTTTAAACCATAAAAAAAGTTTCAGTCTGGTAGTTTATCCAACCGGTATGCACCTTCGCGAAGGCGATGACCATAGGGCCGAAAAGGCGTAAAACATTCAGTTGAGAATTGTAAAATATCGATAAGGAAATACAAACAAATCACGGTCTTGTAATTTAGTTATGGATTTCTAATGTGGTTACGGAAAAAAGTGTAAAATGTATCAAACTAGGCGCATTCTTTATTCGTAGAGCCAAAAGGCAACGCCGCAGTTTTAAATTAATCATGTCAACTTGCCTACATATACTTCATGGTACAAAAGAATTTGCTCCATATTGTGAATTGAGTTTCCATTCTCTTTATTCGGTCAGGTGGCTCGTCCCAACTACTGTGAAGTATTGTCACGTACATCTTCAGATTAATTCAATGCAAGAGAGTTTCCAGGTGACGAGATGGTCGCCGGGAAAACTTGGTTTTAAGTACGGATGGCCGGAATGTAGAAACAAGGAATTATATAATCCGCTTTATTACAAACGCACCTCATTGCCCTTATTGATGTGTCCAAGGAATCATCTGCGATAATTACGTCGCTCTCGTCCACTTTGGGACGCTTGTTCTGTCTTCACGCTTGCCAGATTGCCACGAAGACTTCGGGGATCAAGTAAAATGCGACTGTGTAATAAATAAGGCTGACTAAATGTTGCGCATATGCAATGTCACAGGAGAGTGGTTCGCTATTCCATGCACTGAAAAGTGTCCAAAATTTCTGTGAAGCAGTCACAGAATCAATTGAAATGAGTCTTTGTCGGACTGTATTCTGGAGGATACACACAACTTCTTCAGACCGCTTCCAGCTCTGGCGTTTGGGAGGATTTTCTCCGCTCATGCTTGTACGAGCATGTATGCTCGGTAGCGCGGACGTAGTAGACGCGAGAACATTCGTTTTTTTGTCCTCACTGCACACGTGTGTTCCTTGATTTCAAGATGTTACAGTGTTCTCGAATGAAAAGATAAAGCCAGAAATTATGGCGAAATAAAAAGGTTTGAAAACGACAGCCAGGGATTGCGGAGTGTGGCAAGGCGAAGATTTGACGCGGGCAATGTCAGTGCATACGAGATAGACAGTGAGTCTTTGCTACTACCGCACGGCGGACATGAATGTATAGTGTGTTCTGTGCGCTGAAAATCCTTTGAGGGGAAGATATTTTTATTCTGGGACTGCCAAAGTATGGAAGTGTGATGACCCCCATAATGCGCAGGTCCACACGGGACGGAGAGGCAAAGAGACACCGTATGGCTCAGTTTAAACAAACAGGTATATTCAATAATTACACATGATTAGGATTATACATCAGAGGCTGGGGCGTCCGAGCTTACGTGCCGACGACTTCATGGGGGCGATGGAGTGGCTCCGGAGTTGGGCTCGAGCGGTTGCTGGCAGAAGCTGCACGCCGTCGGGCTTCGGCGCTGAAGGCCCTCTTCGCGAACGATGTCGTCCTGAGCGTGTATGCAGTAGAATTTCAATAGTCGTCCGTTTCTTCGAGGATGGTTCACAAACCCTTCCTCTAGTGTCGTTCGGCTTGGAAGATGAACAGGAGGCGAGCTTGTAGATGATGACAGCAGAGCATAATTTTACAACAGAACAAACTTTGCACTTCTTTACTCATCGACCGGGCAGGTTAGTGCCTAAGTAGCATCACATTACATGCTAAGCATGGAGCCCCAGCTCAGACTGAATTGCATCCGTTTACATGCGCTTTTAAGCACTTGATTAACAAAGGACTAAGGGCGGTCATTTCCAGTGGCCCGCCCAAAGCATCAATTCTCCAATCCAAAATAACATGCGAGATGGGGACCACCCCTTGGGCTGGGCTTAGCCTCGACCCCAGAGTCTGTTAACAATACAAACTAAATAAACAACAAAAACGCCACCACTCTCTCTCAAGTGAGAGTATACACAGGCTCTCTCTTCGGAGCTAATTCACTAGCGCCTGTCTTTCCACATTCTTGGCGAGTACTGCCTGTCTGTCTGACAGGTGTCCGTCACGGCCCTTCTGGGAAGCTGTGGGTGCCTTCCCGGCGATAGCCCACGACAAAAGGGGGGGGAGGGAAAGAATGTTGTCCCAGTGGCCCGGAAATTGGGGAGGATAAAGCCTGTTTCCCCGGGGCGGCGGCGGGTCCGGTTTTTCTGGTCGTCACTCAAAGAGCATGGCTGGGTAATTGATGATGCCGCTGTCACGGGTCTCCGTCTACGCCGCGCCGTCGAACGTGGATCCTCGTAGCATACACGGAATGTCACACTCGCTCACCCTCCAGAAGAATGTTCTCCGAACATTTGAGTCCACGCAGCTCCCCTTGTCTTTCTGAATCGCCTCGCACAGTGCGTCCGACAAAACACTTTTCGCTGCACTCAACACCACTGCACAACACCATATGCCTCCGCTGTCAATACGGGCGTCTCCAGGGGCAGCACTGATCTTCTTTTACAGATAAACGTGAAACTCAGCACCCAAGCCTCTCCTTTCTAGTCCAAACTGGACGAAATAAATTTACCACAGTTACAAAGGAGCTCCCACTTCTAGCACGATCACGGCACAGACAAAAATATAGATAACGAAAGGAAGTAGGGCAGGTTCTGCATGCGCTCCGCATGCTCTCCTGTGAAGGTGTTACTTAATGACAGAAAGGTTTAACTACCAACTCCGATAACTTAACACATAAGCACATAGCAATGTTATGAGCTGTGGCATTACACAATTCTAACCAGTTCAAAACTCCGCTCTGTTTACGCCATTAGTCCGACTTAGCTTTCCGATTTCGCAGCGGATATCGGCCTTCATGAGTCATACTAAGTAAGTCTGTGCCCCTTTGTCTGCTTTGGGACTCGCGAGGGCTCGTGGCAGGAGCCTCTCCTGGCGTTATCTGCGCGGCAACCTCGCGCGCTTCTTCTTCTAGCAATGCATGAAGTAAATCCGGTGGCATTCTGGCCGTCACCTCTGGCGCCTGCCGAACAGATGCAGGAGAGGGCGTTTCTTGCGAACTATCTGCGCGCTCCGCTTCACTTCTGTCCCCATCAAAATCCGCGCTTTCCCTTTCCTCATTTCGTGAATACTGAACCGGTGCCGACTTGAGGCGATTTGCGTGTATCCTTATCAAGCGCCGGTTCACGTCTCGGACTCTGAAGTTTACCGGAGAAAGCTTCTCGACAACCTCGCACGGTCCTCTCCACTTCGCCTGGAACTTACGAGCTAGCCCAATCTGCCTTTGGCAGTTTTCAATGTACACGCTGTCCCCCACATTAAACGGCGCGTCTCTAGCACTGCGATCGTGCACCTCCTTCCTGCGCTTCGCCGCTTTCTTTAAGGACTCCTTTGCGATGTCCCTCGCCACTTGCAAGCGCGATTCTAGCTCAACCTTATAGTCGTCCAGTGAAGCGTATGGGACACGACGGGGGCCCTCTGGCACTTCACTAGGCTGGTCCGGGTCTCGGCCGTAGAGAAGAAAGAATGGCGATTCGCCCGTGCTCTCGTGTGCTGCGGAATTGTAGGCAAACATTGCATACGGGAGCCACAAGTCCCAGTCCCGCTGGTCGCGCGAAACAAAATGCGACAGGAACCCGGCCACGGTTTGGTTCAGTCGCTCCACCGCGCCGTTGCAAGCCGGGTGGTACGGTGTTGTCTGCTTCTTAGCGATCTTAAGCAGCTCGCAAACTCTCCTCATTAGCTGCGACACGAAGTTCGTTCCCCGATCTGTCAAGAGTTGCCTCGGGGGTCCATGTCGGAGCACGATCTGTTCGACAAATGCTCTTGCAACCGTGTCTGCCTTCTGATCTGGGAGTGCTACCGCTTCCGCGTATTTTGAAAGGTGATCGACAAATACTAAAATGTACTTGTTTCCGGAAGTGGTCGTGGGCAATGGGCCCATTATGTCCATACCTGTCCGCTCGAAGGGAGCCGAAACCTCAGGGAACGGCTGAATTGGAGCTGGTCTTCGTCCCTTGGGTGTTTTTCTTTCGAGACAGGAATGACACTTCGCACAGTAGTCTCTAACATCCTGTCGCATGCCACTCCAAAAGTACAAACGCTCCACACGCCTGCGTGTCTTCGCTACGCCAAAATGACCGGCGCATGGCGCATCGTGAAACGCGCGAAGAACCCTTTCTGTCCACGACCGAGGTATGACGACTCTCTCCAAGCGGTTTTCTCTAATCTCCCTTTCCTGGTTGGCCTCGTGCGCCGACACAGGGTGCCGTCTTTGTCAATGAAATAACCTAGCTGTTCGGGGTGAGACGGTGCGCCCTCTAAGCTTTCGATTATTCGCTTCAGGTCAGGATCTTTGCACTGCTCTGTGCGTAATTCGGCGGGGTCGACTACGGGGACAAACTCATCTATAGCTGCCACGGCAGCTGTGCGGCTGAGTGCATCAGCATTCAGATGTGTCTTTCCTGACTTGTGCTCAACTTCAAAGCAGTATTCCTGCAGGTGTAGATTCCATCTAGCGAGTCGCGAGCTAGGGTCCCTGACACTCATCACCCATTTCAGAGGATGGCAGTCTGTGACTAGCTTGAATTTGCGGCCGTAAAGGTAGCATCTGAAGTGCTTTACTGCCCAGACAACGGCGAGGCACTCCCTTTCCGTAGCTCCGTACTTTTGCTCTGTGGGGCTCAGCTGTCGGCTAGCAAAAGCAACGGGATGTTCTTTGCCCTCGATAACCTGAGATAGCACGGCACCAACTGCGAACTTTGACGCATCTGTGGCCATAACGAAGGGCAAACTAAAATCCGGGTGGCGCAACAGCGGTGCACTCATTAGCTTCCCTTTCAGGGCCCCAAAAGCATTCTCCGCGTTTTCGTCCCAGCGAAAGGCGACATTTTTGGCTGTTAAGGCGGTGAGCGGCTTAGCGAGCTTGGCGAACTCCTCTATGTGCCTTCGGTAGTAACCGATCAGGCCGAGAAACTGCCGGACCTGGCGGACGCTAGTCGGGGATGGAAAATCCGAGACACACCTTAGTTTCTCAGGGTCCGGTCGCACGCCGTCAGCTGAAACAACGTGCCCGAGGTATTTCACCTCGTTTTTGAGGAATTGGCACTTAGAGGGCTTCAGCTTGAGACCCGCTGCTCTTAGTCGCACCAAAACCTGCTCAATATCGCGCAAATGGTTATCAAAACTGTCACTGTATATGATAATGTCATCCATATACACGAAGCACAGCCTCCCCAGAAGACCTGCCAGGATAACATCAGCGGTTCTCTGCCAGACAGCAGGGCTGTTGGCCAGACCCATCGGCATTCTTTTCCATTCATAGTGCCCTGAGGGCGTGTTGAATGCCGTTTTCTCGGCATCTGCCGGATCCATTGCTATCTCCCAGAATCCCGCCGCCATGTCCACTACCGTGAAGTACCTGGCAGAGCCCAGCTGAGAAAGCGTCTCCTGTATATTGGGGATGGGGTATGGATCGATGCGAGTTACGGCATTTAGTTTGCGGTAGTCCACTACCAATCGATACGAGCCATCTGGCTTTTCCACCAATAGTGCTGGTGCTCCCCAGGGTGACTTTGAGTGTTCGACAATGCCGCGATCAATCAGGTCCTGCACCTGCCGCTCCATCTCCTCACGTTGGGAGTAAGGAATCCTGTACGCACGCTGGTAAACGGGCGATGAAGTGCCGGTTTCTATCCTGTGCTTTATAACGCCACAGCAGCCCAAATCCAGGTTGGACGCGGCGAATACCTCCGAGTAGTCGTTCAGCAAACCAGCCAGAGCCTCCCTCTCCCTGGATTTTACGTGAGAAAGATCGAACGACACCTTTGGAACAGCCGAAGGACTAGCATGCTCTACAGTTGCAAGTACCGTATCGGTGGGCTCACGTTGCTCTATCGCAGAGGTGAAGAAAGCCAATGTTTTGTTCTTGGGAAGGCTCAGTGGCTGCTGGCTACAGTTAACCACCCGTAGGGGCACTCTGTGGGCGTCATTAACTGTCACGAGGCACGCGGCTGCCTTCAGGCCATTGCTGAGAGAGTCGACCGGCTCAAGCACTCCCACGGCGCCGCTCTCTACATCTGAAGGCACAAACGCGTACAAAATGTGCTCCGAACAAGGAAGGACGACCGCCTCATCGACCAGCCTGACGGCAACCCGCGAATATACCTTCTCCAATGATCCCACTGTTTGACGGGTGTCAATATCGGTAATGCGAATCTCAGCCCCTCTCCTGTTCAAAAACGGAACTTCGCAAACATTAACAAAAACATTAACTTCGCACTGCTTTCAGTTTTTCTTTCTTGTTTCATACATTGTCTGAAGAGCTGGTAGAGAGAAAAGGAGAGCGCCTTCAGGAATATAGGTTTGCGAACAAAGAGCCATTTAACGGCATTTGCTACACCACCGTGATTCAGGCGAGTGTTTGGTCGTTAGCGTTCCTGCAAATTCTTTGCAAAAAGACTCTTAACTTCCGGTTACTAACAGATGCATCTGTCGGTCGCAATCTTATGAGCGATTTGAGTCGGAATATAAGGAACCGCGAGATCATCAAACTTTAGTGGATATTGATCTATTACTTTTTTACCGAAAGCCATAGCGGAACTCATTTCCAGAGAAAACGGAAAAGCATGCTCTGCGGGAGCCAAGCACAAGGTAGGTAGGTAACAACTGTAATGATTCATCAAAGAACCAAGTGAAGGGGGGGGGGGGGGAGAAGTGGAAGGAAAAAGAGGAAGCAGGACGCCGATGGGCCCCCGGGCCGCTCTAGATAGCCGGGCACTTTTGTCCTCAGGCGAACCCCTCGGGCCCAATCCACTGTCAGAAGCTGTATCTCCAGCATCGAGCTGCGCAAAGCGACTTCCCATCGCCCCTGATGTTCTGATCCTTGCCACGGGCGTTTAGGTGAGTTTGGGCACTTCAGAAAGATTTGATTAAAGTCAGCTCTATAGTGCTAGGACACAAGTGGAAGTCAGGAGAGGTTTCACCGCGGGTTACAATTGAAAGACGTTAAGCCATTCTTTCTGAATGCAGGACATGGCAGTGTAACGCTTCTTTGTGTATCCGCTTGACCCATCACCTGAAGGTTTTAAGCAGAGATAGAGATTACATGTCTCTTTCTTTTTTGCATCTGTGCTCATGAATAAGTTCTGGCAAGCGCGCTCGCACGTCGTAGTATATTGAAGCTCGTAAAGCATAGGGAAGCGGGGAACCAATGTCCAGGATGAAGAATGCATCCGTGGCTAACAGGTAGGGTTCTCTGCGACCATCGTGAGCAGCGCGGCAACCAAACAATACCACCTGCCACGAACGATATCGTTTGCAGGTATAAGCCACACCAACCATTGTGAAGCTGAAACACTTTGACGAGTCGGTCAGGCATTCTTCCGCGTCAAATGGCGCAACGGCAAACAATTGGCCCTTCCACCTGTCGTCTTTATGTATGTCTCCTTTCGTACTGCGCCAGTTGACGCTGAAGCATGCCAACCATCATCTGCGGTTACCTTGGCAGCGCACTATAGCGCATAGTGAATAAAACGTTTATTGTTTGCAATGCACCTGTTATAGGAGCGCAATGGTTTTTTCTTACATTGCTTTTCGTAGTACTTTTTATAGCGTCAAAAACTAGTTTAACTGGCGTAGTAACCATGTCGAAGTTTCTTAAATCTTTTTCAGAAGTATTTTGGGCACAAAGCGTCCAGTGGAACAGAACCGCCCAGCTATGCGACAAATGCATTTCTTTTTTGGAAATTCCGCGCTTTCCATCACTTAGGCGACCATGTCATCAATGGCAGAATACGCTCGATTTATTTTTCCACCTCATCCCGGATATGCGTAAGCATCGTTTAGAGGCGCTGTGAGTCTAGACTGCTCGAACGGTACACAGTATCACAAATTATTCTAAATAAGTGAGCGCCTAATCGCCGTGATGGTGAATTGTTTTTGCACAAGAGTTGTCAGAATCTATTAGTTTCACCTATACGCCACCAGTGTGCAACGAAACAAGCGCATAGAGCATGATTTTGCTGTTTTCTGCCATTGATACCTTTCAAGCATTCTATTAAATGCATGCTGAACTTTTCACTCAAGGAAGCAGACCTACAAGGGCACACAAAGGATCTCAGAAAATAGAAACAGGTACACTGCCGAATTTATTTGGAGCGTAAATATGCTGCTATAAACAGAAGAGTGTGCTCAGCACTTCGCTGGGCGACAGGCACAGTGCGCACGACGAGTATTACCCACTCATTAAAGCGCTAAAGAACTTAACCTTTATTAGGGCGAAACACGCCTCCAGGCGCACAAACCACGACCAAGAATATAGTAATCTCGTCATCTTGTCTTGTGCGCCGAAGAATTCAGACTTGCAAGAGTTAGCTCCGGCAAGCTCGGGTGAGTTCGGCGGAGCTTCGCACCAGCTACAGCCAATGACAGGTAGAGGCTCGGAGAATCGTGGCACAACCTGCAGCCAATGGGAGAAAGCTCCGGCAAGTTCGGAGAAGCGTCGCGCGAGGTGTAGCCAGTGGGAGGTAGGTGACAGTTGAATTAGTGATTGCTCAAGACAAGTTGGTTGAGAAGAGCAACATTAGCCACAAAACCAGTACTGGTGGCTGTGATAGAAACAGCCACCTGCCAGAGCAGTGGCGCATCGCTTAACCGCTGAACTGGTATTGGTACGGCGACTCGCTAGGATTGATCGATTTATGTATAGAATGTCCAATTCTACATATAATTGCATTAACCCACTAAAGCTATCGCGTCATACCCTTAAGGTGGAGCTTAAGCGTCCCCTTGGATTGAAGAATGTACACCTGCTATCGCACATCTAATTGGGTTAGCTAAGTCAAATCCCTACCAGTCTTTTATAGTTCCCATACTCTGAAAACCTATCTTGGCACCTGTTGGCAGTGTGCAGTTAAAGCAAAAGAAACGGCGACGTAGAAAGCGCAACAAAAGACGGATATGAGAATAAAGGGTCGTGTAGTTACCTGCAAATGAAAGTTACCCAGGACAAATTTACTGTACCGCTGGCTCCCAACCTAAGCCTTCTATACTTTGATGCCAGTTAAGCTTCCAGTGAAACTCCGCTAACATTCTGACCCGCCGCACAGAATTCCTGCACGACAAAAATTTTGTGCTCTGTTAAAAATATTTCAATGTGCCGAAATTACAGGGTCAAGAATTTTGATGTCTCTGGCTTGTTTGGATAGACAAAGAATAAAATGCTGCTTCAGTTATTGTTGTAATCGGTCAACAGACTAATGCAGGGTGCGGTGGTCCATGGCCCATTGTAGCCAGCTGCTTTTTTAAATTTGTTTCCTACTATATAGTCTTGCTTCCACCGTGTGGAAGATGCCCGTTGATCCTATCACTGCGGGCTAGCGTTTATACGCGGGAATAACTGCCGGTTCTGCATATCTGCGTGTCATAAAAAATTGCGCCCCGCTGCACAATTACGGCTGTAGTGACGTGAAGCTCATCGGTAAGGGCATGTGAGGTTACCGTTGCGTATATTTTGTTTAAAGAAGCATCAAAATGCACGGCTCGCGGCGGAATACACGTCATGCTTATGAAGGAAATAAGCATGTATATATAGCACATATGCAGGTAAAGGTAGGCGCCGGCTAGTCCCCCAATGTGCATCCTTGAGAAGCGCTCGTGTAATGTGTAATTCCCGTCTTCTTTTGGTAGCGTTGGTTTTGCTGTGAATGCTCAATGAATTAATTGTCCACCAGCCCGAACTCTCACCGTGCAGCCTCACCAGAGCACCCTCTCGCTAAAACGCTGATATGCAGCGCGGGATCTTAGACGACACGCAGTCATTTTGTTTTAGATGAGCACCGTCTACTGCGGTTGACGGCTCAGTTGTTAGGTAAGATTTCGCGGCCTCAGTCACATTGAGACCGCTGGCCTTCATGGACTTCTCATCATTCCGCTGCATGCCCAGTAGTCACTAGGTTGCTTTATGTGTGAGAAAGAAGGAAACCACTACGCCGAAATTTGACGTCGCCAACTAGGATGCGCCACTGGTTCCTCAAAACAATGATTGATTTCATGTACATCTATTTCATGTTTCACCTCGGCAGGTCTTACGAAGTTAAAGTGTCAAAGTTAAAAGCTATTTGTTTTTCTGGAAATCTCGCTTTGGTGGAAAGCGCAGAATGGTATTGTTTTTTTTTTATTCTTAAAGGGAACCAGAAGTATAGCACGTGATTATCCTTTCACTCTCACAGCAGCGGCGAATAATCACATTTGCAGAAAACTAGTGGCCGCGACAGCATGCTGCTAAAGCTTATGAAGTCCACTGGTTGCGTCGCTGAGGAGACAGCACTCATAAGCGAAGCTTCGTTTTGTACAGAAGTTTATGGTAGACTGGCATGCTGAAAAAGTGACCTGAAAATCTTTCAAGTCATTTTTTCAGCATGCCGTTATAGCGCAATAAGGGTGATTTGCAAAGCGCCTATTGGTCAACAATTGCAGCAACGCACAAACTCTGATGATGCTGCCAGGCTAAATACACAGGTGTCGGCAACCCGTGAACACTTGATTGTGAGAATTACTGTGCTATATCTAAATGCGGTGATCTGAAGTCGGTTTTGTGATATTTTTGTGTGCTATGTACTCAGTGTAAACTATCTTCGCCCAATTTACAGGATAACGATTTCGATCATATACCATTTCGCGCTTTCCGCTTTCACTCTTTTCCGGGGGAAAAGCAAACTGTCTGACATGGGACTAAAAACATGGGAAATTTGTTTCTTCATTGGATTGTTCGAAAGATATAACCGACAAGATACTTCAACTGCGTATAACTTATGTCGCCTTGCCTGCCTGCTCTTGTTCGCTCTCTTATCTGGTTTGCAGTACATAAAGTCCTTTCATATAAGCTTTAATTCTGCAGCAATGGGAAGGCCGTAGTGAACAGAGCCTTAAACTCCCTGGTTGCCATCATGGTTTACGGCACCATGGCGCTCAGGGTCGCACGCTATGCCTTGAGTATTATCTGGTTTACATCAAGCGCAACCAGCAAGCACGAAAGCACCATCGAGCTATTCATATTTAATCTCATGACACGCTATATATTATTGTCACACAACATGCATACATTTATTTATTTGCTTATTTATTACGGCACCGAGAGCGCCGTAGGCGTTTTAGTAAGGCATTACATGCCTCTTCTAAATCTCCGATAGCCGAAAACTCGTTATCTCATGCTTTCCAGTACATTTAGCATTAACAAGCGCTCGCAAAGAACGGGCAAGGAGGCTGTTCATGTTCAACGAAGCGACTGTGTTGAGCAATGCCTTTAAGGAAAGCAGCTTCGAAACGCTGCTCTCGTCTTTCAGCAAAATAATGTCAGGCAACGAGTGGCTTCACTAGTCGGCATATTCAGTCGCGGCACGAGCCCGTCGTCCTCGACGTTTATCGGCTCATGAAATATCTCTCCTCGAAGCTGCACATTTCCGAAGGAATTGCTACTTAAAATCCTGCTTTAAAGCGGGAATTCTCAGTACTTACTTCATTAAAAATGGTTGCATATGCAACCAGAGGTCTTCCTTGATAGGCACATTTTTGGCTGCAATTTTCACATGGTATGTATTGGATATTGAACGTCTCCGTTGTTTAGCAAGATATCTTGTTTCACACACAGATATCTATTCCAAGTTTTTTTACACCTTTAGAAAGTACACCAAATCCTGCATTGCGTGTCTTACTGAAGGACTACCGGCCACGGTTGCAGGATTTTTGACAGGGACAGTAGCATCAATCTGACTGGTGTCAGTCTGACGTGTTCAGGGCATCATTTTGCTTATGTCCATGCTTCGTATATTGCGCAAGTTCAGAAGTAAGAATTGCTCAACGTTTCCTTCTGACCCGCTGAGAAAACTTGTCGCACTGTGAGCTCGGCCGAGAAAATATAAAAACTGCACCCGAAGAGGGTACCCAGGTGTAGTATGTGTACAATCGCTCTAGAAGAGCGGATAACATTGAAAACTGATACAAATTTTTTTTGCTGATGTGAAGAATATTGTGTTCTACGCAAAAAATGTATACAACCCGCTTTCGGCGATTCTGGAACACACCATCCGCAGCGCGTTGATCGCGTCCCCTGTGCAGGACATAAGAAGCGTGTATTTTATCACTGACTAGCCGCGGCCTCTGGGGGATAAAATTGCTGTTTTACAGATGCAGGAATGGCTCGCAAACAATGCAAATTAAATCTGTTGATTTCACTATTTTGCTTCTGTGCACGAGTTTCGTACCACATGTCCAGCTTTCCTTAAAAATAAGATCCCACTGAGTTCGCTATCGGCCACGCAGCGTGCCGCTTCATTCGCAGTCAGCGTTATGAATCTCTAGATTGTGAGAAGTACTCTGCTCCATACCCCCCAAATGCTAAGAGCCCTTAGTGCTAGAAACCGTTTTACGCAGCTTAGAGTACAACCCCTTAGGGTCATTACTTTTGCCGAAAACAGTACTACCGAATGACTGTTTCTATTCTGACTACAACTTTTCACTCACTCTAACCAATGACGCTTCCTGATAAAAAATAATATGTCAACTAAAAAAATCAGGGTGCTGCGAGTGAAAGCCTCGACATGACTTCTGTTCAAATGTTAAGCATAAGAAGCCCGTTAACAATGATCAGAATGTCGTTGCAGTTTGCAGTTTAGAAGCCGATGTTACCGTTTACCTATTTGACAGCAAAAATTTCGGTTGTTAGATGTTGTAGAACCCAACTCGGGTGTCAGATATTGTGTTATACTATGGCGCGACTTATGAAGGCTGGGTGCACCAATAACGTACAGGTAGGAAAATATAACCTGCATTCCATCAAACCTGCACTACCTCTTAAAACGTAAGCGGCGCAAAGATGGTATTACATCTAATCTTTTTATTCTTTTCTTTCTCTTACGGCTTGTTTAGAACTGTCACAGTATAATTTTTATGTGATTTTCTGTGCTGAATATTCGCTTTATGCCATGTACCTTGGGGCTCGGGTTCCATTCAAGCGAAAATACTTCGTTTTGTGCCTGAGCCTGTCCGCATCTTTTATGGTGTAAATGAGAATGAAATTAAAAGCCGGCATCGTGAAGTGAATTATTGATGCTGGGATACGATCGCAGATGAATGAGTCGTTCACAGCATTGCTTTTAAAAGCAATGCTGTGGATGAATGAGTCATTCGGTGCATTGCTTCTAAAATCAATCTATTTTTAGATGTTTAGATGATCCCCTGCCGTCCACGCCAGCCGGGAATCGTTGGATTACCGCCTCACTAGGTATGCAGAGACGGCAGCCCTGCCCTAGGCTAGTGCTCGTGACCGTCGTACCTTCCTCCTTCATTTCATCCTGCGTCACGGACCCCCTCGGAAACTCCTCAGCGACCTCGGCCATGTTTTCTCATCTGACGTCGTTCACGAGCTACTGGATGCGTGCCACACCGTTCATTGTAAGAACACTGCCTACCATCCCCAAACCAACGGCCTCACTGAATGATTCACCCGGACTGTTGGTGAAATGCTCGCCATGTACATTTTCTCCGACGCCTCCAATCGGGATCAGACACTTCCATTCGTCACTTGTGCTTACAATACTGCCTCACAAGCCGCCATCGGTTGTTCTCCGTTCTTTCTTCTTGTCTCCTGGATGCCATCCTTCCGTACAACTCCGACAGCTCGGAATGCACTTTTCTCTCTGACGTTGCCCGTCATGCCGAACAGTGCCGCCAGCTGGCTCGCTCTTTAACGAGTACCACTCAACGCCTCCGCACATATGCGAGTGACCACGGCCAGTCCGCCCATGACTTTCCTACTGACTCGCTCGTCTGGTTGTCTGTGCCGGCAGCCTCCAAGTTTGCAGTTAAGTACCTCGGCCCATATTGTGTTTTGGAGCGCACGTCACCTATGAACTATACCGTCGAGCCAGTGACTCCATCTTCGGATCATCGCTGTCAGGGCCGCGAAATTGTTCACGTCAGCCGGCTAAAGCCATACTATGACCCCCTTGTCACCCCTTCGCCCTGAGTCGCGAGGATGGCTCCCTGTTGTCGCCGGGGCAGTTGCAATGAAGACGACAGTGCGCCACCATCGACGACGATGAAGAGGTTCGGCCGGCCTCGGCGACCGGCTGTCGCGCGCGTTTTAGCGCTCGAGCTCGCTCTTGAAGTCCGTAATGATGCCGCCGCTGCTGGGTCAGATTGTGCCACGGTTACGCCGCTAGCCATTTTAGCGTTACAATAAACCGCTCTTCAGTTGAGTAATCTTCACTATGAAAGTAGTTGTTCGCAAATGAACAACGTCGCTCACTTAAAAACTTGCACTTTGTTGCCCAAGCTGCTACACGCTCTTATTAAAGGTAAGAAAATGAGAAAGATCGAATTGTGACCACTGAGTTTCTGCTTCTTGCATCCGCAGTCAGGGTTCACAGCATCATACTGCGATTCATATTAGCTGGCGCACATGCCCTTCAAAAACATCGCCCTTAGCGTTGCGCATCAGTTTTGTGACGCGTGTCCAAAATACAAGTGGCAGGGTGGTGGAAATAGCGTTCAAGTACGTTGCCTTCCAAACAGTAGCTGAGAAATATCCTACTTGGTGCATGGAATATGAAAACAAACTCAAAGTGTTGAAGTTTAATACACCGCCGAAACATGACCATTATTCAGATGAAAGCCGCTTCTCAAAACAGTTCTTCCCTCGAATAGCTCCCTGAGTTCTCATATGTGCCTTTATAAAGTAGCGTATTCATATCATGCAATAAAAGAGGCAAATTTTCAAAAAACCACGTCGCTGCTTTGTGACCGCGACATTTCGAGGATGATAATGTTGTTTCGAACGAGAGAAATTGGTATCCATCATGCGGCAGAAGGAATCGGTAACCTGAACCCTCGGTTAATAAGGACTGGTCGTTCATTCCAATTCCGGCTGTCGTTTAGACATATGAGAGGCAATCTGGTGGTAACAGGAGGCTGTAATCGACCTGAGTGTACTGTTGCCATTTTTGCGCTGTGCAGATGCAAGAGGGGAGATTTGGTGTATGTTCGAGGTGACTCTGGTAAGCCGACTCGGTGATTGTTCATTGCCTGAGAGCGGAATGAGGCTGGACGCTTTCCGGGAAACCCGGCACCGATAGTCTGGTTTGGCTGCTGTAGAACTTTGTGCCTCATTACTTCAGGCGAATGCTCAGGCTGAAGCATGCTACACCACGCTTGTCATAGAAGAGACGCTGGGGCCACAGTCGCTTCAATAAAACTTAGATCTACTGAGCTCACCGCAAGCAGATGCGATTATGATGGGAATGCTACAAACAGTTCCGCTAATGACAAGGTAATACTAAAAATATTATTTTTTTTAACTTTCATCAAATGCTAGGAATTCCACATTCTAAACGCAAATTGTAAGCATGGTGCAATGTCTAACAAAGAGCTTCAGAACAATTTCTACGACCGGCGGTACATTGATGTACTCTGAAATTTGTATTTACCCGACTGCTTAAAACATTTTTGACGTCAGTGGACCAGCGGCTAGATTTTGAACTTGCAGATAACAGTCCAGGCCCTTTTCTTAATTTGTAACAGGCGACAGGTGCAGCGACAGAAAGGCGCGGTCAACGCCTAAGTAGCACTGGAGACGGCCACAGCCACCTCGAAGCCAGAGAATGCGGCAACCACCACTGGGGCAGCAAAACGAGTTTTCCACCTGCATCATGAAATAATCACGCGCAACCAGTACACATTTGTGTATATTAGTTTGTGCATATTACCTAATAGTTTGTTTATATTACCTCTCCCCCTATCCTCAATTCCTATCCCATAATCTCTTTCATTTGATTTCTCCATTCTGCCTGCTATATTTTATTTCCGCTGCCCCAGCTCAGTTGCTTCAGTATCTATGGCAGATGCCCGGGCTAGCAAAAATATGTTCCTTCCTTTTTATTATTATTTTAATAAAACCACTTACTACTATTACTATTTGAATCAATCCTTCGCATGAGAAGGATGCACTAAATTTGGGAAGGAAAGAAAAAACTGCGAGCGTCTATACTGCCAGCACCAGAATGGAGCGCGCAGAGCTTCTAATGTTGTCAGGCCTCAGTAAGCATGTAAGCGCGTGGTTATCGCACAAAGGCTAGCATTCCTCCACCGAGTCTTACAGAGCATATGTGCTTTCATATCTTGTAAAGTGACAGCATTTAGCTGTTAGCAGGACCGATTAAAATATGCGTGCCATAGCCGCAAAATCGCACAACTGATGCTGATGTTCTAAAACTCTCTAACGCCCTTCCTCGCTGGCAGCGCATGAGAAATCAAAGGCACAATCATGACGGCAGCAAAACGCAGTCGATAGAGGCAACTTTTACACTCAAACAAAATGGACGTGAATGACCCTGGTGGTGGCCAACAAGAGCATAAACGTGCAACGGCCATTGATGCGTCTATCAGTAGTGTATGGACATGTACACGAAAATAACCTTGCGCCACCCATTTTCAGCTTGACCTCCGTGTCTCATGTTTGAGAGAAATCTTTCGTCTCAACTGCTGGCAATAATTGTGCTCACAAACCACTCACAGCGGCGTCAGTAGTATGTCGGACTAATTTGTCGCAGACTGGAGCCAGCCATGCAGCGAAATATTAATCAGATCATAATTCGGCGTCAGATTCGAATCAAACACCAGCCTTGGTGTTTTACGAAGCTGGTCCTAATCAAGCGAACTTTGAGCTCACTCATACCAGATATTGCTTGAAAATACAAGCACACAGCTGATACGTAACATGTACGCACGATAATAATGGCGGCGACTAAAGGCAACACATCCCAAGGCTTGTTTGGAGCAATTTCGCTGAAGTGTAAAATATATTATACGGTTCTACTTCAAACTTCAAAGATCCAAGCAAAGAGAAGCTAGATGCGCCAGATATTTAGGAATATGTCAGGAGTCATAGATGCGAACGCGCAATGTCTGCATAGTTGTGGTGTATGTTTTATGGGGGTTTAATTTCCTAAAGCGACTCAGGCTACGAGAGATGCGTAGTGAAGGCCTCCGGAAATTTTGACCACCTGGGGTTCTTTAACGTGCACTGACATCACACAGTACACAGGCCCCTAGAATTTCGCCTCCATCGAAATTCGACCACCGCGGCCGGGATCGAACTCGCGTCTTTCGGGCAGGCAGCCTAGCGCCCTAACAACTCAGCCACCGCGGCGGCTTGCAATGTCTACATAGTCGGCTTGGAAGAGGAAGAGATTTGCATTTTATAAATTTATGCCGAAGAACAAAGAATAAGGATATCAAATGGAAAACATGTTCTCGGAATTCCGCAGTGTTCAGAAACAGCACACAACTAGTGTGATCATTGGAATGGTTACTGAATGAAATATACTATCACGCATTATTCACTGACACAGAAAGCTGCAAAAAAAGTTTCTTCCCACTTCTTCAGCATACAAAACAGTGCAGGTTAAGGTGATGGCATTTTCACCGGGCGAAGAGTCACTGCGTATATACACGGTTAAAGTTCGGCAACCATCTTGGAAAAGCCTGTCATGATTTTTATATCGGCGCTCTTTTACATCATTCATTTTACTCCAAGCGGGCAATACGTTGTTGCAAACATTTTCAAGGCATCGCAGCGTAATCGTCTCAGCGTGTTCGCCAGGAATGCTTCCAGCAAAACTGGCGTAGGGAAAAGCAACCTGGAAAGAAAGCTCATGGAGATGCATGCTACTGGCAGGACCTTTTCATGTGCCCATTACTTTCCGCCCATCTAGAATTTATCGAAGAATTTTCTGGGAAGACACACGTTGCGCTATTAGTTTCACACGTGCAAGGCAGTTTTCAAAAATTCCATCATAAATTGAGGAACCGCACGTCTTTTTTTTTTTGAGAGCACGGCAATTGAGGTGCAAAAGTAGCTTACGGGTCTTTTTTTTTATGTAAAATATGGATGGTCTCTTTGATCTCCAAGAGCAGTGTTAGAGAATTGGAGAGCACGGGGATTGCGTTGCAAAAGTTGCTTACAGGCCTTTGTTTTTATGTAACATATAGATGGTCTCCTTGATCTCCACGAGCAGTGTTGGAGAATTTTGCGGAAATAAAGAAACGACAACGACGTTTTCGGGGCTACAGACACTCGCACCCCGAGAAATTGTCTTTGCTGCTTTTTAAAGGCACGTGCGCTAGAACACATCGCCCCAGATAGACCGGAAGTCACAAATACGCTGGGAGTAAGTGCCGCGAAAAATACGAGGAAATCAACTCCTACTTGTATGTTGTAACTCCACACAGAGCACTACTAAGCAATTCCAGGGCCTATTGATCTTGCCTCCCAGTTCGAGATTAATAGAGAGGTCTTCATGATATGCTCGTGTAAGTTGTTCTAGCCACCCTGATAATGTAAAAACACGGCGCCCAGTCGCAGAGAAGAGAGAGACAAAATAATATTAAAGATCCATTCTGTGAGGGATAGCGAAACAGACTACCGGCTGTCTTCTTTTCGTATTACATTTCCTGAAGAACTTAATTTCCTCCTCAAAGGATCATAAAATGTCTACTTTCTGCTGAAAGCTAGGTCACTCTCTACTGGTGCTGAAATTCCCGGCATCACTTTAGTTCTTTTATATCGCTGAGCTTTCCTAATTGCACATTCAAGCCCTGTTACACAAGAAATTTTGGTAAAAGAGATAAACACCCCTTCACAGTGCTCCAATTTGAAATCCCGATCCCAGCCTTGAAAAGCCGCCACCGGATCGCCTCTCTAAAACAGCGGATGAGCGTAAATGTTTCGCAACTCCAAAAACTACTCTACACAACCTTTCAAATAAAGAAAAGTCAAACATTTCGATTTCTCTTCACACTATACATCTGGGGTGGCTAGCCATAGATCCTTCTGACAAATGTTTGCGAGAAACTCAATTTTTTCAATTGCTGTAACTGTTTGGACATAGATCCAAGCAAGATAAAACTGCAATACCTTTCACAAGATGTTAACGCCAGCCAAAAAGGCGTCAGAAGATAAAGCAGCATGCTACTGTAAAATGTTGGACATACGACTTAATTAAGAGAGCATCATTCTGTATTCAAAATCTCTTACTTGCTTTGCGCCTTTTTCCGCTGTCGTTAACTTTCGCAACCGTGTCGGAATGAGCGCCACATTTTATCTGATTCAGAAAATGCCGCGATGGTTAAGTGACGGTGACAGTAAGCCACTCAAGTTTTGGGGGCTCGTCAAGAAGTTTTCAGGGCCTTCCTACATGGTTAAACATTCCAGTTGAACAGAAGTTAGCCAGCAAATTCGCGGCACCAGACGGGAAGTCTTCGTGCAGAATAGCGGTTATAAATAACCCTGCGGTCGTCTTCCCTGACGAGAGAAAATAATCGGAAGGTTGTTTTTTATTGCTTTCGCATTTATGCAGTGGCGCGGGCGACAAATCTACTCTATGCGTATCAAAAGCAATCCTCTTTAACGGCCGCCGTGTGGGCTGAGTAGTTGTGGTGCTCGGCTACTGGCCCGAAAGACGTGGGTTAGATCCCGGTCACGGCGATCCAATTTCGATGGAGGCGAAATTCTAGAGGCCCGTGCACTGTTCGAAGTCAGAGCACATTAATGAACCCCAGATGGTCGAAATTTCTGAAGCCCTTCACTACGGCGTCCCTTTTGGCCTGAGTCGCTTTGGGACGTTAAGCCCCCATTTAAACAAAAAACGCAGTCAGAGGGAGCTTTGAAACAGCTATATGTTTATGGTCTCCTGAGAATTCAGTTGATTATGTCATTGAGCGACCACAACTAATAGCGTGCTCCTAATATTTCAAGCTCTACCTAAACGTGCTGTGCGCTTTCTATGTTTTATTCCAAACTCCCAAACTGAAATCTAGAGCAGAGCACGCCATTAAATTTAAATCATAAATTAGGCATTCGAAGAACCCATCCGCTGCAAAAGCTTATATTACCGAGATTCGCTGATTTATAGGGTGAATACCTTAGCCGCATAACGACAATCACCACTGCAATGCTACGTATATTATCTGCGTAGAGTCAGTATAAATCGAGAAATCCGCGCAGTTGCAAGGTAGAAAGCAAAAAAAAATTATTCAACGATGTGGAAAAGAATACGCCATTATGAGATGATCTCAATGTGAATTTTTGTTTTTTCAAATTAAATGTCTACAGGTCCTACTTGAGAGGGTAACGCCACGAGCCTTGTTGTCAACAGCCTACCGTAATATTTCTTCCGCAGGAATTATTTCAGCATTGTGTTCAAGGCTAAATATTGTGTTGGCTTCAATGGTACTTCACGGACCGAGTGCGCCAATTAGGTGGTGCGTAGCCTTCAGACAGAAATCCTCAATGTTGGACCAAAACTGCTAAACCGTGCATTTGACATGGAAGAGCTAGGCCTGGACAGTGCTCGTGAGAATACACCATACGCAGGGATCCTCATATGGGCCGTGCTGGAATTACTTGCACCTAATGGAGGAAAAGTGTTGTCAGTGTAAATTCCGGCTGTAATTTGCCGAGAATGACGTCACTCTCCTCCGAAGAAAACGAAAAATAGCGATGAACGCGGTGGCTTGTGTTTCGAGAGATGTAGACTCTTTAAGCACGCGGCTCGTCTAAGTACTTCTCAAATCGACTTCTGCGGCACTCACTTCCACTAACGCAGTAGGTATAAATGATGGTTATAAATGTGTACTGGTCTCTGTAGTTTGCAAGAACCTCATTGATTGAATTTTCTTCGCTCGTGGATTCACCAGAAATTTGTAATAGCAAGAGTGCCTTACGCGGGCACACTGCGACTCGGAGAACCCGCCAATAAAGTAACTACACCGACAATCCAATATAAATATTGTGAGGCAGAAGAACGCACCAGCAAATTCACCTTTTTACTTCAGGTAGGCCGAAGCAGCAGCTACCGACTAGTCACAGCTTAGCAACACTTCGTCTTCTTCGCACGACCCGATGACCGATGATGATTACGCTGAGATGAAGATGAAGGTCACTCACAGTGCTTACAACATTCCCCCTCCCGAACGAAAGCGACCATCCTGGTCGCAAATTAAATCTTAAGGTCGGCGGTTAAAGGGTTTCAAGCGCGACACGTGCACAATCTCGGTGCCGCGACACCGACGATCGCGAACAGGCGATGCAGGTGTGATGAGATAGTTTACAGGGGAAGTTTGTTCCAGAACCGTGTACGGGCCAATAAAACGGCTCAGAAACTTTTCACACAGGCCGGGGATGCGAGTAGGTGTCCAGAGTAGCACTTCGTCTCCAGGGCGGAAAGACACTGAGCGATGAGTCGCATCATACGTGCTTTTCCTGGAAGCTTGAGTGGCTTCAGTTTGAAGGCGGGCACGATCACGGCAGTGGGCGATACGAGACACGAACTGTTCGTGGGAAGGCGCGGCAGAAGGAGTAGAAGCTGTGAAGAAAGATGCTTCGAGGGAGAAGGTAGGATGGCGGCCATAAACAAGAAAAAACGGAGAGTAGGTGGTGGTTCGTTGAACGGCAGTGTTGTAGGCGAAGGTTACAAAGGGGAGTAAAGAGTCCCAGTTGTTGTGCTGAGGGTGAATGTAGGCGGATAGCATATCAGAAAGGGTGCGATGAAAGCGTTCTGTGAGGCCATTGGTCTGAGGGTGGTAAGGAGATGTAGTTTTATGCACCGTGCCTGAAGCATGAAGCACTGCGGCGAGGACGGTGGAGAGGAACGACTTGCCACGATCGCTAAGGAGGAGGCGAGGGGCGCCGTGGCGAAGAAGTATGGTGTGGAGGAAGAAGTTGGCGATTTCGGAAGCGGAGCCGGAAGGAAGTGCTGCGGTTTCAGCGTATCGGGTGAGGTGGTCAACGGCAGTAACGACCCAGCGGTTGCCAGCTGGAGTCAAGGGCAGGGGTCCATACAAGTCGATTCCGACGACTTCGAAAGGTGTGGAAGGACATGGGAGAGGTTGCAAGAGACCGGCAGGAGGCGACGTAGACCGCTTGCGTCGTTGACAAGGGATGCAAGACGCTACGTATTTTAATACTGAGGTTGAAAGGCCAGGCCAGAAGAAACGACGTTTGATGCGGTCATAGGTTTTGTGGTACCCAAGGTGACCTGCGGTGGGGTCGTCGTGGAAGGCTTGTAGAACTTGAGGACGCAGGGAAGAAGGAATTACGGGAACCCATGTGTGGCCCAGTGGGCTGTAGTTGTGCCAAAATAATGTGCCATCCTGTAACTTGAAATTTTTGAGCCGACGACGGAGACGGGCATTTGGAGGTCTAAGAACACCGCTGAGACTATCAATCAGCTTTTGACAGTAAGGGTCAGCACTCTGGTGGTGAGCAAGATTGCAGTGTATATCTGGCATGGGAGCAATAGAGGCGGCGCTCAAAGACTGCATAACTGTAGGGTTTAAATGGCTTGACTCCGTTGGGACAGGAGAGGAATGCGAGGACATGGGTTGCGACGGCAAAGCAATAGGGCAACGAGAGAGAGCGTCGGCGTCCTTGTGCTTCTTGCCCGATTTGTAAGTGACAGTAAAGTCGTACTCTTGAAGGCGGAGGATCCACCGCCCGAGACGACCGGACAGATTTTTCAAAGTGGATAACCAGCATAGGGCGTGGTGGTCAGTGACGACTGTGAAGTGACGGCCGTACAGGTAAGGACGAAACTTCTGAACAGCCCAGACGACGGCGAGACATTCTTGTTCGGTAATAGTGTAGTTTTGTTCCGCAGAAGTCAGAGTTCGGCTCGCATAGGCAACAACATTTTCTGTAGAGGTGTTTTGGCGTTGCAGAAGGACAGCGCCAATGCCATGGCTACTGGCGTCGGTGTGCAAAATTGTCGGTGCTTTATCATCAAAATGGCAGAGGACGGGACCCGAAGTCAGAGCACGCTTCAGAGTTTCAAATGCTTCTTCGCAAGCAGGAGACCAGATGAAAGGCGTGTCGTTGTGAAGAAGCGCATGTAAAGGTGAGGCAATAGAGGCGAAATTGCGGATGAATCTGCGGAAGTATGATGCCAAGCCGAGGAAACTGCGGAGATCTTTGACCCGAGTTGGACGGGGAAAGTGCAGCGCAGCAGCGATTTTTTCAGGGTCAGGCTTAATTCCTTCGCTGCTTACGAGATGGCCAAGAACTTTAATGGATTTTGATGCAAAACGGCATTTCTTCGTGTTTAGCTGTAGGCCAGCGCTGGAAAGTGCTGTCAAAACTTCATCGAGACGAGTAAGGTGATCAGGAAATGACGAAGAAAAAATGACGATGTCATCTAAGTAACAGAGACATGTTTTCCATTTGAGGCCGCGGAGAACTGTGTCAATCATACGCTCGAATGTAGCAGGAGCGTTGCAGAGTCCAAAAGGCATTACATTGAATTCGTATAAACCGTCCGGTGTTGCAAAGGCGGTCTTCTCTTTATCATCTTCATTCATGGGGATCTGCCAGTAGCCTGATCTTAAGTCAAGGCTGGAGAAAAATTGGGCACCTTGCAAACAATCGAGGGCGTCGTCAATTCGAGGGAGGGGATACACATCCTTACGAGTTATTCTGTTTAGAGCACGGTAATCTACACAAAAACGAACCGAACCGTCTTTTTTTTGCACTAGCACAACAGGCGATGACCAGGAACTAGACGATGGGCGTATGATGTTGCGTGCAAGCATGTCAGCAACATTTTCCTGAATAACTTTGCGCTCGGTTGGAGAAACACGATAAGGCCGGCGTCTAACTATGCTTGATTCGTCGGTGAGTATGCGATGCGTTGCTGCAGCGGTTTGACCCAGTGTGCCGGAATTGACGTCGAACGAGTCTGCGTGCTTGTTCAATACAGCGAGCAATGCGTCTGTCTGGTCTGTTGTCAGGTCGGTGCTGATCGTGTGGCGAAGTGCTGCACTGAGCGAGGCAGGGGATGAATCAGAGCGATCGGAGGTGGAAATGGGAAGAAGTGTGACAGGCTGGGCGGAAGCAATTGATGCAACAGTAGAGTCGCGTCGCAGAAGAATGGGCTCTGATGTGGTGTTGAATGCGGCGAGAAGAGAAGAACCGCTGGAGAAGCGAAGAAGGGACACGATGATGATAATACCTCTTGACAGGAGACGAGGGCTGGGTGTAATCAGGACGTCGCCATCGGTGACGGCGTCAGAAGTCACAGATAGAATATCTTCGTTGCCCGGATAGAGGACGTGATCGGCAAGCATAACTACACGGGAAGAAAGTGGTTCTCTATCGGCAAGAATGTTGCATTCAGTGACTTCAATAGTGGGAGGGGAACACGTAATGACTGCTGAGGCGTTTTGGAGGAAATCCCAGCCGAAGATGAGTTGATGGACACAGGAGGATAGGACAGCAAACTCAATGAAGTGCAAGATGCCATCAATGGTGACTCGGGCTGTACACGCTCCACAAGGGTTAATATTCTGTCCATTTGCAGCACGTAAAGGAGGACCGGTATAAGGTGTGCGCACTTTTCGCAGTTTTAAACACAAGTCAAGTTTCATAATAGAAATAGCGGCGCCGGTATCAATTAAAGCTTCCAGTTCATGTCCCTCAAGGAATACAGTCAACATGTTTGATGGGAGCAGCGGAGGAATTGGAGCGACGACAGGCGGTGCAGTTTTACCTCCGGAAACTGCACAGGTTAGTTTTACGTTTGGCGGGCAGAAGCTGAAGATGGAGGGCGAAGGGGCGACGAAGTCCGGCGAAAGGGTGACGGGGAGCGACGACGCGATGGCCGTGCTGTCCGAGACCGGTCAGGAGAAGTCGACGGGGAGGAAGAGGGACGGAGGTCATTATCGGTGTAGTACTGGTGAGGAGGAAGCTGGTAGGCGTCGTCACGTCGAACGTACCCATAGCTCGCACGCTCATCTCGCAGTCGTCGGCGACAAACGCGTGTTACATGGCCGCGGATTCCGCAGTAGAAACATACTGGACGAGGTGGGAGAGGCCGCCAATTACCATACACCGGTGGTCGCGGGGACAGGGCGGCGAGGCTGGGTGGGACGGGTGCGTGATGGACAGGAGGACAAGGAGGAGGAGCCGCAGTGACTTCAGCATACGTCGGAACGTAGGGAGGGGCTGGTGGTTCTGTAGCCATGGGACGATTGAGTGAAGTAAGCTCCTCCTTGATAATGCCACGCAACCCAGTAGATTGAGCAGGTGGGCGTGAGAAGGCAGGAACCGACGAAATATCATTGTGGAGCTCTTCCCGTATTATAGATCGTATGATGGTGCGCAGATCAGTTTCGGGAATTTGGCTCGGATCCCAGGTGTTGTTGAGGCGGCGCGACTGTAGATAGTCAAGTCGCTGGCAAGTGGCACGAATGTCTGCCACCGTGACGGGATTTTGGGCAGCTAGAGCTGCGTAGGCAAAAGAGCCAATTCCTTTTAAAATATGTCCGACACGTTCAGCCTCGACCATGCCATTGTTAACTCGCCGGCAAAGGGCGAGTACGTCCTCAATGTATGATGTGTATGTCTCTCCTGGAAGCTGCACACGGGTCTCTAGCTTCTTTTGAAAAGAGGTCGGACCAGCACCAACAGTTCCAAATATCTGGCGGATCTGTGTCGTGAATTGAGGCCAGTCAGGAATGGCGTCCTCATGGTTGAGGAACCACGTCTTAGCCACGTCACTCAGGTAGAATGAGACGTTGAGTAGCTTCATAGAAGCGTCCCAACCGTTAAAAGCGCTCACCCGATCGTACTGCTGTAGCCAGTCTTCGACGTCGTCACCGCGGAGACCGGCGAAAACCGGAGGGTCGCGCTGACGTGAGGTAACTGACCAAGTTGGGTGGGTCAAATGGTGCTGAGCAAGTGCACCTTGGGACGTCAGTGGTGCAGAGGTGGCATGGGCAGCCGTGGGATGCCCATCGGTAGCTACAGGCGCCGGAACGGTGAGAGCAGGGGGATGTGACTGCGCCATGGCGGTTGATGTGCCGCCAAGAACACGACCGGAACGGAGCTCCAGGGGGTGCCGCGTTGAGGACGCTGGTATCAGGAGTCACCTCCACCACTTGTGAGGCAGAAGAACGCACCAGCAAATTCACCTTTTTACTTCAGGTAGGCCGAAGCAGCAGCTACCGACTAGTCACAGCTTAGCAACACTTCGTCTTCTTCGCACGACCCGATGACCGATGATGATTACGCTGAGATGAAGATGAAGGTCACTCACAGTGCTTACAATATTCATATTTGCCGCGAAGTATTAAGGACTGCAACTCGTTACCTGAAGACGTGCTTGGAAGCAAAAATTTTGGGCATGATTCAGCCAATGCAGTTAACTGTTCTCTTTCAGCTTCATTCCTCCTTGTATGTTGTATTTCCAATTACGTATTC
Organism: Amblyomma americanum; assembly: GCF_052857255.1. Lineage (NCBI taxonomy): Eukaryota > Metazoa > Arthropoda > Arachnida > Ixodida > Ixodidae > Amblyomma > Amblyomma americanum. Next base: position 95,025,100 of record NC_135499.1, on the reverse strand, counting down.
TGACCATGATCTATGCGTTTTTGAATTTTATTGTTGAAAGAACTCACGATGTTATGAATAATATTTGTTTAATAGGATTTTGCCTATCCAGCTTGGACCAAGTGATGTCAGCAGTATCGCGTAAATGAATTATTATAAATTTGAAATCTGCGACGCCACTAAGGGAGCCCAACATCATAGCATATGAGACAAATATACCAGCCTTAACATGAGCACTAAAACTTATTTGCAAAGTGAATTTTTCGTTATCTGAGAATATTTTTTTCTCCTAAATAGAAGTGCGAGCAGTAAAACTCCACTAGCAGTGCAAACTGCATTCAGTTTTTATTTCTTCACTTACTACGGCAACCATAAGTGACGCTACTCAAATGTTTTCGAGGAACAAGCTGATACTACAGCGCTTGGGCTAGTAACTGGAAATAGAAAAGTTCCAGTCGTTCTGGTGTGCTGCAGTGCAACTGTAGAGGCATTTCCACGAAGGTGGGAGAGCTCAAGACCCGACTACGAATTCGCAAGCTCCAGGTATGTTCCATGTTGCTACAAGAAGCAAACGCCTTGCAATCGATTCCAGGCTTCAGTGCCTACATGTCTCCTTCAATGATAGACCGTCGTGTTCAAACTGCTTCTCCTCCTGGAAAGGCAGTGGTGCATGTGGACTCATATTTTCCGCATGTACGCCTTGCTTTCGAAAACTGATGCACGTCGTTTCAAGGGGTAGCTTCAAGTGTCCGTCGGCAGTATCCCGGGAGTCCGATGTTTGTCGGAGGCGACTTTAATGCCCCTCACCAGGACTGGGTGTACCCCACTTCTAGCTTTCGTGGCAGGCGTGTGCGGGACGCCTTCATGGATGCCCAATTTGTGCTGCTCAACCATCGTAGGACAGCAACACGGCAGTGCGTCAAACACGCACTGCTTCCTAGGCTCCAGACTTGACGTGGTGGTCGGGTTCGGGTACTCTCTCCTGGCATATCGAGCCAGACTGCTGGGGAAGTGATCATCACCCTATCATCATCGGTCTTCACACCTCACATTTCCGACCTTTACTCTACAAATGTTCTGCGATCAACTGGGACAGTTTTCGCTTCTGCTTGGACAATCTCTCTTCAGATTCTTCGCCGATCCTTGCTGAGCACATACAAACAGCGCTCAACAGTGCTACAACTACCACCTGGACTGATGTTGGTCGACCGGCACCAGACCTCGGCCTTCTTAGCTTGTGGGCGGCACGCCGTAAAGCCGAGCTGGCTGCTACGCGAGACCCTTCTTCCTCGCAGGCACGTACGCGATTGCACTATCTTACAGCTAAGGCACGCAAATATGAACGCGACTTCCCTCTACGGCAGTTGCACGCCTGGTGCGAACAACTTTCTGCAAAATCCTCGAACGCATCTCTCTGGAGAGCATTCCGTACAATGGAACGCGGTCGCTGTTCTACTGACGCAGCAGCAACCGCATGCTTCGCGGCTAACTTGTCGCCAGATGATTTCGCCAAAGAAGCAGCGCAAAAGTTTTTCCCAAAACACGATGCTGTGCCTTCTTCAGCCGCTAGTTTAAAAATGGCAGGCATCGCAACGACTGCCTGCATATCAAGTGCCGTCTGATGTCGACGCAGACGGAATTACGTGTCCGTTCTATATGCCTGAGCTGCTGGCTGCAATAGATGATGCGAAACGAAAAACAGCGCCCGGCCCAGACAATCTTCACTACGAGGTCAACAAAAACCTGAGTAGCGCTGCACTCGCTCAACTACTAGACACGATAAACAAAGTACAGCTGTATGGCGTCGTGCCCGAGAGCTGGAAATCCGCTTTCATGATCATCCCGAAACCAGGAAAGCCTCCAACGGACGTTGCGAACTTACGACCTATCTCCTTAACTCCTACGCTGTACAAGCTGACAGAGGAAATGCTAGCCTCACGATTTTCCTGGTGGCTAGAGCAGCATGGTTTTTATAACCTCGCACAAATCGGCTTTCGTCCATATATTGGCAACGAGGACGGGTTGGCTGTTTTGGCATCTGCAGTTTTGCCATCTACCTGCAGCCGCAATGTGCGTACTGTTTTAGCAATGCACGTTGAAAAGGCATATGATAACATCAGTGATGCAGCCATTCTGAACTCTATTGACATGCTTCATCTACCCCTGAGAGTGCGTAGTTTTGTCCAATCATTTTTGGAAGACAGAAAATTTGCAATACGCCGCAGCGGCGAAGCGGTCGGTTCAATTGTTCCTCTCTGCGGCGTGCCCCAGGGGTCAGTAATGTCACCGACATTGTTTAATATTGCTTTCATCCCGCTGACTTTGCGAGAACATGACATCCGTGACATAATATTTCTTCAGTACGCTGATGACATGACGGTGTGAAGTGAAGTACTCACAAAGATCTTCGTACTCAGGAGGCTGCCCTTCAATCTGCCTTGGATGTTACCTCTAATTGCTCATCATCCATCGGACTTCAGCTATCCGTGTATAAAACAACATACACTTCGGTCGCCAACCGCTGGGGACGCCGTAAACTTGCTGCAAGTCCAGTCCGTCGTTGCCTATAAGGCACCCGACTACAGGAAAGTCCGAGCATAAAAATCCTTGGCTTAATGATTCACCAATCAGGATCAGCGACTGCATGACTTTCTCATGCAAAAAGGCAAGCTAGTCTGACTTTGGGGTTGATTAGAAGAATAGCTTCTAAAACGGGTGGCGCAGGCTCGTTCGTTGCACGGCAATTGATGAGGGCAGTTCTGCAGCCACGTATTGTTTATCGAGCCCAGTTTCAACATCTTCCAAGAGCCCAATGGGATCGCCTTAAAGCAGTGAACCTAGAGGCTATGAGGACCATTACGTGCCTTCCACGCATCACACCAATAGAATGCGCAGCTGAATACCATTGGTTAGCTGGTGCAGCAGCGCCGTGATGCGCGCAGCCTTAAGGCCAGTATATCGCACTCCACGCATGCACTGAGGACTTAGGCAACGTCACACTCCATTCTTCAGCCGCCAATGCTAATTCTTCTCCCATGAAAGTTTCTTCAGCTCAGTGACAACAAGGCCACAGATAATCGCCGACCAACATCTGCTAATTCGGCATCGTTGCTTCGCCATAAATTTGAGGGACAAGATGCTTGCCTCTCTGAAGGATTGTTTTCTACGCAGACGCAAGCATACAAGCCTGCAAAGCAACACCAGCTATCTACTGCCCGTGCAGACCTGCCCTGAATCATACCTCTAGGTTTCCGCTGACGGAACCCCCTTCGTCTTTTTGTGCTGAGCTCTTGCAGTTCAAGAAGCACTCTGCTCCGTGGCCGCCGTATTTATGCTCCCTGCGGCCCGCGTTGTCATCCGCGCTGACGCCCTTCTAGTTGTCAGGTTGCTACGACGTGTTAGCCGCTGTCCAACGATATGTCAGGACATCCACCGGCTCGCGGCACGGATCCCGTAGCCAGTACTTATTGAGTGGGTCTCACGGGCTATGCTAACCTCTCAAAGCCAGACAGATTTAGCGAACCGCCTTGCGAATCCAGACTCATCATTTCCTCGGCTCCTTCATTTGGACAACTTTACCCTCCTTTCATAAAGAAAGAAATTCCTCCGGCGCCGTACACGTGCTCTCATCCCTCCGTGTACGGTAACCCTCTCCCGCGGTCTTACCCGTGCAGAGGAGGTTGCGCTTAGGAGGATCCGGGTCGATGTTGCCCTCACAGCAGCCATCACTCGGAAGTGGCCTCAGTGCCGAGATTTGTTTTCTTGGCCTGGGTGTCCGACATGTAAACACGAGGACATTGAAGCCAACATTCATAACTTACTGTGGGACTGCCCAGCTCTCAAGCCTACAAGGATCCGGCCACCGAAGGTAGCGGGTCCTTCACCAAGCAACCCTGCTTCATACATAGCCTAGAGACAAGGACCGTACCATCGTTCTCTACTCGACTTCATCAAATCAGCTAGCCTTCTTCCATTCATTTAATCACTACTACATCTTTCAACACACCTTCACCCAACATTGATGCCCTGGGGCAATAAATTTTGCTTAAAAAACAAACTGGGCATCTGTTTCCTTTCATTCCTTTCATAAAGATTCTAAAACTGATTTTTTATTATTTTCATAGGCTAATTTATCAAAGTGCTTAATATAATGTAGCTCTTCAATGACAGGTAAAATGGAGATCAGCTCGCAAGGTCAGTCGATGCTGGTGGCGCAGAGTTCTTACCAGGGCAAAGAAGGTGCAGTATTTGCCACCGACATTGCAAATGAATCCTTCTGTTAGAAAAAAAAATGGCAAGGAGAGTCTGATTTAACGTGCTAGAGTCACCGTAGTGGAGGGCACAGAAATAATTTAGAAACACGCCGAGACGCACGCGGGAAAAAAACTGTGCATTTGCACAGCACGCATGCATTTATACTGCAGCAAAACAGTAAAAATTATAAGGCCTTATTTTTGCGGGTAGCAAAAACTTGCACCTATACGGAAACTCAGACTGCAAGCTAGCATGTACAATGAATTTCATCCTCTTGTATGTATCTCCCAACGGAAGGACTGCGCATTTCAGTGCGTAATAGCATCCATAGTAAGGTGGATAAGATACACGGCCTATACAGCAGAAGATGGAGCAAACAAAATTTGGCTCTTTAAATGGAGATGATATCAGTCACCTTCGCTAATACTGTAAATTAGGATTGCTCCGCAAAATCTTCTTTGTGGCCTAAAGGATTTTGGCATTCATTCGTTTACTTACATAGGAAACCATCAAGCTGTATTATAAAAATTCTTAGACTCAACAAATTAAATTTAACCTGAAATAAAAAAAATCACGTTTAACAGCGAATTTCTGGTATCAGACCGTGTTTATTTAAACATTTTCTCCGCAGAAATAGAAATGTACAGCATACGCGGCCACGTCACCACTGCTGACATCGCCTGCGTTGTTCCGCTTCCATGCAAAGCCATTAACTACAGTTACCTGGCAGAAATAAAGAAAAGTCACATCGAATAGACTTTTATAACAGGATTTGTGTTCGCTGAATTTGTTTGATTTCAGCGCATGAAGCTCGCAGGTGCCCATTCATGGCTCACTCTAGGTTCCCTTTAGAAGCTCCCAAGCATCGCCCGTAGCTGATTTTCGTCTGTCGCAGAAACTACAGATGGCCTTCACGTGTCATCAAATTATCTGGTTGATGTAGACTATATGTTTATTTTATTGCATGTATTTTTCTAGCAGAGCATGCACTGTGGCTCATTTTATATCTCTATTTCAGTTCAGTTCAGTTCACCTCACTGTGAACATTTCAACATTCAGCATTTCACAACGTTGACAAAGCTCCTAAAAAAAAGCTGTAAGGACAACTTGAGGAAGTCGGGGACAGTTCCAAGTAATTTGAAGATTACAGAGGAACCGTTTTTCTCACTCATCTCGAAGCGGAGAAGTTATAGAGATGCTACAAGAGCTATTAAAATGAGAAAGAAACAATTTTTTTCTGCATATTTTTAGAACCGCCGCACTTGTTCATGCTCACATTTATTAACCTTTTCATCTCTAATCGCCATTTTATGATGCGTACAGCTCAACTGGTTGCTCTTCAAAAATAAGAAGCAGGTATAACTGACAGTCGTATAACCATTGTGCTTTCAGTTGTTTTCTTGTTGTGACGTTCGAATTCTAAGCGCTCCTAATGAACCATTTGTTTAAAAATATAGAGTGGTGTACGCCCTTCCAATTTTTTAACATGAACGCACGAGCGCCGACTGCTTGGCGCAACTGTGCCGAGGCGAAGCATATCAGAAATCGGGAGAGGGAGAGAACAATATGCGCCCAACATGCGGCTGTAGCTGACGTCGTCTGCTTGGCTGTTCTGTTTCGTGCGAAACAACCGCTGCGAAGTAACCCGAGCAGCTGGCCCAGTGTTGGCAGTGAATGGTTTCACACTCTGTTTTGTAGAACCAGTTTGTGCCAATATATTTACAATATTAGACCGATTATCTGTGCTGCTATAGGAAGTTTTATGGCCGAGTTCTGAGAGCGTTTGTTTCGTATTCTATCTGCTGCGTGTTTGTGGCTCTAGTGGAGTGACGAAATCACGTAGCGTACGGATCACGACTCTAGGCCTCGGTTGCATTTTTGGAACATAGAGGGTCCTCCTCAATCGGTCTGTCGTAAGTAACAATTGCAACTAGTTTCTTGGGCATGCTGGGTTGTTCCGAAATGTACCCTCTTTTCAGAATCACCCACGCTATATGCAGCGGATAAAAACAATTGCTCGCATCTTCTTGGGGCTCCGATACATAACAGCCTATAATCGGCAGGGGTTGCTTCGCACTAAAGAGAACAGCCTAGCAGACGACGCTTACTCTAGCAGCACGAAGCGCGGGCATGCTCTTGCCTCGCACGCTTTCTCCTCTCCAGCTTCTTCCACACCAGCAGCTCCGGGAAGTCAACGCTCGCGCGTTCATGTTTGAAAATTGAAATGGTGTACATTTTGGCGTGTTGTGTACCCAGGCGAAAAGGAACGATTGCTGTTAAATTACTTCAGCATGTCCGTATTAGAGCTTGCTTACCTGTTTTTAAATGTGCGTTTTATTTAAAGAGGTGGTTGTTGGTAATGACTCAATAATTAATTCATAGGAAGAGGGAGGCGAAATAATCCCTGCAAAGGGACGTATCTGTCAAACTAATACGGCCAAAAAGAAGCAACATATATGACATGTGCATAGCACAAATTCAAGCAGTTTTATTTCCTTGAAATCAAGTCTATTACGCACTTTTGCAGCACTTACCTAAGCTGAAATGTACCAACTCGGCCAAAAAACAGGCCCTACTACCTGTTATAAACAGGCCCTACCCCTACACTGCACAAGCTCAGAAAATATAGGGGCCCGTTTCTAGTTTTCATGGCTGCCACTACGATAAGTGTAGTTCTGTACAAAAAAATGGCAGTTGCTTAGCTCGGCTTTGCTTGGATATGCGTAACAAGAGGTTCGTTTCACTGGCTGAGCTTGTTTTGCGGGAACTCGAATGGTGTGATCAGTCACACGACGGGTCTTCATGTCCACTTCTGTCGCTACCCGCTGAGTGACGCCTTCGATAGGTTCCATCTCGGCGGCTATGCGCCGTCTATTGCGCTCGGCAGTCTGGCGTCTCCGTTTGGCAAGGCGTTCCTCTCTCTGTTCAGGCGTCTCCGCTGCTCTCTTCGCCTTCTGACGCTCATCCTCTCTGTTGAGTAGCCAACTGCCGGGCAACAACCTCAGGATCGGAACAGTTAATCTTCTTTTGTCTATACCGCAGTTTCGCAGCGGCTGGACTCTCCTTCTCTGCATGCATGTCAAACGTTGTGATACAGACGCCTATTACATCTCCGTATTTTATACGCAATGCTGCGCATGCGACGCGCGGTTCGGGTGATAGAGCGGCGTGCGGCGAGGCGGCGACGAAGAACGCGGCGCCGCTGTGCGGTCTCTCTGGTCACCACGGTATCGGCACATGCGCACAGGTGCTCATCCGCGTGACGTCACGCTTGGCTCTCACGGTGCAGCGGGCGCGCGGCCGCGGCGATGGCGAAGCGCACGCTGCACCTTGCCGCTCTCCGGTTGCCATGGTAACGGCTCATGCGCACAGCTTTCCTCTCCCATGTACCGCGAAATGCTCGGCTGGTAGCCCAGTGTAGCTCTCGCTACAAAAATTACCACGGGAATATAGAGTACCTCGTCATGGCTCCGATTTTCTATAGCCAGCAGAAGTAGTTCATGTCAGCGTAGGAACGGTTTTATTATCCAAATTCTACTGTGATAAGAGCGAGCGCTGCAGGCGTTGATACGCTGAGTGTATAGTTTTTTCTTAATATTCGGTGATAAACTCACCTCTCGGTCAGGCATTGTTCACTACTTGCATGCCTACAAAAAGCACTTGTGGATGCTCAGGGGAAAACCGCTTCAGTGCTCTAAACACTTTGACGAAGCCCATATGTCGTAGAGATGTCATTGTATGAGGGCTGTACCAGATTACGTTGAAGCTAACAGCCAATAATCATGCTTTATATAACCTTATTAAAATACACATGTTTTCCCTCTCCTGCTTGAAACATTTCGAACCGCAAATGCGGGTGGAATCACGTTTCCAGCAGAGCTGGCGCACGGTAAAAAGGTAGGTCATCGTTTTTCTCCTCCTTGCAGGTGCTCCATCTCCCCGCGCCGAGCTAGACAACACGAAGAAGTGGGGAAGGAAAGAAGACATCCATCACTTTCGGTACGCTTCCCTTATGGCACCGCAGGCCCAAGTTCGCGAAGCAAATGAAAATGATGATCCCGCTGGATGATCGGGAGCGGTGGGCGGAATGCCGAACCCGAAGGTGCCGTGATCTCCATGCGTAATGATTCTTCGAGCGTGCGCCATCTCCGCGCGACGGCGAATGGAGACGCAGCCAACGCCCCTGCGGAACCATTCAAATCTCGTGTGCGGCCGCGCGCTCTGCACGTATAGAATGAGGTGCCTTTGCGTTGCTTTCCTGTCGCGTGTTTCTTTTTTTTTACGATGGAGACCAAAAAGGTACATGGATGAAGATCTAATCGCGCATATTAAGAGAAGAAGAGAAGTCAGAGCTTAGCCCACTAATACGGTATGGTGAAAGAGCTGACTGGCCGTTCTGTTTTCTCTGTTCCTGATTTCGAGGAGACTGAGTTACAGGCACGGCCCTCATTCGTTTCCAGAAACATGACTCCCGGGCCCGTGTTCATGGCTCGGGCTCATATGCTCGTTGATTTTGTTCTAGATGGCTATTACAATAAAGCTACCCCGGAACCATTATTCATGCGTCATTATACACTGGGAAGAAAAATCACGGCGGGAACTTAAGACGTGCTTTGGAAGCGAAAGCACTGTTTTTATTTTCTTTTCTCTTTATATTTTTACTCGTTATTTAGCTTGAAATTCTTCTCTTCCCTTATAATGAAGCACCTACTCATCAGCTTAAAGCAGTAAGGCAAAGCATATATTAGTATTACATTTGTTCGTCAAAAAGTGACGTGGTTTGGGTTGCGTGCTCGGCACGCAATATGAAAGTCCTAGGTGCAATTCCCCGCTGCTTCGGAAGAAGTTTTATTTTTCTTCGATACCGCGGTGACGTAATCTGGGATTTTTGGGACCAGTTCTGCTGGTCAACGCCGACGCCGGGTTTCTTTGCCGATCAGCCACATAGTGCTTTCGCATTAAAACATGAACACTTTTATAATGTATTCCGCTCTACGGGAGACCAGACGACCGGATCAAGACTGGCTGCCTGTCCCATCTGTTCTCAGTATGCTGCAACGTGTGCAGGCACAATTGGTGGTAACCAGATGGGTGGCTAGGATTAAAGGAGAAGAAATGCAGAAAACTTTTACTACAAATCTATCACTGCGAAAGCACGAATTTGTGCTACGCAGAATACGACGATGAACGGGCGGTGCCACGGGAGGAAGCGCTCGCGCTATGCCGGCTTCGAACAAACAGCTCAAGATTTTGCTCTGGTTAGGTACACACTGGATTATTGCTTGCGCACTAATAAATATTAATGCAGAGAATAAATCGAGGGTAGTTGGGTGGGTCCTCATTCCAGGAGGCGATGGGCTTTTGACGCCGCTCTTGCCCTGCTCACCAGCAACAGTTAGTATTGCGGGTGTCAACTGGACAGCGCCGCCTCTCTGTCCTCAGTTGATGGGTTATTGAATCTCGCGTCATGTGAAATGTTCGGAAACGTCAATACCATGCGATATAAATTGAAAATATATAGCCGAATTGGACTATGTTGCTATCAATCGGAACATTCCTTAGCGCTCCTAGCATCACGACCAGACATCCTGAGGTTTTTTTTTTCTCTACATTAGTGAAATTCTTCTTGCGCCTCAGTTTTATCCGCACTTCACTGATATTTAGGGGCAATATATTGATGTACTTCATCAAGAACATTAATCTAATCCTTGTTTTCTTGTTGTAACAACTATTGCGGATTCTCTTCTGTGCATTCTCTACAGCGTATGTACCGGACCGGACACTTGCAGTCAATCTTAATTAAAAGTGTGTTGTTTTCGGTTTTCATGAAACTCTCAGAAACAGTGTGCCATGTGACGGGCAGGCTGATCTGTATAAATTGCAATTATTGCAAGAAAGCCAAACAGAAAAAGAACCGATCGCTAAAACAGGGCCAGGTTACGCGATGGACGCCAGTGCTGGCAACAGTTAACAGCTTCGTGCCCCTCTTCAAATATTTTTTTCACGTTAGTTACATATTTCTTTACTTCTGCCCTGTTCTCGCTAACGCTGCTTTAGAAATACGCTGCGCTCTATGTGGGAACAAAACTTAACACCGAGAGGAGATAAACAAATTTTTTATCCGTTAGTGCGTTTCAGTTTAATGTTGTATCAAGCACCCACATGGCATTTTTTTATGTATTTGGATATAACCATTTCCTTCGGAACATCACCGATGATGCAAAACCAGAAAGGTTCAGCCCCGCCACGGGGGGTGAGTGGCTGTGGCGTTCAGCTCTTGCGCCGTAAGCTGCAGCCAGGGGTAGACATCTCGAGGCCGAAGCCAATTTTCAATAGAGGAAAAATACAGCAGCAACTATGTGCCGTGCGGCGTTCGCATATGTTAAAGATCCCCAGGTGCTCAAATTTTTTCCGTAGCTCTCTTCAATAATGGCCTTCGGAGTGCACTAGCAGCTTCGGCAGGTGAAACCACTGACACCATCCTAGGCAGATTTCAGTTAACGGCCGTTGAATAGAGGTAAAGTTAATGGTAACGATAATTTAAATGTGTGCATGTTTCCGCACCAAAACCACAGGGCTACGCCATTAGGCGTGTCATTGCAGAGTGCTTGAGGACGTCTATAATCTGGGAAGCTTCAAATGCGCCTCATTCTGGAAGGAAATTGATTTTGCCCTCTTAAAGCTTGCGGCGTGAAAAAGCGGCCACAAACTCAACCAGAATGCTGTACCGCAAAGGCAGGAGAGCAGATTTATGGTTGATTCTTACGAACAACACTCGCTAATGCATGAAATAATTAATACTCGAACCTGGTATTTGTTTTTCGCTACTAATACAGACTTCAATGCTTTTATTTCACTTTTTCTTGTAATAATAGCACCTGCATTAATTGGGACGATCATATCTGAGGTATCGAATCTCAGTTCTTTTCACAGTAAACGGCTATTTATTCCACTTTTGTAACGCGCCAAAGGGTTTCTTATCTACCCCATAATCAACACCGTTTGAAGAACAACATCAGGAGCTTCATGAAAGAATAATTCATGTATGCGGCATTTTCAAATCAACCGGCCTCTTTCCTTGGCTTTCAGAATCACCATCGCCCGCCGGTGCTTCTGCTTCCTTGCAATGGCAAACGTGACGCAGAAAACGGATGAGGAAAAATGCCTCCGAAGGAAGCTAATTCTTTTTGATAGGCTCTCAGTCGCGCCGTAACACTGGCTGGTTCTTCGCAGGCAATATTATTGAAGGTAAAGAAATGATATAAAATTTCTGATACGACATGGGATTGGCAAAAACTTTCCAGAAAACTGGCACCTGGGATCCTCCTTTTTTCAATTCCTTTCGCGTATACAAAACAGAATCATTTTGGACGTCTGTCACGGACAAGGCAACAAAACAGCCGCGCAGACTCACAACTGAAGACAGACAACAGGAAAGGAGAAGACAAACAAAGGAGCCGTGAAGGAGATCCTGCATACACAGACTTGAAAAAAGAGCAGATATTCGAAGATGGACAGGCTACACTCTTGCCAATATATCGCAATCATCCGCAACTGCTCGGTCTCAGCTGTGCCGATCAGAGGTAACGACGAGGGCACAGTGGCCTTGCAGAGGCATGGTCCCCGACCTATATGCCGCATGGCAACGCGGAGAGCGTTTGCGTTCATGTGAATTCCAGTGCAACCAGGTAAAGCTTGTTAGAGGCGAGTTTTTTGAAGAAGTAAACTACTCTCTGGGCAGAATTTCAGTGTTCTTTTCTGCATCAGCGGTGTATCGCCAAGCGGGGAGTAAAATAAATGCAGGGCCATAATAGTGAATATACTAACCATCGTGAAAACCCATTTTAACTGCACAACGTTACCAGTACGGCCTAAGGTGGCGGGTTTCCACCACCGCGCTGGCTGTACTGCGAAGGAGGCGAAATACACATCCAACCTTCGTTGTTTGCGATATTAGCACCCGGTAATAAATCTCAGGTGGCTAAATTATAAATGTTCACTTCACTATGACGCCTCTTATAGCCATGTGCCGCTTCGGCACCTCAAACCTCACAAGATAAATTATACAATGCATCTAATATAACTACTGTAGATATATTCTCCGTAGTTTCATTTCGCGTCGATTAGAGTACTCATTCTGCTACAGTACTAGATACGACAGGCGTAGACCAAACGCATGTTTTCAAAAAAACTGAAGGTACTTGCACACAAATATTTCGCATGATGATGAAGATACAGTGAAGGGAGCACTGAAACCCTTGTATCTGTAATGGGCGGGCGATCTGGGCATGAGATATAATTTTCTAAAGACCGAGAAATTTACTTTCTATAAGAAAATAAAGCTTCAAATAAATCACCATTAAAATTTATTGATGATTTGAGCAATTTTGTTTAAATATACGCGATGTGTAAACATTTTAGGAAACAGCGCTCTCAAGATGAATGAGATTAGCAGTAACTTTGGTTCTAAGTGTACTTATTGCACATAAATAATAAAAGGTGGATTGAATTTGTGCATTTTCAATCACTACATGTGGCTAGTTTGTGTCGAGAGCCCACAGAAGGAAGCAAGCAAAAAAGAAAAACATCTTTCGTGCATCCTTTCTAATCATCTGTGTACTATCATGATAGAAAGAAACGTGAACAACGCAGCGCCTACGCGCTGCGCTGTTCGGATTTATTTTCACCACGCTTTTACCTGGGTGGTAGGAAAAAGACGTTGGAGTCTTCCTAGACGGCAACACGGATGACTCTACCGTCTTTTTTCTACCACCGAAGTAGAAGCATGATGAAAGACATGTGAACAGTGAAGCATCTAGGCTCCGCTCTGTTTGCGTTTCTTTCCATCACCTCTCTACATGAGAGATAACACTCATGTTGGATGGAGACGGAATGGTGCCTGTTTTACCTATTCTCAAATAACTGATCGACGGCCGCCCTCCTAATTCGGCCGAAAATTTGAGCGACACAATTTGTTTTACTGTTATAGGATCCACTTAAGCACTCCTACAAAATATGGCAAAATAGCGTTCATTTCTGCTTCTTTTCACTGCACACGGTTGGGAAAGCGAAGTGAACGCACCTCACCTATCACACATATTGAAGTGCTAATGGCTGAACCCAAAGAATGAAGCACAAAACAAAATTAGTACTGGCTGTCAGAAGTCTGTTGTGCATTGTTGTATGTAATATTTCTGAATATATGAAACTGCATTCTGAATTTTCTTCGAATATTTCATGGGGTGAATGCGCCCGATGCTTGTAGTGCCTCGCAGAAATAATGCGCTACGCGCAGCCGCTCCTCAGTTATGACGCACTGATGGTCGAAAACGCGGCATGGGGTCAATCAGTCGTGAAAGAGGCAGCCACGGGTTTGTCGTTGATTTTATTTACATACCGTCTGCCGTATTGAGAGTCCTTGAGTTTCTTCGTCCCACTTGATTGTAGCCGTCTACTTCATAATAACAATAAAAGAAAATAATTTCATCGTGCAGACTACTCCAACAAGAGTCCACACAGCTAAAATTTTGTCCCCCACTCCTCACAATAATTTCTCAAATCAATAAAAACTAGGGTTATGAATAAGGCTGTTAATTCAAAGCCAGACACTTCTGCTCTGTAACGTTGGCCGGAACTGCAGTTGGCATAACCGATGCTCTTCGAGGGAACATCTCGCAGCAAGAGCCGCAGTGATGTCAGCTTGACAGACGTGTCCCAAGAAAAAGCTGACAGTAATGACACTCAGCGTCAGTCTGCATCCAGCACTACATTCATTGTCTTTTCTAACTCAGGTTTTAGTGCGACCAAAACATTATGAAGACGACCACGACAGCGCTGGTCGGCAGGGGGAGTTGTTTCCGTTCAGAAATTTTGCTGGGCGTGGAAAAAGGCTGTGGGAAACTATTTTCAGAAAATCGGTAGGTAATTCCACGCATATTTACCACGAAGTGTCAAACTGAAGTCAGTTCAACATGTTGAGCTGCAAGCTAATGAGCGGCACAACGACAAGTGCTGACATCAACACATGGGGCTACACTTAGGTTGTTACAGGTGGTGTCGTGTGACGCGTGAATGCACAGTCCTCGAAATCAGGTGTCGTCAGACCACGCGTTGTGTTATGCCCCCATGATGGAAGGACGTATTCCAAGAAAGAATGCCTTGTGTAGACCTGAATGCCCGTTTCTTCGAAGGTTTTTATTTTCATACCTACGTTGGAGTCAATAGGACGTTGGTGTAAGACCGATTCCTTGCAACGAAATCACTGCTGCCGTACAGAATATCTTCCGCTTAATTCAACCTTTAAACTTATTTGTACTTGCTAAAATTAATTAGATAAAAACTAAGTCATCGTTAACCGGAAAGCCTAACTGCCAAATTAACTTGTTCTTCGTCCAACATGTCGTCATTTAAAGAGAACTGAAAATTAAGGCGGATATGAGAGAACAACAGGAGGAGCTTTCCTTGAATTTCATTTCAGCAGGGTTATGCAGCAAAACATCTAGCACAATAAAATGGCCAATACAAAGACAGTACGACAGGCTACAGAAAGTTATATTCCGGATCAGCGCCTCGTATTTTTTTAGGGCACGTAAAGGCTGCGTACATTCACGCAGGAGCGGATCCTTTGTTGCAGAAAGCAATGGTTCTTTAATGTAAGGGAGTCAGCGAGAGAAAAATAGAAAATTAAAAGCGTCTCATATGAAGATTGCTTACCAATTCTCACGCCATCTACACCTTCGCTGACGCGAGCATCCTCTTTGGGCTTTGCCAGTGCTGAGGAGATTCCTTTATAAAGCTGCCGTCCTTATAATCCGTTCGTGCTGGGGCTCTGCAAGTGGCCCTGCGGAGGATGAAAAGACTGAGTAGTGTCCTCTTTTGCGAACAGGTTGCGTCTCAAGATAAGTCTTATGTTTCGTTCGCGCATGGGTTCAAGTGGTACATACCTGACAGCTGCCTATTCTGAAGGATGCTCTCTGCTTCGGGTGCACTTGACACATCGTGATTCAGCGAACATAAAGCAAGCAACAAAAATCTAATTAAATGAAGTTGCAGGCTTCTTTCAGAGCTCACCGAAAATCGTATCGCTGCTTGAAAGAGGCAAAACAAACAGTTTACATGGGTCTTGAGTTTTCTGCAAAGCAGCACGTGCCTATCGGCGTTAAGACGAAAGGTTTTCCAAGGTTTAGGAAAGACTGTTACTTCGTTCAAACTTCGGCTGTTTGAGTAGTACACACCCTTGAAAATCACGCAGCCATGCTTCGGCCGACCACCTGGAATGCGATAAAGTTCTGCACTAATTCAGCCGGCCCTTCTCGAATGTGTTCGCAAAATTGAATTTTATTAGTGCAGTTTCTGACACGCATTGAAGATAATGTCCTCCACAGTTTGCTGTTTTGTCTAGTTCTTCAAAACTGCACCAACCAGCCCTCATTTACGCTCTTCTGGAAGACAATATAAGTCACTAAAATTAAAATACTCTCAACTAAATACTTATTAGGTGATACATAGAGTACTGAACTACTGTTCTGGCCTTGAGACAGAGATGTTAGGCAATCACTCTAGGCGAAGTATTTTGAAGCAAAAAAATGACAACTGCACTTTGTATTAGCAAATATTTTGTCTCTTGTGTGTCGGATAGAGCCTCACGAAAACAGAAACAATGTGGGTCAAACCGGGTCAGCGTAAAGGATCAGCAATTTGGATGGGGTCTTGCACACAAAGCTGCCAGAGTCCTTTATTTTGCGATCACAGCCTTCGGGAATGCGAAAGGTGGCCAAAAGCTTGTGCGCAGGAGGGCATGTGTTACAAGCGTAGCCCAATGTGAAAAACGTAAGGCAGAGAGATTAGGACTCAGAGCGGCCGATGGCGCACTTCACTTTACAAGACGAGTCGACAATGCGCGCAGGGGCGCTGGCATGGTTGTCACCAACTCAAGGCCACAGCAGGGGCGAGTTGTGCTCGTCAGAACGGTACCATACAGGCAGAGGGAAACGCGCACAGCGCGAGCATTCT
This sequence comes from Amblyomma americanum, assembly GCF_052857255.1. Taxonomy (NCBI): domain Eukaryota; kingdom Metazoa; phylum Arthropoda; class Arachnida; order Ixodida; family Ixodidae; genus Amblyomma; species Amblyomma americanum. Next base: position 95,008,855 of record NC_135499.1, on the reverse strand, counting down.
CGAGCGGAAGCTGCTGAGGCGGATTTCTTGTACGACCGAAACAAAAAAGAACCGGCTTCACATGCTTCAAACAGCGCAGAGAGCTTGGCGTGCAATTCAGTGGATTGGCTACGAGTTTCTGACTAGAGCGAAGTTGAAGTGGCTAATATTTGGCAGTCCTTCCGTTTTCTTTTTTTTGTTCGCGTTTATTCGTCTTTGTAATGACGGCTACCGGTAGAAAAAAGGAAAAAAAGGAGGGAGAATGGTCGTTTAGAGTGGAGCATGGCGGGAAGCCCAGAGAAGATGCGCGTAGGGGTTGGGAGAGATTTTTGGGGGATTCCGCTGCTTATTTTGTTCTGTGCTGGTCGGTAGCCTAAGCGGCTCTGGAAGCGCACCCAGCACCTCCACCAGATTTGTCTCGAATGTTACGCACCACACAATCGGGCACAGTAGAACTACTCCAGGCTGCCGAGCGGCCGCAAGCAAGATGGAGAACTTCTGTTTCGTCCACTTCTACACTTCAGCTTCCTCTACATCTGAGCTGAATCAATATTTTCTTTGTAAGAGAGGTAATGACACTGTCTAAGTTTAACGGCGCTGCGCACCATTAAACAGAACAAACATTTTTAAATTTTGGTGTTACTGACTGCCTGCGTGCCCCGCCCCATCAACGCGTATCGGGAACTCTGGGGACGTGAACAGTAAACAAGAAATAGCTGGTGCTGGTGCACTAAAACGTGACGTGGACGGCGAAGTCTCTGAAATAAACAGCTCGCCATGGGAATATAAATCAAGCGATGTACTTTGTCGAAGGCTTAAATCTAAAGAGAGCGATTTTAAGAGCGCTGAGTGGTTCTCGAGTCAGATGATGATGGTGAGAACATTTGTTGAAAACGAAGAAAGACTTAGGTTACGGAAAGACTGATCGCGTCCCTAGTGTGGGACATTTTTGGCAGAAGCCGCTGCCCGTGCTCTCGAGGTCCGGGCTCGATGCAGCCTCCTCTCAGCTCTCCCACATTGGCTGGCTTATTGTATCAAGGCTGTTATTTCCTGATAAGCCCACATCATATGGTATAAGTCTTCGTTCTGCCCCCAACATTTCCAATGCAATGAAAAAGACTTGAGCCTGATGATGTGAAGCTGAGGTGGGGTATTAAATGCATATTTTTCAGCCTCCGGAGGTGATCTTTTTTTACTTATTGAGACCCTTAGCGCGCACCAGGAGTCTGCAAGGGATTATGTAGAAGGTTTCCTGGTAAAAAAAGCTCGGGCGGAAGCGCGTGCACGCTCATCTCCCAAAACTCAGGTGACCTGGCGCCAATGTCGACTTGTCCGTACAAATCGAATCCAAGATTGACTGAATTTTGCTGTCAAGCGGCATGATTGTACCACGCATGTAATTTCTATAAGCCACTTGGGAATCTTTGATAATGTATTCCGATGCGCAGTGTGTCGCGAATAGGTCTATGGCCACTTCCCTCATTGCCAAGATTTCCCCGCTGCAAACTGAAAGCCGTCTTCTACATGCAATTGGTGCATCACTGAGATGGTCGTTATCCCCTCTAAAGGACCCGCAGCGTCCACGAAAAGGACTCTCTCTTACATTGAACACCGCTTGTTCACCATCTTGCTCTTCGCCACTCTTCTCGCTTGATGATGCTTGCGGTGTGAATGCTTTCAAGAAGCGAAAGCTTAAGGGACACTATGTTGCCCTCTTATGCGTTAACGGAGCGAGAGAACAGGACACTTTGTCCACAGTGGGGCAAAACTTTCGAAACTAACTTTCTCGCTTATTAGAATAATAACCTCAATAATACATCAAAATGGAAAGGTTCCCGAGCTGAATGCAAATCATGATGAAACTAGCGCGACGGACGAAGATAACGCGGTGAAGTGTTACACGACGCGAGCGTTTTTCGCAATTAAATATTACTTTAAGAACAAGGAACACACAAACACACCGCATAGAAAAATACCAAGAAGAAAATAATATGAAGACAAACAAAAGTAAAAAGGCGAACGACAGAAAACAAAAAATGAGCACCGTGAAAGATGTTCGCCTACAAAGAAATGCAGAGAAACGAGACAGAAGATACTATATGAAGGCAGCACCGCAATCACTGTCAAGGAAGATAAACTAAAAAGAAGATTCTTCCGCGTGCTGTCTAAACTTATCAATGCCTTTGCAGTCAGCGAAAATAACGGCTTACTTAAAAAGATTTTGCTTGACTTGATATGAAAAAGCCTCGATAATTTCATGTCGAACACCTGTTTTTTTTTCATGTTGACCCCTGAGTTTTGTTCAAATGCCTGTTTATTCGAAAAAGGACATGCAATATTTACAATCGCGACAATGGTCAGCCACATAGAATGATAGATTGGACAGCGAAGCTTCTCTTAGAGCTTCATAGCTAATTTAATTTTAGCTGGTTGTCTGCGCTTGAGTGGGTGCTAATGAGTAATTGCTCCCTTATTGCAGATATTGTTTTCATTCCGCTGCGTTGAACGCCTGCCTAGCTGCACGTGAAATAAAAATTCCATACTTTACTGACGTTCTTATTTGTGACTTTCGGATGTGCACCTTTCCTGGGAGAGCACTGTGGCCTTTCGAATCTCCATAGCTCAATTTTTTTATGCATATGCGAGCATTTACTTCGACAAGCAATGTCAAAACCACAAAATATATCGTGCTTGGGATAGCGCTTATGAATGTAATTTTTTCATATATGATTTTGCTCTGAGAATCAATATTTTCACGTAGTGGTGACTACAGTTCGAAGACCAAGAAGACAACGAAAAAGCGTTTCATACAAAACTCTTTATTTTGGACGACTTGAGCAAGCCAAGAACTGAATGACTGGGCGGCGGCGTAGCAACAAGCGTGCTCGGCGGTCGTCGAACAGAATGCCTGCCGCTGTCGACCGTGTCAAATTTAAAGCTAGCAGCAAAATCTCGAGATACTGTGTGCAAGGTAACTATAACAGAGCGCAACAATCTAGAAACGGCCCCGCTTGAATGCAATCAATCGAGATAAACATGGTCGCGTCTTGCATCCAAACAAGCAATAAAGACGCTTGTCGGCACCTTCGAAGAATGAACGAACAAACTGTACGAAGATTCGCGGCAATACTCCCGTCTCAAAGAAGCAAAGACCCGGTGCATTAAAACAAATAAGGTGACTAGAAACAAATAAAACGGAGTTTGCACAGAAAACACTGAAAGTGGAAAGCCAGCGTTCTTAAGCGAGTAATATGTTTTTAGACGGACATGGACAACTTCTGGTCGTACTCGACGTCGCTTGGATCCAGTCATTATCTCAGAGACGACCTCAGAGCCGAGTTTACCTAGCCGACGAAGAACCTTTTATTAGCCGAAATAGCCGCGAAAGTTTTTCACTCAATCCGCGTCCACACCCAGATTCGGTCAACTAAGTTGTATTCCTCGTTTCCTCTTCGTGGGTGTTAGCCTCGGCCGTCGGTCCGCTGCTGGTCTTTGATCTGTAATCGGCCAAGCCTCCGGGCTTCTCCTGCACCCTGCAGGTAGGCGGCCACATCACCGTTCTCTTATTCGGTAACGTTGGGCAGCAAGGCGTCTAGTGTTGTTGCGGCCTCACTTCCAAGGATGAGCCTTAAAGGCGTCATATGGGTGACCTACTGCACTGCGGTGTTGTAAGCGCAGACGACGTAAGGCAGGATGACGTCCCAGGTCTTGTATTCGATATCGACATATATGGCGAGCATATCGGCAATGGTTTTGTTCAGGCGCTCGGTAAGTCCGTTGGTTTGCGGATGGTATGCAGTTGTCCTGCATTGGCTCGTTTGGCTGCAACGCAGGATGGGTTGCGTTATATTCGCCATGAATGCTGTTCCTCTGTACGTGATAAGCGTATCGGAGGCGCAGTATCGCAGAAGAACGCACTCTACGAAGAATTTAGTGACTTCTGCTGCTGTTCAGTTCGGTAAGACTTTTGCCCCGGAGTACTCCGCCGTTATGACGATCCACTTGTTTCACGATCTTGGCTTCGGAAAACGGCCAGCAAATCTATGCCGATCTGCTGAAAGGGCCTTGAGGGCGGTCGAGTAGGGTTCAGAAATCCTGCTGGTCGGGTGAAAAGCGTCTTTCGTCGCTTACAATCTCGGCAGGTTTTCACGTAATCTGTGACAACGGCAGACAGTCGGGGCCAGTAGTACTTGTCTTCAATGTGGTGGGGGCTGCGAGAAAACCCGAGATGTCCAGCTGTTGGTACGTCGTGTGAAGCCTGTAGATTTTCTTTTCGGAAACTTTTTTTATTCGTGATGTTTGCCATTAGGCACAACGAGAAAGGAAGATTGCAGGTACAACATGAGGTAGGTGTGTTGTTCGCTGCGAAGTTCTTCATAAGAACATCAATCTGTACACAAAACGAAGGCAATGATCACTTCAATGAGCAGAAGGGGTGAAAAAGGTTTGCCTTCCAAACTCTCGATGAGAGTTCGCGGCTGTGCTGAAGAACTAGAGGAGATGGGTCGCACAACGGCGTCCTCATCCTAGTCCGGTGGCAGTGCATCTACAGGTGCTCGTGAGAGGCAGTTGGCCGAACTTAGAAAACGACGATGTGATCAAACTGCTCAAGGCATAGGCTTCATCCAGCGAGGTGGCCGGAGATGTCCTTCAAACTGACAAGCCAGCACAGTGCGCGGTGATTGTTGACCCCATTTAGCGGTCGTCCGTACAGGTAGGGATGGAATTTCGACGTAGCACATCAGATGACAAGCCACTCCTTTGTTGTCGAATAGTTAGCCTCGGCTTTTGACAAGGAACGGCTAGCATTTGCGATTACTTTGTCCAGTCCGTCGGTATTCTGTATTAGGAGGCCACCAAGGCCGACGCTGCTTGCGTCGGTATGAACTTCAGTATCGGCGTTTTCCTCAAAGTGCGCGAAGGATCAATGGAACCTGAAATGTCACTGGAAGTTCCGTCAAGGCTTCTGCTTGCGGCGCTGCTCATTTAAAGAGCACGTCGGGACTAGTCATTTGGGTCAGAGGCTCAGCGATGGGCGAAAGGTTCCCGAGAAATGGTCGGTAATACGCGCACAGTCTGAGGAATCTGCAAACAGCTTTCTTGGCGACCGGCAGTGAAAACAATGCGAGAGCACTGTTTTTCTTGCTAACAATGGGGTCTAGAAACCGCAGATCTTGGTAGGCTAACTGGCACTTCTCAATATAGCGCTCTTGTTGAGCTCATTTTTGTATGCGGCAGCGGCGTAGTGGGTGAGGCATCTCCAAGCGGCGTGGTCACTGGAGGATCTTCGTGGTTTCCTCGGAAGCCACCTGGTCTTCACAGGTTGCTTTGCTTAGTTTACGCAACGGTGGCTAGGAGACCGTTCTCGGACAGCCGCGGCGTAGCTGTGGCCCGGTGGTGCAAAAGGTATGGTGGACGGCGACGTAGAGCAGGGAAGACGGCTTGACGACACATTCTCCCTTCCGCGCAGGTATTCGTCGATTTCCCGTTGTCGCTGGTCGGGAACTAGTCGTGGGGCATCGGTGGCGAAACCACGCAAGCCGATGCGTCTGTACGGGCAGTGACGAAGTATGCAGCCGGCATAACCAGTGAAACACAGTGGGCGGTTGTCGGCAATGCTCCACTCATTGCATTTCCTATAGACGCTGCGTCGCTTGTAAAGTGTGCGTGCGGAGCTAGGGCGCGTTGCTTTAGAACAAATGGTTCCCTTCGAAGAGGCTTTGGGGGGTCTCGTCGGGGCCCAGAACTGCGCATTGCGGTGGCGTAGGTCATGGCTTCATCTTCCGTTGGTGTCGTTGCTGACGGGTAGCCACGCGCATGTCGCACTTCTTCACTGACGATGTCTGTCAGCATAGCAACATGAGGCATCTGATTTCGCAATGGCTGAACTCAGCGCAGTTCTTCCCGAAAAATTTTTCATCTTAGACCCCGCAGGTTATGCCCGCTTGCTCGTGCACCACCGGAGGACTTGAAGTGGTCTGTTTTAGTGACGGGCCCGGGCATCAAGGGCCTTCTCGACGGCAGAAGTTTCTATGCATACCACGAATTCGGCGACAGATTTTGTAGCATTCAGGATCAGGCCACTTCTTTACTCCACGCATCAGGAAGGTGAGCTTCTTTTTTTCAATCATGTCAAGGTCACCCGGGATGCATTAGTGGTGCGGGCGAGGTATTCTATTGACTTCAACGTATAGTAAGTCATGTCAGGGCTCGTGCGCCTGAAAAGGCGTTTCATTTCTTCCACATGCGCAGTCACGGTCTCGTTTGGGCGTTCATTCGTGACTGCAACAGCGCTTCCGCTATTTCTTTCCGTACGGCGCTAGTGAACGTTCCCGTAGGAGCTTCCTGAAGGTCGCCAGGTGGTAAGGGCAAGTTCGTTGTTTTCAAACCACATTCTGACATGGCCTTCCAATAAACAATAACGTTACGAAGCTTGGTGCTGTTGTCCCAGGTGTTCAGCGTGGCCACACGGCAGTACACGTCCAGTCAGTTCTCACTAACTTCGTGCGGCCGTCCATGGAAAATCGGTGACGAGCGTTGTTGGTGTACCAGGGTCCATCTCGGGGAGGGGGGTTTGAAAGTCAGCGCCTCCACCACATGTCACGTAATGGCGACTGCTGTCTGATGAGCTGGAATACAGCGAAAATTGCTTCAAAACAATACTCCTTATTTAGGCTAACTTGCACCCTCAAAGAACTGAATGACTCGGTGCCGGCATATCAACAAGAGTGCTCGGCGGTCGTCGAACAGAATGCTCGCCACTCTCGTCCCTGCTCAATTTAAAGCTGATAGCAAACTTTCGAGATACTGCGTGAAAAGCTACCACAACAGCCTGAAACTACCTAGAATAGGCTACACTGGCGATCGATCGAGATAAATCTGATCGCGTCTCGCACCACAATCAAAGCGATGAAGCTGTGTTTGGTCACCTTTGAATAACTAAAAAAAACAGTACAAAGATTCGCGACAATATATTCGCAGCTCACCGACGGCAGTTTTGCGTATTTTTTGTTCAATTCACGTTTTTGCTATCGTCAAAAGTATTTCCCATTAGTTTTCTATGACAGTCTTCACTGCTCGATGCGATCGATGGAAAGCTTTCGCTACATATGAGAATAATATTTTTATAACAGTGTCTTACAATTTTTCAATTTTTAAAATATTTTTCCCAGAATGTTGAACATGGCCCATACATTGCACGAAGGCATACTAGAGCCATCTGACAATGCAGCAGACACAATAGAACGCGCCTGCACCACTGAATTTGGTATCGCTGGCCCATAGTAACCTGTCCTTAACATCGCCGATATATTCGCTCTAGCGAGTCAAGACAGCTTGCCCTATGGAAACTGTTTCAAGGCTGTTCTCTTTGCTTCATCCACTGTTCACCCGACCAAATTTGTCTTTACCCCAAATGTTTACCCCATAGAAGGGTGTTTGTAACGTGTTTAGTTTCTGAGAGCGTAGATTTATTGGTATCGTTTCGGAAACCGCATGACGCAAACATTTGGTGGTAGAAGCTTTCCTAAAGCTTTATTGCAAGCAAACGAAAAACCATACAAACAACTTGAATTTGAAAAACAGTTGCATTCCTGATTTTATTCGGAAGCATAAAATAATCTTCGCGAAAAGATGTTTCACGAACAATCGTTGCCTTTACTTCTACTCACCTCTGGAAAAAAAGTACAGCGGTTTCCGTAAACACAGCACATTGGCCTACGTGCATCCTTTATAAAACTTACGTTGAAACCTAAGTTTGCACACCTTAGAAGTGTTCATTATCACTGCCGTCTGCCGTATGAGCTCAGACGGTAGTCTAAGTAAATATCAGCACGCACGCCATTCGTAACTGGATATAGCCAGAACCATGCCGCCCGAACGTATGCACTGCCATGCAATTTCTGTGGCGCGAGTAAGAGGCTGTAGACGCAATGGCAACGCTACTGAGACACTGACCGCCTCTCCTACCCTTCAATATAGCCAGCCCCGTGTCCAGCATAGGCTTAAGAAACAAGTGGGCGAGCCCTCGACTGTCTCCGCTCTTCAAGTCTCCTACAGTCTCTGTCTGCTCTGCTTATCTTGTGTTTTACTTTCAGCGCTCCAAGGCATCGTGTTGGCGTATGTGTACACTCCCGCGCTGGCAGGAACTAATGTTATCCAACAAATATTTGTGGCGGGCAGATGACCTTTATTACTTTCTTTATTGCTCTTTTACTTTTCTATGTGCCAAACGTACCGAATAAAGGGTCTGTCTTCTGCCTCTAGCATGGGCAACGATGGCTACGATGGCTTGAGCTTTACTCAGGAACACTAGAGCGTCAGTGTACTAGACAATCAGCTTCACTGAAGCTGTCAAATAAGCTTCCGTCCTGTCGGTTTAGTTGTCGGAATATCTTAGGTCTGTGAGGCACTGAGGATTACATTTCATACTCACACCACCAAATACCCTCCTACAAAAAGTCCTTGGAAATGTCAATACGTGGCTACATGGAAGAGAGACGGCAGCTTTTCAGGAACATGCGACATACACTGCGGATAGTGGGAGATGTCCCCATAGGAGCATTCAGATCCGATCGTGAGGCGCTGACACTGCCTACCTGCGAGGCGATGACCCGTGTCCGTATTGTCACACGCTTCGCTTGTCAAAGATCTGTTAGTATGCCTGTGCCAATGCAAGAAACAGCGCTAAATATTGATACATCTTTAAACAAATCGCGAGCTACTTCGATCGCATTAACCGGTGGTTTTAATTTCAGCCATGATCATCTGGTGCTTTAAGACCCCCCGTCCTGCAATGCGGGGAATTATATCTGGGGCAGGTAAGAAGTGTCCGCAACTGTGCAATCACCAGAATTCTTTTCACGGAGCCTTTCAGCTAAGTATAAGGCACAGCCGGCACTTCATTCCCACGATACAAGCTGGCATTCGATGCCGGACGATGTTCTCTTCACTAAATAACCCTTTTGAATCCGTTTTGTTTCCGAGGGTTTTTCTTCTAAGTGCCTCAAGAAACCACTTGGAGAACGCATAATATCGCGGCGGGTGTTGCTATATGTGATAAAGCTTTGCTGCAGGAGACACGTAGCTTATTAAAGGTCAGTACTAACTGGCCCAGCAATATCGATCATTGTGTTTGAACAGTAGACGCTACTTGCGGTACGGCCGAATAACACACGAGACGGAACAAAGCACACAACCAGCGGAAATCGTGCTCGTGTTGTTCGTTGTTCTCTCCTTTTTGTGCCGCGTTGTGTGCCAAGTAGCGCGTACAGTTCAAACATGATCGACCAACTGGTCCATGTGTTACGGTTACTGGCATTATTGTAATTGCCTGAAAAGACTGCACATATCACGAACCTTTGTGTCTTCCAGAAAACTACAGAATATGTCAATACACTATTGTTTGCAGTCACCCAAAGCAAGCAATATTGCTCTCGTACCTCGAAAGCGGTAATAAAAAAAACTTCGCGCAAACAAACACTCTGCCGTATACAGCCAACTTAGAAATTGTATAGACAAGCGCAGTTTAAAACGTGAGCTTTTTTATGAACACAGTTTTTCATATAATGTTTTAATCTAGTATTGCGATAATATGCACGATGATTTTTCCTCGGCATACAGACTTGTATTTTTGCTGTCAACATGTTTTTATATTGTCGAAAACCTACCCCATTGGTTTTCTATGGCAGTCTTAACTACTAGATATGAGCGGCGGAGAAAATTTAAAAATTTTTGCTACGCATCGTAAGAATGAACCATTACCATGTATAATTGAGCGCGATAGCGGTGAAAGTCCATTACGCAGAAAATACAGCGTTGGCGTTGTCGGAGTTGTGAGCGAAAAACGAAGAGATCACTCAGGCAGGTACTGCAGAGAGAGCATCCTAGGGAGAGCTAGGTCACGTGACCTTGCGGCACCTTTACAACCTGGCCATAAGATAATGAGCAACCTTCCCATCATGACAGGTTTCAGCTGAATTACTAATTGGTTGCTCTAGAAGAGCAACCTGGTTCGCACAAGGCTCAGCGCTGGGAGCACCCGCTATCGCAGCGCAGTAACAAATTTTAACCCCTGCACCACATCGCCAGGATGGGTATCAGGACTCCCAGGATCTAACAATGTAAAGGAGAGATTGGCAAGGGCGTCCGCAGAATTTTTTTGCAGGGGGAGGGGGGGGCACTGGTTGGTTGAGCCGGAAAGGGGGGTTGGGCAAAGTATGTTCGCAGCATAAAGGCACTATTGGCGGAGTAAACTTATTTATTTCTTTATGAATAAATGAGTAAAATACAGTGTCACATATATTAGGGAGCCTAAATTAAATATTAAAGCAAGGGTGTGTGAAGAAGACGTGGATTAAGCGAAGAATAAAGAAGATGAAGAAGCATTCGGTGAGGTGGAAAAGCATTCGGGGAGGTGGAGAGAGATGATTGGCAGAGAGGAGAAGACGACGACAAGGCTTACGTGGACTAACGCGAAGGCTATAAAAGGGCGAACGAGAGCGAGGCACGGGGGGAACAGCAGAGAAGCGAAGGCTCCGGCGGGTCAGGGACACATCGTCTGGAAAAGAGCGACGCCGGCTACTGCTCCGGTGAGCTCGCGTTCTACGGCTTCGTACCGTGGACTTCCTGCCGTGCCTGAGCCCGTACCGGGGAGTCAACGGAGGACGCTACCACCTGATACGGCCAGGGGTGTCTCCAGCGCTGTTGCCACCCATCCGGGTGGTGCCCCCAACGCCAACAACATCGGCATCACCTCCACTGGCTCTTGGACCGGGAGCTTCTACGTCGCAGCCAGCGGCGCCGCCAGTGACGCTAGCCCAAGGACGTCGAACGCCGCCTCAACGCCGGCTACTGGATCCATACAACGACGCAGCCGCACAGAACCAACCGTGAGCACGAACGCCGACCACTAATAATAGAACGCTAGTAGCAGACGCTGGTAGTAGTGTGCCCGGGTCGTGTGCATTTATAGTCTGTGTTTTGTGTTAGTTTTGTGTTCTAGTGTGTGTGTCACGTAGGGTGTATTAAATGTGCGCTTGTGTGGGTACACCTATCGCCTAGTCCATTCTTTCGGTCCGAGTGGTCTCCGGGGAGATCCGTGACAAAGGTAAGTGGCGAGTCTGTGCCAGGATTCATTTCCTTGTTTATTTTTTGCTTTGTCTCGGATCTTTCCAATCTCCCGACGGCAGAAAGTATGGATTTGGCAAGAACGTTAGAACTGCCGCGCAAGCTTGGGCTAAGCAAGGAAGAGGTGATGCGTCTCTGCGACTAGCAGAAAGAGGAGGCAGATAGGCAGAGAGAGGAAAGGGCTCAAGCACGCGCAGACGCTCGCGCAGACGCTTTCGAGGCAGAAGAGCGAAAAGCTAGAAGAACTCGCGAGGCAGAAGAACAGGAGAAAAGAAGGATAGAACGAGAGAAGGAGTTTATTTTGTGGAAACAGGCGTATGTCGCGGGAGGATATGAGGAGATCACGGACAATGATCAGCGTTCCTAGACCGGCCAGAGTTTGTCCAAGGAAGCTGATGGCTCTTTTCGTTGGCAAAAAAGATGTTCTGGATGCATATCTGCAATGATTAGAGCGGATAGCTTTGGGGAAAACTTGGAGCGCATTGTATGGGCCACGGCATTGAGCATGTGTTTAGCCGGAGAGGCGCTGAATGTGTCTGGAAGGATGCCTGCTGCTGATTTCATGGACTACGAGAAAGTCAAAAAGGCGCTCCTCCGAAGATTCAGGCTTACGCCAGAAGGTTTTCCTGAGAGATTTCGCACCGCGAAACCTGATGATTCGGAAACCGCGAAGCAGTTTTCCTGCAGGCTGACCAACTATTTTGATAGGTGGTTTGATATGTCAAATACAGAAAAGAGTTTTGAAGGGGTGCGTGATAATCTGGTCACAGCAATTTTTAGCATGTTGCCGCTCAAAGCTAGCGCTATTCCTGAAAGAAATAAAGTTGTATTCATCGGAAGAGTTCCCCGACACTGCAGACCGATTCCTCGAGGCTCAAGGGCTTAGAAATTCGAGTAAGGCAAAGGAGGAAACCCAAAAGGTCCTAGAGACAGATGCGGCAAAACAAAGAGCATATGGCGGTGCATCTAAGGCGCCAGTAAGGTGTTTTCTCTGCGGCAAGGTGGGACACCGTGCAGGAGACTGTCAGACTAGTAGCGCTGCCCAAAAAACACAGGTTGTGTATCAAGTATGTAAGAGGAGGGGTCATACTCTGGATGAGTGCCGATACAGAACGCAGGACCGAGCTGCATGCGTTGTCGACGCTAGGGTACAACTTGTCACGGCACCTGAAGTTCCACAGCTGAAAAGAAAGCAAACGCCGCTGGAAAATGAGGCAGTGAGTGAAACACCCAAGTCGAAAGCAGCAATGCCGGTTGTGGTTGGCCGAATAGGGGGCCGTCCTATATTGGGGCTTAGAGACAGCGGATCCAACACAGTTTTGGTTAGGCGAAGCCTAGTGAAGGATTTGGATCTTACAGGGGAAGCGTCGGATTATCACTCTTGTAGACAGCACAGTAAGGTACCTTCCCGAAGCCAGGATTCTAGTGTCCACGCCATATTATACTGGCAGGTAGTGGCAAATTGTGTAGACCAATCCATCTACGATCTCATCTTGGGAAACATTACGGGTGCAAGAAGTGTCGAACACCCCGATCCCGAGTGGAGGATGCTTGACGTTGAAGAACATCCAAAGGAGGAACGGCCCGCGACAGCTCAGACGGGTTGAGTCAGTTTCTCGTCTGCAGTGAAGACAGGAGCTCAAGCGACAGCCCGGGAAACGCAGCGTCCGCTCTCTACTCCTGTTACGATGTGTCTGAGCGTAACACCGGGCGAAATTGCAATTAGGCAAACAGAAGACCCGAGCTTGAAGGCCTGCTTCAAAAGAGTCGGGAAAAAAGTGAAAAGAAATGAGTCGTACGTCATTCGAATATCAATTGGTAAATGGTCTTCTGCACAGAGAATGCATATTCAGTTCAGGAAGGCGGGTCCAACAGCTGCTGTTACCGAGAGATATGCGAGAGACCGTGCTACGCTTAGGACATGACGCTATTATGGCCGGACACCAGGGAGTTCAAAAAACGGTGTCTAGGATCACCGAGGAGTTCTTTTGGCCGGGTGTTCAGAGTGACGTTAAGCGCTTTGTTCGCTCATGTGTCATGTGCCAGCGCACAGTTCCGAAGGGAAGAGTTGGTGCCGTACCTCTGGGCAAGATGCCTGCTATCTACCTACCGTTTCAGCGTGTGGCTATTGATATTTTGAGGCCAATCTCTCCAGTATCCACCAAAGACAAGAGATATGTGCTTACTCTGGTTCACGTGGCCGCTCATTATCCTGACGCTATTCCACTGAAAATCATTGATAGTATCCAAGTGGCGGAGGGTCTTGTGGAAATGTTTTCGCGTTATGGGTTCCCGAGGGAAGTTTTGAGTGACCGGGGCTCAAACTTCACATCGTAACTAATGAAGGAGCATAACCGCCTTTCGTCAGTAATGCGGTTACTGACGACGCCTTACCCTCCAATGTGTTGGGCTTGTAGAGCGGTTCAACGGCACCCTCAAAATAATGATCAAGAAAATGTACCAGGAGAGACCTACTGATTGGGGTAGATATCTCCCAGCTCTTTTGTTCGCTTACCGCGAAGTACCGCAAACGAGTCTTATTTCTCGCCCTTCGGGATGTTGTATGGGAGAACCGTTAGAGATCCACTTACAATACTCAAGGAGCTGTGGGCTAATAAGGAGATTGCATCAGATCTCAACACAACATACACTTTCATTCTTGAGTTGCGAGACAAGTTGGAAGAAACATGCAGGCTTGCACATCAAAGCCTGGAAAGGGCGCGCGAATGCTATAAGAGCTACTATGAAAAGAAAGCCACTCACAGGAATCTGAATCCAGGCGACAAGGTTCTCATCCTGCTGCCTACGGATCATAATAAGTTATTGATGCAGTGGAAGAGCCTTTACGTTGTGACGCAGCAGAAAAATTACATGAATTATGAGTTACTGATAAATAACACCAGGAAGGTTTTCCATGCAAACAAGTTGAAAAGTACGAAGAAAGAGTTCCCGTACAATGCACCCCCAAGGTAGCATGCTCGGTAGTAGCCGAGGAGACAGATGTTGTTGTCGAGGTGTCAACGTGCAGTGGGAAGAAAAATGCAGGAGGGGATGAGGTACTGAAGAAGCCCAATTTTAATGAAGACTGAGGATTACAGCTCTACTCCAAATCAGGGGGAGAGTTTTTCGGATGGGCCATTCAAGGCGGAGGTCATATGCTACAACTTGAACTTGTATACAGATAGAGCTAACTCAACAGCTCTAGGCTTCTCTGGGATATATCTTGTTGTTGTTACTGTGTTAATTTATATCTGGGATTTATCTTGCTGTTGTTGCTGCTGTTGTTGTATTGTGATTATAAAAGGGATGGTGTTCTGGACACCAACATGTTTATTAAGGACTCTGTGTGGACAACGGCAGTGGTGTGTTAGTGTTCTGAAAACGCAGTTTGGTGTGCTATGTTAGTGGTGTGTTTTTGGTATGTGCGGGACATCTGTGGTGTGTTGTGTGCTGGGTCCAGAAACGCCACAGAAGATAGTCGGTTGGCTGGATGGCTTGAATATGAGTATGACGTGAGCAGTTTTTCATGGAAAAACTCTTGAGAGAAGGGGCCCTTGTCACATATATTAGGGAGCCTAAATTAAATTTTAGAGGAATGAGGTGTCAAGAAGACGACGTCGAATAAGCGCAGAATAAAGAAGATGAAGAAGAAGCATTCGGTGAGGTGGAGAAGCATTTGTAGAGGTGGAGAGAGATGATTGGTGGAGAAGAGGAGAAGACGACGACAAGGGTTACGTGGACTAACGCGAAGGCTATAAAAGGGCGAACGAGAGCGAGGCACGGGAGGAACAGCAGAGAAGCGAAGGCTCCGGCGGTTTCAGGGACACATCGACTGGAAGAGAGCGACACCGGTTACTGGTTTGGTGAGCTCGCGTTCTACGGCTTCCCATCGTGGACTTCCTGCTGCGCCTGAGCCCGTTCCGGGGAATAAATGGCGGACGCTACCACCTGCTACAGCCAGGGGTGTCTCCAGCGCTGCTGCCACTCATCCGGGTGGTGCCCCCAACGCCAACAACACCGGCATCGCCGCCACGGGCGCTTGGACCGGGAGCTTGTACGTCGCAGCCAGCGACGCCGTCTCAAGCACGTCGAACGCCGCCTCGACGCCGGCTACTGGATCCATAAACCGCCGCAGCCGCACCGAACCAACCGTGAGCATGAACGCTGATCACTAATGGTAGAACACTAGTAGCAGACTGGTAGCAGTGTGCCCGGGTCGTGTGTATTTGTGTTTTGTGTTATTTTTTTTAGTTTTGTGTTCTAGTGTGTGTTCCACGTAGGCTGTATTAAATATGCGTTTGTGTGGGTACACCTGTCTCCTAGTTCATTCTTTCGGTCCGAGTGGTCTCCGGGGAGATCCGTGAAATACACATATGAAATAAAAATTACAAACAGCAAATTAATGCGTGGCTTGGAGAGATACATTAGAGTTTATTAAGGAACAAACAATTGAAATTAATAAAAAAATGCAAAAATACTTTATCACTTCGTAAAGAAGAGTGCCCGGTCTAGCTGCATGCGGGTTCTCGGCTCATCCGATTTGATGACCAGCACACAGCACAATATGTTCACAAACACGCAACTACAGTCACAAAGTCAGTCTTCCTCGAACAGCAACTGCAGACGCCTCGGAGTTTTCTGCGCAAATTGTTTGATCACACGGGTGATAAAGTCATTTCTGCGCTTCATTAGAGGCTTTCGGTGCACACTCATCATAGAAAGGCCGCACAATCAGTCGTTTGTCATCGCTGAGCGTAGCCAGGCTTTCACTCTCATCATTGTACTGAAGCGTTCGACCGTACAGGTAGTAACTGACAAAGCCGGAGCCACCTCAATGGATTTTGCAATACCGGGGGAGAATGTCTTGGCCTGATGTAGAAGCTCGCAATAAGTTATTTCTGATGGGTCCCCAGTTTTGTTGCACCACATCTCATACCAACAGAGGGCCACTTCCTTGAAGTTGTCGATGCCGCAAAAGCATTGGAGTTCTTCGGCGATGGCAGCGAACTCAACTGGGCTTAAGTGCTTCATTTTTGATGGATGCGGCTGGATAAGTTGGAAGCTCCTCTCATTGCATTCAGAAAAGTGGCGAGCTAAAGAAGCAGTGAGAGAGTTCAAGTACGGCACATTTATTGCCACCCGGTAGTGTTCCTCCGGCGACTGAATCACGTAGTCGTCTCGGTGGGCCTCACGCGAGACTTGTCTTGGTACAGATATCACCCCATTCAAGGATTGGCTGCCTTCCTTGCTGCATTCATGATGTGAGAGAACTCCTCTACGTCGTTTGTCCGGTGGCCGCGAAAAATACGTTGCAGCTCTGTGATTTGGTCATGCACAGAATAGAAGTCCATGGATACACCTTGCAGAACGTTCGTAACTGGTTCGAGCCGAGCGCTGTACTTCGTTACAATGTGCAAGCAGACTATAAAAGATGAGCTTGTTGTTGCGCAGTAGAGGGTGTGAGCTTTTTGTCTAGTTGCAGCGCTCGAGCATGATTCCGTTGACGCGAGCTCCTCGAGGGCTTCGACTATGGCCACGTAATGCTGAGAGAAGATCCTAATAGTCTTGTATTTTGCAGGCCAATCTGTCTCACACAGCATCGGAATGTTGGGCACCAATTTTCTGCGGAGCACGCTCTCGTGGAAGAAGTTTATGGTTTGTTGTATTATCCCAATTGTGTTTCGAATTTAGGAGACGTCGTTCAAATCGTTGGTGACGAGATTTAGTTTGTGACTTGAGTAGTGCAAAAATAGTGCCTTCAGGAACTGCTTTTGTATTCTTTTGTTTATTTCAGCTTCTTTTCTAGCCATCGTAGAGCATTTATTGTACCCCTGTCCAACGAGGTGCGAAAGAATCAGCCCGGCATTCGTTAAAAGCTTCAAGTTTGCAGCGGCGATGCAAGCGGAGTTTAATTGCTCCTGCTGTACAAAGCCCATAAACTGCTCTCGAACGCACACCTCGGCTCCCGCCTTATCAATAAAGCGAACGTCTATAGACATCTGCTCTTTTTCTGAAATATCTGCAGTTCCATCAGCAAGAACGGAAAAAGCAAACGCTGTATTAGCTTCGGCAACTATCTGCTCTCTGAGGATTTCGCCACAGATTGTGATGATCTCGTTCTTAACGCGGACTGAAGTGTACTTAGCATTGCCAGCAGAAGAAGCGAAGTGCTCTTGAAGTCGAGTATCTCTCAGCTTCTACCCGAACGTCAAGGAGATCGTTGAAGACTCTATTTTCGGACTGCTTTTCGCGAATTGGCAAGTCATGCGTCGCGCAGACAATGGTGGAAACTATTGCAAATATTTTCTCACGATTCCTTTGAACTTGCTCGTGCAGTGTTCTGTTCAGCTGCTGTACAACGGATAGCTGATTGCCTTTCCTCACATTCATAAAGTTCTGTGAGGCCGTCATTGCCTCCGGGTGCCATTGGGATTTCACGTGATCCCAGCACGCCTCGTGTATTTTTCTGTAGTTACTGAAAGCGCGCACGATAAACACTACCTCGAGTACCCCGGTGAACACGCGGAGGAAAAGTGACGCAAAATCGACAAAGGGCGCCTTTCGCTGTCGCTGAGTACGCAAGCCAAGGGGCATAATCTCTGAGCCATTGGTCCATTGGTGGCAAAAAGGCCTCTTTCCAGGTGTTACATCCTTCTTAAAGTCGTATGTAACATTTGTAGACCATGGCTTAGTAAGGTGACCTAACTTCAAGAAGTCCGAGATGCCAGTGCTTTTAGCTTTGCATAGAAACTCTCCTCAGTCATATTCTTGAGCAAGTTAGTAGTTTTCTTGCTTTTGTCTCCGGACTTCAATCCCAAGCAAGGAGCAAGGAAATCGTCTCGGCTTACTGCGTGAATGAAGCTCGCTGTTGGTGGAGTTACTTTCAAGGAGTCGACAACATCGGCTACTGTCCGGTGATGAAAGCTTGCATCACTCTGGCCAAATGCTACACCGTTGTCACATGTCACACCAGAATCTTCAGAGGCGCAGTTGGATAAAGCTTCGCCAGATAACCGCTGACGCTTGAAGAAGCGTCGAAAGTCCATCATTCGCGACCGCGCGAGGCAAAGCTGACTGTGGAGTTCCTCGCGGTTGAGTGCGTTAGAAAATATATACACATTGATTGGAAAAGCAGTTCAACGCGTACGTTCAAAACAAAAAAGGACTATTTATACAAAAAAACTTATTTACAGGATAAATGCACGCTCGAAGCTTCATATATCTCGCTCGAGTTTTCTCGCGCATCCGCACAGTCGAGCAACCGCGCACACACTGATCGCCGCTCGTCGCTCTCTCGTCCGCTTTCTTGGTTCTTTTTCAGCTCCTTTGACAACCGGCCATTTAAAAACACCGAAGCACAAACAAACACAGAGGCGCGCACACGTCCAAGGGCTTACTCGCCGCAATGTCTCCGAGTGAAAGAAACGCACCTTGGGGGTGAAAGGAACGCCGCGCGACTTCCGAGGGGAAGGAACACTCGCCACTCCGGTCGTAAAATTTGTTTTGTGTGTTTTTATGGAGTTTAGAGTCCCAAAACGACTCAGGCTATGAGGAACGCAGTGGTAGATAGCTCCGAATAATGTCGATCACCTTGGTCTCTTTACTGTACACTGTCTTCGCACAGTACATGAGCGCCTTCTGCATTTCGCCTCCATCGAAACGCGGCCGCATCGGCCTGGATTGAACCCGCATACTCGGAATCAGTAGTCGAGAGCACTACCCGCTGAACCACTGCGCCGCGGCTCCGGTCACAAAATGTAAAGGAGGCACTCACAGAAACAAACATATACGCACGGAAAGGACGTCATGTAAAGTTCGCTCGATTACAATAGCATTCATACCAGGTGGATGGGTCGCTGGTCACACCGAACAATAGAATAATGGCATTAACGTTAAACGCCGTATTGTAATGTTATAATAATGTTGAACAATATTAAATAACATTATGTGTTATAAAGAAAGCACAAGTTCATCATTGAGAGTAATTATTTTGATATTGTGACTTTTATTTTAATATAACGTTAAAAATTACCATACAATGTTAAATGTTGTGCCAAAACATTAGTTAAATGTTCCAAATGAGCATTGTTTTAATATAGTCTTCTAAAATTTGTTACAATGTTGGAATCATAAATATAAACAAAAGTGCAATATGTTTGTCCCAGACCTTATATCACTGTTCCTACAGTAAATATAACATTCGTCTAGCTGTAGGTTGCGACTAAATCTCTTATATTGTGTCTGCCATGCATTCTATTCACATCTCCAATGTTTTGTTAGGAAGTTTTATTTATTACCCATTTGTCACTATTACTGAGCAGCCACCCGTTGGTAACGGGTGTATAGGCTTGACACGGTAGTACCCGTTGGGAGGCGAATGTATGGTTTGCATGCTGTGCTGTGTGTGCAGCTCAAGTGCCGCCCCCGTAGTTCGTCTTTGAAAACATTAAACTTGTGTACCGTCACAACTGGTGGACCCGCATGCTCGCGGGAGGTTGCTTTAAAATTTTCGAGAATGTTGCATTTCTTTTTATTGATTGTTATATATTACTATAAAAACACTAAATAAAGAACATTGCAAAAACAGAAAAAGTACATCATGAACTTACAATCAACTCTCGACTAAAGCAAGAAAGTAACTTTGTTATAACGTTTATAGGGTCAATCTCAGTGGATATGGCGCAAAGATGTGGCGGGCAGTAGTTTACGATTTTTTAGTGCGCGGTAACAGTTGCCTCATCTAGCTCGGAATATGTTTTATCCTTCCTTTCCAAGTTTTCTCCTATCATTTTTCTCGTGCCCTGGCTTTGTTGAAGACAATTTGTGAATTTTCCAGATGTCACCAAAACATTATAGCAATGTTACTTTTTGTTTGGTCGAACATTAATTCAATATTCTTAATGTATTTGTAAGGCCGATGGTTGTATGGACTACATTCATTTTTACTAGGGTATGACGCCTACCCCGCCGAAGATAGAGCGGCGCCACTCTGCCGGAGACGAGCCTGCCCAGGATCCACACAAAGGGTTTCTGATTGTACAAGGACGCACATGCCGGGAAACACGTGGCCGTGTCGGCTCCTCTTGTGGGAAGATGGTTGGAATCATTTACTCGCTGCCGCCACTGTGGCGAGGCCTCTCACGCCGCAGGGGCACTCAGCCAAGCGCACATTGACAATGGTTGCCGCTTCGGTGGTCGGCGTACGAACGCATCCTGATTATAACGAGCGACGAAGGCGAAAACAAGATGCCCTGTGCACTGTCTGCCTCCGTGTCGCTATCTCCCTAGAGATCAAAGAAACTGACACCCATCTCAAGACGGCTCGAAACACATGCTCGCCGATGCCGCTGTATGTCTGCAACAGGTCGCCCTTCAGCAGAGCTAACGATGGCGTCGTTAGAAAACTGCGGAAGGAGGCGTGCCCGGAAGCGGCACTTCGCAGGTGTGACCCAAAGTGTGGAAGCGGGGCTGTTTTACCCATTTGGCTGAGCGAACCGCCGTCCTTGGCGTGCGGTGCTTTCGCCTACGTTTCCGCCATTGACGCAGCCATCACTCACGGTTCGAGTGAGGAAGCGCGTCGCAGTAGCACTCAATGCGAGGATGACAGCGACGATGCGCGGGGAGGGACGAAAGCGAACGTTCCCGACAGGAGAGGGCCCGGATGCCTTTTCAGGAAAGAGGGATCCTGTATTTGGTCACGGTGTACGAACATACGGTTGCGTGTATTTGGTTTTACTTTGCTTTGAGTTATTGGCCGGGCGCTGGGTTTGAGGCTGTAGTTTGTCGTCCGCTTCGAAAGCAGGATCTGCTCGTTGTCGGTCCCCTCGGCTCCCTGTTAAGTCGCTGACTCGCTGGTCATTAAGAGCGTCCTGGAGTTTGCCAGCGCCCGTTCTCGAAGAGTGCCGGCTATGCATTATGCCCGTCATTTCCCTTCTTTTGCCTTTTCATATGCATTTACTCGTTCTCTCCGAAGCCTAGCCGCGGCGTTTCTTGATACCTGTTTTCTTTACAGTACGAAAAAAGCGTGCGGGCCTCCATTTTTAGTGTTTCTCTCAAAAACTTTTCATATATGAGAAAAAAGCATTGCCTCCTTCCTTTTTCTCCAGCAAATCATACCGCAGACGCACTGCAGCCGTTTTCATGGCAGTGTGGATCTCTGGGTATTCACACTGTATAAATTCGTCCGCAGCGCTTGACAATCGTTTTCATAACCACAAAATGAAGCAAAGCATAGACTCCTGTGAATTACATTCTTCCGTTAAAAAAAGCTTATTTAATTGACTATCTTATTTTTATAGGTAGCCATACACAAACGTTAGCTGCGGTTGCATTTATGTGGGATCAAAATAAATATGTTGCCCTATCTTAATTCGTTGAAATTGATGTCATAATGAAGCTACCGGCCTCGGCTTTCAGTGCACAAGAACCTACAAGCTTTTTAAGGAGCGGATTTATATAGGCTTGGTTTTGGTGGGGGTGGTCGAAACTTCGTCATTTCGGCAAGGAATGTATACAAGCAAATGTGACGCCACGGAAAGGTGTCACAATTTTCTTACTAAGCGTCGCGGCCTAGACTTTTTCCTAAATGTAGCCGGCAGTTTAGGAGAAAGCGGAAGTTCTCGCGATAGTACTGCATAGATCTCGAAGTTCAAGATAGAAAACCCCAGGCGTTCCTCTCAGAATTGTTCGCTATCCTCAGCCTGTCATTCTTTTATTCACAAATGAAAATTGGGTCACTGACCAAGTCGAAAGATGAAAAATGACGTTTCGGGTCTCATACGGGGCCCTTGTTCACAATGAGGCTGTCACAGAAGAAGGAATGGTTATATACGCTTCAGAATCTTCTGCAATCTTTTCACGTAGATAGGATGTAGCGTGTCCTGATTCTTGTTTAGCGTGTTGGCCGTTGTCTGGATGATTAGGGATTCTAGATGAAGTCTTGCAGATAGGTTTCTTTCCGTCGCCAAGATTTCCACCTCATCCCAGCCAATCTCGTGGCCAGTGGACAGCACGTGCTCTGCAACTGCATTTTTTGTTGCGCGCTTGTTTCTGACGTCGCCCTGGTGCTCCTTCATGCGCCGCTGGAAGTTCCCGGTTTCCCCAATGTAGACGGAGGGGCAGTCGCTGCAAGGGATCCTATAAACAACGCCAGGGAACTTGGCACGTGGTAGCGGGTCCTTCACGTTGACCACATCGGCTCGCAGTTTTCTAGTTGGCACGTGTGCAATGTGCACTTCGTGTTTAAGGAAAATCCTAGAAAGGGCCTCGCTGATCTGACGCACGTAGGGAATCGCAGCACGTTTTATCTTTTTTGTCAGCTGTTGTGCTCCTCGTGTGTAGGTGGCTTTCTTGGTGACTTTGCTGGTAAAATTTCTAGGGTAGCCGTTTCGCTCAAGATCGTGCTGTATAAGCTTCATCTCGTTGCCAAGGCTGACCGGGTCGGAACAGATGTATTTAGCACGGTTGACAAGTGACGCAACCACTGAACGCTTGTGAGCCGTAGGATGAGCGGAATCAAAATCCAGGTATCTCCCCGTGTGCGTTGCTTTTCGGAAGACGCTGAAGGCTACCCGATGCGCATCACGTTTGACGAGCACATCCAAGAACGGGATCATGCCATTCGCATCCTCTTCCAAAGTGAAATTTATGGATGGCTCTACGGCATTCAGGTGTTCAAGGAAGCTGTGAATGTGCTGCTTGTTTAAAATGCAAAAGCAGTCATCAACATACCTCAGAAACACCTTTGGACGATGTGTGAACGAGTTCAGGGCTTTCTGTTCAATAGACTCCATTGTCAGGTTGGCAGCCGTGACTGAAATGGACGCTCCCATTGCGGTACCGAAGATCTGCTTGTACACTGTGCCGTTGTAAGAAAAATACGTATTGGCTAAGCAGAAATGAAGCAATTCGCTGATCTCGCTGACGTTCAACGGCGTGCGATCGGGAAATGAGGGGTCGCTTTTTATGAGCTCCTTGCAGGTTTCCACAGCAAGATCGACCGGAACACTTGTGAACAGGGAACATACATCAAAGGACACGAGCACATCGCTTTCTTCGAGGACGACATCCTTGACTTTTTCAATAAAGTCTTGCGAATTCTTGATGTGCGTCGCTGTTTGTCCCACCAACGGAGCCAACACTTTGTGCAAATAACCGGATAGACGGAAAAGAGGCGACCTGGTGAAATCCACGATTGGCCTTAGCGGAGTACCACTTTTGTGAATTTTCGGCAAGCCATATATTGCCGGAGCGGATCCGTTAGTGCAAAGAAGCCTGTAGTACAGTTTTCTTTGAGAAGGCGGAAGACCAC
Organism: Amblyomma americanum; assembly: GCF_052857255.1. Classification (NCBI taxonomy): domain Eukaryota; kingdom Metazoa; phylum Arthropoda; class Arachnida; order Ixodida; family Ixodidae; genus Amblyomma; species Amblyomma americanum. Next base: position 94,985,439 of record NC_135499.1, on the reverse strand, counting down.
TGAATATGTCAGACAGGATCACTTGCAAGCGGGACTGTATTTTGGACGTAGGGTCCTTACTGAGCTTGCAGTAGGTTGTCGCGTCCTCGAGCATCTCTGACATTTTTGAGTGGTACGCAGACCGGTCAAGCACAACAGTCACATTTCCTTTGTCTGCGGGCAGAATTGCAATATCTTCCTTCTTTCTCAGCGACTCGAGGGCCTTCCGTTCACCTTCGGAAAGAATGTGCTCATGGTGCTGTTTCCGCATTCCTTTAAGAACACCGATCGCATTCATTCTGACATCTTCTTGTACGTCTTTATCAAGAAGACTAATGTCTCTTTCCACACCGCAAATCATCTTCCGCGTATCCGGCGGCTTCCCCTGATTGAAATTCAAGCCTCGGCTTAGCACGATTTCTTCGGTGGCACTCATGGTGTACGACGACAAGTTTTTAACCTTGAAGACTGGTCCTCTAGACTCGTTCCTTTTTTCCCCCAGCAAAGTGCATAGTTTGCTTCTTTGCGAAACTTCGTGCTTTTCTGTTGTGCGCCTCGCTTCTTGGTTGGCAGCTAGTTGTACCTCCGCGTAGATTTCTGGCATGCGGAACTCTAGTTGCCGCTTCGCAAAGAAAGCCTCCTGTTGTAGGCGCTTCAAGGTGCACTTACATTCATCGATGCGGGCTTGTACAAGCTGTCGCTCTGCCTTCGTCACGACGTGGCGTCCAAAGGCGGTGTTCACAGGTCGACGAAGCATCAGTGATCTTGGGGTCACGTTGTTCGATTTGCACTCCAGGCTGAAGCGCAAGTGGGTGCTGAAGGCTGCTAGGCGTGCAGAGAGGCTTATGATGCGCCTTATTCCTGTGACAGCTTGTTGACCAAATTGATGGCGAATATCTACATAGTCCAAGGTTCGACGGAACACCGTCTGGTCAGGGCGAAGCATGATTTATTCACAAATAAAAATTGGGTCACTGACCAAGTCGAAAGATGAAAAATGACGTTTCGGGTCCCATACGGGGCCCTTGTTCACAATGGGGCTGTCACAGAAGAAGGAATGGTTATATACGCTTCAGAATCTTCTGAAATCTTTTCACGTACATAGGATGTAGCGTGCCCTGATTCTTGTTTAGCGTGTTGGCCGTTGTCTGGATGATTTGGGATTCTAGATGAAGTCTTGCAGATAGGTTTCTTTCCGTCGCCAAGATTTCCACCTCATCCCAGCCAATCTCGTGGCCAGTGGACAACACGTGCTCTGCAACTGCATTTTTTGTTGCGCGCTTGTTTCTGACGTCGCCCTGGTGCTCCTTCATGCGCCGCTGGAAGTTCCCGGTTTCCCCAATGTAGACAGAGGGGCAGTCGCTGCAAGGGATCCTATAAACAACGCCAGGGAACTTGGCACGTGGTAGCGGGTCCTTCACGTTGACCACATCGGCTCGCAGTTTGCTAGTTGGCACGTGTGCAATGTGCACTTCGTGTTTACGGAAAATCCTAGAAAGGGCCTCGCTGATCTGACGCACGTAGGGAATCGCAGCACGTTTTATCTTTTTTTTTTGCTTTTTTGTCAGCTGTTGTGCTCCTCGTGTGTAGGTGGCTTTCTTGGTGACTTTGCTGGTAAAATTTCTAGGGTAGCCGTTTCGCTCAAGATCGTGCTGTATAAGCTTCATCTCGTTGCCAAGGCTGACCGGGTCGGAACAGATGTTATTAGCACGGTTGACAAGTGACGCAACCACTGAACGCTTGTGAGCCGTAGGATGAGCGGAATCATAATCTAGGTATGGATTCTATTGAACAGAAAGCCCTGAACTCGTTCACACATCGTCCAAAGGTGTTTCTGAGGTATGTTGATGACTGCTTTTGCATTTTAAACAAGCAGCACATTCACAGCTTCCTTGAACACCTGAATGCCGTAGAGCCATCCATAAATTTCACTTTGGAAGAGGAAGCGAACGGCATGATCCCGTTTTTGGATGTGCTCGTCAAACATGATGCGCAACAGTTAGCCTTCAGCGTCTTCCGAAAAGCAACGCACACGGGGAGATACCTGAATTTTGATTCCGCTCATCCTACGGCTCACAAGCGTTCAGTGGTTGCGTCACTTGTCAACCGTGCTAAAAACATCTGTTCCGACAAGGTCAGCCTTGGCAACGAGATGAAGCTTATACAGCACGATCTTGAGCGAAACGGCTACCCTAGAAATTTTACCAGCAAAGTCACCAAGAAAGCCACCTACACACGAGGAGCACAACAGCTGACAAAAAAGATAAAACGTGCTGCGATTCCCTACGTGCGTCAGATCAGCGAGGCCCTTTCTAGGATTTTCCGTAAACTCGAAGTGCACATTGCACACGTGCCAACTAGCAAATTGCGAGCCGATGTGGTCAACGTGAAGGACCCGCTACCACGTGCCAAGTTCCCTGGCGTTGTTTATAGGATCCCTTGCAGCGACTGCCTCTCCGTCTACATTGGGGAAACCGGGAACTTCCAGCGGCGCATGAAGGAGCACCAGGGCGACGTCAGAAACAAGCGCGCAACAAAAAATGCAGTTGCAGAGCACGTGCTGTCCACTGGCCACGAGATTGGCTGGGATGAGGTGGAAATCTTGGCGATGGAAAGAAACCTATCTGCAAGACTTCATCTAGAATCCCTAATCATCCAGACAACGGCCAACACGCTAAACAAGAATCAGGGCACGTTACATCCTATCTACGTGAAAAGATTGCAGAAGATTCTGAAGCGTATATAACCATTTCTTCTTCTGTGACAGCCTCATTGTGAACAAGGGCCCCGTATGGGACCCGAAACGTCATTTTTCATCTTTCGACTTGGTCAGTGACCCAATTTTCATTTGTGAATAAATCATGCTTCGCCCTGACCAGACGGTGTTCCGTCGAACCTTGGACTATGTAGATATTCGCCATCAATTTGGTCAACAAGCTGTCACAGGAATAAGGCGCTTCATAAGCCTCTCTGCACGCCTAGCAGCCTTCAGCACCCACTTGCGCTTCAGCCTGGAGTGCAAATCGAACAACGTGACCCCAAGATCACTGAAGCTTCGTCGACCTGTGAACACAGCCTTTGGACGCCACGTCGTGACGAAGGCAGAGCGACAGCTTGTACAAGCCCGCATCGATGAATGTAAGTGCACCTTGAAGCGCCTACAACAGGAGGCTTTCTTTGCGAAGCGGCAACTAGAGTTCCGCATGCCAGAAATCTACGCGGAGGTACAACTAGCTGCCAACCAAGAAGCGAGGCGCACAACAGAAAAGCACGAAGTTTCGCAAAGAAGCAAACTATGCACTTTGCTGGGGGAAAAAAGGAACGAGTCTAGAGGACCAGCCTTCAAGGTTAAAAACTTGTCGTCGTACACCATGAGTGCCACCGAAGAAATGGTGCTAAGCCGAGGCTTGAATTTCAATCAGGGGAAGCCGCCGGATACGCGGAAGATGATTTGCGCTGTGGAAAGAGCCATTAGTCTTCTTGATAAAGACGTACAAGAAGATGCCAGAATGAATGCGATCGGTGTTCTTAAAGGAATGCGGAAACAGCACCATGAGCACATTCTTTCCGAAGGTGAACGGAAGGCCGTCGAGTCGCTGAAAAAGAAGGAAGATATTGCAATTCTGCCCGCAGACAAAGGAAATGTGACTGTTGTGCTTGACCGGTCTGCGTACCACTCAAAAATGTCAGAGATGCTCGAGGACGCGACAACCTACTGCAAGCTCAGTAAGGACACTACGTCCAAAATACAGTCCCGCTTGCAAGTGATCCTGTCTGACATATTCAGTGGTCTTCCGCCTTCTCAATGAAAACTGTACTACAGGCTTCTTTGCACTAACGGATCCGCTCCGGCAATATATGGCTTGCCGAAAATTCACAAAAGTGGTACTCCGCTAAGGCCAATCGTGGATTTCACCAGGTCGCCTCTTTTCCGTCTATCCGGTTATCTGCACAAAGTGTTGGCTCCGTTGGTGGGACAAACAGCGACGCACATCAAGAATTCGCAAGACTTTATTGAAAAAGTCAAGGATGTCCTCCTCGAAGAAAGCGATGTGCTCGTGTCCTTTGATGTATGTTCCCTGTTCACAAGTGACCCGGTCGATCTTGCTGTGGAAACCTGCAAGGAGCTCATAAAAAGCGACCCCTCATTTCCCGATCGCACGCCGTCGAACGTCAGAGAGATCAGCGGATTGCTTCATTTCTGCTTAGCCAATACGTATTTTTCTTACAACGGCACAGTGTACAAGCAGATCTTCGGTACCGCAATGGGAGCGTCCATTTCAGTCACGGCTGCCAACCTGACAATGGAGTCTATTGAAAAGAAAGCCCTGAACTCGTTCACACATCGTCCAAAGGTGTTTCTGAGGTATGTTGATGACTGCTTTTGCATTTTAAACAAGCAGCACATTCACAGCTTCCTTGAACACCTGAATGCCGTAGAGCCATCCATAAATTTCACTTTGGAAGAGGAAGCGAACGGCATGATCCCGTTCTTGGATGTGCTCGTCAAACGTGATGCGCATCGGTTAGCCTTCTGCGTCCTCCGAAAAGCAACGCACACGGGGAGATACCTGGATTTTGATTCCACTCATCCAACGGCTCACAAGCGTTCAGTGGTTGCGTCACTTGTCAACCGTGCTAAAAACATCTGTTCCGACAAGGTCAGCCTTGGCAACGAGATGAAGCTTATACAGCACGATCTTGAGCGAAACGGCTACCCTAGAAATTTTACCAGCAAAGTCACCAAGAAAGCCACCTACACACGAGGAGCACAACAGGTGACAAAAAAGATAAAACGTGCTGCGATTCTCTACGTGCGTCAGATCAGCGAGGCCCTTTCTAGGATTTTCCGTAAACACGAAGTGCACATTGCACACGTGCCAACTAGCAAACTGCGAGCCGATGTGGTCAACGTGAAGGACCCGCTACCACGTTCCAAGTTCTCTGGCGTTGTTTATAGGATCCCTTGCAGCTACTGCCCCTCCGTCTACATTGGGGAAACCGGGAACTTCCAGCGGCGCATGAAGGAGCACCAGGGCGACGTCAGAAACAAGCGCGCAACAAAAAATGCAGTTGCAGAGCACGTGCTGTCCACTGGCCACGAGATTGGCTGGGATGAGGTGGAAATCTTGGCGACGGAAAGAAACCTATCTGCAAGACTTCATCTAGAATCCCTAATCATCCAGACAACGGCCAACACGCTAAACAAGAATCAGGGCACGCTACATCCTATCTACGTGAAAAGATTGCAGAAGATTCTGAAGCGTATATAACCATTCCTTCTTCTGTGACAGCCTCATTGTGAACAAGGGCCCCGTATGGGACCCGAAACGTCATTTTTCATCTTTCGACTTGGTCAGTGACCCAATTTTCATTTGTGAATGAATCATGCTTCGCCCTGACCAAACGGTGTTCCGTCGAACCTTGGACTAAGCCTGTCATTCGTTCACTGCTGTGCCATCACCAGCAAGATTACGTCATAGTGTGCTGAGTGCAAAGTGTGCTCGCAATCTTTAATGGTGCTCCTATGGATATGAGGAGCCTAAATGATCTAATCAACTTTCTAGCTCAAGCGAAAAATATAATTCTCCAAATGTCCAGGGGGGTGCAGCCTCCCCCTCTTGCCCCCCGCCCCCCATCCGGACGCCCATGGAGATTGGCCTTCTTCATATCTGTCAATAAGGCATTACGCTATCGCGTCCTAGTCTTAAGACGGATCTTTGGTGTGCTCTCATAATATTATAACAGTACCTTAAAACATTCCACACTTCTCTCAAAATTAAAATTGATGCCCAAGAATCCTGTACTTGGTCAAGCTGCAAGTTTTGTGTGGAATACTTGTTTTACTTGGCTTCGTGCTATTATATCCAGGCGCAAAATACCTCGTCAGTTTACTGTTCGCCCGCCACTGCGTTTAATATCTTGCGCACAAAGATGAATGGACAACGTGCTGGATTATTTCGCGTATATCGATGAGGCTACACATCCACAAGGGAAAAATATAATAGGGACGAAGAGCCCAGAGCTTGACAATGTGCACTTGAAACTTTGAGTGCTTGTGCAAAACCTTGCTAATTTAGATCTTTCAATCCTGGCGCCTAGTATTTGTGACGACCTCTGAGCACTCCATATACGCGGCATGCCGATGAGTTATTCAGTGTGCTTTTGCAGGCTGGCGTCACAGATAGAGACTATGCACGCCTTTTCATAAAGCATATTTGAAGAAACCATGTCTGCTGCTTTTCACGCACCCACAGGTTAGGTTTCGTCATTGTAATATAACTCCGTCCTTAACTTCGTAGTAACCAATTTTGCTTCGCTTCTTCCGAGCACATAAAACGCAGCAGGAAAAAGTTATTACAGTTTTCACACGGCAGCGAGGCGCTCCAAGGATGATGACGGTCGAGATGAACTGGGCGCAAAAAAAACCGAACTGAAGAAGTATTGCAGGGGACCGGAAAAGAAATAGGAAAAAGAAAAGAAATTGAGAGTGCCTATACTTGGCTAACCCTGGAATTCAGCGAAAAGCAAGCATGCTTGCTACGCTTCTGAGGCTCGTCCATGGCAGCTCCGGTGCACGCTCGTGGCAGCCGTTATATATATACCCACACGACCACGCGGCTATGACGTGGTGTCGCATGGTCTTACGACACCCTCATTGCATGTCATCATGTGGCTTCACTTCACCCAATCAGGTGTGCTTAACGTATAATCCAAAGGTCACCCAATGTCAAGGTCAGAGGTCAAACGTAAACTAAAGGTCATGGGTCAAATTCTAATCGGTCAAGTATTCGACGGCATTATTCTACCACATATGGTCACACACGGCTAACGTGGTTGGGCTGTATGCCGTTCAAGGCCATTCTCCGGCCTACGCGACGACTGCTTTACCTAGCGTAGTGAAGTTTTCGGTTAAAAAAAATGACGAAAAGAAAAACAAAACAGATGAACATAGGAGGGAGGTTACCAGCAACGGGATAACAATTCGCCCTATATGACGCTAGCCGCTTGCAAGCCGCACTAGCGGAAAATCTGGCAGTCCACGTAATGACCGCATTACACTCAGCACAACACCGTTAAACAGGGGAGAGCGATGGAAAGTATAACGGCGATTAAGCAACACATCATGCAATGGAAGTGTACTGCATCTTGCAACTCACTAAGCCCATCCAAGAAGCGCGTTTGTTTTCTGCCGCTCGCGCCTCGCTCTGTTACCGCAGGGCAGCGTTTCTGGAGAGGCCATCAGGAAAGGAGCAGGGATGCATGACAGCTCATGAGAGATTTAGATTAGTCGCGGTGAGAGCGGAATTGCTTCAGTCGTCAGGAAGAAAAACTAAATAAAAAGATGTAAAGACATCATTAGAAAACACTTGTAAGACCATAAAAACAGCAACAACAACATACTAGGAGTGAGATTGGGAGAGAGCTGCATTGGACCTTGACGCGTGTTTACGCTCCGGTTATGTTTCTTGAGTGTTTGGCAAAGCGGGTAACAAAAACTGGCTTCTCGGCAGATGCGGAAAAGCTGGACGTTTACATCGGCATGAAATAATGATATATACATGTTGTCTCCGCAACTTCGCCGCCCTCGCTCACTGCAGACACCAAAAGGAATACGCTGCATGCTGCAATGGGATTCATTCACATAAACTAAATTCTAATGGTGACAGCCAAGAAGAGTTGGGTAGGAATAGATTCCCTGGAACTAGCGATATCGACGCATTATTTTACAGTCACTTATAATTATCTTTGATTCGCACATGAAACACGCAACACAAATAAAAAATAATCAATGAGCAGCCGTTTTTAAAATCAGCTAGAAGAGCCACGTCATTAAAGGAGGAAATCCGTGGCAACAAAGCCCACTGGCCGTAGAGACACAAGATAGACTTTTCGCTTCTAAAAATTTTGCAGTGGCAATGGCCGCCTTCTGAAATAGACCGTCAACATCTCTACAAGGGTATTATCATCAAGCAATTCACACCTTGAACTCCATGAAAGAATCATGAACGTGTGTCTAATTATAACAGTGATAGTGGCATGAAATCACATTCAATTTCCACATCTTTTTTCAGTGCGAAATATTTAATACTTGCCAGAAGTCTTCCAAACGGATGCATGAAACCTTGCCACTTTGTGAAGACTTCGGAAAAAAAAGAAAGTATTTAAACAGGCCAGCTGCTATTTAGGGGCTGCATTTTTTACTTCATGTCACTTAATTTCTGCCAACTACACATGGTCTACAACTATTAAAATAGCAGCAGACAAAGCAGTCAGTAACAGAAAGTCAAGCGCTTTTGGAATTATCTGCAGGAATAAAAGAAAAAAAAACACTCAATCAGGTGTACAGTCTGCCACAAAGCCGTAGAAATTTTGTTGTTTCTCATGTTACTGCAAAAACGTTCATCACTTTTTTTCGTCTCGTTTCGCTTCATTACATTGTGGAGCCATTTAGGAGTATTAAATATGGGCAGGATTACATATGGATGATTAAAAATTTTGCGTTCGAAAGTCATGGTCGTCGCAAGCGTTAATAGGTAGGCAGTCAAAGCCACAGCGTGATGTGTAGGCCAATTATCAAGCTCCAACGCAACAGCAAGTTTACGTCTCCCTTCGGCTGTCAGAAGAATGAGGAGTGTGCAGCATAATGTTCAACGAAGCAATAATTTTGCAACTTTTCTACACGAATGAGTTTTTTTAAGTAAACTAAAAACACCTCAAACTGCGGTCCAGCTATTCGTTCTGACGCATGCTTTTCACTATATTTTATATTATCCATTCCTGAAAGAAAAACCATGAGCCGAATGATTCAGCATCAGTGAGTTTTTGGAGAGTCGCTTTACTCCATGCAACTTCCTTTTGAACAATCTAGCTGAAGAAGACGTCCTCATAGTAGGCTTAATATGCGTTTTTGGTGAGAAGCAAATGTCCGTAATGATTGACAACGCCAATTTTCGGTCTAACCTTATAAGTTTAATGACTGCGAAATGTTATCAATTTGCGCAAGGGTAGTAAAAATTTTGGCCATACTGATGTCTTCGACAGCTTTTGGATGGATGGACGAATGGATGGATGGATGGATGGATGGATGGATGGATGGATGGATGGATGGATGGATGGATGGATGGACGGACGGACGGACGGACGGACGGACGGACGGACGGACGGACGGACGGACGGACGGACGGACGGACGGACGGACGGACGGAAGCACGGACGGACGGACGGACGGACGGACGGAAGGACGGACGAACGGGCGGGCGGGAGGGCGGATGGAAGGAAGGAAGGAAGGAAAAAAGGAAGGAAGAGAGGAAGGAAGGAAAGAAGGAAGGAAAGAAGGAAGGAAGGAAGGAAGGAAGGAAGGAAGGAAGGAAGGAAGGAAGGAAGGAAGGAAGGAAGGAAAGAAGGAAGGAAGGAGGGAAGGAAGGAAGGAAGGAGCTTGCCCTTGGAAACGAGATTTTTGCTCGACATTATGTTTGTTCATATTTCTCTTACAGTGTTACAGATTCTTCTATAATTTCCTCATTTTATTTAAAAATATTTTCATTCCTACACTTATAACCTTATGTCACCTACCTCCCTGCTTTTTAGCCATCGATCTTTTAATGTCTTTTTTCAAAGTTCGATTGCAGGTTTCTCCACATGACCAATGTTATCTCTAAACCCCAGGGCCTCAGAGGGAGCGACTCTGCCTGCATCAACATCCTGATGGACAACTTCAAATTCGGGTATAAAATGTTCAATTGCTTCTACAGATATACCACACACTGCATATGGGCAATATTATTGGTTAAATTTGTTTTTGTGGCTGCGCGATTTAAGACACCCTTATTTAACTTCAAAGAGTAGGACACTGCCTTTAGTGTCGCAACAGCGCCATCTGTCTGCGCTTAGTGTGTTAGCTTTCTTGCTTTTGTTCAGGGCAGCCATTTTGCCTCTGTGTTATGCCATTGCTGAAGCACTTACCCGTTGTACAAGGAGCCTGCCGTGATTTCTCGTTAGGACTAATGCTTGGGCGAGTTGGTGTGCCATTTTGCCCTGTTCGCGCTCTTCCTCTTGAAAACTGCCGTGATCTCATAGGAGAAAAACATTGGGAAGGCTTTATTTGTCATTGTTGTCTTTACGGCGTTTTAAGGTTGAGGTCTCATTGCGCCAAACAAACCGTATACATGTAATTGACCTCTGTGGTGTGCATGTTGCGCCATGTGGATACACATTTCAGCAATCCACGGAATTCAGACGCTTTCTGCATTCTTTCGTAACTTGCCAAACCCCCGTTCCAACTGTAGCTGCCAGCGATGCAGGAGGTCTTCTGAAAGTTAAACTCATGCAAAAGTTAACTCTACCGGCAAAACAACCAATAAATTTATTTGATTGTCATGGTACATTCGTGGATAATGAACCAGTTTTGAATTTTGCTTTTGAGATACTGTACCGTAGCGGTGTCACCGCCATTGTTGAATTGCAAAGCGGCAGCAAGATAAGGACTGAAAACCAGCAAGATACGCTTCTAGATGACACACTCTGTGAGCGAGGACTGCGAGATTCAGCCTTTTCTCGCAAAAGTGGCGACGCTGGCGCGCACTTCCCGTCATTATTTGCTTTCCCGTCCTATTCCGGGTGTTCGTGGTACATGTATATCCGCAGAGAAAAACTCAGCGTCCGCTTCGCACCACCAGTGTGCTGAGCTCTGCTTTCTAAAACTCGTTTTACGACATCCGCACGGCTTCTTACTGCTTCAGTAATACCGCACAACAGGAGAAGATGTCCGATTTAGGAAGCCGGAAAAATAATCTCCTTTCAGTCCCTAGGTCTTTTGTAGCGAAAGATAAACTGGCCACGAACTTGCGATTTCGCTGTGGCGGTGCTCCGAGGAGGCACAGAGAGAGACCTTGAGCCGTTGTCTAGCAACCGCCGCCGCAGCTCGGCGGACGCCGCGTGCTCGCCGAGCCATCTGGCATGATGTCGCACCGCACGCCAGGCAGTGGAGCCGCCCTTACACTTACCCGCCCTTGCGCGCTTAACCGCTAACCAACGTATACGGTGGCGGCATCTCTGGGAGCCTCTGACATCTGCGCACTCTCACTGAATAAACGAAAAACCTGTGTTGAGGCTAGGAATCGAAGACGGGTTTCTGGCGTTTGAGGCGGAGACGCTACCACTCCGCCACGACGGCTCAAGATTCAATCATGAATAAAGGCGCATCAAGTGAATGCACGGGTTTTATATACAACTTCCGATCCAGAAGTCACCGACCTCTCGCTACATTCATCCTGGCCTAATAGAGCTAGGCTATCAACAATTTTTTCCTCCTAAGCTAATTTTAAAGTTAGCCAGTTGGGCTGTTGCGAACGTCCGCTTTTTTTTTCTTGAAATTCTAAGCCACGCGCGAACTTTTCTAGGAAAAATAATTTACGCTAAGATAAAAGGGACATAATGATCTTACATGGCTTTTAAATGGCAAATGAGGTTGATTGGATTACTACTGAAAAAATGGTCCTTATCTAATCTTCATTGGAAGAGTAACCACGGGGCAAATGCTTGGGAAACCACTATTCTAGTCAATGAGCCAGAATGGTATAGTATAAGAGGCGCACCACTCGCTTTATTATACTCCTCTTTTAGAAACAGGCACCATTTTGTCTCAATAAATGAAATCAAATCGAAAACCAAACAAATAACCTCAGGTGTCCCGCAAGGAAATATCCTCAGGCCTCTATTTTCCAACCTTTATGTTAATAATCCACAGTTCGGTGAGCTGGCTCGTGAGTGGACACACCCGGGCTCACTCACGCTCATTTCAGATCATGATATGAGTCGTGAGTGAGTCCAGACTCACGCTCAGATAATGATCGCAGTGGTGAGTCAGTTCGGACTCACATTCACATCATGATCTAAGTCGTGAGTGAGTCCAGGCTCATATTCCGATCGTGATCTGAGTCATGAGTCCGTGCTCACATTCAGATCATCATCTGAGTTCTGGTGAGTCTGAGCTGACATTCACATCATGATCTGAGTCGTGAGTGAGTCCGGACTCATATTCTGATCGTGATCTGAGTCATGAGTCCGTGCTCACATTCAGATCATAATCTGAGTTCTGGTGAGTCTGAGCTCACATTGAGATCATGATCTGAGTCGTGAGTCCGGACTCATGTTCAGATCATTATGTGAGTCGTGGTAGTCCGGGCTCACATTCACTATATGATGAGTCGTGGACAATCCAGTCGATTCCCAGTGCACTCGTAATACTTGTTACGCTTCTGATCGAGATAATAATGCAAAGCAATTTAATTGCTTCCTGATATGCATATTTTGTGGCTGTCGCACTCTAGATTATTAAAACACGAGAAAAGTTCTACTGGCCGCCACGCTTGGTCTCGTTGGATATTACATGTGGCTCGCTGTAACGCGGTTTCTGTAGTTCTACCTTTGCTGTTTCTTAATTGGTTGCAGAACACATGCAGCAGCCTCAGATCTTTGCGTCCCGCGAGAGCCAGCTACAGGCCTCTAGGCCTCTTACTTGGCTTGTTGTGCGAAGACCCCGCTGTATCCAGAAAGCCGTGGCAGGCAAGCGTGGCAGAATGCATGGCCGAAACACGGCACGCGAGCGAGTGGCGTCCTCACCATCAATGCGACTGTCCCCTTCCGAGAAGGGCACGAGGACTTCCGCGATGTTAGAAACAGGTTTTTGGGCGGCCCCTCACTCAGGTTACAAAGCAGACCAGGCTCAAGTTGAGAGCTGCTCACCCCTGCCCCCCCCCCCCCCCCCCTCCTGCCCCACTCCCTTCCGCTTCATGCACCGAGCCATGGCACTGGGCCACTATCCCACTTGACTTGATGTACATATATGTAAACAGTGGCGTGTCGCCTCCGAGAGATGCACTACAAAATGCTATGCTACATTGTTATATTCAAGTAATCGCGGCTAGAGATTGCGGAAAAAGGGAAAGTACTCGCCGCCGCGGTGAGTTAGCCTTCAGTTGAGTCGCTCGCGTCTACATCATCAGGCGGGACCGAAAAGCTGGCCGGAGGCTGCAGTTGACAGCCGATTAGGTGCGCCACTATTGGAACGCAGCGAAACGTGCAAAGTGAGCTGCTGCAGCGAAACAACATTCACCTCCCAAGTGAAAGGAAAATTGATTGTTGGGGAAAGGAAATGGCGCATTATCTGTCTCGCATCTGGGCGGACACCTGAACCGCGCCGTAAAGGAAGTGATAAAGGGGGCCCTAAGACAAGAAAGGGAGAAAGAGGCTCTGTAGTGGAGGGCTGCAAAATAATTTCGACCACCTGGAGATCTCTAACCTGCCATGATATCGTACAGTACACGGGCGTCTTTGGGTTTCGCCTCCATCGAAACGGGGCTGGCGCGGTCGGGTTTGAAACGGATTAGTACTCCGGTTCAGTAGCCGAGTGTCCTACACACTGAGCCACCGCGGCGGGCCACCTCCCAAGTCTCCGACAACGTATTCAGCAACAAGCAGTGCTTTCGCATTTAGGCATCATAAGACTGCTTAGGTGCCCGCATAATGGGGGCCTGTCCTTGGAGGCGGTTATACAAATTATATATTGCAGCGGTTCTAAAGCATGACATTGCGTTTGATAATTCTGCTCAGCTCTCTAAGGGGAAAAATATTACAATAATGTAAACTATGCGTGCGGTTAAGATGAAACTGCGCGAAAATTGATACTTTACAGATAGGTACGTTTCGCGAGAAATTGTCTCTTAGCTTGCGTCAGCTTCCACAAAAGATATACCTGTAAATTTATAGTTTAACATTGAATTTAACCCATATTTTTTTGTTTTGTACTTGGAACGCTTTCACAGTTGCGTCTACAGAAGATAGGTATCTGGTCCTTATGTCATCCATATAAGTTGTAGATGCATCAAACTTCAATGAGCCTGTAATGTCCGGCCCTTTTTTTGATCATGGTTATAGCTTGAAGAAATCTTCGGCTCAAAGTAATCAACAGCTTAACGTATCTTAAATGTAAAAAAACCTAGTTCAACCACGCTAATCGGCTGCTGAGCGCAACACTTTCATAGGTGCCGCAAGGTAAGCGCCTCCATTTATGCAACACCAAAGGTTAGCACATAAACTGAAATGTTTTCCTTGGGAATACTGAAAATGTAACTACTGGAAAGAGAGTTCGAACTGGTTCGTTGTGCTCTGAAGAAATGAAAAAGGGCTGAAAAAACAACCACATAGTGAGATGAACACTCAGACCGCTTACTTCTAACTTTATTTTTCTCAAGGAGTGGTATTTTTGCTCGTGGAGTTGAATTGCGCTTGCTTGCAATGCATATTTAAATGAACAGTAAGTCTGGATTTTTATTTCCCTTCCTTCCTTTTATCGAGCACTGCTTCAGCCTGAAAAAAGATGAAGCCTTCCTTTTTTCGAAAACACTTGTGAAGGATCAGTTACGGAATCATCGCCAGCTGGCAATATTTACACTGCTTCCACAATTTCTCGCATAATTTCACATTTTCACTAGAAAAGCACTTCACATCTATAAAACTCAGAGTTGCACACACTCACACTTCAGCGGGAATGCGGCTTTCGGCAAAATGTTTCAATTTCTTGCTGTATCTACATGAAATGTTTTGAGCATGTTAGAAAGAGAGTTGTTTTGTAATGTATATTTTTCGTCTCAATCTTTTGTGAAAGTGCATTATTTAAGACGTGTGGCAGAAGGCTGGTTCGTCATTCATTGTGTTCCTAGTGTCGTGCTAGACGATAAGGTATCCTTAGAATTTTTTTTTGGTAAGCATAAATTTCATTTTTGAATTTTTGCGATGAAATGTCTATTGACATATGTCGGGATGATAAAAAATTTATTCGAAGAAATTGAAAATTCAAAAATTTGTAAAACAAAGATTGTACTAACCAGCACTACAGTCCTTGGGTACAGCAAGACAATCGGAATTAAAAGAGATAAAACATTGATGAATAAATCTGCTTCTCAGGGGAGTCTATAGGGACAACGGTGAAAAACGCCTAACGTTTGAGCATTTTCCTATATATGCTGCCGCCACGGTTCACCAAACGAATTGTTAGAGTAATTCTCGGTCAATTTCAGCAAGGAAACTTCATGAAAGCATAAAAATAATTATCAAAGGTGTATTTTTGACAACATTTGGACGATTTCAAAGTCGCGTCTCCTCTTAAGATATTGGCAGCTCTGGTGCCCTCTTTTTTTGCTCTTCATGTGATGGTCTTGCTCCCCTATCCTTTCGTTTAAGCACGTCTGTTTGTTCGATGTAATACTCACCTTTGGTCAAAGGCACTTTGGAGATGGCCCAATGTGTGCATCTTATAAATGGCTTTTGATGGCTGACAGTGCAAGCCAACTTACTAGCGGCTCCTGAACCGCTTCCTCTACGTTTCGCGCAGAATGTATTTGAGGTAGAGAACAATAGGCTTATTTTATCCCTATTACCAATTTCACCAAGGTCATAAGAAAGCTTATAAAGTCTGAAGATGTGCAACTTTCCTTCTTTGATAATTTGGAGCTCTTGCTGCGATAGCAGGGTTTTCTTTTTCTTATCTTTTTAACAAATCCTTCAGGCTCTGCTGTCAGCATGCGCCGCAGATAACTTCTGTCCTGCAACCTCTCTGAGCGCAAAATCACGCTTTCATCAGTTTCATGCGGACAAGACTCTTTAACAGCATGTGAGTACATTAGAAATATAGCTTTTTTACAGTTATCGTATCTTTTTAATAATTCCAGAATATATACATAATATCATAAATGTACAGACGAGGGTCCCATATCCAAAGACTGTACCGGGACACTCCATAGATCAGTAATACCATAAATAAGTACAGCCCAGTTCGCGCATAATTATAAAATATAGAAGATACCAAATCAATACTTCATGCAAAAACAGTCTAAAATGACAATAACGCAGATAATATACATAAAAGGAGTATAAAACATCAGCATTCCAACAAACATTCCTTGAGCTTATTCTTGAAAGTAGGCAAGGAAATTGACGTTTTTAGAGTGAGTGGCATTGTATTCAAAATGAAATTGCTTGAAAAGACGATGTCGTTTTATTATAATTGGTATGGAGCTTGGGGAGCAGAAAATTGTTTTTTTTTGCTGCAAATATTGTAGTGTTGTGATTGATCAGCAGGATGGGGTCTACAAACTGAAAATGTAGAGTGCCATGTACTAACCTAAAGAACATGATTCCTTGGTGATATAGGAAAAGCTGGTAGACAGGTAAAGTATTGTGTTTATGCAATCAATTTGGCTACGGTTTAGCTCTGGCTAACCCTAGTTCAATTGCGAAATCTTCGTTTCCTCGGCACGTCGTCTACGCAGCGTCTCATTGTGACGCTTTCGAGAACTCAAACGCGTCTCTTCCGCAGTTGAAGAGTCACTCCAGGACTTGGCACGACTTCTTCTTGCCGCATTTTCGTTACGACCCTTCTAGATTCGTGCGGCGCGTTCTTCTGGCGTCCCTTGAACGCGTTGTCTCTTTCTCGCTTCGTTCTGTCGTTGTTGCCTCTCTTTCGCGCTCTCCATAACGACTGCAATACACTGAGGCGAAGCGCATATATAAATATACCCCCGCGAGGCAGCACCTCCTCTCCCTCTACTCCAGCGGAGCACATCTGGCGTAGCGAGCGGCGACAGCAACGGCGTCGAGAGCGGCGCCATCTGTTGGAGTACCGCAGCTGACATACGGCATACAGCATACGACATACGACATACGACATTCGACATACGGCATACGGCGCGACGAGCCGAAATGGCTCGCTGGCTGGCGTAGGAAAGCTTTCGCTTCAGAAATCGAGCATTAGTAGAGAAAGGATTACGGGTAATAATGCGGATGGCCTGGCTTTGTACGTGTTGCAGATATGATAAAAGGGAATGATAAGTATTTTCTTATGCAATAATCCCATAAGTGATGTGAATATGTATCAAGGCGTAATACAAAGATAAGAGTAGGTTGCATGGAATATATGAACGCACCTTAATTAGCGCCCTGATGCCAACGATGAACGATATGGACGGAATATTTAAGATCTGAATCTAGAATAACGCCGAGAAAGTTGGTGTTATCAGAAGCCGGATCATTACAAAAACAGAGGGTTAACGTAGGAGGACTTAAAGAGAATAAGCTTACATTGCCCAGAACTGAATGGTAATGGCATCTTGCACCACTTGGATAAATTTATTCTTGCGGCTTTTTGAGAATTTCAACTGGATATCAAGGAAACATATGCTGCTAATCACGGGAATATCACGAATCTTAAGTGATGATATGCATTCCGAAAACTTCTTTTATACGCCGTCGGGAGCCGCTTCGAGGCTTAGTGATAAGCAGTCCAAAAAGATTAAAAATCATTAAAAAACGCAAGGCTTTAAAATAGAAAAGTTTTCAAGCCCAAATGAAAGTGCTCCGTCAGATTCAGCTAAACCAAGATCACTTAGAATTGGGGGTACAAAATGGTCAGCAAATGGAGAAAATTTTATAATAGCCAAATTTTCAATGTGAAATCAAAATTTCCTCTCAGATTCAGCTAAACCGAGATTACTTAGAAGGGGTGCTACACTGGACCCTATTTATACTCCATGCTTTCTTAAAACCAGGTTAGCGCACCGTACTACAAAAACAGATACGTGCACTAAACCTATATAAAAATCCTAATGCATCTGCCCACTAAATTATGGAAGGCAATGGGACCAAAGTTTGAAAGCATGTTTAAACTTACTGGATCAAGCTGTGCCTTGGGGCGGAGAATAAAAATGTATATTTTAGGTGGATAGGAAAACCAACCAAATTTCTCCCCATGGGGGCGTGCTTCGAGAGCCAGCGTTGGAGAACCAGCCCTTGCGAAAAGAGGTATCAAATTGAAATGCAATTCCAGTGAATTCCTCCTGAAAGAAACAAAGCAGTCCACATATCGACAAAATTAACGAGTTTGGAAACTTCAGAGAACGCCGTCTTGCCTATGATTTGGTCGCATGGGACGTTTGAGTCCACATTCTTATCTGCCAAGAGTGAAAGGCTCTGCCTTCTGCAGTAAATGTCTGAAATTGTTCGCCCTCTTCCGGTGTTAAGTAGGAATTATTGCTGCGCCACAGCCTATGCGGCGCCGTTGCGACTGTGCCTGCTCTTTGGTTAACGTGTATAGCATGTGCAGTCTCCTTCTAAAAACTAATAACAATAACGTTTTGCTCCTGAGCTCTTTGGTATAGGTCTCGTGGCTCTCATGGAGCTCAAAACTTTAACAAGTGTGGACTCATACCATTAACACATAACGTAGCTCCGAGGGGCGCCCTGAAGAAAGAATTCCAGCCCTGCTATTAGCATAAATGCGATTTCGTTCTTGGTCAGTCATTAACGATGCATCCTGCGAGAAAGTACATGGTGTTCCAAGAAAGATAAGGCCAATTTACATCTTTATTCTAAAAAAAAGCACACCGACGCCAACGTTACATCGGGAACTCGGGAGCAGTTCACCGCGCCTAGGAGGCCCTTAGCGAAGTACTCAAGTGTAATACTCGTGTTTGTGCATAAAGCATGCATAGCTTTGCAGGGCCACAAAAAGAGATGAAAGCAAAGTCATAATTGACCAAGCCCTCATGCGCCTAACCTAATATCCCAAGCAATAATTTGCTCGTTACTTTATTCAACCAACCAAACACTACTTTTTCAACCACTAAAACTTCTGAGGTGCGCTCAGCAGGTGACAAGAATGAACACTTAATTTTATTTTGTTCACCTCTTTAGGAGACGAAGTTAGGGGTCCCGTTAAGTGGAGAACCCACTTTTGTAGCTGGTGCTGGCGTGTCTACGAAATCGGGATTGGTGGAAAAGATTGTGACATCCCAACCATAAGACTTACCATTGGTAATTCAAACACCCCAGAATGATAAAGCAGTATAGCAGTGATGACGTCAATACAAAATTCCTCATGGGCCTAGAGGATTGCGACGTCATTGTGCAGTCATTACGTACTGCCTCTGAAAAAAAGAAGTCATTGATTTGAAAAGGAAAATGGTCAGACGGGGCTCTAACCGCTGCTACCTGCGCCGTGGGGCGGGCGCGCTAACTCTCTTTTACCGCTTAGGAACATTTGTTCCACTTGCTTAAAGGGCAGCCTTGTGTTTCTTGTAGTAAATAATAAAAATAAAAATAAATAACAACGTCCGCGACTTCGAAGTGTTATGCAAGGACCCCAGACCGCTGAAGGGACTCTTAATGCTATCATACTCTTAAGGCGGAGCATAAGTGTACCCGAAATTTTTGAACGCATGGAACGCAGAGCGCGATTACATCAGAGCTGTACCATACTGCGCAATCTACAGTTTCGTCATTGACGGTGGAGCCGGAAGGTTCCGCCTCTGGAACTGGAAGCCACTCTGATGTCTAGTCTATTTCCATGCGCCCATGGTAGTCTACATAGCCCGTGATTTTGTGAAACATCAAGGCGCGTAAAGCACGAATGTCTCTGTCGGCGTGCTTAAGGTTTTCAAGGAAAACGCCTAATCCATTCACTGTACTTCTGTGCGGATAGTATGCTTTTAGATTTAAATAAAAATTACGGATTGCTTTATTAAAACGTTGACATAAAGGCTTCCCTCATAAAGCAAGTTTGCGGGGAAGTGAACGCAGCATTCAAAAAAGCACTGACGCACTACCTTCCATACGTTCACAGGAAACCTCACGGGACAAAGTGACCTAGGCTAAACTGACACCAGGGGCTCTGAGTCTAACGTGTAATCGTATCGTTGAATACCTGCCAGGCATGAGCCACTGTATTGGGTTGGAGCCAAGCACTGCATCGCAGAAAAGATATAGCGTCCTCGCTGCGCAGTTGAACCAGCCAATTAAGACACCTGTCTATCATACGGATCATAGGGATCGCCCCACCCCACGGCGTACTTCTAAGTACTACAACGCACATATTCACTGAAGCCGCGAGCATATTAAGGCGTCAGCTTTCTTGGCTCATGAGTGATGTGGACGGCAGTTGTAGACAAAGTTTGTGGACAGAAGTTGTCCGCACCAACTGTAAATTATGAGTTGTAGGGTAAATAAAACAAAAATATAAATGTCAGTTAAGCAACAGTTAAGCGACATATATTTAATGAAAATAAAACACGGAAATAAAAAATAAAAGCAAAAATAAAATTAAATTCATATAAAGTAACATATAAGAATGAGGAAAAATGAAAATAATATGGATAAAAAAAATAATGTAAAAATAACAATTTAAGAAAATAAAATATTATGAAAATTGTACGGAGAAAGAGAGGACACGGAAAGGCTTTACCATTTGCGCTCATAAGCAGACTGAAGTGCAATTCTGTAATTTTTTGTGCGCCCTTGTTATATACACAACCAGCTTCGACAGACATCCTGAACGTACTATCGTGCAGCCGGCAGTTCGTGGCGCAACGCTTAGCGTTTAACCATCTCCATAATCAGGATGCCTGAAGTTTCTCTGCTGGCCAATAGTTTGTGGCCACTCAGATACAGCCCCATAATACTAGTTACTTCGACACACACACGCACACGCGCACACACACACACACACACACACACACACACACACACACACACACACACACACACACACACACACACACACACACACACACACACACACACACACACACACACACACACACACACACACACACACACACACACACACACACACACACACACACACACACACACACACACACACGCGTATGACACCCCCGGAACGCTTTACGAGGAACGGTTGCATCAAGATTTTTAAGTGAAAGTCTCAGAAGACATACAGGTCAAGGTGCATATGTCGTCCCTTCGAATCCCAGGCCCTTTACTAGCACATGTAGGCTCTATGCAAATAGAAATCGCATGAATTCACCCGAAATACTGTACGACAAGCGGTTGGTGACAAATTTGGCTTGAATGTAGTCGGGAAAATTGGTGCCACTTGAGGTCAGCCAGTGTGAGTGTATATTGTGCAACGACATAAATATTATTGTGCTCGGCTTGCTGTGTGTGTCCTACGGGCCGCTTCGTATGGAAAAGCGATTCCTTTCTTTAGTCACCAAATGCGCTCCCATTCTATCGAGCACTATTTTAAATGCATGCAGCTAACATCGCTTATTTCGTGGAAAGAACGACTAGACGCTTTGAGAAATCTTTGCAAACGTTTTGTGCGCTAAGGTAGATTCCGTTTAGTAAAAGACTAATACAGTCATGTCAACAGTCACATTTATGTTTGGCCCATTCGTTTCGGTAAAAAGCTAATATTAATGTGTTATAAAGCACTTCCTACGAACAGAACTGTGACATGATATTAGGAACATTAGCCTGCTTTTCCATCTGCATCTTTTTTTTTTTACTTACAGCCTAACTTGCAGAAACTACAGGATGAATTGGGAACGGGCCAATACATAAAATGCGCAAATGACTTGATTTGCAGTTTTAATATGACTGCGCTGATATCTGAGTAGGGAGCGCATACTAAGTTGGGACAGCGAATAAAGTATTCAGATGAAAGCACGATGCCAGCCGCGGCGACAGCTGACAGAGTTATATACTTAAAAGAACACACCTTGAAGGGTTAAACAGTTACAGGGTTAAACCGACTACTTTGCCTATATAACGGCTTGTCTCAAATGCATGGTCATGATGGTGTTTCCTGGAGTTGAGAGTTGTATCTTACACACTTCACAACTTGGTGAGAAATTTTAAGACAGATTATATGCCATGCAGAAAACAGTGCGTCTTCCTCTTTCTCTGTATTCTTTTATATTGGAGGACAATAAATCTTGTGTTTGGAATTCTTCTGTATATCTCGTTTGGAGCGCCTGATCAAATTTGCCGGTAGCCTTTTAGCGTAATGGTTTCACTAATCAGCTGTATTCATTTCGACGCGCAAGAATGCTGCCGCTATCCAACTAAATTTTTTTCGTGCTAACTTTTCATAATTGCGCTTATCTAACTTAATACAATCTGTTCTACAGATAAATTCTATCCGGCAACCCACCTGGTGCGAGAGAGCCAAAGGCTTCCGTTCTAAGGTGTCATGACATTGCGCATATTCGACGCCTAAATGAGATAAACTGGAGGAACGACGGGGGTGGGGATGGCTTTAACACCTGCCAAACATGAAACACAACATGTTGTCAAGCTTCCTTAGTGTGGTCGTTTCAAGGAAGCAACTCCTAGAAAGCATCGAAAAAGATCAAGCCGAAAAGAACCAAGTAAAAATCAGTAAACGCACGCTTCGTAACCGGGGGCAATTTCTTACAGTGCAGGCCCAGCATCGTCCGTGTTCGCGAAATTTTTCTTGCTACCCAGGGCTTGGCGCTAGCAGTAACTACTTCGTGGCGTATTGTAACATCAAGCTATAAAATCAATATTTTGCGCCAAAGAGCAGTGAGGCCTCATGAATGCGACTACCTCGACCAGTGAACAATGCTTCTTACTTGTTTGAGCCGCCTCTGAAAAATAAAGCGGTTAGGGCTCCGAGTTTGCACTCCACCGAAAATTTCATGCAGCCTTCAATAGCTTAGAAAGCTTGTGCGAAGATTTTTCGCGCCCTTGGGTATAGGGTGTGCGAACGAACACGTGAATAAGGGTGTCTACAGCGGCCCTATGGCCTTTGTTTGCCTACAGGAATAAATAAAGAGTGTGGCGGAGGGTAAATAGAGCGCAAAAGTGGCGCAGGTCACTCAATAACCTACGTCAGATGGCACATTTTGTTTGCTAGATTTGTAGTTACTGAGCTGAACCTATACATAAGGCTATATCGATCGGTTCAGAGCAAATAACGCCCAGCCCAGGGGCGCAAATGCAGCCGCTATAACCACGAAGCTTAACACTGCGTGATGAAAAGTGCTGAAAGTGGACTAAGGGAGAAGTTCGGAATGGTGTGCATAGTCTTCGGTTTCCTTCACACGCCGCTATCAAACGTAGTCAGCCGAATAGAACCACATGACGCTTCTTGATATATCAGGGCGTTGAAATGCACCCAACACATCGCCGTTATCCAAGCGCGCATGAGAGTCAGGTGCCTTTCCCTTTAGATACGTGGCTTCCTTTTCATTGAGTGTAATTAATGGATGACTAATGAAAATGCCTGCGTTAGAGAGATTATAAAAGGATTCTAAAATTTTACATATCAGCTGGTCATTATATTTGCCGAGCAAGAAGCTATTCAATAAATGAGTAGTGCATCTGCCTTTCCTCCAATAACGAGCAAGATTGCATAAATCACTAGAGCGGGAATTATTGTGCTCTTGATGTTTCGTAACGCAGCCATACTCGGCACACATAAATACCAGGTCCCACGTAAAATTTTAGAAGCCTTCCATATTCATGATAACACCGGCGTTTGCAATGATGATAATTCAATTACACTCAATGACAAGGAAAGCACGTATCTATCCGGAAACGACATCAAACTGTCATTCGCGCTTGCACCACGGCGATGTGTTGTGTGTATTTCACCGTCCTATATGATGAGTAGCATTGGTTTTTCTTCATCTTCTTTACGTGCGGTATCACTGAGTGTCAAAATCTTTGCATTGTTCAAAATAGCACCCCAGCCTTAGCACCAGTGAACTGTTAACGTAATAATGCCAGCTCTGGAGGGGGTCCTTACAGAGACTAATCCAAGTTCGGCAAAGAGACCCTGTTAGGCCTCTTGTTTGAATTGTTACGCAATACTGCCTGCTTTTTCATACGTATTTTTTAGGCAATTGTGTGAAGACTGCATGCTTACGAACGGTGCGTCAGCTGTTCATACGCCTGCATGGGCGCTCAGCCATCTGTGTTTTGGGTGTTGCGCAAAACCATGGCCTCGAGCCACCTCCAGAAAGATTGGCAAAGAGCCGCGCGAGATACGAATGTTTCTGTTTGGCCAACACGGAAAGAAAAAGCCCAAAATCAGACCCAAGAGCTAGCCGCCTAATACCGCCCCTTTCGCCACTTGAACAGGGCACTTCGAAAGCTGTGACGAAGAGTCCGAGACCCGCATATTACTTAGTCGTTCTAAGTCATGTTCGTTAGTTTTTGTATTTGTTGTTGATGATGATGATGAACGTCCCGAAGCAACTCAGGCTATGAGAGACGCTGTAGTGAAGGGGTCCGGAAATGTCGACCACCCGGGGTTATTTAACGTGCACTGACATCGCACAGTACACGAGTCTAGAACTTGAAAATTGAAAAATTGAAAATTGGTATTTGAACAAAGTACACAACGCACTAACTGTCTCACACATCTCGGTGGACAAACGA
Source organism: Amblyomma americanum (assembly GCF_052857255.1). Classification (NCBI taxonomy): domain Eukaryota; kingdom Metazoa; phylum Arthropoda; class Arachnida; order Ixodida; family Ixodidae; genus Amblyomma; species Amblyomma americanum. Next base: position 94,961,193 of record NC_135499.1, on the reverse strand, counting down.
ACCGCGCCGTAAGGGAAGGAATAAAGAAGTGAGTGAAAGACGAGAGGAAGAAAGAGGTGCCGTAGTGGAGGTCTGCGGAAGAATTCGACCACCTGTGGATGTTTAACGTGCACTGACATCGCACAGCACGTGGGCGCCTTAGCCTTTCGCTCGGGTTTTAAACAGGATACTCCGGCTCTGTAGAAGAGCGCCTGAACCACTGATCCACCAGGGCGGGTTCTAGAACTTTGCCTCCATCGAAATTCGACCACCGCCGCCCGTATCGAACCTGCGTCTTTTGGGTCAGCAGCCGAGCGCAATAACCACTAAGCCACCGCGAAGCCTTTTTGTATTTTTTACTTTTTTGTGTGTGCTACCATTACACGCTTTTTTTAAATGTCAGTCATTATGAGACTCATTTATTTTAGTTGTAATGTTTATAGTTTGGGCATTGCCAAAAAACATGTTTAAACAAATCAAGCAGCGATAGCAGTACCTCAAAAAGACTGAGTAATTCTATGAGCAGGAAATATTTTTGACTCATTTATAACTAACTATCGAAATCAGAGCGCCGAAGCTTAAAGTCGTTAGGTCGATAACACGGATGGATTCTGTACGTTTCACAATTCTGAACTCTATTGTTTTCTGTGAAAATGAAAGTGTTTTATATATGTTCAATATTCAGTTTAGCAAAATTTACCTTTCACAAATTTAGTCACCCTTTACAAATATCATACCTATTCGAGAAAACAGATAGATAAACATTAAGAAGAAATCAAACTTGTTTTGATATCTGACAACCAGAAAAACGTTCACTTTTCTCCCGGTAAGAAAAAAAAAACGTGACTTTAAAAGGATTGCTTTTTTTACTGCTATTTTAAACGTTCTGTTCACTGCTGGATTAAACATTTTGCTGAAAAGATAGCCTGCACATTAAAAAATATTGAGCAGAGTATAGCACACTTTAACCGAAATATTTTCACGAAGGAACCACTGTCACCACTTGCTTGCGCCGTGGTATGCATGCTACATGGCACAGCGAGACGTTTAAAGAAAGCGCTGGCTTGCAGTGACTTTCATGGTGCACCAATAATCTTGGAACCGATGCTTTAAAAACAAATTGGCCAAGAAAACTTGAATACTTTCCTTTTGAGCGTGCTAGAACTGTACCGCATCAATTCTATAGCCTCATCAAACTTCTTTATCGCATCGAACACCGCTGTAAATTATGCGCAAAAAGAGCTGCGCACTCAACAACACGCTCTCAAAGCATGTATCGTCGTAGTGAAAACTGTTCTGGTCCAGCCATGCAGCGGCAGAAATAACCAACGAGAACGCGGCACATATCGCTTATAAGAAGTCTCCCGCCTACAACGCACACAGTCTCAAGAAGTAGTGAACAAATAATGTCGCGAAGTGACTTCACCGTACCCAATGGCGTAGAAAGCCCACGCAAAAACAACGCGGGAAACTGCACGAATCTCGACCTGCCCGTAGCATCCTTACCGTGCAGCTGACAGCAAGTATCGCACAGAGTGCGTAGAACAAAAGCACTTCACGGATTGGGCGAAAACCGGCGCTGTCACAGGCAGACCCGCTGCTTTTATTTTTGTTATTACTTTGTAGCCTACCCTTACCGTTCACCGCAAGTGACACGCGGCAGCATCGGCGGTGAGAGAATCATTAGAACCGATTGGCACCTCGAACAAAGCGACCGTTTCCCGACAATGGCCACTGGGGCTGTCCGCGCCAATGGCAGCGTTCCATTCTTTGTTGCCGGAGTACCGCGAGACTGCCATAGACAAGAAGCTCGAAGCTCGTTCGCAACTACTCCTTGTTAAGCCGACGTGTGTCTGCTAATGAACAATGAGCTGGTCAAGAATGGAAACTGGTTAGATAATTTGGCGCCCATGATCTCATTAGCAGGAGTATCCGATTATTTGATACATTTTTTTCTGTCTCCATTTGCAATTCTTTTTTATATGGTTGTAAAAAGAGCTGTGCCTTGTGACATGGCACGCGGTTAAAAAGCATGCAAAATTAAAGGATTTGCTGGAAAAAGTGCCTTGTATAATGTCACTAGAGAGCTACTTTATAACGGAGGCGCACTATAGCGCCGTCTACCGAAAAAGCCGGGTGCCCTTTGGGCAAGTGCATTGGCAAGTATGCATCCCAGCATGACCAGTGCCCATGCGCAGCAAGCACCTGACCAGACCGGCGTATATCTAAGCGAGCATATCTTCTCCGAAGACGAAGCTTCCAACCATTGTTCCGCGTTATCGCCAACACACATTCGACTGAGTGCGTCATTTTAAATTAAATGCTCACAATGAATTGCCAGGCGTCCGCAGATTCACTGCTGGAACGCTTGAAATTACCGCACTAAAATCTAATTACGGGACGTTCAGCTGTTGTCAAAAGTTTTCCAAACACTTAAATATACACTGTGCAGTTGGCGCAGGGCAGTTAAATATGCAAAAGCAAAAAGCGACTTCATAGATTCCCTGGACGCAGGGACCATACCATCGCTTGCTACTGGACTTCATAAAATCAGCTAACCTTTTTCCATTACTTTAATTATTACTGCATCTTTCATCACACCTTCGCCCATTGATGCGCTGAGTAAACTCTCGCAAAAAAAATTTGTTCCGGGCACTTAGCTCTTAACTGCGGGAAGGCGAAATCCGTTTGCGACTCATTGCACTGATTGGAATTTGCCGCGCTTGAATTCTTTTCACGACAGAGGAGAAGAGCAGCTAGCGCGAGTGTGGCGCCACGTATATCTTTGGACTCGGACGAGTCGAAACGCTCGCAGGTGCAGCACCCTGATCACACGCACACAAAAAGTCGAGTGCACACAGCAGATTCAACGCACTATTTGTGCGGATGGTCGAGCTAATAATGTTCGGGTGGCTCCCGAAACCGCTGCTCCCGCAAAGCTTGGGGATTTACAAAGCACAGCGTAAAAATTTCGTAACTCTTGCTTTTGGCTGCATGCGTAGCGATCGAATAAATCAAGAACATCTGTGATTTGCATGCTGAAAAGTTATTTGTGGGCAGCTCTGCACCTCCACAAGCAGTCTCAATTGCTATCATCACCCGGGAATATTCTATTGTTCTAAGCATACTGGATGACACCATAAGACACCATATTAAGCACCTCCATCGGATTCCCTGTGACCTACTGGCACAAGATCGGCATCGAAAGTAAACCAAATTGCGCACAGTGCAACACACCAGAGACTATTGGACACCTTCTTTGCGCGTGCCCGAAGTATACTTCTGAAAGAACAACATTGGAGGCGACCGTGAAAAACCTGGACTCTCGCCCTCTCTCTGAGGAAACTCTTCTGGGCGCAAGGACGAGACGCTCTGATTGGTGGCGTGTGACAAAAGCCCTGCTCAACTTTTTGTGTGAAACAGGCCTGGATACTCGTTTGTGACCGCCTGTGCACAACCTACATGGTTAATGACATGTGTCGGTGTTGTGTTGCAGACACCAGTTTTGAGTTTTATGTGTGTCCAGTAACCGCGATGCGAGCGCCAGCCAGTGTTGTGTGTGTGTGTGTGTGTGCGTGTGCATAGACATCACCCGTGAAACTCATTGTATTATGCCATCATCAGCCTTCATTCACACTTTCCTTTTACTCCTCTTCCCTTTCCCCTGTGTGGAGTAGCAGGCCAGGGCCCTGTTACCACCGGCCGACCTCTCCGCCTTTCTTTCATTAAAATTCCCTTTCTTCTTCTTCTACTGGCAACTCTTCATTTTTTTCGGCCACGTGCTCCTTTCTTCGATGCCCGTGATGCTCATCGCGCCTGTCTCCCCTCCCAATTTGCTGAACCCCCGGGATCATCTTCACCCTTATGCAGTCTTAAAAAATCTCGAATGCACCTTTCTATACAGGGCATTGCGAATAAAGCGTGGTTAGGATCGCCAACTCTCAGACATATTACGTTACCGTATCAGCATTCAATCCACAGTAACCGAATACAAGTCTTTACGCATCGGTTATTTAACACTACAAGTTTTTCAGGGCCTGCGGTCATCTCTGCAAGGTCCATCTTCATTAAGGTGAAAACAGCCTACGACCCTCCGTCGACGTGTGCACAATTTGCTTCCACGGGGCTGCCATTGAGTTAATCAGCGAAGCACACTAACAAGAAAGGTGTGTTCTTTTCTTATTCCAAAGCCATCCTCCAAGGAAGGCCAGCTGCACTATGCCGTGGTTTGCGTGAATATTACTTTTATCCAAATTCGCCAAGTGGATCGCGGCACAGTAATCAAAGATCACGATAAACTTTTTCCAATAGCTGCCAGAAAATTGCAGCATGACATGAAACCACCGTGTGGAAGAAGCCGCCTGATCAGCCCACAGCGACGGAATTGGAGTGACTATTTCTCCAATAAAGGCTGACGCCGCAACCAGACTTCGCAGCCAGCCGCGGGAGCTCAGGCTTGCCCATGACACACGTACGAATTTTTAAATTTTCGCCTCAATAGACGAGGGCCTGGACTATGATTTTGATTTTCGCCTCACTTTCGGCTACGAGAAGCAACACTGCTGTGACATTTATATAGACCGGGCAGCTGGTCGGGTGGCGTCGCCTCTTTCGCGGCGCTCCCCTCGTTACCGGAATGTGCCGGAGAAAGCCGGAGAACTGCAGTGCGCCGGCGTTGGTGTGTGTGGAGTTTGTTTCGGTCTTCTTATCTCTAGGTGGTCCTGTGCGCCAATATGTCCGTTGAAACGAAATCTGGGCAGACATATTGTATTCTTGGCTGTTCTAACAGCTACCCAATCTTGTCGACGCTTCTGAGGGGATTCATTTCTCCCGGTTTCTATGACAACGGTTTCCACGCCAGCATGAACGGCGGGCTGCCTGCATACGGTTGTTTCGAAGAGAGAGGTACGCATGCAAGAGACTGGTTACCCTGTGGTCGTGGAAACTTTGCGGCACTTTTTCAAAATTTTGCTGTAACCGGAAGCTTTATACCTTGTGTTCCCCAGTTGTGACGGCATGGGAGCCCAATCCGCTATCCCGCATCTGTAGTCGTCAATTTATCGAAAATCAGAGAAATCCAACAGCCCAAGTTACAACCCCACCATTTTCCCTGCACCATTTTTTCTCCTTCATTTGGCGGGAAGCATAGTCACCATGGGACAGTTGAGGATGCTGTAGGTCTCTAGTACGTATATATATCGTCACCACCCTGTGCTACACCACCTGAAAAATGTTTTATTTTGTTTTAAAGGTACAACCCCTGTAAATTTAAAAGCAGCGGAAGTTCAAAGTTATCGTTTTTTTCTGGTACACAAGGATAAAACATACAACTTTAGAACCATATATTCCCCATTTGTCACGATGTTTGACATACAAACTTAAATACAATATATCACTTTTGTTTGCAAAACGCTGACTATTTAAAATTCAAGCTGCGCATTTTTTTTGCAAAATAAAAAATTCAAGTACTTTCTCTCTAAGTGCTTAGAGCTGATCATCCCGAGAAAGTGGCAATATGAGCAGTGAAAACCTCAAATCTTTCGAACAGAAATACGATCACACCATTCGGCTACAAAACTGATGGAAACCCTTCGGAAGCTAGCAAAGAACCTCCACGCATTATTGTTAAAGGAACAGTGCGAGAAGTTTGACTGCGCGCTTCTCTCCTCTAATTCAGCCATAAAGCATTGCCTTTCCGCATGACGCAATTGTTTACTGTGAAGTGGTGTTTACTGTAGAAGCGCATTCCGGTGGTTATCGTGAACACCCTTGTATTACCGTGAAACTCGCCTCGATTCTACGGTAAGTAATAAGGTTACGTACCATCGTCCCGTGAGCACAGCCTTTTCCCTTTGGGGTAAATCTTAGAAGGCGCCTCCTCACCCTCCCCCTCCCGCTCTCTAACTGCAGCATGTTTGCATCGGCTGTCCACGCCGGCTTTCTAGGAGCATTTTGCTGAATTTATGTTTTTCGATACGTCCAACTGAATGCAGGCAATAATACGGCATGTAAAATTGTTTTGTGTTTCCAGCGGTTACTCGAAGCATCTTCATTGGTACGAACTTACTGTATATGTGCGTAACCACTTAATAACACTCGCTCATGTCGTGCACATGGCTTGCTCGTAAAGACTGTTTCCTTTTCTAAATTACCTTATCGAAAAACCTCCATGCAATTACTTGAGCTTTGAAAGCCACACCGCAGAACGACGCCTAGAGCCATGCTCGAGTACGCCTCGCCAAACGCAACCGGCTACGCCGCTCCGCTAACTCGGCATTCCGCAGACGACCGTTTTGCCACGGGAGGCGCTGTTTAGCTGAGGCGGCGGTAGTGCCATACAACGGGCGGCCGACTGCATTTAGAACGCACTACTCATGCCGCATTGCCATCGACAGCACTGCAAGTGACACACGGGGCTGCGAAGCGACAAACACTATCTCTGTGAATACCCTGTGTTTAACGCTGAAAGATATGATAAGCCGCGCTGTTCTCTAGGCCACTGCGATCACTGACGTCTCATGGGGATCGAGCCAGAGATCCTCGTACCATGGCCATAGCAATCGACAGCTCTCAAAGCCAACAAATCATTGGATACCTGAGAGCGTCATGTATGTGCGACAGATCCTGATTATGCTCCTCATGCCTTCCGTCTTTCTGTTTTACACCCACTCATACCTCTCTCCTAGTGCGGGGCAGCTAGCAAGAACTACCTTCTGCTTAATCTACCTGCTTTCCATCTTCCTTTTTTTCTCTCTGTCATGAGGCGCAGGATCACTCGGGCTTGATTTCAAAGTTCAGTTATTAATCTGAACTACCTTCCGCCACAGAGCTCGTCGAACGTGACGAACAGCACGACAATAAAGTCGCAAGCTGATAACGACAAAGCGCAGTGTTTAGAAAGCAAACAGAAAAGAACTGACCACGACATTTCAAGCATAACACTCAAGACACAGAAGTTCAATGTGTACTCTTTCCCTCACTTCGACTGCTGAAAGCGCATCTTTAGTCATAAAGTAAGCGAACTGGTATCAAAAAGTTTTTAAAATAGGTGACAATCAAACGTTCACAACGAAAGCCACATCGTGCATTGATGCGAGTATCGTAATATAAAAAATTCTCTCAAAGGAAATATTTGAAGGCATTTCTGATAGTGGACCGGATTATTAACGAATGGGGTAAAAATTCCTAGCAATGGCAGGAATGGATAAACTGTAGGATATAATAATATTGTGTCGCACGTGGGCTAAGAGAACGATGTAGGCTCCCGATAAATGGCGACCGCCCCAAGTTCACTGCCTCGCACTCACATGGTTGCGCACACGGGCGTGTTTACAGTTTGAAAGCACCGAATTGCGTCCGCCATGGCTGAGATTCAGATCCGTGACCTGGGGCTCCGCAGCGGAACGCCATAGTAATTGAACCACCGCGGCAGGTGTCCTTCACATTCAAACGTAACGCGCAGTGCAGCCGCGCGGGCTCGATGCGCCGCAGCCTAGTCTCAGGGATACTGAAGCATCGCGATGCGATGTTGTGGTCGGCAGGAAGAGAAGTTAAACCAGGCAAAGCATCCCCGCTTTTCGTTCTGCTTCAGCGCGAAGAATTGTCAACGCTAGGGATACCGTCAGCAGCCGTGTTGTAAATCTTATTGCGCCTTTATAAAACCATTATAATGGCAAATTATATTGTTTCCTCTGTAATTACTTTACCGAACCTTCTTACATGAGTTCCATAGCAATATACACACAGCATTAAGCCCGAGCATGCCGGGTTTTATGGGAATACTCCTCAAAGGAACAAGTAACATTAAAGAGTCGGCACACTTTTCATAATGTTTGTAGTATGCGTAGTAAAAACGGCAGTGCTCGGAGAACTGGAGAACGAGTTGCATTAACGCGGCATCCAAAATTGGCAAATTCGAAAACATTAATTGGTTTGCTCTTGTCATGTTTCTGTACCGCTCAGTACAAACTGATGTTCTTTGGCGTTGCTTCCGGTATTCCCTTTTTGTTGTTGTTCTGTATAGCATTCTGTCTTTTACTTTTTCAGTACTTATGTATGTATATGCTTGTGTTCTTGTATTTCAAACTGCCTCTTATGGCAATTCGCTTATTTGCGTAAGCTGTGAGCGAATGTTTTAGAACTTCCTGAAAGCGGAATTTATATATGTGAATAAGTTGTACACATGAGAATCTAGAAACTTGAGACTCTCTCTATGCTCAAGCTTATGCTGACCCCGCAAGAACAGTCGGTCCGTCCAGCTGCTTTGACTGCAGATTTTTGTGTCCTACTTTGCAAAAAAAATAGACTGCTTTGATTTCGGTATTTTTGATTGTACCTATAAGAGAACACTGTTTCATGAATCGTCATCATTTCTACACGCAATGTCAGGTCCTGCTGTTGCTATGCTGGCATCAGTGGCTGCGTAAAGTTGAAGCTGCGATGTTGAGAACAAATTTTCTTATTCCGCATTTGCTGAGGAATTGATTAGGTTAAGCTTGCCTGTTGGACCGATAATAGAGAAAGAAAGGAAATGCTACCTTTGAGGGGCTTGCGAGACCCAAGTTGGTCGTCCTGAGCAACCACTTGCTTTCCCTGTCCGAGGCTTCAAGGACGTATATACTGAAGCCTTAAATCCGTCAAGCGCGGCTAGTAGTGCTGCTGCACTAAAAAGTTAAAGTTTGTAGGCATGATTCGTATCATGTATATTCAATATTGGCAACTGATGCGCGCGAAGAACGGCTGAAACAGACGTGCTGCTTTTGCTCAATAAGGTAAGGAAAAACGGGCACTGTGGACATCACCACGCACAATCTTAGTCTCCTAATTTTCAGGTAAACAATAGTGGTATACAAATCCAGCGCTACCTGTCTGCAGGTACAACTCATTCACCATATTTTCGGCAGCAGCGAACGTCCCCACTGCTCGCCTACTAATATCAAATCACCAAACAAAGTTAACGAGTATTTTAAAACTACACGCAATAGCTAGCATACACAAGTATTTGGTCGCCTAATCTAGGAGAATACTTAGACAAGTAAGCCGCAAAGAAGAAAACCCTTGGGTCTTTAAGTGGGTATGCACGATTGTGCGGGAAAGCATAGGAGGGTAAAAGATATGCTTCGCCGCAGAGTTCAGGCTGCCGCGGAGTGTTTGTTCGCAAAACTGCATACATATCACGCGAGGCCCTAATTACATCTGGTGTAAGTGGCAAAAAGAGAAAATAATACAAGCAATGCCGCAATCACTACCTCCGTATAAGCACTCAATGTTTACACTTGTATCTAGAAGCCTTCAACGAAAACTTCAGCCTCGTATGCTCGACAAAGATCTAATAAGCTATCAGTACATTTCTTACCAGCGCGCATTAACAAAAAAACAATCACACTGCTAACTGTATGTTCATTTTCTGGCATTTTTATGTAATTGTTTCTCTTACTACAGCATACATCTTGGTTGCAATTATGAAAGCCAATCACCCACGACGTCCTTTTGGACTAAAGGCATCGCATTTTCCTGGCCGCATATATTAGCCGTGACCGTAAGGTCAGCCCTTAAAGGGAGCATTCTCTGCTTGCTCTTTGCTGCATTTAATTGTATATGTTGTCTCAAAAATGCGCCGTATTGTCTTCGACCTTTAATATTCTATTGTGTACCGTTACCACATTCAATTGCGAAACTTAAGCGATGAAATGAATTCAGGGGATGAAAAGTAGCAAATTTTGCCTCAGTAAAAGAATTTCATATGTTTTCATGGTGTGCCTCGAATAATATGACACCAGTCTTACTTCTTTATGTCGCTGCGGATAATGCATTTTTCAGTTCTCGCATTTCAAAGCAATAGCGTTAAGGGAACCGTTCAGAGGAGAACCCGACGTCTTCGTTGGCGCTGGCGTGTGGGGAAAATCCGGATCGTCAAGAAAATGATGACGTCACCATTGGAAATGCAGAATTTAAAAGGGATCGAAACAGTAGTCAATCGTGATTTTCTTTATTTATCCAAAAATACTGTCCATCGCCTGCGGTATATTTACAGGGACGGCACAAGAGACATGCAAAAATTACACAATATTTAAGGAATGTAAAACAGCAGCAAAAGTAATTTGCAAGCGAAGGAAAAATTCAGTGAAACTCAAGCGAGCAAAGATAACGTTTAAATGTATCGCAGTAACCACCATGAAGCATTGCCTGATAAGAAAATACGACTTCTGTCTTGACTCAAGAAAATTGTTGATACATATCAGTAAAAGGCTACTATAAAAAGAATTGCTCCAGTAAAATTGCCTAAATTGCGCATAAAAAGAGTCAGTACGATTTCGAAGCAATTCATGTTATCTTATGAGCTTTTCGCGGATTTAAAATTCGAGATTTGTGTGCACAAAATGCTTCACCACTTTAGCAAATTTATCCAGTTCAGAGCTGTGTGTGGTTGGTGCTCGCAAACTTTACCGCTCCCTAATTGCAGGAGGCAAAATGAAGTGTTTAAAGGAAAATCAGAATGGCAAAAAAATTCATTCAAAGTCAAAGAATGTTTATGGCTTCTAGGTCTTCCATCTTTGATGGCGATGTACTTTGTTGTATTGGTAATACACGATCTAGTTCAAAAGTTTTATGCGTTCCAGTACAACTCGTTTGTCCAGGATCATTGTCATAATATCGTAATTTGTTCAACATAACTGAGACTGCATTACGACATGCAGGATTGTGGAGTAAAGTAATTACGCTCAAAAAAAAAATTCGGGTGAATACACGAGAATCTGACCTGTGACCGTTGCGTCGTAGGCCGGACGCGCAGCCAAAAGGCAATCAAGCACACTAAATGGGAGGCCCGGAGTCTAAAAAAAGTCATTCTGACAAATTTTTCACAAACAACAGACGTGCACAAGATTATAACGGCAAAACAGGTTTGGTTCTTCCTCACCGTTCACGAACATATGTTTATATCAGTGACACGAAACACGACGATCTGCCTAATGAGCCTATCAGGAAACAATTCATACGTGTGCCTTACAGTGAGTTTGGAAACAGATGATGACTTATTTTGGCGTAATTTTTGTTCCTCAGGCTCGTTTGACGCTCCTACCTACCTGAAATGCTTTAGTCTCTGGACCAATCGCATGCTGGTCGCCAGCACTCTCATCCCACCATTCTTCCCCAGTCAATGACTTATGAAGGACCGCGTCGCTCTAACAGTGTTGTTGCAAGTGAGCGTCATAAATACGGTGAAAAAAACAACCTGAGAAATGAATGCAGCCACTTGAATTCTGTGCGCAGGCAAAAGGGGTTTGCCCGGCGCTGGCATAGCTTCGGCTTTCCGTGTCAGTGCGCGTTAGGCAGTACGCTTGATATATCGCCTCCTTTTCCGATCGCGGCAGGTAGAGGCCGCGCCGAGCCACAACGAAAGAGGCTGGGTGCTGCTCTATAAACGGGAAGACTGTTTTAGTCGTGTTGTGGGCCCTCCTTTTTCCCTCTTTTTTGAACTGCGACTAAGGCCGTGCACCTGAGCAATGTCAGCCGTAAGTCACTACGCGTCTCTATCTACGCGCTGTCTTGTGCTTAATTGAGGTCCGTATTCCTAGTTTGCGTCATAATCAAAAGCCTCATAGTCTGCCGCAGCGGCTACACCTGATTGGTCGAAACGCCGGAATCGGATGTGGTGGTTCGGATGCAGCGAAAAGGGTCGAAGAAACCGGACGGTGACGTCAGACACATACCGTACGCAGCAGATGCAGGACAGTCAGCATGGCGGCGCGCTCTGAAATGCGGCCTCTCGCTTCGAAGTGATCTCGTCGATGTTACTGCGTTTTTCGGCGGGCGAACTGGCTATAAACAGGTTACGGGACTTTCGCTTCGTCTTATATCTTGCCTATAACAAACTGTATGGACGATTAATTTGGCCTGTTTTTTTTTTTATTTTGCTGAACGATTCAGTAGCTTCTATTCCTAACGAGCACCGGTTTGTCGTAGAAATTGTTCTCTTCGTTCAAACTTGATGGCGCAACTATCACCGGAGTTATCTCGTCTGGGTATGTAAAATGATGTAACATACAGCATAGTGACCGACAAAATACTTACGTTTACAGCGCGAAAACGTGCATTTCCTATTCTAGAAGCATGCACCATGATCATGTGTAAGGTCAGCCAGCGTTAAACCGCTCATGTGCTCGGATGGTCAGTCGGCAGCGACACGCTGCTGCACCGACGCGTTTGACATGCCAGAGGTGGTTTTTCAGCGTCACTTACGGCTCTCAATAGCCGCGGTGGTGTGGCTCTGCCTTGAGCTCGCGAGTCAGCTCGCGAGTTAGTTTTCAGGCGTCAGTGTGGGCATGCCTGCGCTTCGTACCGTGGCGAACGTAGGAAATATTCCTCTGCGAAGTCTCCCAATGCATGTATGAAGAGAAAAAAAGCAAGATTTTTTTGGCTCATCCCTTTGATTTATTCGCGGCAGAAAAATTAAAAACCTATCTGTGGCACCTTGAGGCTATTGCAGTGACTGCGTAAAAGGAATGAAAAACACAAATTACCGTCTGCACAACCGTCCGCGCTAACTTACGATCAGTGATTTTGCACACGGCAATTCGCCACGGTGTCTGGTTCAGCATGGCACGGAGCGCGCATTGTGAAGCGATTAAGTGCATGCTACAAATTTTCCACTCCGTACCATTTTACCGTCAAGATAAATGTAAAACGCCGTGTTACGGGATCAAACTAGCTGCCTATTATTTACCATAGGCGATCGACGGCTGTAGCGGCCGCCTTCTGACACCGAAAACCCATGTGTCTTGCGTGCAATAGTTTCTTCTTTTAGTACACATCCGGCCTTTACGGTACGGAAAAGAGTATCTGAAATAATGTTTCTGTTTGTTGAAATCCATTTGGCAAACAAAGCAGCTTTCATAATACCCCTTTACAGTGGAATACTAAGGGCAAATAATCTTGCAGCAGAATATTTCTTCTCTAGCATTGGTCTCTTTCCATTTCTCGGCAAAGAGTAGTAGCGCCACTGGACGCATCGCTGCGGCAACCGTAACGGAGTGACATCCTACCGCCGCTCACAGTCGCAACCAAATCTATATCCGTTTCCGGCGTTTTGACCAATCAGGTGCAGGCGCTGCGGCAGATTATGACTCTTTTTATTATAACACACACCCGGAATACGGCCCTAGGAGTGTACACCCGAAATACAGATCCATGCAGAATTTCTTAGCGGTCGTCTAACCTTCTTTTGTTCGACATTCTTGCTGAAGTTTTGATGCAAACTATGTGAGGGTATTAGTATCGTCCTAGTGACGGAGAAGGTACCGTGCTTTCTTGTAGACCTTTCTGCTACTCAATCTCTTTCGTGCAAACACAGTTGCCAGCTGCCAATAAAACAAAGAGAAAATCCGCTTTACACTGACTTTTAGGTCTATTTGATTATATCCGGTCTTGTATTCTATAAGCATCTTTCTTTCCTCCTAGGTCATTTCTGTCGTGCACTTCAAGTCGAGCTGAATAGTGGAAACAGAAAGGAATATGTACTATATGCGGCCTCTGGCAAGTTCAGTGTTTCGTTTATAATGTTGTTATATCTCTGAGAAAGCATACAAAGAACATAGAGTAAATGATAATGATTACGATGCTTTTATGGCCCAAGGAAATCAATGTATTTTCGCTGACACAAGGCATCTACGAAACTGCTCTCCCACAGTAGCAGAAACTGCTGCAATCGGCCTCGCCATCCAGCACGGCGATGCCACGGGTAATAACCTAAAACTGTTACCGACTCCCAGTCGGCGTGTCGGCTCTTCCTCTCTGGCAGACTTCCACACTCAAGCGCTCCCATTCTAACTCTACTCCATATGTTCAAAATTCCACATGCAAGCACCAAATCACTTGGACTCCTGGACACGAGGGGCTCGAGGGAAACGAAGCCGCGGACACTGTAGCTCCAGGATACACTGACCAAGCGACTAAACTCCCCGACCTCACCCCTCTCTCCTCTACGTACGGTGAACGCCTCCTCCTTCTCCGAACACAAAGACAAGTCTATCTCCCACCACACCGTAAGATAACGACGGCAGAGGCGAGAGATTGGCGACAAATACATTCGAACACCCTTCCTAACCTACACAAATACCATATGATGTTCCCCGATAGATATGACGGAATCTATCCCAGGTGTGGCGGAATTCCAACAACGTACCATATGTAACGCGCGGCTGCTCCGGTCCGAAGCCCCCCGAACTCGGCAAACAATAATTCTAGGAACAGTGGGAGTCTGCTCTGCTCAGCTCTTATTTGGCGACCCAGCGTAATCTGATATCCCTCACAAGAGCAACTGCGGTGGACATCGGGGCCCTGAAATAAGGACTCCACCCAAAGTCTGTTTTTGTAGCGCAAGCTACAGTGGCCACGAACTCACCGTTTCGCGGTGCTCGCATTCCCTCCGTGGTCGCACCGCCCCACGTGACCAACCACGTGAATGGTCACATGACCAACCGCGTGACAAACCACGTGACTACTAGCTAGGCACCCAGACTAACCTGGACTTGCAATCAAGGTTAACCAAGAGGAACCAAGCTATACGTCTTACCTTTCGCTACGTATATCCTGGCATAGCCGAGCTAAGCTGCTGCCAGTTTTTTCTCCTCTTTACCCTATCTTTTTGTGAATAAATGTTTTCTGCCTATACTACTACTACAAGGTATCTCGTATACCCAAGGTGGAGTGAAAACTCATTTTCGAAGCATTTATCCCTAAGTAAGCAGAGCAACAGGCCAGGCGAAAGCTAGTACCTTTTTTATCACACATGTATCCTAGTCGGCACTGGGATCGAACTCCACACCTATAGAAATCGAGCCGCATGCTCAAACTACTAGGTTAACGCTACAATATCGCTGCTATGCTGACCAACGTTTGGGTTTGATAGTTCATGTGACACACTTTCCTTTTCAAAAATTTATTTATTTGGGCTAAAATTCTGGCCTTATTATTAGCATAGTGAGAAACATTTGCAATAAATTGAGCCTGCAAGAACAATTTGTACTATAGGATGTTCATGAGCTTTTATCATATACGGGCAGAAAATACCTAATTAAATAATTTCCTGAAGTAAAGCGCTCTGAACAACATAACAGTAATGATCATACCGTAGGCCACCAAACCAGTCATTCGTGGTCAACAATCTTTATCACTAATCATGGCATTAAATTTATGTTCTAAGAAAGACATTATAATGGCAGTGAATTAGGTTTACAGTTTAAATGTTTACCTTAAAATTAAGTCAGAGTGCTTAGAAGACAATGTTGCCTAGCTTCTGCAATGAAATGAACAAAAAATAAAGTCAATTTCGGGTACAAAGCAATTGAAAATGATTAAAATCATTTCCACGTTGCTCACATTTCTGATGACTCGTAGGAGTGATCCTTTTAAAAAGTTCGAACATATTTACGAAGCAATGAAGAAGACGCTGGTAACTTACTAGCGCTAGTAAAGATGAACAATTGCTTTAAACAATAACCATAATGCTGTGCACCAGTGGTGTGGCCCTTGGTCTATGGAATTAAACAGAGAAAAATCTGCCCTTCTTCGGGTAACTAACAAGAAAACTCCGTTTCAGTTTTTGTACAAAATCAACGAATATCCAATAGTCCAAGTCAACGAGTATAAATACCTAGGTGTGACGATAACTAATAACTTGAACTGAACCAGCCACATTAATAAAACCTCTGCATCAGCCTTTAAGAAACTAGGTTTTCTTCATTTTAAATTAAGATCAGCCCCTTCCCATGTTAAGCTGCTTGCATTGAATACCCTTACCAGGCCTCAGCTGGAGTATGCTTGTGCAGTATGGGACCCTTACTTGAAGAAAAATTTAACGAAACTAGAATGATACAGAGAAAAGCGGTTCGTTTCATATTCACTTCATATGGCCAAATAGTTTCACCATCGTCTCTGATGAGTCCTAACAACATTTTGACGTTAAAAAGCCGAAGAATGATTACCAGGCTGCGAATTTTGTATCTGCTCAATAATCACCAACTTGATATCATTCCACAATTGTTCATTCATCCACATGTGAGTCGTAAAACTCGGCACACCCACCATCACAGCCTTGGACCAATCTTTGCACGCACTAACTGATTTACGAATTATTTTTTCCACACACTGTAACCCAGTGGAATGCACATCCAAAAGATTTTTTTTTTCGCTAATAATGTTACAGTTTTCGAAGCAAGTGTGCGAAAAGCCCTGTATTGATTTTTTGCTTCACTGATTGCTGATTCATTTTTTTCCTCTTTCTACTATATATCACGTGTTTGCACTGCACCCTGTTCGTTTCGTTTTATATTTTGTGAATGCTTGCCAATGGTGGCGCTGAAGCGCATCTTTCTCGTGACCTGTATTGCCCTTCCTGCTTGGTATTCAATTACTGCAGTATGTTTTAAATAAATATAAATAAATAAATAAATTTAAACCCGCCTAGTAAACACCGCTCTAGGTTCTTTGGAGTTAAAAAATAAACTGATATTGAATACTGTATTTGATAGTTCCATTGTCCCACGTGTGCAGATGCAGAACGTATACAGTGAATGTGAAGAGGTTTGAATGAATAGGGGTACCAAACAAGCTCTCCTTCAGGCCGCGTAGAAGGGTGGGTTAACTGTCACCGTCTATTAAGTTTGAGCTGGGCTATTCAGAAGCAATGCTCACCTATTTCTTGGATCTGGAGCGTTTTACATGCAATGGAACGGAAAAATACAAAGTTTACTCTTGACCTCCAACGAGGCGCGGTCGGCATGATCGATATGCGGAGCGCTTCACTTTTGCTGGGCAGCAGAAAGCCATAACCACTTGCCCTACGTTGAAAGCGCTTTGCCAGTTTTGTTGAGCGGACGCCTGCCTGCTAGTTTTGATCGCGCCAAATAGCAGCCTACGGGCTCCTTGCCTCATATATCTGCATGCAATTAAAAAACCTGTAGTACACAAAACACGCTCTAGTCAACAATTACTGACGACTCGATCGGCACGATGACCACAAGACGACGACAGAAGGTGCGGACAGCTCCGAGCAATGCCTCTGATTATCTGCTCTGCGTAGTGTTTTCTACAAGGCAACATCAGGGCCAATTTCACCAAAAAAGAAGAAACAAAAGCACTGCGGCGATACCTATCTACATCATACTGCACAGCTTTCTTCTGGCCGCCGAGCCTCCTTAGCCCTATATAAAAAACAATATACTGCACCCCATAGAGAAATACTGATCTGTGATTGGCGAGCGGTACAACATTTCTTTTCCTGGCTTGAGGCGGCGCTCTCGAGAGACCGGCGGGATAATTCATAGCCGCTATGGCTCCGTCCCGCCTTTCAAAATCTAATGCGTCCTGCCTGTGTTGTTTAATCCTGTTTTAATGCTCCCAATTAATACCCCTTCGGTGGTTGAGGTGTTTTATGAGTTGGAAAATCGCGACAAATTCCTGTCGCTCTGAACTGTCTGTATATATGCTTAATGGGAAGCAATAAAAAGACTCCGGAAGCACATACCATTCTTCCAAGTGCAGTTCTAACTTCATTTTTGCTGGACTAAATTACGAATAATTGTCAGAGTTCTCAATCAAACTGCTCTGCACAGACTACTTCGCGACTATGGCGGCTCAGTTTGTCCTTTGGATAGAGATCAGGTCGATCTAGGATGTCTTTATTGCAATGCAGAAGCGCGGTCAGACCCCGCAAAGCCCCCTTCCTCTTTTATTCCAGCGAAAGTTAAGTTTTTCGGTAATAGCATGCAAGTTGACAAGGAACTAAAATGTGGGCTTAACCTCAATGTGGTCTTGATGCCTCATTATGCTCATAATTACATTTCAACGGTATATTCCAAAAGCAAATATAATACAACCACAAATACGTGCAATGCCTCAAGAAACAAGAAAAGAAAAAGTCTAGGCGAGCGATACAAAAGCAACTACACCGTGGCCGTAATTCACTTCAGCTTTGCTTTGCGAGGTATACTGTTATAGTTAAAAGGCTTGTCTTCTTAACAGATGAGGTATTTGCAAGCGAAAGAGATCATGGGTTTCACGATGTATGTAAGCGGCTCGCGATCTTCACGTCCAAGGGAAGTTACATGCATAAATAGTTAGAAAGTGACTTCACGAACGTCATGGTGGAGTGCTGGGAAAATATACCACAAATATTGGGCAACGCATCAAGTTCCACTGCTCTCTTGTCGAACTTTATGAGTGACGAAGCTCGTCATGCGATCAGTGTGAACCATTTTTTAGTCACCCACAGTTTTTCTACTGTTCGACAAAATCTGAAACTAAACATTCAATCATTCAAACTGCAATTGAAAGCAGGTATCAATAAGCGGGGAAAATAAAGCGCATAGTCTCTTAGGTTGCTCGCGATTCCAAGTATTGCAAGTTTTAAAACGTCATCGCTAACTCCTTGTACGTTATGTGCGATGGCTCTCGCCCGCTAGCGCCGCTCTTTTGATTCCATACACCAGCTCGGACAGGCAACTGCAGCATTAAAAAGTAGCGCAAGGTGCCGCCTCCTTCCAGAATGCAATTCTAAATGCATCCCAAGAACTCTTTTATATGTTCGTTTCTAGAATGGAGAGGAGATTCTGAGAGATGTACTTGTGAACTAGAAATCCACCCGTGTCGGCGCCTGTGAAAACCTGTTTACAGACTCCTTCTTTTTGGTTACCGTTTCTTTTTTCCCAATGCACCTTGTTATTGATCTTTCAGAGGCGCCAACTCATTGCATAATCTGCAGTGACGGACTGGACTGCAAGCAGCAGCCAACTATTTGCGTGTCCTCGTCACTGTATGCGGCCAATATTGCAGCGTACGGACGAAGCTCGTCAAACTTTTCACGCGGAAAGGTTTTAGAAGGAATCATGCCAGTTTTTATAGCAACACATACATGAATGAACCAGACATATATTACATATTAACGCTGTCTGTGTCAGCAAAATCCATTATGTCTTGATGTCCACTTTAGAACAGCTGGATTTGTTAAAATGAAAACAGTTCTGTTAATGTTATACCTACACAGCATAGCAATGACTATATTGAACAGGTGTGTTCCGACCTGCGGTCCAATCAGTGCTGGCGACATGTTACCTAGCGCCACTGAAACACCGGACAGACAGAGAGACAGACGGGACCATCGCTGGCGTGTGTCCCGTATCTTTCTCTGTCTTTGCCCGCTGTTTTATTCGCGGTAGATAACATGCCGCATCCGTGTGCCAGCACCAAGTAGCCCAACTTTCTTGTTCTAACAGTGGCACATCCAATATAAGCGACCAGTTTAAACCATTTTGAGACAAAACCTTTCGCCTAACTGTCGAATACATCCATCGAGGTGGGCAAGAGTTAGGGCAGTGCGTCTTATACACCGGTAACACTAGCAAATTTAATATCATTCGAATCGAACGGCATTAGCATCTAATATCGCTAGTATGCTGCTACACGGGAGCATTTTGATGTCATTAGCCTTAGCTAAAATTTTGTGTTATCCATACATCTTGAACGTATTCTATTAATTTCATAAAAATTTTGTGTTATTTTGTCCCTGTACCTGTATACCAGTATGAATGATTTCTCAGTATGCTACTAGTAAGGTTTTAAACATTCTAAATAATATGTCAAAAATCCAACTTTTGCCCGCTTCGTATATTTATTATACATTAATAAATACACTTAAAAGTTTAAATATAATATGTTACATTGAAAATAAAAAAGGTATAATCAGTTCGCTTTAAAAAATCACTACTTGTCGGCTCGAATGAGACAGATTACCGTTGTCAACGGCAGAACTAAACGCTGACCCGCCGGCACAACGATCTCTTCTATGACCCTTTTAATGCGATAAGCATAAGGAGACCATCCCTGAGAAAACGCGGCGTTGTCATCAACAACGAGGTAGATGGCGTTGCAAGGTCACCTGATACCATTCAAATGGTCGCCACACCGCAAATGCCTACAGAAAGTGACGTCAGCAATCTGGAAGTGCTCCGAGGAGCGTGATAGGTTGCTTGAGTTATAATACCCCCCAAGAGACAACACATTATCTTGCCCGGAGAGACGTTTCTTGCGCAAAGATTGTGCCCCCTCCCCCCCCACCTTAAAGTCTCGCACAAGTGCGGGTCTGGCCGCGTACGAATCTGGGGGCGATCTAGAGCCGAACTGCTTGTCGCAACTTGCGTCAGGCATCGGTCAGGTATCGAACTGTCAACCAGCAAATACATGGCCGTCTATGGGAGCCGGTCGGCTTTGCGAGTCGGGGTGCTTTTCGCTGGCATGTTCGGGCCCGAAAGTGCCCATGACGCACTTGTCGGTGTAATGCTATGATGTTATCCACACGTAAAGTAATTAAATGTTGGTTGTTTCCTTGCTAGAAGTTCCGATAATCGAAAGGAGGACAGGAAAGGCAGAGTTCTTACTGTTCCCCGAACGAGATTTCGGGTACTAGACTGTTTCACGCCAGCTTGAAATTTTCTGCAAATATATTACAAGGACTTCTCTCTTTTTTAGATTTCAAGTATACTTTGGAAGAATCATATTTTACGAAAGTGCAGTTTTAGTACATTGTGAACATGCGAAAGCCATTTCGAGCACTAGATTGTTCTACGGCAGCTTTAAATGTGCTGAAAGTATGTTTACGAAGACTGTGTATTTGTTATTGAAGCATCCTTTGGAAGACTTAATTTCATATTTACGAAAGTACATCTTTAATATACTGACAAGAAGCCAAAACCACTTATAAATTTTCTTGCGCATTTGAAACATGCTCCAAGCTTGCTTTACGTGAGCTATTTCTGACGAACTTTAATAATATATTTCGAATACCGAGCATTAAATTTCAGGAACCTAGTTCCTGTACATTTTATTGCATATATGAATACAAAATATGGTTAAAATAAAATTTTTCCTAAAGGTGGGGTCGAATGACATTCGCCATTGAGTGAGTTTGGGAAGATCATCTGCCTGCGATTTCAAACCGTATTTCCGAATTTCTACCCTGTACACCAGCTACGCAGCAATAGCAAGTGACGCGAAAAAATATTGTTCGCAGCGCCAAAGTGAGAAATTGTATTTATTTAGTTCTGCTAAAAAATGTTAACATTGGGCTGGAAATATTCGCACTACAGGTTGTCGTGGATATCTATTGCTCTCAGTCACAGCAGCAGCCAGAGGCAGCGGTCGAGTGTGGAGCGCGGCTGTTCTCGCGAACGGCGATCATTTCTTGTTGAGTTTCTTGCTTGCTGGCGTTCCGTGCAGGTTTAGCTCATAAGTGCATAAAGCTTGATCTGAACACTTCACGTTATGGAAGGCATTTCTACGCTTCACTACGCCAGCCGTTACGTTTGTTTACATTTGTCGGATTTTTGGTGCACGTTGTACATGGCTTGGCTTTTGACTGCTGAAGTGCTGCAGAATGGCCGGAAATAAATTTTGAAGGCTATAATATTGAACAGAAATGTTCTAATTCGCTTTTGAAATAATACACGAGAATTTCAAACACCTTTTGTACGGTCTGAGATCTTTTAATTGTGCTAATCTTTTTTTCCCTGACCGTCATTGCTAGCGCTGGCGAATTGCAATATTTTTTACCGTGTAGCAACGAAACAAGTCTCGAAAACATCGGCCTTTGCCGTGAACCGTAGGCGGTGAACGCACTCTCTTGGTAGCTGTGCCATCTTCTAAGCTCCTGTATATTGGCGGGTAAAAAACGGCCGTGGCTTAGCTTGGTTAAGCCTGGTGATTGCGAAGCACTCACCGGCGTGAGTTTGTCCCTATGCCACAACCGGTCACACACTGTACACGCATAGCTGAACGGGTTGTTAGTAAAGCGTCTGTTGAATTCACGCGTTGCTGTCTCCAGCTCCTTAACTCTTCTCGCATGTTCTCCACGTCGTTCGACTGCAATGTGTCCTTCGGGTTGAGTCGGGCCAGCCTTGGTGAGAGATTTCTCCTGTCTTTTCTTCGAACGCTCTTGTCTCTGCTGGGGTGTTTCTTCTGCACGCTGTTTTCTTCGCTTTTCGTTTTCTTTCTCTCGAAACGCACGTTCGTTCTCGAGCCGCTGCTGCCGCTGTTCCGGCGTTTCTTGGACACGCCTCTGCCGTTTAGTCGCGTTCCAGCGTTCTGAACTAGTAGAAGGAGACTCACTGTCGGGCACTTATAATTTCTTCCTTTGCTTCTGCTGTTTCCACAGAGGAGGTTGCACGTTGTCGCCGAGCTGCATACTGGGCACGCCGCTTAGAAAGTCGTTCTTCTTCCGTCTCCGTAGCTCGCTGATGCCTCCTCTTTGCATTCTGCCGAGCTGCCTTGTTTGTAGGCACCATCGTAACATCTGGCTGTATGACTGCCTTGGCGAGAGGAGCGGAGCTGTTTTATACAGCTGGTGTGACGTCACTCTGACCGTAGCGCCCCTGGTGAGAGGAGCGGGAGTTAGGCCGCCGTTGGTGGCTACCGCCTCGCCTCGCGACGGCGTGAGATGGGGCCCCGTTTTTACACAGCTGGTGTGACGTCACACCGACCGTAGCGCCCCTGGTGAGAGGAGCGGGAGTTAGGCCGCCGTTGGTGGCTACCGCCTCGCCTCGCGACGGCGTTAGATGGGGCCCCGTTTTTACACAGCTGGTGTGACGTCACTCTAGGTCACGTGGTGTGACGTCACGCAGCGAGGTCACGCTAAAGGTCAATGGTGCCTACCACCGCCTCGCCACGGAACGGGCTGAACTGCGACCTAAAGTAGTAATGCTTCGCAATAAAAACATACTAAGGCATTTAAATGATCGACGTTCACAGCGGCTGAATTGTACTGCGCCGTAGTGCGGTTTGCAAACATGCCAATAGCGGCAGCGTAAAGCTGCTCCTATGTTTCGATAGTACACGGGAGGCAGGCATGAAGCCACATTTGCAAACTGCGCTGTTTTCCCTGCGCCGCAGTGCCACTGTGCTCAATGTAATGTTGGTCGGCCTTGAGTGACTGTCGACGTGCCAATCGCTTTGGCTCAGTCATCGTAATCGGTTTTATCCTCACAGGTACAAAAATTCATAGCAATTGAATCTGATTCATAACCCGTTATCACCCAACGCCGAAGCCGAACCAAATAACAGGTTCTATTTGCTCTCTGTTGCTTTCTTCTGCAATAAAAAAACTTGTATGGAACACAAGTGGTCAGAGTCACTCATTAGATCGTCGATAGGTCTTTCTTCACAGAGACAGCTGCATATAGGAGTGTGTACAGTGTCAGTGTACAGTGTACAGTGTCAAGTTAGGCCGTTGAGCGCCTGTTGAAAACAATTAAGACGTTGAAAGCGATCGGCAAGAATTCAGAATGCAAATGTACTGCTTAGCTCGAATTGCAGGGTGAAGCAGGTATTCAATATTCCCCTCTTCGGAGGTCGTGACGCAAATTAAAAGAAATCGCTTTCTATTTGTAAAAGGAAAGCTTGATCCACAACACAAATCGTAGTGAAAGAATTTCGACATTGCGCTATTTTTCGACGTGGACTGACGTGTCAGAACTCAGGAATTTTTGCATTTAATATCCATTATTACCAGTGCTAGTCCCGCGATCGAGCCGATCACGTCTTGATCACCGCCTGGACGCCTGGACGCGATCTAGTCTTTGTACCTCAGCGACGGATTCGGTTTTAAAAGGCAAGAGATTCGGAAGCAGGAAGCGTTCTTTTCTTTGTTTCGCTCTTTGGTTTAGTGCACTTTTCTACCTGTAGTTCTTCAGTTCTGGCTTTCTTATTTTAATACTTTTTTCCTTTCATTCTTTATTTATTTATCTACGTCTTTCATTTTATTTTATTTTCCCGTACTGCTCCTCTTCGTTTTGTTCTTATACATTTTCCTTTCTTTCTTTCTTTCTTTCTTTCTTTCTTTCTTTCTTTCTTTCTTTCTTTCTTTCTTTCCTTATTTATTTTGACGCTTTCATTTTTTTATTTTTCTTATTTTCTTTTTTTCTGCTGTTCTTCGTTTACCTCTTTCCGCAGCTCTCGGTCTCATTCTTGTCATATTTTTTCCCATATACCTTTCCGAGTGCATTACAGCATTTTTTATCTTCTTTCTTTTGTCTGTTCTTTATTCTCTATTACCTTCTCTTTGATATTTTCCTTCTCTTCAACGCAGAAGGCGCCCTAAGCTTCTGTCAATGGAGTCGCCTTTATGCAAGAAGGAGGCGAGACGTGCTGTAAACTCGAAAATAATCCACCTGGATTATATGTTCCCAACGAAGATCAAATCGAGGTCGCGAATGCTGTCGCTCATAGATTGTAGGAATTCTTTCCCAAAACCTTCCTATTCCCTCCGCTCCCCCTTTTCTACCTAGAAACCTAAAGGCGAAGCGCTATTGCTGTTAGCGCGCGGACATGTCGTGAACGATTAGAGTGGCAACCGGAAGCGAAAGCATTAGGTGACATGCACACACTAGCGTCCTCAATCTCCATGCTCCGGTGGGAAACAACGACGTTCATATGTCTTTCGGAACACTAGACATTTTAGTGATTACAACGTCAAAACGTCACATCCACGGTACAACTCGTTGTTCGATCTTGTGGCTGAGTGAGGTTGGTTAGGAGGAAACTGGTTTCCAACGGACGTTTTCTGATGTGAGAGCAAACATGAAGATAAAAGCAAACAAACAAACTACATCCTTTCGAAATTCTTGCAGAAGAATAAAAGCTCCCAGATTCATTACAAATAAACAGAGCGGCTACTCTATTTGCTCTTAGGAGCATGTACAGCGCGTGACGCCGCACGCCTTAGCCCATTTGGTTGTGCATTGATGATCAATTGGTGTTTATACATTTTCCTTCAAATAAATATATTTGTAACAACTGCCTTCCTCATATTATAAGATGCTGTGATTTTACGCGACAGCATAAGGGCTCCGTTCTGCAGAAAAGCCGACGTCGGGGCTTCTGTTGTGACCGAAAACTACTGCTACAAGAGGCTGCCATAGATGGCGCCCGCCACACCAGCGCCGCGTCGGATCTTGAGCGACAGCAGCAACCGCGAGAAACGCGAAGAGCGCACAAGCTGTCAGCCGCCGTCCTCCTCCTCATCATGTAATAAACAGGATGCAGTCGACTGCTCACGTTACTGTCGTCGCCTTTCAAGCTGCTACGCAGCAGACTCATTGGTGTTTCCCTTGATCCTAGGCTTGCGAGTCAGACGCACTACAAAGTTGCGAGTTAGTTACGGGTTGCGAGTCAGGACACGCAGGCAAGTTCATACGGCTTGGTGGTTAAAGCGGTTCTTTATACGTATGTCCTGAAGTCTTTCACATGATGACCATGATTGTGATAGAGGAAATAGTGCTGTGCCTGCGCGGGCAACAGGAAGCCGCTCTCGCCCCATACCCTTAGAGGGGCTGCTGAAGTGCACCCGCGAAGTTTTTGTTGTTAAAAACGCGATTCACTGTAAGGTAGTACGAGGCGCCGATAAAAACAAAAAAACTCATCCGCCCGCTTCAGCGCGAGAATTAGACTTTTTTAATGAAGAAAACAGATTACTTAGCTTGTTTAACTCGTCAGATTGCTCATTTGCGTAAAGGACGTAAGGTGATGAGGGCGGTACATGTTGCATGAGCGGAAGGTAGGATGACATAAATGATCTATAAATAAAAAGTCCAATTGTTGCGCCGAAGTGGAGCGATAGGTTTTTGTGCAGTGATGTTGTGAAAAGGCTTTGATTTTTTCAACGCGTTGTTGCCTTATCTGAAATAAAAAGAAAGAAGTTCACTGCATCGAGCTGATTCGAAGGGCAGGCATAATGACGCAAGATAAATTTCATTCACAGTGGCATAATATTAAGCATTTCTTTTTAAAGCTTGTGGCATATCTTATTTGGTTTATGGGGTTTAACGTTCCAAAGCGACTCAGGCTATGAGAGACGCCGTAGTGAAGGGCTCCGGGAATTTCGACCACCTGGGGTTCTTTAACGTGCACTGACATCGCACAGTACACGGGCCTCTAGAATTTCGCCTCCATTGAAATTCGACCGCCACGGCCGGGATCGAACCCGCGTCTTTCGGGCCAGCAGCCGAGCGCCATAACCACTCAGCCACCGCGGCGCCTGGCATATCTTATTTAGTGCCATGTTCTTATTTATTTTATTGTTATCATAGTGCGGCTTCGTGGCTCGTTGGTAGAGGTTATCGGTAACTGTTCTCAAACTCTGCATTTTAAGCAAAGCCCATCGTGCGGAGATTCCGCTGAAGTGATCAGTAAGTCATTGCGGAGGACTTTTTTTTTTCACAAGTGAATTAAAGGAATGCCGGAGTCCATTTTCAGAAGATACCCTCTATAATTTCTGCTTTTTGACGACGAACGTTAAACGTTTCCACTGTTGACATATCATTTTTTGTAAGAAATCTCTTGAAGTTATTGTAACCCTGAAGTCATTTTTAGGCCGCTTCTGCTGCCTTTTTGTTTCCTAGAATGCCACAGTGTTCTGAGATTCAACGGAACAAAAGTTCATGGTCAGGGACGGAAGACGAGTGTGAATAAATATGTAGTTTTATGAGCGACGGTTCGGCTGTTCGCTGCTCTGAATTTTCAACAAAGCGTGGAGGAACCTGGCTGAGAATCCGGGGAAATAGCCCATTTTCTGGGTGCCTGTTGCAAGGTATATAAAATTCCATCTGTTAATCCGCGCAGTTTTGCTGCTTTGGAAGAGGTCACCGCTCAAACCTCTAGAATATTATTCCCGAGCAGGGCGCACAGACACCAGATAAGTAATCCCTCTAATAGTAATAGCCGTCAATGAAGATTTAAGTCTGTTCTGAGAACTTCTTTGCGGTGTTGCCCGCAGCAGTCTGGTACAATGCAGCCTGGGGAACGTGATACCTTCGTAGTGATGCTGGCTGCATTTTATATCTTCATGTGAAGATACAAGAGCACAGAGGACAAAGTTGTCAATGTTGGCATAAGCCAGCCTGGTTTTGCCCAGCCTAGACGAAGACGCCGTTGCCGCGGGCTCTGCTAATACTGTGCAGGAAGTGTGCGTTGGCTTTTATTGCGTGTCGAGATAAATATACAGTGTCTTGAGAGGCATTACACACTGCAAAGAAGGCACAGTCCACGAGAGAGGACCCGGTTGCAGAGTTGGGCAGATTAGAAAGTTGTTTCATGGAGCCGCCACTTTTGTCTGGCTTATGATATATATTCTGGACAGGGCCATAATAAAGCGGAGTAGGCTTTCAACACTCAGAATTTTCCACAATTGTGGCCTAGAATTTATGTTAGCTCCAGGACACAAACAAGCATTGTGGCTGTTTTGAACACTCATGTATAGATTGGGACTGAATTATTGAAAAAAAATGGAAAAACGAGGCTTGCTGGCGCTTTTGCGCACGTTAGGTTTGACCAGGTTTAGAAAATATATTTCCTGCACTTCACTTTCGTATAATTTATACAAGAAATTATACATCAGTTTGCTGCAAAAAATTTCGTCAATGTGATCTCGTCAGAGTGGCGCGGGTTACGAAACATGGGTTTGTTTCGAAGCTCATGTTTTTGTTATAGCGGGCCACCGCGGTGGCTGAGTGGTTATGGCGCTCGGCTGCTGGCCCGAAAGACGCGGGTTCGATCCCGGCCGCGGCGGTCGAATTTCGATGGAGGCGAAGTTCTAGAGGCCCGTGTACTGTGCGATGTCAGTGCACGTTAAAGAACCCCAGGCGGTCTAAATTTCCGGAGCTCTTCACTACGGCGTCCCTCGTAGCCTGAGTCGCTTTGGGACGTTAAACCCCATAAACCTTTTTTGTTATTGCTTCCTGGGTGGCACTTTTGTTCGTCGTTTTTTTTTTGTTAGCTTAAGTGGTGAACGCGTGCGTGGAAACGAAATTTTGGCGCCTGATATCGCAGCTGTGAAATTAGTTTCAACGTTTAGAATGCGTTGCGGTTACACAACAAAAGCGAAATCAGTGGCTAAATCTAAGCAGTTAAGAATTTCACAGTATTCTTATTACCAAGAGCGCTCCAGGGAAGGGTAATGAACCTGTAATACTCCATTACGACATTACTGGCTTCCTACACCATTTCTCCTGGATATATGTATTGAGATATGTAACGAGGAAAGAAAAAAGAAAATAGTAGAAAATGCAATAACGCATCCGGCACATTGAGAAAGAATTGAGAAGAATTGAGAAAGAACACACACGCACTACAAACAAAGGACACTACAAGTGACCTTTAATATTGCGCTGGCCTCCCGGAAACGGCGAGACTGCGAGTAAAGTTCCATGCGCTTTGTGCAGGTGTGTTTTGCAGCATGGCGGATATTATGTACACAATGGAGCTCTCTTTATTTTAGAGGGCAAGATCGTAATCAGAAATTGAAGGCCGGCAACATCGCAGTCCAGTTTTGAGCCTTTTTTAATCGCCGGTCTGGTTCGATATATTCCATGTTAAAAAAGCGCATTGTGAAAATTGTAAAATTCTGTTTCCTGCATTGCACATTCATAAACGGTGCCACTGCGCCTTGTATTGTCACAGGAAGCACGTTAACTGTTTATGCATCATAAAATAGAAAATCGGCGTCGGTATATGTTACATTTGAAATGAAAGCGATGCAATTTTATTAGCTTGCAACGCGGCGAACACAACTCAATGACAATTCAAATGAATATTTTTGACATTCGTCATTTCGAACCACATTGCCATGTAAGAACATTTAAATCTACGCTGACCTTCGATGTTGACGGTCTTATATTTCGCAGCATAATCTTGTCCCCAAAGTAATAAATAAAACTGTGGTTAGGTACATTTAGACCATTGTTCATTCAATTACAGAGGTCTCTTAGGTGGATAATGTCCGCCGTGCTGTAGAATCCACCTGCATAAACCGTTTCGTCGCATCTCTCCTCGCTTTTCAAAGGAAAAATTGTATTGAATGATTTGAAGCACCCGGTTATAATTACCATGCTTATGCTCTTCGAGACTGGGTGATGCCACCAAGTGCAGCCTGGTTTAGCAAACTCTGCGCTCGTTCCCGATATTGGAGGCCATAACTGAACGGCACGTCCCTGTAATCAACTTAGATTTTGCGCTAATTTGTTCGCTGCCGTCATCTGCCGAAAAACGTTAAATAACTGACAAACTCCAACCAACATCAAATTTATTTTCCCGGAAGTTGATGGTCTCTGAGCTTAATGCTCATTATACGAATATTCGTGCAAAACGAATACTGATGCGAGGTAGGGATCTGCTAGCGGTTGCGCTATAATTCATTTTGTTAAAGCTGAAACATTCGAAAAACGGAACCCCAATCTTTAATGGGGTCACAGTACGTGAATCCAATATACTGACTTTTTTCAGGTAGTTTTATATCATCTTTTGAGTAAAATAATGCACCGTGTTCTTGTTTTGTGTCCATAGTGTAGAGGGCCGCTTCATTGTTAACTCCATGTGTTATAGCGCCGCCACTAGGACATTCCTGTTTCGAACTGATATTCGCTTGGTACGAATATTCGCACAAGGAGCGAATATTCAGATAAATTTTCGATTCGCATCCATTCGGTAGCGAATCTCGCTTATTCCTATTCAATTCGGTTTCGGAAAAGTGTTATTCTAGAAATAATTCCTTCGAAGATGTACCGCCAAGTCAGTGCGCCCGGGCGAGAACTAGATTGTGAGTCATTCTGCGCGTCGTACTAAAGTGCAAACAAGGATATGGTGCCCGGTAGAGCTCCCTTTCGAGTGGCGCTTGAATGTGACGATGACGCCTGTGTCTTGTGGAAATCGTGCTCGATATTTTGTCCAGAGTCATAACGTGCATAACTATTGGTACCTGATCTCCTGGTCTACATGCAATCTATTTGTCTCTCAATGTTAATTTGTGCGTCTTTCTGGCTTGTCATTTTCAGGTGTTTGCGTGTTTCATGTGTCTGTACCAGTGTCTGGGGAAGGAATAAATATGACCTGCTGTGCTGCAAAGCGTACCATTTTATGCGAACGTGTGCCTGATTATTTTTGTTCTCCGGTAACCTTATATCAAGTGTACTATTCATTCCACTTTTGCTCACGACTAAAAGGTAATGAGTATTTCGGGCTATGGTCTAACCGTCATCTCGTTTTTTCGTAACGCGAAAGCATTAGAAGAAGCGTCATTCAGCCTCGGACCCGATGTGGACCCGAAAGGTGGCGGCACAAACGCTCATGACGTCACAGGGTCAGCAAGTAGGCAGTCAAAGATAGTTCAGGGTAGTCAGTTGATGACTTACGGTTATAGATGCCTCTCAACAACACGTGAATAGAAAATAGTAAACATTAATATTAGTTAATGGTGATTAGTACGAAATCGGCAATATATATATATTTTTTATAAGCTAATTGATGATTGTTGGCAGCTAATTAATCGTGATTAGACACTAATTAGTACTTGGTGCTCTCAACTAGTACTTAAATGCGCAGGAAACGCTTGCGCATAACCTCACGTAAGGAACTTTAGACCACCCAGTAATTTTTATTGTAAAATTCATATTTCCTGCACTTGTCATGGGACATTTGTTCAATAGTAGCCGCCCTTGCATGTCTAGAACTTTTGTGTGTTAGCATGCATAAAGAGCAGACTTTTGCTAAATGTTTTTTACACGTCAGCCACAGGGCTTTACTACTTCAAAAGCCTCATCTTTTAACATAAAACGTACTTCTAATAACACAATATATTTTTATGAAGAGTTCGCCAACCTTGACATTTCCCATCACAAGCTGGCCCTTCTTTAATTTCGTTATCATTCATCTATTCAAGCCATACACTTAAGCCTACATCGTTAATCATGCGTGCCACATCTCTTGCGCAGTAATGGTCATGTTGTCGAAATGCTAGCTGGTATACCAGCAAGTAATATCACGTCAAGGGTGCGCAATGTTGCGCCTAACAATTCGGCGGTCATGAGCCAGAAACCAGCACTCAAGTTACATTGCTGCTTCTCTGGCTGTTTTCAACTTAGCTGAACCGAACAAGGGGAAGAAAATAGAGTGATGGAGTTAGGAAGAAAAGGCCCCTGCGGATATTTTCTCCGTAATGTACTATCCCTTACCATCTGAGCAGGTACTCTGTGCACGTCGAGCGAGACTAGGCATCCAGAGTAACTATGTTTCGCCAGTGCTCCAACTTTCAATGAAGGCACTGACCAATATCCATGCGTTTCCTAACGTCATTGAAACGCACACGAGTTTTTCTTTCCTCTCCGACGAAAAAGTTTGGAAGAGAAGAGCAAGCAATCCTCCAATCCCTCCCTCGTGCAATAGGGTGCTTTTTTAGGTGCACACAAAATGGCCGCATTTGTAAAACATTTTCCCATCATGCGCCCTCCCGCGCTAACGTCATACAAAAGAAAAATGCGGGAAAGGAGGCGGGAGGCGACATCTAGAATTCTTCTGACTGCTTTCCTAATGGCATCGTGGCACAAGGCCGAAAATCAAATGAAAGTGTGAGCCCACAGGGCGGTGCTCGGGAGCCGTGGGCAGAATACCGAAACCGAAGGGACCGTGATCTCCCTGCATACAGCGCCTTCGAACATGCGCTTTGTCATCCGAGGGGACATGTCTAGTGCTAGCGCGGATGGAGACGGAGGAACCGCCCTTACGTGACCATCCAGATCGGTTGTGCGGCTGACGTGCCCTTCAAGCTATGCGGGTGGCCTTGCGTGGTGTCTATGCGTGTCTATGTGCTGGAGTACATTTTTACGCGATATAGATATCAAATGACTGGACACGAAGGAGAGTAGTGAATGAAAAAGAAAAAAGAACGAACCAGAGCCAAGCTCGCTACAAATATGCAATGGTGTTGGACTTTTTCTTTTTTGAGGAAAGAAAACGACACAGTACTTGTCTCACATATCGGTGGGCCCCCGAATAGCGACTTAAGGGAAGGGTGGAATGTGAGAGTGAAACAAGAAATAAGAAAGATGTGCCGTAGTGGAGGGCTCCGAAATAATTTCGACCACCTGGGGATGTCTAACGTGCACTGAAATCTCAAAGCACGGGCGGCTTTGCGCTTCGCCTCTGAAAAGACTGTCGGTCTTTGAAATTCGCGATTATACGTAGAAGAAGTACCATTCACGACCCTGCTTTACTCAAGGTAGCAGATATAGCTGACCAATGATTAATCTTTTTTTTTACGTTGGGGGCGCGTAATTCAAATAACTGCTGCGGAGGTCAATTCGAGTCACCATTTGAACTCAGCGCAGAACTTTCACGTGAAAAGAATGCAACACGTACCTTTTTATCGCGTTCTGTAGAACATGGTGCCGGGATGAACGGTGGCTATCTTTGTCATTTATTTTCCGAAACGAAAAACGCCCTTTATACAGCATATTAGGGGCAAGCGCTGTTCACAACTTGTGCTTGCACTATACATAGCCTTGGCTGATCATGTGGCATGGCAGCAAGTAACTGCAAGAATTTTTTTCCCCTAGTAAAACTTTGGTTTAGTCCTAATTTAACACCACGCGCTTTCGTTTATTTTTTCTTCAAAGGAAATATATTTCTGTATAAAACCGAAAACAACAGTGTGTTGTTTTTTTTTGCATTTTAAGAGAGTGCATATTGACTGACTACATGTTAGGCAGCTTACACAACGTGCAACACACTCGTGCGTACCTCACTGCATTTATAGAATAAAAGTTCCAATTTGCGTGTCACGTAATTCCAACTACGAGCACATAATGAAGGCACGCTACCAAGCGCAGGAATTTTCAGGTGTTTAAAATTACTGTAGAGTAATTAAAGTGCTAAAGAACTATAAAAGCAGCTTAAGCATTGGGCTAAACTGTGTAAAGGGTGGCGATGGGGACATCAATAAGGAGGTTTTTCCACAGCCGAATCTGTGGAAAGGCCCATCGTTAGAGCCGATTTTCGCTATGTACTCCAAAGAGCCCACAGAAATAAGCTTTTGCATAGCAAGGAGCAACAACGCCACAGGAAAAGACAATAGGAATTGGTCATCCTGCCTCAGCGTATGCCTTCTTGAACGCATATATCCCTCGTTTATTTCTGCTTATGTAATTTATTACGAATTTATTCACTAATTTATGTTGACTCAAGACCTAAAGCACTTGCGAGAGAAGTGGCGTACAACATCAGCAGAGACATTTTTGAAACAGTCACCAATGTCGACGGCTCCGCGGGAGGCAAGGAGATGGTTGCAGTCTCGGCAGTACGAGGTATGACAAAAAGGCCGATTATACAGTGCAGGATCCTCGCGTTAAACTTACGATCGTCACGTGATGATACATGAGCTGGAGGAAAAAATTACCGATCTGAATGTAGGGTTACTGTAATAAATTCACAAAAGACAGCAAAACAGTAAATCTTTACAACGCTGAGAAACGACGGTAAGCTCAAGCTCAACGGCTCATTTCTTTGAAGGTCGAGTTGTTGTTAAAAAGTAAAATGTAATACATGTCTTTAGTCTACCGGAGCTATACCCGTAACATATTTCATTATTATTTCTCGCTAATACTGAGCTAGCCTTCAGCTTTGAATTAGTCCACAGAAGTGTTAGTTATGTCTGGAGAGTATTCAAGGCTCTTAAGTGTCATTATGAAGCAATATTCATTATGTGCTTTCAAACTCTTAACATCAGACCACTCAGCGCTAATAGAACATCAACTCGGGAGCGTACAATTGAGCAGGAGGCTAAGAGGAGCGTGCATGTTTTAACTTCGGTTCGTGTAATTTTTCGCATGCATGAGGCCTTTTCTGGGTGCGTACAACCTCCTAAAATTTGCTTTTGTACGCGACTGCGCTGGAACGTGTTCGGCATGATGTAATTTACAGTGTTCTATATAAGTTTAGTGAACGTGATGGGAAAGCATGTTCATTGCAAACAAAATAACAAGGATCAAGTGGCACGTCAAGACAACTGGCGGCTGAGATCGCAAATCGAAACGCCATGGCAAACTTGGCCGATTTCTTTCTTAAGCCTCTGAATCCTCGCTCTTAGCTCTTTACCCTCAATGGTCCACAAGTCTTAAATCACGGTGTGTGCTGGCATCTAAGGAGCAGGAAATACCCCACGTTCCTTTCCATTAGACAAGATTCAATAAGCAACGCCTGATGCTTCGCCTGGGCCACCTAAGGACCTCGTTGCTACGAAGGGAATCTCGGTCTTCCTTCGCCACACATCGTTTTTATGTTTCTGTTCTCGTGCGCACAAATACCAATAGACTAAAACGATACAAACTCTCCAGCGGCAATGACGCTCTCAAACTATGATGACTTTCCGGACCAAGAGGGCACATAAAAACGAATTAGGGAAACAACAAAGTGCGTAGTGCAGTAAAAAGGGCGAGGACAAAAGAAAAAACGAAAGCCGAGAAGAAATAAGGGCGCTTACCAGTAACAAAATACGGTAATACATACGGGAATACACCTGCGGTTATACGGCACATACGGTAATACACCTAACAACCGCGCTATACTTAGCACCGCGTAGAACAGAAAAGGGGACTGGGGCGGAAAGCAGCGATGGCGGGACTTTCCACGCAAGGTAACTTTACTGCATCTTGCGAAGGATTTGACGCTTGAACGACGTGTAAATTGTGTCGCTCATGCCTAGCGCTGCTAGCTGAACGGCAGATGCTTCCTTCGGGATAGAGGGCGAAGCTAGCGGCCGCGTTTCTGGAGAAGCCATCTGGCGAGCAGCAAAAGCACAGGATAGGACATCAATGATGCATATTATAAGTTAGATGCTAGGAAAGGCTTCACGAAGAAACGCTGAAGAAGCAAGACATCATCAGAAAGTACACGAAAGCAAATGTGAGGAAGAAAATGGGGAGAGGCCGACATTCTCACTTGGCTCGCGTATGCGCGCGTTGGTGATCTTGCTTGAGTGTTCACTGTGGCGAGTAACAAAGAGTGGCTGTCGTTACGTGCGGAAAAGCAGTCCGTTAAAGGCCTCGAAAAGCAATGATATATGCCGTCGCCTCAATGTGGGAGCTCCCAAAGCTAAGAAGATGAACCTGATAGAGATCTTTGTGGACAACAGGTAAAGTGCCTCATGAACATGCTCAGCGAAGACTTTGAAAAGACTAACATGCCGGCCGAGTCTAATACAGTAAAATGATGAGGTATGTGATGAAACTATATACCGCAAACACGGCATAAAAGTAGCGTCGGCACCATAAAAGAGAACATGTACTAAGCCGACCATACAGCGTATTTTATATTTTTCTTTGCTTGGTTTCTGAATCATGGGAATATTAAAAGAACAGAAGGTCAATGTCTGTGAATTCTTTGCCCAACAGAACACTCCAACTCGAAAAAAAAAATATAGCTGCACCTGCGTTCTTTCTATTGCGCTTTTGACTTGAGAGTGGATATGAAAGCTGTAAGCGAGCGCGGAATGCAGTCAACAATACAAATGCACATATTATGTCTCCTCTGTCGTCGACGAGTCATTCTAGCTTTCTGATTTACGTAGCTACGCCAGAAGCACTCATAAGCCTGGTCCATCGCGGGGGAGGGCCGAGCTATATCTAGCAAAGGAAGGCATCCCCTCAACGGAGT
The DNA here is from genome assembly GCF_052857255.1 of Amblyomma americanum. Taxonomy (NCBI): domain Eukaryota; kingdom Metazoa; phylum Arthropoda; class Arachnida; order Ixodida; family Ixodidae; genus Amblyomma; species Amblyomma americanum. Next base: position 94,925,694 of record NC_135499.1, on the reverse strand, counting down.
AGGACCAATGGCAGCTCAGGTGCACGCACAAGGCTGCTGTGCAAAAATGCACACGGCTCGCTACAGAAAGCGTCGTCTCCCAGTGCGTCACTGAAATAAGGAAGGTACTATTGTCGGCATCCGATTCTTTAAATGCATAAACAGCTTCGCTCCATCTCAGAGTGCAGCAACAACAAGCAATGCGTTGCGTGCTGCAATAGGAGTGAATGAAACGAGGTATACGTTCTCGAAGTCCTTGTAATACACCTGAATTATGTTTGCAAACGCTCAACTCAACAGAAAAAAGAGTTTATGTTGCACTCACATATGAAAAGTCCTGCGAAGAGAAGACGCACGTCTTTAAAGCAGTAGACCTGTGATAGTTTCCAGCTTGCACCAAAAACATTTGCGTCGACAGTTTTTAGTCGGCAGTCGCAAGAACAGCAGCTCAGAATGCATTTCCTGCATTTGTACGTAAGCGTTTGGTGATTTTATTTAACAAAGAAAACAACAAAATTGATGCACCGTCTTCCAAGAAAGGGTAGAATGTATGTTGTTTCTATGCAGTCCAACAAGCATATAACGGGATCAATTATAAGGAACGCTCACTTATCACGAGCGGCTGTGGTGCTACAGTCAAAATAAGTGGGAGGGAATTTAGTAGCCGTTTTTTAAGGGCTATCTGACATTAGCGAAATCGTAGTACGTCTGAAATACAACAAACTGTATGTGCGTCACTCAAAGCAAATGATGCGGCGCAGTAAACTCTGTGTCCCAAACGTGGAGACCACGAGAAGCCGTGCCCCAGCCCCTGTGACGCCGTCCCGGAAAGAACTTGGCGATTCAGAAATGTAATTCTCAAAATTTAATCTCAAAATATGTAAACAGCGTAAAATACAGAGGACACTTAATTACATTATGCGTTGAGAGCGCGATACATTTGCAGTCTGAGTCCGTTGGGCCCGCCTTTCCTGACGCTGCTGGCATCACAAACTGAGCCTCTGCTGCCACAGATAGCTCAACTTCAGCAACGTACTTCCGTGACCGCCTTTTCCGCTTTCGGGTATTTAGCACTACGTTACACACTCGCGGTGTTGATTCTGGATCCATTCCAACCTGATACACGAAGCTGTCTAGACAAGTCTGCACATAACCAACCGCTGCTGCCAACAGCCACCGAGCCCGCCACCGTGCTGTCCCATGTCACGTGACCTGCAAACACGTAGACTTCGCAGTGTCACGTGGTATCGTGACGTCACACCCCGGGAGCCAAGCAGAATTTGGTCGTGGCACGCCGCCCTGTGACATCGACAACGGGTCTACCATTCAGCGAGTCCTACGTCTAACCACACCATGTGTTTGTTCTTCCTGATGTCGCATCTATTGGTATTGCATTGAAAGTCGGCTTTGAAACTGCCGACCGCCGCAGGCTGCAGTGCACACGGACGGGCTACACAGTCAATTAATGGGCACGTGTGCACCGGCTGGGAAAAGCTTGTAAAGTTGAACCGCAGTGGGCACTAAACAAGGTTAGCGTGGAAAACATCGAGGAAGCACTGCACCTAATACGTTACTCGCATAAGCGCGCCCCGCTTACTCTGTCGCTGTACGCGAGCATAAACAGGGAAAAAAATGTCAAAAATTCGATTTGTTATACGCTTCGGCGCCTGTGGAAACGCTTCGTTGACGCCCAGTTGGCCGAAGATCGCTGTTACGGAAGATGGCGCCGACAATGCATAAACCTGTATGAGAACTGCCAGATTTTCAGAAATGTGAAGAAAACGATGATGAGGAAGCCGGCCTGCCATCAACTGGAGTGAACATTTCAACCACGACTAGTCGTACTGCATCACCTAAACCGCCCGTTTTGCATCAGAGTTCTTGGAGAAGAGCACATGAAATGTTTGAACATCGAGGATCAGTAAAAGAGACAGTTTCGTCGAACCTCGCCGTGCACTGCCGAAAATGTAAAGATTGTTTCCCCCATTTGGAGAGGACAAATATCTTGTTTAGTCACCAAGATCGGACCTGCAGGGAGTTACTTGAAGCATTTCTGATAAGGCAGGAGTCTGAAACTTGTGTGGCTTCGCCTTCTATCAATCTTGTGGAAAAAGAGATTCATGCTCTCGGGGAATGTGTGGCGACAGGACGATATCTCGGTGCACGTCATGTGTTAAGATTGCTGGTGTGCTTTGTTAAAATGAGGCGATTAACCTCCCGCTGCGTGCACGTGCGGTTTTACGGACTATCGCGATTATATGTTTTGGGTTTTTGTGTGTTTTTTCGGTTCTTGCTTTTGGAGCCTAAAATCTAACCCTTCGAAAATAAAAGTTCAGTTGTTAGAATAGCGCTCGTGTGGTCTCGTGTTTCTTCGTCTTGTCCTGTGTTTCGCGCTGCTTTAAGATGAATACATTCCAACTCGCCCAGTTTTCTGTTCTTGTTAAAAAAGTTGGAAGATTTTGATGTAGTTAAACCGAGTAGACGTGCGAAAGTGTGTGTGTAACATGTTTGGCTCATGGTTTTGCTTTACTGGGTCGTCGGCGCGTTTGGCGACGATACTAGTTCGATAGTAGTATTCGTTGACGACGACGACGACGATGAGCAACCCACAGTGCGAGTGTGTGTTGCATTTTAACAAGAGGCGTGCCCAACTGTGGCGATATCTGGCGCTCTCGCAAAGCGGCCTGCGAAGCTGCTCTGTTCGCGCTGCCGTGAGTTCGACCCTCAGTCATAGATATTTGTTTGATTTCATTTTAACTTACCACGGTGTCGATGTTGCTAGGGAACGGCACAAAAAATATTGTCAAGACAAGTTTCTTGACCGGTGTTGTTGAGTGTATGAGTGCTTTCGCACTAGAATGCCCTCCCCAGACACACATGTTTAAGAAATAAAAGCCATTTTTGTCAGTTTTGAAAAGTGGACTCGACTATGGTAATGAATAATACCTATGAAACACTTTCAATTACTTTCCCATGCAAGAGTAAGTTTTCACCTTCCTGTAGCTGTCAGAAGATTTAGGAAAGTCCCAAATTATTTGCAACGAAGCAATACTTTGGGATATTCCTGCATGAAGAAAGTTGGTTTTAAATACCTCGAGCCACCTCACACTGCCATCACCCCATCCGTCATGAAGCGTTCTATACACCGCCAAATAATATAAGCCTTTCCGCAAAGCGAAGAAGAGGACTGAAATCTGCAGCCATCTGTAAATTACCGAAACGTTGCTACACTCAACTCAACCGTGCTTTGACAATGCTTTCTGAATTGGTTCTCATAACAGGTTGAAGTTGCGGTTTTGAAACTATGTCTATGCATAAAGGCTAGCGGGACCAGTGGGGCGAGATTTTGACAACGAATCACCGTTTCAAGGATGTCATCTACGTAAAATCCAATAGGTTTCGGTGCGGAGGATGGCTGGTGTTCCTGTTTTGCTTCCATTTGTGACATGCGACGAAATGAATTTCAGAGCGAATAAACGAACACTGACTCCTAAACCGTCTTCCAAAGCCGGCACTCTAAAGTGCCCAAAGTTCCATCCACACAATAAAAAGTTCGCAGAGCAGAGGGCCCTACAAGCCTCGTTAAATTTCTTGCTTTTCCAACCGCGATAATATTACAACTGCTGCATTCCACTTTTTTATTAAAACAAGAATATGCCCGGGTAAGAAACCAGAAGTAATAACCAAATATAATGAACGTAAGTTAAGCGCTCTACCTAAGTGAGTGCGCCATGTGCGCAACGACGGTAAGGATTTTCGGTATATTCCAGTGTTGGACATCGAGCAAAGTCTTTGCAGCGTCGCAACAGTGCAGCCTGTCGACGATTAGCGGAGAGTTTATGACTTCTTCTTAAGGACTGCTTTTTTTTTAATCTTTGATATCACCGTTTCCGCGCATTGCTACATTAAGTCTGCCATGACTTCACACTAGAACACACTACGAGGCCTTCATTGCTAGTTTTGACATTCTTTTTATTCAGAATCCTACTCCAGAAATCGATTTCAATTAATTGACTGCCATGACATGCGCGTTGCGCAAAGTGACCTACTACACATTTCAGCTGGCCATGAAACTCTGAAGCTTTCAGCGTGATATTCTGCCTAGCCAGACGATAATTTCTGGTGTCACCACCATATCGCAATATATAAATAAAGGAAAAGTGGACAAAAATAGCAAGAAGCACTTCCAGATGACGCTCGAAGAAAGGACTGCGAAATTCACGCCCCACTGGCGGGAGTGGCGACAGCTGGCGGTCAATACCCACCACTATTCGCTGCCGCATTTGTTCCTGATCATTCGCTTTTGTATCTTTTCGCAGGAAAAAAGGAAACGACTTCGCACTGTCCGCGAACAGAGTTCCCCTATCTCAAACTTCAACTTGCGACATCAGCGCTGCTGCTTCCTGCCGTGGTAAGAGCGTAGCAGCGCAGTGCAAGGATTCTGAGTTAGGCACGAGATATGTCTTTTCTTTTTCAAGATTTTTTTCTTTCGGAAGCCGACTGCAAAGCAGGATGATTCCTCGATTGCGTATTATGTTTCACCCCTTCGGGCTTTTTTTAGATCGAGCACGAACATTTGTTCGGCCGATAGCCTTCATCATTAAAATAAACCTAACAGACACTTCATCATGGTACGCTGCCACAATCTATTATGCAGGTTTCAAACTGCCCTTCTTATTGATACTTACGCTAGTAAGAAATCAATCCTTACCAAATCTCCAATGGCAAAATAACACCACCCCCGAAAACGTAGAAAACCATTAAACAACACAACTTGGACTTGAGGCCAGGACTGGTATGGCAAACAGGCAGCTCTTGAGACGCTTTGCTTTGTTTACCTTCCCTTGGTTTTGCGCCATTGGTCCCTGCCTCGGAATGATGTCGCGCTGGTCTTAGCAGAAACACGTCCTGGACGCTACAGACATGCATGGCCGTGCTCTCTGCCCATGTCGCACTGGTGGACCGCCGCAACGATTGAGGGAACACGACGACGCATTTGACACGCCTGGCGAACTTTTTCCGCTGTACTTCAGCCTCGAGAAGTAAGCGTGCGGTGCTTGTGCGGCGAACTGATGAAGCATAGTTTTTGTGCCTGACAGTACGGGATGCGGAGGTTGTTGGGCGCCTAGCCGGGTGCCGCGGCCGGACCTGCCTTTTTTATAATAATAGTTGTTTGCACCCCACATCGTAGTGATTGTCTCACCAATGAGGTTCCGACGAAATGGAAAGAAAACGAACCTAAAGGTTTTAAAATACGGCCCCACGTGTTTAATTACTGTGTTAATGCTGGCTCACACAGACAAAAAAAGAAAAATAGAAGGCACCGACCCCAGAATATTGTAACATGGCGGTGCACCGCCGCTGGAAACGGACGAGCGAAGTGAAATGGCGCTGAAACGAATTCTTCATTTGGCTTACTTGCACCCACGATTAACACAAAAACTCGATGGTGGCAAAAGCAATAAAAGTGCTTGGCGCTCGTCGAAGATTAGAGTCACTGTTGCGCTCGGTAGCGCTCATGTTAATCTTGACACGTCCAGTAGCTCAATACGGGTGAAAAAAAGATCGATGCAACAAAAATTGTTTCTTGCGCTACAGGTAACATTTCTACAGCTAGTGTTGACACCGACTGACGCCTGTGATGCTGCTGGGTGGTGTCTTCGCGCTTCAACTTATTGAAGAACCTTGTACTCTCATATGTTATAGTTTGATTTGTTAATCTTTTGAAGAATTTGCGCTTTACTGGATTTCGCTTAAACTGATCAAGCTCCGCGAGTGCGCGGTTCCAGCAGTAGCGCATTGCGTTGTAAGCACTTTAACCTGCATCGCTACCTCCTTTAATGGCACCGAGATTGCACTTCTGTGTTTAGTCATTGGCCAAGAATAGCTATGGTTTTCCATGTTTTTCGACTCTACCGCACGCAAGAAGCAACTTGCTCGAAGTGCCGGCATATAAAATAGATTTATTTCCACATTGTCTCACTTTCAGCAGTACAGCGGTCACCAGCATGCCTAAGCTCTTTCGAGGAAGAAGCACCACTGTAACATATAACGTTAAGCAATTGCGTCCCTAGGGAGGTGCTCTGCAAGAGAGGAAGAAAGAGAAACCCCGTATTGAGAACCAAAGATTTTAGATGCCATGAAGGATTCGTTCAAATGCTACTCTCGGCGGAGAAGGGAATTCTGGATAGAAAGATGCAAGGAGGAAGGTGCGCAAATTTCACAAGAACTAAAGAAGATGTAAAAGAAATGTATATGCGAGACTGCGTAGAGGCGTTGATCTCCGTAGTGCGACGTATATTTCAAATTGGGGTAATAGGTGCTGCGCCAATTTACATTTAAATATGTGTAAACATCTACTGCAATACCGTGTTTTACCACAGAAGCAGTCCTTATGGAAACAGACGCCGATTTTTAAAAGCAATATCCACCATTGAATGTATCTCCAAAATTATCCAGTTAAGACACCCGCGGGACACACTTTCTGGTGTTTGCTTCGGCCGCATGCTAGGTCTGGCTCCCCATTCTTCTCGGCCAACAATGAACTGCTGCCCTTTTTGTGAGCAATCTGTCGCACTTCGCGGGGTTCACCGTATGGCTCGGCGCACAAAACTGTGCGGCACAAGCACACGACATTCTGCGTCATTCGAGTGCGAGTACTACATCGTCAACGCGCATGTCCGTCAAATCCTTCACCGGCAGAACGATGAGCATGTGCATGATATAGCTAGCGGCTAGATAACGACCGTGCTAGCAGCTCATGGTGGAATACCAGCGCGGAACCATCCGCCGGCGAGACGTTCATGGATCGTGCTCTGCGGGAGCGGCCTGCTTTCCGGATCTGACACGGCGGTCTGACTGCATCCGGTATTATTGGCTGCGACACCGCTACCCCGTTATTTGTGTGGCGTTGAGGTGAGGGTATCTTTACGTGGTTAGCTGGAGTGGACAGCGTCCCTGTGTTTTATCGTACAGCCCTAGGGTTGGATTGTTCTTGGCAGAGCAGCCAAATACTCCTTGATCATTGCAGCGCACGTGTGTGAATATAGCTGCATCGCTAGCAGTGTCACTTGTAATGCGGCTATCGGAGCGTAGCTAGGAGTTGCTGGAACAGCCGGGATTTCCCCTACGTTGTAGCGTTGAGCACCTCGGACGCTATAGTGGCGTTGCTCCGTACTTTGAAATACGGTGCGGGTGCATGGGATTTCTTGTACATTTTATTGCTCTTTTGATAGCCCGTAATAAGGGGTGTTGTGTGCTGCTTGTGGCGTGTGACTCATCGGGCGATCCCACTGCTCGCAAGCCCCCCCCCCCTACTCGCCCCCCCCCCCTTGAATGTGAGGGTTCTCTAAACTTTTAGTCCTCAACCAGGGTGAAGGCGAAGTGGTATAAGGCCCACTCCTAGGTCAACATTGTCTATATGCACAAGAACGAAAGCTCAAGACGTTTCTCTTAAGACGTGTATTGTGCACACTAAACACGAATGATACGAGATGGGAGGTTTATCGGTGTTCGTCCGCTTTAAAACTAGGCATCGCCAGACGCGAACACCAGTAACATGGAGCACATGATACCATGAACACCAAAGTAACACCAGCTAGAACTGACGGCGTGTAAACGAGGTCCGCAATCGTTCATTCACCGTCTCTAACGGAGTGGTTATTGTCATTCAGAACCTTCTGAACGGTGTAGAAAAAAAAACACCGTATGGCATCTGAGACGGAGGTAGGTCGATTCGCTACCGCTGTTCAAAATAACGCGCCGGTAGAGCTGTGCGCTCATCTGTTTCGCTTAGTTCCCGAACGAAGCAGCAAGTTTTGGTTTCGGTGGAGGTGCAATCAACAGCAGGCTGCGCCAAGAATCAGAAGACGGCGAGATAGTCGTGTCTCGTGAGTGCGGACGCTGTGACCGAAGCGGCGTAGGCGCTAGGCCTAGCAGCGCCAGCGGGGCCATCTCGATTTGCGTCGCAGAATGGAGCACGGCGGGTTTTCTGGAGCCTATCTTGGAACAGTTATCGTGAGCGACGACTTTGCGTTTGCCGCTGCTGCTTTTCGATGTCCGACAGAAAGGGAAAGACGCCTACTTAACCGAGTTCACTGGAATGGATATCGCGAACGACGGCTGAGCTTGTGCCGCTTGCGCTTCGCTTGGTCTGCTAATGGCGGTTTGACGCCGTTGTGAGCGGATCCAGACAAGCGCTCGCTTTGCGGCGCCCGTGATCAGCGAGAGATATGTTTTTACCTCGACACGGCTGCCCGGGAGGATATCCTTGAAGCCCTGCCGTTTTACATCCGTCTCGGTTTCTATTTAAGTGGTGCTTAGTCTTGGATAGCGTCGTACGATGAAGACGTGAGCAGGCTTGTCTAGAGCGCTGGAGCATTGTGCTGCGGAATAGGTCAAAATATTATTAAGGTCCTGTTGCTAGTATATGGGTTGTTTTATATGATTATGCGCCGGCGTATAATCCTATAAAATACTTAATCATTTTTGTCCGGATTCGCAAGGTGAGTGCCTGTTTTTCTCTGTGAGTAATTAAGTACTAAATTTAAAGCCTTATACTTCATGCAGATTATAGCCTTTTGTTGTTTCTTTTATTACAGCTGACATGTACATCACTGCTAGGCAGGTCACTAGAGTTGAGCTATCTGTTTGCATCTAAATTCAGTGTTTATACTGCATAAAAATTCTCAGCTTGCTTGAGAATATTGCTTTGAACCTTCATATGAGCAGCAAGCAATATGTATTTGAGGGAGTGTTCAATTTTTATATTATATCTTTTTGGGCCTCTAATTTGCATTCACTTTACCTTGTCAAACTGGCCTCACTGTGTGTGAGTTTTTCTTTTTGCTTTAAGCCCATTTAATTTACACGGTATAAGGGTACCTTTACCATTTTTGGGGACATTTGCGCTTAAAAACGTACTGTTGGAATATGTTTCATCCAAACAGCCAGTATGACTTTCAAATCTTTGGTAGGGGCCATTTATTTTCTTTATCTTTTGGATAGTTGTGGCGGCCCAGTAAATGTAATCGTGGCTCTGGTGGGTAAATCATATGTGTAGTCGTGCCTCTTTAATGTGGACACTTTGGTTCCGGAGAATAATTGTCGCAAAATGATTCATCTATAATAACCAACCATGAATGAAAAAAAATTAATACAAAGCTTGTGGCTAAAGTCTGCTTCTGCACATAGTGGTGGGCAGTGAAGCGCAAGCTAGGCAAAGTGTTGGTAGCTCCAAATGCATTAGCCTGGTCGCCGTTACCTTTAAAAATAAGTCCTTTATCGACGTGTTTGGACCTTGAATTTCTTTGAGTTTATTCATTGAAAATTCAGTTGCACATGGTTCTTCTGTGTAAAATTTCTCGCTTGGGGAGGGGAGATCATTCAAGCATGAAATCACCCCTAGGATATTATAGTGACAATGTGCCTGAGACTGAAATGTGACCGTATTTTTGCTCTTCCAGAAGTGTTAGTAATGTCAGTGGCATTTAATCTTTAATTTCGCAGGAACACGTACTTACACCACGCCTCCTCACTTATCAAGTTGCAGTTTTTCTTCATTGGCCAGCACCTTGTAGTGAAAACCTCATCACTACTGTGGGGTCTCTGCTGTTTGCAGCCTGCTGGGTGTGCCTTATGGAAAATATAAGGAAGGCACACTGTATGCTGAGCTTTATTGAGTGTGATTTGTAATCTTGGTCCAAAATAAGTCATTCTTCGGTGCTCTTGAGCTCGCCAGTTCTAAAAACCAGTTCATCTTTCCTTCGCAGCTGCCTCTTCTATCCGCCAGTAGGCGTTGTACATATCTAGTTGTTTAGTATTGTTCGGAACACTGCTAGTGGAGCACACTGCTATATCTTACCAAAGTTGACATGTTATATGATACAGTTAACCTGACTGCAGCAAAAGGAAAACAAGAAAACAAGAGCCAAATGGTTCAGCTTCTATGCCATGTATTGGGTGGGGCCTGTGTAGCGTTCATGGATGTCCTAGCATTTGCGGTTTTCAGGGCAAGAATTTCTGTATCTTCAAAAGATCTGGATTGCTAGCGATGCAGAACAAGCCGCAGAAGTGAATTCCTTGGGCTATAAACTTTTTACAAATGGTGTACTTGCATTATGTGGCAGCGTGGAAAGAAAAATGACAAACAGGAACAGTAACATGGTATTGGCCCTAGAAGTCATCACCCCACCGTTTTTCTCCTCCTCACCTGGGCTAGTCATAGTCCTTTTCTCTTTGCGACTTGCTTGGACAGCTTCCTGGCAACATTGTCAGCTTTGGGTCATTTTTTATGTTTTGTAATATATTTCCCATTCTGTCACATGATGCAGTTGCTAGCATTTATACACATCCTGCAGTAAGAAAAAAATTCATAGTGACTACAGATTTGATGAACATTTCTGTTTTCGAACAAAAATGCGCTTGGACACAGGCCTTCAGAAATTCAAATATTTATTGATTCACCAAATTACCAGTCTTTTAGTCTGATCAGTTGCCATGGGAACTTTCCTGGAATTTTACATCATTTCGTCATAAAGTGAAGGTGATAAATGGTCTTCTCCCGATCAAACAGAATGCCTGTACCGTTACTGCTTTGTCCATGTCTTTTTCTTTGCTTGTGGTGCCGCCATCCAAGATAATACCAGGCTGACTCGTTCCTTGTGTCTAAGCATAATTCATTATTTGTTCGTTAGATTGGGATGCAAGTGTGCATGTTTGCACGTGTTTTCAGTATAATTTTTTATTCTTGCTTCTTTACTCTTTTTTGCATATAAGTTATGCGTGCTGCACTTTATATGAGCGACAGGCTCCTTCAAATGAGTGGCTATATGTGTTTTGTGCTCAGAAACTTCCTCTACAGCATAGGCCTCCAAATAATGAGTCTAAAGTTTTGGTTTAGGATGTTTTTATGTGAATATGTATTCAAGGGAATGCATTTTACAGTTTTTCTAAGGTTAGGTTTGTCCTATGTGTTTCTAATAAGAAACACCAAAGTTGGAGGTTGGATACATGTGGTAATTTAGTGTAGACTTAATGCGATTCTTTAAAATGTCTGTTTCGTATTCATTACTTTTGTTTGTAGATCTACATCTTGAAGTTAGCTACAGGGAATGATTCGCTGAGTTTAAGAAAATTGTGTTGTCTCGTACCTAACATTTTTTAGCTAACCTTATCTGAGTACACAAGCTAGCCTGAAGTGTAGGGAACAAGTGCTTAAGTCATCTCTGCATGATTTTTCAAGATGTGCTATTATATCGCCTTGACTAATTTTAGGAGCTCATTTAAAGTTCGTGCCTATCCTAATACCTGTCCAAAAATTGTGGTTGCAAATGTTGTTTATTGTCCTCTGTTTTAGAGAAATGTAAAATGCAATCTACAGATCTTAGTCACATTTTTTATTAATTTACGCGGACTCTTCAATTTTTTTTTCAATTGAAAAATTTGACACGTTATACTTAGGCAGCCTTTTAAATGCTGCTGATGTTCATATTTCATTCACGTATGTAGCTAAGTAACTGACATTTGTGATAATGCAGTATTATTTGTAACAGCGGTCTGTGTAATTCAGTATTATCGAACATCCAATGTAATGAGAATACTTCGCATGCACAATTGAAATTATGTTTCGAGGACACAGTGTTTTGAGGAAGTGCTGGTGGTAGAAATGTTTTGTAAAGTGCTTAAAAAAGTTGTCTCGGAGAAAAAATGGCTAACATACACAACTACCTTGCACTATGTAGGTAAAATCCAAGAACTTTGTTTTGTTCGAAAATAAGAGAACTGGGCACAAAATATATATCATGTTTTTGTGTGTTCCTTACTGTGAATCCTTTTGCTCTTATAGTGCGTCTTTGAGAACTCATAGACTAAATGAAAATGGTACTCGAAAAATATTTTAAATGTGTGAGTGGAGCGCGCCATTCAAAATTTTCTTTAAAAACCACCAATATAGACTGCAAAAATAAGTTACAGAAATCACCGGATTTTAAGCATACTATATTTAAGAGTATTATTGTTAAAAACTCCTTAGGGCAGAGAGATAGAAAACATTATTTGTCCAATGTGGAGCTGCCCGCAGGTGGCTTCTTTGTGCACTGTTCAGGATCTTTAACTTCAGGAATTCGGTTTTCGGAACACAGTGTAGAGACAGTCAACTTTTATGAGAAGAATACAAAATGATGTGTTGCAAGAATGTGGTAAGTAGATCCATTACGACGGTCTTGTTTTCGCTTTCTTTGCCCGCCATCTCCCCAACTCCACTTTTCCTGCCCATTGCGGACCACCCCAACAAGATTCGTTTGGCTAGCGCCAGAGCCACGGTTCGTGTATCTTTTACAGAAGTGCCGTATACACAGCGGAGTCAGATCAAAGATGTTTTCTGGTCGCCGCCGCCGACGTGGCTTCGACGTCGTGTGTATGTATGGCGCCACGATCTTGCCACGCAGGCATCCAGGAGGATGAGGTGAAGACAGCGGCCCGGTGAACTTTTTTATCCAGCGTTTTTGCCCTGTTCCTTACAGTACTACTTCATAACGATATGGACGGAACGGTGCTAGTTCGTATATATCGCCTTTGAGGCTCGATTGGGCTTTGTTCTTGATTACAAAGCGCATTCGAACCTAATTGTTGCGGTATAACGAAATAGCCCAGTTCCGCCTATATTTTTACCAGTTCTAGTAGTGTTGTAAGAAAGAGCGAAAGTGCCGTATAGAAAAACAGACCGCTGTCATAACCTCCTCCTCCTGGATGCAGGCGTTGCGAAATCTTGGCGCCAGCATACTCACGACGCCGCAGCCACCGCACAGCGTATCGCCGCGTGTGAAACCTCCCATTGCTAACCGCAAGTGCTCCGTATTTTTTAGTGTGAAAATTTACACCAAATCTGCTCCCATTGTCAACCGTAAGTGCTTCGTAATTTTTCGTGTTAAAATCTACACCAAATCTGCTCCCTTCGACAACCGCAAGCGCTCCGTATATTTTGGTGTGGTAATCTACTCAAAGTCTAACCGTGTATTTCGACCCTAGATTAGGGAGGACGCTAGAGGACAAACCGAAAACAACCATCTGGGTTGATTTGTGTTTAGTGTGGGCTCCTTTGCACACGCTTATGCTTAAGATTTGCAGATGGTAATGAGCCATACAACACGGCCCACAATCAAATCTCTGGTGTTCTTTATTGTTGACAAGTGCTGTAGGTTTAAGAAAGGACGGATTATCAATCCAAAATGTTCCTTATGAATCACCCCCACCTGGCCAGCACTTTTGAGTACGGCTGATAAACGTAGCGCGTGGAAGCAACAACACGATATGGAGGAATTTTCATTTTTTGCAGACAAGAAAGTCCTTCGATATTATTATGATAACTATATGGGCTATGAACACCGCAGTTATGGTGGCCTGCACACTAAACACAAATCAACCCAGATGGGTGTTTTTGGCTTGTCCTTTAGCGTCCTCCCAAATCGAGGTTCGATATACACCGTTAGACTTGGGGTAGATTTCAGCACCAAAAAATACGGAAGACTTAAGGTTGGCGAAGGGAGCAGATTGGGTGTAAATGTTTATACGAAAAATACGAAGCACTTGCGGTTGACAATGGGAGTATATTTGGTGTAGATTTTGACACCAAAAATACGATGCACTTCCGGTTTCAATGGGAGGTTTCAATCGCGGCGATACGCTGAACGGTGGCTGCGGTGTCGTGTTTATGCAGGCGCCGATTTTGCTACGCCGGCATCTAGGAGGAGGTGACGACAGCGGTCCGTTTTTTCTATATAGCATTTTTACTCTTTCTCTGCAGGGCTACCAGAACTGCTAACTATATAGGCGGAACGGTGCTAGTTAGTTAATCACAATAATCAGGTTCGAATGCGCTTTGTAATCATGAACAAAGCCCAATCGAACTTCAATTCTGATATAACAACCAGCCCCGTTCCGTCCATGCCGTCACGAAGTAGTACTGTAAGGAACAGGGCAAGAACGCTGGATACAAAGTGCATCAGACCGCTGTCTTCACCTCCTCCTGGCTGCCTGCGTTGCACGATCGTGGCGCCATGCATACACACGACGTCCCAGTCACGTCGCCGCGTACTGCCGCACATCGCGGAAACAAAACGAGAGCAGCGGTGGCGGCAAGGAAACGTTTTAATTCGACTCCGCCGAGTATACGGCACCTCTGTAAAAAATAAACAAACCACGGCTCCGGCGCTAGCCGAAAGTCTCTTGACGGGGTGGTTCGCAATGGGCAAGAAAAGCAGAGTTGGGAGACGACGGGCAATGAAACTTAAAACAAGACCGTGGTAACGGATCTACGTGCCAAATTCCTGCAACACATTTTTTTTCTCGTAAAAGTATACCATCTCTTCACTGTGGTCCAAAAACCAAATCACTGAAGTTAAAGAACCTGAATGGTGCACAAGACACTTGCGGGCAGCTCCACATTGGACAAATAGTGTTTGCCATCTCTCTGCCTTTAGAAGTTTTTAAAAAGAATGCATTTGTATATTGTATCCTTAAAATCCGTTCATTACTGTTACTAATTTTTGCAGTCCATAATGGACCTTTTTAACGAAAATTTTGAATTCCTTTCTCCACTAGCGCATTGAAAATATTTTTCGAGCACTATTTTCATCCTGTCTACAAGTCCTCAGTCAATAAAAGCAGGATTCGCAGTAAGGATTACACAAAGACATTGCATATAGCTTGTGCTCCATGGTTTTATTTTCGAACAAAAATATAGTTCTTGGATTTTACCTTAGCTGTGTAAGTTTGTAAGGTAGCTGTGTAAGTTTGTTAGACATTTTTTTTTCGAGACTGCAGTTTTCAGCACTTTACTGAACATTGTTACTAGCACGTCCTCAAAACAGTGTTCGCAATTTAACTTGTGCATGTGACTTACATTCATTCTATTGGATGTTCGAAAATACTGAATTACACAGACCACCGCTACAAATAGCAATGGATTATCACAAATGTCAGTTACTAACCTACACACATATCTGAAATATTAACACCAGCAGCATTAAAAGGCTGCTTAACATGTCAAGCTTATTCAATTGAAAAGAAATTGAAGAGCTTGGTAAAGTAAAGGAAAGGTCACAAAGACCTGTAGATTACAATTTTATTTTTTTAAATGGAGGACAATAAACAACATTTGAAACCACAATTCTTGGACAGGTATTAGAGATAGGGACTAACTTGAAATCAGCACCTAAAAGTAATCAAAACGATACAATAGCAAATCTTGAAAAACAATGCAGAGTTGACTTGGAAACATCATCGCTACACTTCAGGCTAACTGGTGCTGTCAAATAAGATTAGCTAAAAAAAATGTTACGCACCAGACAATTCCCAGTGGCTAATTCCAAGTGACTAACTTCAAGATGCAGATTACAAACTACAGTAAAAGAAATAGTAAACAGACATCCTAAACCAGCCCACTAAATCTGCAGTAAAATATCACAGGTATCTAACCTCTAATGTTTGTGTTTGTTCTTGAGAAACACATAGAATGAACATAACCTTACAAAACGTGTACAATAAATTCAATTTAACGCAGTCACATAAAAAGAGCACAAAACAAAACTTTACACTCAATATATAGAGGCCTATGCTCTAGAGAAAGTTTATGTGCCCCGAAAGATATGTTAGCCACCCATTTGAAGGAGCCTGTCGGAAATAAAATGCAGCACTCATAACTTATATGGAAAAAATTAGAATACAGAAACACATGCACACATGCTTTTCAATCTTGCTAACAAGTAATGACTAATGCTGAAACACAAGGAAATAATCAACCCGGTGTTACGTGACTGTGCGTACTACAAGCAAAGCAAAAACGCATGGGCTAGGGTCAAAGCGCTCAGGACACAGGCATTATCTTTGATCGCGAGAAAGGCATCCATCACCTTCACATTAGGACGAAGTGAAGAGAAATTCCAGAAAAGTTCCCATGGCAACTGATCAGACTAAGGACTAGTAAGTTTGTGATTAAATAAGTTATTGAATTTCTGAAGAAATGTGTCTAAGCACATATTTGCTTGAAAACTTAATTGTTCACAAAATCCATTATCACCATTATTTTTTTTATAATTAAAGGATATGCATAAATGCTAGCAAATGTGTTATGTGGCAGAACGAGAAGTCTATTAAAAAACAAAAAATTACAAAATGCTGACAGTGCTCCCAGGAAGCTGTCCAAGCTAGATGCAAAAAGATAAAAACCATGACTAGCCCATGCAGGGACAAGAAACCAGTGGGGTGATGATTCTTAGGGTCAACGAAATGTTGCTGTTCCTGTTTGTCATGTCTTTCCATGCTGTCACATAAAGCGAGTACAGCATTTGTCGAAGTTAAGAGCCCAAGGAACTCGCTTCTGTGCCTTGTTGTGCATCGCTAGCATTCCAGATCTCTTGAAGGTACAGAAAATCTTGCGCTGACCAACGTGAATATTGGGCATCCACGGATGCTCAGAGGCCTTAATACACGGCTTAGAAGCCAAACCCTTTGGCTCTGTACTTTTTGACAAAGGCTATACATCAGTTTTCTCACAGATTCATGCTGATATTGCTTTCCTTTTTCTTCGATCTGGCCAACTGTATCATGTCAACATTGATAAGTTATAGCAGCACAGTTTGCGTTCCACTACCAGTATTCTAAACAGCACTAAAAAACTAGACATGTAAAACATGTACAGGCAGATAGAAGAGGCAACTGTGAAGGAAAGACGAAGTGGTTTTTAAAAACTGATGAGCTCAAAACCATCGAAGCATGGTTTATTTTAAGCCAAATATCTAAAAGCACTCTCAAGAAAGGTCAGCAGACAGAGTGCCTTCTTTAGATTTTCCAAACGGAACACCCAGAAGGCTTCAAACAGCAGAAACCCCACAGAAGCGATGAGGTTTTCACTACAGGGTGACGGCCAATGAACAGGAAAACTGCGCCTTGGTAGCTGAGGAGGCATGCTGTAAGTGCTTGGTCCTGCAAAATTCAAAACGAGATATCACTGACATTTCTAACACTTGTAGAAGTGCAAAAAATACTGTCGCATTTCAGTATAATGCACATTATGACTACACTATCCTAGGGATGAATTCATGAGGGGGTCGTCTCCCCTCCTCAAAGTGAGAAATTTTACATAGAAAAACCATGCTCAACCCAATTTTTTCAAGAATAGAGTAAAAGAAATGCGAGGCTCTAACATGTCACTGACCGATTTTTAAAGATAATGGTAACCAGGCTAATGTACTTAGAGCTATCAACACTGTCTAGCTTCAACTTCATTGCCCACCACTATGCGGAGGAGACCTTGGTGACAAGTTTTGTATCAAAACTTTTTCATTCATGATTCGTTAGTATGGATGAATCACTTTGCGAGAATTTTGCTCGGAAACCAAAGTGTCCATATTACAGAGATGCAACTGTACATATGATTTGTCCATTAGAGCCATGATCACATTTAGTGGGCCACCACAACTATGCAAAAGTTAAACAAAATGCTGCAATGGCCTCCCTGCCAAAGATTTGAAAACCATATTCTAGCTATAAGACAGCCCCGCCGCGGTGGCTCAGTGGTTAGGGCGCTCGACTACTGGTCCGGAGTTCCCGGGTTCGAACCCGACCGCGGCGGCTGCGTTTTTATGGAGGAAAAACGCTAAGGCGCCCGTGTGCTGTGCGATGTCAGTGCACGTTAAAGATCCCCACGTGGTCGAAATTATTCCGGAGCCCTCCACTACGGTACCTCTCTCTTCCTTTCTTCTTTCACTCCCTCCTTTACCCTTCCCTTACGGCGCGGTTCAGGTGTCCAACGATATATGAGAGAGATACCGCGCCATTTCCTTTCCCCAAAAAAACCAATTATTATTATTATTAGCTATAAGACAACTGAGTAAGGCATGTTGCTGGGCAAGTTGGTTAAGCATTTTTGAAACTTGGAAAGAATCCACCTTGGCGCAAGTAAAACCACACACACAAAGGAAAGACAAGGAGACAACGGACAGGCGCCAACTTCCAACTGTTTATTACTCAAGAAAACCACACAGATAAATAGTCTCAGGATACGCCCACTTTTTTTCACTCCATGTGCCTATCACAGCCATAACCTATCACCCTGCATTATCAGGGTTTGCATAGAAAATTGTACTCCGCCGCACACAAATTCACCGACGTGTCACTCACACACAAAGCCGCCTTTTTCTTTATGTGAAACGCTTCCAATAAAAGCCTCGCCTGTTTAATCTTGCTCCTGCCAAGAATCCTCGCCTTTTCCAGTCGAGGTTCGCACTTGCACATATTAACTTGGTTGACCAAGTTGGCATATTTATCTTTATTGTTTTCAACCTTTTTGCAATGTTCCCCACGACGTTTGTTGATGCACCTCGCCGTTTGCCCTATATAGGACTTTCCAAAGGTCAGGGGTATCTCGTACACCACTCCTTCCATACAACGGGTAAAGACACGCTGATGTTTTATATTGCATCCAGGGCACACAGTGCCACAAATCCGGGGTATAAGTTTTGTTCAGCTTGTTTGGTGCTGAAAATACTAGCGGTACTTCGTGTCTGTTAGCCACCTTCTTCAGATTATGTGACACTTAGTGCACATAAGGCATAACTTGAGGTTTTACTGCAGGGCTCCTTTCTTCCGGGTTCTTTGGCCTGGTACAGCGTTTTGTTTTTTGGAGGAGGGTTTCAGCGACGGCACTCAACACCACCGAGGGGAAGCCAGCAGCCAACAGGCGGCCAATCTGATTTTTTAAGCTCAATGCAGAGAGAGGCGATGGCGCGCTTCACAATTTTTGAATGCGCCGTATTGAAGGGCAGGAGTTCCTTGCTAGTACGGGGATAGTAACCCCAGCATAAATGGTCCTCCCGGAACGCTAAGCTTAGATCTAAAAATTGCAGTTTTTTCTCACTAGGGACTTCATGCGTAAAAACTAGACCGCGACCTTTGAGGTTAAAAACACTTAAAATCCTGGACACAATAGCTTCAAAAGAATTGTAAAAACTGGTGGATAAAAGGATAAGAAAATCGTCAACATATCTAAATGTTTTAAAAACAGGTCCTCCTAAAAACAACTGTGCAAGATCCTGGTCCAAAACAGCTAAAAAAATTTCACATAAAATACGGGCTACACAGGAACCAATACATATACCTTTTCTCTGCAAGTATGGCTGCTGATTAAAAACAATAAAAGTGACCTTAAGATATTGCTCCAATAAATTCAAAAAATTTTCCACAGACATACCTGCAGCATCCCGGAAGGCCAATTCACCTGTCCGTTCAACACACGACATAACAGACGCCAGCAGCTCAGCGTGTGGGACGGAATAAAACAAATCCTCTATGTCTACTGAAAAAGCGGACCTAATTTCTGGATGTGTTTTAAAATAATTAACAACCTCTAGCGAGGTGTGGTTTTACTTGCGCCAAGGTCGATTCTTTACAAGTTTCAAAAAAAAAGACAACTGAGCTGCTCAATCTCATTTAATTGCAACCAGTGCAGCAATAGCCTAACTGTCTTCGAACTAGAGGCTAAAGAAACAATGGTGAGCCACTGCTCATAAGGGAGCGTGATACAAAGTCCGTATTCGAAAGGTACAGCTGCACACGAAATCTACCACTCTTGCTTTATCCGTGACATTTGATACATATGGCGACTACAGGAATTTTTGCCGAGGATCGAAGAAGCAAATGTTCTCTAGGGAATCACATTTTGAGCACCTATAACAGCCTGGGATGCAACAATAAGTAATCCCCATGAATCATATTTGCGTTTGTATAATGAAGACCTAAAAATACAAAATTGGTATGGTGTTGTTCATAGTGTATATCGCCATTATACACTGCTTATGAAGTAGACTCCACAATGATTGGATGCCATCGAAGACTACAACACAAAACACTCTTTTTCCAACTGAAAATAAAAAATGGCTGCACCGTATCCAGACCTCATTACCATTTGTCAATAAAATGAAAAAACCACAGTCGCAAAAGCAAATAATGGTGATCACCTGTCCACAATTTCGAGCAAGTCCAAAGAAACCACAACCGTCTCAACATTGGATTATTTGTTAGTTGAAAAGAGTGGTAGTCAACACGGGTGGAATTGAGACAATAGCAATGCAAATCCCAAAATAGCAGCGTGTCAGTACGCTGTATCTGGTTTAGTCATGAAATTACTCTATTTTCAGAACTGAGCACAGTTTCAGCAGTTACACTGGCTCCTTATTACTACTATTGTCTTTTTTTTTAATTGCAGAAGTAACTATATATGCCTAAATTTTAACGGAAATCCCTTGGGTGTCAGCAGCTCCTTACTGTCACTGTTTTCATCCCGCCTCTTTGCAAGATAACGAAACACCAGTGCTTTGTGCCAGCCCCCTTCTAAAATAAATAATCACAAAACCCAAGCTTTGCTAAGGCTCGTGACATCAATGACTAAATTTGAGTAAATTCTGTGCCTAAAAGGTAGTCATCAGATACTCAGGTAAATACTGAGGCGCTATTTTCGTACAAAAATTTCAGTTCCTACCTATGTCCACAAATAATTTGCACAAAAATACTTACAAGTGTTGCAGGGGTCATCTTTCTTTGCGATTTAACAACCCCCGAACCCCCAGCCGGCAACCATGCGAGATCAGCGAGGAGGCGCGGGCTCACATTCATGTGGACCCCATCCCGAAGAACGTGCACCCCGAATACAACCAAGAACGGCGGCAGGCACGGGCCCAGGCCCTCATCGAGAAACACGCCCAAGACCCGCACGCCCGGTACGTGGACGCAGCGGAATACAAACGAGAAGGCTTCGCGGCAGTGGTCGTTGCGGCGGCTACCGGCACCACGACAACGGCAGCGAGCGTGCGGTGCACGGACGCCACAGACGCCTAAGAGGTTGCCATCGCTCTGGCGATCTCCGAGGCGGAGTGTCACACCGTGCTCAGTGACTCGAGGAACGCCGTGCGCAACTTTGCCAAGGGGCGAGTGAGCGCGCCGGCGGCCGCCATCATCGGCAAGCTCCAGCCCCAAGACCGCCTCAGCACCATCCGTATCAAGTGGTTCCCGGCGCACGCGGGCGAGTGTGCATCCGCGCCGAACCACAACGAGACGGCCCATTCGGCGGCGCGAGCGCTTACCCTCCGCGCCCCCGAGAGTGACCGTTCCGTGTGGTGGTTCGAAACCAAGGACCGCGTAACCAGTTATGGCGAAATTACCATGTGTTACCGCCTAGCTCGACGGACAATGCCGCCTCCCCACCCGGCACTCAGTCGGGAGGAGGCCGTCATCCTAAGACAGATACAGACCGGGTCACTCCTCGCCCCGGCAGTGCTACACGTACTTCACCCAGAACTCTATCCGAGAGATGTGTGCAATGTTTGTGCAGCTGGTCCGGCGGACCAATGGCACATCATGTGGGACTGTGCCAGGTTCCCGACCGAGGCTACCTCCAGGATATACCCGCCCGAACTTCAAAGTGCAGTGCAGTCTGCAGACAAGGACATTCAACTATGGGCCGTCCAGCAGGCCCGGGGTGCGCTCGAAAAGCACAAGCCTCACGACCCACCACAAACGGGCCGAACGGGGGTAGTGCAGAGGAGGGCATAACCCCGGGTCGACGCTTGGCCAACGTCACGACGCGTCAAACCGTCGGTTGCCGGCATTTTCAATAAAGTTTTTCCTACCTAACTCTGAACTGTTTGGTGCTGCTTGTAGATTAAACTGATGCAACCTTGGAGTTCTTCATGGATTAGAACCTGTATAGAACAATGTCCAGTCAGGTTTGATACCAAACAAATCATTATGAATAAAATGTATGCCGTTTGAATTACTGACTCCAATAATGATAGGTGAGCAAGGCATTGAAGTATGTGATGCTTTGAAATTAAAGCAGCTGTTATATTTTCACAACTAGTGACAGCACGTTTATGCTGCACGGATCAAAGTTATGCCGCAACGAACCGCCGATAATAAGGCAAGAACTGGCAGCCGTTGCTTTCTCGCTTTCACTCGTGTTCCAGTGACAAAGAGACTGCGCCATTGACTGAAAGCAACAAATAATCAGATTGGAATTCTAAATGTGGCGGCCGAATCTATGACGGCAGAATACAAGTATGCACTTCAGAAGATTTTAGCACGTTCATAAATTTGCTGCGACGCGCACGATAAGCAAAATTATGTTTTTTGTGGGGAACCATGGCATTTCAGAAAAAGCGACCTGATTTTTTTATGTTAATAGCGATGCCGCATACCTCGTTCTGCGAACATGCATGAAATTAAGAGTGGCTAAAAATGCTGCACATATCCAAACTAAAATGACACAAATGCTTCGGAGGGCACTAAAATAACAATGCCAAAAACATACAGCTGCTTGCAAGCTGTACTTCAGTGCAGACGCAAGCAGACTTGTACTACAGAGCGCTCGTGCGGTGCTTTGCGTAATGAAGGCGAACTTATAACGCAGGCAGTGGGATTGACTCACAATGCAGGTGCTCAAGCGCTGGCGCATAGTCATATAAAACAACCCATACACTGGCAGCGCGTCGTTAAGAAAACTGCGCTAATGTTTTGGTCCAATCCGCAGCACAGTGCTTCAGCGCTCCACACAAGCCTGCTCACGTCTTTATCGTACAACGATGTTTAAGACGCAAGACCACTTACCATGACGGCGAGACGGATGTGAGACGGCAGGGATTCAAAAATATCCTTCCGGGCAGCAGTGTCGAGGTAGAAATTTCTCTCCCGCTGGCCAAGGGCGCGGCAAAGCCAGCGCTTGTCTCAATTCGCTCACAACGGCGCCATACCGCCATTCGCAAACCAGAGCGAGGGGCAAGCTCAGCCGTCGTTTACGATATCGACTTCGGTGAACAAGGTTAAGCATCCATCTTTCCTTTCTCCGTCGCGCATCGAAAAGCAGCAGCGGCAAACGCACAGTCGCCGCTCACGATATCCGTTCCAAGAGAGGCTCCAGACAACCCGCCGCGCTCAATTCTGCGACGGAATCCGACACGGGCCCGCTGGCGCTGCTAGGCCTAGCGCCTACGCCGCTTCGGTCACAGCGTCCGCACTCACGAGCCACGACTCTCTCGCCGTCTTCTGATCATTTGCGCCGTCTGCTGTCGATTGCATCTCGACCAAAACCAAAACTTGCTGCTTCGTTCCGGAACTAAGCGAAACAGATAAAAGTACACATTTCACTGGCGCGTTCTTATGAACAGCAGCAGGAATTCGACCTCGCTCCGTCTCAGTTGCCGTACAATGTTTTTTTTCTACACCGTTCGGAAGGTTCCTAATGGCGACAACCACTCCGTTAGAGATGGCTGATGAACGATTGCGGACCTCGTTAGCACATCGTCAGTTCTAGCTGGTGTTGCTTCGGTGTTTATGACATAATGTGCACCGTTTTACCGGTGTTCTCGTCTGGCGATGCGGTGTTTTAAAGCGGACGAACACGGATAAACCTCCCATCTCGTGTCATTCGTGTTTAGTGTGTGGAGCTCTAGATGCGTATCTGGAGTGCAAAAAAAATGGTTTCGAAGAAGGCGTCCCCTTCCGCCCTGCTATGCGTGCAGCAGCGCGAAACAAGGACTTAACCGCATGGGCGCACATAGAATCTATAAACTCTCCCCTGTGCTCGTCAGTTCCGGGCACCATTTCATTTCTGTCACTGGAAAACATATTTGCCACGGTTGATCAGCGTCATGAGAAAAAAAGATAATAAATGTACTTAATCCTCAGCCAGAAGAGAGAGAGAAAACATTATTGCCAGGAAGACGGTGATATTCTTGGGTCACATCAGCCGCTCGAGGTGGCGGCAGTTTGTCTGTCGGCGTCCTCCAGCGCTCTTGCCGTGGCCCGGGACTTAACGGCCGGGTCCTGGCTAGCTAGAACAGCTGCCCATTTTTCAAGCGTTGAAGATGTGACTAGAGCTTCCGGCGGCGGATCCTCCGTGCAGTTCCGCTTTATGTGGTTAAAGGTGGCAGTCTCGCCGCGCAGCTTACAATACTGATTTACCAAATCAGGAAAGATATTGGAATACGTCCAGGGGTTTGGCTGCGACTCCGTTTGCAGCCGCCTTTACGTGGGGTAGCCTGTTCGCGGCTGAGCGAAACGTGCGGAGGATGAAGGCTCGCTTTAAGCTCCCTATAATAATTGGTTATGGCCTGATATGTAATTAGCGTCTCGCACCTGGCGACATCCATGTCCGAGACCCCCTCGCCGGCTTCGCTAAACAAACCTCGAGCGTACTGGCGAGCGACTTTGTTCCCTGTGACGCCCGCTTGGGCCGAGACCCACACCAGATCCACTTCCTTCATATCTTTTGGCATCGTACGAATAATGTTGTATACAGTGCGGAGATACGTCCCCTCGTGAAGTTGCAAAGGGCCATTTTGGAATCACTGAGAATTGTGCTGGTGCCTTCCTGGTCGAGAAGCTTTCTAGCCTAAGGGAGAAAGTAAAGCCGCTTTCATGCTTTTTCACTGCATCGTAATTTTTCCCACCAAAGACGAAACGAAGATGTAAAAATGACAAGGGGAATAAGCACTTTTTATTCCTCACCTAATCTGTTCAGCATCTCTGAGGTGTCGTAAAATAAACATGCCGTTTCCGCCGTCATATGAGGCAGCCGGGAGCCATTCACTGCTGCTATGAACCCCTTGGCGAAGTGTTTCCCTGTAATAATAGTGTTCCGCATAAAGGCCACCCGCCTTTGTGACACAGCAAAAGGATAAAAAGGGCGATTCCGAGAGCGAAAGTTGCGCATGCACTCATGCGTGTAAATATAGCGCCCTAATGGGTGCTTTGCGTGATGGTGTCGTTTCTTAAAAAGTTGCGCCCAGGAATTACTACGTCCTCACAGTGCATGTGCCTTCGACAGATAGCTGCTTTTCACGTAAATTCCGCGGTGTAAACATGCATGTATATTCAAAAACGGCAGAAAAGAACGCCGCTCGCAAAAAAAAAGGAAAGCGAGGATGTGCGCCGTTATAAAATTGCCTTTCCGGCCACCTATGGCAGCACAGGCAAACTGTTCGCGATGCGGCTTTATTGTCCTAGCGGCCCTTTAACTTTACGACCGCGCCAAGTGGTTCCGGGGTTTTGACACCTAACGGAGCGTTGAAGCCCTGCGTGACGTCAGCCGTTCGAAGTTCGCGCCTGCAATCTCACGAAGAACAGGGCCTAAGCTTTGAAGTTGAAAATCGGAATTTCCACATGAGGCGGGGTATGAGGAGGCACCATTGCATTTGAGCATACCAATAGCTATATGCGGGCTGAAATATAACGTATTATCATTTACTCTAGAATTCTGTTTTCACCGCCATACTTTCGGCGAATAGGCTGCAATAAATTTACTTTTTCTGCTGTGCATGAATATAATAAGAACAACACTATAGCATTCAAAGGTACCAAGTTGACAAGTAACTCAGCTACAGGAGAATGCTTCAGCGTTTGCGTTACAGAACATGATAAAGGAATTTTGAATATGTTTTTCCTTTGAGCAGTCTTGCAGCTGCATGTGCTAGTGTCTGTCGAATCCGAATGAATTTTAAAATGGTGAACTGTGTTGGGCGTGCTATCGTGCTATCAATCAAGCAACAACCTGATCCGTTATTTAATACCCTTGGTAATGAACGCTGAACGGCGTGGGGCAAGGCCGCAGAGTTGTTTAAGATCGAGATACGACGGGATGGTTCCGGCTGCTGGACGTTGAAAATATTTTGTTGGAGCGAAAAATAAGCTCATGGGATTCATGTTCCTATGCGGGGAGGACCAACGAGATACATGCGTACAGAGAGTTAAACGAACAGCCGTCACAACAGGCGCATGTCATTACAGGTGCCAACAAGTGCGTACCTGCTGTACGCTACTCGTGCTTAAAAGAACGTCTTCTTGGGCGAGTTGGTCACAATTCATCTTTGGTACTAGGCGCGAACACACACAGAACACAAGGAAGGGAACGGGACAAAGCGCCAGCAGGTAAGCACGCCCCCTGTTTTCAGCAGGTACTGTGTGACTGCTGCATCTTTTTCGCGAAAAGCAGCCTTCGAATTGTTTGTGCACAATGCCAGTTGCATCCCTAGCAAAAGAACTTGAAGAATTCAAGCAAGTGTTAAAAAAAGAATAAAAGAAATGCTTCAAGCTATCAACGATTCAAAAACAGTGCTAGCGCACCGTTCTAAAAGCGGATTTGACGCACTCATTGTTGAGATATAGAGCTTCAGGTCAGCATGACTTTCATTAATCACACATTTGAAAAAATAAGGCCTGCGCTAGCTGACATTGACGCCCTGTGGAAAATGCCTGCTGTTTGCTGTTAGCAACAAGGATCTCGTTCACCGTGCGGCCGAGTTGGAGCGGTGTTTTAGCATAACAGACCGCAGATAAAAGACCTCCCTTCGACACAAGGATGAGGACTGCTTACATATAATGCAGAAAGTGTTCGAGAAAGTCAGCTGAGCTGTGCCTGAGGATTGCGAAGTTTTGTGTCGGGTTCTGACGAGAACAATCCGATAGCGCGTTTTCGTTCCCGGGAAAAGCAAAATGATTTATTGGCACAGGCTGGTAAAACACGCCTGACATTAAGTCTTCGCTTTTCTGCACTGCGTGATCAAGCTGCGTTCATAAACGATCTCCTAACACCATCTAACAAAAGGCTGTTTGAGGCGGCGTTGAAACAAAAAAAATGGGCATCATTTGGACGAACAATTGTGTCATCAGAGCACGCCAAACAACAGACAGCGCAGTGTTCAGAATAACATCTGAGAAGGATTTACATGTTTATAGGTGTTTTCTGAAGCTTTAATAACAGTCGCCCAGTAAATAGATTGATTTTCGACTTCAGATCAAGCAGATTAATTAGAAGGACACACTCTTACTTCTGCGACACATTTCAATGTTCGAAGCATAACGAAGCATTTCGATAACTTTGATATCTTTCTTGATTTAACAAACCATCAATTTCCACTAACCTGCTTTTCGGAAATTTGTCCATCACAATAGCAGTCCTGACGTAGGCGTTGCCGTATTTGTTTAACCCTCTGTCATACAGCAGGCGAGATGATTTGAGCATTAACGTGAATAAGTGTCAGGGCCACAAATTTGAAATTGCTTGCCTCAATACAGCAAAAATAAAACAATCGTGGGCCCCGTTTATCGCTCCTCTTCGTTTTCAACTGCTGACTTCTGCAACTCTTTCTTCGCTACGTTCTAAAAAATATGTCTCGAGACCAAAAAATGCGCCAGTATTGGGTGACTTCAACATTCATGTAATTGATGATGCATGCCCAGGCTATGAAGAGTTTTTAGTTGCGTTATTGGATTTGGCTTTGTCTCTCGTAAATGTACCGACTTGCTGCGTGCCGCGTAATGCATATTCTTTGCTGGACGCTATTTTAGCTAATGTTGAGTTTTCGCCAAGTGTTGGAGTCGCAGAGCTCAACATCACCGACCATTATCCAGTGTTTTTTTTTTTACTTTCACATTATATCACAACTACAACAGAACGGTTTTTGTTCGGAACAAACTAATTATGCAGGCTTACAGTGATAAAATAGCAAAGGCTTATTTCTCAGTAATTCTTTCACGTTCAGACGCTGAACGGGCCTTTGAGAAGTTCTCATGTCTTACAACAAGTACAATTACATCCTGTACAAAACGTATCACCAAAAAGTATACCAAAAGGTAATACCAAAAAAAATGGTGTTACCAAAAGGTGTCACGCACCCTGCTGTCCTTGGGTTTCTCCACGCCTTCTAGAATCCATGAGCAGAAAAGAGAACTAGTGTAAAACACAGAACAAAAACCTTTTAAAACGCGTCTTTTTTATTGTTACACGCTTATATCTGAACAATTAAACGAAAATCTTGAAAATGCAAAAAAATACTTCTATGAAACCAAGCTTATAGAGTACAGTAATGATTTAAAAAATCGGAACTGATTATTCAATACTTATGTATTTATTTCTTCAGCATACCCCTCAAGGCCCTCCTTCGAGGGTATTACATAGGAGGGGAGGGGAGGGGGGGTTCAGTGTAAAAATGTGTACAAGGAACGTCATTAACAAGCAAAATAAAACGCGCAGCATGGTTCTGCAAGGACTCAATGCTAGGTACGATATAGGCTTGATCACGATCACAGATTCCTGATGCATATTCAATCTTCGGACGAATGGGTGTATTGAACGCGAGTGATAAACGCGAAAAATAGGCAACAATCTATTAAGGCTATTGTGAAAAATGATTCCGCTCTTCACGACCCCTGAGCTATATCAATGCGCCTTGTGGATTTCTTTCCTCTCCTTAAGAACTGAACTTCCAGTTCTATCCCGTCTGTCATAGTCCTTCCTTCTTTGAGCATGCACACTCCAGCAACTACTAGATGTAATAAGCTACCTAAATAGCACAGGATCTTGGTTAGACAACATACATATTTGTCCCACTTATATGTTTGTAGCAAATTATTTCCGAACCTTTCTCCCGTTATCAATCTCTTTTTTTGAGACGGGAGTTTTTCCTGGTCTAGGTAATTCGGACACTAAGCTAACGTAATTCCGATATTTAAGAAAGGCTACCAATCAAAATACAGAATTACAGCCCTATTTCAAAACTACCCTTCTTAAGCAAGGTTGTAGAAAAATTACTAACAATATAAATACATACGAATACACCAAGTTTAAGATTTAATAACCTTTACAGTTCGATTTTAGACATGGGCATTCAACGGATAGTGCCTTCTTATATTTTCCCGACTACATGAACCTGCAACTTCATAAAGGTATAATAGCCGGAGCGGTCTTAATAGACTACACCAAACCTTTCGATAATATTATTCTTTGTATTATTCTTTCTAAACTAGAAAACCATGCCGTTAGAGATCCGGCGTTAACTCTGGTTAAATGTTTTTTTTTCTGAATGGTATCAGAGCGTGTGTATTGAAGGATTATTGTCGTCTCATAGACAAATTAATAAATGAGTGCCCAAAGGTTCAACTCGTGTGCCCCTCTTTTCTTAACATATATTAATGATCTTCAGTTCTAATTAAATACAGCCCAATGCTTTTTGTACGCCGACTACTCAACCATCATGGCTTCCTTTAAACCGTCTTCTAAATTAGTCACAAATCTTGACTCATTGCTACGATCTTTAGAGAACTGGAGTCGCATTAACTATATTAAAATTAATCCGTCTAAAAACAGTTTTGCGGTATTCTACGCCCCTCAAAGAAAACTTACTTCAGAGCTATCAATGCAAATCAGTAATGTTGACATACCACAAACACATCGTTCTAATATCTAGGCGGGAATGTTGGCTCGAATTTAAAGTTTAATCATCATGTTTTTTGTGTTGTTAATAAAATTGGTTTTGCAATAAGGGCTCTCAACAGAACACGACCATTTTTCAGTTTTGATACATTGCTCTCCAGGTATTCAGCATTTACACAATCTCATATAACTAATGTAATATTTTATAGGAGTAGCACATACACAAACCTATTATCTAGACTTATTTTTATGAAAGAACAACAGCTTAGACTCTCTTTCTCTTCTTTTATCCAGGTACCTGCATCTTTGTTCCAGTCACTACATATCTTGCCCCTTGAGCAACACGACAAATTTTGTGTCCTGGTTTTCCTTTTCCTTAAACTATATTTACTCATAATAATTATAATATGACATATTTTGCTTTGTCGAACAATTTCTTATTACCAAACATATAGAACGTTATGGCAAGCAAGCGCCATCTTTCTTTGCCATATACACTTGAAATAAGGTGCACCCTTCAGAATGTCCAGTGTCATTGTGCAAGATAAAAAAAAAAATGTTTAAACACCACATGTTTTAATACTTAGATAATTAATAGGGTTTTGTCCTTAAAAGTTCTGCAGCACATTCATTTGCTGTGAAATTGTTTCTACTTTATTCTTTGTTTCTTTCCTATCTTTTTTCATGTCGCATTGTTTTGCAAGCGCTGGTATATTACTCTGTTTATGTAGCTATAGGAGGTCATATTTGCAGTTTCGACTTTTGTACCTCCAGCTGTAGGTATACCATATAACTATGTACAGTACAACAAATCTGAAATAAAAGATGTTCGAAAATAAAGCGAAAGACTCCCACAGACGCAGGTACTCTTCTGCTGACAGCCGGAAACTGCTTGACCTCGCAGCAAATGTAAGCTTAACAGAAAGCGTGCTTCTGTTCATGGCGTGGTAGAGAAGCAAATTTACACATCCCACACAGTGGATGTCCTTGAAGAAAATACTGAATCTATTACAACTTTTTATGAACTACCGATGGCCTCATTCTTATGTTCCTTATTGTAGGACGGATGTGTCAAGAAGCTCCGGAAGTGTGACTTCTCATTCATTTCCTTGTCTAACGCATTATTCTTTTGTGGCTCACCCGATTTTGGAGCAGGTTGCTTGCTATCACGCTTCCGACACATATCCGTTGCAGAAATATCCGTAGCATCCAGTTTCAAACGTACTCGTGCCTTTCTTCCGTGAAGCTTCGCCGTCCGAGTCACTAGTTGCATTGGGGCAGTGCGTCCCGCATTTGTGGTCGGCGGTGCGAGGAGTGATGTGAATAAAAAAAAAGTGGCGGGGATTTCAACGTAGTTAAACCGAGTAGACGTGCAACAGCACGTGTTCATTCTTCGCCTCTTCTTTCTGGCATCTTCATGTGCACTACTTGCGTTTCTCGCCCTTTATCTTCACACCCTCTCTGTACTCGGTGGCAGCTGGCGCGACGCCCACCCTCCACTGGCTACAGATGGCGCGACGCTCCTCCGAACTTAGCTACTCTCATTGCCTGCAGCTGGCACGACGTCCCTCCTAACTGGCCCGAGTTACTCCGAGGCTTCGCACAACATTCGAAGTTAGATTTGACCCGCTATATTTCCTCGTTTTGCGCTTCCGCACTAATATTACCAGACAATTACGATAGTCAGCAATGCAAAATCTGAGCGCAGCTAGTCACACGCCTCCTGCCACTGCTGGTAAGTGGCGTCTGACCGGCCAAGCGATTGACGGACCGAGTTTGTCACCCCATTACATGTAAATTGCTTTGTGTTCACGACAAAGTTCAATTAAAGTAGTGTATACTTATTGAACAACGCAAACCAGTTCGATTTCCGAACGCAGGGGCTCATTCTGTTCATTTTCTCCACGTACTTAGAAAAGTGAGTGGTGCCTATCGAGCGCGCTATCGGCTAAACCAACTTGGGACAGCAGGTAAGCAGCCTAGAACTCTCTTCAGAAAACGCGGGATTTGTAAAGCAAGTGTGCGTGGTGCTGACGGTAAGTTTTATGTCGGCTCTTATTAAGAGTTTGCATTGGGAATAAACGAGCCATGACAAATGTTAACCGATTGCTGTCCTTGGCGACACCTTTCATTTCTCTTCATAATGCTTTTGGCACATGTAGAATAAAATTTCTTAGCCAGCAAAGTAATAATTTTCATGATCAACTGAAATTATTTTTATCTTTGAAGCAGGAGTCAGGATTACGGGTCGATTTCGGTTCTTGAAAAGCCACTACCTTAATTTAGTCTTTGCTTGCAGTCGTATCAAATGTTTTGCATATTGTGCAATATGATTATAGAACATAAGTCAAAAGCTGACTGCGCTACAGGCCATGGGACTCTAAAGATTAGGAAGTTCCACAAGTAGTCGGACATGTTGCCGGTTGTCTCTATCGTAGGAACATTTCTTCGCTGCTCTGTTTGATTCGTGCTTGCTTAACACAGGGTACGTAAGGGTACGAGGCCTAATTAAGAATGCCTCGTCCCTGGTAAGTGATGTCTTTAGCGGTGAGCATTATGCGCAAAAATTGCGGTCTATGTGAAAGAGGCTTGATTAAACAGCACACATTTTTATTTTATAGTTAATCAGAACTTAAAGCAGTAGTTTTTGACATCAATCATTTTCTAGTTGCGACTCGGGTATTGTACCCATTACCGACCTTGAAAAACCCGCTGATCCTACATTTGCTGCTATCAGCGCGCTAACGCATATGAATAAAGCATTACACATTCAAACATATGATTCGTTTAAGAATCGATATTTCTGTAATAAAGCAGGTTTGCGACGAAGACAGAACAAACTTCTAAACTGCCAATAGATTTATTTGCGAAACATTCATGAACCAATGCCGCGATGTCAGATGACTTGCTTTTAGAAAATGCTAGAAAACACCCGCTTCATCTGATTTGCAAAACATTTATTTGAAGTGAGCGATGTGGCTCCGATTCTGTCCTTGTCCGTTGTTTTCCTAATGCGCTAAAGATTTACAGAAACATGTTTATCGCAACAGCTTCAACGACAGCACTGGTACTGACTGTTAAGACCATTGTCACCAGCAGGAAGGTCACACAGACCCCAGAAAAAACGACGCAGCCATTGGGGTCCTAATACGGCGTTGCAAGGAGATAACTTAGCATGGAGGTTGTTCCTTGATGCTAAATGTACAGTTCTGGAAAGTTCTAGGACAATTCTTCGGAATCAGTTGGATTCACCTATGATTATTTTTTTCTTCTCTTTGCACTAATGAATGCTTTTAATCTACATGAGGCTTCACATACGCGACAGCGATTTCCTGGAGAGTGAAGGTAGGAAGAGAGAAAGAGACTTTTTAAATGAGCGGAAAGATGGAAACGTCGGCCATCAGACGGAAGAAGTAGAAATTGGAAGCAGGTGAAGATGAAGGGGGATGTAGTGAGATGTAAACGTTGTGCAATTCCCGCAGTGCCACTGACTGCTGTTTCATAACATATGTCCGCTATGCAAGAGGTTAGCCGAAGCCAGAGTGTAAGATATATGTAGGTGAGGACACTGTGTGCGCGACGCACTGGCCACAAGCGACCAGATAAAGTGGCAGCCACGTCATTCGAACCGGGCCGCTGATTGCAGCGTCAGTGTCAATGAAGCGCTGAAACTTCGCCGGAAGAAAGAAAACATAATTAACTATCTCGTTGCGATAGCAACCATGCAGAGATCGCACGGCTCGTTTACGTCACAAAAACCGTTCGCATGGCATGAACTGTTCCTTGCGCTGTCGCCGCTGTCGCCAGCAGCATCGCCGTGGCACTTTAAGCAAGCTGAGTGTGGCACTTATTCGTGTAGCAGGTTCAAAAAACCCGCCAGGACTCATCGCCTTTTCGTTGTCAACTAAACGAGCGTGAAGCCGGTGCTTCACAAAGCTGCAGTTGAAATCGAAGCGGTACAGAAACAAAGCGGCAAAAGTGTTTTCTTTTTTTGACCGGCAACAGATTTCGGGAAAATGGCGTTCACAAAGCGCGCATTCCCCATAGAAAAGCATTGCCTCTGACTACGGCCCGGGCCGCCGAGCGAACAGCGATCTCGTGGCACTTCTGGAAACTAGGGGATTTTACCTGAGAGCGGCGTGGGCCACTGCGTACTCACCTAATATTCTTTCACCAGGACTGAAGGTGGTGGTGAGTGGGTGGGCGGGGATGTGGCTGATAGGTGGTGCTTCTTCTTCCGCCGTCGGTTTTTCGATCCGTTACTGCAGGTCCAAGTCTGGTGGGGTAGGTGAGTTAGTTGTTGGTGGCGCTTCAGCAGGGTGGAGTAGGGTACGTGGGTGGTAAATAGGGCTACTGGAAGGTGAAGGTGGGTGGATGGGCACTCTCTAGCTAGAGTAGGTGAGGAGTGAAGGTGACTGATGGGTGGTGCTTCAGGAGGAAGGATGCTTCCTTCTCTGATGATGCACACAGACAGACGCCGGCATTTGCGCATTGTGAGACTGATGCAGCTTTCACAGTAATATATAGCTTACTTTCGTGCTCTTTTCCTCAGTATATGTCCGGCTTGCTGGTAAATACTTGAATTCTTCTGGTGTTTCGTTGCGCATTAAACGAATGTCCTCAAGCGGCACATATAAAAGAATCCGAAAAAAAAATGACAAAATAGTATCAAGGACGCGGTGCCGTGGTGGCAGCAACGTGACCAGAAGGATTTGACAGTGAAGCCAGTGTCATAGCGACGGCTTAATAGTTGCTATTTGCGTCGCCATTAGCTTACTATTGGTCCATTGGTCATGCAGCTGCCTACAAAACATCACTGGGGAGGATAAAACGGGCTACAAAAATAAGAAAATAAAGGGCAATTGAAAGAAAAAGTTGCATCATTAACTTTGTGGCTCGACTCGCAGTTGTCTCACAGGCGGCAAATAAGTTTACTGTTTGAAACACTCGTTTAGAGCTGTCTTCGTTCCTGAAAGATTTGTTGCCTTGATGTTTTTTTGTAATTGTTGTAAGCTATTATCTTAGCACGGACATTTGAAAACTAAATATCATTGTGAGGGCGCTGAACCTGCAGCGAGAAAAGGTTTGTTGAAGATTTGCCATCTCATTGTGAAAACGATGCAATTAAACAAATTAATTCCAAAATCGCAAATTAAGCCAGTGCGCGGGCACTAGACAGTTAATGCTCGCATTTCGGCAACTTTAAGAAAGATGTCGTGCTTTTGTGTTCCGCACAGACTTAGTATTTGTTGTGCAGAAACTCGATGCCCGTCGTTGCTGCATAGCCGCTGCCTGCGCCTCCGGCCAGTCCTGCGTTCGACCGCCGTACGACTCGCCCAGACGGGACAGTTCGCTGCCAAAGCTTCCAGCTTCTTTCTCGCACTGGTGAAATACGTGCCTCTGGGCGCAGGATCGATAAGGCAAGGCAAAGTTCTTCCTCGCCGTCCAATATGTGCGTATAACCTGAAGAAAAACACACCGCCCGCCCGTTATGCCCTCCGTCTGTCCGATCGGAGATGTGCGAACTTTTTTTTGACGTCTAGTTCGGCGGCGCGGATTATGGAAGCAGGCATTAACGTATTACCCGGGATTCCTGCGTCTCAAATCCGCCTTGGCGTCTCTAAACACTCTTGTAGTCTCATTCTGTTACGCGCTCTTGGAGAGTTTCTCGCTTGTTTCGTTTTCCTTTGCTTCTGCTTTCCTTGAGTCGGGACTTTGTGTATTCTGTTATATCGAAGGCGTTGCTCAAAGCCAGAGCTTCTAAAATTTTCCAGACACGGTCTATCTTTAAAATAAACACGGTATTTTCCTAAACCCTTTCACCATCTCATAATTCCTCTGATTTTCAGCAGTTGTTGCGCAACAAGTGTTTTCTTTATTTCGTGTACTTGAGGAAATCAATACGAAGATGATGCCATATTCTTGTCAAAGAAAAGGACTGACGACATGCCAGCACACTGAACGCCCGCCTTTCTCGCGGAGAACAAGCAATGCTGTGTAAATTTCTGCCGCGATTAAGATGACATCAGTATTACAAGGAGAAATGCGTACATGCTCTCTCCCTAAAGCCAGAAGAGTAGCCATAGAGTTAATTTTCTTCGAGCGACCACGTCAAAAGCTTCTTGCCGAGAAGGATGTGAATTCCGATTGTCGAGAAGGTAGGCATAACTGAATTTAGATGGGTGAGGTTGTTCTCGAAGGCCTTGATAGAGCATTGAATTTTAGTGGCGACTTCTACACTGCCGACTGCAAAGGATGATCTGAGTGCGTCAGCGACCATCGGGTGTGTCGGCGCTGCTCTATGGTTTGGTGGCCAGAGCTTGGAGAAGCCTTTCTAGAATGATCAGCATCATCGCAGCTTTACACCAGCTTGCATGGCTCTTCGCGAATGGCTGCTTGCTTTGGTTCCATTCGATTACTTAATGCCAAAATTGACATGGGGTTATTTTATCGGCCCACTCATATTAAACGTGCAATGCTGTGGCGAAGTTATGGAACTAAACGTGGCACCTAACATGCACGACCCATGGTAAGCCGGACGATGCGCTTGTCCGTGTTCTACTCACCCTTATTGTAACCCAAGCAGAGGCTATAAATAGGTCTCTGATAATTTAAGGGTAATCTTGAACGAAAACTACATAGCGTTGCAGATGTTAACTTATGTATGACTCAAAAGCTGCCGCGCTAGCACATAAGATTGACACCGTATTAATTTTCTCCGGGGTGAATGACGTTGAACTTGTGCTCTCCCTTACGCTCCTTTAACAATTTGATGCAGTGTAAACAAAATTGTTCACAGTAGGAACTAGCAGCTTTTTCTGAGAGTGTGCTTCACTTAGTTATGACGTGTTTTTTTAGGTGAACTTCGCATCATTATATGGCAAACAAGGTGGTTTTTCATGCTTTATATCGAATGCAATAAATAATATTATGCGAATGAGGGAGCGGGGTAACACGTCGTCCGCCATTTATCTCCACACATACGTATTTTGCTACCAGTTTTAAGAGCACATTGTTCTTCTCAGTTTCAAACAATGTGCACCTTCCGCATAGTATTTATTTAGACTAACCTTCGAGATTTTACTCGATAAGTCCTGGCATTTCGATGTTGCTGTTGCCATCAATCGAGACTATTTGTGCGAAATTTTACACTTTAGTATTTTGCTCTGAAAAAAACAAAATTGTCTCTTTTCGCAACTGACTTTAAATTTAGATAGAAAAATATTTATTTTTTTTAACAAAAAGTGGCGTCTGAATCATCTGAGCAATATATCGACGTCTGTGATGTGCAACACTAATTTTTCGGTAGCTCAGAACTGTTGAGCATGATATTTTCGACGCAGGAGTGAAGCCAAACCAGTCTCATCTGCATAGGTAATAATTTTTTAAAGACCAAGTCC
Organism: Amblyomma americanum; assembly: GCF_052857255.1. NCBI lineage: Eukaryota > Metazoa > Arthropoda > Arachnida > Ixodida > Ixodidae > Amblyomma > Amblyomma americanum. Next base: position 94,889,058 of record NC_135499.1, on the reverse strand, counting down.
TAACTTTCTGCGCTCTGCTTTACCTTCTCCACGCGAGAGTGCCACTGGTAATTACTAAATTGTTTTCAGGAACTTTTTTATTCCAAGCGTAGATAAAAATTTGTCATATTTTTCTTGAAATAAAAATAGCGCGTGCACAAGTGGGACGCTGTAAGACGCGCTGAAACACAGCGCCTGTCCTGTTTGCGCTCGTTTACATCCTATAAACGTGTACCAGCACCAACTTCCTCCAGATGATAATTTTGCTTTCAATATCCTCCGACATTAGGTTTCACCGACAACAATCCGCTATTTTGCACATATCACGTATAGAGGTCACATTAATGTATTGCGTACTTTTTGTTACAATCGCTCCAAATTGTGTTGAGTGCCACTTACTAAAATCAGTGGGATGTAGTTTGCCTTGTTTCCAAATACGACTTAAGGCAGTACGTCACAAAATAAACTGGCCTCCAATGACTGAAGATGGCGTGACAAAACTATCGTGCGACTTCGGGTTTACGTTCGAGATGATCGGGCTCCTATGTGGCTTTTATGTAGTGCGGGACAGTGCTAAAAATGGTTTGTGTGCAGCAAGCTAACCATTGAGACTCGAAGACTGGCGGCTACCTTTCTGTCTCAATCGACGCCAAAAATTCATAAAACTGCCATTTTCTCTCCAATCCCTAATTCCGAATGCGGGGTATAAGCCTTGGGCAATTTTCTTAAAGTCCAAATTTCTGCCTTCTCTGTAAGAAGTTCTCGGAGAACATTGTGCACTCAAGTGACCACGTAGATGATGGCGTAGTGCAGTGCAAAGTGTGCAATCGTTCGATGCTGCACATAACTGTGTGCAGAAAGTAGTATCCTCGCAGTGACAAAATACGCATACGAACGCAGCAGCAAGCTGGAGTGAGTGGGTGAGTGAAAAACTTTATTGAGCTCTAGATTCGCTGGTCTTCTGCGGTCTTCAGATGGCTTCGTCCATCGTCTTGCACAACGGTCGGTTGCCCTTAGTCCAGGGCTTCGCTGGATGCTGCTGCCAGTTGTGCTCGCCGAATCAGACCTTCTTGGTCGACCCGGCGATCGCTGGAGAGCAGTCCCACCCATTGCTCCACACTCGGGTTTGGTATAACGGGTACCTCGTCTATCTTCTGGCATGTCCACGTTATGTGATACAGCGTGGGTGTTTCGTGGCACCAGAGGAATTTGTCATTGTAGTGTGTGGGATACATTTTGCTGAGTACGTTCAGGTTCGGGTACGAGCCTGTTTGTAGCTGCCTCCACGCGGCAGAGTCCTCTTTACTAAGGGAGTTATGCGGTGGGGGATACCGCTTTCTGCAGCCCTTGTAGTAATTTAGTATCGCCGAATAGTCTTGGGGTACAGGTTCGGTCCTCTCGAAGTCGCCTACGTTGGATGCTCGGTAATAAGTGTACCCTAGAGCTATTCTGTTCACCTCATGGTTTCCTGCCACTCCCGTGTGTCCCAGCGTGCATAGTATCGCACGCCTAATTGGTTCTTCGTTTGGTTGTCGCTGTGTTATGTGGTCTCCGGAGCGGAGTATGTGGAGCGCTCCGTGCCCTATTCTGCCGCGTAGGTAGTTGCGGCACGCCGGAAAATCAGTTTTCTCACCTGCAACAGACAGGCCTGATAGACTCCAAGGCCTGGAACCTTCAGCAGTCCATTCGGCGTGTTTGAGAACGTTCTGTCAACAAAGCTGTAAGTGCGGCAGGTTCGCAGCCCATGTCAATTTCCTGTAGGCTTCGATCGTTTAGAAAGCATTAGGAGGCGCTTGGTCGCCGTTGCGGTATCGGCGCCACGTGTGCGATCGAAGAAGGGAATAAAATAGTTCAGCGTGGCCCTCCCTTGACCTGTATTTGCCCAGGAAGAAGTAAATGTGCAGAGGAGATTGGACGAAGCGGGGAAGGGCAGGAACTCAATCAATACACTATGTGAAACGGAGCATTTCGTTTGCGGGATATATATTTACGAAGCCGTATCTAAAAATGTGACTTGTGGTCGTGACCGCCCCTGAACAAATAAAGCCAGCGAGACAGACGCCTCCAAAGAAGCCGTCGTCAACTCTGTTTATCTCGGCATGGCGTGATGAGGTCGGGGGGGGGGGGGGGGGGATTAAGCGAGAAGTCTGGGTCGGAATATATTTAGTCTGCGGTCTCCTTCACCAGCCACCATAAGACATAAACAGCTAAACTAAACTGGCTACCTGACGCTTACTGACATATCAGCGCAGGCTGGAACCTTCCACGCAGGTGATGACAGGAGCATGTCCCCATATCCGAAATAGTAAATGCAATAGTGACATTTCCAGGCGGGGATCTAATGGAGACGGCTACTAATCCTGGTTGCGTAAAAGATCCCTGGACGTTGGGAAATTCGACCTACCCTAAAGTTATTTATTAGAGTGTATTTTTTCGCAGCAAAGGTCTGAAGGTCAGTCCGAATGGTCGCTGAGCAGAGTATAGGTGTGCGCAGGTGTGCGTGCGTGCGGATGTCTGCGTTTTTGTGTGTCGGTTGACACGCGACCCCACTGCTTATAGGCACGTCCTGAAAGATTGACCAAACAGCCCTCGCGAGCTGCAGAATGGTCTTCTTGACAGACAGAAAAGGAAAAGCCCTAAAGAAACTAATGAGCTGGATCCGTTTTCCTCAGTCTATAAATACCGCCTTCGGCACCGGCGCAAGTGCCCTGGGCTCCCAGCGTCCATTCAAATCTTCACAAAAGGTTCACCGTCCAACAGAATGGGTCTTTATGGCAAAATTAATAAAATATTTAAACTGCTCTTCGATAGACAGTCCAAACGAGGGAAGAAATAAAAGAAAGACTTCATGACATCAAATAGAAAAAAAAACTGTTCTGTTATACTTTTGAACATGGAGATGACTTTTAACTAGCGCGAAGTTTTATCTTGTTCCTCACAAAAATTGCAACATAGGTATACAGAGATTCAGAGAAATTTAAACATCTGGAGTAAGCATCGAGTGTCTCATCAATTGCGCATGTGCTGTGATTTTCGTCGTAGGCTACATAGGTTTTCTCTCAGCTAAATTTTTTTTGAGAATACACACTTCAGTGACGGTGGTTCCTATTGGCATTGCTTTTCCGATTATCTCTCAAAAATACGCGAATTACGTAGGCGTTTTCTATAATCCCCATGCTACGTGTAAATGCACACAAATTATGCAGGCACAGATTCTGCGCATGCGTTATGCTCTGTTAATAACGTAATGTGCAAGTTAGACAGTGCATTGGGTTGAGGAAACTAAGAATAACAGGTTTAAGTAAAGTAAGAAGCAGCAAAGACCTAGCGTCAATTGCGCGTGATTTCATTGCGAACAAGGCTGTCTTGTGGTATTCAAAACATATACATTTCTGAAATTTTTTTGTTATTTGCTTCGCCGGTCATCCTTCGCTTCGGCAGATTGTTTCCAGTCAGACAGGGTTTCGTCGAATCGTTGGCGTGCACTAGAAGTGCTTGTAGCACCTAGAAATTTATTTTTCACAGGAACCTGCACCACAGGTTCCAGTCATAAAAATACAGACGCGGAACATGTTATCATACATTCATTGTGCGCGCAGGAACATACATGCACTCACGCTCACACAAGAACATGCGCACATACACTCATGGAACTCCTTTGAACACCCGCTTCTCGGAGTCTCATGTTGCCTCATGGCGAACGTCTCGCGTATAATTACACCCCGGGGACTCTAGTTTAAGAGGACCACCCCGATACACTGCACGCGGCTTCGAAAATGTAAACATTCATCATTGAGCGCAGGGAACTGTTTCGTCGCTGCGCCTAGCTTGCACGTCGGGCACATTATCAGCGTAATCGCTGATGGCACGCGCCCAACCTCATCGGGCAGTATTGAGTTGGTTATTATAAACCCTTAAAGGGTCGCACAATTGCCGCGCAATAACGCTTTGGCTCCTCCCGACAAATCTCGGGAGCGCGTTGTGAGCTGTTTGATGCTCCATCCGAGCAGAAGCCTGGGTCCCCTGGCCGCCTTGACTTCCCATTATTTCGGCTAAAGTTCAGCCTAGCGCCGTTCAATTTTGGTTGCAGCATAGCTTGCGATGTGTGGAAGCTGCGCGTAGCTCTGAGCGGGCTGCATTGTCCAGCGGAGGCACTTTCAGGTCTCTGAGCCATTGACGCTCAAATTCTGGACGCCGTCTGCTGTCATATTTCTTTAAACCGCACTGTACTCTCGAGGCATGGTCGGTATCTCGCCAGGCCTAACCATAATAGTAGGGCAGCTGTTAGGCAATCTAGGTCCTCATATTGCAACTCCACACTCTCTGCCTTTCACCCTATTCTTATGCTCTCTATGCTCTTGTGTTCTTCTGCACTTTTTGCTCCTATGGTGTTCAGCATTCCATTCAAATATTTCGCTTGTTATAGATGTTCGACACGCGTGCCCAAAAATATAACCCTGTTTTATTCTTCGCTGCTTCCAGCCCCGGCTGCTACGAGGCGCTTCGCTTTATTTCATAACATTGATGATGTTGCAACAGCGTCCTTACTATTACCATCAGGCGTATGACGAGTGTGCCCAACTATGACGAGCATACTCTGTCTTCCTTTAGGTTCAATTGATTACCTTAAAAATCCCAGTTTCAAGATGTGTTACGTGAGGCGAGTGCGGATGATTAAGTACAAAATTTATGAAGAATTATCAGGGCACGGCAGAAAGTTAGGTAGGCCGATGAGATTAGGAAGTTTGCGGGGATAGGGTAGCCGCAGCTGGCACAATACAGGGTTAATTGGAAAGATATTGGGAGAGGCCTGTGTCCTGCGGTGGGCGTAGTCAGGCTGATGGCGATGACCTTTGCTGCTAGATATAGAGAATAAAAAGTTCAAAACTTGTTTGGGTATGCCGTTGCAGCGCCGTCATGTGTATGACCATTCTAGTCTATGGCTGAGCAAGGAAAGAATATTGCATCAAACTTTATTATGTGCACGTGGACGGGCCAACATGAAAAGGGTAATCAATGCGGAGTAAAACGTGTGCATGCAGTAGAGCTGATATAGGGTACATAATGCAGCGAACTGTAATACAACTGATGAAACGGCGCTAGTCCCTGCCGTTGAGTGTCTTTCGTCCTTGTCTGTTTCGCGCTGTGAAGTCAAATTGAACGGTCACCAAATTACCGGAACGAGAATTCTGATCCAAGTTATCAAACAAGCACATACTGGCTATTCGACGACGACGAGCTGCTGCTGTTAGGCTGGGTTTTGTCCTTAGCGATGATATGCTCACGTTGTATGAATGAATGAATGAAAGAATGAATGAATGAATGAATGAATGAATGAATGAATGAATGAATGAATGAATGAATGAATGAATGAATGAATGAATGAATGAATGAATGAACATATAGGCTAGGTTCTGCAGCGAACTGATTTTGATAGGGTTCCAGATGGGGGATGCATATCCTAGCTTTGTTCGAAGAAGTTATTTATATGCGAGTAGTGACAGCTTGGTGGTGCGCAGCGAAGATCATCTTTCAAGAAATACCCCACTGCAACCGGCTGCAGCTCCTATCTCTTCTCTTTACTCTGATAACAAGATGCCAGTAGTCTGTCGTCGTGGAGTTGTGCATTCCTCGATGCGCCGGGGCCAAAAGATGCATAGTTCCTCAGAATGTTCAACCAGCACGCATAAAAAAGTCACTTTCTAGATGTATACTGCCTGCATTGCTGTAATTTTTCATCCAAAGAATACACGTGAAAACCTGAGTATCGTGAAAAATATTAATTTAAAATTGAAAATTTCGACGATAATTGTCATTTTATTCACCGCCTCTTATTCACAAACCATTGACTTAGGTTTGTGTTGAAACGTCGAAAAAAATGCTGGCTTCTCCTGATCGAAAATGAAATTCGGTTTAGAAATCCCTTATGCAGTGCATACGTTTGCCATTAGCCTGTAGCTCTAGTGTCAAAAAAGAAAAAATACACACGGTAAGTTAAGGCTTCAGACCTTCCAGACATTCTAATTTCGCACTCATTTGTATTACTACTGTGCCTTCTGACGTCATGTTTTGGAACAATTTTCAATGATACTAGCTACTTACAACTCAGCGGTAATTCCATGCGTACTAATATTCTAAAACAATATTAACACTCCGTATTCTGGGGAACAGCTATAAATTATTAAGATAATCAAAATAACTACTCAACTCAGTGCTCTTTCTGAGGCATTTTTCACGGGATCACCAACATGCGAAGAGAGAGTTGCAACTTTCCCGGCAGCTGGAGAGGGAAGCACAGAGAACGCGGCACATATTTGGAGTTAGAACCAGTCTCTGTCCAGTACACTAAGTCCCATGCATCATAAAACAAATAGACTCTTCAGGCGAGCTCACTGGGCCTAAATTTCCCCAATAGTCTTTACCAGAAATGCACCTATGGGAATTTAACGAATACAAATGTGCGGGTAGCGTGGGATATTTGCCCGTATCACAAGGGCCTCACCAATTATGCAGGAACCGTCGCTGTCGCCGAAGAGCAGCTACATTGCTATTTTTTTCTGCACAACTCTCAGCCGACATCTTTACTCCCTTTTGAAAGTGATATGTGGCGACGTTGACGGGGACAGAAAATCGATAGTTCCAATTTGCGACTGGAACAGACCGGTCGTTTGGCGTCAGATCTAAATGGGACCATCAACGCCTCCGCTGTGCGAGTCGATCGTCACGTCTTTTAGAACGGCCGTGTATTACGGAGGTGGGAAGATTGTTCGCAATGCGGCCTCGATATGGAGAGGAGTGTTTGCTTGTGAACAATGAACAAGCTAGAACTGGAAACTGGTTGGGTTTCGTTTTGTGGAAATTAACGTCTCAAAGCGACTCATCCTATGAGGGACTCCGTAGTGTAGGGCTGCAGATAATTTCGATCACATGGGGATCTTTAACGTGCACGGACATCACACAGTACACGGGCCTCTAGCTTTCTGCCGCCATCGCGATGTGACCGGCGCGACAGGGATCTAAACTGCCTCTTTCGGGTCCCCGCTACGGTGTCCCTCATAGCCTAAGTCGCTTGCATTCACTCCGAAGAATGAACGAAGCGACACTCTCTCGAACGATGTAACTCAGTATTCACGCCCGCAAGAAACTGAAGCGTATCGGTCGCTACTTCAATTGGTACTCACGTTAAACTATTTTGACTTCGATTCTTCTTATTACCTTCAAGTGTTTGCAACAAGCATGGGCACTCCCTTCGCCCTAGATTATGCAAACATCTTTTATCGGGATATTGGAGTCTAAAATTCTAAACTTCTTTTCAGAAAAACCGTTCAGATACCTGCTTTACATAGACGACATTTTTATGATATGGGAACACAGGTCCGAGACCATAAAAGCTTTCGTCTCGCACCATAATTTATTCTACCCAAGAATTCTAATTACCTTCCACTCGTCTAAAACGCGCCAATTTTCTGGGCACTACCGAAAGTTCAAAAATAACCATCTTAAAATCATACTCTACAGGATGCCTACAGACCGAAAGCCGTAATTAGATTTACGCAGGCATCATCCAAGACACTGTAAGCAAGGCAAATATGTTGGCAGGCAGCGCGCCTTAGAAGAACATGTAGCGATGGCGACGACTATCTGTAACACCACCACCTACTAAAAAGGCACCATACCTGAGAAGAACCAACCCTAAAACTACCTTAATAATGCTTTACAACGAGCAACAACTCTAAAACGACGCGATGTACTTAAAAAACTGTGAAAAGCAAATAGTGACTAGCCTCCGGCCTCCTGAGTGACGTCACGAGCGAGCGACCTCCTCAGTGGCCAACTGCACTCGAACGCCCTTCCCAGCATGAACAATATGTTGCGGAAATACCACCTGTTTCAACTACAAACGATCGTCTGAGAAAAACGTTTTCGAGGGTCACGTAAAGACGCAACGCAAACCTGGAGGATATCCTAGTACACGCTAGGCTCGATAAGAAACACAGGCCGACAGTAAGTTCATACACTTGACCTGTATGAAAGATATGCAAGCATTTACAAAGCGACACTACAGTGAGAGGTACTGGAAGCGACTTTATCTTCGAAAAAAATGTAGCTTTAACTGCAAGTCGTCTACTGTTATCTATATGCCTACTTCTTATTAATGTACTTTGTTTGATCAAACCACAATTATTTCCTGTAGAAAGTCAGCAATATTCGTTCTGAAGTACATCCGTATTCGAACGTTACACAAAAAGGGCACAATTGAGAATAATGTACGCGCAAACTCAATACAAAGAACGTAAATGTTATTCGTAAAAATAACACACTATCCTGATAAGCGGCTTGCATGAGATTCTTGGAAAAGAGATATTCAGCGGTACAGATTTTACTGACGATGTTAAGGAGGAAGTGTTGTGAAAACGCAATTAAGTTTTCAGGCAGAATAAAGGCATGGAACTTTTTTTACTCTTTTTTCTTCAGCACAACCAACAGGCAACTTGCAAGGTTGACGTGGACGTCATTTTTGGTGGAGCATGCACAGCCCATTAGCGTGTAATTAAAGGCCCATTAATGCTTTCTGGATTCTTACCGTGTTAAGTATAAGCTTAACCTGCTTTTTTACACCCACGGGATAAAATAAGCTCATCCAGGAAGACGTGAAGGCAGCGTCGCAGCTTGTTTTCCCCGATCAGTTAATTACTTCGACATTTAACCACGGAACGGCCTTCAACGAGGTCTTGATTGCTTGCTTTGTCGTCTTGCTACGGATGCGTGCTCCACTTGTTTGAGGCTGGTGCGTTTTGTTTTTTCTCTTGTTATTGCCGCCGGAATAATGCCGATTAAAAGCACGGAAGTGCACCTGTGCCGACAAGCGTGACGAGAAGTGTAAAGTTTTCCGCACTGTGCATTGAGCCACCACTGTGGTCAGCCAAACCTGGGGGCTTATTCGAACTGCAAAATAAGGGAATGCTTGTCCACTATTTTTTACAGTGAATAGAGTTTTAAGCTTGATGTTTCAGGATTAAGGAATGAAATCTTATGAAAATGCTACCTTAATTTTTTATGTATGCTATTTTGCGTCATTTCTAAGACTGGGTAATGAAAGTTTGACAAAAACACACTGTGCTCAGTAGCCGTGCGGTCGAGAAAGAGAACGCCGGTTTGAAGCCAATCAGGAACGCCCTTAACATGCTAAATTCTCCTGCAAGTGTCTTTACTTCTCTAATCCGGCTTAGCCTGTAGCGAATAACTCATGTGCCATATTGTCTGCGGAAAAATATATCCCATTGCGGTCCTCCTAACATTTGAAGCTATTAAAAGACTTGAATATTTGAGTTAGCAGGTCCGTGATTATAACTATGGTATTTATGGCGCAAGGGCATCTATTGCCAAACAGAGCCATGGCACAAGGTATTTTCAATTTCTCAATGTGGGGTCAAATTCTTATTTCTCAAGCATTTCACCCTAAATAAGCCGATCACCAGACCAGGGGAAAGCTTGTCATTTTCCTAGAGTGCGTCATTAGCAGGTCCTTTGCATAGAGTGAGTCGTTCTGGCGCTCAAAGATCCCAGTAAGGAACACGGTACAATACACCAGTTACACCTCGCTGCCTCCAGCCCATTATGCTGCGCAGTCGCACCAGTCTCTCCTGGGTGCGTTTTCGCATTGAATACATTTAATTATTTTTGATATAAATGCCCCGGCATGTAGCCAGTTTTCTTTTCCTATTTTTTTAAGCCCTCTGATTTTTTACACGGGTGGATCATTGAATCAACGACTGGTGCTCTTACTGACGTCCAACTGCGCTGCAGAGGCTTACCGCAGTGAGGCGCTTCGTCCTACGTCCCTTGGCGTTGCCTGTCTATTCGCCGCACTTTGGGCTTAGACACGCAGGCTGTCGCGCCGTCAGGAGCAGTCAGGTGAACAGTGGAGGTTTTCTTGAAATCTCTACTGCAGCGGATTGCTGTGACCACCGCTAAAAGATGTCGCTACAGTCTGGGATACCTTTCGGGGAACAGCTGCCGCATATGACCGGATTTTCAAGAGACATACGGCGCTATCTGCCACCTTTCACTTGTTTGGAAGGAAGTATTAATTCCTCGTTGCAAGACAGATCTCACCAGATATATGATGCTGTGCGGCGTGTTCCTGTTACGTCAGCGCACCTTCATGAATAAGGTACATCGGTGTAGGAGGGAGGGGGAGAAGATGCATTCGTTAGCCAGGACGCTCAGCATTCTTCGGAACACATGGCGTCCAGAGCCACATAGAAGCAGAGAAGGTAAGACTAAAATTCTCTCCCGCTTTCTTATAAGCGCCATACAATCCTCCTCTCATCACCGCCTTTACCAGCATTTTAAGGGAGACGGGATGAGTTAGTACCCTTTCCCAGTTTTCCGGAAAATCTTTTTTGTGCGCGATTTCATACATGCACATGAGTAGGTCAGAACGACAGCCCCTTCTGATAAAGGGAGATAGGGAGCTCCTTCATCGATGCGTTACATTTCCGTTGCGCTGCGATATCCGTGCCACTGACACAGTAATCATCAATCCGCTCTTGCAGCTCGTGCTTGCTACAACCACCTTAAGTCTGATAATCTCTAGCTGCCCACACTCACAAAAACACTCATTCGATAAAAGCCAAAGCACTGGTGAACAAGTAAGATTTCATTGAATAGCGCGAAAGGTAGTTATCCGGTGTTTGGTGGTAGTATGGTGTTAAGCGGAGGTTGCAGAACAAGGTTCTAAGTGCGCGCCGAAAAACATTACCAGGCGACCCTGCCAAGTTGTTTTGGCAGACGTATTGTCTTCGCGGGACCAAGACACCAATGTGTGAAAATAATTCGGGGTAGGACGCAAAACCATCTCTTGATGTTGCCGCCTGGTCATCATTTGTGAAGTCCAGAAAATATCAAACTTCATCATTGTTGAGAGAAAACTGACGCCAACCAATATTTATAACTTTACCCAAAGTTTCGGGAAGAAATCGGTCCCTTCTTCAGAGGTGACTAAAATGTGCCAGCTGTAGCGGGCTGCTGCCTTCGCTTTCCCTTTGTTAGCATGTGGCGCAGTCCACTAATGTACGTGGAGGGGGGCGTTCCTGGAGTCCTATTCATCGCCGCCTTTGTGAGCCGGATATGCCATGACTCCATATAAGGCCTCTTGAACAGGTTTGGCTCCATGGCCAAGACGCTCACCTCCCCGAAGGCTAACAGCGCCTTGGCCATGGAGCCAAATCTGTTCAGGAGGCGGCATGTGGAGTCATGGATCACCTCCCCGAAAGCTCAGGCGCAACACTGCACTGCAGCAATGTTCCACGCTCACGGGATTCTCGGATTGATGTACTATTCTCCATGGAAGAACTTGATGCTCGCTGGCTTGTTGTAGAAGGTCATCATCACTAGGGCCCGATGGTTTGACGTACTCCACACTTTCCAACCTTGGCCAAGAATCTCGACGGGCTCCTTTTGTCACTTATAACAAGTTATGGACTGCTGGCATATTTCCTCATGATTACAAGACCAGTCATCTGGTTCCACTTCTTAAACCGGCGAAATCACCGCTCGACCTTTCATCATAACGTCCAATTGCACTCACCAGCCGCGTCGGCAAAGTAATGGAAAGAATGCTGCTCACACGCGTGGAATGCTACTTGGAGCGATATCAGATTTATCCAACCTTCATGTCTGGGTTCTGACGGGCCCGCTCTTCTATCGACAACGTTGTGGACCTTGTAACGTCAGTGCAACACAGCAAAAGTTTGAAAAGATTGACCGTGGCATTGTTTTTGGATATCAAGGACGCGTACGACAACGTAACGCATCAGGCCGTTTTGGACGCAATGGAAGCTGCTGAGATCGGAGGCCCCACGTTCAGCTGGATACGCAGCAATTTATCAGAAAGCTCGTTTTTTGTCCTGACTGCGGACGGGCCAACGTCCTTACACCGAAATTCGCGCGGAGTTCCTCAGGGTGGAGTGCTGAGCCCAGTTCACTTCAACCTTGCTCTCATCGGCCTTGTCGACGTATTTCTACAATCTGCTCAGATCTCTCTATATGCAGACGATATCTGTATTTGGGCATCAGGGGTGACCCGTCCTCAAGTTCGTGCAAGACTACAAAAGGCGGAATCGATATTGACATCTTATCTTCGTTTGCAGGGCCTGAACATTTCGACCGAAAAGTGTTCGCTTGTGGCGTTCACACGCAAAATAATGTCAAGTTCCACCATTCGCATCAATGGCGAAGCCATTCCCTATCAGAGAAGCCACAGCTTCCTTGGTGTTGTCATCGACAGGAACCTCTTATGGAGTCAACATATCTACGACATGAGAAAGAGACTAATTGCGATTGTCCACGTCCTCTTCTTCCTCGTGGGAAAGTCCTGGGATGCATCAGTGCGCTCGATGCTGCAGCTGTGCCGTTCCCTATTTCTGGGCTACATGCGGTCCAGTCTTTCGATATTTAGTTTTATTAGAAAGAAAAATATTAAGACTCTTCAAAGTGTGCACGCGCAAGCTCTTCGTATCTGCCTTGGACTGCCTAAATGTGCATCAACAGCAGCAACTGTTCTTTTTGCTCGGGAACATCCTGTCACTATATACATTGCTGTTGAAACCATGAGAACACATATTCGGCACCTCACACGGGTTCCCAGTCATCACCTCGTATCACTCCCAATAATTAGGCCGCGTACTGCATTCGACAAAGTCATTGAAGCCCAACGCGCATCTCTTCCATCGGAGTTCATCCCTGCATCAAGATCGTGCTCACCCTTACGGAGGCTTCATGAACCTCGGGTTAAACTCTATATTCCTGGCATTACGAAGAAAGCTAGTGTATCAATGCCCGCTTTCAAACAACTGACATTGAATCACCTGCATTCTTGCCATAGTCACCGCATACATGTCTACACAGATGGATCAGTTCACTCGACCAGTTCTGCGGGGTCGGTGGAGAAACCGGCCAGATCCATCTTCATGAAAGTCAAGACGACCTATCCAACATCTTCAATGGTGCGGAACTCGCAGCCTTGCGGGCTGCGGTAGAGTTAATCAGTCAAGAACCTCCACATGACCGGACGGTTTTCACCGACTCTAAAGCAGCCCTTCAGGCCCTGCAAGCTGCGCTACGCCGCGGGTCGCAGGAACAACTTGTTGCTGAGATCTGTCTACTGTACCACAGCACCGTATCCAAAGGTCATGACATCATTTTTCAATGGCTGCCAGGACACTGTGGTATTAACGGTACTCACCAGGCCGATGCGGTTGCGCGTTCTGCTCACAACGACGAACTTCCAGTGAGGATCCCAAAATCAAGACCTGACGCTGCGTGTGGGCTTCGCCATTTGGCGCTGGAGCTCACATTTTCAGCGTGGACACGGGAGAGTTTTGCAACCTCCACCTCAAGGCACTGGACCCTGGACTCCGCCTTCGTCTTCCACGTAACTTAGCACATCGCGAAGCAACATTTTTATGCCGTTTATGGATCGGGGTTGCTTTTACCAACCCCTATGTTTTCCAGATGGGGATGGCCGACAGCCCTGCCTGTGAAAGCTGTGGTTGTGAGGAGACCATCGCTCATCTTCTCTGTGAGTGCCGTGCATTTGCGAGTGCAAGACATACACTGTGTTGTACCCTAGACCGCCTCGATTCTCGCCCATTAACAGAACAAAAGATCCTCGGTCCGTGGCCACAGCAGTCTACTGCCCTCAAGGCATATAAGGCACCCTTTGCCTACTTGAGAGCGACTGGATTGAGTGACAAATTGTGACAGCGTGGTGCGTGTGTGTGTGTTATGTCTTTTTCCCCTTCTCTCTTTCTCCTTTTAGTCCTCTAATACCTCTTCCCCAGTGCAGGGTAGCCAACCGGAACCCCTTTCTGGTTAACATCTCTGCCTTTCCCTCCTCCTCTTTATCTATCTATCTCTAAAGGCTATCCGGTGGTCGGCGCGCTCGCAGTGTTCGGCGACCAACTAGTGAACAGGAAGTTAGCAGCATTTTCTCCTCACTTAGTAATAGTACAGCTCTTGATATAGATGGCATTCAAGTTGCACCTGTTCAATATGTTTTATTTATTGTAGCTCCAGTACTTACTCACATCTATAACCTCGCCTTATCAGCAGGATGCTTCCCCAAACAGATGCAGGTATCAAAAGTTAGTGTAATCTTTAAAACGGAAGATGAGAATTACATGTCGAATTCTTGACCATTCTCTATATTGCCTGTTTTTTCCAAAGGTTTGGAAAAAATGCTTTGTAAGAGATTATACAAATTCTGCAGAAAATTCAACATACTGTCTACGTCCCAATGCAGATTTGTTCCAAGGCAGATCCACTGAAACAGCTTTACTAACACAAAAAGAAATAATTCTTGAAGCATTTGAAAATAAAGAGATATGCATAGGAATTATTATTGACTTTGCAAAGGCTTTTGACCGCCTTAATCACCACAAACTACTACAGAAACTTCAACTATACCTGGCACACCACTCCTCCTCATCGAATCAGATCTTAAACATCGTTTTAAGCGTGTGCAAATAGGAAATGACTTCTCCTCTTTTCAGAAAATTTTTACCGGCATCCCACAGGGAAGTATTTTGGGACCTTTACTTTTTATCCTTTACATTAATGACATTGTTAATATACGTAATAAGCGTAAATATGTAATTTGCACAGATGAAACTAGCATGTTCTTTAAAGACAATAGTCTCGAATTTCTAGTCCCAACCATTAACAGCGCGCAGGATGCCCGCAAACACTGCAGCGAAGCAAACTCCCTGGTACTAAATGCGAAAAAGGCAAAAGCCGTTGTTTCCCAAGCGAGAAATAGGGTGATCGTGGCAGAGCCTCAGTTTACCATTGAAAATTCTATTATAGAAATTGTAGATACGGCCAAAATACTTGGATTATTTTTCAGCAAGAGCATGTTCTGGGACGTCCACGTTAGTATAGTTCTATGTCGCCTCGCGAAATTTGTAGGATTACTAGCAAAATTTCCGTATTTTCTTCCGACGTCTAAAATATACTAATTTACAACACGCTGTTCCTCCCTCATTTAAATTACTGTTTCTTAGTATGAGGCAATACAACGCAGGCCAACATAAATAAAATACTCATGCTCCGAAAGAAAGCAGCCCGGCACATAGCAAATGTGGGTTACCGTGCGCACACAAAAGAACGTTTCAAGCGCTTTCACATTACACCAGCTCATGACCTATATGAATATCATTTAGCACTGAGATATAAAAAGTGTTTACGCTACCCCCAGAATACGTTCCTAAACCTATTCTGCCTGAAAGCAACTATTCCAACAAATGCAATTCGAAATAAATCATTCTGGTGCGTTTCCTTCTGTCGTACAGAATACGAACGTTCTATGTTACGCTTTCCAGTTCCACATGTATTAAATAAGCTGCTGAGTAGAGGCATATCTGTGGAAAAAGTAGCCCACGTTACAGTCTTGTCGCTTTGAAGCGGTGACATTCAGTCCGGTTGATAAATGTGCTAAAATACGCAAGCATTTTTTCCCAATTATGTGTACTTAGTTTTATCAGTTTGTCATATTATAAAAAGCGTACAAAAGCTTTATTGTTCATATTTTGGTCCTATATGTTCATTTCTTTGTCTCTAACAATATAGCCTCGCAGTGCCTCTTAATTTTTTTCTCTGACTTGTCATTGTTAACCACGCTCTGTTGTCTTCGTTGTATTTTGTCTTGTAGAAGAGGGCCCGGACTCCTTCAAGTCAATTTTTTTTTCACTTTTCTGTCAGGGCCTACCTGCATCGTACTTATGTAAATAAAGACAAACTTGAACTTGAGCGGGGTTGGATTCTAAATTCATCCGGATGTCATTTTTGTGTTGCATTATTCTTTGCTGGAGGTTTTTTTGTTTTACCGATGTATGAAGCCAGACACTTTGAGCACGAGATTTTGTAAACGATAGCTGGTTGTTTTTATCTGGGGACGCGGTCTTTCGGTCGTGGTAAGCAGCGGCTTATTGTCGAAACAGATTTGTTAGCTACCTAGATTCTATGTTTTCTGAGAATTTGTGCGAGTGGCTCTCTGGTTCCCATCACATATGGAAGGACAACGCGCGCGGGTTTCGTTGTTTTATTGCTGGCTGGTCCCCCTGTCCTTCGAGCTTGACGGCGACCAACGCTTTGAATAAAACCACGTAGCCATTCTTCTTCAGGTCGGCGAAAACGATGGCTTCTACTTTTTTCCCCGCTTCGGAGGAGCAGATTGACTTTGCTCTTCTCAGGAGAAAGGAGACGACGGATCTCTTGTGGCTATTAGCGTGGTTGGAACTAAAATTTAGGCATCAGCCGGTATGGGTTGGCTTCCTATAGACACCGAAATTTAGATCTGCCCCTTTCCTTCTTATCAAGACGTCCAGGAAAGGCAATGTGTTGTTCACTTCCCGTTCTATTGTGAACTGAATAGAAAACTCGACTGAGTTGAGGTGTGCAAGAAAATTTGCGATCCGCGATGTCTTCAGAATGCAGAAACAGTCGTCGATGTAACGAATGAAAACTTTTTGTTTTTCTTGGAACGACATCAGTGCTTCCTCTTCGATGGCCTCCATCGTCAGGTTGGCAGCAGTCACCGAGATCGCGGCGCCCACGGCAGTGCTGCTGGTCTGCTTATAAAATTCTCCTTTGAAGGAAAAAGCTGTGCTGCTTAGGCAGAACTCCAAAAACCGGCAGGGTTTTTCTGGGTTCAGGCTCGTCCTGGTACCTAGGTCAGCGTCCGCTTCGAGGGCTTCCTTTGCTGCGGAAACGGCAAAGGGCACAGGAACGCTGGAAAAGAGCGAGAACACGTCGAATGAAACCATGAACTCGTACGCTTCCAGTTGTGCGTAGGAAAGGCGTTCGACGAAGTGGCTGGAGTTGCGCACATGCGTTGGTGAGTTGCCGGTCGGGGGCGATAGGACTCGGTGGAGGTAGGCCGAGAGTGCCTTAAGCAGGGATGTGATGAAGTCGACAATAGGGCGCAGCGGTACGTCAGTGTTATGAATTTTTGGCAGTCCGTAAAGGGCCGGTGCTGAGCCGTTCCAGCAGATAAAGCATAAGTAGGGGTGTTTTTATTCCGGGTGGTGCTTGAAGGTAGATGCTAAATGTTTGTTCATTCTGGTCTGAAGTTGTGAGGTTGAATCCTTTCTTAATTTTTCGTGTGCTTCGCCGTCGCAATCCTGTCGGTCGAGCACCATCGTAGCACTTCCTTTGTCTGCCAGGAGGATGGTGATGTTTTGGTCGCCGCGAAAGTCTAGACATTTCTCTTTTCGAGAGGTTCTGTGGCTAGCGGCTGGGATTCTTGGACAGAACCCTGATAGCTTTTAGCCGAACTTCTTTGCGGGCGGGAGATACAACATGTTTGATAGCGTCCTCTACAGCTGCCCACTAGTGGTTCGAAGAGTGGCTTTGCTGACGTGGTGTTGACCCCGTGGCCACAGGTTCAACACCACGCCAGAGTCAATCTGGGCCTCCGAAGCGGAGAAAAAAGCAGAAGCCGCCGTTTTCGCCGACCTACAGAAGAATGGCTACACACGTGGCTTTATCCAACGCGTTAGTCGCCGTCAAGATCGGAGGAAAGGGGGACCAGCCAACATTGAAACAAGGAAACGCGCGCGCGTTGTCCTTCTATATGTGAAGGAAACCAGCGAGCCACTCGCACGCATTCTCAGAAAACATGGAATCTGCGTAGCTCACAAACCTGTTTCGACGATAAGCCGCTTCATACGATCGATGACCGAAAGACCGCGTCCCAAGGAAAAAACAACCAGCTATTCTCTACAAAATCCTGCGCTCAAAGTGGCCGGCTTCATACATCGGCGAAACAAAAAACCTCCACCAAAGAATAAGGGAACACAAAAATGACATCCGTTTAATGAATTCAGAATCCAACCCCCTCGCGGAACACTGCGAGCGCACCAACCACCGGATAGCCTTCGAGGAGGTGAGTGTCTTGGCCATGGAACCAAACCTGTTCAAGAGGCGATATGTGGAGTCATGGCACATCCGGCTCACAAAGACGCAATGAGTAGGACTTCAGGAACGCTCCTCTCCGCGTACGTTAGTGCACGGCGCCACGTCCTAACACAGGGAGAGCGAAGGCAGTAACCCACTGCTGCTGGCACACTTTAGTCGCCTTTGAAGAAGGGATCGAGTTGGTTCCGAAACGTTGGGTAAAGTTAAAAATATTGGTTGACGTCAGTTTTCTGTCAACTATCTCAAGAACCCAACCAGACGGACTTCCGTCGAAGATGTTTTCGTTCAAACTTCATCCTTCAAGCGTAATGGCTAGCGTCTTTTGAGCAACTACAATCATGCATAGCACCGCAAGGAATCAGCAAAGTGGAGGATAGCTTCATGCTTCACGATAAATGCCGCGTACACGTGGCACTTCTTGCTGCAGTCAACGCTGAAGCAGAGACGCAAGCATGAGACGACTGACGTGCGTTCGCAAATAGCTTTCCGTTGCAGAGAAGAAGGGAAAAGATAGAAGGTTCATATTGTCACGTAGTGGTGACGGCAGTCGAAGCAACGATGAAGACGGACGAAAGGATCTTCTAAAAGAACTGTTTATTGGGCTGACTTGCACCCAAAATGGACTGAATCACTCGGCGGCGGCGAAGCGACAAGCGTGCTCGGCGGTCGTCGAACAGAATGCCCGCCGCTGTCGGCCGTGCTCAATTTAAAGCTGATAGCGAACATTCGAGATAAAGGGCGCAAAGTTACTAGAACATTCCGGAACAACGTAGAATCAGCTTTGCCTGGCTGCGATCAATCGAGATAAATCTAGTCGCGTCTTGCGTCGCAAACAAAGCGATAAGGTGGCGTCGCGGCAGATTTGAAATCGAACAAACACTGCAAATAGTGGCGGCATTACTCCCCTCTCAAAGAAGCATCGACCCGATGCATTAAAACAAATAATGCGACTAGTAAGGAAAAAAAACGGATCTTGCGAAAATAGAGCATGGAAATGCAGCGGCCTTTAGCGCGCATAATACGGCTTCAGACGGACTACATGGACAACTTCTGGTCGTACGCGGCGTCGCTGGGATGCAGTCATTGCGTCAGGGATGACTTCATAATCCAGTTCACCCAGCCGACGAAGAACCTTGTACGGGCCGAAATAGCGGCGCAAAAGCTTTTCACTCAATCCACGGCGGCGAATGGGCGTCCACACCCAGACTTGGTCTCCTGGCTTGTATTCCGCGTTGCGTCTTCGTAGGTTGTAGCGTCTGGCGTCGGACCGCTGCTGATCTTTGATCCGTAATCGGGCAAGCCTTCGAGCTTCTTCTGCGCGTTGAAGGTAGGCGGCAACGTCGACGTTCTCTTCTGTAACGTTGGGCAGCATGGCGTCTAGCGTGGTCGTGGCATCCCTGCCATGGACGAGCCTAAAAGGCGTCATCTGGGTGGTCTCCTGCACTGCGGTGTTGTAGGCGAAGACGACGTAAGGCAGGATGACATCCCAGGTTTTATGTTCGGCATCGACATACATAGCGAGCATATCGGCGATGGTTTTGTTCAGGCGCTCGGTCAGTCCGTTGGTCTGCGGATGGTATGCAGTTGTCCTCCGGTGGCTGGTTTGGCTGTAGCGCAGGATGGCTTGCGTGAGTTCCGCCGTAAATGCTGTTCCTCTGTCCGTGATGAGCACATCGGGGGCGCCGTGTCGAAGAAGAATGCACTCCACGAAAAATTTGGCCACTTCTGCTGCTGTTCCGTTCGGTAGGGCTTTCGCCTCGGCGTAGCGGGTCAGGTAGTCGGTCGCTATGATGATCCACTTATTTCCAGATGTTGACGTTGGAAAAGGGCCAAGCAAGTCCATGCCAATCTGCTGAAAGGGTCTTGAGGGAGGTTCAATGGGGTTCAGAAATCCTGCTGGTCGTGTGGGAGGAGTCTTTCGTCGCTGACAATCTCGGCATGTTTTCACATAGTGTGCGACATCGGCAGACAGTCGGGGCCAGTAATACTTGTCTTGAATGCGGCGGAGGGTGCGAGTAAAGCCGAGATGTCCAGCTGTCGGCTCGTCGTGTGAAGCCTGTAGAACTTCTTCGCGGAGACAAGTAGGTACAACAAGGAGGTAGGCTGTTTTGTTCGCTGTAAAGTTCTTCTTCACAAGGACCTCATTCTGCACACAGAAAGAAGACAGTCCTCGCTTGAACGAAGCGGGGGGTGAAGAAACCTTGCCTTCCAGGTACTCGATGAGGCCTTTTAGGTTGGGGTCCGAGCGTTGCTGCTGAGCAAAAGAGCTTGCGCTGATGGGTCCCAGGAAGGCGTCCTCATCGTCGTCCAGCGGCGGTGCATCTACAGGGGCTCGTGAGAGGCAATCGGCGTCAGTGTGCTTGCGTCCGGACTTGTAAACGACGGTGACGTCAAACTCCTGGAGACGCAGACTCCATCGAGCGAGTCGGCCAGAGGGATCCTTCAAATTGGCAAGCCAGCAGAGCGCGTGGTGGTCGCTGACCACCTTGAACGGCCGTCCGTAGAGGTAGGGGCGGAATTTCGACGTAGCCCAGATGATGGCAAGGCACTCCTTCTCAGTGGTCGAATAGTTAGCCTCGGCCTTAGAAAGGGAAGGGCTAGCGTATGCGATGACCTTCTCCAGCCCGTCACTTTTTTGAACGAGAACGGCGCCTAGTCCCACGCTGCTTGCGTCGGTATGAACTTCAGTATCGGCGTTTTCATCAAAATGCGCAAGGATCGGTGGGGACTGTAATCGACGCTGAAGTTCCTTGAAGGCTTCTGCTTGCGGCGCTTTCCATTTAAACGGCACGTCTGCCTTCGTCAGTTGGGTCAGGGGCTCGGCGATGCGCGAAAAGTTTTTCACAAATCGTCGGTAATATGCGCATAGTCCGAGAAATCTGCGCACTGCTTTCTTATCGGCCGGCGGTTGAAACTGTTCAATAGCGGCTGTTTTCTGCGGGTCTGGGCGTACTCCTTCCTTGCTAACGATGTGGCCTAGAAACAGCAGCTCTTCGTAGGCAAAGTGGCATTTCTCTGCTTTCAAGGTTAGGCCAGACGACTTGATTGCGTCTAGTACTGTTCGAAGTCTTTTGAGGTGCTCTTCAAAGTTTGAGGCGAAGACAACGACGTCATCTAAATATACCAGACAAATCTGCCACTTCAGGCCTGCCAGCACTGTATCCATTACTCGCTGAAACGTCGCTGGTGCGGAACAGAGACCAAATGGCATCACCTTGAACTCAAACAGCCCATCCGGAGTTATGAATGCTGTCTTCTCGCGATCTCTTTCGTCGACCTCAATTTGCCAGTAGCCGCTCTTGAGGTCCATCGATGAGAAATATTTGGCGTTGCAGAGGCGGTCCAGTGTGTCGTCGATGCGGGGGAGGGGGTAGACGTCCTTCTTTGTTATGTTGTTCAAGCGACGGTAATCCACGCAGAATCGAAGTGCGCCGTCTTTCTCACTAGAACAACCGGTGCCGCCCATGGGCTGTTTGAAGGCTGGATGACGTCGTCGCGAAGCATTTCTTCGACTTGGTCCCGGATGGCTTGTCGTTCTCGCGGAGACACACGGTAGGGGCTTTGACGGAGAGGTCGGACGTGTTGATCCGTTATAATGCGATGCTTGGCAATTGGCGTCTGTCGCACCTTCGGCGAGGTCGAAAAGCACTCACTGTAGTTTTGAAGCAGATTGCGGATCTGGTCTTGTCTGTTCCGGTGCAGGGCTGGGTTGATGTCGAAAGTGGGCGAGTTCTCTTGGTCAGGCGGATCTTCTGCGGAGGGGTCGGAGAGGGCGAAGGAATCTGGTACGTCAGATATTTCGTCGTAGAAAGCAATCGTCGTTCCTCTGTTAATATGCCGGTATTCTTCGCTGAAGTTAGTCAGCAGTACTTCGGCCTGGCCATTGCGGAAATGTGCGATGCCTCTTGCGATGCTGATTCCTCGGTCTAGTAGCAACTGCATGTTCCCCTCGATGATGGCTTCAGTGTTTATGGCTTTCGTGGCGCCTACGGGCACGATAACGCTTGAACGGGGTGGGACGCTCACTTCTTCCTCCAGGACAATTAAGGCAACGTGATTTTCCCGAGTTTTCATCGCAGCGATGGCTTCGTCCGTCGAAAGCGTGATCAGCTTGGATCGCAGGTCGATGATCGCCTGATGCTCATTAAGGAAATCCATACCCAAGATCACTTCGCGGGAGCATTGCGGTAGCACAACAAAGGTCGCAGGATAGGTATGTCCTTTGACAGTCACTCGCGCTGTGCCTTGTCCTGATGGCGTAATGAGGTGGCCCCCAGCGGTGCGAATTTGTGGGCCGTCCCAAGCCGTTGTGACTTTTCTGAGCTGCGCAGCGAATGTTCCATTCATCACCGAGTAATCGGCTTCTGTGTCGACTAGAGCGGTAACTTTCCGGCCGTCGATAGTCACCTCTAAGTCAGAGGTCCTGGCTCTTGCATTGCACGTCGCTCTTGGCGTCGGGTCACGGCTTCGTCGCGTATGCGAGTCGCGGGTGGGGCGTGTGGTCGAAGCTCTTCTGGGTGGCGGCGTCGTTTTCAAGGCAGCCTGCGTCGTGGTCGGGGTTCTCATTGTGTGCGGCGTCGGTGCAGCGAGTGTCGGTTCTTCATGCGGCGTCGCGGGTGCAGCGTCCTCATGGGGCGTGTTCGGTGGAGGATCTTCGGCGTTTCGCTCTTGAGCAACCTCACCTCCAGAGGTTGCTGCCTTCAGTTTCCCCTACGGGGGCTGGGCGACCTTCCTCGTACCGCGGCTGCGTAGCTGCGGCGTGGCGACGCAAAGCGCGAGGTTGACGGCGATGGTGCGCGCGAAAAGCGGTTCGGCGTGTACTCTTCTCGACGCAGGTACTCGTCGATTTCGTGCGGACGTTGTCCGAAGCGTGGTCGTGGGGCGTTAACGGCAAATCCTCGAAGACCGATACGTCGGTACGGGCAGTGACGAAGAATATGGCCGGCCTCCCCGCAATGGAAGCACAACGGCCGGTTGTCGGAAGTCCTCCAGGCGTCGCATTTCCTGGGGCTTGAGGGTCGGTCATAGGCTGGGCGGGCGGGGGCTGGGAGGCGGCGTTGTGGACCAAGTGGCTCATCTCGGGGAGGACGTGGGGGTTGTCGTTGGGGCTGAGCAGTCCTTACTGCAGCGGCGTAGGTCATGGCCTGGGGTTCTGTGGCCTTCGGGGTGCCAAGTGCCTGTTGCACTTCTTCCCGTACCACGTCCATCAGAGTCGATGCTTGTGGCTGTGGGGAGGATGGCAGTAATCGGCGTAGCTCCTCTCGGACGATTTCGCGGATAACGTCCCGCAAGCTGTCGCTGGTGGTGGCCGGCGTGTCCGAACGGATTGCATAGGCAGAGGAAGGGCGGTTGTACTGCCGAGCTCGGACGTCGAGGGTCTTCTCAATCGTGCAGGCTTCCTGCATGAATTCCTCGACCGTTTTTGGCGGCTGACGGACGAGGCTGCCAAAGAGTTGTTCTTTTACGCCGCGCATTAAGAACTGAACTTTCTTTTCCTCGGTCATCCCGGGATCGGCGCGGCGAAATAGGCGCTTCATCTCCTCGACGTAACTGCGGACGGGCTCATTCGGAAGCTGGATCCTGGACTCGAGGAGTCGTTCGGCTCTTTCTTTCCTCACGACACTGGTAAATACCTTCAATAGTTCTCTCTTGAATAGCTCCCATGTCGTAAGGGACGACTCGTAGTTTTCGTACCACGTGCGTGCGGAGCCATCCAATGAGAAAAAAACGTGTCCAATTTTTGCCGCATCATCCCACTTGTTGAATGACGCCACGCGCTCAAATTGATCCAACCATTCTTCAGGGTCTTCGCCTAGGGATCCATTGAAAGTTGGCGGCACCCGCGGCTGCTGCAGTATGATCGGTGTCGACATCTTCGGCGAGATTGCGGTGCTCGTAGCCGCGTCTTTTCGCTGTCTTGTGCGGTCCGGCAGTTTCCCGAACTCAGGCTCCTCTCCCTGGAGACGTCGGCTGGCTCGCTGAGCTGCTGGCTCGTCCTCGGGTGCGAAGCGCTCAGGGCTGGCTTCACGACTTGAAGGGGGCGTCCGGAACATGGAAGGCTACCCAGCACCTCCACCAGATGTCACGTAGTGGTGACGGCAGTCGAAGCAGCGATGAAGACGGACGAAAGGATCTTCTAAAAGAACTGTTTATTGGGCTGACTTGCACCCAAAATGGACTGAATCACTCGGCGGCGGCGAAGCGACAAGCGTGCTCGGCGGTCGTCGAACAGAATGCCCGCCGCTGTCGGCCGTGCTCAATTTAAAGCTGATAGCGAACATTCGAGATAAAGGGCGCAAAGTTACTAGAACATTCCGGAACAACGTAGAATCAGCTTTGCCTGGCTGCGATCAATCGAGATAAATCTAGTCGCGTCTTGCGTCGCAAACAAAGCGATAAGGTGGCGTCGCGGCAGATTTGAAATCGAACAAACACTGCAAATAGTGGCGGCAATATTTAATTTGCAGAGTCGATGATGCAGGAGCCTTGAAAGCGACCACCACACTGACTGACTTCTCCTCAGCGGCGCTGCTCTCTTGACTTACCACAAAAAGCCACTGTCTTCAGCGGTGGCCGCTCCCACGCGCATCAGCTGAATCATCGTGAAAACAAAGAATAAGATTCTCTAAATACCGTTGTCGGTTATTAAAAAACGCATGCGTAGGCTTAGTGAGATTGTCCTAAAGAGATGCTTGCAGTGCCTCATCTACCTTTTTTTCAAGGTGCGAACGTTGTGCATTACAGAAATACACATGAAAGCACAAGATAGGAAGGAATGCT
The DNA here is from genome assembly GCF_052857255.1 of Amblyomma americanum. NCBI lineage: Eukaryota > Metazoa > Arthropoda > Arachnida > Ixodida > Ixodidae > Amblyomma > Amblyomma americanum. The sequence continues at coordinate 94,864,317 of NC_135499.1, read as the reverse complement.
CGCTCTAGCGTAAAATACTTTTTTAGCTGACAAGCCACTAAACGGTGTGTGCTGGATATCATCAGTTTCATGTCTTTTCTGCTGACTCTAAGCCAATAAAATTTGTTACCTCAAGCATGGTACAGGATAAAAATTGCAACAAGTCAATTGGAAGATCATTTTCATTATGTTAAAAGCTATTATAGTAGGACTGGTTTGATTCGAAAGGCGACCCGCTGCAGTGAAAAGATCGAGCGTCAGGAGGATGGCGACTGAAATGAAACAGAAGTGGTTTACATAAATAAGCGATCAACAGTGGTTGTTTCCTCGGGACATGCACTTCGAAAGAGGAGCCACTTTTGGACGTAAGAGAGTGGAGCTTGATAAGATGTTTTTTTTCCAGATCAAAGCGATTCTGAATGCCAAAAATTTACCTTAAGCGTGACTTTTTTTTCTGGGGTTTCAATCATACGCCGCGAAATGTTTTGATGTAAGTGCAAATAAAAAACTTATGAGAGCACTTAAGTCTGCTTACGTGGAGGAATCCGAAAGCATGTGCGTTGACGAAAGAAAAGGACGCAGTAGCTCTCACATCTCGACATCTTGGCGGGCACATCAACCGCACCTTAAAATAATATGTAGCCACAGAAAGCATGCAATTGAAGGTGCATGTCATTGGTCCTAGCCCCTGTCACAAGCTAGCCTCCGACTTGACTAAAACATAAAGCTATATGTAAATAGAAATGCTATGACACCACCCACACATTCATTCATATGGAGTGAGGCCATCGTGTGGACAAATTTTGCCGACACGTTTAGCGGAGATCTGCGGACACAACTGAGCTATATCATGCTTTCGCATTAAAAAAAATTTAAGTCAATTCAACTAAAGGGAAAAGATACACACTGTTCCCTTTTTTTAGGTGAGTACTCTGCACACTACATGATTATTCGGGGCAATATTGATTATGATTATTCGGGGCGCAAAGCTCATTGGCTAAGTTAAGCTAGAAAAAAGCGAGCTAATTCCGTCGAGGATATTTAGCCACAGCTGCCGACTTGCGTTCTGGACATCTGGAAGTCGATCACGAAAATAACAATTGGAGAGCAGTGCAGTCTGCTGCATTAGTAAAATGCGGAAGCATTTGCGTTCGAACTTCAGCAACTCTTTTTTCGAAGTCATCATTGTCGCGCGACACTTGTTATGTGGCACTTGGATTACGTGCGCAAAGTTTTTTGCTTGTCTTCGTTGTCTAACGTCAGTACACATCTCCCACACACTTCACTGTTTTACACACTACAACGCGTCCACTTCGTGCCCCCCTAACACGCTTGAACCAACAATTCCGATTTTCTCACGTGAGTGAAACGCAGGCCCGTTCCTGTTATTTGAGAGTGCAGTGCTGAATATAATGTGCATGTGACCTATTTCAAACTGTCAAAACAGGCAATGAAGACACAAAAACCCTTAGTACAGTATGCATTGCGTGCCCGCCTGGTACACAGAGGGGCTGGGTTCGAATCGCAATACCGGCGAATTTCTTTTTACTAATGGCCATTTTTGCGCGGACACGCTCTGATGACACGCTCTGCGGAAAGTCCTGTACACGCCACTCACGAGAAAATAAACTGTTTCAGATTAAAAAATATTACGCCTAAGCTTACCGGCTTAACGTAGTAATAGCGAAAACGGGGTTAGCTTTGGTTCAGCCGTTTAAGTTAATCCCAACCCCTCTATTTACTGACGCACGTGCCCTCTCCTGCTCTCTCCAAATCATAGAGGGGAACAGTTTTCACTCTCCACTTTTTCACCTGCCAACTCTGGAAGGTGGCTACCAAGTGAATAATTTAATTATAGAATAATTTAAATAAAATTATATGTCTGGTAGATTATTTTGGTTAGTAATTAAGGTCTTAAGGCTCACACTGCAGATTCCACGGTAGAATGCAGGACTACAGGGCTTAACCAAACATATATAACCGCTTTCGTAGCGGAAAGAAGATTGACCCTTCCAGCAATACTTGGCCGCGAAGATGCTGTGATTGATTTCCCAAAAAGTATTCAGGCTGATCGTATGTCGTACCTTCCGAATAAACGTAGTACTCTGATCGATTTTTGTGTTAGCTTAGTGGTTGAGTACCTTTTCATTAAGCAGGTTTAATTGATTAGTTTATTAGCGTAAGGCTTTCAGTTCACCACCAAACAATTTTTTTTCCCGCTTTGATTTGTTCACTTTTTTACGCACTTTCAGCCAGCGCTCAAGGCCCAAACGGCAACGTTGAAGCATAAATAACGTCATGTTCTTACCCATATTTCTAGGGCCCCCTAAAAAGTGCTGTTGCATCAGTTTGCATGTTCTAATTTGTTCTATTACCATTCGCAGAATGTACTAAGAAATTATCCTTTTTATATTTTACCAGTTAATCGTCTTTTTAGATTTTGATAGGTTAACAACCCACCCGTCGATACTTATTCTCCGGTTGGAATGTAAGGGCACAGAATCAATGCTGTGAGTTGGATTTATACCAGGGCCTAATCTGCAGTGTGCTCTTCGGTGTGAAATAAATTGCTTCCTCCACACTTAATATGCGCAATCTTATTCAGTTAGGGCAGTCGCATCTGGACGGCAATTCTTCCGCTGATTCCAAAGGAAATACACAGTAAACAACGTCTTAATCACGCGGCGCTTCTGGCAAGCAGAGCGGAGAACTCCGTCGACACGTTTACATGATGATCGCGCTTATCGGGGTTATTTTTATGCAATGCCATGAAGCCTGCTCCCATTGTGGCAGCAATCTACCCCCGACCGAGGAATTTCTGCGTCGCCGGCTGTCGACCACCGTTACGTAAGAATGTCGCTGTTGCACTTTGCCAACACCACGCAGTTTTGTTAGACGAAGTCGCGTGAGTGTGATCGGCGGTGTCTGCGAAGGACGTTGGCTTCTTTTAGAGGACGGCGCAGGAATTATGCGTTGCATGCCCTGTCTTCTAGAGCGAGATTCACCCCCTTCACTACACTCTTCACATAGCCGCAACGCGAAGACGAGCTCCGCCGAGTGTATACTGCAATGTCTACGGATATCGCAGTCAGATTGGTTCTGTCGGCCCTACCGCAGTGCATCGGTCCCGCTGGAGAAAATAATTTAGTTTTCTACAGGGGAGTGGCGTTTAGTCATCTAATCGCCGGCGATGCTTGCCCAGCGTAAACATAAATTTAGCAAACACAGCAAGCATCTTTTTATACCCTGTTTAGATACGCTTCCTTGTTCATGCTCATCATTATTCGGTGTTTCTCTTTTTTGAACATTCTCCGCACGAATGAGACGAGCGTCGAGCCTAAACCTGCTTTCTCAAAGTATTATTTGTGGTTTTTTGTCATTGAACTTGTCGTTTTCAACTTAGAATGGAATTAGAAACTAGATTTGGTGGAGTCATATTGATGCCATATCTCAGGATGCACTAAAGGAGAAAGTATTTGGTGAATAGGAACCATTTCTGTTATTTCGTGCGCCAGACGTGAACAGAGAATTGTAGCTGCCGCTTTAATTTTGTTATAAAATATGTTATGTGTAGCCCTGTGAAGAGCCCAAGCGGAGCACGACACACTTTTGTCTTCGCGGCAGCTGCGGAGAGCGGCGGTCAAGTTTCCTCGAAAGTGCAAGACCACCTTTCTATTCCTTACTTTTCTTTCGAAGGTATTGTTTTGGACGCGAGGACTACTGAATTTTGCGTGACATTAATAAAGCGTTAGAAGGTTCAGCGCTTGCTGAACTTGTAACTATAATATTCCCAATTTTTTAAAGAATAAAAATCCAGTGGCTCTCATCTCTAGCAGATTCCTTATCAATAAGAACAGAACGATAATTGCGGTAAATCTTAACCTAACGTTTTCCAAAATGCGGACTAATTACTAAGAAACAGTTAATTTCTCGTAGTTCTCTTATTTAAGTACGCTACCACCTGCTTTAAAACAACAACAAAAAAAACAGAAGTGTAATTCACAGCTTAAAAATTTCTTAATATCGAGGTGTAACGTAACGTAACTTTTTAAATCTTTATTCTGCTACAGTTGTGCCTGAATCTCGGACTTCTCTTTGTACTTCCACTCATTTTCAGTTATGTTCTGCCACTTAATCTGGTGCAAAGTTGTAATCCTTGAGACTTTTAGTAAGAAGTGCGGAGATTTTTGCTTATGTAGCGGATTAATAATATACAATATATTTTAGCTTGGTTAACATTTTGTGAACTCTGTGTTTTGTTTTTAAACACTTTAACTTCCATTTTGTACGGATGGTCTATTTGAATCTCTGACTGTCTGATCTCCTTTTGAATGCTTAATTCATGCAACATGTCTAGCCCCCAGTTAAAGTCGAACCTAAACCAGGAACAAAGCAGCTAGCGTGCATTCTTTCTAGGTAGAGCTAGTGATCTCTGCGCCGTGCATCCATGTCTGTGACGTTGCTTGACGTTGCAATATCTTTCTGAAACTTGTGGAACCAACCTGTCAAGAAGTTTTGAAATTCGCCGCTTCAGTGTAGCACGAATTTTTTCCATTCAAATTCGCATTGCAGTATTATCTTATTTGACCACAGGAAATAAAATTTCAAAACAATGTGCTCCTGTAGAAATCAAACTGAAAAATACAAAGGGTGGATCCGGTATTTCATCCAACAAGTCCTTTCTATGCGAGGCCACTTCTTCACCAAATTGATGCAGCCTGTTTTGTGGCGGTTGGGTAGAAGTACGAATGATAAAACTAGTAAAATATGCCATGCTTTTTATTTTTATTGCTGCTGTAGCAGTGAGATAAAATGGTATGAATAGACTACGACCGATTCGTCGCTATTATCGCCATCTCAGGTGAAATGTAATCAAATCAGGTGGCGATCGCTTCTTCTTGAAATGCCACCACAAAACTGATTAGTGGGGGAGCTATTCAGACAGGAAGGATATCCTGCGAGATGCTCTCTTAAACAAGGCGCATGAGCGCTTCGCGACTAGTGCTGAAGCCATCACTTCTCATTAAGCTTAGAGAAGCTCGTTTAAGACGCCTTTCATTTTAGTTCTTTTTTTTTACCTACCTACAATCACCGTGCACTTATTGGCTCCCATGACAGCAATGAGGCGAAGTGCCAGGAATGTGATGAACCTTTTCGGGTGGACCGTTAAATGTAATTAGAAAACTGTCATGCTGGTGGTGAGTTTTCTTATTTTCCAGCACCTGGATTATGTACAGGTTCCTTAATCCTTCAAAAGGGATTCCACCACGCTTCATGCGTAATTTTGGTAATTTATTTCTCAATTCTTATCTTCCTGGGTCAGCCTAACGCCGCCTTGGTGCGAGGATGAAGGTGAAGAGAAAAATCATGTTATCGTTACGTCGCCGCGCGCGCCGCATGTCAACGACAGCAAAATATATTCCTCTCAAATACATGAAAACGGTTGTTTGGCTCTAAACAACACCACAGCCATTGAGACGCCATTATAGCGCCAGCAACACTATGCGTGGCAATTACTGCTGAAGAGACCCTTTCTTTTCGGTGATGTAACAAGAATCTCGGCAATCTCTATAGTGAGTTCGTTCATAGGCAATAATCGCTTGCGTTTTGCAACGGGTATGGAAGCCTAGCTCACGAAAGACAGCAATGCCCTCCCTACTTGTCTAGGTCTAATTTTCGTGCTGTGGACTCTCGTTATTCGAGGCGTCGTGCCTCGACCTGAAAGCCGGGTCAGGGACATGATCTATTTAGGCCCAGGGCAAGATTTCCTGGCCAACCAAACAAACGGATATCACCGCATGAGACAGCCCTCTCTATACTCACCGGATGCACCTGCCAGGTACGCCTGGTAGTCTTTACGACATCGCGTGTTGATCGTCAGAGCCATCCCACCTTCTTTCCCGAGTCGATGACTTATGCAAGACCTCGTTCCTGCTTCATCGTTATCGTAAGAGAACGTCGTACGCAGAGCGCAAGAAAGCAAAAACAAAAGAGCCAGTTTGCTGTACGAAAGTGAGAGTGCAGCTACACTCGATGATTGCAGTGCCAAGGCATAAGGTGTATGGCCTCTCGCGCCGGACCCGCCGCCGCTTTCGGGGTCAGTGCCAGTGCGCGGTTGGCAGGGCGCGTGATACGTTGCCTCCCTTTCGGATCGCGTCAGGTCGAGGCCGCGCCGATTTCCATCGAAATAGACTGAGCGCTGCACTAACAACGCGAACGTTGTTTTGGCCTCGCTGCGGTTTGTAGGGGGGGGGGGGGCTTTCTATGCGGCTGTGAAACGGAAACGTCGACGTCGAGTGCCTCAATAACCTGACGGCGACCCCTCCTGTCAGTGATGCCAGAAGAAAGTTACGACGTGCATCTACCCCGTGTACGACGTTTCTTGCTCTGAATTCCAACATTCGATTTCACATGCGGAGCAAGATGTAAGATCATGGAAACCGTAGAAGGTTGCTCAGTTCGAACTGTTTATCAAGTCAGGTCTTCTTACAATCAACGAGAAGGTGTCAGTGTGCTATCAGTGATGCAGAGAAGCATATGTATCCGTGTACTTCTTCTTACGGTTCTATTTCCTGTGGGCATAGATAGTTTCGGCAATTAAGAAAAGATAAAAATAGCTTCAATCAGATATCTCTGGATTATCAGTTATTTTCCCTGATTAGCACAAGGCTCACGAAAAAGAGACGAGGAAAAAAAGAAGAACCACATTCAACTCCTTCGCACCTGTTTAGGTGCATCTTTCTTACGTCCTCACTTTTTTTTCGGGGACTCGAACGGAGCACAGCACTGAACGCAAAAAAATGTACAATATACCAACACGTTTAAGTTCAGAGTGGCCTCTACCATGTAGATATACACCTTAAAAATCGTACAACGCGAACACACATACACGCAGTCATTAGTATACGAAAGACAATATCGCAGCAAAAAATGACAACTATCTTTGTTTTTCCACGCATTCAATTCCCAATATGCGAATAATGCAGCACGCCATAAGGGCTCAAGTAATACGGTTTACATTAACAGTAGTGATTTACTGCACAGAGACGGCTCCTATGAACTTTTTACGGTTGCTGTACAATAGATTGCCACTTCGAATTTTTGCACACACCTTCCTTCGCAAATGGACTCTCCGCGGTGGCTCAGTAGCATTGCCGTTCGCCTTCTTAGCCCAAGGTCTTGGGTACAATCCAGGCCGCAGTGGCTGTATTTTGGTGTCGGCGAAATGCAAGACGCTTGTGTTCTGCGCGTTGTTGAAGGAGTCCAGGCAGTTGAAATTGATCAAGGGCCCCGCTAGGCCCTCTCTCATATCCCAGGAGTGCCATGCTAAAAACTACTTAATGCGGAGAAAAGTTGTGGTTATAATATACGTTTATTTTTGAAGCTCTTGGAATAATTGCGGTTTGATATCTTGTGTAAAAATTATCTTATTACGGTATTTATGTGATGAGCTGCCTTTTCATGCCAATAAAGTTCATTACACAAAAAATTAAAAGTTGTTTAAAAACAAACGAGCTTAATGCAACTTGCTTTCATACCTAAAGACGCTAGCTACAGCCCCCAGTCACTCCCGAGAAAGCAGTCGAGCCGGTTTTGAAACGTCGGGGTGTAAATTAAAGTTTTTGGTTGGAGATGTGTCAGAGTTTATTATAAATTGCCAGATGGACCTTCTTCATGCCGCCACTGCATTCATGCCTGGTCTAGAGCTTCAATCAGTAGTCGTGGCATTAAAGTCTAGATCGATTACATTTTGCAAATATTAACAAAAAACCTTTGAACCAGTATCCATGTAAAAGAAGTAATGTTCCTTACGCTAATGTTCCTTATTGCTTTTTTAATTCCCTACTAATATTTAGTGCTTGTGGCCACTTAGTAGGGCAACAAGGACGGATCGGGAAGATATGCGCTGTAAAAAGACACAATCAAAACAGGACCCAACGCGGGTGTAGCACAATCTTTAGAGACAACTAGGAACAAAAGCAGATGAAGACATGTTTATGTCATTTCTCATTGAAATTCTTAGCTAGGTTCGTCTGATTGCCAGAGGCCTAAAACATCAACTACTTAGGAAAACTGAGGCGACCATATCTGTAGCCATTTCTTGACTTCTGCTCTTTTCATGCGCCGCCTCCCCCGCTGCGAAGCAACGCTGTTGTGTCGTCTGAGGTTGTGGCTGGACTTTGTGAAAGCATATATACTTACATAGGCTTGTCACACTTTATTGCGGACATTGCATTTACGAGGGAAAGATGTCAGATCACCTTTTTCGCTAGTCGCTCTTAGAAATGTCTCGTGAGGCGGGCTCAGGGCATCGTTTGGACTTAGGGCCTCTAACAGGGCTCAAAACTTAATGACTGTGGCCTAAATTTCAACCAGAAAAGAACGCCGTCTGAGCGTTGTTAGGCATTTAATATTCTTAGGTCTCAGCTCCCGCAGATAGACGTGCTGTGTGCGTTTGTCGTTTTTATAGGCTGAGACGTATCCCTGACCTTGATCAGGCTCCATGAGCAGGATAAGCTATGCATTCCTTCTCTTCGTCTGCTATTTTACGTCCATAATCTGCTTCCAAATGTGTACAGTTGATGACAGGGGGAATGCCTGCTCGGCGTCTCAACCTCTATTGTTATCTTTGTTTTACAATTTGCAATTGTGCATTAGTTTTTTCTGAGTTGACATCTTGAACATTGTTCTATTTTTTCACATAACAGGTAAAGGAAGACTGCCTACCCACTTAATGTAAATATTCTAAATTATACTACCGTAACTCTCACAACTACTACTATGAAGTGATATGTACCAGCATAAAATACAGTATAATCACTGAAATTTTTATTCTGTGTGGGTTCAGCCGCGACAATACAGTTAATTTTCTCGAAACCGCTGTGAAAAGAGAAAACTCCGCATCTCAACAGCCTTACCTATTCGATTCCTTCTTCGCCAACATAGTGAACATTAGAATACTATGTCCGTATCACTAACAAGCATAAAGACTACTAATAACTTATAAACTCCTGTTTAAAGCTTTATTTATATAGTTATTTGTTAATATATTTTTGAAATGCATATTTTCCTGGCGTAGTGTTATTTTCAAAATTTCTGCTCTCTATTTGGTACTTCCTGAACAAACATGTTCTTGAAAATATTATACTTTGCACCTTACACTTTCACTTATTACGAAAAATTTTAGCATATTTTCTTCTATATTTCTACTTTGAGCTTCTTTGTAGCCTTTGTTTTTTGCCCCTACTCTCTTCGATGCATGCACAAATTATATTCTGAGGGTGTTATAAAAAAATAAACGTGTTACATACTTTCTACAAATTATTAATAATAATAATTGTTTTTTATGGGGAAAGGAAATGGCGCAGTATCTGTCTCATATATCGTTGGACACCTGAACCGCGCCGTAAGGGAAGGGGTAAAGGAGGAAGTGAAAGAAGAAAGAAGGAAGAGGTGCCGTAGTGAAGTGCTCCGGAATAATTTCGACCACCTGGGGATCTTTAACGTGCACTGACATCGCACAGCACACGGGCGCCTTAGCGTTTTTCCTCCATAAAAACGTAACCGCCGCGGTCGGGTTCGAACCCGGGAACTCCGGATCAGTAGTCGAGCGCCCTAACCACTGCAAATTTTCATTTGCAAGTTACGTATTTTTTAAAAATTACTACCCCCAAGCAAGGTAACAATATTTACGACGGAAGCTATATTTCTTCTTCGTCAAGAATATGCATCGGCTGAATGCTTGCAGCTAATTTTCAGCATGCTTTCAATCCAAATACGCATAGGGCACTCGATAGCTCCTTCTAACCTCTTCCCAGGATAGCTTGATTTTTGAACTCCTAAGGCTCTATTGTAATGGGATGCGGACTAACATTTCCCATCTGGGTCTATTCTACGTGGGTTAGGTTATGTCACTTGGGTAAACGTGCCAAAGCGACTCATCCTATGAGGGACGCCGTAGAGATGAGCTCCGGAAATTTCGACCACCTGGGGTTCTTTAACATGCACTTATATCACACAGTACACAGGCCTCTAGCATTTCGCCTCCATAGAAGTGCGACCACGGCGGCCGGGATCGAACCCGCACCTTTCGGATCAGTAACTGAGCGCCATAGCCTCTGAGCCACCGCTGCGTTGAATTCAACACGCGTCACGATGTTTATGACAGAACAATTTCAAATTCAATTGCACTGAAGCACGACTGCCGTAGGCCGGAAAACAAACAGCTTCAGTCGTTGTGAGTAGCAGAAAGAGAGAAAAACACAACCTACGCACCAGGTGTTTTGGTAGGCGCTGTTTTGGTAGAGGAAGCAAGCTTTTAATTATTTATTGAGACCAGTTTAACAGCGCTTGTGTCTTTAATCGGGCTTCCGATTACTTGGCTCTACGCTCGCAAACACGCGTTGCTGGCCGTTACTCAAGATTATGATCCGCACGCATCAACAAAGTGACGACTGAAAGCGCGGACAGATTCAGACTACGCCTCTAATTATCGGCCTGGCCTAGGGCTCTCAACAAGTAAACTTCATTACCGATTTCCCCATAGTAACAAAATAAGACGAAAAATTGCGTGATTCTTATCGACACCTGCTTCGGCTCGCTTGATTACGGTTGCCACCGCCCTTTCGCTCGAGGAAAAAAAAAATCTTTGAGACAGAGCCCTAATGACCAATTATTGACGGTCCGTGCAACAGTTGGCCGCTCCTGCTAAAGGGGTTGCGATCGAATGGCGGGTGGCCTAATTGATGATCGCTGTGGCTCCCGTTCGTTCACATTTTGCGCGCATACCCGTGTTGTTACTTTCTGATATTAAGGCGAAAGCCATTCTTGGCTCATGAGTGGCCTGGACGGGAGTTGTAGGCGGAAGTCTTTGGACGGAAGACAACCGCACGAACTGTCAGTCATAAGTTGTATGGTAAATAAAAGAAAAACGTAAAAATTGTTAAAGCAACAGTTCGTAAGCAACATACAACCATTGTCCGTAAAGTTTGGAGACAGATTTATTTTCTTTTCTAGAATTCGTTCCCCAAAACATAGGTTGGTGCGTATATGTAGCACCATCTTTTCGGGCTAACCTGAGCTATCTATTTTAATTGCAGTTGCAGCTGCTAGACGGCAATACATGTAGAGAAATACGTTGTCACTAGTCGTCTGCGCATTCTACTGCGAGTGAATGTGGAGAGATGGACGTCGACCTCGACCAGCGTGTAAACATAAAATTCTTTATGAAGCTTGGCAAGGCAGCCACACAGACGTATGAGTCCTTTTGTGACGCTTACCGCAACGAGACATTATCGCGGGCGCGAGATTTCGAGTGGCACAAGAAGTTCGTTTCAGGGAGAACGTCGGTGGAGGACGACACAAGGCAGGGGCGTCCTTGAACCTCACGGAATAAAATAAACGTGGCTCGGGTCAGGGAAATCCTACAGCAAGACCGCACCATTACAGTCCGCCTGCTACCAGATGGTCTCGACATTAGTAAGACAACATTCCACCAAATTTTGCGTAAGAACTTGGGGAAAAGAAAGCTGAATGCCAGACTTGTGCCGCACTCCCTCACAAAGGACAAGAAGGACACGTGGGCATCAGTGAGTGCTGATTAGCTCTCCGAGGAAGAGAAGAATGCGGCATTCGTCGACAGCATCATTGTTGAAGACGAAACATGGAGTTTTCAATACGATCCTCAAACAAAGAGGCAGAGCGCCGAATGACGGTCCACAAGCTCTCCGGCGTCGAGAAAGGTGTGGCGACAGAAGTCCAAAACAAAGACGACGCGGATAGTTTTTTGTTTCGATACTTGAGGTGACATACATCACGAGTTCCTCCCACAACGGCAGACGGTAAATCAGGAGTTTTATATCCGCGTGCACCAACACATGCGTGATGCTCTGCGACCCCATCGCCCTGGCTTATGGGCATCTGGATAGTTGAGCTTTCTCCACGATAACGCAAGGCTGCACACTGCTCTCGCAGTGACAAAATTTCTCACCAAGCACAAAATTACTGCACTTTCCCATCCGCCGTACTCGCCTGATCTCTCCCCATGGGATTTTTTTCGTTTCCTCGTGTGAAGAGAGCCATAAAATATCGCTGGATGGGGAGCGTGGAGGCCATCCAAGACGCCACAACAAATGAGCTGACAGCCCTGCCAAAAGAAGCGTTTTCCAACTCTTTCCAAGACCTCAAGAAGCGTTGGAAGGTGTGTACAGAGTGCAAAGGAGACTATTTCGCAGGGGTGCTGCACAAATGATTTCAATGCTAAACGCATTTTTTAATGGACTCAGTCTCGGAACTTTACGGACAAATCTTGTATATGTATTGAAATAAAAATAAAAAATGAAAGAAATAATAAAAACAGAAATAAAAATCCAAGAAATGAGAAAAGAAAAATATAAATATAAAGAAATAAAAAATGAAAAATTGGTAGCGATAGAGAGCACAGGGAAAGGCTTTCGCATTTCCGCTGTTAAGCAGACTTAAGTGCAATCCTGTAATTTTGGGCTTTGGATGTGCAGGTGCGCGGTGCATGATCAACTCTGCAACTCCGGAGCCATATCCCGCCACGCCTTGTGCACCATTCCAGACGAGACTACCTCAGCATCGGCGCCCATCCTCTAGGGTCCTTTGTTCTGGCGTCAACGGAACACGGCCCTTGCCTCTTCACTGGCACAGCGGACCACGATGTCGACGACAGACGGTCGTCATACGAGCGAGTCAGCAGCAACAACAAGTGGGATGGCTATTTCAAATTAAAAAACGTCACATTTTATCTCACGGACGTCGCCAACCTATGGTTTCGCAAACATGAGGCTGACCTGCCCAGACAGAGTGTATTTTAGAAAGGTTTTTTCCGAAGTGGGCAAGCTCAGTGCCGAAGCTTTGTGTTCGCGCTCGGAATGAAGATAAGAGTTTTACCAGTTACATCAAGAACATATAGCTGACCTCCGTAAATACCTCAACCTTTTCACGCCAGAAGTTCACAGGAGTGATAACATCCTCAGAGGTATTGCTGACAACGCATTTCAAATGCTCCTTGCGAAAACTCCTACCACCATCAAGCTTTCCCAGAGCGCGACAAGCTGTTAAAGCAGCGAACTTCTACGCGGTGCTCCGGTATCTGCGACGAGGTAGTTCCCGCATTGACACAGGATGATCCTACTTTTGAGAACTCTCTCTGCTAGAAAAATCAAAGGCCTCGTTCGCGAAGAGGTCGCCTGGCAGCTGTCCCTCATCCCTGATTTCCATGAGCCCGCCCGCCTTGCTCCTAACTCGACTCCGTTTTTCACCCCTATTTTACGCCCGGTCATTCAGGACCACGTCACTGATGTGCCATCATCCCGCCCTGTGCTACAGCATTAAAGGTACCCCTGTCTAAACCAAATCCGAGACTAGGCTGCGTAATCCGCACGCTCCCGATTCCGCCAGCCTGCTCATTCCTTCCATCCGCCGCCACTGTCACCGCCGTATGTCTACGTCCCATACCCTTTCTCAGTGTTCCGCCCACATCCGACGAACCCATAGACCCATAGGAAGCCAGTCCCCCACATTGATGAAGGTCGATAAGAAGCCTCCTCTTAAACACAATGTGCTGACATGTAATTTCGCGAGACTTGAACATAGTTTTCTTTGTTCTTCCTACCAAGATTCAAGAAGCCAAATAGCCAAAACATTCGAAATTAAGGGTGCAATACGTACTTTCTTCGTGTTTGTTTTTATTTCACATTAGTATAAGGTCGTCCTACAGAAAGTTACCAGAAAGATACGAAGCCTTTCTGAAGACAAAAAAGGGCATAATTGTAGAAATGAATTGTACACATATTCGAACTTGCTGAATGCAGGAAAACGTCTTCCTGCCATCCAGCCCTAAACTCCTCGCTCCTCCAAAACTGTCAAAGCGCAGGAGGCAGCTTCCAACAGCAACGTGGGGATCCTCTCTTAATATCACCTATCTGCACCGCACTAGTTCTTCGTCGTAATGCTGCTATGCTCAGCGCCTCGCCCCTCAATTATGCCTTCGGCAATTTAGTGAAAAGTGCGCCTGCCGCAAGCCATTCAGGACGGAGATCTAGCATACCGAGTGTGGCATGAAACGTAACAAATAGGGTTTACGGGTGTTTAACTTCCCACATGGACTCAGGCTAGAAATGTAGCAAATAATTGTCTTGGTTAAATCTAAGGAGAGCAGAAAGTTGGGCTAGTTGGTTGATATGCATACAGAAGTTGGCGCGGAGACCCGAGGACAAGCGAGACAAACAAAAGACGAGCGCTACTCACAACTGAAAGTTTATTCAAGATATATGCTCGAATAAATGGGAAAACCAACTAGAACAAAACAATAGCGTCATGAACATCACATGTTACCCCGTGAATCCCAATGATTTGGTCAAAAAGAAATATTCCCTATCAGAGAAGCGGACGGAAGTCTGACTAGCGCGCCTATCTCCACTGATGCGCATATGGAAGGCTCCATATGCGCATATGGCAAGTGTCTTGAATAAACGTGAAGTTTTGAGTATCGCTTGTCTTTGTCTCGCTTGTCCTCGGTTTCCGCGCCAACTTCGACAGTTTGGTTAAATCTAAAATATACAGGTTTTTTCATAGCATACGTGGGTGATCAGTGGAAAGCAAGGTGTATAGTCGGCTTTATTTTTATCCACCGGTCGACAGAATGCTTCAGCAACCGCTATAGCACTTATTCCAACCACGTACAGGCAGATGTTCGAATTTTCACCCTTAGCTACTGCCCCCCCCCCCCCCTTCCTCCGACCCCGTTCTCGGTCCCACATTCTGCCGTCGCGTCTCGCATAAAATGCAAGAGAACTGACAGTGCGCTCGGTGGCTCCTACCGCCGCACGACTTCAATTCGGGACGACGGCTTATATCCAAACAGCAAAAAGTCGGAAGCGCGCAGGATGACTACTTACGCAGGTGCGCTGCACTGTGCTCGAGAGGCGACAACAAAGGACTGAAGGTTTTTTCGTCGCTTCAGTAGCCTCTACTGCACAACCAAAAAAAAATTCTTTTAATATTGGACGGACATAGAAAGTAGGTGCAAAAACCAGCCTTTTTGTGTCTCAAGTCATATTTTCATCAAGTTTAAACTACCGCCATACATAATCTTTCAACGAATCACATCCGAATTTCTTGCCATGAAGCTGTGGATACGAGAATCGCGTTGAACGGCCAGAAAATTGTTAGTCAAAAATTGGAAATTGTCTTGTGTGGCGCATGTGAACGACTAGCGCCTCGGCTTCGATGGCAGTTATTTATTTATTTATTGCACCTTAAGGACCAAAAGCATTGCAGAGGTGAGTTGGTTACATAGGATGAAAAAGCAATGAATACAATAAAGTGAATGTTATTGAAACACAAAATTGACTTCCTCCTGAATATACAAATATAGCTAGTGTATCAGGGAAGCTTATGTTATATTCATTGGCTGCAATACCGGGGGGAAGGCAATTCTACTCGGCGGAAGTCCGGGGGAAGTGAGGGTGAAAACAAGCGATGCTATGGCATTTTCCTACCTCGACTTTGTGACGATGATCGACGCTACGGGAAATGCATTCTTTGGTGAAATGAGAGCTTCATGCAGCGTGACGTAGTTACATGTCTTATGGAAAAGAGTTAATCGACCGCCCTCCCATCGAGATTTTAAGGATGGAAGGGAAAGGTGAGCTTTCATGGCTGTGAAACTTGCTGTGCGGTTATAACTGGAAAGGGTGAAGCGAAAGCAATTTTTCATGCGTAGAGTTCCATATGGATGCTGCGTATTCAAGTTTAGGACGTATTATAGTGTTTTACAAAGGAAGAAGTTTTAGGGACAATGAAGCGGCGGAGAAGCTGGCAAGTAATGCCCCAACATACGATTAGCTTTAACAGTCACCTATTCAATATTGATGCGCCATGTTAAGTTTCGTATGATATGAGCGCCTAGATACCTGCTCTGACAGAATAAAGAGTAATTTCATTTAAGTAATATTAATGAAGAGTTCTAGATGCGCTAGAAACGCGCATGAACTTATATGTGCTAATGTTTAATTCCATTTTTCGTTGTTCCTCAGCAGTTAGAAACAGGATTAAGATAATGCTGGAAAGTGAATTTGTCATTGTGGTTATTGATTTCCCGGAAAAGTACACTGTCGTCTGCAAAACTTCGATGAAGGAAGAAAGCGCGCGCGGAAAATCATTAATAAAAATTTGAAATAGAAGCGGTTCAAGGACAGATCCCTGTGATGTGCCGCAAAGCACGTTATTGAGCGCTGAGGTAGTGCAATAAGCGAATAGAATTTGCCAGAGGTTAAGAAGGAAACATTCAATTTATCTAGAGTCGTTAGGATCGCTTTTTAGATGACCTAATTTACGAAGTAACTACTAATGCCGCGCTTAACAAAGCCTCCGGAAAAGTATAAAAAAGTGGTAAGGCTTTAACGAAGCTAAAAAGAGTAGACATGCGAAGGCATATTTTTAGCCTGGTTGGCTCAGAGTTTGCTTTTCTGGGTCGTCGGTACGTCTGGCGATGATATAAGACTCAGGTTAAGCTGGGATTGAGGTTAAGTTGATGTGATCCCTTCGTGCTGCAGATGGAAGTTGATGGAGATTACAATGTGCACCGCACAGCGCGAAAGGGCGTTGCAGTTGAACAAGAGCTGCGATCGGCTGTGGCGTTAGCATACAGCCCTCGTACGATGGCGAAAAAAATTGATCTGTTCGCGCCGCGCGGGTTTGAAACCTAGTCGCGGCAATGTTTATTTCATTCCTGAGTGGCCTGTTGCTACGCTTGGTTTTGCCACGGCTTCCTTCAAAGTCAAGCTTCACGCAAACTCGGCGAGCCGGTTAGACCTTGCGAAGTAATGCTTTCGCACTGAAAACGCCGTAATCACATGATGGCTTTCAAATATGTAGTTTAGCTTTTCAGGGTCTGAAAGTTACTGTAATTTATATGAATATGATTGACGAAAACCAAACTGCGCTGGCGCGAAAAAAAAAATTTTCAACAAAGAAACAACTATCTCCTTAATGATTATATGTTCTATTAATTTGCAGCAGATTATAGTAGCTGAAATGGGAAGAAAATTTTGAGCCAAGTGCTTACCACCGGAATTGTGAAGTGAGCCACCTTCCCGATTTTCAAGTCGTTAGAAAAGCTTGATAAATCGAGCGACTGCTGGAAAGTTTTGCTGGTATAATTCAACTATATGCGCAAGAACTCTTAAAAAACTTGGAGCTAATCTCAACACATTTAGGAATAGAATCATTTTTTTAACTCGATCAATTTCGCAATGCTAGGTACATTTACAGTTATATGTCATATAATGGAGATATCGTGGAGCGTTATATTGGGAAGATGACAGCCCAACTCAAATAAAAGCTTTCAATGAATGCACCGTTTAATACCGCGGCACAAAGGCCATTGGGTATAAGTTCACCAAATGCACCATGTAATCTAATTATAGGGTCATCAGCAGGGTGTATAATTCGCCAAGCGTTTTCAGTATACATATGATAGAGTGGAGGAAAAAAGTTAATTTTTATAAGTTTAAGCGTGTTGACATATACGTCTGAGGCAGTCCAGTACATCGTCCATCGCGTATTAGGAAGTGAAAGCTTGTCAAGGCGGTATAAACGTTTCTTTATGTTAGATAATTTCTTGATTTGCGAATTATACAAAGGTGCTAGCGGAATAAAGGTGACGGTGCGCTTAGTTCTTTCCGGACCGGAAAAAAACAGCCGATTCTGGAATGGGTGGGGAGCTTGAAAAACACATTTTTATATGCCGTGTTTGAACAATCATAGTTTAATATATGCCAAAATACGGCTACAGAAATTCTCTTTCATACAAAAAAATATTTAACTTAGGCTTTAGGCATAACGTGAAAAAAAATCTTCCAATGTGAAGTTAAAGAGCAAAAAAATTGAAGCAAAAGTTGCGAAACGATGAGTATGGAAATAAGAAGCGGTAATTACAAAAATTCAGAATATACAAAAATGTGGCACAGTGGCTTTTTTCTTACATGAGAAGACATGGCTTATGTATCTGTACGTGTCTTCTATTGCTGCTCTACAGCACCAGTGGCCCCCATCCTGATCTTTCACAAGAGGGGGCTTCACCTATGGCTCTTGTGCAGGCGACCAACAGTTCCATGCTTTTGTCAAGCGCAAGTGAAGGCGTATTCGAGGCGTATACCAAGTCCAGAAGTATTTGTTCGTGTTCGCGCAAATGATTTTAATCACCTCAGTTGATAAAAGCAACAGAAAGACTGAAGAGAGAAGAAAGCGATCAATAAATGCACATAGGGCATTATTAATAGCGGCAAAGTAAGCATGTTTAAATCTATAATTGTTTTCCTTACTTTTTTTATTTTGGGTCAAGGTGTATTAACGCTGAAGTTGAGTAGAAAGCGAACACTGATACCTGGTAGATATGTTAAGCCTGTAGCTGAGTCTGGATTAGTTGATAAATTTAAATGAAGAGTATTCGCAGTGCTTGTAGCAGTCGTGGTGGCGTGCGTTATAGAGTTAGCGAAAACAAAACACAGAGGCCTAAGAAATCGCTACCTCCTGGCGAAGTCACTAAAAAATAAGGCGACAGTCCACGATATAGTAGGAAAGTCCAAGTCTACGAATTGAAAAACCGGTGGTGTGGAAAATCGTGTGCAAAGGAGATTGATGGCATCATGGAGTTTGTTAGTAAATGTGGGTGAAGAGGAAGAAGAGCGGTAACAGACGGCAAAAATCATTTTGAGATGACTTAGTACTGAAGCAAAAATTATTTTTTACTTGCTAATATTAGAAATTCGTGCAGAATGAATGTCGTTTGAAAAGGCGCGTAGAAAGCCACCGCAGCGTCTTGCCGTTCTATCGCAACGATAAACTAAGTAACTCTGATCGTTATCAAATATTTCAGTATCAAACACATGCCTTGGGGGCAGGTTTCTGTTAGTGCAACAATGTGATCTAAACATGCGTCAATGGCGGAAGATAAGGAAGTTTGTATACTAAGCAGGGTCCTGAAGTTGGTGAAATCAACTCATACAGGACATGACAACTGTCCACTGTCGCTCGCGATTCCCCACGATGCAACCAGAGATGCAGAACCGCCATCTAAACAATCAGCTTCGTCACATATCTCAAACTCTTCGACACTGTCGTGAAAACTATTTCCGGCACTCTAATCTTGCTACGTGTCTCGATCTCGCCGACAGTGTTGCTTGCGTTATATATGACGTATTTGTTGTTGAAGCGTAGCTTGTTTTATAGTAGATTAAAACAGCGAGGACCAATGTGTGTGTGCTTCTAAAATCAGTTTTTTTTTTATACAGTTTGTGATTGACGTCAGGGGCGCCACAATAGACCACCAGAGATATACCTCACTCAGTAAAGGTTGGAGTCGGTGTCTATAAGCCCGTTAGACAAACGCGTAAGTTCTCATTCTGGTCTCAGACATGGCGGCCGTTGTGGTGTCGATGAGAACAACTTTTACAGATTTTGCGAATGCTAAGGCGGGATCCATGCGACTGCCATGCAAGGTGCCACCCACTTCAAGCTTGATAAGCTTTCTTTAAGAGTACAACGCATTTTAGAATGCACTTCAAGAACTTCGCACGCTTACAGCTGAAGTTGTGGTAGGTTTGATTTAGCCCCATAGAGCTGCTTTCTACCATGGAATCTGCAGTGTCCGCCTTGATACCCTAATTACTTAATGAATTTCATTGTCGCCTGTCATATTAGGCAGCTGAGCATTCAACTGAAATTAACCGAAATAAATTATTTAAGTATTAATTTGAATCATTTCAAATTTCCGTGTGCCAACTGTGCGAGGTGGCGGCGGGTGGTCTGGTTTCCTGGGATGTTATGATGAGGGTGGAGAATGCGTTGCTTGAGAGGGGATCTATGGCAGAATTCACGGCTATGTTGCTAAGCCGGAGGTTAATAGCTTTCGCTTATTTATGTGTTAAGCCTGTAAGCTTGTGTCTGCAATTTTTTCTTCTTCTCTGCAGCAAAGAACACCCCGTGATATTTGTACCGTAGCGCGTTTCTTGTGTGTACCCACATAAAGACGGTTCGTTTTTTGTTATGTATATAGTTTATGATATCATGCATCCCTTTAGTGAATTTTTTCCAATCAGCAAGCATAAAATGTTCACAAATCAGTACTAAAGCCAAGTCAGTGGTTTCTGTACATGCTCAAAGAACCGTACAAAGCATTTTAGGAGGTATCATGCTCATGCATCTAGTTTATACATGATAGGGAGCCTAGAATCTTCAGTAGGTTCAAGGTACACAGTATGGCTAGAAGCATTAGGTTCAAAGCCTGCGTTCTGATGAGATACCTTTCCTGCAATTTTCTCTTTGCGAAAGTTAAACCTTAAGCAGTTTTAGAGTTTCTTTACCCTTCCTGTATATTCATTCTTACAATCAGCTCTAACACTCAAGGAGACAAACACCAATTTAAATCATTCTATGGCAGTGACGCAATATCAAGGCCAACAGATCTCAATTCCAAGGTACACCTACTGGTGGGGGAAAAACAGTTGTGAGCAATCAGGCGAAAATCCACCTGCCACGGCGAGAGCGGAGAAATGAACAACCGGAAGGTGGCTGAGGGCTGGTAGAAGTGTAACACATCACGTGCAAGCGGTGACAGGTGGCGTGTGAAGAGGTTCGCTGAAATTTTGCACTACCGGGTATAGCAATTGTCCGTCAATTTTTTTTGTTTCGATGTGTTCATTTATTTCTCTTTTGTTTTATCCATTTATTTCCTGCTCTTATTGTTCTTCCCGCACCGTCTTCCTGCCTTCTCTTTTTCGTTCTCTCTATTTCTTTCGCTGTCATTTCTCAATCTTGCCTTCTTTGGTTTATTCTGTTTTTCGCTCACACCTCTTTTCTTGCTTTCCCTCTCTCTATTTTTAATTCTTTGGTTTTACTTCCCCTCTTTCATCTTTTATTTATTTTTGCTGTTCTTCCTTTCCTGTCATTTTTTTCTATTTTCTTATTTGTTCCTTCCTTACCTTTCATGCTGCATTGAAGGCGCTCCAAGCGGCTGTGGGAGCAGTGTTTCATGCATAGGAAAGCCACGCAAGATCTAAAAACGCTTGAAAAAAAATCATTGGTACCATCTTTTTTCGACCCACTGTGGACCGAAATCGAGTGCCATCGAATAGACAGGCCAACCGCTGCATCTTTTTGTTTCTTTATTATGCAAACCACCACTAAATAGAAGCTTCTCCTTCTCTTTATTCGTCATTTATTTCGAAGCATCTAAACGCCACTCGCTCGTCTTGTACTTATGTGCGCAGAAATGCAGTGAATGATTGGAGCGTCAACCGAAAACGACAGCATTAGGTGTAATGCAGATGCGCAGCAGTTGTGGAGCGTCGAGCATTCAAGGAAGAAAGGTGCTTGGTTTAAAGAGGCAAACATTTCGACAGTGACGTCGTCAGTGCGGCAGCCCGCCTGCAGCACGCCATGGCCGACAGTGCGAACGACTTGGGTTAGTTCGCTATGTACTCGTTTGCAATTTATAGTTTTCAAATATTTATAATGGAACAGCAACAGTGAAGGTCGCGATTAGCACAGCGACATAAAATAAAAGAAAAGCGGTGCATTACTCAAAAATATCCTCATAGAATGAAAACATGTCCCAGAATAAGAGTGGATTTTTGCGTGAGTTTGTCTGCATTGAAAAGCGTGTTAGTGCTTGGCCAAGTTGATTTCATCGCGTTTCGAGTAGAAAGCCCTTTTCACAGTTTTTTTTTTCTAGCACATACACCTGTGGCAGCTGCGGAATGGAGATACGCGCTTTTAGGTCGGCGCAAAGAGCGGTAACTTTGTTGTTAGAAATACGAGATGACACAAAAATCTGATAAATTGATAAAAAAGAAACGTGTGAAAAACCGGTAAAAACTATCTTTCGAAAGCAAAGGATTAATTAACCGTCTCTAAACCACTTCTTACTACTGGGTGTAGCGAATGGTGAGAGGGAGAAAAGGCGGGTTTAGTATAAAACACGAGTAGGAAAACTTAACAGAAATTTAATAAATGGCAACCCGAAACACGATCACAAATATCACAAGCGGTCACGCAAATAGAATACAGAATTTTTCCAGCATGTCAATGGCTTTATATTCTGTGGCATTAAAGGTATGCCTCCTATGATAATGTAAACGTTTTGTTAAATTTATTTATTCCCGGCTAACTGAAATATCGTGCTCCATTGTTAAAGTTAAGTCAATATTGCCAGAGTGCCGACTTATAGTGTGACTGAAAGGGTATCAAGAGCAGTTGACAAATATACCATGTGTTTCAGACATATACCCCCACTAATCTTTAAATATATGGTTTTCAGGTAAAAACAAGCTTTTTGCGTCATAGTGTTGATCGATGTCAAAAAACAGGCGAATTCATTAACCAGTAAAATTAACCACCAAAATTATTGACCAAATTCTAATGGCTAAATTTTAATTACCGATAGGTCCATGATTGCAAATAGAGGTTTTTGGCTAGCCCTTAGTAATAGCCATATTAATACTTAGGAGTTCAAAAACGCGAATAATCTCGCCGCTATGGTTCAACAACTTCGAGCCATTTCTCGCATCGTTCGAAAAATGTTCGCAGGTGGGGACGGCAAAGCGGCTAATTGCAGCTGCAATCAGATGCATATCGGTAATAGTTAAAAAGGTAACTATTAGAATTCATTCAATCAGTTTAATAGTTTAAGTAGATTAAGAAGTTTAAGTTTAAGTAGCTTAAGTTCAATCAGATTAATGAGGCTGAAATTAAAGAGATTATTGAATCATTAAATAACTCTGGTGCAGCTGTCCTTGATGATATTAAAGCCTTGTCAATAGAAGTAGTAGCTGATGTTCTTGCAGCACCTTTGTCGCATATTTGTAATTCTATTCTGAGTGACGGCTGTTTCTCTGAAAAAGTAGAAGTTGCACGAGTGACGATAATACATAAAGGAGGAAGAAAAGAAGACCTAAACAACTATAGGTCAATATCTATATTAATTGTTTTTCGAAACTTGTCGAACGTTTGATCTACAGGAGGCTTTCCGCATTTTTAGACAGCCTAAAGATTATCACTCCGAATCAGTTCGTCTTTCGAAAGAACAAATTTACAGAATTAGCACTAATAGCCATAAAGCAAAGAATAGGTGAAAATATTGAGAAGCTGTACACAGTTGGAACTTTTCTTGATATTAGAAAGGCCTTTGAATCTGTAAATCATGATGTATTGTTAAAGAAGATCACTTGTTATGGCATAAGAGGCATTCCATTAACCCCTTCTTAAAGATTTTCTTTCAACTCGAAAACAGTATGTGATAATAGGAGATGGCGCTTCTCGTCATGGCACTGTATCCGCAGGAGTCCCGCAAGGTTCAGTGTTAGGCCCACTTTTATCTTTACTGTATAATAATGACATATGCAATGTACCTAATATAGATGAGGTAATATTATATGCTGATGATACTAATGTTTCTTTAGTCGACCTGACTTTATGCACATAATTGAAACTGCGAATTATTGGTTAAGAAAACTTTCTGACTGATTATTCTGCAATAAGTTGGAATTAAATACACACAAAACCAAATACGTTGTTTTTGTTCAAGAAATGTGTTGGTAGATATCAACTTCAGCTTGTATTATCGCCACGAAACCATAAAATCAACATTATGCCTTAAATTTTGGTTGTATACTTTAAACAATTTTTATCCATTTGTCTTTCTCGCTCTCTTTCTAGCTTGGAATGAGCATCTGACAACCTAAAATTAAAGTTACCAACGGTTATTGGTGTAATATGGCAGCTTCGAAACCGAATTCGTGATAAATTTACATTAACCCTTTATTATGCCTTCATAAAGTCTCATTTAAATTAAAACCATTTAATCTGGAGAACAGCTTCTAATAACATTAAAGCTTTAACAACCCTTCAAAAGAAAGCCATAAAATCAATAGAAGGTTTGAATTCTGAGACAACATTAAGTGATTTTTTCTAAAGGCACACCGTGTTGTATATACATCAGTTATATACATATAAACTTGCTGTGCATATTTTTCTAGAGCGGAGGAATAATCGCGCTTTCCTGAGCAACTGTATCTTGAAAAAATGAATTCTTTCCTTTTAGAGTAATTAAATACAGAATGCCACGACATAGGACCAACTATGACCAGCAAAGTTTCACATACTTAACATTCCCTCTTCTAAATCAAAATAGAGAAATTAACATTGCAATGGAAACTTCTTCAACCAGAGTGTTTAAGAGAGACTTAGTTAAATATTTATTTGAGCAATGTTCTGCTGTTTGACATGTTTTGATGAATTTATGTCTTAATAATGGTGACCTCTGTCCGATAACAATTTTCATTTTATTAATATGTGACCCCTTTTCGTGAAAGACCTGTTGTGCAGTTTTACACGGTGAATTATTCCTGCTTTGTTGAATAGTTCTAGTACTGTTTTCCTTGAAGTATTTTGTGTTTATTGTAATGCTCTTTTATTAATTCTGCATGTAATGTTCTTTTAGTGCTGTATTTGCAGTTGGTGCACTTGAATTCGCTAGGTTCGATGCTTGTGTTTTTTGTTCTGAAAAATTGCACTGTTTGCGAACAACGTAAGGATTTAGGGACCTAAGGAACCAGTCAGGTACACAATAATTTTGTCCCTGATCCTTTAAGTTTCTGTACACAGAAAACTAAGAACAAACAAAATGAAAAAAACATCATTCAGCTGTTTTCTGACGTCCGCCAACAGTCGTTTTACAATGCCCCAAAAAGGTTCTCTTCACATGAAAAAGCTATTCTCTAAAAATTATTGGCGGGCTTCTGTGAAACACCTGGTGTATCGTTCTGACGGAGAAAGTAAGAGAGAAACTAAATGTAAAAACAAAAATTATAATGAAAAAAAATAAAACTTATGGTTAGGCATTCAAAGCGCGTAAGCAGCGCTGAAGTGCCCTCCGTCATTTGTTTAGTTTACATCACCCCCCACAACTCACCTCTAACAGAGTATATAGTTGTACACGCATAGTTTCATGAAGCGCTACTTCCTGAGCGCGAGACTGTTTAACATTGTCTTTTAAAGCACTTCTAAGAGCCATAAACTTGTTATCCCTAGCTTTGTGGTGCGTTAGCGTAAACAAGGGTTCGCAAAGCCAGCTTCAAGGAGATCGCTTACATTGAACGATACTAGTGTGCCAAAGATATCTGATAGAAAGGCACTAGTCCTGTGCCTGAGAAATATTACCAAAGGCTACCCGCGAATTTACTGCGTTCTGCCGCGGCGTTGAACGCGTGGCCTTTGATAGGTTTAGCGGTTATCAGATGTCATGCCTACAACTAACCTGTTGCGTTAGAAATTTATGTTCATGAAGATTCTTTATAGTATGAATGCTCAGTACATATCTATTTGAAAGGGGTGCATCTGTATATATTCAGTCCAGTTGCAATGCTTCTATTTTTTGGCTATTTGTCTAGCGTTGCACGTTCCCGATCATAAAACCTGTACATAATTCAGAAGCCTTTGTTAAAACGCAAGAGCTGTTGAGAAAGTGGCACTCTGTACAGTCCGCACTTCTTTCTAAACATTATTTGAGAAGATGCTGCTATCTATTATCAGGCCCTCCTAATGCAAAAAATGCGTAGAAAGCACATAATCTGGACCCTTAATGGAAAGCGAGCGCCCTGCGGTCCTTCCTCACAAATGATATCCTACCTTGAAATGAAACACTAAGTCGTTGTAAATATAACTGAGCATATGATGATAGCTTCAAGAACACACAATTATAGTACTGTTTTCGCTCATATGTCTTTTTCTTTACACGAACACAGACATACAGGAAAATACCCACGCCAAAACCATTTAATGGTCGCAGAACGTGCATATATGTAGAGAAATTAGGCTTAGTGCATATACCCCACTCTACTGCAGCAAAGGATGTACCAGCGACGTTGCAAAAGTATCCGTGATCTCCCTACAGTACAGCGAAGGGGAATCACAGCCAAAGCTAGGGAAGAAGAGTAGCAAGAGTGGGCTCTCTCGTGCCGCGCGCTGCCTTTGTCGTCTTCGAATGGCGAGCACGCAGATGTACAAAATAAACACTTCTTTTTTATCTCACTCTGCCAGCGATGTGTTTCAAGAATAAGCTATACAAGTTCAGTTCAGAATACATAAAAATTGCTGCAAATCGAAATGAGTGATACTTTAAATAGACGAGTAACACTTTCTGTCGAGCTAGTTGGATAATGATATTTGAAAAACAGCTGTGCGCTTAACAGACGACGACAGAGGAAGAACATACACGACACACAAAGTGCAGCCTCTAACTTTGGTAATTGGAAGTTGTGCCTTGTGTGCCATGATAGTTCTTCCCCGGTAGTCATCTGTTAAGCGCACAGCTGATTTTCCAAATGCACCCCTGCGTCCTAAATATATAATTTCAATAACTGTACCACAAATTCTGAACTGCTTGCCATTTTCACGCAGTAATGTGCAGCGACTCGATGTGGAAGTGAGGAAGCCGCTTTTGATTAACACATGGGCAGTAATGCGCAACATTTTTCCGATTGCAACACTTCCTCGCTATTAGGCGATTGGCGCACACGTTTTTTACAAGCTGATAATGGTGCAGGTCAAATTCTTGGGTGCAAAGAGATGGCAGCAGGAGAGGCTACAGCGGAGACGTCAGCAAATAAAAAGCCGCAAAGCAGTATCCCGCGCAAGAAGTAACTCTAGACCAATTAGCATTAGTAATGAGTTCTTTTTTATGGATAGCGTTATTTATTGCCTCTGGGCATAAAGGGATTTGGGAAGAAAAGAGAAAGTTGTTTGTATTTTGGTACGTTAAAAGCGGTTTTAAGACTGCGAGTTTCCTGGCCAGAACTACAAGAGTGGAAACGAAGAGCGATAGGGTGGTGATCAGTGATTTTAATGCGCACGATGGCTGCATCAGGAGGTGGCAATATATTTGTTAGAACGTGATCGATCAGTGTACCTGGATCTATATCCGTGCATCGAGTTGGGAGAGTAATTAGTAATTATAGTCCAAAACCAAGGAAGCAATTGATGTAGTCATTGAAGTGCGGTGAGCTTTCGTCGAGAAGATATATGTTAATGTTACCCATAATGACCATGTATTTGTTCTCTTGTGAAAGTACTTGTAATGGGTCACTGAGTTCAGAGCAAACATTAAAAACAGTAAAGCTAGGGGACCTGTAAATACTGCCAAACACAATTTTTTTTCCATTAGTTCCAAAGCATGGATAATCCAATTCCACCCACACAGATACAACAACTTGAACATTTAAATTTAAGTCTAATCGTAGTCTGTATTTAATGAGCGATGATACAAATATGGCAGAGCCACCGTGATTAAATGAACTACGGTGACAGTATTCTGCAGAATGTGAAAAAAAGGAATAAAGATTGTTATCGTGAGCATTCAACCACGTTTCAGAAATGCAAATGAGGTAAAAAGGATGGAAGGGAGTCGAAATCAATGAATGGAATTCGCCAAAATGTTTGCGAAGGCTGCGAGCGTTTAAATGATATACGCAGTGGGATTTGTTAGATGGTAAGTGGTGAAATTTGTGAGGTTCGATGTACGCCATTGTAGAAGGGTGAAATTAAGATTCA
The DNA here is from genome assembly GCF_052857255.1 of Amblyomma americanum. Taxonomy (NCBI): domain Eukaryota; kingdom Metazoa; phylum Arthropoda; class Arachnida; order Ixodida; family Ixodidae; genus Amblyomma; species Amblyomma americanum. Next base: position 94,836,702 of record NC_135499.1, on the reverse strand, counting down.
GCAAAAAAGAAATGCTGAGGTCACCTTCATTTCGGATTCGGAAGACATGGCTGGTCGACGTTTCTCGAGCCATTATGTGACAGTCCTTTGTCCAAAGGAATTCCCCTTTTTTCATTCTTCAGTTTCAGTGCTTTTGCTATCGGGGGTATTTTGCTATCGGGGGTGAGATGGTAGTTGACGTACACGGGCTTTGGGTCTGGGCCGGAGAAGCCAATGATTTTAGTCGACAGCCGTGCCTTACGAGACTTCATTGTGAATTCTGCTTTCTTTTCACGTGAACACAATCGAACAATGATGCTTTTGGGGCCAGTTTCCTTTTTAGACGATGCTGAAGAGACGCGGTGAACAGTGTCAATGTCATCTTTAGATACAGCACGTTCAATTTCGGCACCAATGGTTTCAAAGATTTGAAGCAGTGTTCACCTATCGTGCGGAGAACACCCTTCAAGTCAACGTTGTTTTTTCGGTAGTACTGCTCTAGCTACGCTAGTCAAGCCTCAAGGTCTTTGTTGCGAGCTGCCAATGCTTTATTGCACGCTACCAGTTCTAACATTTCTTTCTTCAAGTCCTCAACTGTTTCGTTTAAAAAGCTCGAGCTTTGACGAAACTCTTCCGCTTCATTCTTCAATGAATTGATAACCGTTCATGGTTCGGCGTCCAATTTTAGCTTGACACTCACCACAACTTCGTTGATAACATCAATTAGCCTCTCACAAAAACATCATAAAGGGTATTCAACGGCTTTGCAAGTTTAGCGTTGGTTGGCATTTTTATATGCATACCAGATCGCACAACCTGGGCAGCGGCAGCAGCAACGGCAGAAGGAAACGCAATCACTTAGGAACACTGAAAACAAGTGAAAATCCCAGCCTGTGAATGTGAAAGGAAGTTGAGAGTGTTGTCCTTCGCTGTCGAATCCGCTGCAGCCGTGGTCGATGTCACGGGCGTTTATCCCGAAGTGCTGGTCCGTCTGGATGCGCAGTGGTAACCGAATTATCTTCGTTGCAGCGATCGCAGTAGCGGCCGCGCCGCAAGACACGTGGCCTTCAGGGGCCCGCAAAATGTTTGATTGCCGCTCTCCGAAGACACGGGAACCTGTGGCCGTGGAAAGAAGTTCAGAGCGCTGTCCTTCGCTGCCGAAACCACTGCCGCTAAAGCATATAATCCTATAGCAGAAAAAATGCTCTAAAAGCATAGGAAAGAACATGCCATTACCACATCTTATCGCTAAAAAGTGTGTTTCTAATAAAGATATCTAGATACCTATTCTATCAAGTCAGGGGAAGCGATATGCCCCACAGTCGAGTGCAAACTCTACTATGTATCCCAAAGAGAATTTTCTTCGAACTGCACGCTATATGTTTTTTTTTTCATTGACCACGATAGTGCTGTGGTCACTGGCATGCGCAACGTTCCAAATAGATTTCATCACTCCTGCAAGAGATCGGCTAATTGCGCGCGGATGTGGTAAACTCGCTTTAAGATTCTTTTCACGGTGCGCTCGTGTGCCGACAACATAATTTAAGTTAAAGAATGCTAGCGGAGACTCTTTTTGCCAGCGAGCATGATTTGAGATCTGAAAGATAGACAAAGTGTAAAGCAAGTTCGCGCTTAACATGGCAGAATTCTAGCGGGGAATTCACTATGCACAGGTGTACATACGTACTTTGGCCGTGCGGGAATTCTTTTTATATGTGGGAAGAAAGTGGACGACAATATAAAGTTCCTCTGCGATGTCCTAGTGGTAGCGCCGTCCTCTTACGGCTAGCTATAGGGTGAGGCCTAATGGCGATGCCTTCTACCTGGAATGACGCGGGCTCCACAAGTACGTGATAGTTCCTATGCAACAATTGTAGCTCTTCTGACAGGACAAGCATTTGCTCTGGATAAAAAAATTTGTGCTTATCTCGGCCATTTCTCTCTTCTTGCATGCATAGTATTTAGTGAACGAAGTCATTGAAACTGTGAAACGAGCGCTGCAACCCTGCGACAATATCCGACCTACAAAATAAGTAATGCAGGGAAGGACTCCTACATGATTACGTATGAGGCTCACATCAGCCTGCCAGGTTTGAAACTCCTAGTTAATGCTTTCCAATTTCAAAACATAAACATCTGTCATATGAGTTTCTGCGCAATAGAAGTAAATGAAAACGAACGATCAGAAAAGAGCACTAATGAACAACACAGTGAACATGATACTACAGTGAACATGACAGCGTGCTGTCGCGCACCTTTGGTCGGTTTCGTATTACTCTGCATTCGCCTCCCTTGCGACCAAGCCAGATTATCGAAAGAGTGACACGTTTCGAAAGAACAAACAGAGCTCCTCTTTTATTTAGTTGTTTACTTTGTTCTGTTTGGAAAATTTTCAATTTTGACTCTTTCTTAATAATAAATTTTACTTGATTTACATGTAAACTGAGGATGAAAACAGTTGGACGGCTGGGATGGAACTTCAAAAAGTGAAGGAAAAGTGCAGTAACTGTATCAGTTGTCGTCAACACAAATCACACTGTGAAGGAAGAAAAACATTTTGAAAAGCGAATGTCACTATATTGGAGATCAGCGGATTATTTCGGCGATCTGTGATGGTAGATATGTGCTGTTGTGTCCATGGGGAATGACGTGGACTGGCGTCGCACTTGTTGCGTTGCTGAGGTGCGTTTCAAATTTCAGCCGAAGGATTTCGAAATGCCAATTCGTTTTGAACGCAGCAAGAAAACGCGCTTATGTGATGTTTTATTCCTCATGTTAACGTGTACATTAGATTTTGCCCAACCATATGCATCCGCAAATGTCAGAGTGCCCCCTCGAAAGCGTGCAGACATTTAAAGTACGGAACCTCAGGGACAAATAACACTACACTCAAGAACAGACACAGTAACCTTATGCACCTAGATACATGCTATCGCTCTTTTTGCGCTCACGTAGCTCCCAGTGTGAGGGGTTCTAGCGGCCTTAGTTTTCGGCAGCTGGCAATTTTAAGACATTGTTTACACTGTTTCAGTCGCGAACGAACAAGTTCCATTTTCGGAAACATTTACGAGCCAGCATATGTACAAAAATTTGAGAAATTTCATTTTGAAGAGTGCACTCAAGATGCCTGTTGGTCAACATTCTTCTTTATAGTAGCTTTTTAGTGTGCAGAAAAATAAATTCAATTTTCAACCAAAACCGCTGCTGAAGCTTTCACAACCACGTCGCTGCGACTGAATGCGCCGTCGTTCTTCGGCTTCCGAGCATCAAACTCAATTACTCTTTTTTCAACAAAATTCTGGCAAATTATGTGAGCTTCGTTGTTTCCTACTTTTTTTATTGGTGTTGTTCTTGTTTCCACCTGGTACGTTGTACGCGGGAAGCCGTCAGTCACCACTCCCGTCCCTTTCAACATGCTTTTCGGAAGCTTCGAGGAAACATCGTAGATGTTTTTCTGATATCGCTGGAGACACGGATGGTCTTCATCAAAGAAGCGTTCCGTTCACTTCTGCGCAGGAAAATATCCACGCTGGGGCGGGACGTTGGCTACGAAGAAAGTGCATACATGTGAAATGTGAGAGATGTACGTAAACGAAATGCGAAAACTCAGGTTTAATATTACTTAAATGTAGGAAAAGGAAGCAAAGGTTACAGAAACAAGTGTGCGGTTAAGCGTGACATATTTTACTGCCGGGGAATTTCATTTTATGGACCTCAGGTTAGGTTAACACAAAAAGAAAATTACCCAGGAGGCAGTAATCTTCCATTAAATGGAGCCAAGGATTGGAAAGCCAGGTTTTGATGGTTTGGTGATTCGGCATCTTGCTGATAAGCCAGGTTTTGCTCATTATATTTTGCCGCACTCTGTGGGTTGGATAATGAAGCTCGTTGGTTGCATGTATGCATGCATGCTTGCAGGTTGGGAATTTCTATTCCCGCCTGACGTGGCCTCTGAACGCGGCCTTCGAAATCAGTGCATATGAGTCATAAATGTATTCCCAGAGCCTGCCTGCGACAAAATCAGATTGTGTCCTGCAAGCTTGCTGCAAATTCGGCAACAGATGTTAATGCGTGGTGGCCTCGTGTAAGTATGCTTTTGTTTTTGTGTACCAATTAAGGCTCCTTACCCGTCATGGTCACATACTTATTAACACAGCGAATGTGCCACTAGCCATAGATCACTCCCTTTTCGGTTTAATGTGCGTGCCTTTGCATTGTTTGGCTGTGTAGTTAATGTAACCTCTGCTGTCTGTTTGCACGTATTTATGTGCATGAGCACTTTGATTTTCTTTCTTGTAACTTCGATATCATTCGTTCCTTTACAATACGAGCACCTCTGTTCATGACTACAAGGTGGTGTGCATTTTAGACCTTAAGGCAATTCCCGTGGAGCTTTGCCGCGATCTCCATATTACATAAACTGACCATGCGACCTTTCTTCAAGGTTACAAGCCGGTGTATGTTTGAGATTCTTGTGTACCCGTCTGCGGATTAGAAAAGCTTGGTGTTCACTGTTATAGATACTGGGCAGCGCTGCCTTAAGGGCTTCTTTTTAGGACATATCTTGCGTAACCTAGCGATGTGAAGACTACGGCAATATTACGGGTGTTTTCGCGCATTATAACCAAGATTTTATAATTTCATTTGTTGCATCATTTTTTTTGTTTAAGAAGCAAGCAAGACTCTCACAACTAAGCAGACGGAACGAGCGCTGAATACAAGGCAAATATTTATTCCAACAGAACACGCAGATTACTCCTATAACCAGGTGCGCATGTTCGCAGATGAGAAACAAACACCTAACTTTATTCAGGCTCGTGAAGATAGCATATTTCACGAACACGTACAAAAATAAATGGGCTGCTTATGTACGTACCACGATTCTTGTGGATCGGGTGTGCTTATTGCAAATATCTTCTTAAACAATTATTGGGCTTGTACAAAACCGCAGCCTGTTTAAACAGGGGTGTGAAGGGAGTTTATGATGGCATTTTTTATGATGCAGGGCCAATTTCGAATTAGGGCACCTCGTTTGTTGTTCTTCATGACCGTGAAATGTCAGACCTTCGGGAGCTTTGATGAATATGAGTGGTTTGCTTCTCTGCGAACCTGCGCCCTTTGTTGCAGGAAAATTCAGTACTGAAGTGTACTGCTCGAATAAAGCCCTCCATTGAGGTTCAGCAAAACGCAAAGCTGACTTAGTTGGTACTGGTTCTGCATGGTTTGATCGCAAACAGAGGAAGACCGAGAAAGAACTAACGCGTGTATCGTCTTTCTTTCTCAGTCTTCTGTTTGCGCACGAACCATGCAGAGTGAGAGTCAACGCTCTTCTCGCCTACTCGTTTGTCCGTGCCTTTCGCGCGGTTTCTACCGGTTGGCGCTGCAACTAGCACAAATTTCCGTTTTACTGCATTCATCGAGGCTATATTACTAGTTTAGTGCTATAGCCGTTTTTTTATTTTATTTCTAAACAGTCAGGCCCAAATGCCTTGTGTTCACTCCAAAATGGAACAAATTGCCTTCATCTAATGGCGAATCAGGAAAGTAATGTTGCTCTTAGACAATAAGCAGTGAGTTGTTATTAGGCGACAGGTATAATTAGCGCAATCTTTTTTTCCTAGAAGTGCTCTAGACGAACAAAACAGGGGAGATTACAAAAGGACGAAAAAGACCAAAAAGACACACCGGACATTTCTGCCGCGTTTCGTAAAAGCGTTCGTTACATCTTGAATAGGTAATATGAAGACGATGAATGGAAAAAGGTGACGATGACTCTCAGCATAGGATGCGTTATCTACTACTGTAATTGAAATACACATGGTTTTTAGAATACTTCTTGAAAGGTTTCCATGAGCGAAAAAAAGAACGTGCATGTGATCTCTCGCCTGGCAGAAAGCACCGCCTGTGTCTTGGCCACTCCCTCGTAGTGGGTATGTTCCAGCAACGTCTGAGGCCTTCCATCCTTCCTTCCTTCCTTCCTTCCTTCCTTCCTTCCTTCCTTCCTTCCTTCCTTCCTTCCTTCCTTCCTTCCTTCCTTCCTTCCTTCCTTCCTTCCTTCCTTCCTTCCTTCCTTCCTTCCTTCCTTCCTTCCTTCCTTCCTTCCTTCCTTCCTTCCTTCCTTCCTTCCTTCCTTCCTTCCTTCCTTCCTTCCTTCCTTCCTTCCTTCCTTCCTTCCTTCCTTCCTTCCTTCCTTCCTTCCTTCCTTCCTTCCTTCCTTCCTTCCTTCCTTCCTTCCTTCCTTCCTTCCTTCCTTCCTTCCTTCCTTCCTTCCTTCCTTCCTTCCTTCCTTCCTTCCTTCCTTCCTTCCTTCCTTCCTTCCTTCCTTCCTTCCTTCCTTCCTTCCTTCCTTCCTTCCTTCCTTCCTTCCTTCCTTCCTTCCTTCCTTCCTTCCTTCCTTCCTTCCTTCCTTCCTTCCTTCCTTCCTTCCTTCCTTCCTTCCTTCCACATCAACACGTGCGAATTGCCTGTCTTCGCATTGAACACAATTTCCTTCTATGGCCTCTTCGTCCGCGGAGACGAAAGATGAAAAAAAAAATGCGGAGGAGGGGGAAAAGAACAGGCACCCGGCATTGTCTAGCCCCGGCCCCAAAGGGCGGCCCGAAGGCCGAGGGCACAAAAGCGGGTAATCCCATAGGGCTGTCGGGAGCCGTGAATGGAATGCCAGAACAGAAGGCATACCGTGATCTCCCTGCATAAAGCTTCTTCGGGCATGCTCGTCGCCGGCGAGAGGACATGTGCAGAGGAGCGCGAATGGAGACGCAGTCAACGCCCCTGCGTGACCATCCAAATCACCTCTGCGGCCGACGTGTCTTTGCTGTTCCGCGGCAGGCCGAGCGACGTGATTGTGCGTGTATTTGTGCTGGCGTAGATTTTTGTGTGCCCGAGATATAAAATGTTCAGGGAAAGAAAAAAAAGGGTTTTACAACGAGAAAAGACACGAAATCAGAGCCTAGCGCGCAAATAAGGAACACGGAGGAGCGATCTGAATAGTAGTGGAGATTTTGCCTTTGATATTACAGCAGAAGTAGGTTACATTTACGGCGCTGATTTACTTGCTGAAAGAGCCCTCACTGATTCGCGTTCATTTCAATTCTGCTTTGATAAGAGGAGCTTAATTAAGAAAGAGCTATTGCTACACCACTATTCATGCCTGATTCGGCATTGCGTTGAGAAAGTTCTGCATGAGAAGAATCGTCATATATTGAAACACGTTGCAAGGGACCCAGAGATGGGATGAAGAACCGCAACGTGCCATCTATTTCCCGTTGGCATGTGATTTTATATTTCCCAATTTGTAATTCTTTATCCTTCGTATAAAACTGATTACACCACTAATTATCCATTAAAGCTCTCCAAAATAAATAAATGAAAAGAAAAACACATAACCTTTATTTCCATTTGTTTCAGGCATTCATGGCTACCTTCATACGTAAAGCATTCTTTGGGTAGCATATTGCTTAATAATAATAATAATAATAATAATAATAATAATAATAATAATAATAATAATAATAATAATAATAATAATAATAATAATAATAATAATAATAATAATAATAATATTAATAATAATAATAATAATAATAATTGATTTTGGAGGGATAGGAAATGATGCAGTGCCTGTCTCATATATCGTTGGACACCTGAACCGCGCCGTAAGGGAAGGGTAAAGGAGGGAGTGAAAGAAGAAAGAACTGCTTACTTCGCAAATGGTGTTTTCTCTCCGACATCCCTGGTCATAACACTAGCACCTGAGCAAACGTATTCTCATTATTCTTCTAGCGACTAAATGGAAATACTCTTTTTGCTACGCTGCTATATTCATTGTCGTCAGTGTATTGCCAAAACACATGTTTCAAGGTAAAATTCAGGACACACGCAGCGAATAAAAAGCGCCGCAATGCCGATGCATATCCAGCGAAAAGCAGAGTAGGTGCTTTGTCTTTAACCTACCGCCTGAGCGCAGCATACAAGTCAGGTCGTAGAGACAGAAAAGTTTACAAGAAATTATCACAAGAAATTTTCATATAAATGAATAATATAGTGAATAGGTGGTGATCATAACTATTTTGTACTCAGGTAATGTTCTGTGCATTATATTTGAGGAAGTTTTGTCCTCTATATTACAGCGCACTGTTATCATTTTAGCTTGGCAAGCTGTCCAATGCTCATAAGAATGGACATGGGCTGATGTCACTCCCTTTCAATCATTTGATTGCGGCAGTATACTAAGGGCCCTCAAAATGAGTAGACGACAAACAGAGACAACGTTTATTTTAAGGCTACATGCGCACGTCAGAGAAGAGTGGCCATGCGGGAAGGACAGCGAATAGTGCGTGGGAAGGAATATGCAGACCACGACTCCCCACAGTCAGCATTCTTAATGTGCTGACACACAGACTCAAAGATAGGGAAGCTAATTTTCTTCTAATTCAGATCATCTAATGCACCCCTAAGAAACCTGATTTGCAGTCTATTCTCGCTTATTTATGCCTCAATAGTGCGGGTCGAAAAAAGTGAGGTGGCTGCACCTTGACTTTGCCGTATTTAAGATGGCATGGAATGTACCAGAAAATACTGACGTGTCACGCCAAGAAATACGCAGAAAAATAGAAACGAACATTGATAGCCATAACTGTACGGTCTCCTGTAATGTGGCATTGGTCCAAAACGATAGCAATGATATGCATTTTTTCCGTATGCTTCCTAGACGAATGCAGCCAATCTCTTGCTAAGCACGAATAACGCCCTGACCAGAGGCATCTTTAATCATCCATGATGGTTAAGAACTAGGAGTGTGCGAATATTCTAAATTTCGAATACTAATCGAATATGTTTGATATTCGGTTTGGTTTGGCTTGGTTTATGTGGGTTTAACGTCACAAAGCGACTCCGGCTATGAGAGACGCCGTAGTGAAGGGCTTCGGAAATTTCGACCATCTGGGGTTCTTCAACGTTCACTGACATCGCACAGTACGCGGGCCTCTAGAATTTCGCCTCCATTGAAATCTGATCGATTTGTATTCGTTTTCGAGAAATGGATATTCGAGAATTTCCGAATATTCGAAAAGTCCTGAATACTCGCAAGCAATCGTAAACTGCGCAGACACTCATAAATTCAACCGTGGCAAAACCACAATATCTGGGCTAATTAGCCGATGATCGAGTTGAAATTCTAGGAAAACAAAACAGAGATCGTATTCCCTTCCGTCTCCATCGTTTATCACGCGGACTGATCGCATTCCGACGCCGCTGAACATGACCTCGTAGAATTTCCGCAAGTGGGCTTTTCCACATATCACACGTGCTGCGATCAAGATGGCCGACGGCCCGCATCGAACAATCGCAACGCGAAATCGCGTTTTTTTTTTAAATTGTTGCCTAATACCCTACAAATTTATGCTCGCATCCGAAGAATTCGTCCTGTCTCCTTTATAACTCTTCGAGCATGACTTCCGCCATCCCGTTTAAGTAATCTGCGCTATGCGGGAAAGACTACTTGCGGAATTTCGGGGAGCCTCCTGAAGGGGCGCGTCGAGTTGTTGCAATAGGGCAAGTGATACCGTAAAAATCTCGCCTATTGTATGGTGCATTGTAGCCGGCGCACCTCTTTAGTGGGCGTAACGGCAGTCGTGACAACGATCGGAAGGCACCTGTCCCTAGGTCAAACAAGCAGCCTGGGCGCGTAGTTTCGGTTTCTGAGCTTCGCCGTTGCCCCGCGCCAACTGTAACTGTCCGCCCGCACATTTGCCGGTAGCCCAATCCCAGCTCAGCGAAGCTTTCGGACGTCGACTGGCGCGTTGCAGGTTATTTCTTTTTCCTTTTTAGAAATCGCCTCGCCGGTCCGACGCCAGTGTGTGTTCCCCGGCCCTCTGCATTCATTCTGTGCTGTTCTTCCGGCACACTAAAATGGGCGGATCGTCACGGGCTTACAGGTGTTAGCGTCATGAAGCGGCCTCATAAGGCCTTACTGCATCTTCGCATTTTCAGCAGGTTGTTTTTTATTTTGGAGCGGCACGGCTAATTTTATAAACCGGGGCCTTCGGATGAACCGGGCATTTCTTACGGTCCCTTGAACTCTACTTTAATGAGGTTTTACTAGTCATCATGTTATTTTTGTTGCCAGTCTTGTCATTTTATGGATTTTGTTTGGCATGACCTCATTATAGTTTGGATACTGTTATGTTCTATAATCAAATAGTATACATTTCCGTGCATATCTAGTTTTTTATATTGTACTAAGGCAGTCTGGTTTTGTCTATTTTAGTTGCAAAGACCATACACTATTTTGAAAAAAATAAGGGCAACAATATTTGCTTACTTATCATTTTCTGACATCTTTTCTTGTACTGAGCAGGTATTCTATTTGATATTCGAAGCCATTTTTTTCATATTCGTATTCGATTCGTATTTGAAAATTTCAATATTCGCACACTTCTATGTAACATGTTATAGGCTGAGGCATCGGTGGAATAGGAAGCGAAGTGCCCCACGTTTACCTCGTTTAGGCAACACCATGTTGATGCGCAAGCTTATAGTGCCCGGAACTTTATTCTGAGAGCGGATTACTGCACCCGTCTGTTTCACTATAACAAAAAAGTATTAAACGCGTGAGCCTTGAGGGACATATTGTTATTCGCATCTCTTTGTCGTCATTTCTCAAACCAAACAAACCAGATTCGGGCAGAGCGAGCTACTTTGAGTTATAAATTTCACCGCAGCTACCGCAAGCCTAACACGGAAGAGGTGGCGGGAACACCTCATTGTAAGGACATCAGTCATATAAGGCGGACCTACGAGTGCCCGGGAAAATGCGGCTGAGACGACACTCAGCCTCTGTCTCGAGCAAGGACTGCATTAGTTTTTCTTCATAACTCAACCAGTTCTGACAGCCAGCGCATAACGAACGCGCCACCGACACCGCTCCTCGCAAGGCCAAGCGGTCTTGCACACCTGCGTCCACTCAACCATTTCGGCATGAATGGAGGCAGCCTCTAAAAAATGAGTTCGCTAAAAGTTGGAGGTCGCACCAATACCGTTTTCAACGAAGAGTCTACTAAAGCGCTGACCACCCACTCGAGCTTCAGATGTACAAGCGGTCCAAAGTTTGTGAGAAGTTCTTGGACTTGTGTATTTACGGGTTTGCCGAGTGGTGTGTGAATGAGAACTATGAGGCATCGTGGGACCACTCGTTGTCCTGTTATCCACGAAAACTGTGTGTGCTCGGCGGAAGCATTCATCTTGTAGCGCTAAATTCCGCCTTCTTCAGCAGTTCTCACCTTTTTACCAACGTATGTTAGAGTAAACAGAACGATAGCCAAAAAATCATTCACTTATGCCGACAGGACGCCTTTCTTCCAAGAAACAATGTCGCTTAACTCCATCTCGAATCTTAATTAGAAGATACAAAAAACATCCAGGTGTGAAATTGGGAGCTATGAAAGGAATTTATGCTTAATCTTATAGGTTGTCCAAAGAAAAAAAATAACAAAAGCACATATGAAAGAGGACAGGGGCTCGGCTTCTTATATCTTCTCTGCAACTGGCAAACACCATAAAAAATTCAGTACAAAGAACGGGGCACCAGAATGAAAGGACTGCACATTAAGCAGGCAGTTCTTTAGTGCATACAGTCCCATGTTGGCTTAGATAGTGTCAATACGACAAATATTCGCCTAAAAGGGCAATCATTTCCCCAGAACGGATCCGTTCTGCTTTAGTGGGCGGAAAAGGGAGAGCGCATGCCATGATTCGAACGATCTGCTGGTTTAGAGAAGTTTTATGGAGCTTAGCCTTGAGATTAGAGAACACCAGGCAGCTTCACTGTCAACATCAGTCAGAGAAGCTGGGATAATTTTTTCCAAATATGGGTAGCAATACCACGCTGTACTGATCAAGCCGTCGCACTTTCAAAGCCAGCATACATTCATATGGCTATCTATTCAGCGTGCAATGAGTACCAAAGGATCGAGAGAATGCTCCAAATTGGCAGTGAGAAATAACATGATGATGAGTACTGAGGTCATGAAAACAGGCCCTCCATATCCGGTATTAAGCAACACGGTGCCCTCTAATGCATTCGAAAGTCCGTGCACTGCCGGCTCTTCAGTCGTATCCCAATCTTACACATAAAACACCTGTTCCAAGGTTCTCCACAATAATGGCACACCGCTGGTGATCGCAAGTTTCGTTTTTTTGTATAGTTCATGAGACTGCCGGTGCCAAGCAGAAGGATGTATTTTGGAAAGGGCTGTCTGTGATTTCTGTTCAGGGCCTTTTCGTATTGAAATGCTTTCACATTAAACTTTCATGTCATAGTTGTCTAGCAAAACTTGAGGCGTATTTTTCCTTTCTAACACCACCTGACGACTCACATTGCCACGGCATCTTGTAGAACTGAACAAACTCGGACCCCTCAGTGTTGCCTTGTATATTTGATGTGAATTTTCTCCAATATTTTTTATTAAAGATTGCTCGACGACCACCACACAGACTGCGGCTGTGGTATGGTACATCTGTGTGACGCCTGATTTTTGCATCCTTGTGTAGCGTACCCTCTGTGTAAGAGTGTGCGCTCATATTTAGAATTTGTTATTTTTCTACTCGGGGAGGTGGAGTTCTTTTTTGTTAACATGGTTCATAATGTTATGCTGGCTACATACACAGTCTACGTACACTGAGGGAAAAACGTTGTTGTCGGCGCGGCATGTTTTATTCTACTCAATGCAATCTAATTTTACACCATTCACAGATACATACCAGAAGACATTGTGTGCTTTTCAATCCCTAATCATGTTTTATTTCTTCATTTGTACGTAACAGCAATTACAATGCTGCAATTGTAATGTTTTCTGTTCAGTTGCGCAATACACATCATTGATCTTTGCGGTAGATATGTTTAGTAAGATCCAAAGGAGAGGTTTCTGCCCGGATGCTACAAATATCTGCCATGCACTTATGCTGAGCAAAAGCCAAGGCATTTGGGCACGTGACTCGCAATGAGGAAACATCTTTATTGCGAATGTTGAGTGAGAAAATTCCGCTCTAATCCGAAAAAAGGAAACAAACGTTTTTGGGAAATTCAGGAACAGTGCTCAGCCATATATGCGTCGAATGTTCCGTACTCTAAAACTCAGCAGAATGGCGCGTGCTCAGGGTTGAAGTGAGAAATGTTTTATCAAACTTAGAAAGGAGTGCAATACCACACCATGCAGTACTTCATATTATTATAATATCAACAATATTTTCAAACTGGCCTGTTCCGGAACACGTGTTTAATTGCCTACATCTCTATTCTTTCTCGCAGGTATTTGTTTTCTTGTACGTGATTATGTATTTTTGTAACCCACATCCCAATGTCCTCAATGGGGCTGGCCGAGGGATGATGAAAACGAAGTAATATAGTGGAACACCCACAAATATGCAGTTGAGAGAACTGGCTGGACTGCCTTCATTTCTAGTGGCGTTTCAGGTTACCGATAGCTCGTTTGTATGAATGTAACGTCGACCTCGACTGTCTGTGTATTTAAGGGGAATGTTTCTGGTAAGGGAGTGCATCATTGAGATCTGCAAAAGCTATGTTATACCATAACTTGAAAAGCTTTCAAATATGCATGCTGCTTCAATAATTGCCATTCCAACCTTACTGAGCGGGGGAAAAAACAAAACCTACGAAAAGCAGCTTGAGGAACGAATATGTAAGCTTCTAGCGGCCTTGATGATAGCTGTTCAGTAGTTGCCATATTTAGCAATGGTATCACTACAGAGATCATCCTCCCAACTAATTTTACCTTCTAGCTTCACACGTGTCGATGTGCTCATCGGAATTACCACATGTCGTTTCGGCAGTCCCTAGCTCACGTAGTAAACACCGCGCACCCGTTCTAACCGCACATAAGCAAGCTTCGCTTAGCCGTCTACGGTGGTGCTCAATTTCTGTGACGCCGAAGATAGGCTGTTGTCGCCATTACCCTCTCTGCCAGACGGGCAGCGCTTCTCTGCTCGTCCAATATATCCGCCCTCTGCAATAGGCGTCGATAAATAGGCCATAAAGGTTTTAATTGTCTCTCCTGTTCTAGTCCGCTTGAGTACCCTTGAGCTTTGCTTTTCTTACACCCTACACTCGAAGCTCTAAGACATTACGATGGCGTCAGGCGTCTCGAAAACCACCCCGTCGGCAGGAACTGACGTTACCTAACATCAATGGGCGGATGTATTCTCTCATTCGTTTCTTTTCCTCATGAGACCGAAATGACTGAAAGCTCTGCGGTGTAGCGCTTGGATCTCGCAAGTTTGATCTTCCTATGGTTGCACTAGAGACCAAAACAATCCACAGACCATCGGCGTCAAAACAGTCGAATGTATTTGATTGCTTTAGGCTTAGTTGCATGTGCGATTCCTAATCGCAAAGAAATAATCAGAATGTTAAGTGAGAAGCGAGTCTGTACACATACACTTAATATACGGCAGCATGCCACGGCATCTCACAGGCCATGACGCCAAGACGATTCGGCATACATGCTGGGGCCGGAGTATGGCAGATGAGATCATAGGGCGATTGTGAAGCGCTGGTGCCGACGCGGCTTCTTGTGACCTTATGACATATTATTCCTTAGCAACTGAACACCGGCTTACCAGCTATGCGAATGCAGGCTCTGCCTAGAAGACAACAGAAACTAAGAATTACAGCCGCAGCATAGAAAACTACCGCTCCCTCAACGAAGTTGGGACCTGCCTGCCAATTTTGTATTGCGAGGTTTTAATCAACTTATGATTCTAAGCCGTTTTAATGCTTCTAGTTCCCAGTGCGGCACATTCCCTGCGAGCAGGGCAACCATTCGGTCGTTTCTAAGCGAATTTTTTTTTGTCTTTTATTCGGCCAAGAAATACACCTTTTACATGAAGCACATGCTTATTTTATAGGTAGTTTTTTTCGTCGCTAAAGGAAACACTCACGTTGCTCAACCTTGTACTTCCGGGGCTTGTATTTCCGATGGGTGACAAAATACACAAGCTGGATCACATATTACATCTCAACCGGTTACCATGCTTTAGAAAAGCATGCTTTGTGTCGACTGAGCACCAAATGACTTCTTGTAGTATTTTTATTGGTCATAACATCTGCACTTGAATGGCGCGAGTTTCAATAATGAAGCCACTGATGTCAATTCCTCCCATAAAAGCTCCTCTAAATGCTCTCCTGGTAACCAAGTGTAGCTCTCTCTACAAAATTCTTATGGAGATAAAACAGCGCAGCACTAATCATTGCAGCTCGGCGACACTCGCAGAGCCTCAGTGATGGAAAACGGAAGAGACCTGAACGGAGAATTTTCTTCTGCGCTAGCTCGCTTCGCCGAGTCGACGACCACCACCGAGCCAAGCGAATGTTGCTGTCATTACTGCGGTGAACATTAAATAGAAAACATGCAGATGGAGCGATCCACAGCGGGGGGATTCTGCGAAACAAAAGAGACAATAATCTTGTCGAGCTTACAATCTCTAATGGATAAATCGCGGTGTGGTGCAAAAACAACTAAAATTTTGCGGTTTAAAATTAATTTACACCCTTTGTTCTACACACATGCTTTAACGAGAATTCTTTTTATATTTTTCATGGGCGCTATCTTCAGATGATGAGATTTACCGCGTGAATTCGTGTTTGGGCTGAAATGTGCTAGCACACATTTCTAAAGAAATAATGTACAATGCGTGTCATTACTGCAGCAATCGTCCAGTGGCTGTATGTCCATTGTTTTGAAAGCAGTACGAACGAACGTCGCCCGTCTCTAGAGCCTGTGCCTTAAATCTTGAACGGAGGAGTCGTGGTAAAGCCTTTGAACTCTTCTTATCTGCTGCCGCTTTAGCTTCTGGCGCCTAGGTTATAAAACCGTCAGTGAACGTTCTTATAACTTGAGCTTTTCTGTGATAACCCGTGGATCAGCTCATTGGTGTTTTTGTAAACCACAAACCGCACAGTTAATTCTTTTTCATTAAAGGAACAATGAAACTCTGCCTTCAATCATACTTCTTCGCGATAATTGATTCCGTGTCTCTCTCTGGGTAGGTTGATACTTCTCCTACAGCTAAATACGCATTTACTACTTAAAGAACTGCATTTTAACAGCTGTCCACAACTAGAATTCAACTCATGTTGTATACGCCGAAAAAGACTTCGTGAACACAGCTTTGAAGTGAATGGAGGTTCAGCGTAGCCTCTAAGATGTGAACAAAAATTGTATCGGTGCAATGCAATTAACTTGCAAAATGAGCTGGTTATGGCGGCGCCTATTTTATTCATTGGCTTTCCTGGCATTTAACAGCTTTATTTAAAGCTAAAGCAGCCTCATTTTTATTAGAACGGAGTAATATATATGTACAGAGGCCAACTTTTTTTTTCTTTTTTCTTTTTTATTCGTACATACTGCTTCCCCGCAGGGGCTGTTGCAGGAGGGGGGATATACGATACATGGTTCACAGTTGCGTGCATATGTTTATTCATGCATGCATACATACATAAAAGTACATAAAATATACGATATAAAATGACCAAATCATAGGTGCTAATTTTGATCAATGGCAGCGAAAAATTGCTAACCTGAAAGTGAACGAAATTCTCCATGAAGTATATTCACTTTTCGATGATACGTGGAAAGAAGCTGAATTTATACGTATCAGTTCGCGCGTAAAGTCAAAAATATTTAAACTATGATAGCGCCTAGTTGATATTGGGGTAGAAAAATTAACATGGGTGCTCACTGCCATGAGGCGCGGAGAGTTAGATCATGTGGATATGTTTGAGGCACTCAAAGCATCGGCGTGTTGATAGTGGGGTTAGATGTAATGCTTCGAGTTTAGACGAGGCCGGAAATTGGCCGGATTTGTGGCAGTAGATAAAACGAATTGCCTTCTTCTGTACAGATTCAGTTTTCTCGCAGTAGAATTCTTGATACGGATTCCAAACAACCGAACTGTATCCGATTAACGGACCATAACTCTTCCTGAATATTAAGTCGAAAAAGGCAAATGAGCTACATCGCGTTTGCCTTCAGAGCATGTCCGAGCCCTTCAAAAGGACTTCTGTCCTTGCTTAGAAAGTTTGAAGCAAGTTTTGAGTTCTTTTCTTCTGTGCGGATGAACAGTAGTATGCAAAAAGATGTCTGCGCTCCGGCGGCCCCGAAGCGCTCATTTATATCGAGCTCCAAGACCAGCTAGGCGGCTAAAATTAATAAATGAAAGAGCAAAACAACAAAGCCATCTATGGACTAAACAAGAGACAAAAGACGTGAACAAAGCTGAACCTGTAATGAGATAACAAGTGGCTTCTCCCAGCACACTGCAAGCTTTCGGGCGGAATCTGCGAATGTAAGGCGATCCACGTAACGACAGCATCATACTTAGCCTGGCGTCCGATGGCAAAAAGGAGGGGGGAGGAGCGTGGCGATATAGAGGCTCACCACGCGAGGAAGCTGTACTGCACTTTTCACTGCGCTTAGGTGGGACGCGAAGCATGCGAGTATAGAGTCGCTCGCACCTAAAGTTTTTACATGACCAACAGCTGCGTATTTCGGGCGAAGAGGCGAAGGTCTCGGTTGCACATGGAAACGGTGCAGGATGCGACATGAAAGCTAGGGAGCAGAAGCAGCGAGCTCGTATGAGCTTGATGAGCAAAAAACGAACAGCAGAACAATACAGGCGATATTGGAAGATACATGGGGGCAGATCAGGAGAATGAAGTCAGGAGAGATCCCCCATTCAACTCTGACGCGCGTGCACACCCTGGTGCACCTACATGACTGCATGGCAAGGCCGGTCACGAATGGTGGCCCATGGTTTATGCGGAGAATCTCAACATTTCCGGCTTCGCTTAACGAAGACATATGCCGTCTCCTGGATGATGAGGAGGTCAGAAAAGTGGGAGATCTAGCGACTTTTTTCGGCTATCGCTAAAACACCGACACGTAAATTATTCCTCGGTAGTATCAGCGCAGAGGAGATGAGACAATAGGAGAGAAATGACAGCGCTCCGACTAGCCCAGATTTCCATTAGTATTAAAAATCTGCAAAAAATGAGCATGAATACATCCTAGATGAGACCCCATATTCAAAAAATATAAAGTTATGTCCAATAATGCTGTTATAAAATCAACTTCGACAACATAAAAACAAAGGCTGGTAGAGAAGAAAAGAGAAGAGAAGAGAAGGGTAGAGAAGAGCACGTCTATATTTTCTTCGTAAAACAACGCAAAGTTTGCGTTTGCTGCCCTTTGTTGCTCAACATTGTATTTCATCACCTTGAAGAATTGAGCTTGCAGTGATAAATTTCTACATCCCGCACACCCAAGAAGATAGACGAGGTGATTTTTTGTTCCTTTACACTGGTATTCTCAAATCTGTGACAGATACGCCGGTGAGGTCTGGCGACCTGCATTATGCAGCAAAGCGGATAATATGAACCTCATATAAATGAATAATTAAACGGTTAATGAATTAAACCACCAACCTGAAATAACTACGACCAGCATCGACGAAGGTCCAGAACTAAAAAACGTTTATTGCCAAGAGCATGGTGTTCTTATAGTGCGCCGATAGCGTGCCGTGCGCAGCTTATCAGCAGCACGGAATGACACGTCAGCGGCTCGCTAGGTGCTCACGCTATCACATCTCCTCCCCCCTTAGACAACACGAAGTCATTTCTTGAAGTCTGATGGTCTGAACCAATCCGGGGGCCGGCGCATACGCTGGCTACGGCGAGGAGGCACCACAGCGTCGTCGTTGGCTGGCAGCGAAGACTCTCGCGAATCACCTGAAGCGTCGAGTGGCACAGTCGAGTCGGCTGCCGGAGAAGGTGGCGAGGCGGGTGCATTGGTGCCGGCCGACGATGTCTCCTCGGGGCACGTGGTCTCAACTGTGGGCCCTGCCGACCCTGGCGACTCCCGAGGCTGCTCACTTGGTAGGAATGCCTGCTGCGATAGCGAGGCTGGTCGTGCAAAAGAAGGGCGGAGGTGATCGGCGTGCACAAATCGAACTTGATCCGTCACGCGCACGAGATCAGTCACTGGGCTCACAACTTGTACCACAGTGCCATCGTCCCAAGAGGTGTCCTCACTACGCACGCACTTCACAAACACCCTTTCCCCCACGGCGAAAGCACGTTCACAGCCCCTGTCTTTGTCTCTTTGCTGCTTAATGCATCGTTGCTTATCAGTCATGTCTTGCACAAAACTCGGTTTGAGGAACGACAATTTAACTCGCGGCTGTCGCCTCAGAAACAGCTCGGCTGGGGTGTTCCCAGTTAGAGAATGAGGGGTATTCCTGTACGACATCAAAAAACTGTCTAATCCTTCCTGCAAGGGTTGTTGCTTTCCGTGTTCAGCTAGGGACAACACGTTAGGGTCAACACTTGCTTTAAAAGCGCCTTCTTGGTTGTCTGGACTAGCCGCTCGGCTGCTCCGTTAGAGATTGCGTGATATGGTGGAGTCTTAGTATGTCTGATACTGTTACGAGACATGAATGCTGCGAACTCCTGCGACACAAACTGTGGGCCGTTATCACTGACAATCTCCTCTGGAAAACCATACGCTGCGAAGAGGCTGCGAAGCTTACTAATAGTCTGAGAGGTGGTAGTTGACGTCATAGGCCAAACTTCAACCCATTTAGAGTAGGCGTCCACCAAGACAAGAAAGTTGTGGTTACCTTGTTGCGCATAGTCAACATGTACTCTTTGCCAACACCTTGTTGGGTACGGCCACAGCTGGAGAGGTACAGGCTGAGCTGCCGGTAGTACGAGTTGACACACTCTGCACTTCCTTATGTACTCCTCAATAGCCTTGTCCATGTTGGGCCACCACACAAAACTTCTTGCTAACATTTTCATTCGACTAGAGCCAGGGTGGTCTTCATGAAGCAAGGACAGGACTGCGGGCCTCAGATTCTCAGGTATGACTACTCTCGTCCCCCATGTGAGACAACTTTGTTCGACGGAGAGTTCCAGGCGACGGACGTAATAAGGTTGCAATTCGTCCACGATATTTGCTGGCCAACCCGACCGAACATACTCGACTACTTTGCTGAGGGTGCCGTCTCATGCAGCCTCCTTTGACACATCCCGCGCTGTGAGCGGGGTGCATTCGAAAACAGACAGACATTCCGCAGTTTCTGCTTTAGCAGAACCACAAGTAGGTAATCTTGACAGAGCATCAGCCACCTCAATTTCAGTTCCCTTGCGGTATTTCAGAGTGAACTGGTAAGCAGACATAATTAAAGACCACCTTTGTAGTCTGGCAGCTGCTAATGCTGGCGTGGCTTTGTTGTGACCCAAAATTCCCAATAGTGGCTGATGGTTCGTGTACAAGTCAAATTTCCTGCCATACAAGAACTTGTGGAATTTCTGCAAACCAAAAATAAGAGCTAGAGCCTCTCTTTCACACTGCGCATAGTTCTTTTCTGCAGGTGTCAAGGTACGCGAAGCAAATGCAATTGGACGCTCTTGGCCGTTGGGAAACACATGAAAAATGACCGCTCCAACACCATACGCTGATGCATCACATTGCAACCCCAGCGGTTTGCGTGCATCGTAGTACGTGAGCGCTCGGCTGCTGATAAGGAGCTGTTTCGTGGCCTCAAACGCATCGCTACATTTCTTCGTCCAAACCCAACGCTCTCCCTTTCGAAGTAGCTTGTACAATGGCTCTGCTACAGACGCTAGGCTGTTTAAAAATTTGCCATAGTAGTTCAGTAGCCCTAGATAAGCT
The DNA here is from genome assembly GCF_052857255.1 of Amblyomma americanum. Taxonomy (NCBI): domain Eukaryota; kingdom Metazoa; phylum Arthropoda; class Arachnida; order Ixodida; family Ixodidae; genus Amblyomma; species Amblyomma americanum. The sequence goes on along the minus strand of NC_135499.1, from coordinate 94,815,973 downwards.
TTCAGCTCAGTGACATTCGCCGGCTCAGGAGCATGGGCGATTGCTTTCACTTTGCCTTCAGTGGGATGTATCCCCTCAGAGCTTATCTTGTGCCCGAGGTAACACACTGAGCTTAGAAAGAACTTGCATTTCTCTGCCTTGACAGTAATGTTGTATTCGTTCAATCGTTGCAAAACTAGCTCAAGTGTTTTTTCGCAGTCATCTATGTCCTGGCCAGCTACAATGACATCGTCAATGTAGCAACCTACATTCTTAATGCCCATCAAGACTTTATCCATTAAAGATTGGAACAAAGCCGGGGCACTCGCTATACCATAGGGAAGTCTGTTGTACCGATAGAGCCCCCGGTGCGTGTTTACTGTAACAATTGCTTTGGATTCCGGGCTTAGCATCACCTGCTGGTATGCTGATGATAAGTCAAGCACACAAAACACTTTTTCCTCACAAACGGCTGTGAACAAATCTTCCGGTAGGGGCAATGGATAGTGATCCGTTTTTAGGACCGGGTTGAGCGTGATTTTGAAGTCGCCACACAACCTTAGTTTGTCACCTTCCTTCTTTGGAACCACTACGAGGGGAGTTGCCCACTCACTCTGCGTTACTCGCTCGATTACACCCTTCTTTTCAAGGTCAGACAGTTCTTTTTCTACCGCTTCTCGCAACGCAAAGGGTACTGGCCGGGACTTACAAAACACAGGAGTGCACTTTGGCTGCAGAACCAATTTTGCCTCATAGTTCCTAATCGCTCCCAAGTGGAAGAAAATACAGTAGGGAACTTGGAATGCAACTTCAACACCCTGTCGTCAATGCTCAAGGCGAAAAGAGATTTCCAGTTAAGCCGCAACTTCTCAAGCCAGCTCCTGCCTAAAAGTATAGGCAGATTGCGCTCACCCTCACGCACAACAACAATAGGTAACACGGCGCACTGACCTTCATAGCGAGCAGTGACATTGCATTGACCGATCACATGCATTTTTTCACCTGTATAAGTTTCGAGCCCCAATTTCGTTGGCTCACACTTGACATGCGACAACTTAGCGGCGTACACGCTTTCCGGCACAACAGTCACAGCAGCACCGGTGTCAACCTGCATTGGCAGGTCGTGGCCTTCAACATTCACAGACACAACATCGCTCTTCTTAGAAGGCGTAGCGTCGCAACTGTATAACGTGGACTCCTCTTCCGATGACTCGGATACTAGATGCGCTTTTAGTTCTTCACGGCTTGCCTGGCACATATTTTGAAGATGACCCACTTTCAAGCACCGTCTGCACTTGTACCTCTTGTACCAACAGCTGTCTGAAGTATGCGCCTTGCCACAGCGGCTACACTTCTGTTTTTGACTTTTTCCTCGCGTTGAGTCTTTTGTCTTTCGGTCGCACCTCTCGTGCGTTCCCACCGCGTTGAGTGCCTCACTGCGACCTCTTTGTTGCAATAGCGCGGCCTGCTGTGTGGCCAACTCCCTATCCAGCGCAATTTTGCATGCGCCTTGAAATGTTAAGCCTTCCGTGGTGAACAGAGCTCTTTGAGTTTCCTCATTGCGAATGCCTGCTACCAGTCTGTCTCGCAAGGCATCCTGCAGAAAGTTTCCGAAATTGCACTTCCGAGCAAGGTGTTTTAACTCCAGAACGAAATCTTCTACGCTCTCTTGCTCCAATTGAACTCGGCGGTTAAACCTGCACCTTTCAGCAATGACTGAAGTTTGCGGGCTGTAGTGATTCTTCAGCAGAATCTTGATTTCAGCGAAAGTCTTTTCACCGGGAAGCGCTGGAACTACCAGGTTCTTGAGGACTTCATACGCCTCTGCGCCAAGTACTGTTAGAAAAACTGACAGTTTCTTTGCTTCCGAGACCTCATTGGCGCTGACGAAATGTTCAAACCGTTCCAAGTAAGAATCAATATTCTGGACCTTGGGGTCGTACTCATCGCTTCTGCCAAGACGCGACATCGCTTCGGTGCACAAACGTAACAACGTAAACGTAACAACGCTTCGGTGCAGTTACTTATCGTGTCGATGTCTTGCTTGGTGCGTAGGATCCGTTGTCAGCTGCTTGCCCCTGGCCGCCAGCCACTTGCAGTCCGCGTTAGTGGCTTCCGATGTGCGTCGTCCGATCTTGCCCAGACACGCTTGGCAGGCCAGTCCCGACGGATCCCATCCTCGTCGCCAGTGAAATAACTACGACCAGCATCGACGAAGGTCCAGAACTAAAATACGTTTATTGCCAAGAGCATGGTGTTCTTATAGTGCGCCGATAGCATGCCGTGCGCAGCTTATCAGCAGCACGGAATGACACGTCAGCGGCTCGCTAGGTGCTCACGCTATCACACAACCACTTTGTTATATTTCATTTTATAGGGAAGGTTATGATGAGCAATAAGTGGTCGTAAATACTGAACGTGAGCAGTGTTTTCAAGTTTTGTTAATCTATAATGGGGTTTAAGATACCAAACGAAAAAAAATACGCATTGGAAATTTCTTTTAATTGTCTTTCAAACACTCATGTTTATTAAATTGCACATCTAGCAGCTCTCAAGGAACAAGTACAGGCGCAGTTAGTGTATTTGATGAAGTAGAAGACGTTAACTTGTTTTTAGAGATGATACCAACCTCCACCACGCCATGTTATATTTAGGTATTGCAGGAAAACCTACTCAGTAAGCATTCAAGTGCGTATCTTTGACGTTCGTTATTCCGAACCAGATTTCTGATTAGGAAAACCTAAAGACAGAGCTCACCTTCGGTATTGACAGCAATCAATTTCGCCTTATAACATTGGGCTCTAAAGTAAAACAAAAAAACTTTATTGCTTTTTTCACGTTAATTTTTATAAATGAATATGAGGTACATAAATTACGCCTAGCTGTGAAATCAAGCTCAAAAGACAGGACTAACTTACTCTCCCAGATTATAGAATAAAATCTCTCAATTATAGACGCAATAACCCTGTATGCTGGGGGTATAGGAATAAGTAAGCTGGACACAACGAGCGCACGTGTGGGTTACATCTGAACGGTCGTCGAGTTGCAGTCAGAGCATGTTTCAATGGCGTAAACACGGCAGCCGCATGTATGGGCGCTGGTCTCCGCTTAAGGGCGCCGATCTATTTCCAGCACAGTAGCGCTGGCCCTCGATGGCGTGGAATCAATTTACATTCAAGTGCACACAATGCAGTGCAAATATAACTCTCATAGGAAAGCTATCAACAGCGAAAGTGGGTCTGTCCTGTGCGCAAGTGAAGTAAAGAAGCCAACTTTATTGGAATCTGACCCTTAAATACATGAACAGCTTGGGCCTCTATTCGACTGAAGACGTCTGAAATGATAGTTTGAAGGCTGAAACAAAACAAATTTCGGTGACAACTTATTCCAAAACACTATGACATTATTTAGATCCCAGCAACGGCAAATGTAGTGTGCATTTTTCTACAGTCCACAAAATTCTCCAATACTATGTTTGCAGACGTGTAAAGCAAACAAAAGAAAAATTGCCGCCAAAGTCGTTCTTGAAGAACCTAGACATAAAATACTATATTTGAAAGGAAGAACCCGCCATACGCCTTAGAAGCACAAAATCTAAAAACTCATCTTATGTCATAAATTTTTGAGCTTGCTATAGCAATAGCCCTGATTCGTAAAGAAGCATTACGTGACTGCGCCATCATTCTGTTATTCAGGACTTCACTCTAACTACATAAAGAAACGTGTTTTGATGATACTATCGAGGGTAGAGTGAAACGAGTGCCTAATACCAGCGATGGTAGAGAGAAGAGCAATCATTTCTCTGTTATTTATTTTAGCTTGAAATGCGAATTACATGCGGCAGGCTTTCGCCAAGTGTTCGTAATGTCTCGCACATTTGTCCGCAGCCTTGCCTAAATAGAGTGGCATGTCTAAAGATGCGCGCTGCTTCTTAGCCAGGCAAGCTGAGTTCTAAATTCGGGTACGTCTCTTGGCGCCAACTGTGCCTGGTCTGAATCCTAAGATCACCAGCACACAAAGCGATCACAAGTGCAAATTCCCAGGGATTGTGTCTGATCCTATAGGGAGTAAAAGAAAACAATAGCGCACAGTTCTCCCTGTAAACGAAGCGCATTTTTATTTATAATATTAGGGCGAATACACTCCTCAGCATCTTTTCTTATGCAACAGAAAATGCCCATCTTACTCCAGCGCTGAGTAGATTCAGGAAAACGCGAAACAAAGTGCAGTGAAGAAATTTGTCTCCACGATTCTGGAGGAAGCGCGTCTGAATACACTTAGAAAAAAGGAAACCTCAAAACTTTTACACCTCGTCTATATTCGCCCACGCGTTCCACCATATTTATAATATCGGCCTATGCGAAAAAGGAAACAATTGGGCTGAGGTTTCAACTCATCTGCAAATCCCTAAAACGCTCCTGAAAAATCACTAAAACTGCCATTTTTTAACCATGCCACTAAACAACAAGTTTGAGACTGGGTTGATAAACCGCTTTTCGTATTTAGACAGAATGCGTGATGGATGATGGCGCGAACGTCATATATACAGAAAGTAATTTCTCGAGAAGTCCCCAGCGCCTTAACGTCCTGTGCGTAGAGCCTAGCTCTTTCGGTGCAGAGTATGGTTTGCCTAACCTCTTTAGGTTATTTGCCTAACACGCAATTAGCCTTGTTGAGAGAGGCAGAAACCAGGCCATCAGGCCACCTACTGGCATAAATTCGGCCCACGCCCACGCTGCACTGGCGGAGTAGCGCCGATGCCTGCGGCACATGGAGGGCGACAACAAGTTTGACGTGCCTGACGAGCTTTTTCGGGGCTAGTTCCGCCTAGGTATTCATGTAGAACGTTCCCTGTGTTGCAGTGCGATTGAAGGCTGCGGCGTTGAACGCTGGCTAGCACAGACACCACGCCTATAAAAGATGGGTCATTTCCTTCCTCAACACTGTTTCTTTTCTCACGAGACATCTCAGTGACACGAAATGAGAAGGAAAGGATGCGAAATACGACGCCAAATTTAGCACCTAACTATATCTCCAAAGTTATAAAAAAAAGAAACATAGCAGCCCTACTATGCAACAAGAGCTGTAATTGCATGCTTGGCTACACCTCAATTCCTGCGGCAGTAACCGACAACACGCATTTGATAGGTTTAGAACTCTATAACAGAGGAACTAGAAGGTAAGAATAGTCCAATGCATGGCTAAGTTTCTTGACAATGATTTTGACATTGTGAATGTTTTTCTTACTAAAGCCGGAAGAGGGCGTCTCGAATGACATTGATGAGTTCCCCTGACTCTGTAGAAGAACATAATGGAGAATTGAAAATACGCTCCCATTATGGGCGGAGTCAAGACTGCTGCACAAAGAACGTAGCGCACGCGATCCTCCCAGTTCTTCTCGAGCAAAATGAATAAGAAATATTTGACAGGTATATGATCTAAAAGGTTGATAATACACTTAAGGGTCTATCAGAAGAAAAAATTAGCCTCTTGTACCATGTATGAAGGTATTTGCCCATAGCTAATAACTAACCTCATCTTTCTAGCAGGCAGACCGAAGTGTGTTCACTGCGCAGTCATGATGGGATGTATGTACACGGATATTTTCCGCCAGAACACGCGTAGCTACCAGATGTAGTTTCCACAAAAAAGTAACAAGGCGCAACAAGTGGGAGAGATCTTTTAAATGTTAAGTGGTTGCGCATAAAGTAAACGTGGCTGTGAACCCGGCCGTTAACATATTTGGCGCACATTGCGCGCTAGGCGAAAAGTAAGGAAGAGGTTGTCGCAGTGGACCCTGTATAGACTTCGTCACAGACTAAAGAGACATGGCAGAGGCCTTTCTCCTGCTGTTAAGAAAGAAGAGCATGAAGAATATTAAGAAATCTAAGAAAACATCATCTTACACGATTAGCACTTTTTGTTAGTCAGTAAGAAACATGTCAATTACAGAGAAAAATGTAAAAATCTATAAAGAACTGTCGCCGCTGTGCCCGCTCCCGGAACTCAGAATTCGCTGGTCGCATATTTTTTTCTCTCTCAAATTTCTTATTTGACTTAAAGCCATATTCTTTTTTTTTTAAATAAGCTTAGCCTGATATACATATCTGGTACAGGCAAAGGCTTTTTCGTTTTGTTTACTTAAACTGCCTCACTGTAAAATCTGTTGGTGTAGTTAGACTGATGATGATGCTGGAAACCTGAAACAAACTTTCATTACGGTGCAGTGGCAGCTTTTTAAAGGTGTTCTGCAGTTTATAACATAGCATTTCACGGCTGCGAACAGCGAATGCTATAAGGACCCTCGGATGCTACTGTGCGTATTACCGGCAGAGGCTCTTTTTTTTTTATGCCTCACCATAATTTATGTGCGTATGTCCTGTGCGGAAGCTACTATTTGTACAAACAGTGCCCGGCATACAAGCAAAACTTATAGAAGAATTTGTAAATTATACTTGCTAACAGACATTCTAAACAATCCTCCTCCACCTGTTTTCTAAGCGGTTGCCTTGAGTAGGGCATGCAGTGCGGCTTCTATTAGCCTTGCTCGGAACAAGTTCGTAGCTCGTCCAATATTGCCTTTGCTCTCAAGTATGGCCGAATTTCTTCTTACGAAACCTAACAGTAGGAACAGCAATTATAGCGACAGGCGCAGATTTTAAATGTAATGCCAATCAGTGGAATCATTCATGAATACCTGTGATTAAAGATTATTTTCGGAAAGTTATGAACATACAAACAACCGAGAGTGTTTTCTGGTGATTGCTTCGATCACAAGTGAGATATGTTCTTCATATTTTTATCGTGAAAATACGGAAGGCTTTGTGCGCATTGTGATAAATACCTCACACTTTTCGCTTTCTCTGCGGCGAAGAAGTGACCGCTATTGCTGTGACAGGAGAGCGAACTGGTTGACTTGCTTTCCCGCCACATGACCACATGTCAAGAAACTCCCAGCTGTATTATTATTGCAAAAAACTGTACCTGGTAATAACAGGGGTTCGATCCCATAATAAGTTTGTATGATGTAGCGTTAAATCACTCCGCTACAGCGCGACGAGAACGCGCGTATGTAGGTAGTGGAAGCTCACTGCTCAACCGCGTAAGATGGGGAAACCGGGCTGTGGGAATGTCAGTTTTAGACAATTTTCTTTTTGTTTCGACGAACGCGGCATTGACCATGAGTAAACTCACTCTCTCTTCTGTTTAGAAGCACAGGAAACTTAATTGCGAGTGTATATTCTATGAAAATTGTATTTTCGTAGAACACTTGTAAAAAGTGTTCTAAATTTTTCGTCGTTACTATGGACACCCACTGTTTAAATATTGAATGCTCTTCAGAGAGACTTTTTCACGAAGGATCAAAAAACGCCGCTGCCTTTAACGTGTGTTTGGGGAGTCACCTAAAGCCCCAAAATGGCGGGAAAGCCCACTCCGTTAACTGCAAGATTACGCATAGTTGAGAATGCGACTTTTCCGCTATAGACCAAGACTTTTAGCGGCGCTACCTAGGAGCTGTCCCATATTCGCGATAAATCTCATGAATGCACCAATTTAGGGGTCTACGTGGACATCATGCTCACAGCAGGTGCGAATCTTCCTTCTCGTGAGCGGCCGTCTTCAAGCCATCACTTTCTGAAATATATACACGTGGGACGGTTTCTGTTTGGCCAGCTGGTTAACGCATGACTCTTCAGGCGCAATGTACTAAGACAGGAACGTGAACAAATTTTAACCAGAAAAAAGCCGCTCCACGGTATTTTTGATAAAAATATTTTTCCTCCCCATCTTTGTCACGACAGTTTATACAACCTTACATGCCAAACGAACCTTCAAGAAGATGGCTTTGGAAAACACCTACCAGGTGTCATTTTACACGCACTGCTGCGTCCAGCAGCGAAAACCGGGACACATAGTAACACGCAGTGTGTACTGACTCGCATTACAGCTAGTCAGGTCCATTTTCTGCGTACGACTTTCCAGCAACCGCAGAGTTCGGTTTGTTGCGTTTTTTTTTCTGCTCCAAAGCTTTATAGCCCAGTGGAAAGCGTAAAATTTTTCCCGTGCTTCGTGACGACTTCAAAATGCCTTTTACACTGCAGGAAGCGGCTGTGTGAGAAATGAAAGGCGAATGGGTTTTTTTTTTATTGTTGCACTCTAATCTCTCGAGCACGTCCCTGGAGCTGTGCAGCATCATGCCATTTGCAGTTACGGCCAGCCAGTCGGAAGCAGTTATCCGCGCCTATAGATCACTCGATGAAATGCTCCTCTGTACTAATGGTGTTTCCGTAAAAAGCACCTCCGCCTTTCTAGCACCTCGGGATAGCATAACATTTGCGATGAAGTTCGTCAACGGAACGCGCTTTAATGTGATGTTTTCATCAACACTCTGCTAGCCGAGGCGGTTCCTTGGAGGGCCACTGCCAAGGATTCAGTAAATCTTAGCACGCTGTGTGCCTTCGCCGAATAGACGCTTTCCACTAAAATTCTCTCGCTTTGCTACGTGCCTTCATTGTAAACAATGTGCAAGACGCTAAGTACAGAACTGGGAATGCCTAGATGGATGGCCTCATAAAATTAGCTTTCGTCTTTGCACAGGCCACAGCAGGCACAACATTCGGCATATGGCTTGAATCTCCTAGCGGCCCTTCAACCCTACCGGCGCGCCTGGTAGTGCGGCCGATTGGGGTCGTGGTCCCGGTGTTTTCACACTTAACGTAGCCTGCGAACTCTGCGCGATGCGGACTCGACTAGGTTGGAGTCCAGAATGTGGCGGTCATTGCGAGCTTCAGTAACGCTTGGCCGTTCCAGCCTGTACTGTTAACAGGACGCCAAGCTGCTCCACTGCGCTAACATTTCAAATAATCATAAAATAAAGTGTGGATAGGGTGAAATATGACACCTTGTCTTAAAAAAGGCTTTGAAAGCCGTAAAAACGCCATCCGGTGATGAGACGGGCACTGGCTCTAAAAGTTATTAACAAAATATTCGTTATGTGTTCGCTAGACACCACTAACGAAATCAACAAAATTCAATTGAATGTACGCGAAAAGGCTTCCTAGACTGCGTCGTAAACGGAACGCACATCTGCACTGCATAGTCGCTGCCCCGCGTCTGCCCAATGCTGCGTTCGACCGTCATTCGACACGCCCAGGCGGGCAACGGGCAGGAATGACGCACCTTCTTTGCGCGGTAATACAGACCTCTGGGTGAAATATAGATAAAAAAATGGCCTGGCTTAGCTAAGGTTAAGCCTAGGATGCGAAGCATAATAGATTTGTGAAAGGGATTCGGTATCGCCTGCCCGTAAGTCAGGCTAGTCTCTTCGTTGTTTAGCAATCTCCTGGAGGAGCGGGAGTTAGCCTTGGCGGTCGCGGCCGCGCGGCGACCGCGCGAGTTGAGCCCCGTTTCTCCACAGCTGGCGTGACGTCAGACCACGTGCTCGGCTGCAGCGCCCCTAGCGGGAGGAGCGGGAGTTAGCCTTGGTGGTCGCGGCAGCGCCATGCTGGGCTATGGTTGAGCTAAGTAGTGTCCCTATTATGCTTCGCATAATAGGTCGAGTTCTCTGTCTCGGTCAAATACGTTCGTAGAAACAGACTAAAAACATGTCTGGCGTTCACCCGCAATGTGTTTCTGTTCTGAGCGGTCTGTTTTTTCTTTAATGCGCTCCTCGGCGACAAAGATTGTGGAATCGTGCGGTGGCGTATTACCCGCCCTCTCAGCGCCCCGCGCCCACGCGGGCTTTTTTCACAATTGTATAATAAAAGGCAATGGGGTTCTTTAACGTGCACCAACATGGCACAGTACACGGGCCTCTAGAATTTCGCCTGCATCGAAATTCGACTGGCGCGGTCGGGATCGAGCCCGCCTATTTTGGGTCAGCCGCCGAGCACCATAACCACTACGCCACTGCGGCGGCCGGAACAGATTGTTTTAAGCCGAAAGCATTTAATGGCTCATCGTTGACCGTCCGTCCGTCCATGAAATCTGCCACACTATAGCTGTCATTCAAACGCGGTTCGGGTGTCCACCGAGATACGTGAGACAGGCGTCATTTCCTTTCCTTAAGTTTTTCGACGGGCAAGCCGTCGTGCCTAACGGGCGATGGCGTTCCGTGGACCCCTTGGCAACGCTGCAACACGCATTGGCGTCCCAGCCTTAAAGACGAAGATTATGCGTCCTCCAATGTGCAAGCAGTTGCGCGCAGCCGCGATCAATCGAGATAAGTCTGGAGGCATCACAAAGAAAAAAATAAACAGCCGTGTGGCTGATGACCGTGTGACGTCATTGAGTGGCACCACCATCGTTCGAGAGGGGCGCGCTCCAGGCATTCTTGCCAGACGCCTCTTTAACGCCGATGAGGAAGGGTGTCGCCTAAACGCTCTTTGTAGTCTTTAATCAACGTCTTCACCACACATCATCTACACAAGCAGTAACACTGCGCTAAAGGCTTTCGTCTCACGGCACTTTAGGTACACAAAATGCTCGCCTGAATTTTTTATCTTCAGTGATAGCTCATGAACTTTTTCGCTGTTAGGAGATTTATGTACTTAATTTAGCTCATTTCCTCAGACGTGATATTTTACGCTTCAGGTGAATAATTGTGTGCGCGATCCATGGATTAGTCTTCAGAACTTTATTTACTGTATACTAACAGGGTGAAGTTTGGGTCACTGACCAAGTCAAAAACAAACGAAAATGACGTGTCGGGTCCCGTACGGGAGCCTTGTTCACAATAAGACTGTCAAAGAAGAAGGCGGGATTATATAGTCTTCAGGATTGTTCCTAATCTTTTTGCGTAGATATGAAGAGAGCCTTGATTCCTGTCCAAGGTGTCTTTCGTCGTCTGGATGACTAATGATTCTAGATGCAGTCTTTTCAAATTATTCCTTTCTGTGGCTACAATCTCCGCCTCGCCCCAGACTATCTCGTGGCCAGTGGTCTGCAAGTGCTCGGCGATAGCGTTCTTTGATGCGCGATGGTTCCTTACGTCGCCTTGATGATCTTTCATTCGTCGCTGAAAGTTCCCGGTTTCGCCGATATAGAAGGATGTGCAGTCATTGCAAGGAGCTTGGTAAACCACACCAGGAAATTTGGCGCGGGGCAGGGGGTCCTTTACGTTCACAAGTTCGGCACCTAGCTTGCTTGTTGGCACGTGGGCGATGTGCACTCCGTGCTTCCTGAAGACTTGGGAAAGGGTTTCACTGATTCCAGGTACATAAGGAACTGCAGCACACTTCATCGTTTTTGCGGTTCCACCTCGTTCACAAGGTTCCTGGGGTAACCGTTTCGCTCGAGATCCCTTTTTATCACCTGAAGTTCATTGCTGAAGCTTTCCGGGTCTGCGCAGATATTTCTTGCACGGTTCAGTAGTAACGAGATAAGTGATCGCTTGTGAGCCAAGGGGTGGGACGATTCAAAGTCGAGATATCATCCGGAGTGCGTCAGCTTTCGGAACACGCTAAAACTTAAGCGGCACGCATCACGCTTGACGTTGATGTCCAAAAACGGTATGCCGCCATTCATTTCCTCTTCCACGGTAAAATTTATAGATGGCTCCGTGGCATTGAGATCGTCAAGGAAGCTTTGTAGATTCTGCTTGTTCAAAATGCAAAGACAGTCATCCACATACCTCAGGAACACTTCTGGACGTGGCTTGAATGAGTTCAGGGCTTTGCTTCCAATGGCTTCCATTGTAAGGTTGGCAGCTGTCACTGAAATTGACGCTCCAATAGCAGTACCAAAATAGGCTTGTACAGCGTACCTGCTACCTGCTCTTTGTACTGCAGTGGTCACAGCTCGATTTAGCAGTAGGTTACCAAGTGACGTCGACGACCGTGTTGTCACCAAATGCGCTCCTCTGTGAAGTCGGTGGGTAGGCGAATAAGGTCTGTTTTAGCGTCTGAGTGCGATTCGGACAACTCGAAGTTTCTGTGTTTATTGCCTCGCCAGATGCCTATGGCTGTTATAATACGAAATGCATGTATTTAGGTTTTTGCTCTATATAGCTATAGCAAGTGGAACTCGTCAACCTACTGTTTTGCACAATTCACCTCTGTGCGAATGTGCTACAAGACCACATGCGCGACTGTTTTCTTATAAGAATTCTCCAAATAGCAATATGTGACAGTTTCTCAGAGCAGTAAACTTTATTCTTTGTGTGTTCTCGCGCATGGAATCTTACATCGTACCCATAGCACCCCGAAAACCCGCCTCGTCTAGACACCTGGGCATGCGTCTCTCTATGGCAATTAGCAAGCTCATGTGAAAGCCGCAGAAATTATCCTCAGGGCGCCCGCGGATGGCTATTCGAACCCAGAGGAGGCCAACCGCAATCAACGCCCCTATTTTCACATACTCATATATTCCAACATTACCGACTCTTCTGCAAAACAGACTCACCAACTCATACAAATGTTCGTCAAGCGGAGCCGGCCTCCTTGCGCCAAATCCAGACTAACACTTTCCCTCTTTTAGCGTTTTTGCACACATTTTACCGCACACACTACCCAAATTGCCTTTTGTGGCGCACGTCCAGCCATCTACTTTTCAACATGAAAATTCCCCAACCCTCCTACAAAACTCCCATACCCAAACCCTCCTTGGTCCACTGGGAAGTCTAACGTAGCCCCGGACGGCCATCGTGACCTGAGCGGCCGGGGCCACCCAGAAAGCTACGGCAAATGTGGCGCTGTATTGAAGGCTGCACCTTTTGTGGGCTTGTCTCCAACCTTAGCACATAATAAGTTTTTAAGCTCCCCTTGCGCTTCAAATTTTGCTCGAGAATTGGGTGCTTTAATAAGCGCACCGCCAGTTACCGGTATTCGGCACTTGCTGAGGATGACTTATGAGGATAAGAGTGCACTATAAATCAACTTGACATGTTATCCAGGCATTACTACACCTTTCGGGAATTGTGGAGCCATTGGTGCGTTAGCATGAGCTGGTTCTCCAGCTACTATGATAGCGCGTGTGTGATCGAAAAGGGAAATAAAGCGGTGCAAAGCGGATCTTTCCTGGAATGTATGTGTCCGTAGGAAGAACTAGAAGCGTAGCATAAAGATTTGATAGAGCGCGAGGTTCATGGAGGATGTTAATATACTATTTTGAAGGAGACATTTTATTTCCTAACAGTGCATCTGTGCCGTTGCTTCTTATAAATTCCGCAGTAGGTCGTGACAGGCTCAGAAGAAATAACGCCAGTGAGGCAGACGCCGAAATAGTAACAGTTGTGATCTCTATGTTTATCGCAGCATGCCTCATTAATCTGGAATGTGATTAAGCGAGAGCTTTCGTTGGGACTCGGTGTATTTATTCTTTGGTCTCTTCGAGCAGTCACCAGTACAATCAAGCACCTACACTTAACCGCTAACTGACACTTATAGATATGTCAGTGCATGTTGAGATTCTCCATGATGTTGACGACAGTTGAATGGCCCTAGGCCGCGATGAGGGAACTGAGCACTGAGTGCCCAAGAGAAGGCCTAACGCTGGCGGGTGGTAATCCTAGTTGCGAAAGAAACCCTGTGATGATATTTCTTAATCTTTACGAACCTCCACGTCATTTATGGTATATTTTGAGCGGCGCGACTTTAAAAGTTACATCCGTCCGAAGTCTGCCTCCGCTCTGTATGTGCGTGGTCGGCCGTACCTTTATGGGTGCGTTTGTGTTTTGTGCGAAGCGGTAAACCACAACCTCTAGCCACGTCCGGAAACATTGGTCGAACAGCCGCCCAAGCTGCAGAAGTCCCTGCATGACTGAAATGGTAGAAAAGCCAAACACGAAACGAATCGTCTGAATCCGTCTTTCCCCTCTGTGAATACTGCCTTAAGCACTTGCACAGAGTCGCTCGAAAGGGGGGGAAGCCTCCGGGACTCGATCATTTATTTAAGGTAGTGTGCTCTCTAATGCAATTCTTGTTCTCAAAGGACACTTGTCCGACAGTTATTTTGTATTTAAGAACACGAGTAGCAAGAAATAATTTTTGTACGAGAGACAGTGCCACTCAGCAAAAAGAAGCGCAGGCAAATGGAATAGGACCGAAGAGTTTCTGTTAAGCTTTCTTTGAAATCAAAGCCACAGAAATTTGCTTCTAGTTTCGAGCCAAAATTGACTCATAGACAGAGAGAAGTAAAAGCTAAATCGAATGGCTGGGGCAGCCATCGAATATGCGAAAAAACGTATGCGCTGCCATTTTTATCCCGGCCGTGCGTGGTACGAATTCTTTGAAATCCAAGAATGCCTTGTGAAACATTTATCGGATTCTTTCTTTTCTGCTTTTCAGTTAGAAGTCCAAATAAAATATGAAAGTTGAAAGTATGACGATGGCATATGTAAATGCAGAGCGAATCAGATAGGAAGAGTTCCTGATATCGCACTATGCACTGTAGATAACGTATCGGAGTTGTTAGGAACTACACCAGGTTGACAAAAGTAAGAACAAAACGCTGATTTAACGCAACAAAATAGTAGAAGCCTTGAATAAACTTCAGTTTCACATTCTGAAGAACTTTCGTCTGGCAGTCATAATTTCACATTTTAACGTTTTTTTTTAATTGGTCAGCATGCTGCAGTCCTTCGATTTTTCAGTAGTATAGGTAGCGAGCCACCGTTTTTGCCAAGCTTGGTTTTCAAGCGGATGAACTAATGGTACCGACAAAGAACGAATTGTTGAACTGGTTCAGCACTGCTATAGCAAATTTTTCTGAGGGGAAAATGAGGAGCAATCGTACCATCACGTTAGTTGTCGCACTCTCCAGCCATTTTAAGAGAAAGTGTGCCATCATTACTTTAACGTGACTGCCCTTGCCTCTCTCTGAACCTAAGCATGGTCCCCTACTGAAAATACTTTTCAGACTCTTCGTTGTGGCGCACTCTTCCAAACCCAGTATCTCCGTTTTAAACCGTCCAGAATTCGATCCTACAGCCTTGTAGGCTCAAGAGCCGAAACGATCGGGACTGAGATGTTAGGTGAGATACGCAGGCTACTGGCACGTTGTTTATGCGAATACAGCATGGCGAAGGCATTAATCTAGTTGAGAGCTGCGCCGCTCAGAGATGGGCAAACCGTGAAAAACGCAAAAGAATGCGATGTTGGCAGTTTCGCGGTCTGGCGCCCGTGCAGGATATGACTCCTCCGTGCTTCCTCTTCCGCAGGCATTAGCGTTTTTTTTTACCTCACCGTTTTTTCTGTAGATTATAAAGCCGGGCCAACATTCATCTTTTCCTTCCCAAGCTATCGTAAAGCGCTCCTTCATAATAAATGAACGAAAGCAAGTCTGGTTCGCTGCCGGACGGTTTAGTGCGCTCGCTGAAGTCAACGAGTAAAGACAGAGAGAGCGGCAAACTTCCCCGGCTTTGCCTGTCAACACGAGAGGCAAGTTTTGTGATTAAATGCACCGGAACCGTGCGTCCGGAGCGCGGCGTTTCCGTTCTGGAAAGTCATGCCTATCCCGGATAGTGGAACCCTTTCTACTGCCCCAAAAGGAAATTCGCTTTTTTTTACATTTTTGCGTGTAACCCGCTTAGTAGCCAGCAAAGCGCGAACAGGGAACGAGGATGGACTAATCAGGAGAAGCTACTGGAGGAGCAGAGCTGCCGGTAGGGGACCAAGCAATGTCCGCTGAGATCAGCCACACTCGAATTAGGGTTTAGGCCTGAACTCCGAGTTGTCCTTCGCTTTTGGTGCCCGTTGATGAGGTTAAAATTACGAAAGAGGCGTATGCTCTAATCATCAGCCAAGAGGGGAGCTACGTAATAATCACGACCAACTCGAGTTTTTTTTTTAACATTCACTGCCAGAGAACAGCTAACCACTGTGTTTTCATTTCTTCAGTGATATTCTCAGGGCTGTGTTCAAGGTTGTGAACTATCCGTGCGTGCCCTGTGAATCCTTCAAGTAATGGCCAACAGACACGTGAAAAACTGATCTCTCTTCCCTCTCTGCCTTTTCTATCTCTCCGTCCATTCCCCTTCCCACGTGTAGGGTAGCATACTGGGCGTCGGCTAGTTAACCTCCATACCTTCTTCTTCGTCTTCTTCACCCCAGGTATATGGCACATACCCACGCGGAGGGGATTGGCCAAGGTGTAGTTGAATAAACAAAGAAGTTTCCATGGAAGATGATGACAAAAATGTAGCACCAATCATGAATTTTGAAAAATCAATGAATAAAGACAAGAGAACAATATTGACAGTTAAATAACAGACAGAATTTTGGTGAAAAAGAAGAGCACGTAGAACTTTAATAGAATTAGCACATCAACCTACCAGTTGCAATTATGTAATCGTGGAGAAACCCACAAATAGAACCCAATGCAAATCCCTTGGCGTTCGCACCAAACGATAATAATACTGGCAAAGAAAAAGGGAGCCCTAACCTGGAGAGAGGGACCTCCAGGTAAATCTTTCTCTGAAGTTCGAACTTTGGGCAGTAGAGGTGAAAATGGTCTAACGATTCAACTTTCCCACATGCGTCACAAAGGTTCGTCGGTGTCAACCCACACCTGCATAGATATAAATTCAAACTTGGAATCCTGCACCGCAACCGCGTCATTGTTACTTCACACAGCCTGGATTTACACGAACGGAAATTCCAATTATATGCTAAGTGCTGATAGTCAGTGGTATTTAGTAAGGGATCTCGTAACCTGGCTGATATATGTAGGAACCGCTAAAACCTGGAAATCGCCAGCAGGCTGAAATTCGGGACGGGATGTGTCACTGACCCGTCAAGAGCCAACCTTGCTAAGTAATCAGCCACCTCATTTGAATGAATACCTGCATGGCCAGGAACCCATCAAAACGGACCGCCTTCAAAGTGCATGGGACAAAAAATCGCAGGATACGGCTCAAAAAATCTTCTTGTGAAGTGTCTAGGGAGACTAACACTGACAAACAATCAGCGAGAATAATAAAATGAGACACACGGCATGGAATTTTGTGAAGGGCCATTCCAAGAGACAAAAATTCCGCAAAGAATATAGAAATATAATCTGGGATGCGGACGGAATAGCTCCATGCCAAATCCTGCGAAAAGATGCCAACCATACCTTTTCGTTCATCTTTCTCTTTCTCTCTCTCTTCAACGATATTCTGCTGCTGCAGAAGTATCCTGTGCCGAAACCATGGGCTCAGCTGTCGAACGCATAACCGTTGAGCCACCGTGGCGGGTTTACCTTGCACTCGGAGAGGACCAGGAACATATAGATTGATGTGCATTCCAGGGTCCTTAAGTGTCGATGACTCGATGTAGGGCGCACCGAGGAAAAAGACAGCATTATAGAAGCTCCCTAATATGTGGTTCTCCCAGAGAGCGCACAACTGACGGTTATAGCGGAGCCGTGAAAATCTAAATGGAGCGGCTATTTAAAAAACCGTGCAATGACAAAAACAAAGACCGAACCCAATGTAAAAATGGCCCTGCTGTGATCCCTTTGAATGTTTTCTTTCTTAAAAACCTTCTCTTACAATATATCAGCGTGCAGTGATTGATGTGTGCTTGTTTTGCGGAAATATGCAGAGTTTTACGAGCAATGAATGTATGACAGCTTGTGGAGCATCTCTCGCGAACACACTTGCCCAGCCTGGACCGTTATAAACTGAGGAAAACTGCACGCAGAGTGGTCTCCTGATTTCCTCAGTACGTGCTAACGATTTATGGAGACGTTTGCTTCAGAGATGCTATTAGTTCCACAATGCAAATTATTAATGTTTCACCATCTTCTAATGCATGAGAGAGCAATTCCTGTGCCCGACTAATCCCTCGTTGTCGTAAGTGCCTGTGTGGAATGAAATCTGTGGTGTTGCCAAAATCGTTTTCCAGTCTGCATTACGTCAGTGCTTTATTAGATCGATCGTGCACTCGTAATGGTAAAATCGATAAGGCAGTAAGTCAGGGAAGCCTTAGACAGCAGGCAGTGATCAGAGCTCAAGCGTAGCTATTTCGGCGCTATTCAGCCGTCTCTGTATGACATTCTTTTGAAGAAAGAGAATACTTGCATGTTTTGTAACCAGTCAGAGCTTTCGCTCGCAACTTATACTGATTTTGAGGTGAAACAGCAAACCGGCAGAGTTGGCGTAGATTTCAGAATAAACACAATTTTTTTTTCAAACTTAAGCACGAAATGAAAACCGGTGCTGAGTACCTTACGCCACACTACTGGAAGTGAAAAGTACAGGAATTGAAAAGCTGGTAAAATTAACCTGCAGAAGAAACTTTCGCACAAACAAGTTTGATATGCCAGAACGTGAAGACAGCGCTTACTTCGCTTTTTCTTTTAGCCTGACAAACAAGCCACTTTCATAATTGACGTAGGCATAGTTCCAGAAGGTGTAATCAACGGCCATGAGCAGGCGATTAAAACTGCGTCAAGCCCTGACGGATGATTACTCCGTTGAGTATCATGCTAAATCCGAGGCCTGACTCACAGGCTTAAAAATGATCGCAGTGGCGCGGGCGTAAAATCTGTGGAACGTGCTACGCTTCGCGTTCATTTAATTATTCTGACTCTTTGCTGCAGAGGCGCCTTCCTCTGTGTCTTGATGCTGCACTTCCTGCTTGCTTCGCCTTCCAGCCGCGGAAGCGCGTTCCACCTCTGGACGTGGTGCGCTTCCTCCATTTGCTTTTGCTCGGCGCTTGAAAGAAATCTGATTAAGAGCATGTTAGTGATCCTTTACAGAGGCGAATGACTAGAGGCTTAAGAGCGTTTTGATCATGTTGCTGGGTTTTTTTTTTTTTTGCAGCTGGCGTTGCTTGGAACTGTAAATTGCCTGAATACTTCACTACAATTCTTTGAACCCAGGCACTGGTTCAAAAATTTGCAGCTCCGCTTTTATAAAAGCGGTTTACTTCAATGCCACTGGCTTTTTGCATGCTCATAATGGGGCTTATTGCCGATATTAGCAATACCCGATAATCAAGGACGGGGAAGGCACGTTTGCTCTGGACGAACTGGTGGACACGTTGTTTATGCCCTTGGCTTCGTTGGCGGAGAAGCACAGTTGCTGTTAGGAACACGTCGTACACGAGCTGAACGTGCTAATGTTGGCGCCAGCGGTGCCGAGATTAAATAAGAGTCAGCCTATACTGAACAGAGAAATCACTCGACCAGCACTCCTTCAAAGGAAGCGTGCGCTTCAAGTGCTTTTTCTAGGCTGGGGATAAAATAATAGAACGAAATAATAAAATTGTTGATATAACACATAAGAGAAACGATGTGCACGTGTCGGGGAACAAGAGAAAGGGGGCGTTTCGAACTTGTTAGCCCACTGCGAAGGCTTGCTCGTTACTGAACACTAGCTAAACTAGAAAAGAAAACTACTGCACGTGGCTGCTGACAGCACATTACGCCCCTTTGTCCCGCCACCTCACCGTGGGCCTGCTTCCCAAATGAATACACCATACAGCGCTACAAATGAAGTGGCCACGCTGTCAGATTCATTTTCTTCTTTATAGTCTTCTTTTATATTTACATGGGCTCATGATTGCGTTGAAGACTGATCCAATCAATTACATGTGACTGTGCTGCCTATTACAGCCGCAATAAGGGGCTTGGTGCTCTCAGCTAGGGTTGTCGCCATCCTATCAGACACGGCATTGCACTACCTTCGCTTAACAGTGTGGCGCTTACTTCAGTCATCACGTAGGATATGCATAGTTTGACAGTATCAACCTATAGGCGTGCGCTAGCAAAACATATAGCACTGATTAGTGCGCTGACATTTTCAACCTGCAAATAACTCTAGCTATTCGTTTTAGACGCTTCGAAATAAATGGTGTACTAGTTCACGTGAGAGGAAAGAATGTACCCACATTAAGATGTTACACGGCTCTGTATGCCGTGTTGCGCCACCGTCATTGAATAACGCTGTGAATATGAGTACGAGGAGTATTCTTCCAAGCCTTTTGCTCTAGTGTAACAAAGAACAAGGTTTACACTACAATAATACTTCGAGCCCTTGGCGCATTCACCACACAATCATCCTCCCGCCGCCGCTATAGTCGAATAAATTAAGCTTCATACGATTACAGAATGGTATTCTCCGGGGTTTCGTGTAAGTATGTGTTGTGCGGAGTTCATATAAGATCGCATGCGATAAGTAGAAGAGCATGTGCGCATTGGCCGAAGTGGCAGTCTTTTTCTGAACAGCACTTCATGCATTCTCTCGCGATCTCAGACATTCATTCCACTGGAACAGCAGAAATAAATTTCTTCGTTCCAGTGTCTTTCTCCTACCTTTCCATATCAAATAACTTGTAGCCACGAATGCCTACACTCATTTGCTCAAACGAGACTTACTAGCTACTACTGAGCTTTGAGTCAAGTGCCCAAAAAAGTAGATTAACGTTAAGCGCTGGTTAGAGTCCCTGGTTGCGGCCATACGTAAAAAAATATCTGCAGCTCACAATCCTCCGTCGTTCTACTGCCCGGAGAGGTTTTGACGCAGGACAAGGGCGCCACATAGGGAAATCAGACTGTTGTTTAGACCAAACCGATTGTCTGTTACGTGAATCTCATCACCATGGTACGTTAATCTGTTGATCGTTTATCTTGTGAAGAAGATGACGACCCAGACAAAGTAGATAACTCGCGAAAACGAAGAAGATGGCCATGCGCGTCAGCCGTATCGCTATCGCCACGTGTGTCTGTGCCCGACCTGGTTACCCTCACATTGTTCGCGCCGCTGCTCCCGTCCTCCCAGCTCTTTTAAATAAACCCCCGCCTTACATTTGGTGGAGGAGCCGGGTAACAGCCCTGGAATTGCGCAACCGTACTCTCCCGCCACCTGCGATGCCTCACGACGTTCAACATCAAGCCGTGCAAGTGGGCCTAGCTGTTACCTGCGCCGGCTCCCTTCGCCAACGGGACCCGGCCATCTTAAGTGGGACCGAGGAGCGGGATGTCGAAGATTGGCTCACGTCTTACGAGAAGGTCAGCCGTTACAACAAATAGGACCATGCCACCAAACTAAATAACGTAATTTTTTATCTCACCGGCGTGGCTAACCAGTGGTATCGGAACCACGAGGTGGACATTCGCACCTGGTCTGCTTTCAAGACAACCTTCTCCGAAGTGTTTGGTCGTCCTGCTGTTCGGAAACTCCGCGCCGAACAACCCTTGCGTGAACGGTCTCAGCAGGTCGGCGAAAGCTTTACCAGTTACATCGAAGACGTCATTGACCTATGCAAGCGTGTCAACCTCAACATGTCAGAAGCTGACAAAATTAAACACATTTTGAAGGGTGTTGGCGACGACGCCTTTAAGATTCTGGTAGCACGCGACTTGCGCACCGTTGCTCAAGTCGTCACCCTCTGCCAAAGCTTCGAGGAGCTGCGGAAGCAGAGGCTCCTGACTCGACAGCACCCTCGACAGGTTGAGTCGCTTGCTGGACTGACACCAGCACCTGACACCTCATCGCTGCTGCAACAAATCAAAGACTTTGTTCGGGAAGAAGTGGCGCGTCAGCTTTCTCTTCTGCCGAACCCGACAGGGCAAGCTCCAGATTTGGCTCCGGCCCTTCGACACGCCATCCAAGAGCAGGTTGCCGAGGCTCTTCCGCCCGCCCATCCGCCACCACCTGTCGCCGCTCTGCTGACATACGCGGACGTTGTCGCCCAGACGCCGCCACCTATGGCCGCTCCGCTGACATACGTGGACGTCGTCGCCAGACCTCGACCGACTACCTATGCTTTGTCTTTAACACCTGCGCGAGCGGTGGTACCTTCTCTTCGGCCGGCTCCGCGACTCAGCAATCCCTGGCGCACCATCGACAACCGGCCTATCTGCTACAATTGCGGCTTGCCTGGTCATGCGGCCCGGCTTTGCCGCCGCAGTCTCCCAGTCTACGCGACACCTCCTCCCGCTCCCGCGTACTGGCCTTCCACGAGTCAGTACTCCGGATCTCCTGAGCCGCCGTCTAGTGGTCCTTTTTCTCCTGACCGTTCAGCCCTTTCTAGACGCCGTTCACCTTCACCGAGGCGCCGCTCCGTTTCTCCTATGCGACGTCGCCCCAATCTCCCTCAGGAGGAAAACTAGGTGCCGCGGTTCCTGAGGCGAGAACTGCGTCCCCGTCGAACTTTCCAAGGCCTCACATATCCCCTGCTAATCTGATCGAAATTTTTGTCGAGGGCATTACTGTCTTGGCCCTTGTGGACACCGGTGCTGCGATTTCTGTTATGGACGAAAAGTTTTGTAGTTCGTTGAAGAAGGTAAAGACGCCTATTGCTGGACTATCGCTGCGTACGGCCAGCGCTGAGCACATCAAGCCGTCCGCAGCGTGTACCGCTCGAGTTGTGATTCAGGACTCCCTCTACACGATAGAATTCGTCATGCTGCCTTCCTGTTCCCATCCTGTTATTCTGGGCTGGGATTTGCTTTCCGTCCATCATGCTATCATCGACTGTGCACGAGCGGAAGTCGGGTTCTCTTCTCTGCCCAATCCTTTTCTGGACGCTACTCCTCCTGTTGCCTGTGTTAAAGCCCTCGCCGCCGAAGACATCGACATTCTCCCGTGCTCTTCCGTTCTTGTACACTTGACTTGTGACTCTATCGGTGACGACACTGTCCTCTTTACTCCAGGCCATACTTTTCTGCACCGCAAGTGTCCCCCTCTGCCATACGCCGTACTGACTGTGTCCGCTGGCCTTTCGATACTTTTGGTTTCTGAGCCGTTTTCCTGCCCTAACGCTCTGCGCCTTGGTGAATGCCTCGGCAGTGTGCAGCCCATCGCATCTCTGCTCATCCGCGAGGAGACCGACGATACACCGCTCCTCGCCATGAACGCGCTCAGCCCTCCTGCCTCTACGCCAGATCGCTCTTCTGCCGAATTGTTCTTGCGCTCCATCGACGCCGATCTTAACCCGCCGCACAGAACACAGCTTCTCGACCTCCTTCATCAATTTCGCTCCTCCTTCGACGCTCACCAGACTTCTTAGGGCCGAACTTCCACCGTCACCCATCGCATCGACACTGGTGCCCATGCGCCGCTGCGGCAGCGCCCCTATCGTGTGTCTCCAACCGAGCGCCAGACTATTACAGAGCAAGTCGACCAAATGCTTCAAAACGGCGTCATTCAGCCCTCAAGTAGCCCTTGGGCATCGCCTGTTGTCCTCGTGAAAAAGAAAGATGGCTCCATACGCCTCTGTGTCGATTAACGCCGCCTTAATAAGATAACGAGCAAGGATGTGTATCCGCTCCCCCGCATAGATGACGCTCTGGACTGTGTGCAAGGGGCGGAGCTCTTTTCCTCCCTCGATTTACGTTCCGGGTACTAACAGGTACCCATTGAAGCGGCCGATCATCCCAAAACTGCTTTTGTGACACCCGACGGATGGTAGGAATTTTCTGTGATGCCATTCGGCCTTTGTAATGCCCTTGCAACCTTTGAACGGATGATGGACACCATTTTGCGTGGACGCAAGTGGAAAATGTGTCTATGCTATCTCGACGACATTGTCGTCCTTTCCCCCGACAATGAAACCCATCTATCCCGCCTGAAGCACGTTTTGACCTGCCTTTCTGACGCTGGCCTGCAGTTCAACTTGAAGAAATGCCGTTCTGCTGCCCCCAGCTGACAATTTTAGGACACGTTGTCTCTAAGCAAGGCATTCGTCTCCACCCAGCTAAACGTCGCGCTGTCGCAGACTTTCCCACACCCACTTCCATCAAAGACTTGCGCAGCTTCTTAGGTCTGTGCTCTTACTTTCGGAGGTTTATTCGCAACTTTGCTTCGATTGCTGC
Source organism: Amblyomma americanum (assembly GCF_052857255.1). Classification (NCBI taxonomy): domain Eukaryota; kingdom Metazoa; phylum Arthropoda; class Arachnida; order Ixodida; family Ixodidae; genus Amblyomma; species Amblyomma americanum. Next base: position 94,792,252 of record NC_135499.1, on the reverse strand, counting down.
GCCTTTAACACAACTGCCCGGCAGTTCCGACTTATCGATGTGGTCTCCGGCGTGCGACGATGCGTATAACACCTTGCGCCGCCTCCTCACAGCGCCGCCCATACTGCGCCATTTCGACTCGACCGCTCCTGCCGAGGTCCACACGGACGCCAGTGGTGTCGGCCTCGGTGCCGTACTCACCCAGCGCATCTGTGGTTTTGATGAATACGCTGTTGCCTACGCAAGCCGCACACTTACGAAGGCTGAAACTAATTACTCCGTAAGCGAAAAAGAGCGTTTGGCCATCGTATGGGCCCTTGCTAAGTTCTGCTCGTACCTCTATGGCCGCTCTTTTGACGTTGTGAGGGGACCATCATGCGCTTTGTTGGCTTTCTTCCTTGAAAGACACATCCGGCCACCTTGCCAGGTGGGCTCTTCGTCTGCAAGAATATGACATCGGCGTGGTCTATCGTTCCGGCCGCAAGCATCAAGACGCGGATGCCCTGTCCCGCTGCCCACTTCCAGCCGAGATCGCCAGCCTTTCCGCCTCTGACCTCTCCCCGTCGTTCCTTCACATTAGCGACATGCCCTCAGCGCAACGTACTGACCCCTGGATCGCTTCTCTTCTCGACTTTCTCTCCAACCCCACGGCTGCTTCTCCATCCCGTGCTCTCCGCCGCCATATGCTTCCCACTTCGTGATTCGCGATAACCTCCTCTATCGCCGGAACTACAGCACCGACGGCCGCAAGCGGTTACTCGTTATTCCTCGCCACCTGCGCACGAACATATGCGCCTATTTCCACGCTGACCCACAATCCGGTCACGCGGGAGTTTTCAAGACATACACCCGCATCCGGCTGCGCTATTACTGGCGCGGCATGTACACCTTCGTACTTAAATACGTACGCGCCTGTCTCGCCTGTCAACGTCGCAAGCCATCTCCTCATCGTTCTGCTGGAGAGTTGCAACCACTCCCTTGCCCGCCACGCCCTTTCGACCGTATCGGAATTGATTTCTACGGCCCGCTTCCGTACACTGCGGCCGGCAACCGTTGGGCTATCGTTGTGGTTGATCATCTCACGAGATATGCCGAAACCGCCGCTCTTCCGTCTGCCACAGCGACAGACGTTGCCTCCTTCCTTTTGCAACGTTTCGTCCTTCGTCACGGTGCACCTCGTGAACTGCTTAGCGACCGCGGACGCGCCTTTTCGTCCGATGTCATCACCGCCCTGCTCCGCTAGTGCAACATAATCCATCGTACAACCTCCGCCTTTCATCCGCAGACCAACGGCCTCACCGAGCGATTTAACCGCACCCTCGGGGACATGCTCTCTATGTACGTCGCATCCAACCACTCGAATTGGGATCTCATCCTCCCTTATGTGACTTTCGCCTATAACACCGCCCAGCAGTCTACTAGTGGCTTCTCTCCCTTCTTTCTTTTTTACGGCCGTCATCCATCTGCTACCACAGACACCATTCTGCCTTACCAACCTGACGCCTCCGAATATACCTCTGTTTCCGAAGCCGCGCAACACGCAGAAGATTGTCGCCAAATCGCCCGGTCACTCACAACTGCCGCCCAGTATCGCCAGAAATTCCGCCACGACAACGCTCACACCACATCGCACTTCTCTCCTGGTGCGCTTGTGTGGCTCTGGATACATCGAGACCTCCTGGACTCTTCTCGAAATTTCTCGCCAAGTATCACGGCCCCTACCACGTCCTGGAGTTCACATCTCCCGTTAATTGCGTCGTCGAACCCCTCACGCCATCTCCCGATCTCCGCCGCCGCGGCCGCGAGACTGTTCACATCCAGCGTCTCAAGCCTTACTACAACCCCTTCATATTGCAGTCGCCGTAAGTCGCCAGCATAGCTCCTCTTCGCCCCGGTGGTGATTGTGAAGAAGATGATGACCCAGACAAAGCAGATAACTCGCGAAAACGAAGAAGATGGCCATGCGCGTCAGCCGTATCGCTATCGCCACGTGTGTCTGTGCCCGACCTGGTGACCCTCGGATTGTTCTCGCCGCTGGTCCCGTCCTCCCAGCTCTTTTAAATAAACCCCCGCCTTACAATCTTTGAATGCAGCCAAAGCAAAGCCTGAAATTTTTCATTCTACAAACGGCACGCGCAGCTTAAGACAATCAAACCCTGCGTAGAATCGCCAACAACAGGCCACGCGACACATAGCTTCGTGCCCCGCAGTAAATAAACTCCACGCACACGTGGCACTACTTGCCGCAGCAAGCACTGAAGCGTAGTGCCGGCTGGCCAAGCGTGAGGCGACTGGCGCTCGCTCATGCAAAGCGGAGAAAAAGCAATTAAGGAAATTGCAATGCCGTTTACACCCGCGCAATAGCCATATTTCCTTACTTTGGCTGTCAAAAAGCAAAAATTCTGTTTCCCTCGAGTGACAAGTTCAGCCCGGAGTTTTCGTGCGCGGTCTGCAGGTAGACGTTTTCTTCGCGGTTTATTTCAACCTGTTTTTTTTTCATTTATTTCGGACAACAATACATGGTGTCCGCGGGGAGAGGCTAAAGGAGACCAGGATGTCTCCTTTCGAGGCCTAACACCCGCTTTACACGTCGGTGCAGATGGTGCGGAGTAACATATGAGAACAGTGGTACACCAAACACGGCGAGACAGGAATTCAAAATAAGCAATTACACAAGCACTGGTCTGGTAGAAAATAATACTGAAGAGGTTATCAACAATGAGCAATAGTAAGTGGCGTACAAAAGAAAAACACATACACACAGTACAGTAGGAATAACAATGAAATGCAGCAGGTATGCATAATAAGATTTCACACGGGGGTGTTCAAAAGATGCCTCATTTTCTTTTTGAATTGATGAAGGTTGACACTCTTTTGGGCACAAGCAAATAATGTTGGATATGTGTTGCATAAAACTATTATTTGGTGATCTGTAGTCTGGGTGCCGTAATTAGTACGAGGCCTAGAACCAATCAAAGAAATTGTGCGCAAGTTATGTGTGATTGCTCTATTCAAATAAGAACGAGAAAAGATTCAAAGTCATGTTTTATTTTTTGGTAGATTAGGAGTGTTAAGGAGTGTTTATGGAATAGAAAAACCGGTAACACCTTACAAGAGGTAAACATGTCATTAGTACTAACAGTATATCTACCCAAAGTGCGCAAGGCTCTTTTTTGTAGAGAGAACAACATATGCGAGTCAGTTTTATTACATATTCCCCACACTAAGAGACTATACACAATATGAGAATGAATAAGAGAAAAATATAACTGTTTTTTTACATGTAATGGAAGAAGATAACGAAGTCGTTGAATTAACCCAATTGATCTTGATATTCGTATCCGCAGACTATTGACGTGATCGGTCCAGCCCAAGTCACTTCGAAAATGGACTCCTAGAAACTTATGAGAATTCACTTGCTCAATTTGCGTGTTATTAAAATATAGTCGGATATTATGATCAAGAGGCTTATTTTTGGCGCGAAAAAGCACAAATTTAGTTTTTTTGTGTGTTTAGTTCAAGAATATTGGCATCAAGCCATGTTCGCAGTTCATTGAGCCAGGCATTGGATCGATGTTCAAGCAAGCTGAGGTTGGGACCGGAAAAGAAGACATTGGTGTCATCAGCGTAGAGGACTATATTTGAAGTGGAGTGTATATTTACTATATCATGAATATATAAAATGAAAAGTAGAGGGCCGAGGATAGATCCTTGTGTACATCGAATTTTATTAAACCTGTGTCAAATTTAAGCTCCTGTAGCCATGTAGACTGCCTCCGTCCTGTAAGATAGTTTTCCAACAATTTGTGTGCAATACCGCGAATTCCATAATTTTCTAGCTTTAGAAAAATATGGAATTCTATGGATACGAGACCGTTCATTCAGGTTTTATTTTTCCTACCTGAAAAGTTTCATCACTCAGCGAACGGAAGACGCTGTGATCGAAGGCCAGATCCGGAAGTCCGAGAGTGGTACGTTACCCGGCCGCGGTGGTTCAGTGCGTATCGAGTCCTTTGTCATCACCTATATATCTTGCACCACGATCTTAGTTTATCTCTCATATGAAAGCAAGCACTACGGGCTTCTACGCGGGAGATAGATGAATCTTGTAGACTTGTTTTGAGAAGTCTGTTTTGTTTCATTCAGGAGGCGAGTCCATACCAGAAGAAATATTTATTCTAAAAGCAAGGTTTTTGCGCCGCTGTATAACCTTTGATTTTTTTCTGAATATTCTACCCCACAATGAAGGCATCCCCCTCCCCGTTTTGTTTACTAAAAAAGTGCGTCCAATATACGAGTGAATTCGGTATATACGAAGTGGCCCGTTTTAGATGTATGCAGGAGTTGCATTTCATTTGCACAGCCGATGAGGCAGACCCACGGAAGTGATTACCCAGTTGTTTGACTGGTGGTTCTCAGAGGCGCTGCGCTCTTCAGGTGCCACGTTACTCCCCTTGTCTTTTAAGGATCGCAGAATGTATCGCACTCCAAAACACGACACCTGACCCTGGTGAGACGCAAGTCTCACGTTTTGCCCCGTTTCGTGGGGGTGTGCCGGCAAGCCGGAACTTTAAAGACGACACATGCGTCTTACGAGCAGTGCTAGAATCAGCTGGCAATTGTACCTTTGCAAGATCTGCTAAAGCTTCTTGACCAAGTTCGTGAAGCAGCTCGGACCAGTTGAGTTTTGGAATGAAGACCTCCCCTATCTGATCGTCAAAACTCAACACCAGTTTCTCAATAAATTTTATTTTCTCTTGTGCTCTACGAAAAGCCGCGCCCAGTTGCGGCAGGCTATGCCAAAAGATCTCGTTGTCATTGAAGAGGTGTAGGCTTGAATGCCACGGGAACCGAAAATTAATTTGAACAATTTAGTGGAATGGGCGGATGGACGGACAATAATTTCGGACGTTCCATGGCGAAAATAAAGACGTTCACTGCATTCCTTTAGAAGAAATTTGACTAAACGAAAAACACTACAAATTACTTAAGCAAAGTCAGTTTCACCGTCTTCTCGACCCCAGCAGGGCTTAAAATTGCAGTTTGGCGGCTCTCTATAGTTTGTAGCTGGCGACATGACCTATTTGACGACAGCTATTGAACTCATTCGACGTCGACTAAACTGCTGATTCCAGTACGCTGGCGTTTAGCTGAGCCCGAAATTCTACTGATCGTAGCTGACATTCAAGGTCGAAACGGTAAGGAGTGCTTGTGTCCTGAACCAACTGAGGGCCGTTTTAAATCCTTCTGCAGAATCATGCAGTCAGCACAGTGCAGTAAAGAGTTCACAGGGATCCACACAACTTCTGTGCACAATGAGGTGGCCTTTATTTTCCGCGCGCCTATGCGGAATGTCAGTTCGATCCTCGTTGCACGCAGCCTTGCTGATCCGCCAGAAGTTATTGAGTTCCACTGGAGGCAGCGCTTAAATGGTTTGATCAAAGCACATTCCGAGAGCAAAAAACTGCCTACATCACAGTGCGTAAATCAAGCGCCCTATACACATGAAACAGATGTACAATATATGCGCGAGCGCGGCTGCCACTTTGTGCACAATTCTTTAGGGCGCTTTTTTCCTACAAAGCCGTAACCGTTTCTCGCTCTTACCACATTGACGGAACGTGTTTTATCACTTTTGGATGGTATTCTTGTTAGGTATATTCACCTGCAAAATATAACATTCCGAGTATTCAAACGACTTCGTTGCTTTTTCTAGAGTGTGCTTAACACGTGGAGTGTTTCAACGAGCATCACCCTGTCTCTGCATGCCCAAGGGTAGGCTCCTTAATGCACATGGCATGCCAAAAATATTCTGCACCTCGGTTCTAACCTTGTCCATTATTTCAAGCTAAAGAAAACAATATTAACTGCCTAACAGTTCTTCTCGTTTTGCTATATTCACTAAAACGTTATTTCAACCCCTTTTGATGCTCGATTCTTTATCTGCGATCTTGTGCACACGTGTTCTTAACACTGCCCCACGGTCGCAACGCTGGGTGCTCGGTGCGCGCCCTACAACAGACTCCTTTTCGTTTCTTTTTCTGCCAGAACAGCGAAGGGAATCATAAAGTGTCGCTTAATGTTGCAAACGCGTTCGGGGTTTGCTTTATGTGCTGCGGATACCTTATTCTACCAGGACATTGCTTCCAAGTTGTTTGCTTCTTACGCGTGCATCGAACATCGTGTAAACCCGACACCTTGCTCTTGTACCGTGTAATATTTGATACAAGAAAACTGAAGCAGAGCAGAACTCACCGTTTGTGTTCTCCCTCTTCTTTCTTACTTTTAATAAAAGAGACTGCATTTTCCCAAGAGAATTTCGGCTGAACCAGGCCTGAAGTGCCTGGAGTGTTTAGATAAATAATAACCTGATATATTTTTTAGCTGACATCGCCTATACGATCTTCAACAAGTGCGGTTCGCATACAGTAAGAGTGTGCAACATTAAAGCGCACAAAAATGCAAAGTTTCAGACATTTAAATGTCCAAAACACATGCTTTAAACTTGCTTTTCAGGAGCGCAGGTATGCATAATCCTTCTTTACTGTTCCAATGTTTCTTAAGATGTGTTAGTTTTATAAGACTTTCTCGCGTAAAAGATATACATCGAAGCCCACAATGCAGCGCATCAGTCAGTGTATGGCATGTTAAAATCGCTCTAATCTCATAAAGTAGACTGATTTCCCCCTTTTTTAACCATCCCGTCGTACATTCTTAAGGACGAATTGAAAAATGGAATGAATGTTTTCGAATAGAGACGAACTACTTCTTCTCACATTGCTTGCGCAATAGTGTGGCCTCTCCATGGGTCCTGGTCATCGCTGCCCTTTTTCGTAAGCTGCCATTGCATTTCGATAGCACATAGGCCCGTGAAATAGTGTCCTATCACTGAGCAGCAAAGGGCGGATTATACACTTGATTGGTCATGCCATATTGCAAAGAATACTACCATGGCATGCATCATGAGAGCTGCAGCGCGTCAGCGTGAACGAAAGTATTTATTTTTGCATGCTTCCCTAAAACGTTCCTCAGCACGTAAGAAATGAGCCAAGTAGAACGGGAAAAGCAGAAATTAGGCGAGTTGGGTCAACATTATCAAAACAACACAATGCGGTGGACACGGAAACGATCCATGTCTGTTTGTTGTTCCGATAAATTTGTTTACACGGTAGTGAGTGCAGAAAACTTAAAGTTACACAGCCGATTTAAACAAAAACAACACCAGCGGTGACATCAACACCTGGCAGGAACTTCAATCCGTTAACCGTTAAGTGGACATCGAGTTATGGGGATCAGAATCAGTGCAGGACAAAATGTACAAAACAGCCCTGCAAAATATCCCTTCAGCCCTCCTTAGTATTTTCATTTCAAACGTTTTCTTCCTCGCATTTCACTGGGACTTCTGTGTCGCGAATGAAAGAGCAAGGGCCAGCCTCATCAAAATGATCATCCGCTGCTGCTCGAGCTTGAAGGGCTGGCTATGAGGAAAACCGCAACTGCGACCTGACGAGAAGGAAAAGCAAAGACGACTCAGGAAACGGACATGTGCGGAAGGTGTTTACAGCGCATTCGAAGTGCGACATTAGACGTTTTTAGCATACCGGAGACATACTACCGGATACTTAAACTACTCTACCGGACCCCTCTTCCGCACGTGCAGTGGCTGCCCCTCACATCATCTCTGACACTGCGCATGCGCAAGAGGGGTCCGGTAGAGTAGTATAAGTATCCGGTAGTATGTCTCCGGTATGCTAAAAACGTCTATTAATGGAGCGGAAAACGATAAAAAGAGCCGTACGGAGGGCGGCCACAGAGTGCACGTGAAAGGGCTCCATTTCTCAAGGTCCATCGCTGTCTGCTGCACTTTCGTGCTTCTTGCCAGTGATGTGTGGTTCGGTGTTCATGATTTATGACATATTCATTGAACACAACTGCTTCGCTGCTCATGTGCAATCCATCACGGTCCTTTTGTAGTATTATTACGGATTTGTTTGTAATGCCCGGCACAGATATTCTCTGCTTGGTTCGAGCTCTTTTGCTGAAGAGAGCGCAAGAAAGCGAAAAGCAAAACTAGTGCTCTGTACGTAGCATTCTTACCAGAGGTTATGCGCCGTTCAATATTACAAATTTGTTACAACGAATAACAGTGCATGGCTCCGTGAGAGTAGCTAAAACCGTAAGAATTCTATGCAACTTAATTCAATCTTTAACAACGTTTGGCACAGGTGCATTGCGAAGACCGCAATTTTTTTATCATCATCGTGAGCATAGCTGCGTCCTTAACCGAATGAGCGCCTTTCCGACGACCTCCTTTTAACCCTGCCTAGAGCATCTGGGGCAATCTGATCTCTGAAAACTTTCTTATGTTCCTCATCCACATGACTATTTCGGCCACAATTTCTCCCTTTTTTTTGCTGGACTAATCACTACATGCGGCCACTACCTACACGACATGCACCTCCCTGTGCACTATATGTCAAGGACCTTGACGGCATCCTTGGGGCTTTGCTGTTTTATTAGAGGAGTCATCACCCCGTACCCAAGCAAGATTCCTAATCTACGCATTCATTCAGAATGCATGAACAACAGGCGAATGGGCAACGCGCGCTCAACAATTCTCTTTCCTTTGTACATATTTATCCAACGTATCTCATTGCTTTCAGCAGCGGCAATGCGACATACCCATTCGGCTCTACGTCACCCTGACCTGCTTCAGCAACAAGCGTGACAGGTAATATCGAATACGCCTGTTCGCTGATTAGACGGCAGCGTGGCGCCCCTTATTTTTCGCCCATTTTTTCTTCTATTTCAATTTACCGCATTCGCGGGACAGTCCATGCTAACATGCGTCATTTGCCACTACACTCACTTGCCGCACGGTGGAGCAGGTAAATGAGAAGACAAATTGGTACGCCGCAGGTCGCAAAATAAACGGTTAAGAGAGCTTTCAGTCCCGGGAGAGCTCTACCTTTAAACGTAGCCTGGAACTGCATACACAATTTAACATGTACTCATGTCATCATAATCAGTCTGACTACGCCCACTGCAGGGCAAAGGCCTCTCTCATTTCTCTTCAATTAACCCTGTCTTAGTTATGTATTCAAGGACAAAATATACCACAACTGCTTGTTTGCGAACTTTTGATGACCAGCCAGTCTCTATAGTCGTTCTGAATGTAGAAAGAAGTCCGAATGTGTTTTTTATACGTAGTAGAACTGCATGCTTCTTTTGTGAGTTGGGCGCAACACATAGTTAAAAAGCCAAAATTGCGGGTGTACTTCGTATGTGAATGGCTTGATGGGTCTAAAAGGCGACTCAAGTTCTCGAGTTTTGATCTCTGCCGCGGCGGCTATATTTTGATGTAGCCAGAATGCACAAACGCCCGCGTGCTGTGTGACGTCAGCTCATGTTAAATAGATCGAGGTGGTCTAAATTAATCCGCAGCCCTTACTACGGCGTCCCTTATGCTCATTCGCCGAATCATGACGTTGTGCCCCATAGCCTACCATTTCATGGTGAAATACTACTGTGACTGCAGTCACATGGAGAGATTACACATTAAACCACCGCTTTTGACGTAATGCCGTTTGATTTGCGAAGAGGTCTTGCGTTTACACGCCACTTAAAAATCTTAGAATTAGTTCTTATTACGTTAAAACAGTGTATGCAGCAAAAAATGAAATGCAGTTTTTGTTTGACTTTAAGAGTTAGAATTTCTGTTCACGCAATTCAACAACACTTGATGAAACACCAACGAAATCGCACTTTGGTTTGTGCAGATCGGACATCGAAAAACCAGAAATGCATTCCTATGTAAACCACGGCTCCAGCTTAGCTTTGCACGAAAATAATGCACATACGGCCTTTACTGACACGCAGCCCTCCGTTCAGGCAGCAGTACGGCACTGCGACATTAAATCTCCGCATAAAGCAAAAAGTACTGTCGGGAGCAAAAGTGGTGTATAACATAAACGCTTCGATTACATTTGATTGCCACAGCACTTTGCAGCAGCGCCAACTGTACAGGTAGACGAAGAGGTGACTGTTTTCATGCAAAGGAATGTCATTGGGCAGATTTCAACGCAGGGCGCGCCAGCATTACGTGAACGCCGGATGGCGTCACAAGAACCACAAGCCATGCAGCCGCCAGTGTTGTATACCGCTTTTGTTCCCGACAGCACATCCGTACAACGCCATACGATATACCGAACGCATGTCGCTTGGGAAAACTTTTTTGCCCCCTTTTGTACCTGCTACCGCTAGTACCCATTTTTCTGGTCGGTAAGAATCAAGCACGAAATCTGCACGCCGAGAAGCCACGTTACTATTTCCGGTTTTGTACCTCACATTATGGGAGCGGTCAATATAAGATTGCGTGACAACCACTTCATTTGCACAGGCAATGCTGAGGCCATAATCCGTACTATCTTTTATATAACGAGAAGCACATCCAATGTGGGCTATTTTAAGTGAATACGCCTATGTTTCTTCATACTGCAAATTTCTTTTGCTGTAAACTGGATGTTTTTGTACTGAACTTTTCTTGCGCAGTGCGTAAAGCTCTGCTTCTATGGACTGTGCTCTATGAAGCACTCAGTTCTCTTTCTCGGAAGTTTAAGCAGTAGAAATCAAAGGCAGAAATATAATTTCAAGCTTCTTTAACACAAAAGTCCGAGGCGTGAACACTTTTCTTACTTTTCAGTCTTCGAGTAGTTTGGGCTGTTGTTTTAGTTTAGCACACTAAATAAACGAGACGGAATCCTTAACAGAACAACATTTTTATATTAGTGATGCTTGTAGTATATTGCGCCAGCTAATCGTCAGCACAATTACGGCTTCGTTCAGGCAGTCGTAATGCGCGTTTGCTCCACGAGAACACAAATTCTTGCAATCCGTTGATCTCCGATCAAGTAGTAAAAATCAATTCTGTGAAGAGTATTCGGAGTCTATTATGACAACCTTGATGCGCTAGAAACGCTGCAAGTATTGAGAAGCATCTGCCTTTTTCTTGTAGCAATGTTGGTAAGTATCTATTAACTGCGCTGAGATTCATTATCGTTTCTTGCAGAATAACGTACTGTAGAAGCAGTCAGGCTATAAAAAATTAGACATAGTTTCCGAGGAGATTAAACTAGCTGGAAGTAAACTATGTCATTAGATGAGTAACCTTTGCAAGGAGGGTTTATGGAAATACAAAAGAAAAACGTATTTCGTTCCTTTGATAACGGGAAAACTCAGAACACATAAACGCTTCTTTGTTTCAAAAGCATATGATCAGTGCCACGACATTAATGGTTATGAAGTTGAAGCCGAAGGGTATTACACACAAGCAGCAGAGTAAAGCTGCCTACCATCGGTGACAAAGGTTCATTACGCTTAGAATTACGCCCATCTCTAGGTTCCGAATCGTGCCTCACTGCTTGGGAGCGCCACATCACGACGCACTCCTCGTGTCGAGATTTGCGCACAGAGGCGCTCTAGACAGCATGAGTGCCCCGTCAGGTGGCGCCCCCATGCAGTGAGGCACTATTCGGAACTTGGAGAGGGCGCAAGTAACTTCTGCCACGGACGGTATTTGCGTAAATAAGGGGGTGGTCTGGAGGTTGTAAAAATGTGAATTCCAAGGTTTAACGTCCTGGGGCAACACACGGGATATGAGACGCGAAGCAGCAGAGTACTGGATTAGTTAAGACCGCCTGGGACTCTAACTTTTGCCGAAACCAAGCAGCGCAGCAGAAATTTTGTATTTTCCTTGCATGGAAATACTGCCGCCGATCTCGAAGTATGCAAAAATGAAGGTGGCAGTCTTGTGCCTGGGCGCCCAGTTCACCCAGATGTGTGTCACACTGGCAAGTGGCAGGAATTGTACAAAGACTTTGGCTGCTTTCCTGTTTCTTGACAAACAAAAAGCAACATAAACGGCCTACAGTTTTTCACAAATGACAACGGCACATCGCTACTCTTAAACTCGGAGAGCAACAATCACCGTGGCCAGTACATGCACTCAATGAGCATTTGGTGCTTAGGAACGGGTGTAACTCGCACAAAACTGCGCCAGGAGTTCAAGGCGCAAGCCTATAGTGCTCAATTATGTCGTGATAAACAATAGATGACTCAGCAGTGCAGTTTAGCTGCACCTTGCAACTTGAGCGTAGAGGGCACGTCAGGTTCTGGAGTAATTTTACGCCTTATATAGCACCAGACGGTGCGAAAGCGCGGCACCGGATTTTTTTGCTAAACATTTAGGCGCTACTCCCCCTCCACAACGGTGGCGCAATCTTCATCATTTTCCACGAATACAGGATGCGTCTGCTGAGTTGTCCAGAGAAGCCCAAAGCTTCCGTTCAACTTTGCCCCAAGTACTTACCCCAGAAAGCGGAACAGAGTAGGGAGCGTGGCGGCGACAGCGTGGACGGAGCCGCAGTAGAAAACTGCTAGTTAGAGAGATATGATAGCGGCCTTTGCCGTGCAGTGGTGGCAGTGAAGTTGATGATCACGGTGACGAATACTTCCACCGAGAAGATCGTCACCTATAGAATGAATAGGCGCAGGCCTTTAACGAACATAAGGATGAAGTTCATTCCTACCAGATATACGAGCATGATCCAGCACGTCGAGCTTGATTATCGCAGATAATGTTATCAGAACACTTTTTTCGCCGTGGAAATCAAGTTTTGTCAAATTAGCAGTTTGGCCAATCTGGAACGGTCTTACTATAACCAGGAAGGAAACAAAATCTATTGTTTCTCGATCGATAGGCAAGCATATCGAACAATGACGCTGTCTCATTTTAAATGGTACTTGCATAGATCTTAAGACAATAGCAATAAGGATCGAGTTCAGCTGAAAATCCGGCATCCTCGTCGTGGGCGTCGTCCACGTCGGTGTTGTAAGCGAAAAATCCCCGTAGAAGCAATCTAGGTGCCCCACCTTATCGCATGACCTTGTCCCATCATAACAACTGGCCCACCAAAATGTGAGCGAGCAGACCATTGTGGCAGTTGGCAGTTAAAGGAATGATTGGTCGCGCGAAATTGCTCGGGAAGAGCAACCCGGTTCGCCAAAGCCCCACCTGTGGCAGCACCTACCATCGAATCGCAGTGCTGCATTGCTTAACCGCTACACCTCTGTGCCACGAGTTTTATGAGGATTCTCAGTGATCTGAAAATATGAAGTCGAGAATGACCAATTTCGCATATACGGTCATTAACCTTTTTACGCAATCGCGTCCTTGTGACGGAGCTTAAGTGTCCCCTCCGTTTGTTTTTTTTTATTTGCTACTGCTGCGCAGTGCTATAGCCACCTGCCTTTATCGCTTTTGTTCTTTCTTTAAATGCGCTTACACAGTACAATATTAAGCACGTATACGCCTATATTGCAGTAAAAAGGGAGTAAGCTGTCCTTTAATGCACTCTTTATAAAATAAAGTCAGCTAGAGTACAGCTTATTCCCGTTTTACTCATTTCAGTTTAGAGAGCAATTTAGTATGTGGGGTCGTATTTTACAACTTTTCCGTTTTGTTTTCATTTCGTTTCTTCGTGACCTCAATGGTGAGGCAATCACTACTAGAAGGTGGAGAGAAAACAACAATAATAGGAATAGTTACGACCGGTCCGGACGCGGCGTCGCTATGGGAGCCTAACCACTCCGCGTCCCGTCACGCCGCATGCGAGGACTACGATCCACTTATTCGTCGCAAGGGTCTTTTACCGAGGCGGAAGCAGCGCAAAAAAGCTGGTCAGGAGCATCAGACGCGTTGCCATGCTTCCTCATGCGTCACAGCGGTCCGCCTGTGCAGAACATAAGCGTATTGGACGGTCATGCATGTCTGCAGCTTCAAGGAAGTCGTTCTACCAAGACCAGAGTGCCATCTTTCACCACAGGTTGTCACCGGGGCAGCGACCAATGGCGGAAATCATATCAACATCTTTTAAATTGTGATGGTTTGGTGCCTGCCGCCCCAGCGCATGAAGGTCCAAAGTGTCATTGCCACTGACACTGCATAACTCACAAATGAGTTCCCTTCACACAGCCACTTAAATTAGAAAGTTAGCATGCATGGTAACTCTCGTATCATGCGATAAATGACGCCGGGATATGGAAAGCCCTTCCTATATAGTCTCGTCTCCACAAGCTGATTCTGAGTAAATGCCAAAGACAGAATTTCTCGGCTTCGGTTCGGTTTTAGCTCTCTTAGAGATGAATTATTTACAAATAATGCGCAACCATATTCTGTTAAGCGTTATTTTAATAGCTGAAAACGCCCTTGCCTGTTATGCTACAATCGAAAACTTCCACCTGCCTTTGCTGAAAACAGCTTTTGAAGCAGGATCCCCAGACAAGATTAGTCGTCTTTTACATAACTCTGAACAGAGTGCTTACAAATGTAGAAGAATTTCTGCTGAGCATATTACTTTCCTCAAATTCGAAGTCCGTTAGCACCATTCCCATGCTAATCTTCCCCGCGACCACTACAGATTGGATATAGGTACCGTAATATGATTTCTTAATTCCTTGCTGTCATTTCCGTTAAAAAATAAACACAAATTAAAATCAAGCTTCTTTACATTCCTTGTTGTTGCTCATCTAACTAGAAAGCCTTTCAGATTTCCTATGTTTTCTCTTGTTTAGCAGAAAACATTTTTTTCCGTAAAAGATTCTGGCGTGATTAGCGAGTTTTATTGACCACACGCGCCTAATGCTTCAAGCAGCAAGGACGGCTTGTAGGTGCCACTTATCTTAGTCACTTGCAATAAAATGTTTACAAAAGCCAGTCCGTAGAACGTTTCGTGTGACATAATCCTGCGCTAATAATATGCACTGAAAATTCCAGAAATTAAATTTTAATTTGAAAATATTTTTGCTCACCCGCCAGAAATTTCGTGAAGGTGTCGACACCAACATAGTTGTGATGTTCCTTGTTGCCGTGATAAATAAGCATATAACCAGAAGATTATAACATGCATGATACATCACAGGCAGCAATAACAGAAAAAATCTATAGTATCAATTACGTAGAAGCTCTTTACAGTGAAAGAGAGAAAAGAAGAGACTTATTAGCAATTGGCCTTATACATCATGTTTAAGTTTCCTATCAAGCAGTGACTGTTCAAGGTAATTTTTGATTATGTGATTAAAATGAACAAATGGGGGGGGGGGGGGGGGGGGCTACTGTCTGCTACAAACGTAGGGGCTCGAAAAAAATAATTCATCTTCTAGTTAGCTCTTCAAACCACTAAGAGATTGTGGTTCGTTTAACAAAATTGGCACGCATTACCGGGGAGTGATATAAAGATTTTGGAATTATCTTATCTGTCTTGATCGTTTATGAACCATCTAAAACGCAATCATCAATATTACGGAGTATTGACTTATAAATGTGAAAATGAACAGAAAGTTGGTTCCTTTCAGTAGCTAGGAGAACAAAAACATAGATTTTTTTTTTCACATTTAAGGTATACTGCTTTAAGATGTGACTTATGCCTAGATTACTGTACCAAATAATATTTATTTGTGCTGAAACACAAACGTTGGTATTACAAGCAGTCCGAAGATGGCACGCTTTTTTATGGCATCTTCGATATACCGACTACAGCGGCGCACTGAGCACTGACACTACCGAACGCTCATACCGTCACCGGTATTGTGAGCTGCGAACCATGCACACTCACCATATGAGAACAAGAAGCCATCCCGGCACGCATATGGACCGCTAACTAGAGTCTAGTAACTACATTATTACAGCCTGTGGTTCTCGCTTTGCGACCACGTCACCTGCGCCTAGGTCGAATGACATGACCGGAAGCACAGTGGAAGCAACGATTGTTGCAGCTGCTTCGTTAGTAGTTTCTAGTCACTTGTGTTCCAGTGTACAATACTCTTCGTTTCCAAAGAATAGTGAAAATTGAAAAAAGCACCGACGCATCTGCGTGTCTGCCGTTGTGCTGCGGTGATCTCCGAGTGGACGTCCTTTATTGTAGTCGTTTAGAATCGCACACTAACATATAGCCCGCATTGACTTTTCACGTTCTCTGCAAACAAGAATAGGTTCGAGGCTTTGAAAAACGTGTTCCGGTGCAATATAAGCAGAGGTCTCAGTTAACGCGGGTGTTCAGGGAATGCAGAATTTATACTGAGGCAGGCATTTCTTTTGTGCGAAGCGTTGATCAGGCGCAGAAAATGCCAAGCGGCAAGCGGCAAGCGCCGAAGAAGGCTGCGACAGTGGCACGCAAAAAAGTGCCAAAAGCGACTAGTACGCAACTTAGCTCAGCCGTTGCACCATTCTGCGCTGCACCGCGCGCCGGAGCATGGAACAAAAGCCACGCGATACACAGTTGTCTGTTTAGCCCTCGAAGCGAACGGTTGCACTTTACAACTACAGAGAAAATTAAAAGATCGAGATTGGCAGGCTTGCCAGTTCCCGTTCAGGATTTAAAATTCAACAAGCGAAGGCTTTCCGGCGCGAGACCCCCTGGTCACGAGTTTAGGCCGGGATACATGGAGCGTTTCTTTAAGGCGACGGGTCGGCGATTTTTGCCAGACGACGCGCACTCGACGCCCAGAGTCAAGAAGAACGCCCACCGCACCGCCACAGACCTGGACCCGCCAGATACCTGACGCGCGCCGTCCGATGGGACCGGAAGCGGCGGCTTACGCCCCCAATTATGGCGCAGAAAACACGCTTGCTTGTAAGCCGCATGTGACGACTTGATATACATGGAGCGGGGATGCGGCGGGGTGCCGCCGTATCTCTTTCTACACGAAAGCAAATGTGATCAACAGGCGCCAAACGCCATTGAGCGAGGAGGTCTTTGAGAGCAGCGACGCTTACACTTCTGTTAAAATGTGTCTTCAGATTGCTAATGACTGCTGGTACG
The DNA here is from genome assembly GCF_052857255.1 of Amblyomma americanum. Lineage (NCBI taxonomy): Eukaryota > Metazoa > Arthropoda > Arachnida > Ixodida > Ixodidae > Amblyomma > Amblyomma americanum. The sequence goes on along the minus strand of NC_135499.1, from coordinate 94,775,396 downwards.
TTCTCTTACTCCTGCTTTACAGTGATGTTGAATGCAACCCTGGCCCTGGTCCCACCGTTGCAGAGAGACTCAATGATATTCTAGCTGAACTTCTAGAGATAAAAAATGCCGGCAATACACGCGATGCTACTCTTTTAGAAATGAGTCAGAAGCTTACAAAATTAGAAGAGGTTTTGGAGTCAACCAAAGCGAACGAACTGAAAATACAAAAGCTAGAAGAACAGGTACAACATCTGGAAGAAGCTTTGTTGGCTCAGAGCAAACGGCTGGTAGAATTAAGAGACCGAGCTCGCAGAAATAACCTTTTAGTTTTCGGTATCAAGGAAAACCCCGACGAAAATAGACAGGCTCTTGAAAATAAGGTAGTTCACCAGGTCTTCAAAGAAAAGCTCGCTGTTAATGTCAGTTCAGTGAAACGTATTCGTAGGATCGGTAGGCCAGGAAAGAACAAGACCCGTGATCGTACGCCTGTACAATCACAATGAAAAGGTTTCCCTGTTTAAGAACTGTTCGAAACTCAAGGGTACCGACATATCAATTTCTGATTACTATTCACAAGAAACTTTACAGAAAAAAAAGAAAGTTTGGCAGTCCGGACTAGCTGACAGCCGTCCAAATGACAAAGTGAAACTGGTTCATGTCAAGTTGTTTCTGAACGACGATGTCTATTTGTGGGACAATGCCAAGAACTGCACAGTCTTACTTCGTACGAAGAACACAACTAATAAATGACGCTCCAGCACCAAGCAAAATCCTGCGCAGAAGCTTCTTCGTATCGTTTGTTTGAATGCGCAAAGTGTGCGCAATAAACCAAAAGAACTTGAATGCATTTTACTATTACACGATCCTCACATAGCCATCATCACAGAAAAGTGGATTCACGCTCATATGCCAGATAGTTGCATATTTCACCTTCTTATGTTTGTTATCGGAAAGACCGTGAAACTAAAGGTGGCGGTGTTGCAGTTCTTGTAAAGTACAGGTCACCTGGTTCCAGGCTAGAATTCTTGTCAAAACTTTACGATCACTTAGAGAAGTACCGCGATCAAAATATAATAGTTGCTGGAGATTTTAACCGCCCCTGCATTAACTGGCAGGAAATGAAGTGTGGTCCTGTGGGTGTTCATAGTTCCGAAGTGTTGTTTTGCATGTTGCTTTCATTTAACCTTAATCAAACAGTATTTTTTTTTCGAACAGGTGTAACAGATTCTGGTTCCTCAATTTTAGACATTTTGTTTTGTTCTAACCAAATTCAGGAACGTGCAACGGAGGTTCGCGATGACATTTCTGATCATAAACTTATTTATTTCACTTGTGTTTTTCACGAAGGGCGAGTTCTTGTTAACCGAAGCCTGTTGTTGTTAAGAACAATTCCGCTGCAGATGATGTTCAAACTGTACAATATTTACAGGATTGCCTTCTTTTATTCAATGGTGATGACATTGATATGTGATGGACTAAGTTCAAATCTTGGTGTCACCACTGCATAGAAAACTTTACCCCAGAAAAGCAGAAAAAGGTTGGTCGAGGGAGCTCTTGGATAAGCAGAGATCTGCTGCAGATAAAACGTAGGTTGAAGCGCCGTAGGAAATTAAAGCGCGTTGACGACGAGGTTGTTACAGAACTAAAATCTATACTCACAATTAAGTCGCGAGAGTCTCGGGAACGTTACCACACTGACACTCTCGGCCGTTTTCCTTCAGAAAGCCTACGAAAGTTCTGGCAGTTCCCAGGGAACAAAAATCTTCGATGAATCGAGCAGATAGTGGCAGGCAACACTGTCGTTACAGACTGTAGGCAGATGGCAGAAATGTTTAACTCTTACTTTCAAAGCGTGTTTTCAAATCCGGACAATAATTGTGATGTCACACCAACAACGGATGGATCACACACCGTGTCCGTATCTTTAGAGGGTGTAGTCGAGCTGCTGTTACGATTAGACGCAAAGAAATCGACAGGTCCTGATAAAATTACAGCTATTTTTTAACAGATACGCACAACTAATAGGCAAATTTCTTGTAATAATATTTTATAAGTCCTTAAAATCGGGTAAAGCACCGACAGATTGGCTCCTGGCTCGTGTTGTTCCGGTTTTAAAGAAAGGTAGCCCGGCGGAAATTAGTAACTACCGACCTATTTCGCTTACATGTATTTCTTGTAAGGTGCTCGAGCATATTCTTGTGAAATATCTCAATACTTTCTTAGATGCAAACAAGATCATAATTAAAGCGCAACATGGGTTTAGGCACGACTTTTCCACGAACACGCAATTAATAGCAACCATCAACGAAATCGCTTAAGTTCTAGATATGAATTGCCAGGTAGACATAATGTTTTGGACTTCTCCAAAGCATTTGATAGAGCGCCTCATAATAAATTAATCCTCAAGATAAAAACAATTGGTATACCTTCCAAAATAATCAATTGGGTGATATCGTACTTGACGAACAGAAAGCAGTATGTTGACATTGACGGCTCTTGTTCTGAAAATTTAGATGTCTACTCAGGAGTACCCCAAGGATCTGCCGTAGGAACAGTTTAATTTTATATTTATATCAATGATTTGGTCGACCCTGTCAGGCCAACTGTATCAGTTAAACTGTTTGCAGATTACTGTGTCATTTTTAAAACCATAAATTCTGTTACGGATCAACTCGAGCTGAACGCAAATCTACAATTACTAGCAGAACGATGTGATAAATGGGTTATGATGATTAACATTGAAAAGACTGTGCATATGTGTGGTACTAATAAAAGAAAAAACTAGAATTTTCATATAACATGGGCGGTAATATGATTAAACAAGCAGTGGAATATAAGTATTTAAGCGCCAAAATTACAAACAGGCTTAAATGAACAGCGCACATCGATAACATATGCTCTTCAGCTCGTAAAAAATTCAGCTTTTTAAAACACAAATTAGGAAGATCATCAAGTTAACGGAGAAGTAAGGCATACAAAGCGCTAGTAAGACCTTCGTTGGAGTACGCTAGTATTGTGTGAGACCCTCACACAACGGTACATATAGAAAAAATTGAAAAAATTCAGAGGCTAGCCGCGTGTCTTATATACAACCGCTACAAACGCGGGGCTCTCCATCTGCTATGTTACAAGAAGCAAAGCTTGAATGCTTAAGAGAACAAAGAAAAACAGCTCCAATTAAATTTCTTGGTCGTTTGCATTTTTCAAAACTAGGCCTAGACCCCCAGGATTTCATAACTAAACAGTCATATGAGATATATCGTCATAAGCATAAGCACTACATCGAGCCCATTTCTGCCCACACGAATGCCTATAAATATTCATTTTTTCCTAATACGATTACTGATTGGAACGCACTGCCTGATGATTCTCCTTTGCTTGCCTGCCCTGAGCAATTTCAACCGTCGGTTGGCGCTGCCTGTGACGCGCTGTGTTGTTGACACTGCGTATTGTTTCTTTCATCCTGTGCCTATTTAGCGCTGTATAAGTGTTGGTCGTCCTTTTTAGTACTTATTTCATCGCCATGTTTCTGTATTTTTTCAAGGTCGAAGTTTGTTACTCTATTGTTTTGTACTGTGCCTCTCCAGCTTGGACCGTATTTGGTCCGCAGTATGTGATAAATAAATAAAAATAAATAAAACCACGAAAGTGTTCATTTCGACATCGTTGTACTAGTCTCTGCACGCATGCATATCTATAATGAATCTATAATGGTTTGCTTTTTCGAATGCATGAAATCGAATACCTTCGGGTGCCCGCTCAGCTGCGGATACCTGCGGCGCGTTTTTTTTTTTTCACACCTTTCTGTTCAGGAAGGAACAGGAATTTCGATGCAGGGTTGGGTCGTATTCTCTCAAAAAAAGCGACAGTTCATGGTTTATGAAGCATTTATTTTCACGATGAAAAGATTTTCGTGCCAAAATCATTGCGTAGCTCTTCGGTCATGGCGGTAATGTTGGCTGGCCCGGACGCAAGAAGTCAAACCGGAAAAGGGGCCTTTCTGTCCTGCTATTGACCGCATCAGCCGCTGTTTCAGGTGCCATCGGACTCTGCGCACCAAATATCTGCCGAGTGCAGATCGGTGGCGGCGGGCGTTTTTCTGGACGCCGGGGATTGAGTGAGTACTGCTTATCAAAATTCGCCGACCTGCCGCAATAAAAATGCTTCTTGTATTCCGGCCTGGCACCTAGCGCAGCCGCTGCACTGCTCTCAAGGCGACAAGCTTAAAGGCACACGCTCTGATTTTGACGCATGTTTGAAAACCTCCGTTGGCCAAGATTAGCAGATTGCTTTAGCAGATGCCTGCTTTTATGGTGCACAATGGCTCCAGGCAAATCTATCTACCAATTTACCGCTACCACTCAAATTCAGAATTGCGCCCGTCTGGTTGAATGCTGCGTATATTCGCGAAATTTCTGCTTCTGAAGGACTGGCTCAATCGTTTTGTAATGTTGTTTGCTGTGCGCCATAGGCAACCCAAGATATTTAAGCATTGTTTGGTCCTTATCGCAAAAAGCAAAAAAAACACAAAACAGATGCGTCTTTTCTCTACGCAGCAAGTGCGTTCACTTTTGTGCTCAAGAGCACGCCACTAATTACTATGCGCGTTCCAATAGTTAAGCAAGCATGGTGAACAATGCCTTTGCATCAGGTGTTAAGGTACTGCTGGAATCAGTCCAGGAGAAATTGATGGTAGAAGTCAAGCTGGCTGCAGTGATAATAAACGTGCAGTACAGTGTATCTGCCCCCTTATTAATGCATTAATGCGAAAGCATTAGATGGCTATGTCCCAAGTTTCGTTTCAGCAAAACATTCCCAGCGCGATTACGTCGTTGTGCGAAGATAAATGTGCAAAATTTCGATTGTGTTAGGTAGTGTGTGGCGTAATTAGTAAATTGATTTAACGCGAAATTTACACTTGGGCGTCACAATAGGTCGGTCGTCGACATAGATTCTCCGCACGATTGTGTCGTTCTATAACAATATATGCGCAAAAGTTTGAACATGTTAGATAGTGCGTGACGAGATTTTGCTGTTGGAAAAATTTTGTTTATGAATAGTAATTAGTTATTTATTTCAACGCGAAAATTACACCCCGACGTCCACACAGGCCGTGTTTACGTCCCGTGCTCCGTGTCAGCAAAACATTCTACACACGATTACTTCGTTCTGAGAAGATAAATGTGGAAAAGTTTGATTGTGTGGACCCGCCGCGGTGGCTCAGTGGTTAGGGCGCTCGGCTACTGATCCGGAGTTCCCGGGTTCGAACCCGACAGCGGCGGCTGCGTTTTTATGGGGGAAAAACGCTAAGGCGCCCGTGTGTTGTGCGATGTCAGTGCAGGTTAAAGATCCCCAGGTGGTCGAAATTATTCCGGAGCCCTCCACTACGGCACCTATTTCTTCCCTTCTTCTTTCACTCCGTCCTTTATTCCTTCCCTTACGGCGCGGTTCAGGTGTCCAACGATATATGAGACAGTTACTGCGGCATTTACTTTCTCCAAAAAAACCAATTATTATTATTATTATTTGATTGTGTGGGTACTAGCGTCGGGGAAAAACCCGCGTTCTAGAAAGTTCCATGCAACCCTGGGCCATCAAGCAGGTCTCGGCGGCTCTTGAGCGACAAAGGCCTCAGATCCTCCGCTGAGTTGCCTCCTGGGCCCCCGTCACGGCGCCATTAGGTCATGATGCCATTAGGCCATGACGTAAATAAAGTTGTTCTTCCTCCTCCTCCACGCTCTTACGTTCCTACACGTAAGCACGCTTTAGTGTCCTAAGAATTTTTTTTTTTGTTAGAAGCTCACGGCCAATTAAAAAATCAGATGCCTTGTACACTCTCTGATCATACAACACTCAACTTTTATTTTTTTGTAACGAGAATCGATAGCTTCCTTGTAGCTTCATTGAAACAAGATTCTTTCAGCATCTGTTCAAGCGTTGGCTATTCGTTGTGTAAACTGGTTCCTTCGGTACTAAGCTCAGCCAAAACTGCCACGACGATATAAGGCAAAAAGCATGCAGTCCTTAATAATTTCCTCCGGTGCTGTATTTTTTCAAATGCGTTTTAATAAGGCGATCATAAATTGAACTATTCATATGTGTTCCTTTATAAGCACTCTTTTCTGCTGGCGTCGCTGACTGAAATAAATAAACGGAGACCATAAATAAAATTACGAAAACCTCCCAGGTCTGCTGATATGATCTCGGTATAAATTGAGCCCGTTTTTATCTAGCATAGCCCGTTTGCAGACACCTATTACCCCACGAAACCTGAAGATAACGCCAGGTGCGTTTCTTCCATCCGGTGCAACCCAGGGGAAGCAGGGTTTCCTCGGTAGTAAGTCCATTATATATTTAAGGTGACCGCTGTCGCAGAGATCAAAGACCTTCAAAAGTACATTACAACCTTCTGTTCAAAAGTGAGGGCGAGGACAAAATAAGTTTACGCCGATTTTCTTATTTTTGTGTGTTTTTTTTCTTATTGATTGCGCCCGAGGGCCGCATCTTGCATCCGCTTTCCCCGCGTGCAGAGTCATTTGGGCCAATGGCAGAGAACCGGAAGGCAACAAATTAAAATAAAATTAAATAAAAAGGAATAGAAATACACGAGGCCGTCTGTCCCGCACCGTGTGGAAATGACCGCTGACGTTCGCAGGAAGTAAATAGGAGAGCAGCGTAGAGGCAATTTGTTTGGAACCAGAATGAAACTGCTTCTCATATGCGCAGCCGTGGCCACACCACTAAATCTCTGGCATCCGTGTAGAGCGCATGGCTCTTGGGCAAGCATATTCAACACCTGAGAATTTCAAACTCTATCTGTGAAGTAATTTGCGGAAGCACCTGCCTAGGGACTGAAACGAGCGCTTACTGCCCTAGCAGCCTTTCGTTTGGAGCCGTGCCGCAACCGTTGTTTGTGGAGCCGTGCTGTGTGGAGCCAGTTCTCAGCCAAAAATAGCTTCGAAGACACGTGGACGGGATGAGGGGCTCGGTAGTAAGGTCAGCCATTGCGATTAGGTGAGCACCTGCGCAGTAGGCGCTCACAAACTTCTGCCCCGCCACGTTGGTTTAATGGCTGTGGCATTCGGCTGCTGCGCTCAAGCACGGGATATCGCATCGCGACCGCGCAGCCCGCATTTGGGCGAAGGCGAAATGCACCAGCGCCCGCGTGCGGTGGGATGAATGTGCACGTTAAAGAACCTGAGGTCGAAGAAATTTACCCGGAAACCTCCTGATGGCGTGTTTCATTGTCCATGAGCAGCTATGGGACGTGACACCCTTAATCTCACATATCATATATTGCTTCTGAACTGCTGCCGAGCGATGTAGACAATGGTGGTGGTGAAATTAAGTAATAGACACTCTCACAACAACTCCAAAGTAATCTTTTTCCCGAACGCGTCAAGAATGACGGATTGGCAACTTGAGCATAAATGAAGTAGATCAAATGTATTTTATGTGGGGAGCACCTCTAAGCTTTACAACAAACACGTAATTCCCGTTTTCTAAGGTAGACAGTTTATCGCAGGTGTGTTGTCGGCATCAATAATATATAAAGGCACTTTTTTTACGCCACGTTTACTGAACTCTCAAGGTCACTGAGCATAAGTCCAAGTAATAATACCGTGACAAGTTTATTTTTCCTGCCATGAAATATTATCTCTTCAGTAAAATTTGCTCTCACATCAATTTCCGTTTGGACATGTAAAAAGCGATTCTCCGTTCTTCAACTTTAACTCCCTTTTTTTAATTCTAATTACTTTGGCAGAGAAAAGGGTTAATTGTAGAGATTTAAGAGAGGCCTTTTGTCTTGCAGTGGTTGTACTGATGATTACGATGATGACTCACCAATTCATAAATTCCTCCACACAGATGTCAACTTATAGAATGTATAAGTACAGGCCTTCAACGAACATCCAGGAGAGATTTATCTCTGCCAAATAAAAACGGACGATGTAGAATCCTGACGCCGCCTGCAAACACAGCATATCGTTAAGTAAACACAACTTATATCATTGCACACGCACGAATCCATGGTCGACAAATAACGGAAATAAGGCACGCATTATTGCACAACTTTTCACATTTTGCCATGCTTGCTAATATATCGGTGGGCATATATACATGTTCTGAAAGCATATTTTTACTGGCGGCAGTCCCAACGTACGAAGTACCAAACGGACAAGTCAAAGTTTCATCTTAAATTTATCCTGAGTTGAATTTAGAAATGAGGTCGCTCCATATAATCCTTTTATTGAGAAAGTAAGCATTCATGGCAGCGGTGGTATCATGCGAAAAATTACGCTGGAACGTATAAACCCCTTCTTATAACCTCGTTTCTGTAAATCGATTCTGCCTCACACTGAAATTATTGGCTGCCCATTGGCTCCCATTTCAGCTAGAGATGAACTGATTTCAAGGAACGTGGCACCGTATTCTAGTGAGCCCTCTTTGAATACCTTCGCACGTTCTCGCCAGTTGTGCTGCCTCCCAAAAGTTCATCCTGAAATTTATAACCCCTGCTTTGAAGCATGATCGCCAAACCGTATTGGTCGCCTAGTGCACATCTGAAATTGGTATGCGCGCAACTGTGTGCCGTCCACGCTGTATAGTTAATTCTTTCGTGCTGATAAATTTTGGACCGTACCAACTAGCCCAGTTTACAGTTCTCCGCCCGAATGTTTCATTACTCTACCGAAACTTCGCACTTTCCTCAAGTTCGCATACCGTTAGCAACATTCCCGTGTTAGTACTCCCTGCTCCCACTACACAGTGCATTTGTTTACGAACTAGAATATGTGTTTGCAATATGTTACAACGTTATTTTGTCCGCCACGCTGGCTCAGTGGTTATGCGTTCGGCTGCTGACCCGAAAGACGCGGCTTTGATCCCGGTCGCGGCGATCACATTTCGATGCATGCGAAATGCTAGAAGCCCGTCTACAGTGCGATATCAGTGTACGTTGAAGAACCCTAGGTGGTCGAAATTATCCGCCGCCCTCCACCTGCGTCCCTCTTATCCTGGGACGCTTTGGGACTTTAAACCCCAAAAACACAGAAATCAGCAATGTAATTTTTTTATTTCATGCTCACATGGACGCTAAGAAGTAAAAAAAAAGGAAACGTTTTAAGGATTCTTCCATTTGCTTACCAGTTTAGCAAGCCCGTCTTTTTTTATACATTATATGGTTCGACGGGAATAGTTCCTGCCGTACAGACTCTAGCAGGACAAGCGTCCGGTTTAACCACACATGCCCGTTGCTTCAAGCAGAAGGAAGGATGGCTTGGAGGTGCTGCTTCTGCCCACACTTCGCTACTGATGCAAAAGCCGATGCTATAACGAATTTTCAATTATCGGCTAAGTCGTTTCCTTCAAAATGTACACACCTGCCAATGCGTGGAATGTTCCACATGATTTATTTCTTCTAATATAGGATCAGTTTTCACTTCCGGAAGCTACGCATATATTTCACTGTGAAAATATGGTCGCATTATCCACTATAAATCTAGCAAAACCACCAACTGTAGCGTAGCTCTGATGATCTATGCTAACGAGATTAGAAATGATGTATCAGGCGATTAACATGTATTGCATTTCTCAGGAAGTTAAGGCCCCGAAAAGAAATTATGTATAGTATTTAGCATTCGAGAGGTGAGGTTTCTAGAACGTAAACTGACATTTATTACTCTCTCTGCTCTGGAGCATTTTGCACCTATGGGAAGGGAGCTATTAATTTTTCATGCATAGAGCGGCAGAATATTCGGCGCGTTCCTAAAGAAATTCTGCAATTAATTTTTTCAGATTCCCAGAAATAGGCTACTGTGCGTTGAGTATTCACGTACGGCCAACCTTTCATAATACTGAGTGATAGTTCCCTTTCACGTCATTTGCTCTAGCCAGAGTTGCTTCCCACTTTCAGTCACTGACATCAGAAAACTAATGTCAACTCATAAACTTATGTCAACTTAAGAAAACTTATGTCAACTCGCTTGCAAAATCAAGCTGGTGTTAGCATAGGTAGGTCATTCATTATCTTAGGGGTGCAGTTTTTTATGCTGAGTGTAGCGCCACCTGTATCATATCCGTGATCTTGAAAACCAAGACCATATAACATCTACAGCATGGAATAAGAAAGAAAAAGACTAGAGCTGCCTCTCCGTGAGGCGTTTATGAGAGCACGGGCACCTGTCCATACACAGCTAAGGTCCCACAGTCTGTGCGAGCACTTAAGTGATTATAAGGTGGAAATAGCTTGGCGTAGCGCATGCTCATGGGTTGTCACACCATAACAGTAAGACGACGAGGAGGCCTCATTCTGAGTTAATGAACAGAGAAGCAGTGATAACTTCGACAGGAATGAAACTGAAGAAGTATATAGGCTCAATACACTTAGAAGTCAGAATAATGCTGAGAATGGGCGATGTGCCTTATATCTTTTATTGAGACCGACCGAAGCACAGTTTAAAATTTCATTGAAAAGGGTGTGTAAACGCGGCTCATGAACCATGGTCGAAAGAAAATTGAGATGATGTCATCGCGTGAGGCGACCAGTGATTGACACCGGAACAGCTAGAAGAGCACATGCAAATAAAGAAATTAACATTAACGCAGGAAACTTTGCCCATGGTTTAATTATCACAAAACTGGGGTAAACTGTTCAGGATACTGGCAGGAAAGTTCAATATTTTCGTAGAAGTTATGAAATACGACGGTGTGATTTTCTCTCAGTGCTGAAAACTTCAGACAGTAATGTCTGCGTCAGGTTTTTGCAAGAAGCAAAAGCCTTGGTACTTAGCTTTGATAGTACGCTTGATCCTCCAATATCATTATGGTGTTTTATTAATGAATATACAAAGATGCGATCACGATGATATTTACGAAATGCCCCCGACACTCTCCGGAAGAATTGGATGTCGTGCCATGAACTTTCTCTCGTTATCATTTCAGGGCTGTTAACATTTCGCGAAAACCTCTCTGATGGTGCCCCTTCATTCCCTCTGAGTGCTCTTATCAGACTCTCGGAATTCCGCTGGAGTCAATTTCACTCAACTCGACTTTTCAGGCAAGAACTTTCTGACCGAAGCCACCTTGCGCACATGACATGAAGGCATCACTGCTATCGAAGTTCTGAAACCATAGAATATTAGTTGGGAAAGAACTTCAATACGTAAAACCATCTACGTCTCTATAATTCCGCCTATTACGCCACCTACATACGTCCCTTTCACCTAGCCCGTCTGGACCTAAAAGACTTAACAACTGGACTCATGCGGCTATCTTCTGAATTCTACCAGGAATATCTGAATTCAAAGCTCACCACGACACCACTGTGTATAAAGACTTTTTTCCTGCCAAACTGTTGAGTAAATAATAAGGAACGCCTTAAAGTTGTGAAAGTAGTACAACTGTGGTCATAACAAAATCGCCAAACTCTCGTGAAGAATACCTGTGGAAGTCTTGTTCGGTCTTTTCTTCGCACATCATTCTCTCCTGTCGCACTCACCTTTGAGAAAACGAGCAGCCCAAGTAACGAACTGCAATGGAGTCAAGCCAATGCAGCAACTAAATCGAGAGTACGAATGAACAGCCCTGCACTCATTTTAAATATAAAAACAACCACTTAGTGGCGGTGAGGGCACAAAATGAGAGGTCCTATCCGATGTAGCACAGCAAGTTCCGGCATACCTTAGAAGCTTGCAAAGGTGCGTGATTTAAACTCGTGTGGTTTCAGCATTCCAAAATAGAATTTCGTAGCAGAACGCACTAGAGTGAAGTAGTTGTGAGAAAAATTACAGCTTTCTTTTTAGTTATAATGGTTAACAAATATCATATTAATGGCGCTCCCTTATGTTATGGTTCTAGTTAAGACACTTAAAACGAAACATGATCAAAGCAAAGATAAAACAAAGAAGTCTTTCCTTTTGGTAACTATGATAACAATGTAAAAATAACGCACTTCTCTTTTACTGATTAGAGGCATCGACTTATGCCTTCAGTACTATACCAAATATTATTTTTCGTGGAAGACCTAGGAATTAGTTTTTATAAGTGGTTCAAACTCTTAGTGCTCTTCGCGCTTCTTTATAGATAATTTGATAGAGTGCTTACCGCAGCGCAGTGAACACTCGCTGAACCAGGCGCTGCCACCGTCACTGATTTGTTCTGAGCTTTGAACAATGCACATTCGTCATCTGAGATTAAGTTGGTATTCCGGCGCACACGACCACCGCTCACGAGAGTCCCCTAAATTGCCACCTGGGGTGTTCGCATTTTTGACCATGTGACCTGAGGCTCGGACGAATGATAGCACCTGAAACATACTTGAAGCAACGATTGTTGCTGCATCTGTGTTAGTGGTTACTAGAGATTTGTGTTCCAGTGTTCAACACTCTCTCTTTCCAAAGAACCGAGAAAATAAAGGAAAGCACTGAAACATCTGCGTGTCTACCGTCGTACCGCTGTGATTATCGAGTGGACGAGACTCGGAGGCGTCAGGCGTAATCACACAGCTTCCTTTTACGAGCGCTGACGTGTCCCGTTTTCTGCAAACAACAAAGGGTTTACGGGGTTTCAAAAAGAAAGTTCCGCAGCATGTGCGCAGGGGCCTCAGGTTACACAGGTGTTGATGGAATTGCGTGGGATGCTCTTCTTTTGAGCGAAGCGTTCAAAAAGAGCTGAAAACGCTAAGAGAAAAGCGCTGAAGGAGCGTGTCAACAAGGAGGTGCGCTGAAAAGTGTCCAGAGATGTGCACACCACGTCTCAGCCGTTGCACTTCATTGTGCAGCAGAACACAAAACCAGAGCCACGCGACCCACCTTTCTCTGTTGAGCGCCTGCTGCGAATGGTTGCACTTTACGGCAATATATAAAATAAAAACAGCAAGGTAAAAATCAATCAAGGCAATGTCGGCAACAGACTCTGCAAAGATTTTTAAAGAATGTAAAACGTATTCAAAACCTAAAAGAGACCATCTGTGCTTCACGAACCCTGGCTATGTCAAAAATGAGGAAGGAGCAACCGCAAGGGTACTTAAGGTTCTATGGTTAAAGTACTACACCTGCATTGAAGTGAACGGCTACCATCAAAAGAAAAAAAAATCTATGAGAATTCATCAATGCACTTGTGAACCCATCTGCAGGAAACGCGAGGCCTAATGTGTTTTTGCAACGTGCTTGCTCTATGTCTATGCGTCAAGCATGCCACTCAGGGAGCGCTAACCCTTTGTTCGCGCTTCACGCCTTTTTTGTTTTTTTTTCGTCTTGCTTGCAGAAACCCTTCTATGGGCTGGTCTTTGAACTTGTGCAGTCACTGTCTAGCGCTATTATTTAGCTTATAAGTTTTTAATGACACGCTTTCCAGTACCTGTTCAGGATTCCGAATCCAAGAAGATCATTTTTCGCCCTATCTGATTTCAAGATAACTTACCCCTTTCAACAAAATGTGACCCCTGCCAACTCAACAACGCCTGCTTCGCTAGAAATTTCGGCCGGAAATATGGAGTGACTTGCACATGGAGCCAGCAGGAAGGCAACCACGCTCGACTTAGGAATAGACTCTCGGCGACGCTAGGTGAACTTCACGTCTTTTAATTACAGGAAATATTTGATGGTAGAATCTCTAAAGATCACATTTACCGTATACGAAGTTTGAAATCCATGAAACTGGGAGAACTGGGTTGTATGCGATGTAAGAGCTGGTCGCGAACATGATTTAAATTATAGAAATGAGGCAAGCCCTTGGCGATGAAAGATAAAACAGGTCCGTTGTTGTGAAAAAATTCTCTTTTTTTCTGCTTTGAGCCAATCGCGTTACAGTAGTCAAGCAAATGAAATGAAAAAATGAACAAAAAACGGATACCATCAGCTCACCAGTGGCTTCGTTTTTTTGTAGTCGTACAAGGCTCGGTACTTGCACTGTCTGATGTGTTGTCTGAAACAATTTCCTGCACCCTGCTGTGATGCCTCAGTGGCTATTAGTTCCAGTTTAAGACCTCAAAGTAATCATTTAGGCTCCTAATGCAGCCGCTGCACCTCGGTGAAGGCGACATGTTGAAAGGCGCTCACTAAGATGTCGATGCATGTTAAAAAATTCGGGTGGTGAGATTAGCCAACATCTGTTTACTGCGGTGTGCTTTTGAGGTGTTCAGTGATGTCGTGGAGCCAAACAATCCCACAATAACTTGCAAATATTCGCTGCCCTTAAGCCTAGAACCAGTCCGGTTGAAGTTTACATGTATTAAAAGAGTACGATGCATACATTCGCCAATTTTGCGCTTTGAAGCTCAGTCAGAGCCATTCGCAGTAATGTTTGCTGTGAGACATAGACGACCCTTGATTTTTAAGCATAGGTCGCTGCTTAATGGAAAATCAAGTGCGCCGTTTCTCCACTCGGGAACTGCTTTCATATTTGTTCTCTAGGGCACATTACTTATTACTATGCAAGTTCCGGTCGCCAAAAAACCGCGATAGGGCAACCCTTTGCATGACCTCTTAACATAGTGCTTGAGCCTGTCGAAAGATTTTAAGGAACAAGGCAAGCAGCCTGCAGTGAAGTTAGCGTGCAGCATACTCTGTCTTCTCCGTTATTTCCTAGAGGCTGACGGATACTATAGAAGATCACGCGCCATGTCTGCTCCTTGGCGACTCAGGACTCAACGTCTCTTTATGAGGAATGCGAATTGATATTTAGCTTCTAGCTTGATTGCAGTCATGTTCCCCACAAGGTTTCTTCGAGTATTAGCTACACTGTATGTAAAATGGGTACTTCAGCACAAAGCGCAACTGAAACTTAAAAGAGGATGTAGTTTGAAAAGTGTGCTCTATTTAGCGATTACCTCAAGTTTATGCTTTTTTTTTGCAAACACGTATCAAAACCCTCAAAAATCGAAGGACCTTTACGTGTTCGGTCATATTTGCTAGTTGCTGCTGGTCGTCGACGACTGAAACCAGATAACCGAAAGTACGAATGTTGCTACTAAAACCTTACAAGCGTGCATATATGATCATTGCATAAGTGGAGCACATTTGTAGCTCACATTGGGTCCTGTGCAGACACATGGTACCTCATGAAAGGGGAAGAGAGGACCTTGAAGCTTCGTCCAGTCCAACAAGCCGCAGGGGAAAGGGTTTGCGAAGACTAGCAAAAAGAATAAAAGATAAAGGATTTTCAGAAGTACCTTACACATATCTGATCCAGAGCCAGGGCCAGGACGACAGGATCACTTTGTGCCGAATCATATAATTCTAAAATTTTTGTTTGTTTTTGAGCATTCGTGTTGACTGCACCACTCACAATCTTTCAGCGGGAACGGAGTAATTTTATTCAATGGCAGATAAGAAAACCAAATTGGTTGAAATGTATTGAGACCGTATTCCTCGCACCTTAGAGGAACAACTCCTGCTCCTCGGAAACAGGTATCTAGGAGGGCAGCATGAAGGCGACTTCCTTAAAATAAAAATGAAATTCTTCCCACATGCACTGGTGCGATCACAGCACTAAACCGCGGGAATCTGTGCAGAGCGCACGGCTTTAGTTCATGCATATTGTATACGTAAATTTTCAAACTTCCGCATGAAGTACTTTGCGGAAGCACATTTCTTGCGACCAAAATTAGCACTGGCTGCTCCAGTAGCTTCTTGTGTATAGCCGGGTCGTGCTACCGCCAGTGCCGTTCTACCGGCAGCAATATAGCTTCACGGCGCGCTGCAGCGAGGAGGGGAGCTAGCACCGGGTCGGCCATCTCGATTAGGTGCGCCCCTGTGTAGTGGGCGCTTTTGAATTTCTAATCCACCAAGGCGGCATAGTGGCTGTGGGCTTACGCGGCTGAGCTCAAACAATGGGGATGGAATGCCGACCACGGCGGCCGCATTTGTGGGAAGGCCAAATGCAAAATCACCCGGGTGCGGTGCGATGTAGGTGGAGAGTACACAACAGGTAACCGAACTTCATTAGGAGTTCTCCTCTATGGCCGCGTTTCCGCTCTTTTGGATGTGGCGGCTTTGACTTGTAGGATACCGCTATCTCAGGTGCCTAATAGAAATAACCTAGCTATGCTGATTTTGCTCAGGCGATTTAAATGTGACATGGTCTTGGGGACTTTCCTAAGAACGGAGCCTATTTTCCACGCATAAAAAAAAAACGTCGGCAGTTTTGCCCATGGCAAAACACTCCCTCATGTCTATTTTGATATTTCCCTTCAGTGTACTTTTAACGTGAACGACAACCCAGTCTGGCATTTTTTTCCCTCATACTCAAGCTTAGGCTTAATCGGTAGATGGATTCTGCCAAAGTCTCCTTTATTACCGATCCGTGCATTCTACTTTGGACAAGATATTTCCCGATTAGAGAGGGTTGGCAGTACGACTAGTACTGTTTATTTCCACTTTTTTCTTTTATTAGATGGTGTGATCTTAAACTGAGAGGCTCATAAAAACCGGGCATGCCGAGCACTACACGCACTTTCGGAGGCGCGTCATTTGGAACGCGGTGGACAGTCTCCTGGATGCGTTCGCAAAAAAGAAAAAACATTTACGTTTTCTTTCACTGCTAACGCAGTGTCACAATTCGAAAATTCCGGTGCATATCTGTAGCCTCGGAGAGTGAAGTCGACACCCTGAAGACGAACCACCCACCAGCAACCTCTCCGCATCACCACCGCAGGATGAGAGCTGCCCACCTAACCGCCATCAAGCTCGACCCACCTCTCCATCCCACCGCCTGCCTCCAAAAACGCCAATCGCTTTCAACCCATGCACATTTGCCCCCATTCACACTTAAGAAAAATTCTCCCGCCTTTGTGAAGCCTCTGTTTAGAACAAAGCAATGATTAGAGCAAAAACAGGGAAGAGATCATCGACGGTAGATACAACTTCATCGCTGAATGTTCGCATTACGTCTGATCGTCCCCTAAATCTTATCAGTGATTTTTTGCTCATGCTTCGACGAGGTTCTTTCATTCTTTTAAGATCCACCAACGTGCTCCAGACTAAGAGAAAGCATTCAGAGCGTGTGATTAACAGCCCAGGCTAGAGACCCGTTTGCTCACACTGACGCACTGATATGCCTCTGACGTCGTTTATAGAACACTCGTGGAGTCGTAAAACATGCAGTAAATTTTTATTGTTCTGAAGCGACAGCTGTTGAGCATCCCTTCCTGGATTTTTCGTCGTCCTCACTGTAGTACTCGTCTGCATAACTAGTTGGTGTGTTACTATAGGAAACAGTTCGAGGATCATTCCCGTGGAAGAAATTGGATGTGACGAGAGCGGAGGAATGCGTAACCGGTGCGTGGCTCCCACCGGAACAATCCGGAGGGTGGATACCGTGAAGGGAAGGAGGAAGGTGTCCAGACAGCTGAAGACTGCCCAACTGGAGGGTGATGATCATTGAAGGAGAAATGTACACCAAGAGCGAAGAAGGCGCAAAACTTGGTGGCTGCGACGGGAATAACCTGGAGGGTAGTTACCCTGGACGTAAGGAAAGGGTTACCCTAGAAACAGGAGGGTATGGTGAGAGCACAGAAAGGGGTAACCGGAGTTCGATTACAACGGGAACCGTCCGGAAGGTGGTTACTGCCAAAGGAGAAGGGTGTGGCGAGAGTGGAGCAATCGCCAACCCGAAGATGGCTACCATGGAAAGAGGAGGGTATGGCGAAGGTATAGATTTCCGCGTTCTAGGCGACACCAGTTCACGTTAAAGAGCCCCATGTGGTCGAAATTATCCTCAGCACTCCACTACGGCGTCTCTCATGGCCTGGGTCGCTTTGGAACGTTAAACAACACAAAATCAAACTAAAAGTCAATTAGACAAATTCAGCATAGCGTTAGCGTCATAGCGGACTTCAAGGAAATTACGTTAGCGTGTCATAAGTAACTTCTCCCCGCAAATAGTTTTCTTATACCGTTCTAAAAACGCAGAACGCAGTAAACTTCATTTAGAGGCGAAAATCTCTCTTAAAATGCTGGCTACAGCAGCTAATTTTTGAAATTTTTTTTTGTCAGAGTCTTTTATAGCCAATTAATACAGTAACTTTTATTTCCGGCAAAAATGCTTAATCAGTGCATGAACGATTAAAAGGGCGCAAAAAATTACGGAGGCGACTTAATATAGACTGCGTGCTTTGAATACAAAAGCGTTTTCTGATCGTTAACTCTGTTGCGAGGTTCAATAAAGATTCTTTATTTTAAAATGACAAACCTATTCATTAACGTACAGTAGTAAGGAAGCGCAGAGACTAGGTTCACCTTTAGTTGCAGGAACTAGAGCATTTTTGTGGCCTATGAGTTGCGTGCTCGCTTCGCGATCTTAGGGTTCTTATTAAATTCTGCACATTTTCGGGAGGTAATTTGTATATTTTTATTCACTGTACTTGTCACTATGTTATGGTGTACTGCTGACGTCGTGCGAAAGCATGGTGACATCAGCAAGTAATTTCATGCCGTGGACAGTGGCGGACGCTGGCCTATGTGCTGATGGGAAATATAATGCTTTCGCATTAATAATAAACGCAAACACTGCCGGCATCTAGACAAGAAGATTTTCAGTAAAAACCGTTCAAGCAGGAATATCTTCCATCTCATTGCAAGTGTTCCTCGAAATTATTTTTAAACTGCTTTAATATTGCTCGCGCTTATTTAATGACCCACTATCCCGCTAATCATGGAATCAAGCAGAACCCGATTGCCTGAACAAATCAAGGCTTAGTTAACGCAAGCGTAGGCTAAGGCTTGATTTGTAAAAGCGTGTCGTGCATGCGCTTTTTTAAGTACGCCAAACCGTATACCAATTTTGTACTGGCACAATATTCCGCACAGTCAGAAAGTCGCCTCTGCACTCTTCGCAGTTTGGCACTGCTGCAAGAAATTACTGCCATAGAGAACACTAAAAGAATATTTTCAGCCATGAACTGCGAGTTTGCAACAGACACCCAAATTCTATCCTCCCGGAAGTACACGACGCAGAAATCTCGGTATTTTACTATGTTTTTTGTGATAGACTATAATAAGGAGGATAAAAAAGCGCCTTACAGCACACAGGCTCATTTTTTTTGCAGGGCCCGGAGAGGGCATCTGATCTTCGACGATACCCAACATTTGCCACGATGCGTGTTATTGAGTCTGGGTACATTTCTCTCATCTCGATAAACTGTTCAGGACAGGGTTAAGTGAAGAGTTATGGGAGAGGCCCTTGTCTTCCAGCGGGCATAGTCAGGATGGTTATGATGACAATTATTTATTTTGCTCGTGAGCCTTCCGCCGTCATGAGGCATGCTTGAAGGTGTTAAGATAAATAATAATATTAAATAAGTAAGTTTTTCAAATAAATTGGGTTTTTATTCATGTAACTAACAGTTTCTATCGAGATTGCTTAAGCATGGAGCCTCTTATGTGCGAAACTGTGCAGTCCATCGGCGTTGCAAAACAATTTTCACAGAAAGACACTGTGACAAGGTGGGGGATACATGCAAATTGCACTCGTGTATGTAGTGAATGTACAAAGAAAGATGTTTATAAACCAAGGCAAAATGAAGAAAAATAAAACATAAATAATACTCAACTTCCCGAGGGAAAAAAATCTGAAAAGGAAAGACATTTAGAAATGATATAGCTTGAAATAGAAGTCGTCGCTAGGAATCCAAAACATGAAAACAGGCTTTTCTCTCTGGAGTGAAAATCGCGCTATTTGAACTATGCGCCACCCACTCCAATAAAACAATAAAAGTCAGAATAAAAGATAATTCGCAAAAATACATGCACGCGATTCCTTGGATGCATCGCATAAAAAGTTCTTTTGACGCCATTTCGCACAAGCAGCACTCTGCATGACGTCAGGCTGCCAAAAATCCTCGCTTTCTACCCTGTTGGGAAACACATTTTGATCAAGGACCGACAACAAGGGGATCAGTCCAATGGATTTGTCAGGGGATAACTGCCACGTGTGGTTTACAGCGGGTGCGGAAACGGAGGTCTTGGAACGCACAGCCATGCACCCTTTACTTGTTTTCTACAACTGTTGTGCCGCGGACTCTCCTAATGGGAGTCGCAGTGCTTCGACATAACATCGAAGTCAGGGGCATGATCAACTTCGGCCCTGGCCGAGATTTCCTGGGAGCCAAACAAACCCATATATCTGCATGAACTAGACCTCTCTCCTTACTGAATGGTTCGGCCAGCAATGCTTTAGTCTTTCGGAACATCGCGTGTTGATCCCAAGCACCCTCGGACCATTCTTCATCGTTATTACAAGTGAGCGCCCCTAACAAAGTGGGAGAAAAAACAACGAACCGGTCTGCGGTCATAGAATGAGTGCAGCAACTTGATTGCCATGCGCACGCACAAGGTGTTTGCCTTTCCCTGCCAGAGCTGCTGCTTTTCGTGTCAGTGTCAGTGCGCGCTAGGCAGTGCGCTTGATATATTGCCTTCGTTTACGATCGCGGCAGGTCGAGGCCGTGCTGAATAGCAGCGAAATAGGCTGGACGCTGCTCTAAGAACGAGAACACTGTTCCGGTCGTTCTGTGGTTTCCCCGTCTTTCTGCTTTTCAAGTCTGCGGCTCAGATGGAAGCGTACACGTCGCGCTTTTTCGGTATCGAGGCCGGATCTGCGAGTATTGTCGGCCGGAAGTGGCGACTCTACAGGTACAACACGGCGTCTTTTGGTCAATTAGGAACATTCAGCAGCCATCAGGCCGCAGCTTTCATATAACCTCGCTGAGCGCGATTCCTTTGCCTAGCTATTTTCTGTTTAAAAGCGATGAAGGGGCATCAGTAACTCCAAAGCGACACAAAGTGAACAATGTTTATTTCACTGTGTACCAGCTTAAAACGGACAATGGACCTAGGAATCAGAAGACGACACGGGCGATGTGTCATCCTTTATTTCATAGGACCGTTGTCTCTTTTGCGCTGGTCCACTAAATGAATAACTTCCAACTTGCCCAAAACAACGCTCAGCTAAATGTTGCTTTGTAAAGAATTTCACGATTTAGCCTGTTAGGATTGAGCGCATGTTGTAGCTGCCAATAAAAAACGAGCGTCATTGCTCCTATAAAACTTATCTATTTATTTTAGTGCCCATCCATGTTGTCCACACGTGCATCTTTGTTTCGTAGTACTTTATTTTCGTGGGGTTCGAGCTCAGCTAAAGAGTGACCACAAAAATAATTTTCACAAAATGCAGCCTCAGGTAAGTTAAGAATCTTGTCTTAAGTGCCCTATGTCTCCGAGAAAACGTATAACGTAAACACATGCAAAATACTTCGCTCTTATGTACACATCAGTTGACGTTTTGAGTTCAATTAACATTCCTTTGTTCGCAAAAAAAAATACATTTTTGGGATCATATTCAGTTTTACTTTTTTATTTTAAAGACACACAATAATGATGGGTTTTCTGAAAATGTTGTGAAGACTGTTTCACGAGGTCTGGGATCGGGTGACAGACAACAGTGATAACAATACCGCACTTTTTACATACACACGCTTGTGAATAATGAAAATCAACAGTTTAAGCAAAAGGTAATAAACAAGAACATCAATATACGCACGATACATTAATTAAAACAAAGGTAACTTTGCAATTCCCACAGTAATACACTAGTGTTGAACGGGCACATGAAATGTACACCACAATATCATTTTAGGTTGGATACACGCGGTACAACTGCAACATGAAAGCCGCAATACAAATGCCCAACAATTCTGGACACAAGCATTTTTTAGAGAGAAAGCATTTATGAACGCAATTTTTTTCATATAATATAAGATGTCACTGTATAATCGATATAATCGCAGGTCACCAGACAGTAGTCCTGTATTTTTTTTCCTTGTAACGTTTTTGCTACGATCAAATGCGTGCTCCATTCATTTTCTATGACAGTCTTAACTATTCGATGAGATAGACAGAAAATTTAAAAGAAAGACCTTGCTACATACCAGAAAAATTGATCATTACCTTCCATATTTCCATACCGGTATTTTACAATTTTCCAACTTTGAAGATTTTCGCCCAGAACGTTCGACATCACATAGCTCATGCTACAAACAAGAGCGCAGTAGGTTGCGTATTATTGATGCATTGCTAACATTGGAATGATGCAGTTTGTTTAATAAGACTGGTACATTATAAGGTAAAGACTGCAAAAGGAAATTTGTTATCCGGCGTGTAATCGCCAATTTCTCATGTGCAGGTGTTATACAGATATTACAACGTGATGTTGCACCCGACAGACATATTAAAAATAGCTTATACTTTTCAGTGGCAAAGTGTAAGTAATAGAGGAGACGGTAGTTGTAAAGACAATAAATATTGTATATTTGATTCTCATGAAAAAGTTCTATTCGAGAATGTAAACACGCTACCGTGTTGACGCTAGTATGGCTTTTATTTCTATGCGCAGAAGTATAGCCTTGTTCCCCTTTTTGTAGTTTTTGCCCGCCTCCCCACCCGCTCTAATGCACAAAAATTCAGATGTGAGCAAAAAAAATGTGCGATAATTTTTAGCCAGATAGTGATGAAAAGGATAAATAGAGCTAGATAGTGATAGGAAAGAGAAAGGAGAGCTAAAAGAAAGATGACAAAGTTAGCAATCAACGCTCCGCAAAGTAATAACATATCGTACAAGCACGACACTCTAAAGAAAATGAGTAGTGCCTGGCCGGCCTTCACTGCCGATAATTCCTGAGGCCACTTTTCGAGAATGTTCATCTGCGTCAGTGGGCGTGGACCAAGATGCAACCTTAGGTGCCACCTATTTCCTTCCTGCGGAAACTAGGTATTCTCATATTATAGCCCCGTTACCGAAAAACGAAATGGGTGCTATAACAATAATCCTTCTGTGTCACTTACACTGCTGTGCGTTGTCATTGAATACTATAAGGTTTCCCAACAGTATAGTTGAGGAAGTCGATTAGCTCTTTTTTAAGCATACGCTCTGCTTTGGTAGATTTTCACGCTCCGAAACGAATGATATGCGCCGGGTGAGAATTACGCTCAATATTTCGGCAATCATAAGATCTCATCTAGCTCAGAAATGGAAAAAACAGAAAGATTTCGGACTTCGCGGTCGCCGCAACTGATATACGACCTGCTTCACACGTGCTCAGCAGAAAAGCGCCACTACCAATCAGCTCGCAATGAAAGTGGTCTGTCAGGTATAGAGTGAAAGCGTGCATGCAAGCATTTATCGCAACCAGTTTTCGGCTTTCCTTCCTCCTTTATCAAGCATGCAGTTCACACAAGCTATACTCGCGTATTACTCGCACTCTCTGGCCGTTACTAAAGAGTTCATGGGCGCGGGCCAGCAATAAGGCAAAAGCTGTAGGTGCTGACACGTCCAACCTACGCCTCTAATTATCCACCTTGCCTAGCCCGCTCAATCAAGCAACTTCATTACAGAGTTGACCTGGGCAAAAAAATGAAAGGGCAGCATTCCAGCGATACCCACAGACACCCGCACCACACTGCTTTCCGCAGGCCGCGGCGGCCCCTTCGCCCATGAATAAAAAGCGCCTATCGATGAAGTATTAATCACCCATTATTAGCGAACGGTGCAACAGTTCCCCGCCCAGACTTAAGGTACCACACTCGCGTGGCGGCTGAGCTAATCGATGGTGCTGTGGCTTCCTGCCACGTTTAAGATGCTGTCCCTCCCACCTCTGTTGTTACATCTTCATATTAACGCTTTGGCGAACGGCGCCGACAATCGCGAACGCCGCTTTTAAACCCTTTTTTTTCATTGTGTGTAGAGTTGTTCACACGGAATCAGTGGTGCCGCCTACAATTTAATTCCCGCCTGTACATAATGGTGTTGCCGTTTCGTGCGTAGAGAAGAAGGATCGCTTTTCAAACACACGAAATAAAGGTGGACGTCAAGACGATTTTTAGATGTGCCTAGGTATCTGTGTGTGTATTATTATAAGATTGTATTATTAAACGGCGCTGCAGATGTTTTTGTTTGCAGAAAGACCTTCGAATTCGTTTGTGCTTCAGAATAGACATGCAGTTCAGAGTGCAATGAGGTGGGTGGGATATGTGAATTCAATTTTTTTTTTTGCATTAAAGCTATTCTTGTCAAATAGATGGTTCCAAATATACTCACACCAATTTTCAAAATTTTCTCAATAGTACAATATAGTGCACGTCGGAAAGCATTACTTCTCCAAACTGGCTTGTCTTCGGCTGTTAGTAGGACATTTATGCATCATTTTTGAGGTGCAATGTATGCTTATTTACCGATTCAATCATACTGCATCACGGCAGTGTGGTAGGTGATGTTTTTTTTTTCGAAATACACGATTGGACTAAGAATTAAAACTGGGCACGGAACTTCAGTGTAATAAGACTCATTGAATAACACTATGTTCAATTTCATGATTGTCACATGTTCTAGAAACTGCGATTTGAACATGGTTATTAAATGAATATTGCAATATAGAACAAACCTTCCGGGTGACACTAAAGAAAAGGTTCAAATTACAGCGCGGAAAGTGAAATGCCACACCGGTTGCTAGAAGCTTCCAATCTGATTCATTAATTCAGACGTGACGCAATGTTCCATTACTCCTGATAATAGTACCGATTAACAAATAATAGAAGTTAGCTTCAATTTCATTCGTACCGGTGATTGCTTGAAAGTCGAGCACAAGCATATTCGCTAGGCGTTGTGCGAGAACAATGGCGGTGACTATGGAACGTCTATCACTATTTAGCCCATGAGTTTAATGTGGTAGTGGCATATTAAGGCCTCTTATAGAACAAGGTTAGCATTGGCGCCAGCCTAAACCGGTTGCAGCCAACAATAAATTCAATTAATTTATTACAGCGAAAATGCCCAAAATTGAAGCAGGAAGGAACAAGGTACGCAAAACGTAAGACACTCGCAGGGGATTTGGGCGCAAGACTATAATGTCATACATCACGTACGTAAAAAAGCAACACGTGTACATTGCCGAAATGTGTACAGTACAAGGAAGAACAATAAAAAGCGAAAAAGTGATCACAGAGTTAAGCCTTTGTGCTGGGCTTGATGGTTGGATATACCTTCAAGTAAAACGGTCCTACTCAAAGGATCACAGAGAGACTGAGAAAAGAAGGAAGTGGAAGTCAGAGAGACACGATCTGTGCCGCGCAGGTTTTATATCATGCTTTTGTGATATTCTGTGCTTGCACTATACTGCTTTTATATATGTGCACAGAGCGCCACCGGATTCTGGAGAAGCGCAAATCAAGATGAAACCATTGACTGCAGGATACAACATTATTCACGCATGATTTACTAACGCACAGAGATGGATAGGAAAGGAAATCTGACGACCTTGCTACTCTCTCGACGCGAAGCTAAAAACAGCGTAACATCTTTCAGAGGAACGCGTACACCCACATTTCTGCACACATATAAACGCCGGTGTCAAAAGTGGTAAAGGTGGGACCAGAATGTGGTTCACGCCAACACACTGAATTTATTTGCTCTCATTGTGGCCAGAAAACTTTCCAGGATGCTAGTAGTGTACACTATTTCTGCTGAAAAAAAAATCATGCAGAAAATAAGCGCCTTTAATTGTGACGCTGGTTGAAGATAATTTTGACGAATATTTTTAAGGCCGAGGCATCTAAGAACTGGGTTGCAAACCATATGAACTGCACGACCACCACTACGTTTCAGGAGACACTCTTGAAGTTTCGGTTTGCGTTGTCTTGCTCGTAGTGCAGCATTTTTCATTGCTTACGTTACCATTCACTCACGAGCGCAAACTTGCGCAATTTTGCATCTTCAGCGTTAAAATATCGTAACAAACGAACCCATCCCTGTCGTAACTATAAAACTAAGTGAAGTGCAGTTCAGAAAAGAAGTTCAATACAAGAGCAGCATTCCGGGAAAGCCTTGACCGGCATTACCGAAACAGAGAGATGACAACGCGTATAGTTGGCAACATTACTTTTTGTTTGGAGGTTATTTACCGGGACTTGTTGAAAGAACGGCTGACGGCCAAACGACTGGCACTGCATGGAAAGTGATTCGAGGCACCAATTTGTTCATTCAGTCTCCGACAGCCAGCATCGCGGCAGCGTTGATGCTGGATGCGTCAGCACAGAGAGGTTTACATTTCATTTGAGCGTCGACGACTCCAAACCTTCTGCGTAATTTTTCCATAATGATGTGGTACACAGGAGTGCTGCTCGCAGTTTCTTTTGAAAAGTTTATGGCAAAGCGCAGATGTGTTAACGCGCCCTTTGAGCAACTGTCAAAAGCGCTGCTGTGACCAAACGACCGTACAGCGGGCGCGTCTTGCTCTGGCAAATATTGTTGTTTCTTTGTTTTTTTGGTTGTTCTTCCTTCGTTCTTTGCGCACAGAAAATAAATTATGCAGGAGGCTTACCAGAGTATTTCGGTGTCGGCATCATTCGGGTATCACACTAGGTAGCCGCTGCAATACTTTTTGGCTAACTCCCTTGTCCCGCACACCAAGTAGACATATTTTGGGACGATTTGACGCTGTTCAGAGTTGTTCACTCCGCTGATGCAAGGCTAGTGCAGTGGGCAGAACATCGGGGCAGAGATATATATGAAAAATAAATACTGGCCTACAAGTGCACACGCGCTTTCAGCAGGCGTTTCATACCATTTGTAATGTTCCAAACGCAACGCTTGAATTGCAGTCGACAAACCCCAGAGCGGAAGAATACTTTTTTTTTGCAAGAGGCGAACGCGCAGTAACATAACACAACAGTTTGATAATGGCGATTTTAATTCGTTGCCCACTTAAATGCGTAGCCTAACTTCGCAATTTTCTCTCTATATTCAGTATATTAACGTTGTACCGGCAAGAAACCACACGCCGAAGGCGTCAAGTCCTCCAGTGAAACGCTGCATGGAAGACTATTTTGTACTGAAAAGTTTTGAGCGTGTTTTGTGGGGCGCTCAGCAGGCGCAGTTATGCACATTAGTTTCAAGTTTCCACAGCGAATGTATATGAAAATATTCAGCTCCGTTAATATCCACCGCGTAAGCGTCCAGTTGATAGTAAGGTTCATTTGATGTTTGCTTTATGTCTTTGTCGAAGCATTACATACATTACATATTTATTTATTCAAAATACCTTACAGGGCCCAGAAGGGCATTGAGTAAGGGGGGCAAAACAATAGATTAAGCAAATAGGAAGAATGAATTAAAAACAAAGCGTGATACAAGGCAAAAATTAAACACAATTATAAATATACAGGGCAAAACGTATCTAAAAGACATACATCACCGCGAGCAACAAAAAATAAATTAGTAGCAAGAATGCATCGCAAGTGCCCAATAGGCATCAAAAGGAAAAAGAAGTAGTCATAAAAAACATACAGATGGCTGAAATTGCACAAGAAACCAAAACTTTGTAAAATACCAACGAGAAGAAAAGGGGACCAAGGACACAGAACAACCTGAAACAAGACACAATGTCGTTAAAGAAAATGTTTGTGCAGTTGGCCTTGAAATGATTGGTGGTTGCCGATAGATGCGATACAGTTGGGAAGATCATTCCAAAGAATAATGGCACGTGGAAGTGCAGATGAATTGAATGCTAAGGTTCTTCCGTAAATGCGTGTAATGCTATACTGATTATGTAGGTGGCCTGAAATGCGTGAAGGCTCTTCGAGGGGCAAGGGAGATGGCCTGGTGCTATGACGATATTTATGAAGTAAGCATAAAAGAGCGATGGAGCGACGAATATGTAATGGTTCGAGGGAGATATCAAGTTTAATCTTAGTGATACTGGACTGGGGGTGGTACTTTTGTGTGATGAAACGAGCGGCTCTATTTTGTACGGATTCAAGCATGTTGATCAGGTAATTTTGATAAGGGGACCATATAGGTGAAGCAAATTCTAGCTGAGGACGCACGATTGTTAAGTAAGCGACTTTTCTCACGTTATTAGGGGCGTTTCGCAAGTTCCGGCGCAGGTACCCAAGTGATCTTGAAGCTTTGGCACAGATGGATTGAATGTGTGTGGCCCATGAAAGATTATCTGTGAGGTGAATACCTAAATACTTATAAGATGATGCCCGAGACACTGCGGTACCTTCAATGGAGTACGAGAAATTAGAATTAGTACGCTTGCGGGTGAAAGAGATGACCCTGCATTTAGATGAGTTGAGCATCATTTGCCATTTACTGCACCAATTTGAAATTAAGTTCAGGTCAGTTTGGAGGGCAAGGTGATCATGCATAGAATCAATGGGCCGGTAAATGATGCAGTCGTCAGCAAAGAGGCGTATAGAAGAAGATATGTCTGTTGGCAAGTCGTTAATGTATATTAGAAACAATAAGCGGCCAAGAACACTACCTTGGGGTACGCCAGACTCTACATCACTGAGTGGGGAGGTGAAATTGTTAACTGTAGTGAACTGCTGGCGAAATGAAAGAAAGTTACGTAGCCATGACAGTGTTAAAGAATCGAGGCACAGAGCAGACAATTTTGAGAACAAGCGGGAATGTGCAACACGGTCGAAGGCTTTAGCAAAATCTAAAAAGATACAGTCAGTTTGAAGGTTAGCATCCATGTTGAAATGCAAGTCAGTCGTAAATTCTAGCAGTTGGGTGTCACAAGAAAAACCTTTTCGGAAGCCGTGCTGATTAGGAAAAAAGAAAGAGTTAAGTTCCAGATGGCAGGAAATGTGAGAAGCGATAACATGCTCGAGTAATTTACAGCAAATGCAGGTTAGCGAAATGGGGCGGTAGTTTTCCGGTGAATTTCTGTTTCCACTTTTGAACACTGGAACGATCTTAGCAATTTTCCAATCTGTAGGAAGTAAACCGGATGATAATGATTGCTGATAGATGAGGCATAGAATTTCACTGGAGATCGATACGGTGTTTTTCAGTATTTTAGAATTTATGTTGTCAACACCTGCTGATGAGGAAACCTGAAGATTAGAAATGAGACGAGCGATACCTTCAGCGGAAATGATAATAGGGGCCATAAATTGGTAATCATGATCAGGAACAATGGGTATGTTGGAATGATCTTCCCGAGTGAACACTGACGCAAAGTATCTGTTAAATGCTTGGGGACATTCACTCTCCGAAAGCTGCACGTGATCGTCGTTGCATAATGGAAATTGGTTGTTAGTACTGTCAGGAGATATCACGCGCCAGAACTTTTTGGGATTAGATTTTACATGTATGCATATGCAATGTACATGTATGCATATGCAAGCATTACAGATGTTCTCAATGGTTTGTATACATAGATACAAATCATTACATTGATCGCTTGCATGCGAGCTTTCAAGAAAAACAGGCATATTTTTGTTATATTTCGTAATAAAACGTGCAATTAAAGAGGTTTGACTCTACTATTCGTTTAACATACTACTTTCTACGCAGAGCATCACTACAGATGCAGTGTTACTCACTGCGCTGGTCCAACGACTCCGTATCAGATTGCTGCCGTTAAGCTACATGGCTTCCCGACGCACCAACTTGTAAAAGTTAAGTTACCGATAACAAACCTTGAATTTGCTAATACAACGGCTAGCGAGGCAATACGAATTGCAGTGTAAATTTCGCTGTTCAGTATAGTTCACTACTAAAAGATATACGGTAAGCGCTTTAGGTCCAATGTATTCTGAAACATATTTATGAGACATTTTCATAGCATCCGCTCGCACAGTTGAGTAGGTTATCTTATATTCCGTGTTCTATTTTGTCTTTTTCCCCGAACAAGGAATAATATTTTGAGGGAAATGTTCGTGGTTTGGCGATTTCTTTTCACAAGCATAATTTTTTGCCTTTATTGTTTCGGTGACAACTCTTCTGAAAAAAGAAGTTCTTGCAGTGAAGATTACCATTCCAGTTTCGTGGCTGTCACTGTATACAGACCGCTAAAAAGGAAGAAGGCTTCCATATTTTTTTTAGAACATTTGCTCAAACCCCCAAAAAATGACCTTTTGAGAATTTTAAAGGGCGTCTGACGCGGTTCGCACGGATGGTTAGACACAAGGAAGAGTGATAGATATCAAATCTTCCGTCGTTCTGGAGCAAAC
The DNA here is from genome assembly GCF_052857255.1 of Amblyomma americanum. NCBI lineage: Eukaryota > Metazoa > Arthropoda > Arachnida > Ixodida > Ixodidae > Amblyomma > Amblyomma americanum. The sequence continues at coordinate 94,745,397 of NC_135499.1, read as the reverse complement.
GTTTTTGGTCCACTGAACATTTTAAAAATAGTTTGAAAATTATCGTCTCGATTTTTAGGTCCTGAGCGAGGCATGAACACTGAATTGCATTTACTCCACATAATGAAAGTATTTTATAGGCTCTTTCAGAACAATTTCATGAACTTTTGAATGTTAAATGCAAATAAGATCTTGACGTTATATTTTGGAGGACCACCATACATTTAAAATAAGCTCAGGTGGAACAATTTGCTGCAAAAAAGACTTTGTGAAGTGACTAACTGGTTTGGGCAGTATCTCCGCTAATATGGCTCACTGATCACCTGGTGCCTTCTCATACCCAGCAATGTTTCTAGGCCCTTCACTTGCCTTCGATTGTTCGGATACGAAAGGCAAATCAGTATTGCACCAAACGCAGGCAATTAGCTTATGGCATGCCTTTGTTCGACTGCTTTCGCGAAAATCTAGAATTGGGAAGTGATCCAAGCTCACAACTTCTCAAAGGCGAAAACGCTGCAATAGGTGGGCAGCCTTTTAAACGTGGAAAGACGTTTGCGCGAAAAACCAGGGTCATCGGGATGACCGACAGTCGCGGCTGCCACAAACGAAGTGGTAACTCGACAGTAGAGCATTCCTCGAGGAACTACGAGCGGGAAACACTGATGCTCCACGCCTGCCCGTTACCCCGCGCGCCTGAGCATGTTGTTTCCTTTTTGTCCCTTCGTTTGACAACACGCGGGAAACTACAGATAATAACTCCGAAAGCAATTTTTCTGCGGAACACGAAAGTGTTTCTGTCGGGCAGCTTCTGCGGGGCACATTTTTCCGCGAGCGGTGCGCTGCTTTCCATTTCTTGCTACTGCGGTCGTACCTGCACCAAATCTTTGAAAGCAGATTGTTATTCAACAGGGCGCAGTCCCGACACAGTAATGCATTGCTTCCACGCGCAGACACTTTTGAATAATCGGCGCTGATTACCTGGTGTTAGCTGCACGCGGTAGAAGGCTCCGCGACTTTACAGTGAGAGCTACAGCGACAGCTGCCATGAATACGGCTGATGTCCAAGCTTCGTTATCGTTGATCGAATTATTCACAACGTTGCAGATCTACATCCTAAGAATTTTGAAATCTTAAAGACATCAGCTGATTTTTGGTCAGTCCGGTTGTTAGGATGCGCTTTACAGGAGAAAATTTTACGAACTATAAAGGCCTTCTGATTCCAGAGAATGTCAAGACGTTAGAGATTTAAATTATAATATCTAATACACATAAAGATCTCCTTGTTTATTTTCTCGAAATAGTCGCGTTTGCCTGCTGTGTTCGTTCTTACGTTCAAATTCGCTGCAAGCAAATGTTATCATGTACTCAGTACTTGTATTTGCATACAGCGCCAATCAAGTGAGTAGTCGACGCATTCCATTTTTCAAGCGATCCACATCTCCGTCAATGCTTTTCTCGGCATTTATTTTGCCAGTCGTGTGATTTGACTCCTGCTGCCGTGCACTTCCTACAGCAACAATCATGTCGATTGATCGATACAATATAGCATACAATGAAACAAGGCAATACGTCGAGCGCCTCAAAGTTTACGGTTTATGGGGGCTTAACGTTCCAAAGCGACCCGGCTGTGAGGAACGCCGTAGCGAAGGGCTCCAAAAGTCTAGTATATGCCTACTCGCCTCAACACTTCCTTTACACGCCACTACACCTCCCATTCTGCGCGTCTCCGTGCCCGTTTTTTTCAATATTTCAAGTGAACTCCTTGAGAGAGCGGATTGAGACGTTTCATATGAACGCAACACTTAGCTGCCAACTCCGCACTTGCGTTTTTACCGTTTTCAAAAACGTATTACTTTTCAAAATGAATGGTATTCCAAGGACGTTGGATGCTAAAGATTGAAATTACCCGTTTGATGAAAGGTATATACTGGAGAGCACCAGTGCAGTGAGGCGCTTCACTCGCGATTACTCCAGGCTTCGCAATATATTCCGCACTCTGCGCAGGTTCACTCAATAAAGAAATTTTGAAGCGACGCAATTTGGAGATATAGAAACGAATTTCATCTCCTCTGCGAAAACGCAAAGGCCTATATAACCGTAAAATAAACGCAATAAGGTCAGCGGACTGTAACTTGTAAGACTGTCCTATATTTTGTGCGCGTATAGCAGAATTCACCTGACCGAGAATACAGCCCATTCTTTTCACTTTGCATTGTCACCTGCAAGATTTCACACGCCAAAAAAAGGTTTGGTTTATACGAACGTTCAGCATTGCGTCGCATTCCTTTCCTAACATCCGACACTGAAAATGGCTCGGGGTTACAAACATCACTGAGTTTGGTGAAGGTGATTCACGTCTGAAAAGCACAATCAAAGGGCTTAAGGCAAACAAATTCGCGGAGGTTTATGAAAGCTATTCCTGTCCCCAAACAGCAGCTCTTGATTCCAGAGATTTTGTCTGTAGCCTCCACCTAGTGCTCATCTCCTTACCTGCTCCCGTTGTCGCTGCAGCACCATGCCTTCGTCTGTTTATGATTGTCGCTCTATCATTTTAAGGACAGCCTTCCCGTCACTCTAAATTTTAAGCGCAAATGAAAAGAAAATATCGCACCAGAAGACGTCATTGCTCGTTAGATGCCTCAATCTCTATATTAAAAACAAGAGAAAAAGCACAATTATCACCAACAGCCCTATCAAAAAGGGCATTAGTTGCAATGAACAGAATAATTCGTCCAAAATATCCTAATTTTCGATTGCTCTTCCTGTCTCTAAAGCATTCCTACATTAAAAGTGATTGAAATAGCGACAGGTTATAGCGACGGCGAAGGGAAATTCTGGCATGCAGCGTAAGTACGCGGCGAAGTACAGCACAGATTTTATGTCGCCGCGCTGATTAACAGTGGTTGGCGAGACGCGGTGTGCGCGACTACTCCAGGCGACTGTCGCTTTCTAAGGTGTGGTTATGTCACAGGAGGGGTGCAGTGGCTTAGGCTGCTTCCAGAAAGTGCTGGCTGAGGGCCAACTTAAGGTGCTTGTGAACGCTAAAGTGCGTGGGTCCTCAAAAAAGTCTAAAGCGATTTAAATATGATCACTTGAGGCTTAACCTGCTCGGCATAAACGGTTCTATTGATTTAATTATAGCGCGACGGAAAAGACAACAAAACCAAGACCAACACTAGCGCAGTTGTCCCGTTCTTTGCACTCAGAAAGATAAGAGAATGTGAGACTGCCAACTAGCCCAGCAGTTAACTCAACGTAACTGCTCTAACATGGTTTAATTTTGCAAGAACGCTGCAACCAACACATGAGCTAAGCTAGCTTATGTACACCGCTATCATGGGTGATGTTTTTTACGGAGTTTTTGATCATCATGCAAAAACAAAAATATCTATTGCTCCGTTTTAGCCGCAACAAACGTCATAACTTTCAAAACTCGCTATACTGTTCTTTTTGGTTTTGGTTTGATTTGTGAGCTTTCACATCCCAAATCGACTCAGGGTATGAGCGACACCGCAGTGAAGAGCTCCGGATAATTTGGATCACGTGGCATTCTAAACGTGCACTGCCATCGTACAGTAAACCAGCCTCAGGCATTTTACCTCCATCGAATCGTGACCGCCGTGGCCGGGACCGAATCTGCGTCTTTCGGCTCAGCAGTTGTGCACCATAACCACTGAACCACCGCGGTGGGTCCATTATCATGCCTCAGGCTGCCCAGGCACCATCTCAAAAAGGACGCCAGAGTGATCTTTAAACTCAGGACCGAGAGGCGGAAGCCACCCGTGAGAGGCGCATAAACCAATTTTGATTTTTATGCGATACCATGACACGCAAAATCACTAATTGTGAAAACACTAGAGGAAAATAGAAAACGCTAATCATATGCATTACCACGAATCTGTAATAATCATTTTAACGTCACTGAAATGCACATGCTTTTGCTATATTCTTCTTCAAGGTTCCTAAGATCGAAAGAGTGAATCTGGCGCCAATGTCTCGTCCTGCACAAAGCACTGTCAAGTTTACACGGAACGTCCTCGTATTTCACCCATTTCAACATCTGTCAACAGCCCACGAGGAAGGCAGAGGAAAGCAAGACAGGAAAAGAAATGTGGCACCTAGCCTCCTTCTGCTTCCCTAATGGCATGGCGGCCCTACAGGATCGAAAAGCAAAGCAAAGGTTAAACCCGCCTCGAGATGGGGACCCCTAGGCAGAATGCGTAAATCGCAGGCACCGTGATATCCATGCATAGATCCTATTCGAGCTCGCACTTTGCCAAGCGAAAGCGTATGCCCAGGCAGGGCGTGAATAGGGGTGGGGCACCTGCACTACCATTGCAATCGCCTGTGTGGCTGACGTTCTCTTGCTGTTTTGTGGGCCACCGCCCGAAGTGCGAAGGCCTACGCTGGCGTACATTTGTACGTGACAGAGATCTCAAAGTATTCGAAATGAAGGTATAGGCGCTGAATATGTAGGAGGAAAAAAAAGGTAGCAAACCAGAGCCAAAGCCATGAATACGAAATGGGGATAGCTGGGAATTTTATTCAGATCCTCTGTATATTTATACTTGATAGTACACTGAGCAACTTGCACGGCCCTGATTTTCTCTCGGAAGCAGCAACGAATGGCCAGCGTTCATGAATTGTTTTTGATTAGAAGATCTCAGTAACCCTTGCGCTAAAGATCCAACCTGCGGCATGACAAAGTTCTAATCTGCGAGTGTCCGATCACGGGGAGTCTACATTTAGGTCTATATTTTTTTTTTCAAATCAAGTAAGGGATGATAAATTCGCCATGCCGTAAGTTCAATTTTCGCAGAATGGCATGGTGAGGTTGTTCAACAAAACAGATGTATCAAAAGCTACATGCCTCAATGGCATTTCACATTGACGGTTAAAACGGTGCTCTATTGTTATGTTAAGGTATCTTTACGTTGCCTTCCGGAAGTCATTTCGCTATGGCAAGCTTCGTGCTGTCTGGAAAATTGGCAATGTAGTGCATCTTTGCAGAAGTGAATATAAATCATAATTTCAATCTACAAACTAATTTCTTAAGTTTAGGTTTGTTGCAAAACTGCTGAACTCTTCCTCTACTCTTTCGCGATAGCAACACATGCCTATCTGTTCTACTGAGGTTTTCAAGGAGCAAGACCATCGGTTCAGATAAGGTTTTAGAGCGAAAGCTCTACTTCATGACCAAAGCTACAAAAGCCTTTGCACCGCTGAATTATGACCTTGATTTAACTTTGTCAGCCTAAATAAATAAAATTAAGTAATCATTGCTATGACTGGGCTTCGAATCTGCGGCGGGGGGAAGAGGTCAGCTTTGCTAGCTTGTACACGAGAGCAATATGTTATTGCGGCAGCCGATCACGTCTCTCGTAAACTGAAACACTCTCGCGCTCTGCATTGCACGTCATCGTATTCATCAAGTGATACAACTATCCCACTAATATCATCGCCAGACGCGCCGACGACGCAACAAAGTAAAACTATGAGCATTAAAAATAGGATTTCGCAAGTCTACTTGGTTATACTACATAAAATCCTTACCACTTTTTTTCATGTAGCGCACAACTGACAGAATTTTGCCGTGATATCTGCTTTGAATTCTTCATAAAATGTGAAATTGGAAACATAGATTTAGCAAGAAAAAATGCGTTTGACACGGCATGCCACTCACTCCTGTTGAAAGTTGGTTAAACTTGCTGGCTAAAACTTCTTTGCCATGAAACGAGCAGTTATTGGTCGATAGAATGTGCTGACGTCTTGTGTCTTTTACATCTAATGCGCTGCAAGGTCCATTTTGGGGGCACTTTTGTTCTTTGTTTTCATAAATTATATTTCTGGTGCTACAGTTTACACGCAATAAAATGGCGGCGCAACTAAGAGTGCACAAGAAAAAAAACTACAGAGAATGTTTCCTACATACGAATCGGAGCGAAAGCACGGATTTGTGCTACGTAGAAAACGACGGTGAGCTGGCAGTGCCGCGGGACGTAAAAGATGAAATTTGATGAAGACGACGCTCTTCAATGAAGAGCGCGACAACGTGGTGCAGTTTAACACGAGGCGTAAAATCAGTGTTTGAAGCCCGAGGTCCCGCGGTGAAAATGTACTCAAAAGGTCCATCTGTACAAGAAAGGCGCATCAGACACTTTGTTGCGCAGTCGCTGTTTCACCGCCATTCTATTGCACCCCGCGTCAACTCGCCGAACAATCTATAATAAGGACAGTTTAAATATGGGACTGTTCGTGGACGATTTTGCAACGTACAAAACAATGTCCTACAAAATCGATTCCTAGTAGTAGATACGTTTACTGTCTTTATTATGTCGATACGTAGCATTTGCGAAAAGTGTGCCCCTGAAGTGATGGAGGCTTGAAATTGCCGAGGTCTTGAAGATTTTTGATAGCACCTAAAATAAGCATCCCTTAAAGTCGTCATTAGTTGATGATTACATACCCACTATCCCCAGAATAAATCCTACACGAAACAAACGGTAAGATTCTAAAGTAGTTCAAGCAAATAGACGTGCGACAGTGTGTGTTTAACCTGATTGGCTCATAATTTGCTTTGCTGGGTCGTTGACATGTCTCGTGATGATATTAGAGTTAAACTAAGATCGAGGTTAGGATGATCTTATCTGTTCGCGCCCGGGATGGAAGTTGATGAAGTCGACGATGTGCAATGCACGGCACGAAAGTGTGTTGCAGTTTACCACGAGGCGTTATCCACGGCCGCGATAGCATAGTGCTCTATAGCAGTCGCCAGCGGAGCTGATCTGTTCCTGCAGCTGCAGGTTTGAGGCCCAGTCACGGCAATATTTATTTCTTTATTTAAGGTCAATGTTTCAGCGGTGAATCGGTGAACCGGCTTTTCCAGGTTTAGCCGTGCCGTAGAGTTTTCGCTATAAATGCTTGAAATCTCAATGTTGCCGCTCATACACACACACAAAAAGAGCACTTGGATCCCCCAATCTCTATGACCCCTTGTATGTTCGTCAACATTCAACGTCCGACACAGTGCCCTATATTTTCCATATTTTTCCCGGTCAAACAAGGCCATCGTCTCGCCTTGCATGCGTAGTGTGCTAGTCGCAGGCGTTTCTTGTTTAGAATGAAATGAAGATAGTACGTCTTAGGGTAACTCGATGATAGAAAAGGCACCGAGGTGCTTTCACTTCGTTTGAATTAGGGAACTCTAGTGGAGTCAGAAGCATCTGATAATTTTAATGCCTTGAGCTCGTCATTCATTTCGCGAGAATGGATCACAGCAGCAGTTCGTTTCGCAACGATAAAAATTTTTCACCATACAGCTTACTCCTCTCAATATCCACCTAGCCGCTTTTTTATCCTCAACGCTTCAGCGTCATTTCCCAAACCAATCCGCCTCCTCTGTCTTCACGATTTCTCGTTTTAAATAAGACGCAGTGCGGGTTATTTCGAGTAACGTCTTACTGGAGGAACCCGATTGAGTGGGCCTCCGCACAGAAGAGCCCGAGTTAAATAACACACTGCCAAAGATCTTGTGGGGTTTACTTGGGGAGATCAATACGTTCTCCCCACTCAATTGCGGCTAACACGGTTCAAAGCCGCCCGGACCCCACCCCATGATCGCGTACGCTACCGAGCGCACGCCAACCACGGCGGGCCTTGCTCTGAGGAAACAAAGGAACGACACATTGGCTGACACAAACAGACATTTATTGCTACAGCAACAATAACGCCAGCTAGCAACAAGGTACGCTAATGAATCAACTGACTGTAACTGACAAGGAAATGCGTTCATCCTCGGGGTGAGACTGCTGCTGCACGGTGCCTCGCGGGAAAGCAAACACAGGGGGCTACAGGGCAGGTCCCCACATCCCCCCATCCTTAAATAGACCCACGCGCCTGAAAGTACATGCTATGGAGGCGTCTCCTGGCCTTCATGTCCTTGAGGCACGCCTTGCAGCGGAGGTCACGCCGACAGCGTCCACGCAGTCTTCCCAAGGCGGCGTGAACGTCTCCGCTGGGACGACTCACATGGCCCGCGGACTACCGTGTCCGCAGGCCTGTGAATAGAAGGCCGGTGGGAAAACTGCAGGCCAGGATACTGCAGTAGTCGTCAGGGCAGCAGCAGCCGGAGGTGACTGCAGACTGGTCTCGCCACAGCTGCCCCAGATGGATGTGGCGAACAGGATACAGGCCGCACCGTCGCAGCAGGTGGCAGCGAGACGTGCACCGGACAGCAAGCCTGGGTGGCTCCACCAGATCTGCAAAATTGACGAAACGCTCTCAGCGTGCCTTTAACGTAAGTCACGGGAGGGGAAACGGCATCCGCAAGGGCCTCGTGGCACTATGCCTAACTCGCTAGCAAAACGTGTCGGCGGCTGTGCAAACGCAAAGTTCGAGTGAACAAAGCCCTTTTCTTGAGTTGAACGAGACTGCTCAGTTCATGCGAGGTTACAAAAAAACGGGCTGGCAGCAAAGTGCGCAACCTCTCAATAACACGGTCCGGTGGTCGTGTTTCTTCTGACGTGGTGGAAGCAGCTGCGAAAAGCCTCAGGCCTAACTACCACTCCGACAACGATCGTGAACACACCGAAGAACCGAAACGGGTTAAGTGCGCGCAGCCGCGAAGAGACATCAGCTTTGTGGGGTGGTCCTACGCTGCTCACTGCACAAAGCAGGTTCTGAGCGGCCGGCGCCCACCGTATCGGACGGTGTCGGAGCGCCCGGTGCCAAGCTGCAATACCAGCGAGCTCGTAGTGGCACCCGTGGCCCCAGACCGCCCGGCTGCCGGAGCCGCGCCTCCCAGAGTCGAAAAAGAGACAGTAGAGAAAATATATACAGAAACTCGAACCACCCACGCGGCTTCCGTACTCACTCGCTTCGGGCTCGGCAACTTCGCGGGCGCCAGGCCTCGCGCTCCCTCGATGCGGACCAAGTGATTCTCGCGAAGAAACTCCAGGGAAATGTGTGCTGAAAAGTTCAAACATGCTGCAGCGCAATACACCTCGCACTCAAGAAAGCATGGCCCAGGTCCTAGCGATCAAAATTCACTCTAGGCATAGCACTTGTCAAGTGCGGACAAAGAGCGTTCCTCGAACTGAGCCGACAGTCGTTTAATGTTCCAAGAGCGGGCCCCACGTTGGGCTGCCAGATGTGTGGTTGAATTGGGGAGATACAGATAGTTTCTCCTAGCTTACTCGCGGCTGACACGGTTCAAAGCCGCCCGGACCCCACCCCGTGATCGCGTAAGCTACCGAGCGCACGCCAACCACGGCGGGCCTTGCTCTGAGGGAACAAAGGAACGACACATTAGCTGACACAAACAGGCATTTATTGCTACAGCAACAATAACGCCAGCTAGCAACAAGGTACGCTAACGAATCAAGGGCGTCCGACTCACTAGCAAGGTTCCGATCGAATGTTCGCCAACGCTAGGGCAAAGGATAGGCCGGACGGGACGAGTACGGGAGCCTGTCTCACCGTCGGTTCCTCGCCCCGCCGGCGAAGAGCGTAGCCGCGAGCGACACGTCCGCTCGCGCCGACGTCCCAGCCGAAGACCCCATCTCCCGCGCGCGGGCTTCAGCAGTCTCCCGCGCAGCGATGCTGGCGCCCTCTCTTGCCAGTTACTGTAACTGACACGGAAATGCGTTCATCCTCGGGGTGAAACTGCTGCTGCACGGTGCCTCGCGGGAAAGCAAACACAGGGGGCTGCAGGGCAGGTCCCCACAATCTGAGCAGAAACTCCTCCCAAATTTTTCATAATTCAATCAGTCAATCCAACGAATGCATAATGCAGAAGCCATCAGCAGCGCTGGTCGCAAAGCGAAGCAGATGCGCGCACCTACGTCTGCTAGAATCATTTCGCAACCAAAGTATCCTATATTCAAGAAACAAGTCCACGGGAAGCGGCAGGGGGCGCCACTCTCATTTGCCATTAAGGGGCTGAAAAATTATGTTCACTTTACTGCGCACGCGCATCAAGCGCGGGAATTATGCCCGCGTCCATGATTCCTCAACCTGTTCTTGATTCCCCGATTGTACAAAATATGGCACATTCCTGTTCCCTTTAGCAGTAGACAACTGTGAACAGCGCTGTTTCCCTCTATGCATCTTTTAAGCCTTGTATAATCTAGGTAAAACATATGAGATTATTCATCCAAACACCGACTTACCGCAACTTTTTATTTGCATGCATACGCAAAACGAGGCCAGAGTAGAGGGAGAGAAGTAGGCATTCTGCGATATTTTCTTGAGTAGGTTCAGTGTCTCATGCATGCTATTTTAAGATGTTTAATATGTCACACATTCACAAAGGAGTGGGGGAGTTTGGAAAGAAAGAATTCGTGCCTTCCTTTTAAAGATAATGACAGAGGAGAAAAAAATGCCCTTTTTGAACAGCGCTGAGCTTATTCACACGTCGTATTCACTTTCGCTGATGCGAGCACCCTTTTTACGCTTTGACAGGACTCGACAGAACTCTGCGCGAAAAGCGAACGTTCGGGCAGAGACGCACCGAGTGGGACCGTCAAGGAGGGAACCACTCTATCTCCTCTTTTACGCGCAAAGGCCGTTCCGCACCATAAGCCTCATCCGTCTTTTGTGCAAACGTGAAACCGATGAATGCCACACTGCTGAGCTTGCTGAATGACGTTCTGGTTTGAACGAAAAGGCGGAGTGCCCGTTCTTGGTGTCTCAAAGCTTTGCATACTGTTATTAGGAAGAAATAAGGAAGAGCTAACTGAGCAAAAGTGTACTCTTTCTTCCAAGCGTCTTGAAGCTCAGATGGCATTGGAGTTAATACGCTCTTTCGTTCTTTTTTTAACCATGCAGTGCTTATCTGTAGCATGAAGCAACTTTTGCAAAGAATTCTCAAAGCCTCGATGAGGAAAGAAGAGTAAGCACTTATGCCTCCACACAAATAATGCATAGCCTGGTTGGATAGGGAATGATTCTTTGCACCTATTGTTAGCAGCAAGATGCTTTTCTGGTTTAACCCTAAGTTTACCATGCGCTAATAAGGGCCAGTGCTGACCGTGCGATGAGTGCCGAAGGCTGAGGACAATTCTCGTTATTTGGAGTGAGAAATACAGTGATAAAGGTATGAAGCGCATAGGCACAGTTGCTGCTTATCCTTGCTTCGATTCGTTTTGTAGAGCTTCAGACCTTCAAATCGCCGACAAGTGTTTTAAAGTCAGCATCCCAGGTATGCAACTGAATCTCATCAGAAATAAATGCATGCTTATATCCTCAAAGCCGTGTCAACAACTCCCGATTCATGCGATGATCTCAAGCCCGCGTAGTTTCGGTACAACATAACACAAGGCTCTCTTAACACAGCCGTTTACTTTTTGCAAATGGGAAAGTATTGGCAAGATAATCCGCCGCGTTCTGGCGTCTCTATTTCGAAAATATTTTCTGGTCAGCGATGACTGGGCGTGGTTTGTCACGCGTTGCGCT